>NC_138167.1:56910245-58172745 GCF_964165515.1 Mesoplodon bidens
ACATTCTGGTTCATTTGTATATTACATGTATATATATATTCATGTACATATCCACTTCCCCTGTAAGTTATTGCAGAGTGTTCCATAGACCTCCCTTGCTATATGGTCGGTCTTTTTGATATATGTATTTAATAGGTATTTGTACACGTATGGTAACCCTAATCTTCATTTTTCCATTCCCCCCAGCTTTCCTTTTAGATAAGCATAGTTTGTTTGCTAAGTCTGTGAGTGTCTTTCTCTGTGGAAATATGTTCATTTGTGTCCGTTGTTAGATAACGCCTATAAGTGATATCATAGGATATGTCTTTTGCTTTCCGACTTACCTCAAGTTCTGTGATTATCTCTGGGCACATCTATGGTGCCTCAAAGAGCAGTGTTTCATTGTTTTCCTTGGCTAATATTCCACTGTGTACGTGGACCACTTTTTCTTTGTCCATTCATCTGGTGATGGACATTTTGGCTGCTCCCGTGTCTTAGATGTTGTGAAAATTCCTGCAGTGCAGCTGTTGAAGCCTGTACCTTCTCGACTCTGGACTTCTCAGGTGAGAGGCCCAGCGGTGGGCCTGCTGAATGGAATGGTGGCTCAATTTTTACTTTTAAACGCAGCTCCTTTCTGTTCTCATTATTGGCTGTTACCACTCTACATCTCTCCAGGAGCTAGAGGGTATACATTTCTCTAAATCAACTTCAACATTTTTTGTTTTTAGACTTTTACCTAATGGTAGTTGAGATGTGTGAATTGAAATCTTTTTGGAGGTTAGATGTGCATGAGTCTAATAATTCCTGATGTTGAGCTCTTATCCACTTTCCTCTTTTATCAAAATGAGTGAGTAAAACTTACCCCTCCATACGATCTCCTTGAAAAATTTGCCAGTATGAATTTTTTGGCCATTCCCTACCTCCACACAATTGTTTAGGGCAGGTGTCCTTTACAGCCCTGAGTCCTTGTGAATGTTAAGTGACCATTAGCTGTGGGTTTAAAGCTGCTCTTGTGGGAAACAGCCACAAGGCGGTGGCATTTCTACATTTCCTACTCTGGGATTTTGGGCAACAGAACTTTCTTGGAAATGGTGTTAGTAAGCTGCAAATTAGAGTGGAATGTGCCAGCGCAAAACCCCAAGAGCTGATACCTCCTAAATTGTTGTATGTTTTTAAAATTTAATTTTTATTAATTATCAGAGCAAATTTGATAAAAATGTAGATTCTCCTAGGTGTACAGTTTCTGGTTCATCCTATCAATGTATCTGTCCATTCCTCTTTGGATCCTTTCCCGTGTATGTTATTATAGAGTGTTGAGTTGACCTCCCTTCGCATTCCTTAGGTATTTTGTGATTATACATTTCATATGTATTAGTACATGTCTGTTAACCCCCATGTCCTAATTCATACATTCCTTACACCTTTCCATTTGGTTAAACATAATTTGGTTTTCTGAATCTATACGTGTCCTTCTCTTGGAAATTATTTCATGGGTATCCATTTTTAGGTAACGCCTATAAGTGATGTCATAGGATGTCTGTCTTTCGGTTTCTTTCTTACTTCAAGTAGGGTGATTATCTCTGTATCCTTCTATGGTGGTGCCAATGGCACTGTTCCATGCCTTTTCATGGCTACTATTCCATTGTGTGCATGGACGACTTCTCGGTGCATTTTTCTGTTGATGGATATTTTGGTTTCTTCCAGGTCTTGGCTATGGTACATGTTGCTGTAGTGCAGGATTGCCAGCCTATGTCTTTTGATTCTGGTCTACTCAGGTGACAGGCCCATCAGTGGTCCTACCAGATCACATGGTAGCTCCATTTTTACCCTTAAGCACACCTCCATTCTGTTCTCACTACTGACTGTTACCAGGTTACCTCCCTCCAGCAGCTAAAGTGTACACAGTTCTCTAAAACCCCTTCAGCATTTATTCTTTGTAGACATTTTTTGCTGATGATCCTTCTGACGGCCGTGAGGTAAACGTTTTTATACACTGGATTTGCATGGCTTTATTAATTCCTGATGTTCAGCCTTTTTCCTTTCCCGTTTCTTTAACAAAGAACGAAAGAAAGAAAAAGAAACAGAAGACAAATGTGCATAAAATATGCCTCTTGAAACAGTCATTTTGAAATGTGGATGTTTTTTAATATTTTCGTCGATATGTGACCCCAGGATTTGTTTTCAGGGCAGGTGTGATTTACACGCCTGCAATTATTTTGAATATCAACTGACCATTAGCGCTGAGATTAAAGCTGCTGTTGTGTTAATCGGCCACAAGGTGGCAGCAGTTCTCCTTTACCAAATCTGGTTACTAGGGCAAGAGAGCCTCAATGGAAATCATGTTCTAGTTTGTAATTTAGAATGCAATGTTCCATAAAAAGGCCCTTAAGTTTATGTCTCACTACTTCTTGTTGGTTTTTAAATTTAATTTTTATTTTTTATCACAGCAAATTTGATTACAATGTTGGCTTGTTCTAGGTGTGCAAGATGTGGCTCTTTTACACATATACATATGTCTATTCTTCCTGGGATCCTTTTCCCATGTACGTTATGAAAGAATGTTGAGTAGTCTTCTCTTGGTATTCCTTATGTCTTTGGTGATTATTTATTTCACCTGTGATTGTTTATGTCTGTTAACCCCAATATCCTAATGTATCCCATCCTCACACCTTTCCATTTGTGAACCATCAGTTTGTTTAATGAATCTGTGATTGCCCTTCTCTGTGGAAATATCTTCACTGGTATTAATTTTTAGGTAACTCCTACAAGTGATATCATACTATATGCGTCTTTCTCTTTCTGACTTACTACAAGTCACGTGATTACCTCTAGACTCATGTACGGTGCTGCATATGGCATTGTGTCCCTTTTTTCCTTGGCTAATATTCCATTTCTGCATGTACCAGTTCTTCTTTGTCCACTCATCTGTTGATGGACTTTTTGGTTGCTTCCATGTCTTGGCTATTGTAATACTGCGGCAATGCACATTTGCCTGCCTGTGTCTTTCCAATTCTGTCTTCTTAGGTTATAGGCCCAGGAGTGGGCCTGCTGGATCATATGGTAGCAAAATGTTTACCTTAAAAGCACCTCCATTCTGTTCTCATTAGTGGCTCTTTCCAGATTACGTCCCACTTAATGTTGAGGGTACGCACTTCTCCACAACACATTCAGTATTTATTGTTTGTCGTTTCTTTGCTGATGTGTATTCTAACTAGTGTGAGCTGATACCTCTTTGTGGTTGGTTTTGCATGTGTCTCATAATCCCTTGAAATTGAGCTTTCTCGCATGTCCTTTTTCTCTTCAAACTGTGAATACAGCTTACCTCTTCAAATTGTTTCCATGCAGTATGTGTGACATTTATGAATATTTTAGCCATTACCTCCCTCAAGACATTTTGAGGGCAGGTTTCATTTACAGCCCTCAAGTACTTGTGCATATGGTGTGATTCTTAACACAGGTTTTGAAACTGCTGTTGCAGATAAGGGCCATAGTGCAGCAGCATTTTTGCTGTTCCCAATCTGGTAACTAGGGAAACAGACCTTCCTGGCAGTGGTTTTCCTAGGTTGTATATTAGAGTGCAATGTGCCTGGATAAATGCCCAAAAGCTGATATCTCCTTACTTTTGTTTGTTTTTTAAAGTGAATTTATATTTCTTTATGGGAGTCATATTCCATTGTGTACATGGACCACTTCTTCTTTGTGCATTCCTCTGTTGATGGACATTTTCATAGCTTCCAAGTGTTGGCTATGGTAAATATGGCGGAATGCAGGATTTCCAGCCTGTGTCATTTTTTCTCTTGTGGTACGTGCACCTCTCATTTCCGTGGCCCCTCCTGATGCAGAGCACAGGCTTCGGATGTGTAGATGCAGCAGCAATAACTCACGGGACCAGCTGCTCCTCGGCATGTGGGATATTCCTGAACTGGGGCATAAACTTGTGTCCCCTGCATCGGCAGGCAGACTCTCAACCACTGTGCTACAAGTGAAGCCCAGTCTGTGTCTTGTTGATTCTCAACCTCTCAGGCAATAAGCCCAGAGTTGGGTATGCTTGATTGAACGTTAGCTCAAATCCCTAACCCTAATCCGTTTTTGTACCCTAACTTGTACCCTAATACTTACCCATTCGTTAGCCCTAACCCTAACCCTAATATTAACACGTTTTCGTATCATCATCTTTACCCTAATCCTTACCCGTTCGCTAACCCAAACACCAACCCTAACCCTTACCTTAACCTGTACCCTAATCCTAACCCATACACTAACCCGTACCCTAAACCCAACACTTTTTTGTACTCTCACCTGTACCCTAAAGCTTACCCGTTCTCTAACCCTAACCATAACCCTAATCCAAACCCCAACCCTAATCCTTACCCTATCCTGTACCCTAATACTAACCCGTACACTAACACTAACCTGTACCCTAACCCTAACATGTTTCCGTACTCTCGCCTGTACCCTAAACCTTACCTGTTCACCAAGCCTAACCCTAAACCTAACCCTAACCCTTACCCTAATCTGTACCCTAACCCTAACTCGTACACTAACACGTACCGTAAAACGTACCCTAACCCTAACACGTTTTCGTACCCTCACCCGTACCCTAAATCTTGACCGTTCGCTAACCCTAACCCTTACCATAACCCGTAACTTAATCCTAACCCATACACTATCCCATATCCTAACACGTAACCTAAACCCAACACGTTTTCGTACCCTCACCTGTACCCTAATGCTTACCCGTTCACTAACCCTAACCCTTACCCTAATCCGTACCCTGACCCTATCACATTTCTGAACACTCACCTGTACCTTAAAACTTACCCGTTCGCAAACCCTAAACCTAACCCGTACCCTAATCCTAACCCGTACACTAACAAACACTATCCCATACTGTAACACGTACACTAGCCCTAACATGTTTCCGTACCCTCACCTGTACCCTAAAACTTACCCGTTCACTAACCCTAAACCTTACCCTTTCCCATACGCTAATCCTATCACATACACTAACACTAACCCATACCCTAACACGTACCCTCACTGGTACCCTAAACCTTATCCATTTGCTAATCCAAACCCTAACCCTAAACGTAAACCTTACCCTAACCCATACCCTAGTCCTAACCCGTACAGTAACACAAACCTGTAGCCTAACACGTACCCTAACCCTAACAGGTTCCCGTACCATCAACTGTACCCTAAACCTTACCCGTTGGCAAACCCTGTCCCTAAACCTAATCCTAAATCTAACCCTAACCCTAAACATAACCATTACCCTAACACGTACCCTAACATGTTTCCGTACCCTCACCTGTACACTAAACCTTACCCGTTCGCTAACCCTAAACCTAGCCCTAACCCTAACATTTACCCTAACCCATACCCTAATCCTTACCCATACACTAACACTAACCTGTACCCTAACGTACCCTAACCCTAACACGTTTCTGTAAACTCACCTGGACCCTAAACCTTACCCATTCGCTAACCCTAACCCTAACACTAACCCTTACCCTAACCCATACCGTAACCCTAACCCATAGACTAACACATACCCAACCCAAACACGTTTTTGTACTGTCAACTGTACCCTAAACAGTACCCATTCACTAACCCTCACACTTACCCTAAACCTAGCCCTAACCCTAACACTTACCCTAACCCGTACCCTAATCCTAACCTGTACGCTAACACTAACCCATACCCTAACACGTATCCTAATCCTAACACGTTTTCCTACCCTCACCTGTACCCTAAAACGTACCTGTTTGCTAACCATAACCCTAACCCTAAACCTAAGCCTATCTCTAAACCTAAACCTAACCCTAGCCCATACCATAATCCTAACCCATACACTAACACTAACCTGTACCCTAACACTTTTCCGTAACCTCACCTGTACCCTAAACCTTATCCACTCGCTAATGCTAACCCTAACCCTAACACTTACCCTAATCCTAAACTGTACACTAACACAAACCCATAGCCTAACACATAACCTAACCCTAACAGGTTCCCGTACCTTCAACTGTACCCTAAACCTTACCCATTCACGAACCCTGTCACTAAACCTAATCCTAAACCTAACCCTAACCCTTACCCTAATCTTAACCCGTACACTAACCTGTACCCTAACACATACCCTAACGCATTTCCGTACCCTCAACTGTACACTAAACCTTACCCATTCACTAACTCTAACACTAAACCTAAACCTAGCCCTAACCCTTACCGTAACCTGTACCCTAATCCTAACCCATACACTAATACTAACCCGTACGCTAACACGTACCCTAAGCCTAATACGTGTCCGTACCTTCACCTGTAACCTAAACCTTACCCGTTCCCTAACCCTAAACCATACCCTAATCTTAACATGTACACTAACGCTAACCTGTACCCTAACACATACTCTAACCCTAACACGTTTTTATACCGTCACCTGTACCCTAAACCTTACCCGTTCACTAACCCTTACCCTATCCCGTACACTAACACTAACATGTATCCTAACACGTACCATAACCCTAACACGTTTCCATACCCACAGCTGTACCTTAAACCTTACCCATTCGCTAACCCTAACCCTAATCCAAAACCTAACCCTAATCCTAACCCTGAACCTTACCCTAAACCGTACTCTAATCCTAAACCATACACTAATATTAACCTGTACCCTAACAGTACCCTAACACGTTTCCGTGCCCTCACCTGCACCCTAAAACTTACCCTTTCGCTAATCCTAACCCTAAACCTAACCCTAACCCAGAACCTTACCCTAACATGTACCCTAAGCGTAACACGTTTCCGTACCCCCATCTGTAACCTAAACCTTACCCGTTTGCTAACCCTTACCCTAACCCATACCCTAATCCTAACCTGTACACTAACACTAACACAAACCATAACATGTACCCTAACCCTAAGATGTTTCCGTAACCTCACCTGTACCCTAAAACTTACCCATTTGCTAACCCTAACACTAATCCTTACCCTCACCTGTACCCTCATCCTAACCAGTACACTAACCTGTACCCTAACACATACCCTAACCCTAATAGGTTTCCGTACCCTCATTTGTACCATAAACCTTACCTGTTTGCTAACCCTAAACCTATCCCTGAACCTTACCCTAACCCATACCCTAATCCTAAAGCGTACAATAACATTAACCCATACCCTAACACGTACCCTAACCCTAACACGTTTCTGAGTCCTCACCTGTATCCTAAAACTTACCCGTTTGCTAACCCTAACCCTAACCCTGACTCTGACCCTTACCCTAATCCTAACCCATACAGTAACACTAACCTGTACCCTAACCGTAACACATTTCCATACCCTCACCTGTACCCTAAACCTTACCTGTTCTCTAACCCTAAACCTAACCCTAACTCTTACCCTAACCAGTACCCTAATCCTAAAATGTACACTAACACTAACCCATACCCTAACACATACCCTAACCGTAACATGTTTTTGTACCATCACCTGTACCCTAAACCTATCCCATTCGCTAAACCTCACACTAACCCTAAACCTAGCCCTAACCCTAACACTTACCCTAACCCTAACACTTACCCTAATCCTAACCTGTTTACTAACACTAACCCTTACCCTAACACATACCCTAACCCTAACAAGTTTTCCTACCCTCACCTGTACCCTAAACCTTACCCGTTCTCTAACGCTAACCCTAATCCTTACCCTAAACCATACCCTAATCCTAACCCCTACACTAACACTAACCCGTACCATAAAATGTACCCTAACACTAAAACGTTTCCGTACCCTCAGCTGAACCCTAAAACTTACCTGTTTGCTAACCCTAAACCTAACCCTAAACCTTACCCTAACCTCTACCCTAATCCTAATCTATACACTAATACTAACTGGTACCCTAACACGTACCCTAACCGTAAAAGGTTTCCATACCCTCATCTGTACCCTAAACCTTACCTGTTCACTAACACTAACCCTAACCTTAAACCTAAAACTAACACTAATCCTAACCCTGACCCTAACCCGTACCCTAATCATAACCCGTACACTAACACTAAACCATACCCTAACATGTATCCTAACCCCAACACGTTTTTGTACCTTCACCTGTACCCTAAATCTTACCGGGTTGCTAACACTAAGCCTAACCCTAACACTAACCCTTACCCTAACCCGTACATTAATCCTAACCCTTACACTAACACTAACCCATAGCCTAACACATACTCTAACCCTAACACGTTTCAGTGCACTCACCTGTAACCTAAAACTTACCCGTTTGCTAACCCTAAACCTTACCCTAACTAGTACACTAATCCTAACCCATACACTAACACTAACCCGTACCCTAACATGTATCCTAACACCAACAGGTTTTCGTACCCTCCACTGTACCCTAAACCTTACCCGTTCACTAACCCTAAGCCTAAACCTAACCCGTACCCATACCCTAATACTAACGAGTACACTAACACTAAAGCGTTCCCTAAAATGTATGTTAACCCCAACACGTTTTTGTACCCTCACCTGTACCCTAAACCTTACCCGTTCACTAACCCTAAGCCTAACCCTATACCTAACACTAACTATAATGCTAAGCCTTACCCTAAGCCATACCCTAATCCATATACAGTAACACTAACCCATACCCTAACATGTATCCTAACCCTAACACATTTCCATACCCTCATCTGTACCCTAAATCTTACCCGTTTGCTAACCCTAACCCTAAAGCTTAGGCTAACCCGTACCCTAATCCTAACCCATACACTCACAGTATCCCATACCCTAACAGGTACCCTAACCCTAACACGTACCCTCATCTGTACCCTAAACATTACCTGTTCTTTAAACCTAACCCTAAACCTAAAACTAACGCTAACCCTAAACCTTACCCTAACCCATACCCTAATCCTAACCCGTGCTCTAACACTAACCCGTACCATAAAATGTACCCTAACACTAAAACGTTTCCATACCCTCAGCTGAAACCTAAAACTTACCCGTTTGCTAACCCTAACCTGTACCCTAATCCTAACCGGTACACTAACCCTAAAAGGTTTCCATACCCTCATCTCTACCATAAACCTTACCCATTCGCTAATGCTAAACCTAAAACTAACACTAATCCTAACCCCTACCCTAATCATAGCCCGTACACTAACACTAAACCATACCCTAACATGTATCCTAACCCCAACACGTTTTCATACCTTCACCTGTACTGTAAATCTTACCAGTTCACTAACACTAAGCCTAACCCTAAACCTAACCCTAAATCTAATGCTAACCCTTACCCTAACCCGTACCTTAATCCTAACCCTTACACTAACACTAACCCATACCCTGACACGTTTCCGTGCCCTCACCTGTACCCTAAAACTTACCCATTCGTTAACCCTAACACTGACCTCACCCTAACCTGTACCCTAATCCTAACCCATACACTAACACTAAATCATACCCTAACACGTACCCTAACTGTAACACGTTTCCATACCATCACTTGTAAACTAAACTTTACCCATTCTCTAACTCTAACCCTAAACCTAACCCTAACACTGAGCCTTACCCTAAACTGTACCCTACTCCTAAACCGTACACTAACACTAATCCATACCCTAACACGTACCCTAACCCTAACACATTTCCATACCCTCACCTGAACCCTAAACTTTACCCATTCGCTAACCCTAAACCTAACTCTAACCCATACCCTAATCCTAACCCATACACTAACACTATTCAGTACCCTAACACGTTTCTGTACACTCACCTGTACTCCAAACCCTACACGTTCACTAACTGTAACCCTAACCCTAACCCGTACACTAAAACTAACCCATACCCTAACATGAATGCTAACCCTAACACGTTTCCGTACCCTCAACTGTACCCTAAACCTTACCCATTCACTAACCCTAAGCCTAACCCTAAACCTAATCCTTACCCTTTCCCTAACATGTATCCTAACCCCAACACGATTTCATACCCTCAACTGTACCCTAAACCTTACCCATTCGCTAACACGTACCCTAAACCTAACCCTTTCCCTAACACGTACCCTAATCCTAACCCGTACACTAACACTAATCCATACCTTAACACGTATTCATATGCTCACCTGTACCCTAAACCGTACCCGTTCACTAACCCTAATCCTAACCCTAACCAGTACCCTAATCTGAACCCATTTCGTACCCTCCCCTGTACCCTAAAACTTACCTGTACCCTAATCCTAACCCATACCCTAACACGTACCCTAACCCTAACCCGTTTTCGTACACTAACCTGTACCCTAAAACTTACGTGTGCTAAACCTAACCCTAATCCTTACCGTAACCCATATCTAAACCTAACCTGTACACTAATGGGACCCTAACACATACCCTAACCCTAAACCTTACCCTAACCCTTACCCTAATCTTAACCAGTACACTAACCCTAATGTGTACCCTAACATGTACCCTAACCCATTTTGTACCCTAACCTGTACCCTAAACCGTACCCTAACCCTTAAACCAACCCTAACCCTAAACTGCACTCTAACCCATACCCTAGCACTAACCCGTACCTTAACCTATATCCTACCCCTAACTCGTAGCCATACCCTAAATGGTACCCTAACCCATACCCTAAACCTAAACCATACCCTAACCAATACACTAACCCATACACTAAACTGTACCCGTAGCCATACCTTCAATTTTACCCTAACCCGTACCCTAACCCTAAGCCTAACACTAACCCTAAACTGTGCCCAAACCTGTACGCTAATCCTGACCCATAACCTAACATTAAACCATACCCTAACCTCTACCCTAACCCTAACCCGTACCCTAACCTCTACCCTCATCCTAACCTGTGCCATAACTTTAACCTGTTCCCTAACCCACACCATAACCCATTTACTCTAACCCTAACCAGTAGCCATACCCTCAGCTGTACCCTAACCCTAACCTGTACCCTAAACCTAACCCGTACCTTAACCCATACCCTAATCCTAACCCATACCCTAACACTAACCTGTACTCACCTGTACCGTCAACCCATAGCCATACCCTAAACTGTACCTGAACCCATGCCCTAACCCTAACCTTAACACTAACCCTTACCCTAACCCATACCTGTACCCTCCCTAACTTTAACCTGTACCCTATTCCTAACCTGTACCCTAACCCTAACCTGTAATCCAACCCATATCCTAAACCCTAATCATTACCCCTAACTTAACTTTTTTTGTATTTTAAAAAATATTTTTCTGGGCTCAAAACAAATTAGAAGAACAACAACATAAAACAGAATGTAACCTGAGTGTCTCTCAAAAAGCTATGTCTGAAGTACTTTGTACTTCTGTTCTATGGAATGTTATGTAGCCTATAAAAATTGTGAGAGCTAAATCTGTTTTCTACACTGTGAAACATGATGTTCCAGATGTAAGGAACACCTGGATAAAATGAGAAATCTACACATTATGCTCGTCGTTTCTGAGAGTGAGAAAGGATGGCAAGTGGTACAATATCTTTTCCTTTAATCTTTTTAAATTTCCCTGGTTACAAATTACTAGAATTATAATTGTACTTTAAAAAAGTAACAATGGAAATTTAAAAGAAAAACATATATATGGTGTGTTTAACTACATTTCATAGAATTATTATTCCTGAATCGTAATTCTGTTAGTACACCAGTAAAGAGATTATTCCTTAATATTAAGGTGAGGACCATTTCCTTTTGTTTTTGAGAATAATTCTGTAAACTCATTTCAAGTAATGGCACTCTTCCCCAAATCAAAGGTTTAACAAGGGATATGCAAGCAGAATAATCATGAAAACACAAAGCAATACAACAGCAACAAAAAGTTTCTACCTTCCCAAAACAGCTCAATTTACAAGAGGATTTATATCTTTAGAACAAAAGCATTCCTCCTTGACTTTCTAACCAGTCGATATCTGTGTATTCTACAGAAAACCTGTGATGTTATTCCCATAAAATACCCTTTTCTATTTCTGCCTCCATTAGATATCCTAAGCACTAGTGTTTTAATGGACAGGTTAAAAACAAAATCCTAATGTGATTTATTTATAATGTGTGTTCTTTGTCTTATACTAGTGTCTAAATTCTTCTCCATAGCTGGACCCCAAATAATATTGCTTTATGTGCTAAGTGATATTTGGAGAGTGGGAGAGGTTTAATAAATACCCTAACCCTAAAGTATACCCTAACACTAATCCTAACCCATACCCTAAACCTAATCTGTACCCTAATCCTAAACCAAACCCTAACACTAACCCATAAACTATGCCATACACTAACCCTAACCGTAGCCATACCCTAAACTGTACCCTAATGCTAACCTGTACCATAACCCTAACCCTAACCCATACCCTAAACTGAACTCTAATCCTAACCCATACAGTAACACTAACCTGTACCCTAACATGTACCCTAACCCTAAGCCTAGCCATACCTTAAACTGTACCCTAACCCTATCCCATACCCTAACCCATCCCCTAAACCGTACCCTAATCCTAACCCGTACCCTAACACTAACCCATACTATAATATGTACCCTAACCCTAACCCGTTGCCATACCCTAACCTGTACACTAAACTGTATCTATGACCTAACGCTAACCCTAAACCTTACCCTAACCCTAATCCTAACCTGAGCACTAACACTAACCCGTACCCTAACCCATAGCCATACCCTAACCTGTGCCCTATCCCTATCCTGTACCCTAATCCTAAACCTAATCATAAACCGTACCCTAACCCTAAACCATAGCCATACACTAAAGTGTACCCTAACCTGTACCCTAGCCCTAACCCTAAACCGTACCCTAAACTGTACCCTAATCTGAACCCATTCCCTAACACTAAACCCTACCCTAACGTGTATCCTAACCCTAACCCAGAGCCATAATCTAACCTGTTCCCTAAACCGTACACCAACCCTAACCATAACCAAACCCTATATCTAACCCTAACCCGTACCCTAATCATAATCCATACACTAACACTAACCGGTACCCTAACCCATACCCTAACCCTAAACCGTAGCCATACCCTAAACTGTACCCTAAGCCTAACCCATACCCAGAACCGTACCCTAATCCTAACCCTAAGGTAGTACCCTAAGGTACTAAACAGTACCTTAACCCGTATCCTAACCCGTAGTTGCACCCTAACCCGTACACTAAGCCTAAACCTAACCCTAACCCGTACCCTAACGGTAACCCATACACTAACCCATAGCTGTACCCTACACCGTACCCTAAACCGTACCCTAACCCTAACTCTAACACTAACCCTAACCTGTACCCTAATCCGTACCCTAACCCTAACTGGCACCCTAACCCATACCCTAATCCTAACCTGTACCCTAACCCTAACCCGTACCCTAAACACTAATTCTTACCTCTAGCTTAATTTTTATTTTCTATTTTAAAAAATATTTTTCTGGGGATAAAGCAAATTAGCAGAACAATAAAATAAAACGGAAAGTATCCTGAGTGTCCCTCAAAAATCTAACTCTGAAATACTTGGTACTTCTGTTCTATTGACTGTTATGTAGCCTATAAAAAGTGTGAGAGCTAAATCTGTTTTTCTACAGTGAGAAACATGATGTTCCAGATGTATAGAACACCTGTAAAAAATGAGAAATCTACACATTATGCTGGTCATTTAAGTAAATGGGAAAGGATGGCAAGTGGTAAAATATTACCTTTTACTTTAATCTTTTTAAATTTCACTTGTTACTAAGAACTTGAATTATAATTGTACATTAAACATGTAACAATGGAAATTTAAAAGAAAAAATATATATTGTGTATTTTATTACATTTCATACAATTATGGAATGCTGTCGCCCTCTGGCCGTTACCTGCAAAAGCAGCTTTAAAACCTATGCTAATGGTCACTTCATATGAACAAGTACTGCAGGGCTGTAAAGGAAACCCGCCCTGAGGAAACCTGTCCTGAGGGAGGTAAAGGCCAAAATATTTCAAAATGTGGCACATATTTCAAGAAAACCATTTGAAGAAGTAAGCTGTAATAACAGTTTGAAAACTAAAAGGACATGCCTGAAAGCTCAATTTCAAGAGATTATGACACACATGCAAATCCAACCACACAGAAGTATCAGTGCACACCATTGAGAATAACAATCAGGAGAGAAATTACAAACGATCAAAGCTGAAGAGGTGGTGGAGAAATGCATACCCTTAATTTGAAGTGGGACGTAACCTGATAAGAGCCACTAATGGGAAGAGAATGTAGGTGCCTTGAAAAGATAAACATTGAGCTACTATATGATCCAGCAGGCCCACTCCTGGGCCTATAACCTAAGAAGACAGAATTCAAAAGACACAGGCAGGCAAATCTGCACTGCAGCAGTATTACAATAGTCAAGACATGGAAGCAACCAACAGGCCATCAACAGATGGGTGGATAAAGAAGAACCACTACATGTAGACACGGAATATTAGCTCGGGAAAAAATGAAACAATGCCATTTGAAGCACAATATATGAGTCTAGAGGTAATCATGCAACTTGTAGTAAGTGAGAAAGCGAAAGACACCTAATGTATAATATCACTTATAGGTGTTACCTACAAATTGATAACAATGAAGATATTTCCACAGAGAAAGGCAATCACAGGTTCATTAAACAAACTTATGGTTCCCCAAATCGAAAGGTGTGAGGATTGGATACATTACGATATTCGGGTTAACAGAAATATACAAAAACATGTGAAATATATAATCACCAAAGACCTACGGAATACCAAGAGAAGACTACTCAACATTGTGTCATAACCTACATGGGAAAAGGATACGAAGAAGAATAGATATATGTATATGTGTGAAAGAACCACATCTTGCACACCTAGAACAAACAAAACATTGTAATCAAATTTGCTGTGATAAAAATAAAAAATTAAAAATATGAACAAGAAATAATGAGATATAAACTTAAAGGAATTTTTCCTGGCACATTCCATTCTAATTTTCAACCTAGAACAGGACTTCCATTAAGGCACTGTTGCTCTGGTAACCAGATTTGGCAAAGGAGAAATGCTGGCACCTTGTGGCTGTTTCACACAACAGCAGCTTTAAACCAAGCACTAATGGTCACTTAATATTCAAAATATGTGCAGGTCTGTAAAGGACACCGGGTCTCTAAAAATTCCTGGGGTCGTAAATCGACCAGAAAATTCAAAAGACGTCAACATTTCAAAAAAGAGAATGTCAAGAGGCATATTTTGAGCACACTTTGTCTTTTTTTCTTTTTCTTTTTGTTTAAAAAATGCATGCAATAATGCTCAATATCAGGAACTAATAAAGCCATGCAAATCCAATCTACAAAAACGTTCACCTTACCAACGTCAGAATGATCATCAGCAAAATAGTCTACAAAACATGAATGCTGAAAGGGTTTTAGAGAGCTGTGTATCCTCTAGCTGCTGCTGGGACGTAAACTGGTAACAGCCAGTAGTGAGAAAACAATGGTGGTGCGTTTAAAGTTAGAAATTGAGCTCATCACTCTGTAGTAACCTACATGGGAAAGGAACTGAAGATGAATAGATAGATACATAAATATAATGAATCAGATTCTGTACATCTAGAACAAACACAACATTTTAATCAAATTTGCTCAGATAATAAATAAAAAATAATTAAAAATACAAACAAGAGGTAAGGAGATATAAGCACTTGGGGGCGTCCCCTGGCACATTCCACTCTAATTTGCAGCCTACTAACATGATTTCCAGGAATGCTCTGTTGCCCAAAAACCCAGAGTTGGAAATGTAGAAATGCTGCCGCCTTGTGGCCGTTTCCCACAAGAGCGGCTTTGAACCAAAAGCTAATAGTCACTTAACATTCACAAGGACTCAGGGCTGTAAAGGACACGTGCCCTCAAAAAATATCCTGAAGTGAGGAATAGCCAAAAAAATACAAAAAAGCCAAAATTTTCAAGAAGGTAGTATGAAGTGGTAAGTTTGACTTACTCTCTTGTTAAAAAAAGGAAAATGGATAGAAACTCAACCTCAGGAATTATTAGACTCAAGCAAATTTAATCTATAAAAGGTTTCAACTCACACCAGTCGACTGACCATCAGCAACAAGTCTACAAATAATAAATGCTGAAGTGGTTTGAGAGAACTGTGTGCCCTCTAGCTGCTGGGGGGATGTAAAGTGGTAACTGTCAGTAGTGAGAACATAATGGAGGTGTGTATAAAGGTAAAAATTGAGCTACCATGTTTTCTGGTAGGTCATTTGATGGGCCTATCACCTGAGCAAACCAGAATGAAAAAGACACAGGCTGGCAATCCTGCACTGCAGGAACATTAACATAGCCAAGACATGGAAGAAACCAAAATGTCCATGAACAGAAAAATGCACAAAGAAGTGGTCCATGTACACAATGGAATATTAGCCATGGAAAACAATGAAACAGTGCCATTTGCACCACCATATAAAGACCTAGAGATAATCACCCAAGTTGAAGTAAGAAAGACAGATATCCTATGACATCACTTCTAGGTGTTACCTAAAAATTGATACCCATGAAGTTATTTCCAAGAGCAAGAAATGCATGGACTAAGAAAATAAAATTATGTTTAACCAAATGGAAAGGTGTAAGGAATGAATGAATTATGATATCGGGGTTAACAGACATGTACTAACACATATGAAATATATAATCACAAAATACGTATGGAATAGCAAGAGAGGTCTACTCAACACTCGGTAATAACCTACATGGGAAAGGATCCAAAGATGAATAGACAGATTCATTGATATGATGAACCAGATACTGTACACTTAGGAGAGACAACATTTTAATGAACAGAGGAATGCACAAAGAAGAAGTGGTCCATGTACACAATGGAATATGACTCAGGTAAAAAAATATATAAATTCATTTTAGGAAACAATCATAAGTAAGGAGACAACAGCTTTTGGAGTTTGATCCGGGCATGTTCCACTCTAATTTATAACCGAGGAACACCACTGCCAGGAAGCTCTGTTTCCCTAGTTACGACATTGGGAAAAGCAGAAATGCTGCCGCCCTCTGACCGTTACCTGCAACAGCAGCTTGAAAACTTGTGCTAAGGGTCACTTCATGTGCACCAGTACTGGAGGGCTGTAAATGAAACATGCCCTCAAAATGTCTAGATGGAAGTCATGGCCAAAATATTTCTGAATGTCACACATACTTCATGAAAAGAATTGGAAGAAGTAAGCTGTATTCACAGTTTGAAGAAAAAAAGGACATGCCAGAAAGCTCACTTTCAAGGGATTATGAGACGCATGCAAATCCAACCACAAAGAGTTATCAGCTCTCACTAGTCAGAATAAACATCAGCAAAAAAACAACAAACTATAAAAGGTGAAGTTGTTGTGGAGAAGGGCATACCCTCAACTTTAAGTGGGACATAACCTGGTAAGAGCCACTAATGAGAACAGAATGGAGGAGCATTTACAAGGTAAACATTTTGCTACCATATGATCCAGCAGGCCCACTCCTGGGCCTATAACCTAAGAAGACAGAATTGGAAAGACACAGGCAGGCAAATGTGCATTGCCGCAGTATTACAATAGCCAAGACATGGAAGCAACCAAAACGTCCATCAACAGATGAGTGGACAAAGAAGTGGTACATGTAAAGACGGAATATTAGCCAAGGAAAAAAAGGACACACCGCCATTTGCAGCACCGTAGATGAGTCTAGAGGTAATCACATGATTTGTAGTAAGTCAGAAAGAGAAAGACACATATCCCATGATATCACTTATACGGTGTACCAAAAAATTGATACCAGTGAAGACATTTCCACAGAGAAGGGCAATCACAGATTCATTAAACAAACTTATGGTTCACCAATGGAAAGGTGTGAGGATGGGATACATTAGGATATTGGGGTTAACAGACATATACAAACACAGGTGAAGTATATAATCCCAAAGACCTAAGGAATACCAAGAGAAGACTACTCAATATTCTGTCATAACGTACAGGGGAAAAGTATCCCAGGAAGAATAGGCATATGTATATGTGTAAAAGAGCCACAACATGCACACCTAGAACAAGCCAAACATTGTAATCAAACTTGCTGTGATAAAAAATAAAAATTAAATTAAAAAACGAACAAGAAGTAGTGAGTCATAAACTTAAGGGTCTTTTTCCTGGCACATTCCATCCTAGATTGCAACTTAGAACATGACTTCAGTTGAGGCCCTGTTGCACTAGTAACCAGATTTGGTAAAGAAGAAATGCTGCCACATTGTGGGCGTTTCACAAAACAGAAGTTTAAATCCCAGCCTTAATGGTCAATTGATATTCAAAATAATTGCAGGCCTGTAAATCACACCTGCCCTGAAAACAAACCCTGGGGTCGAATATCGACCAAAAAATTCAAAAGGCGTCCCCATTTCAAAATGACACTTTCAAGAGGAATATTTTATGAACATTTGTCTTCTGTTTCGTTTTCTTTTTTTATTAGAAAAACGGGAATGGAAAAAGGCGGAACATCAGGAATTAATAAAGCCATGCAACTGCAGTGTACAGAAACGTTCACCTCACAGCCATCAGAATGATAATCAGCAAAAAAAAGTCTACAAAGAATAAATGCTGAAGGGGTTTTAGGGAACTGCGTACCCTTTAGCTGCTGGTGGGATGTAACCTGGTAACAGCCAGTAGTGAGAACAGAATGGAGGTGCTCTTAATGGTAAAAATGGAGGTACCATAGGATCAGGTAGGCCCACACATGGGTGTATCAGCTGAGTAGAAAAGAATCAAAAAGACACAGGCTGGCAATCCTGTACTACAGCAACATGTACCACAGCCAAGACCTGGAACAAACCAAAATGTCCATCAACAGAAAAATGCACCAAGAAGAACTCGTCCATGTACACAATGGAATAGTAGCCATGAAAAATCATGGAAAAGTGCCGTGGGCACCATCATAGAAGGATCTAGACATAATCACCCTACTTGAAGTAAGAAAGAAACCAAAAGACACACATCCTATGACATCACTTATAGGCGTTACCTAAAAATGGATACCCATGAAATAATTTCCAAGAGAAGGACATGCATAGATTCAGAAAACCAAATTATGTTTAACCAAATGGAAAGGTGTAAGGAATGTATGAATTAGGATATGGGGGTTAACAGACATGTACTAATAAATATGAAATATATAATCACAAAATACCTATGGAATACGAAGAGAGGTCTACTCAACACTTTATAATAACATACACGGGAAAGGATCCAAAGAGGAAGAGACAGATACACTGAAGGATGAACCAGAAACTGTACACCTAGGAGAATCTACATTTTTATCAAATTTGCTCTGATAATTAATAAAAATTAAATTAAAAAACACAACTATTTAGGAGATATAAGCTCTTGGGGGTTTGCGCTGGCACATTCCATTCTAATTTGCAAATTACTAACACGATTTCCAGGAAAGCACTGTTGCCCAAAAACCCAGAGTTGGAAATGTAGAAATGCTGCCGCCTTGTGATGGTTCCCACAACAGCGGTTTAAACCCACAGCTAATGGTCACTTAACATTGACAAGGACTCAGGGCTGTAAAGTACACCTGGCCTAAACAATTCTGTGGAGGTAGAGAATGGCCAAAAAATTCATACTGGCAAATTTTTCAAGGAGATAGTATGGAGGGGTAAGTTTTACTCACTCATTTTCAAAAAAGAGGAAAATGGATAAAACTCAACATCAGGAATTATTAGACTCATGCCAATCTAACCTCCAAAAAGGTTTCAACTCACACATGTCAACTACCATCAGCTAAAAGTCTACAAACAAGAAATGCTGAAGGAGTTTTAGAGAGCTGTGTACCCTCTAGCTGCTGGAGAGATGTAAAGTGGTAACAGCTAATAATGAGAACAGAAAGGAGCTGCGTTTAAAAGTAAAAATTGAGCCAACATTCCATTCAGCAGGCCCACCGCTGAGCCTCTCACCTGTGAAATCCAGAGTTGAGAAGGCACAGGCTTCAACAGCTGCACAGAAGGAATTTTCACGATAGCCAAGACACGAAAGCAGCCAAAATGTCCATCACCAGATGAATGGATAAAAAAGACGTGGTGCATGTACACAATGCAATATTAGCCATGGAAAACAATGAAACACTGCTCTTTGAGGCACCATAGATGAGCCTAGAGATCATCACAGAACATGAGGTAAGTCGGAAAGCAAAAGACATATACTATGATATCAATTATAGGCGTTATCTAAAAACTGACACAAATAAACATATTTCCACAAAGAAAGACACTCACAAACTTAGAATACAAACTATGCTTATCTCAAAGGGAAGGTGGGGGGAATGGAAAAATTAAGATTACAGTTACCATACATGTACAAATACCTATTAAATACATATATCAAAAAGACCGACCATATAGCAAGGGAGGTCTATGGAACACTCTGCAATAACTTACATGGGAACTAGATCTGTACATTAATATATATATATATATATATATATATATATATATATATATATGTGTGTGTGTGTGTGTGTGTGTGTGTGTGTGTGTGTGTATGTATCAAAGAAATGAACCAGAATGTGTCCTAGGACAAAGAATAATTCAACCATTACCCCGATTAAAAAAACTATAACTACGGACAAGAAGTAACGTGACATAAACTTAGGCAGTTTCTCCTGGCACATTCCATTTTATTTACAACCTAGGAATAGGACTTTCAGAAAGGCTCTGCTGCCATAGGAACCAAAATTGGCAATGGAGAAATGTTGCCGCCTTATGGCCATTACCCACAACAGCAGCTTTAAACCCAGGGCTAATGGTCACTAAATATTCACGCTCATTGCAGGGCTGTAAATGACACCTGCCCTCAAAAACAATCCTGGGGTCGAAAATTGACCAAAAAATTCAAAAGAGGGCAACCTTCCAAGAAGAAAATTTCAATAGGTTAATTGTACTCTCCGTTGATTTCTGTTTTCCTTTAACAGAAATTTTTAAAGTTGTGGAAGAATCCTGAACATTAGGAATAGCTAAATACATGCAAATCCAAATTACAAAAAACCTATCAGCTCACACCAGTCAGAATAGTCATCAGCAAAAATTCTGCAAACAATAAATGCTGAAGTGGGTGTGGAGAAATGTCTACCCTTGGTTTAACATGGGACATGGTAAGAGCCAGTAACGAAAACAAAAAGGAGGTGTCTTGAAACCGTAAATACTGAGCTACCATTCAATCAAGCATACCCACTGCTGGGCATTTCGCCTGAGAGAATGAGGATCAAAAAGACACAGGCTGGGCTTCACTGCTGGCGCTGTGGTTGAGAGTCCGCCTGCCGATGCAGGGGACACGGGTTCATGTCCCAGTTCGGAAATATCCCTCATGCCGAGCTGCTGCTTCCATGCGCTATGGCAGCTGGGCCTAACCGTACGGAGCCTGTGCTCTGAAAAGGGAGGGTCCACAGCATTTAGAGGCCCATATACCCCCACAAAAAATACATAGGCTGGCAATCCTGCACTCCCACCATATTTACGATAGCCAAAACTTGGAAGCCATGAAAATGTCCATCAACAGAGGAATGCACAAAGAAGAAGTGGTCCATGTATGCAATGTAATATGACTCCAATCAAAAATATATAAATTCAATTTAGAAAAGAAACAAAAGTAAGGAGACATCAGCATTTGGGTATTCATCCGGGCACATTCCACTCTAATATATAACCGAGAAACACCACTGCCAGGAATGTCTGTTTCCCTAGTTACGACATTGGGAAAAGCAGAAATGCTGCTGCCCTCGGGCCGTTACCTGCAACATCAGCTTTAGAACCTGTGCTAAGGGTCACTTCATATGCACCAGTACTGGAGGGCTGTAAAAGAAACCTGCCCTCACAATGTCTTGAGGGAGGTAATGGCCAAATTATTTCTAAATGTCACACATACTTCACGAAAACAATTTGAAGAGGTAAGCTGTACTCACAGTTTGAAGAGAAAAAGGACATGCCAGAAAGCTCAATTTCAAGGGACTTTGGGACGCATGCAAATCCAACCACAAAAGGTATATCAGATCACACTAGTCAGAATAAACATCACCAAAGAAACTACAAACAATAAATGCTGAAGGTGTTGCGGAGAAGTACATACCCTCAACTTTAAGTGGGACGTAACCTGTTAAGAGCCACTAATGAGAAAAGAATGAAGGTGCCTTTAAAGTTAAACATTTTGCTGCCATATGACCCAGCAGGCCCACTCCTGGGCCTATAACCTAAGAAGACACAATTGGAAAGACAAAGGCAGGCAAATGTGCATTGCCACAGTATTACAATAGCCAAGACACGAAAGCAACCAAAAAGTCCATCAACAGATGAGTGGACAAAGAAGAACTGGTACATATACAGACGGAATATTAGCCATGGAAAAAAAGGACAAAATGCCATTTGCAGCACCGTAGAAGAGTCTAGAGGTAATCAAGCGACTTGTAGTAAGTCAGAAAGAGAAAGACACATGTCATATGCTATCACTTATAGGTATAGCCTAAAAATTGATAACAGTGAAGATATTTCCACAGAGAAGGGCAATCACAGATTCATTAAACAAGCTTGTGGTTCACCAATGGAAACGTGTGATGATGGGATACATTAGGATATTGGGGTTAACAGACATACACAAACACAGGTGACATATATAATCACCGAAGACCTAAGGAATACCAAGAGAAGACTACTCAACATTCTGTCAAAACGTACATGGGAAAATGATCCCAGGAAGACTAGACAAATGTATATGTGTAAAACAGCCACATCTTGCACACCTAGAACAAGCCAAACATTATAATAAAACATGCTGCGATAAAAATAAAAATGAATTGAAAAACACGAACAAGAAGTAGTGAGACATAAACTTAAGGGGATTCTTCCTGGCACATTCCATTCTAAATTACAACCTAGAACACAACTTCCATTGAGGCTCTGTTGCCCTTGTAACCAGAATATGTAAAGAAGAACTGCTGCCACCTTGTGGCCGTTTCACACAACAGCAGCTTCAATCCCAGCGCTAATGGTCAGTTGATATTCAAAATAATTGCAGGCCTGTAAATCACACCTGCCCTGAAAATAAATCCTGGGGTCGTATATCAACCAAAATATTCAAAAGACGTCCACATTTCAAAATGACAGTTTCAAGACGCATATTTTACGCACATATGTCTTCTGTTTCTTTTTCTTTCTTTGTTGAAAAACGGGAATGGAAAAAGGTTGAACATCAGGAATTAATAAAATCATGCAAATCCAGTTAAAAAAACGTTCACCTCACAGGCATCAGAAGGATCATCAGCAAAAAAATGTCTACAAAGAATAAATGCTGGGGGCTTCCCTAGTGGCACAGTAGTTGGGAGTCCGCCTGCCGGGGCGGGGGACACGGGTTCGTGCCCTGGTCTGGGAGGGTCCCGCATGCTACAGAGCGGCTGGGCCCGTGAGCCATGGCCGCTGAGCCTGCGCGTCCGGAGCCTGTGCTCCGCAATGGGAGAGGCCACAAAAATGAGAGGCCCGCATACCGGGGAAAAAAAAGAATAAATGCTGAAGGGGTTTTAGAGAATTGTGTACCCTTTAGCTGCTGGTGGGATGTAACCTGGTAACAGACAGTAGGGAGAAGAGAATGAGGTGCGCTTAAGGGTAAAAATGTGATCTCGTAGGCCAACTGATGGGCCTATCACCTGAGTAGGCCAGAATCAAAAGACATAGGCTGGCAAACCTGCACTGCAGCAACATGTACCATAGCCAAGACCTGGAAGAAACCAAAATGTCCATCAACAGTAAAATGCACCAAGAAGAAGTGGTCCATGTACACAATGAAATAGTAGCCGTGAAAAGGCATGGAACAGTGCCCTTGGCACCACCATAGAAGGACCTAGAATTAATCACCCTACTTAAAGTAAGAAAGAAACCGAAAGACAGACATCCTATGACATCACTTATAGGCGTTACCTAAAACTTGATACCCATGAAATAATTTCCAAGAGAAGGACACGCATAGATTCAGAAAACCAAATTATGTTTAACCAAATGGAAAGGTGTAAGGAATGTATGAATTAGGATATGGGGGTTAACAGACATGTACTAATACATATGAAATATATGATCACAAAATACCTATGGAATATGAAGAGAGGTCTACTCAACACTCTATAATAATACATATGAAAGGATCCAAAGAGGAATAGACAGATACATTGATAGGATGAACCAGAAACTGTACACCTAGGAGAATCTACATTTTTATCAAATTTGCTCTGATAATTAATAAAATTAAATTTAAAAACAAACAACAATTTAGGAGATATAAGCTCTTGGGGGTTTGCGATGGCACATTCGCTCTAATTTGCAGCTTACTAACACGATTTCCAGGAAAGCTCTGTTGCCCAAAAACCCAGAGTTGGAAATGTAGAAATGCTGCCGCCTTTTGGCCGTTTCCCACAAGAGCGGCTTTAAATCCACAGCTAATGGTCACTTAACATTCACAAGGACTCAGGGCTGTAAAGGACACCTGCCCTAAACAATTGTGCTGAAGTAGGGAATGGCCCAAAAAATTCGAAGCTGGCATATTTTTCAAGGAGATAGCATGGAGGGGTAAGTTTTACTCACTCATTTTCAAAAAAGAGGAAAATGGATGAAGGCTCAGCATCAGGAATTATTAAACTCATGCAAATCAATCCCCCCAAAAGGTTTCAACTCACACATGTCAACTACCATCAGCAAAAGTCTACAAACAGTAAATGCTGAAGGTATTTTAGAGAACTGTATACCCTCTAGCTGCTGCAGAGATGTAAAGTGTTAACAGCTAATAATGAGAACAGAAAGGAGCTGCGTTTAAAAGTAAAAATTGAGTCACCATTCCATTCAGCAGGCCCACCGCTGAGCCTCTCACCTGAAAATTCCAGAGTCGAGAAGGCACAGGCTTCAGCAGCTGCACTGAAGGAATTTTCACAATAGCCAAGACACGGAAGCAAACAAAATGTCCACCACCAGATGAATGCATAAAGAAGAAGTGGTCCATGTACACAATGGAATATTAACATGGAAAACACTGAAACCCTGCTGTTTGAGGCACCGTAGATGAGCCTAGATATAATCACAGAACATGAGGAAAGCAAAAGACATATCCTATGATATCACTTATAGGCGTTATCTAACAACTGACACAAATGAACATATTTCCACAAAGAAAGACACTCACAGACTTAGAAAACAAACTATGCTTATCTAAAAGGAAAGCTGGGGGGAATGGAAAAATCAAGATTAGGGTTACCTAATATGTGCACAAATACCTATTAAATATATATATATATATATCAAAAAGACCGACCATATAGCAAGGGAGGTCTATGGCACACTCTGCAATAATTTACATGAGAAGTGGATATGTACGTGAATATATATATATATATATATATATATATATGTATATATACATATATATATATATATATATATGTAAGGTACAAATGAACCATATTGTGTACACCTAGGACAAACAATAGTCTAATCATTACCCCGAATAAAATAACTAAAACAACGAACAAGAAGTAATGTGACATAAACTTATGGGGGTTTCTCCTGGCACATTCCATTTTAATTTACAACCTAGGAACAGGACTTCCAGAAAGGCTCTGCTGCCCTAGTAACCAGATATGGGAATGGAGAAATGCTGCCGCCTTGTGGCCGTTTCCCACAACAGCAGCTTTAAACCCAGTGCTAATGGTCACTGAATATTCACACTCATTGCAGGCCTGTAAATGACCCCTGCCCTCAACAAAAATCCTGGGATCTAAACTTGACCAAAAAATTCAAAAGAGGGCAACCTTCCAAGAAGACAATTTCAAGAGGTTAATTGTACTCTCCGTTTTTTTCTGTTTTTCTTTACCAGAAATTTTAAAAGGCGTGGAAAAATGCTGAATATTAGGAATAAATAAAGACATGCAAATCCACATTACAAAAACCTGTCATCTCACACCAGTCAGAATGGCCATCAGCAAAACTTCTGCAAGCAATAAATGCTGAAGGGGTTGTGGAGGGAGGCCTACCCTTGGTTCAACCTAGGACAAGGTAAGAGCCAGTAAGGAAAACAAAAAGGAGGTGCCTTGAAAAGGTAAATACTAAGTTACCATTCAATCAAGCATTCCCACTGCTGGGCCTATCGCCTGAGAGGATGAGAATCAAAAAGACACAGGCTGGGCTTCACTGGTGGCACAGTGGTTGAGAGTCTGCCTGCCAATGCACGGGACACGGGTTCATGCCCCGGTTCGGGAAGATCCCACATGCAGCGGAGCGGCTGGTCCCATGAGCTATGGCTGCTGGGCCTGCGCGTCCAGAACCTGTGCTCTGCAACGGGAGGGGCCGCTGCAGTGCGAGGCCCACGTACTGGGAAAAAGAAACAAAAGACACAGGCTGGCAATCCTGCACTCCAGCAATATTGACCATAGCCAACACTTGGAAGCTACGAAAATGTCCATCAACAGAGGAATGCACAAAGGGAAAGTGGTCCATGTACGCAATGGAATATGACTCCAAATATATATATATATATATAATTTCAATTTAGAAAACCAACATAAGTAAGGAGACATCAGCATTTGGGGGTTTATCCGGGCACATTCCGCTCTAATATATGACCGAGGAACACCACTGCCAGGAAGGTCTGTTTCCCTAGTTACCAGATTGGGAAAAGCAGAAACGCTGCTGCCCTCTGGCCTTTACCTGCAACAGCAGCTTTAAAACCTGTGCTAAGGGTCACTTCATATGCACCAGTACTGGAGGGATGTAAATCAAACCTGTCTTCAAAATGTCTTGAGGCAGGTAATGGCCAAAATATTCCTAAGTGTCACACATACTTCACGAAAACAATTTGAAGAGGTAAGCTGTACTCACAGTTTGAAGAAAAAAAGGACATGCCAGAAAGCTCAATTTCAAGGGATTATGAGACGCATGGAAATCCAACCACAAAGAGGTATCAGCTCACACTAGTCAGAATAAACATCAGCAAAGAAACTACAAACAATAAATGCTGAAGGTGTTGTGGAGAAGTGCATACCCTCAACTTTAAGTGGGACGTAACCTGGTAAGAGCCACTAATGAGAACAGAATGGAGGTGCCTTGACAAGGTAAACATTTTGCTACCATATGATCCAGCATGCCCACTCCTGGGCCTAAAACCTAAGAAGACAGAATTAGAAAGACACAGGCAGGCAAATGTGCATGGCCGCAGTATTACAATAGCCAAGACATGGAAGCAACCGAAAAGTCCATCAACAGATGAGTGGACAAAGAAGAACTGGTACATGCAGAGATGGAATACTAGCCAAGGAAAACAAGGACACAATGCCATTTGCAGGACCATGGATGAGTCTAGAGGTAATCACGCGACTTGTAGTAAGTCAGAAAGAGAAAGACACATATCGTATGATATCACTTATAGGTGTTACCTAAAAATTGATACCAGTGAACATACTTCCACAGAGAAGGGCAATCACAGATTCATTAAACAAACTTATGGTTCACCAATGGAAAGGTGTGAGGATTGGATACATTAAGATATTGGGGTTAACAGACATATACAAACACAGGTGAAGTATATAATCCCCAAAGACCTACGGAATACCAAGAGAAGACTACTCAATATTCTGTCTTAACGTACATGGGGAAAGGATCCCAGGAAGAATAGGCATATGTATATGTGTAAAAGAACCACATCTTGCACACCTAGAAGAAGCCAAACACTGTAATCAAACTTGCTGTGATAAAAAAATAAAAATTAAATTAAAAAAACGAATAAGAAGTCGTGAGACATGAACTTAAGGGGCTTCTTCCTGGCACATTCCGTTCTAAATTACAACCTAGAACACGACTTCCATTGAGGCTCTGTTGCCCTAGTAACCAGATTTGGTAAAGGAGAACTGCTGCCACCTTGTGGCCGTTTCACACAACAGCAGCTTTAATCCCAGCACCAATGGTCAGTTGGTATTCAAGATAATTGCAGGCCTGTAAATCACACCTGCCCTGAAAACAAATCCTGGCGTCGTATATCGACCAAAAAATTCAAAAGACGTCCACATTTCAAAGTGACAGTTTCAAGAGGCATATTTTACACACATTTGCCTTCTGTTTCTTTTTCTTTCTTTCTTTCTTTCTTTGTTAAAAAATGGGAATGGAAAAAGGCTGAACATCAGGAATTAATAAAGCCATGCAAATCCAGTGTACAAAAACGTTCACCTCACGGCCGTCAGAACGATCATCAGCAAAAAAACTCTACAAAGAATAAATGCCGAAGTGGTTTTAGAGAACTGCGTACCCTTTAGCTGCTGGTGGGATGTAACCTGGTAACAGCCAGTAGTGAGAACAGAATGGAGGTGCGTTTCAGGGTAAAAATGGAGCTACCATGTGACCTGGTAGGCCCACTGATGGGTCTATCACCTGAGTAGACCAGAATCAAAAGACATAGGCTGGCAATCCTGCACTGCAGCAACATGTACCATAGCCAAGACCTGGAAGAAACCAAAATGTCCATCAACAGAAAAATGCACCAAGAAGAAGTCATCCGTGTACACAATAGAATATTAGCCATGAAAATGCATGGAAGATTGCCGTTGGCACCACCATAGAAGGATATAGAGATAATCACTCTACTTGAAGTAAGAAAGAAACCGAAAGACAGACATCCTATGACATCACTTATAGGCGTTACCTAAAACTTGATACCCATGAAATAATTTCCAAGAGAAGGACACGCATAGATTCAGAAAACCAAATTATGTTTAACCAAATGGAAAGGTGTAAGGAATGTATGAATTAGGATATGGGGGTTAACAGACATGTACTAATACATATGAAATATATGATCACAAAATACCTATGGAATACGAAGAGAGGTCTACTCAACACTCTATAATAATACATATGAAAGGATCCAAAGAGGAATAGACAGGTACATTGATAGGATGAACCAGAAACTGTACACCTAGGAGAATCTACATTTTTATCAAATTTGCTCTGATAATTAATAAAATTAAATTTAAAAACAAACAACAATTTAGGAGATATAAGCTCTTGGGGGTTTGCGATGGCACATTCGCTCTAATTTGCAGCTTACTAACACGATTTCCAGGAAAGCTCTGTTGCCCAAAAACCCAGAGTTGGAAATGTAGAAATGCTGCCGCCTTTTGGCCGTTTCCCACAAGAGCGGCTTTAAATCCACAGCTAATGGTCACTTAACATTCACAAGGACTCAGGGCTGTAAAGGACACCTGCCCTAAACAATTGTGCTGAAGTAGGGAATGGCCCAAAAAATTCGAAGCTGGCATATTTTTCAAGGAGATAGCATGGAGGGGTAAGTTTTACTCACTCATTTTCAAAAAAGAGGAAAATGGATGAAGGCTCAGCATCAGGAATTATTAAACTCATGCAAATCAATCCCCCCAAAAGGTTTCAACTCACACATGTCAACTACCATCAGCAAAAGTCTACAAACAGTAAATGCTGAAGGTATTTTAGAGAACTGTATACCCTCTAGCTGCTGCAGAGATGTAAAGTGTTAACAGCTAATAATGAGAACAGAAAGGAGCTGCGTTTAAAAGTAAAAATTGAGTCACCATTCCATTCAGCAGGCCCACCGCTGAGCCTCTCACCTGAAAATTCCAGAGTCGAGAAGGCACAGGCTTCAGCAGCTGCACTGAAGGAATTTTCACAATAGCCAAGACACGGAAGCAAACAAAATGTCCACCACCAGATGAATGCATAAAGAAGAAGTGGTCCATGTACACAATGGAATATTAACATGGAAAACACTGAAACCCTGCTGTTTGAGGCACCGTAGATGAGCCTAGATATAATCACAGAACATGAGGAAAGCAAAAGACATATCCTATGATATCACTTATAGGCGTTATCTAACAACTGACACAAATGAACATATTTCCACAAAGAAAGACACTCACAGACTTAGAAAACAAACTATGCTTATCTAAAAGGAAAGCTGGGGGGAATGGAAAAATCAAGATTAGGGTTACCTAATATGTGCACAAATACCTATTAAATATATATATATATCAAAAAGACCGACCATATAGCAAGGGAGGTCTATGGCACACTCTGCAATAATTTACATGAGAAGTGGATATGTACGTGAATATATATATATATATATATATATATATATATATATATATATATATATGTAAGGTACAAATGAACCATATTGTGTACACCTAGGACAAACAATAGTCTAATCATTACCCCGAATAAAATAACTAAAACAACGAACAAGAAGTAATGTGACATAAACTTATGGGGGTTTCTCCTGGCACATTCCATTTTAATTTACAACCTAGGAACAGGACTTCCAGAAAGGCTCTGCTGCCCTAGTAACCAGATATGGGAATGGAGAAATGCTGCCGCCTTGTGGCCGTTTCCCACAACAGCAGCTTTAAACCCAGTGCTAATGGTCACTGAATATTCACACTCATTGCAGGCCTGTAAATGACCCCTGCCCTCAACAAAAATCCTGGGATCTAAACTTGACCAAAAAATTCAAAAGAGGGCAACCTTCCAAGAAGACAATTTCAAGAGGTTAATTGTACTCTCCGTTTTTTTCTGTTTTTCTTTACCAGAAATTTTAAAAGGCGTGGAAAAATGCTGAATATTAGGAATAAATAAAGACATGCAAATCCACATTACAAAAACCTGTCATCTCACACCAGTCAGAATGGCCATCAGCAAAACTTCTGCAAGCAATAAATGCTGAAGGGGTTGTGGAGGGAGGCCTACCCTTGGTTCAACCTAGGACAAGGTAAGAGCCAGTAAGGAAAACAAAAAGGAGGTGCCTTGAAAAGGTAAATACTAAGTTACCATTCAATCAAGCATTCCCACTGCTGGGCCTATCGCCTGAGAGGATGAGAATCAAAAAGACACAGGCTGGGCTTCACTGGTGGCACAGTGGTTGAGAGTCTGCCTGCCAATGCACGGGACACGGGTTCATGCCCCGGTTCGGGAAGATCCCACATGCAGCGGAGCGGCTGGTCCCATGAGCTATGGCTGCTGGGCCTGCGCGTCCAGAACCTGTGCTCTGCAACGGGAGGGGCCGCTGCAGTGCGAGGCCCACGTACTGGGAAAAAGAAACAAAAGACACAGGCTGGCAATCCTGCACTCCAGCAATATTGACCATAGCCAACACTTGGAAGCTACGAAAATGTCCATCAACAGAGGAATGCACAAAGGGAAAGTGGTCCATGTACGCAATGGAATATGACTCCAAATATATATATATATATATAATTTCAATTTAGAAAACCAACATAAGTAAGGAGACATCAGCATTTGGGGGTTTATCCGGGCACATTCCGCTCTAATATATGACCGAGGAACACCACTGCCAGGAAGGTCTGTTTCCCTAGTTACCAGATTGGGAAAAGCAGAAACGCTGCTGCCCTCTGGCCTTTACCTGCAACAGCAGCTTTAAAACCTGTGCTAAGGGTCACTTCATATGCACCAGTACTGGAGGGATGTAAATCAAACCTGTCTTCAAAATGTCTTGAGGCAGGTAATGGCCAAAATATTCCTAAGTGTCACACATACTTCACGAAAACAATTTGAAGAGGTAAGCTGTACTCACAGTTTGAAGAAAAAAAGGACATGCCAGAAAGCTCAATTTCAAGGGATTATGAGACGCATGGAAATCCAACCACAAAGAGGTATCAGCTCACACTAGTCAGAATAAACATCAGCAAAGAAACTACAAACAATAAATGCTGAAGGTGTTGTGGAGAAGTGCATACCCTCAACTTTAAGTGGGACGTAACCTGGTAAGAGCCACTAATGAGAACAGAATGGAGGTGCCTTGACAAGGTAAACATTTTGCTACCATATGATCCAGCATGCCCACTCCTGGGCCTAAAACCTAAGAAGACAGAATTAGAAAGACACAGGCAGGCAAATGTGCATGGCCGCAGTATTACAATAGCCAAGACATGGAAGCAACCGAAAAGTCCATCAACAGATGAGTGGACAAAGAAGAACTGGTACATGCAGAGATGGAATACTAGCCAAGGAAAACAAGGACACAATGCCATTTGCAGGACCATGGATGAGTCTAGAGGTAATCACGCGACTTGTAGTAAGTCAGAAAGAGAAAGACACATATCGTATGATATCACTTATAGGTGTTACCTAAAAATTGATACCAGTGAACATACTTCCACAGAGAAGGGCAATCACAGATTCATTAAACAAACTTATGGTTCACCAATGGAAAGGTGTGAGGATTGGATACATTAAGATATTGGGGTTAACAGACATATACAAACACAGGTGAAGTATATAATCCCCAAAGACCTACGGAATACCAAGAGAAGACTACTCAATATTCTGTCTTAACGTACATGGGGAAAGGATCCCAGGAAGAATAGGCATATGTATATGTGTAAAAGAACCACATCTTGCACACCTAGAAGAAGCCAAACACTGTAATCAAACTTGCTGTGATAAAAAAATAAAAATTAAATTAAAAAAACGAATAAGAAGTCGTGAGACATGAACTTAAGGGGCTTCTTCCTGGCACATTCCGTTCTAAATTACAACCTAGAACACGACTTCCATTGAGGCTCTGTTGCCCTAGTAACCAGATTTGGTAAAGGAGAACTGCTGCCACCTTGTGGCCGTTTCACACAACAGCAGCTTTAATCCCAGCACCAATGGTCAGTTGGTATTCAAAATAATTGCAGGCCTGTAAATCACACCTGCCCTGAAAACAAATCCTGGCGTCGTATATCGACCAAAAAATTCAAAAGACGTCCACATTTCAAAGTGACAGTTTCAAGAGGCATATTTTACACACATTTGCCTTCTGTTTCTTTTTCTTTCTTTCTTTCTTTCTTTGTTAAAAAATGGGAATGGAAAAAGGCTGAACATCAGGAATTAATAAAGCCATGCAAATCCAGTGTACAAAAACGCTCACCTCACGGCCGTCAGAACGATCATCAGCAAAAAAACTCTACAAAGAATAAATGCCGAAGTGGTTTTAGAGAACTGCGTACCCTTTAGCTGCTGGTGGGATGTAACCTGGTAACAGCCAGTAGTGAGAACAGAATGGAGGTGCGTTTCAGGGTAAAAATGGAGCTACCATGTGACCTGGTAGGCCCACTGATGGGTCTATCACCTGAGTAGACCAGAATCAAAAGACATAGGCTGGCAATCCTGCACTGCAGCAACATGTACCATAGCCAAGACCTGGAAGAAACCAAAATGTCCATCAACAGAAAAATGCACCAAGAAGAAGTCATCCGTGTACACAATAGAATATTAGCCATGAAAATGCATGGAAGATTGCCGTTGGCACCACCATAGAAGGATATACAGATAATCACTCTACTTGAAGTAAGAAAGAAACCGAAAGACAGACATCCTATGACATCACTTATAGGCGTTACCTAAAACTTGATACCCATGAAATAATTTCCAAGAGAAGGACACGCATAGATTCAGAAAACCAAATTATGTTTAACCAAATGGAAAGGTGTAAGGAATGTATGAATTAGGATATGGGGGTTAACAGACATGTACTAATACATATGAAATATATGATCACAAAATACCTATGGAATACGAAGAGAGGTCTACTCAACACTCTATAATAATACATATGAAAGGATCCAAAGAGGAATAGACAGGTACATTGATAGGATGAACCAGAAACTGTACACCTAGGAGAATCTACATTTTTATCAAATTTGCTCTGATAATTAATAAAATTAAATTTAAAAACAAACAACAATTTAGGAGATATAAGCTCTTGGGGGTTTGCGATGGCACATTCGCTCTAATTTGCAGCTTACTAACACGATTTCCAGGAAAGCTCTGTTGCCCAAAAACCCAGAGTTGGAAATGTAGAAATGCTGCCGCCTTTTGGCCGTTTCCCACAAGAGCGGCTTTAAATCCACAGCTAATGGTCACTTAACATTCACAAGGACTCAGGGCTGTAAAGGACACCTGCCCTAAACAATTGTGCTGAAGTAGGGAATGGCCCAAAAAATTCGAAGCTGGCATATTTTTCAAGGAGATAGCATGGAGGGGTAAGTTTTACTCACTCATTTTCAAAAAAGAGGAAAATGGATGAAGGCTCAGCATCAGGAATTATTAAACTCATGCAAATCAATCCCCCCAAAAGGTTTCAACTCACACGTGTCAACTACCATCAGCAAAAGTCTACAAACAATAAATGCTGAAGGTATTTTAGAGAACTGTATACCCTCTAGCTGCTGCAGAGATGTAAAGTGTTAACAGCTAATAATGAGAACAGAAAGGAGCTGCGTTTAAAAGTAAAAATTGAGTCACCATTCCATTCGGCAGGCCCACCGCTGAGCCTCTCACCTGAAAATTCCAGAGTCGAGAAGGCACAGGCTTCAGCAGCTGCACTGAAGGAATTTTCACAATAGCCAAGACACGGAAGCAAACAAAATGTCCACCACCAGATGAATGCATAAAGAAGAAGTGGTCCATGTACACAATGGAATATTAACATGGAAAACACTGAAACCCTGCTGTTTGAGGCACCGTAGATGAGCCTAGATATAATCACAGAACATGAGGAAAGCAAAAGACATATCCTATGATATCACTTATAGGCGTTATCTAACAACTGACACAAATGAACATATTTCCACAAAGAAAGACACTCACAGACTTAGAAAACAAACTATGCTTATCTAAAAGGAAAGCTGGGGGGAATGGAAAAATCAAGATTAGGGTTACCTAATATGTGCACAAATACCTATTAAATATATATATATATCAAAAAGACCGACCATATAGCAAGGGAGGTCTATGGCACACTCTGCAATAATTTACATGAGAAGTGGATATGTACGTGAATATATATATATATATATATATATGTATATATACATATATATATATATATATATATATATATATATGTAAGGTACAAATGAACCATATTGTGTACACCTAGGACAAACAATAGTCTAATCATTACCCCGAATAAAATAACTAAAACAACGAACAAGAAGTAATGTGACATAAACTTATGGGGGTTTCTCCTGGCACATTCCATTTTAATTTACAACCTAGGAACAGGACTTCCAGAAAGGCTCTGCTGCCCTAGTAACCAGATATGGGAATGGAGAAATGCTGCCGCCTTGTGGCCGTTTCCCACAACAGCAGCTTTAAACCCAGTGCTAATGGTCACTGAATATTCACACTCATTGCAGGCCTGTAAATGACCCCTGCCCTCAACAAAAATCCTGGGATCTAAACTTGACCAAAAAATTCAAAAGAGGGCAACCTTCCAAGAAGACAATTTCAAGAGGTTAATTGTACTCTCCGTTTTTTTCTGTTTTTCTTTACCAGAAATTTTAAAAGGCGTGGAAAAATGCTGAATATTAGGAATAAATAAAGACATGCAAATCCACATTACAAAAACCTGTCATCTCACACCAGTCAGAATGGCCATCAGCAAAACTTCTGCAAGCAATAAATGCTGAAGGGGTTGTGGAGGGAGGCCTACCCTTGGTTCAACCTAGGACAAGGTAAGAGCCAGTAAGGAAAACAAAAAGGAGGTGCCTTGAAAAGGTAAATACTAAGTTACCATTCAATCAAGCATTCCCACTGCTGGGCCTATCGCCTGAGAGGATGAGAATCAAAAAGACACAGTCTTGGGACTCCCTGGTGGCGCAGTGGTTGAGAGTCCGCCTGCCGATGCAGGGGATACGGGTTCGTGCCCCGGTCTGGGAGGATCCCATATGCTGCGGAGCGGCTGGGCCCGTGAGCCATGGCCTCTGGGCCTGCGCGTCCGGAGCCTGTGCTCCGCAACGGGAGAGGCCACAACAGTGAGAGGCCCGCATACCGCAAAAAGAAAAAAAAAAAAAAAAAAAAAAAAACACAGGCTGGGCTTCACTGGTGGCACAGTGGTTGAGAGTCTGCCTGCCAATGCACGGGACACGGGTTCATGCCCCGGTTCGGGAAGATCCCACATGCAGCGGAGCGGCTGGTCCCATGAGCTATGGCTGCTGGGCCTGCGCGTCCAGAACCTGTGCTCTGCAACGGGAGGGGCCGCTGCAGTGCGAGGCCCACGTACTGGGAAAAAGAAACAAAAGACACAGGCTGGCAATCCTGCACTCCAGCAATATTGACCATAGCCAACACTTGGAAGCTACGAAAATGTCCATCAACAGAGGAATGCACAAAGGGAAAGTGGTCCATGTACGCAATGGAATATGACTCCAAATATATATATATATATATAATTTCAATTTAGAAAACCAACATAAGTAAGGAGACATCAGCATTTGGGGGTTTATCCGGGCACATTCCGCTCTAATATATGACCGAGGAACACCACTGCCAGGAAGGTCTGTTTCCCTAGTTACCAGATTGGGAAAAGCAGAAACGCTGCTGCCCTCTGGCCTTTACCTGCAACAGCAGCTTTAAAACCTGTGCTAAGGGTCACTTCATATGCACCAGTACTGGAGGGATGTAAATCAAACCTGTCTTCAAAATGTCTTGAGGCAGGTAATGGCCAAAATATTCCTAAGTGTCACACATACTTCACGAAAACAATTTGAAGAGGTAAGCTGTACTCACAGTTTGAAGAAAAAAAGGACATGCCAGAAAGCTCAATTTCAAGGGATTATGAGACGCATGGAAATCCAACCACAAAGAGGTATCAGCTCACACTAGTCAGAATAAACATCAGCAAAGAAACTACAAACAATAAATGCTGAAGGTGTTGTGGAGAAGTGCATACCCTCAACTTTAAGTGGGACGTAACCTGGTAAGAGCCACTAATGAGAACAGAATGGAGGTGCCTTGACAAGGTAAACATTTTGCTACCATATGATCCAGCATGCCCACTCCTGGGCCTAAAACCTAAGAAGACAGAATTAGAAAGACACAGGCAGGCAAATGTGCATGGCCGCAGTATTACAATAGCCAAGACATGGAAGCAACCGAAAAGTCCATCAACAGATGAGTGGACAAAGAAGAACTGGTACATGCAGAGATGGAATACTAGCCAAGGAAAACAAGGACACAATGCCATTTGCAGGACCATGGATGAGTCTAGAGGTAATCACGCGACTTGTAGTAAGTCAGAAAGAGAAAGACACATATCGTATGATATCACTTATAGGTGTTACCTAAAAATTGATACCAGTGAACATACTTCCACAGAGAAGGGCAATCACAGATTCATTAAACAAACTTATGGTTCACCAATGGAAAGGTGTGAGGATTGGATACATTAAGATATTGGGGTTAACAGACATATACAAACACAGGTGAAGTATATAATCCCCAAAGACCTACGGAATACCAAGAGAAGACTACTCAATATTCTGTCTTAACGTACATGGGGAAAGGATCCCAGGAAGAATAGGCATATGTATATGTGTAAAAGAACCACATCTTGCACACCTAGAAGAAGCCAAACACTGTAATCAAACTTGCTGTGATAAAAAAATAAAAATTAAATTAAAAAAACGAATAAGAAGTCGTGAGACATGAACTTAAGGGGCTTCTTCCTGGCACATTCCGTTCTAAATTACAACCTAGAACACGACTTCCATTGAGGCTCTGTTGCCCTAGTAACCAGATTTGGTAAAGGAGAACTGCTGCCACCTTGTGGCCGTTTCACACAACAGCAGCTTTAATCCCAGCACCAATGGTCAGTTGGTATTCAAAATAATTGCAGGCCTGTAAATCACACCTGCCCTGAAAACAAATCCTGGCGTCGTATATCGACCAAAAAATTCAAAAGACGTCCACATTTCAAAGTGACAGTTTCAAGAGGCATATTTTACACACATTTGCCTTCTGTTTCTTTTTCTTTCTTTCTTTCTTTCTTTGTTAAAAAATGGGAATGGAAAAAGGCTGAACATCAGGAATTAATAAAGCCATGCAAATCCAGTGTACAAAAACGCTCACCTCACGGCCGTCAGAACGATCATCAGCAAAAAAACTCTACAAAGAATAAATGCCGAAGTGGTTTTAGAGAACTGCGTACCCTTTAGCTGCTGGTGGGATGTAACCTGGTAACAGCCAGTAGTGAGAACAGAATGGAGGTGCGTTTCAGGGTAAAAATGGAGCTACCATGTGACCTGGTAGGCCCACTGATGGGTCTATCACCTGAGTAGACCAGAATCAAAAGACATAGGCTGGCAATCCTGCACTGCAGCAACATGTACCATAGCCAAGACCTGGAAGAAACCAAAATGTCCATCAACAGAAAAATGCACCAAGAAGAAGTCATCCGTGTACACAATAGAATATTAGCCATGAAAATGCATGGAAGATTGCCGTTGGCACCACCATAGAAGGATATAGAGATAATCACTCTACTTGAAGTAAGAAAGAAACCGAAAGACAGACATCCTATGACATCACTTATAGGCGTTACCTAAAACTTGATACCCATGAAATAATTTCCAAGAGAAGGACACGCATAGATTCAGAAAACCAAATTATGTTTAACCAAATGGAAAGGTGTAAGGAATGTATGAATTAGGATATGGGGGTTAACAGACATGTACTAATACATATGAAATATATGATCACAAAATACCTATGGAATACGAAGAGAGGTCTACTCAACACTCTATAATAATACATATGAAAGGATCCAAAGAGGAATAGACAGGTACATTGATAGGATGAACCAGAAACTGTACACCTAGGAGAATCTACATTTTTATCAAATTTGCTCTGATAATTAATAAAATTAAATTTAAAAACAAACAACAATTTAGGAGATATAAGCTCTTGGGGGTTTGCGATGGCACATTCGCTCTAATTTGCAGCTTACTAACACGATTTCCAGGAAAGCTCTGTTGCCCAAAAACCCAGAGTTGGAAATGTAGAAATGCTGCCGCCTTTTGGCCGTTTCCCACAAGAGCGGCTTTAAATCCACAGCTAATGGTCACTTAACATTCACAAGGACTCAGGGCTGTAAAGGACACCTGCCCTAAACAATTGTGCTGAAGTAGGGAATGGCCCAAAAAATTCGAAGCTGGCATATTTTTCAAGGAGATAGCATGGAGGGGTAAGTTTTACTCACTCATTTTCAAAAAAGAGGAAAATGGATGAAGGCTCAGCATCAGGAATTATTAAACTCATGCAAATCAATCCCCCCAAAAGGTTTCAACTCACACGTGTCAACTACCATCAGCAAAAGTCTACAAACAATAAATGCTGAAGGTATTTTAGAGAACTGTATACCCTCTAGCTGCTGCAGAGATGTAAAGTGTTAACAGCTAATAATGAGAACAGAAAGGAGCTGCGTTTAAAAGTAAAAATTGAGTCACCATTCCATTCAGCAGGCCCACCGCTGAGCCTCTCACCTGAAAATTCCAGAGTCGAGAAGGCACAGGCTTCAGCAGCTGCACTGAAGGAATTTTCACAATAGCCAAGACACGGAAGCAAACAAAATGTCCACCACCAGATGAATGCATAAAGAAGAAGTGGTCCATGTACACAATGGAATATTAACATGGAAAACACTGAAACCCTGCTGTTTGAGGCACCGTAGATGAGCCTAGATATAATCACAGAACATGAGGAAAGCAAAAGACATATCCTATGATATCACTTATAGGCGTTATCTAACAACTGACACAAATGAACATATTTCCACAAAGAAAGACACTCACAGACTTAGAAAACAAACTATGCTTATCTAAAAGGAAAGCTGGGGGGAATGGAAAAATCAAGATTAGGGTTACCTAATATGTGCACAAATACCTATTAAATATATATATATATCAAAAAGACCGACCATATAGCAAGGGAGGTCTATGGCACACTCTGCAATAATTTACATGAGAAGTGGATATGTACGTGAATATATATATATATATATATATATATATATATGTATATATACATATATATATATATATATATATATATATATGTAAGGTACAAATGAACCATATTGTGTACACCTAGGACAAACAATAGTCTAATCATTACCCCGAATAAAATAACTAAAACAACGAACAAGAAGTAATGTGACATAAACTTATGGGGGTTTCTCCTGGCACATTCCATTTTAATTTACAACCTAGGAACAGGACTTCCAGAAAGGCTCTGCTGCCCTAGTAACCAGATATGGGAATGGAGAAATGCTGCCGCCTTGTGGCCGTTTCCCACAACAGCAGCTTTAAACCCAGTGCTAATGGTCACTGAATATTCACACTCATTGCAGGCCTGTAAATGACCCCTGCCCTCAACAAAAATCCTGGGATCTAAACTTGACCAAAAAATTCAAAAGAGGGCAACCTTCCAAGAAGACAATTTCAAGAGGTTAGTTGTACTCTCCGTTTTTTTCTGTTTTTCTTTACCAGAAATTTTAAAAGGCGTGGAAAAATGCTGAATATTAGGAATAAATAAAGACATACAAATCCACATTACAAAAACCTGTCATCTCACACCAGTCAGAATGGCCATCAGCAAAACTTCTGCAAGCAATAAATGCTGAAGGGGTTGTGGAGGGAGGCCTACCCTTGGTTCAACCTAGGACAAGGTAAGAGCCAGTAAGGAAAACAAAAAGGAGGTGCCTTGAAAAGGTAAATACTAAGTTACCATTCAATCAAGCATTCCCACTGCTGGGCCTATCGCCTGAGAGGATGAGAATCAAAAAGACACAGGCTGGGCTTCACTGGTGGCACAGTGGTTGAGAGTCTGCCTGCCAATGCACGGGACACGGGTTCATGCCCCGGTTCGGGAAGATCCCACATGCAGCGGAGCGGCTGGTCCCATGAGCTATGGCTGCTGGGCCTGCGCGTCCAGAACCTGTGCTCTGCAACGGGAGGGGCCGCTGCAGTGCGAGGCCCACGTACTGGGAAAAAGAAACAAAAGACACAGGCTGGCAATCCTGCACTCCAGCAATATTGACCATAGCCAACACTTGGAAGCTACGAAAATGTCCATCAACAGAGGAATGCACAAAGGGAAAGTGGTCCATGTACGCAATGGAATATGACTCCAAATATATATATATATATATAATTTCAATTTAGAAAACCAACATAAGTAAGGAGACATCAGCATTTGGGGGTTTATCCGGGCACATTCCGCTCTAATATATGACCGAGGAACACCACTGCCAGGAAGGTCTGTTTCCCTAGTTACCAGATTGGGAAAAGCAGAAACGCTGCTGCCCTCTGGCCTTTACCTGCAACAGCAGCTTTAAAACCTGTGCTAAGGGTCACTTCATATGCACCAGTACTGGAGGGATGTAAATCAAACCTGTCTTCAAAATGTCTTGAGGCAGGTAATGGCCAAAATATTCCTAAGTGTCACACATACTTCACGAAAACAATTTGAAGAGGTAAGCTGTACTCACAGTTTGAAGAAAAAAAGGACATGCCAGAAAGCTCAATTTCAAGGGATTATGAGACGCATGGAAATCCAACCACAAAGAGGTATCAGCTCACACTAGTCAGAATAAACATCAGCAAAGAAACTACAAACAATAAATGCTGAAGGTGTTGTGGAGAAGTGCATACCCTCAACTTTAAGTGGGACGTAACCTGGTAAGAGCCACTAATGAGAACAGAATGGAGGTGCCTTGACAAGGTAAACATTTTGCTACCATATGATCCAGCATGCCCACTCCTGGGCCTAAAACCTAAGAAGACAGAATTAGAAAGACACAGGCAGGCAAATGTGCATGGCCGCAGTATTACAATAGCCAAGACATGGAAGCAACCGAAAAGTCCATCAACAGATGAGTGGACAAAGAAGAACTGGTACATGCAGAGATGGAATACTAGCCAAGGAAAACAAGGACACAATGCCATTTGCAGGACCATGGATGAGTCTAGAGGTAATCACGCGACTTGTAGTAAGTCAGAAAGAGAAAGACACATATCGTATGATATCACTTATAGGTGTTACCTAAAAATTGATACCAGTGAACATACTTCCACAGAGAAGGGCAATCACAGATTCATTAAACAAACTTATGGTTCACCAATGGAAAGGTGTGAGGATTGGATACATTAAGATATTGGGGTTAACAGACATATACAAACACAGGTGAAGTATATAATCCCCAAAGACCTACGGAATACCAAGAGAAGACTACTCAATATTCTGTCTTAACGTACATGGGGAAAGGATCCCAGGAAGAATAGGCATATGTATATGTGTAAAAGAACCACATCTTGCACACCTAGAAGAAGCCAAACACTGTAATCAAACTTGCTGTGATAAAAAAATAAAAATTAAATTAAAAAAACGAATAAGAAGTCGTGAGACATGAACTTAAGGGGCTTCTTCCTGGCACATTCCGTTCTAAATTACAACCTAGAACACGACTTCCATTGAGGCTCTGTTGCCCTAGTAACCAGATTTGGTAAAGGAGAACTGCTGCCACCTTGTGGCCGTTTCACACAACAGCAGCTTTAATCCCAGCACCAATGGTCAGTTGGTATTCAAAATAATTGCAGGCCTGTAAATCACACCTGCCCTGAAAACAAATCCTGGCGTCGTATATCGACCAAAAAATTCAAAAGACGTACACATTTCAAAGTGACAGTTTCAAGAGGCATATTTTACACACATTTGCCTTCTGTTTCTTTTTCTTTCTTTCTTTCTTTCTTTGTTAAAAAATGGGAATGGAAAAAGGCTGAACATCAGGAATTAATAAAGCCATGCAAATCCAGTGTACAAAAACGCTCACCTCACGGCCGTCAGAACGATCATCAGCAAAAAAACTCTACAAAGAATAAATGCCGAAGTGGTTTTAGAGAACTGCGTACCCTTTAGCTGCTGGTGGGATGTAACCTGGTAACAGCCAGTAGTGAGAACAGAATGGAGGTGCGTTTCAGGGTAAAAATGGAGCTACCATGTGACCTGGTAGGCCCACTGATGGGTCTATCACCTGAGTAGACCAGAATCAAAAGACATAGGCTGGCAATCCTGCACTGCAGCAACATGTACCATAGCCAAGACCTGGAAGAAACCAAAATGTCCATCAACAGAAAAATGCACCAAGAAGAAGTCATCCGTGTACACAATAGAATATTAGCCATGAAAATGCATGGAAGATTGCCGTTGGCACCACCATAGAAGGATATAGAGATAATCACTCTACTTGAAGTAAGAAAGAAACCGAAAGACAGACATCCTATGACATCACTTATAGGCGTTACCTAAAACTTGATACCCATGAAATAATTTCCAAGAGAAGGACACGCATAGATTCAGAAAACCAAATTATGTTTAACCAAATGGAAAGGTGTAAGGAATGTATGAATTAGGATATGGGGGTTAACAGACATGTACTAATACATATGAAATATATGATCACAAAATACCTATGGAATACGAAGAGAGGTCTACTCAACACTCTATAATAATACATATGAAAGGATCCAAAGAGGAATAGACAGGTACATTGATAGGATGAACCAGAAACTGTACACCTAGGAGAATCTACATTTTTATCAAATTTGCTCTGATAATTAATAAAATTAAATTTAAAAACAAACAACAATTTAGGAGATATAAGCTCTTGGGGGTTTGCGATGGCACATTCGCTCTAATTTGCAGCTTACTAACACGATTTCCAGGAAAGCTCTGTTGCCCAAAAACCCAGAGTTGGAAATGTAGAAATGCTGCCGCCTTTTGGCCGTTTCCCACAAGAGCGGCTTTAAATCCACAGCTAATGGTCACTTAACATTCACAAGGACTCAGGGCTGTAAAGGACACCTGCCCTAAACAATTGTGCTGAAGTAGGGAATGGCCCAAAAAATTCGAAGCTGGCATATTTTTCAAGGAGATAGCATGGAGGGGTAAGTTTTACTCACTCATTTTCAAAAAAGAGGAAAATGGATGAAGGCTCAGCATCAGGAATTATTAAACTCATGCAAATCAATCCCCCCAAAAGGTTTCAACTCACACGTGTCAACTACCATCAGCAAAAGTCTACAAACAATAAATGCTGAAGGTATTTTAGAGAACTGTATACCCTCTAGCTGCTGCAGAGATGTAAAGTGTTAACAGCTAATAATGAGAACAGAAAGGAGCTGCGTTTAAAAGTAAAAATTGAGTCACCATTCCATTCGGCAGGCCCACCGCTGAGCCTCTCACCTGAAAATTCCAGAGTCGAGAAGGCACAGGCTTCAGCAGCTGCACTGAAGGAATTTTCACAATAGCCAAGACACGGAAGCAAACAAAATGTCCACCACCAGATGAATGCATAAAGAAGAAGTGGTCCATGTACACAATGGAATATTAACATGGAAAACACTGAAACCCTGCTGTTTGAGGCACCGTAGATGAGCCTAGATATAATCACAGAACATGAGGAAAGCAAAAGACATATCCTATGATATCACTTATAGGCGTTATCTAACAACTGACACAAATGAACATATTTCCACAAAGAAAGACACTCACAGACTTAGAAAACAAACTATGCTTATCTAAAAGGAAAGCTGGGGGGAATGGAAAAATCAAGATTAGGGTTACCTAATATGTGCACAAATACCTATTAAATATATATATATATCAAAAAGACCGACCATATAGCAAGGGAGGTCTATGGCACACTCTGCAATAATTTACATGAGAAGTGGATATGTACGTGAATATATATATATATATATATATATGTATATATACATATATATATATATATATATATATATATATGTAAGGTACAAATGAACCATATTGTGTACACCTAGGACAAACAATAGTCTAATCATTACCCCGAATAAAATAACTAAAACAACGAACAAGAAGTAATGTGACATAAACTTATGGGGGTTTCTCCTGGCACATTCCATTTTAATTTACAACCTAGGAACAGGACTTCCAGAAAGGCTCTGCTGCCCTAGTAACCAGATATGGGAATGGAGAAATGCTGCCGCCTTGTGGCCGTTTCCCACAACAGCAGCTTTAAACCCAGTGCTAATGGTCACTGAATATTCACACTCATTGCAGGCCTGTAAATGACCCCTGCCCTCAACAAAAATCCTGGGATCTAAACTTGACCAAAAAATTCAAAAGAGGGCAACCTTCCAAGAAGACAATTTCAAGAGGTTAATTGTACTCTCCGTTTTTTTCTGTTTTTCTTTACCAGAAATTTTAAAAGGCGTGGAAAAATGCTGAATATTAGGAATAAATAAAGACATGCAAATCCACATTACAAAAACCTGTCATCTCACACCAGTCAGAATGGCCATCAGCAAAACTTCTGCAAGCAATAAATGCTGAAGGGGTTGTGGAGGGAGGCCTACCCTTGGTTCAACCTAGGACAAGGTAAGAGCCAGTAAGGAAAACAAAAAGGAGGTGCCTTGAAAAGGTAAATACTAAGTTACCATTCAATCAAGCATTCCCACTGCTGGGCCTATCGCCTGAGAGGATGAGAATCAAAAAGACACAGGCTGGGCTTCACTGGTGGCACAGTGGTTGAGAGTCTGCCTGCCAATGCACGGGACACGGGTTCATGCCCCGGTTCGGGAAGATCCCACATGCAGCGGAGCGGCTGGTCCCATGAGCTATGGCTGCTGGGCCTGCGCGTCCAGAACCTGTGCTCTGCAACGGGAGGGGCCGCTGCAGTGCGAGGCCCACGTACTGGGAAAAAGAAACAAAAGACACAGGCTGGCAATCCTGCACTCCAGCAATATTGACCATAGCCAACACTTGGAAGCTACGAAAATGTCCATCAACAGAGGAATGCACAAAGGGAAAGTGGTCCATGTACGCAATGGAATATGACTCCAAATATATATATATATATATATAATTTCAATTTAGAAAACCAACATAAGTAAGGAGACATCAGCATTTGGGGGTTTATCCGGGCACATTCCGCTCTAATATATGACCGAGGAACACCACTGCCAGGAAGGTCTGTTTCCCTAGTTACCAGATTGGGAAAAGCAGAAACGCTGCTGCCCTCTGGCCTTTACCTGCAACAGCAGCTTTAAAACCTGTGCTAAGGGTCACTTCATATGCACCAGTACTGGAGGGATGTAAATCAAACCTGTCTTCAAAATGTCTTGAGGCAGGTAATGGCCAAAATATTCCTAAGTGTCACACATACTTCACGAAAACAATTTGAAGAGGTAAGCTGTACTCACAGTTTGAAGAAAAAAAGGACATGCCAGAAAGCTCAATTTCAAGGGATTATGAGACGCATGGAAATCCAACCACAAAGAGGTATCAGCTCACACTAGTCAGAATAAACATCAGCAAAGAAACTACAAACAATAAATGCTGAAGGTGTTGTGGAGAAGTGCATACCCTCAACTTTAAGTGGGACGTAACCTGGTAAGAGCCACTAATGAGAACAGAATGGAGGTGCCTTGACAAGGTAAACATTTTGCTACCATATGGTCCAGCATGCCCACTCCTGGGCCTAAAACCTAAGAAGACAGAATTAGAAAGACACAGGCAGGCAAATGTGCATGGCCGCAGTATTACAATAGCCAAGACATGGAAGCAACCGAAAAGTCCATCAACAGATGAGTGGACAAAGAAGAACTGGTACATGCAGAGATGGAATACTAGCCAAGGAAAACAAGGACACAATGCTATTTGCAGGACCATGGATGAGTCTAGAGGTAATCACGCGACTTGTAGTAAGTCAGAAAGAGAAAGACACATATCGTATGATATCACTTATAGGTGTTACCTAAAAATTGATACCAGTGAACATACTTCCACAGAGAAGGGCAATCACAGATTCATTAAACAAACTTATGGTTCACCAATGGAAAGGTGTGAGGATTGGATACATTAAGATATTGGGGTTAACAGACATATACAAACACAGGTGAAGTATATAATCCCCAAAGACCTACGGAATACCAAGAGAAGACTACTCAATATTCTGTCTTAACGTACATGGGGAAAGGATCCCAGGAAGAATAGGCATATGTATATGTGTAAAAGAACCACATCTTGCACACCTAGAAGAAGCCAAACACTGTAATCAAACTTGCTGTGATAAAAAAATAAAAATTAAATTAAAAAAACGAATAAGAAGTCGTGAGACATGAACTTAAGGGGCTTCTTCCTGGCACATTCCGTTCTAAATTACAACCTAGAACACGACTTCCATTGAGGCTCTGTTGCCCTAGTAACCAGATTTGGTAAAGGAGAACTGCTGCCACCTTGTGGCCGTTTCACACAACAGCAGCTTTAATCCCAGCACCAATGGTCAGTTGGTATTCAAAATAATTGCAGGCCTGTAAATCACACCTGCCCTGAAAACAAATCCTGGCGTCGTATATCGACCAAAAAATTCAAAAGACGTCCACATTTCAAAGTGACAGTTTCAAGAGGCATATTTTACACACATTTGCCTTCTGTTTCTTTTTCTTTCTTTCTTTCTTTCTTTGTTAAAAAATGGGAATGGAAAAAGGCTGAACATCAGGAATTAATAAAGCCATGCAAATCCAGTGTACAAAAACGCTCACCTCACGGCCGTCAGAACGATCATCAGCAAAAAAACTCTACAAAGAATAAATGCCGAAGTGGTTTTAGAGAACTGCGTACCCTTTAGCTGCTGGTGGGATGTAACCTGGTAACAGCCAGTAGTGAGAACAGAATGGAGGTGCGTTTCAGGGTAAAAATGGAGCTACCATGTGACCTGGTAGGCCCACTGATGGGTCTATCACCTGAGTAGACCAGAATCAAAAGACATAGGCTGGCAATCCTGCACTGCAGCAACATGTACCATAGCCAAGACCTGGAAGAAACCAAAATGTCCATCAACAGAAAAATGCACCAAGAAGAAGTCATCCGTGTACACAATAGAATATTAGCCATGAAAATGCATGGAAGATTGCCGTTGGCACCACCATAGAAGGATATAGAGATAATCACTCTACTTGAAGTAAGAAAGAAACCGAAAGACAGACATCCTATGACATCACTTATAGGCGTTACCTAAAACTTGATACCCATGAAATAATTTCCAAGAGAAGGACACGCATAGATTCAGAAAACCAAATTATGTTTAACCAAATGGAAAGGTGTAAGGAATGTATGAATTAGGATATGGGGGTTAACAGACATGTACTAATACATATGAAATATATGATCACAAAATACCTATGGAATACGAAGAGAGGTCTACTCAACACTCTATAATAATACATATGAAAGGATCCAAAGAGGAATAGACAGGTACATTGATAGGATGAACCAGAAACTGTACACCTAGGAGAATCTACATTTTTATCAAATTTGCTCTGATAATTAATAAAATTAAATTTAAAAACAAACAACAATTTAGGAGATATAAGCTCTTGGGGGTTTGCGATGGCACATTCGCTCTAATTTGCAGCTTACTAACACGATTTCCAGGAAAGCTCTGTTGCCCAAAAACCCAGAGTTGGAAATGTAGAAATGCTGCCGCCTTTTGGCCGTTTCCCACAAGAGCGGCTTTAAATCCACAGCTAATGGTCACTTAACATTCACAAGGACTCAGGGCTGTAAAGGACACCTGCCCTAAACAATTGTGCTGAAGTAGGGAATGGCCCAAAAAATTCGAAGCTGGCATATTTTTCAAGGAGATAGCATGGAGGGGTAAGTTTTACTCACTCATTTTCAAAAAAGAGGAAAATGGATGAAGGCTCAGCATCAGGAATTATTAAACTCATGCAAATCAATCCCCCCAAAAGGTTTCAACTCACACGTGTCAACTACCATCAGCAAAAGTCTACAAACAATAAATGCTGAAGGTATTTTAGAGAACTGTATACCCTCTAGCTGCTGCAGAGATGTAAAGTGTTAACAGCTAATAATGAGAACAGAAAGGAGCTGCGTTTAAAAGTAAAAATTGAGTCACCATTCCATTCGGCAGGCCCACCGCTGAGCCTCTCACCTGAAAATTCCAGAGTCGAGAAGGCACAGGCTTCAGCAGCTGCACTGAAGGAATTTTCACAATAGCCAAGACACGGAAGCAAACAAAATGTCCACCACCAGATGAATGCATAAAGAAGAAGTGGTCCATGTACACAATGGAATATTAACATGGAAAACACTGAAACCCTGCTGTTTGAGGCACCGTAGATGAGCCTAGATATAATCACAGAACATGAGGAAAGCAAAAGACATATCCTATGATATCACTTATAGGCGTTATCTAACAACTGACACAAATGAACATATTTCCACAAAGAAAGACACTCACAGACTTAGAAAACAAACTATGCTTATCTAAAAGGAAAGCTGGGGGGAATGGAAAAATCAAGATTAGGGTTACCTAATATGTGCACAAATACCTATTAAATATATATATATATCAAAAAGACCGACCATATAGCAAGGGAGGTCTATGGCACACTCTGCAATAATTTACATGAGAAGTGGATATGTACGTGAATATATATATATATATATATATATGTATATATACATATATATATATATATATATATATATATATGTAAGGTACAAATGAACCATATTGTGTACACCTAGGACAAACAATAGTCTAATCATTACCCCGAATAAAATAACTAAAACAACGAACAAGAAGTAATGTGACATAAACTTATGGGGGTTTCTCCTGGCACATTCCATTTTAATTTACAACCTAGGAACAGGACTTCCAGAAAGGCTCTGCTGCCCTAGTAACCAGATATGGGAATGGAGAAATGCTGCCGCCTTGTGGCCGTTTCCCACAACAGCAGCTTTAAACCCAGTGCTAATGGTCACTGAATATTCACACTCATTGCAGGCCTGTAAATGACCCCTGCCCTCAACAAAAATCCTGGGATCTAAACTTGACCAAAAAATTCAAAAGAGGGCAACCTTCCAAGAAGACAATTTCAAGAGGTTAGTTGTACTCTCCGTTTTTTTCTGTTTTTCTTTACCAGAAATTTTAAAAGGCGTGGAAAAATGCTGAATATTAGGAATAAATAAAGACATACAAATCCACATTACAAAAACCTGTCATCTCACACCAGTCAGAATGGCCATCAGCAAAACTTCTGCAAGCAATAAATGCTGAAGGGGTTGTGGAGGGAGGCCTACCCTTGGTTCAACCTAGGACAAGGTAAGAGCCAGTAAGGAAAACAAAAAGGAGGTGCCTTGAAAAGGTAAATACTAAGTTACCATTCAATCAAGCATTCCCACTGCTGGGCCTATCGCCTGAGAGGATGAGAATCAAAAAGACACAGGCTGGGCTTCACTGGTGGCACAGTGGTTGAGAGTCTGCCTGCCAATGCACGGGACACGGGTTCATGCCCCGGTTCGGGAAGATCCCACATGCAGCGGAGCGGCTGGTCCCATGAGCTATGGCTGCTGGGCCTGCGCGTCCAGAACCTGTGCTCTGCAACGGGAGGGGCCGCTGCAGTGCGAGGCCCACGTACTGGGAAAAAGAAACAAAAGACACAGGCTGGCAATCCTGCACTCCAGCAATATTGACCATAGCCAACACTTGGAAGCTACGAAAATGTCCATCAACAGAGGAATGCACAAAGGGAAAGTGGTCCATGTACGCAATGGAATATGACTCCAAATATATATATATATATATAATTTCAATTTAGAAAACCAACATAAGTAAGGAGACATCAGCATTTGGGGGTTTATCCGGGCACATTCCGCTCTAATATATGACCGAGGAACACCACTGCCAGGAAGGTCTGTTTCCCTAGTTACCAGATTGGGAAAAGCAGAAACGCTGCTGCCCTCTGGCCTTTACCTGCAACAGCAGCTTTAAAACCTGTGCTAAGGGTCACTTCATATGCACCAGTACTGGAGGGATGTAAATCAAACCTGTCTTCAAAATGTCTTGAGGCAGGTAATGGCCAAAATATTCCTAAGTGTCACACATACTTCACGAAAACAATTTGAAGAGGTAAGCTGTACTCACAGTTTGAAGAAAAAAAGGACATGCCAGAAAGCTCAATTTCAAGGGATTATGAGACGCATGGAAATCCAACCACAAAGAGGTATCAGCTCACACTAGTCAGAATAAACATCAGCAAAGAAACTACAAACAATAAATGCTGAAGGTGTTGTGGAGAAGTGCATACCCTCAACTTTAAGTGGGACGTAACCTGGTAAGAGCCACTAATGAGAACAGAATGGAGGTGCCTTGACAAGGTAAACATTTTGCTACCATATGGTCCAGCATGCCCACTCCTGGGCCTAAAACCTAAGAAGACAGAATTAGAAAGACACAGGCAGGCAAATGTGCATGGCCGCAGTATTACAATAGCCAAGACATGGAAGCAACCGAAAAGTCCATCAACAGATGAGTGGACAAAGAAGAACTGGTACATGCAGAGATGGAATACTAGCCAAGGAAAACAAGGACACAATGCCATTTGCAGGACCATGGATGAGTCTAGAGGTAATCACGCGACTTGTAGTAAGTCAGAAAGAGAAAGACACATATCGTATGATATCACTTATAGGTGTTACCTAAAAATTGATACCAGTGAACATACTTCCACAGAGAAGGGCAATCACAGATTCATTAAACAAACTTATGGTTCACCAATGGAAAGGTGTGAGGATTGGATACATTAAGATATTGGGGTTAACAGACATATACAAACACAGGTGAAGTATATAATCCCCAAAGACCTACGGAATACCAAGAGAAGACTACTCAATATTCTGTCTTAACGTACATGGGGAAAGGATCCCAGGAAGAATAGGCATATGTATATGTGTAAAAGAACCACATCTTGCACACCTAGAAGAAGCCAAACACTGTAATCAAACTTGCTGTGATAAAAAAATAAAAATTAAATTAAAAAAACGAATAAGAAGTCGTGAGACATGAACTTAAGGGGCTTCTTCCTGGCACATTCCGTTCTAAATTACAACCTAGAACACGACTTCCATTGAGGCTCTGTTGCCCTAGTAACCAGATTTGGTAAAGGAGAACTGCTGCCACCTTGTGGCCGTTTCACACAACAGCAGCTTTAATCCCAGCACCAATGGTCAGTTGGTATTCAAAATAATTGCAGGCCTGTAAATCACACCTGCCCTGAAAACAAATCCTGGCGTCGTATATCGACCAAAAAATTCAAAAGACGTCCACATTTCAAAGTGACAGTTTCAAGAGGCATATTTTACACACATTTGCCTTCTGTTTCTTTTTCTTTCTTTCTTTCTTTCTTTGTTAAAAAATGGGAATGGAAAAAGGCTGAACATCAGGAATTAATAAAGCCATGCAAATCCAGTGTACAAAAACGCTCACCTCACGGCCGTCAGAACGATCATCAGCAAAAAAACTCTACAAAGAATAAATGCCGAAGTGGTTTTAGAGAACTGCGTACCCTTTAGCTGCTGGTGGGATGTAACCTGGTAACAGCCAGTAGTGAGAACAGAATGGAGGTGCGTTTCAGGGTAAAAATGGAGCTACCATGTGACCTGGTAGGCCCACTGATGGGTCTATCACCTGAGTAGACCAGAATCAAAAGACATAGGCTGGCAATCCTGCACTGCAGCAACATGTACCATAGCCAAGACCTGGAAGAAACCAAAATGTCCATCAACAGAAAAATGCACCAAGAAGAAGTCATCCGTGTACACAATAGAATATTAGCCATGAAAATGCATGGAAGATTGCCGTTGGCACCACCATAGAAGGATATAGAGATAATCACTCTACTTGAAGTAAGAAAGAAACCGAAAGACAGACATCCTATGACATCACTTATAGGCGTTACCTAAAACTTGATACCCATGAAATAATTTCCAAGAGAAGGACACGCATAGATTCAGAAAACCAAATTATGTTTAACCAAATGGAAAGGTGTAAGGAATGTATGAATTAGGATATGGGGGTTAACAGACATGTACTAATACATATGAAATATATGATCACAAAATACCTATGGAATACGAAGAGAGGTCTACTCAACACTCTATAATAATACATATGAAAGGATCCAAAGAGGAATAGACAGGTACATTGATAGGATGAACCAGAAACTGTACACCTAGGAGAATCTACATTTTTATCAAATTTGCTCTGATAATTAATAAAATTAAATTTAAAAACAAACAACAATTTAGGAGATATAAGCTCTTGGGGGTTTGCGATGGCACATTCGCTCTAATTTGCAGCTTACTAACACGATTTCCAGGAAAGCTCTGTTGCCCAAAAACCCAGAGTTGGAAATGTAGAAATGCTGCCGCCTTTTGGCCGTTTCCCACAAGAGCGGCTTTAAATCCACAGCTAATGGTCACTTAACATTCACAAGGACTCAGGGCTGTAAAGGACACCTGCCCTAAACAATTGTGCTGAAGTAGGGAATGGCCCAAAAAATTCGAAGCTGGCATATTTTTCAAGGAGATAGCATGGAGGGGTAAGTTTTACTCACTCATTTTCAAAAAAGAGGAAAATGGATGAAGGCTCAGCATCAGGAATTATTAAACTCATGCAAATCAATCCCCCCAAAAGGTTTCAACTCACACGTGTCAACTACCATCAGCAAAAGTCTACAAACAATAAATGCTGAAGGTATTTTAGAGAACTGTATACCCTCTAGCTGCTGCAGAGATGTAAAGTGTTAACAGCTAATAATGAGAACAGAAAGGAGCTGCGTTTAAAAGTAAAAATTGAGTCACCATTCCATTCGGCAGGCCCACCGCTGAGCCTCTCACCTGAAAATTCCAGAGTCGAGAAGGCACAGGCTTCAGCAGCTGCACTGAAGGAATTTTCACAATAGCCAAGACACGGAAGCAAACAAAATGTCCACCACCAGATGAATGCATAAAGAAGAAGTGGTCCATGTACACAATGGAATATTAACATGGAAAACACTGAAACCCTGCTGTTTGAGGCACCGTAGATGAGCCTAGATATAATCACAGAACATGAGGAAAGCAAAAGACATATCCTATGATATCACTTATAGGCGTTATCTAACAACTGACACAAATGAACATATTTCCACAAAGAAAGACACTCACAGACTTAGAAAACAAACTATGCTTATCTAAAAGGAAAGCTGGGGGGAATGGAAAAATCAAGATTAGGGTTACCTAATATGTGCACAAATACCTATTAAATATATATATATATCAAAAAGACCGACCATATAGCAAGGGAGGTCTATGGCACACTCTGCAATAATTTACATGAGAAGTGGATATGTACGTGAATATATATATATATATATATATATATGTATATATACATATATATATATATATATATATATATATATATATGTAAGGTACAAATGAACCATATTGTGTACACCTAGGACAAACAATAGTCTAATCATTACCCCGAATAAAATAACTAAAACAACGAACAAGAAGTAATGTGACATAAACTTATGGGGGTTTCTCCTGGCACATTCCATTTTAATTTACAACCTAGGAACAGGACTTCCAGAAAGGCTCTGCTGCCCTAGTAACCAGATATGGGAATGGAGAAATGCTGCCGCCTTGTGGCCGTTTCCCACAACAGCAGCTTTAAACCCAGTGCTAATGGTCACTGAATATTCACACTCATTGCAGGCCTGTAAATGACCCCTGCCCTCAACAAAAATCCTGGGATCTAAACTTGACCAAAAAATTCAAAAGAGGGCAACCTTCCAAGAAGACAATTTCAAGAGGTTAGTTGTACTCTCCGTTTTTTTCTGTTTTTCTTTACCAGAAATTTTAAAAGGCGTGGAAAAATGCTGAATATTAGGAATAAATAAAGACATACAAATCCACATTACAAAAACCTGTCATCTCACACCAGTCAGAATGGCCATCAGCAAAACTTCTGCAAGCAATAAATGCTGAAGGGGTTGTGGAGGGAGGCCTACCCTTGGTTCAACCTAGGACAAGGTAAGAGCCAGTAAGGAAAACAAAAAGGAGGTGCCTTGAAAAGGTAAATACTAAGTTACCATTCAATCAAGCATTCCCACTGCTGGGCCTATCGCCTGAGAGGATGAGAATCAAAAAGACACAGGCTGGGCTTCACTGGTGGCACAGTGGTTGAGAGTCTGCCTGCCAATGCACGGGACACGGGTTCATGCCCCGGTTCGGGAAGATCCCACATGCAGCGGAGCGGCTGGTCCCATGAGCTATGGCTGCTGGGCCTGCGCGTCCAGAACCTGTGCTCTGCAACGGGAGGGGCCGCTGCAGTGCGAGGCCCACGTATTGGGAAAAAGAAACAAAAGACACAGGCTGGCAATCCTGCACTCCAGCAATATTGACCATAGCCAACACTTGGAAGCTACGAAAATGTCCATCAACAGAGGAATGCACAAAGGGAAAGTGGTCCATGTACGCAATGGAATATGACTCCAAATATATATATATATATATAATTTCAATTTAGAAAACCAACATAAGTAAGGAGACATCAGCATTTGGGGGTTTATCCGGGCACATTCCGCTCTAATATATGACCGAGGAACACCACTGCCAGGAAGGTCTGTTTCCCTAGTTACCAGATTGGGAAAAGCAGAAACGCTGCTGCCCTCTGGCCTTTACCTGCAACAGCAGCTTTAAAACCTGTGCTAAGGGTCACTTCATATGCACCAGTACTGGAGGGATGTAAATCAAACCTGTCTTCAAAATGTCTTGAGGCAGGTAATGGCCAAAATATTCCTAAGTGTCACACATACTTCACGAAAACAATTTGAAGAGGTAAGCTGTACTCACAGTTTGAAGAAAAAAAGGACATGCCAGAAAGCTCAATTTCAAGGGATTATGAGACGCATGGAAATCCAACCACAAAGAGGTATCAGCTCACACTAGTCAGAATAAACATCAGCAAAGAAACTACAAACAATAAATGCTGAAGGTGTTGTGGAGAAGTGCATACCCTCAACTTTAAGTGGGACGTAACCTGGTAAGAGCCACTAATGAGAACAGAATGGAGGTGCCTTGACAAGGTAAACATTTTGCTACCATATGGTCCAGCATGCCCACTCCTGGGCCTAAAACCTAAGAAGACAGAATTAGAAAGACACAGGCAGGCAAATGTGCATGGCCGCAGTATTACAATAGCCAAGACATGGAAGCAACCGAAAAGTCCATCAACAGATGAGTGGACAAAGAAGAACTGGTACATGCAGAGATGGAATACTAGCCAAGGAAAACAAGGACACAATGCTATTTGCAGGACCATGGATGAGTCTAGAGGTAATCACGCGACTTGTAGTAAGTCAGAAAGAGAAAGACACATATCGTATGATATCACTTATAGGTGTTACCTAAAAATTGATACCAGTGAACATACTTCCACAGAGAAGGGCAATCACAGATTCATTAAACAAACTTATGGTTCACCAATGGAAAGGTGTGAGGATTGGATACATTAAGATATTGGGGTTAACAGACATATACAAACACAGGTGAAGTATATAATCCCCAAAGACCTACGGAATACCAAGAGAAGACTACTCAATATTCTGTCTTAACGTACATGGGGAAAGGATCCCAGGAAGAATAGGCATATGTATATGTGTAAAAGAACCACATCTTGCACACCTAGAAGAAGCCAAACACTGTAATCAAACTTGCTGTGATAAAAAAATAAAAATTAAATTAAAAAAACGAATAAGAAGTCGTGAGACATGAACTTAAGGGGCTTCTTCCTGGCACATTCCGTTCTAAATTACAACCTAGAACACGACTTCCATTGAGGCTCTGTTGCCCTAGTAACCAGATTTGGTAAAGGAGAACTGCTGCCACCTTGTGGCCGTTTCACACAACAGCAGCTTTAATCCCAGCACCAATGGTCAGTTGGTATTCAAAATAATTGCAGGCCTGTAAATCACACCTGCCCTGAAAACAAATCCTGGCGTCGTATATCGACCAAAAAATTCAAAAGACGTCCACATTTCAAAGTGACAGTTTCAAGAGGCATATTTTACACACATTTGCCTTCTGTTTCTTTTTCTTTCTTTCTTTCTTTCTTTGTTAAAAAATGGGAATGGAAAAAGGCTGAACATCAGGAATTAATAAAGCCATGCAAATCCAGTGTACAAAAACGCTCACCTCACGGCCGTCAGAACGATCATCAGCAAAAAAACTCTACAAAGAATAAATGCCGAAGTGGTTTTAGAGAACTGCGTACCCTTTAGCTGCTGGTGGGATGTAACCTGGTAACAGCCAGTAGTGAGAACAGAATGGAGGTGCGTTTCAGGGTAAAAATGGAGCTACCATGTGACCTGGTAGGCCCACTGATGGGTCTATCACCTGAGTAGACCAGAATCAAAAGACATAGGCTGGCAATCCTGCACTGCAGCAACATGTACCATAGCCAAGACCTGGAAGAAACCAAAATGTCCATCAACAGAAAAATGCACCAAGAAGAAGTCATCCGTGTACACAATAGAATATTAGCCATGAAAATGCATGGAAGATTGCCGTTGGCACCACCATAGAAGGATATAGAGATAATCACTCTACTTGAAGTAAGAAAGAAACCGAAAGACAGACATCCTATGACATCACTTATAGGCGTTACCTAAAACTTGATACCCATGAAATAATTTCCAAGAGAAGGACACGCATAGATTCAGAAAACCAAATTATGTTTAACCAAATGGAAAGGTGTAAGGAATGTATGAATTAGGATATGGGGGTTAACAGACATGTACTAATACATATGAAATATATGATCACAAAATACCTATGGAATACGAAGAGAGGTCTACTCAACACTCTATAATAATACATATGAAAGGATCCAAAGAGGAATAGACAGGTACATTGATAGGATGAACCAGAAACTGTACACCTAGGAGAATCTACATTTTTATCAAATTTGCTCTGATAATTAATAAAATTAAATTTAAAAACAAACAACAATTTAGGAGATATAAGCTCTTGGGGGTTTGCGATGGCACATTCGCTCTAATTTGCAGCTTACTAACACGATTTCCAGGAAAGCTCTGTTGCCCAAAAACCCAGAGTTGGAAATGTAGAAATGCTGCCGCCTTTTGGCCGTTTCCCACAAGAGCGGCTTTAAATCCACAGCTAATGGTCACTTAACATTCACAAGGACTCAGGGCTGTAAAGGACACCTGCCCTAAACAATTGTGCTGAAGTAGGGAATGGCCCAAAAAATTCGAAGCTGGCATATTTTTCAAGGAGATAGCATGGAGGGGTAAGTTTTACTCACTCATTTTCAAAAAAGAGGAAAATGGATGAAGGCTCAGCATCAGGAATTATTAAACTCATGCAAATCAATCCCCCCAAAAGGTTTCAACTCACACGTGTCAACTACCATCAGCAAAAGTCTACAAACAATAAATGCTGAAGGTATTTTAGAGAACTGTATACCCTCTAGCTGCTGCAGAGATGTAAAGTGTTAACAGCTAATAATGAGAACAGAAAGGAGCTGCGTTTAAAAGTAAAAATTGAGTCACCATTCCATTCGGCAGGCCCACCGCTGAGCCTCTCACCTGAAAATTCCAGAGTCGAGAAGGCACAGGCTTCAGCAGCTGCACTGAAGGAATTTTCACAATAGCCAAGACACGGAAGCAAACAAAATGTCCACCACCAGATGAATGCATAAAGAAGAAGTGGTCCATGTACACAATGGAATATTAACATGGAAAACACTGAAACCCTGCTGTTTGAGGCACCGTAGATGAGCCTAGATATAATCACAGAACATGAGGAAAGCAAAAGACATATCCTATGATATCACTTATAGGCGTTATCTAACAACTGACACAAATGAACATATTTCCACAAAGAAAGACACTCACAGACTTAGAAAACAAACTATGCTTATCTAAAAGGAAAGCTGGGGGGAATGGAAAAATCAAGATTAGGGTTACCTAATATGTGCACAAATACCTATTAAATATATATATATATCAAAAAGACCGACCATATAGCAAGGGAGGTCTATGGCACACTCTGCAATAATTTACATGAGAAGTGGATATGTACGTGAATATATATATATATATATATATATATGTATATATACATATATATATATATATATATATATATATATATATGTAAGGTACAAATGAACCATATTGTGTACACCTAGGACAAACAATAGTCTAATCATTACCCCGAATAAAATAACTAAAACAACGAACAAGAAGTAATGTGACATAAACTTATGGGGGTTTCTCCTGGCACATTCCATTTTAATTTACAACCTAGGAACAGGACTTCCAGAAAGGCTCTGCTGCCCTAGTAACCAGATATGGGAATGGAGAAATGCTGCCGCCTTGTGGCCGTTTCCCACAACAGCAGCTTTAAACCCAGTGCTAATGGTCACTGAATATTCACACTCATTGCAGGCCTGTAAATGACCCCTGCCCTCAACAAAAATCCTGGGATCTAAACTTGACCAAAAAATTCAAAAGAGGGCAACCTTCCAAGAAGACAATTTCAAGAGGTTAGTTGTACTCTCCGTTTTTTTCTGTTTTTCTTTACCAGAAATTTTAAAAGGCGTGGAAAAATGCTGAATATTAGGAATAAATAAAGACATACAAATCCACATTACAAAAACCTGTCATCTCACACCAGTCAGAATGGCCATCAGCAAAACTTCTGCAAGCAATAAATGCTGAAGGGGTTGTGGAGGGAGGCCTACCCTTGGTTCAACCTAGGACAAGGTAAGAGCCAGTAAGGAAAACAAAAAGGAGGTGCCTTGAAAAGGTAAATACTAAGTTACCATTCAATCAAGCATTCCCACTGCTGGGCCTATCGCCTGAGAGGATGAGAATCAAAAAGACACAGGCTGGGCTTCACTGGTGGCACAGTGGTTGAGAGTCTGCCTGCCAATGCACGGGACACGGGTTCATGCCCCGGTTCGGGAAGATCCCACATGCAGCGGAGCGGCTGGTCCCATGAGCTATGGCTGCTGGGCCTGCGCGTCCAGAACCTGTGCTCTGCAACGGGAGGGGCCGCTGCAGTGCGAGGCCCACGTACTGGGAAAAAGAAACAAAAGACACAGGCTGGCAATCCTGCACTCCAGCAATATTGACCATAGCCAACACTTGGAAGCTACGAAAATGTCCATCAACAGAGGAATGCACAAAGGGAAAGTGGTCCATGTACGCAATGGAATATGACTCCAAATATATATATATATATATAATTTCAATTTAGAAAACCAACATAAGTAAGGAGACATCAGCATTTGGGGGTTTATCCGGGCACATTCCGCTCTAATATATGACCGAGGAACACCACTGCCAGGAAGGTCTGTTTCCCTAGTTACCAGATTGGGAAAAGCAGAAACGCTGCTGCCCTCTGGCCTTTACCTGCAACAGCAGCTTTAAAACCTGTGCTAAGGGTCACTTCATATGCACCAGTACTGGAGGGATGTAAATCAAACCTGTCTTCAAAATGTCTTGAGGCAGGTAATGGCCAAAATATTCCTAAGTGTCACACATACTTCACGAAAACAATTTGAAGAGGTAAGCTGTACTCACAGTTTGAAGAAAAAAAGGACATGCCAGAAAGCTCAATTTCAAGGGATTATGAGACGCATGGAAATCCAACCACAAAGAGGTATCAGCTCACACTAGTCAGAATAAACATCAGCAAAGAAACTACAAACAATAAATGCTGAAGGTGTTGTGGAGAAGTGCATACCCTCAACTTTAAGTGGGACGTAACCTGGTAAGAGCCACTAATGAGAACAGAATGGAGGTGCCTTGACAAGGTAAACATTTTGCTACCATATGGTCCAGCATGCCCACTCCTGGGCCTAAAACCTAAGAAGACAGAATTAGAAAGACACAGGCAGGCAAATGTGCATGGCCGCAGTATTACAATAGCCAAGACATGGAAGCAACCGAAAAGTCCATCAACAGATGAGTGGACAAAGAAGAACTGGTACATGCAGAGATGGAATACTAGCCAAGGAAAACAAGGACACAATGCCATTTGCAGGACCATGGATGAGTCTAGAGGTAATCACGCGACTTGTAGTAAGTCAGAAAGAGAAAGACACATATCGTATGATATCACTTATAGGTGTTACCTAAAAATTGATACCAGTGAACATACTTCCACAGAGAAGGGCAATCACAGATTCATTAAACAAACTTATGGTTCACCAATGGAAAGGTGTGAGGATTGGATACATTAAGATATTGGGGTTAACAGACATATACAAACACAGGTGAAGTATATAATCCCCAAAGACCTACGGAATACCAAGAGAAGACTACTCAATATTCTGTCTTAACGTACATGGGGAAAGGATCCCAGGAAGAATAGGCATATGTATATGTGTAAAAGAACCACATCTTGCACACCTAGAAGAAGCCAAACACTGTAATCAAACTTGCTGTGATAAAAAAATAAAAATTAAATTAAAAAAACGAATAAGAAGTCGTGAGACATGAACTTAAGGGGCTTCTTCCTGGCACATTCCGTTCTAAATTACAACCTAGAACACGACTTCCATTGAGGCTCTGTTGCCCTAGTAACCAGATTTGGTAAAGGAGAACTGCTGCCACCTTGTGGCCGTTTCACACAACAGCAGCTTTAATCCCAGCACCAATGGTCAGTTGGTATTCAAAATAATTGCAGGCCTGTAAATCACACCTGCCCTGAAAACAAATCCTGGCGTCGTATATCGACCAAAAAATTCAAAAGACGTCCACATTTCAAAGTGACAGTTTCAAGAGGCATATTTTACACACATTTGCCTTCTGTTTCTTTTTCTTTCTTTCTTTCTTTCTTTGTTAAAAAATGGGAATGGAAAAAGGCTGAACATCAGGAATTAATAAAGCCATGCAAATCCAGTGTACAAAAACGCTCACCTCACGGCCGTCAGAACGATCATCAGCAAAAAAACTCTACAAAGAATAAATGCCGAAGTGGTTTTAGAGAACTGCGTACCCTTTAGCTGCTGGTGGGATGTAACCTGGTAACAGCCAGTAGTGAGAACAGAATGGAGGTGCGTTTCAGGGTAAAAATGGAGCTACCATGTGACCTGGTAGGCCCACTGATGGGTCTATCACCTGAGTAGACCAGAATCAAAAGACATAGGCTGGCAATCCTGCACTGCAGCAACATGTACCATAGCCAAGACCTGGAAGAAACCAAAATGTCCATCAACAGAAAAATGCACCAAGAAGAAGTCATCCGTGTACACAATAGAATATTAGCCATGAAAATGCATGGAAGATTGCCGTTGGCACCACCATAGAAGGATATAGAGATAATCACTCTACTTGAAGTAAGAAAGAAACCGAAAGACAGACATCCTATGACATCACTTATAGGCGTTACCTAAAACTTGATACCCATGAAATAATTTCCAAGAGAAGGACACGCATAGATTCAGAAAACCAAATTATGTTTAACCAAATGGAAAGGTGTAAGGAATGTATGAATTAGGATATGGGGGTTAACAGACATGTACTAATACATATGAAATATATGATCACAAAATACCTATGGAATACGAAGAGAGGTCTACTCAACACTCTATAATAATACATATGAAAGGATCCAAAGAGGAATAGACAGGTACATTGATAGGATGAACCAGAAACTGTACACCTAGGAGAATCTACATTTTTATCAAATTTGCTCTGATAATTAATAAAATTAAATTTAAAAACAAACAACAATTTAGGAGATATAAGCTCTTGGGGGTTTGCGATGGCACATTCGCTCTAATTTGCAGCTTACTAACACGATTTCCAGGAAAGCTCTGTTGCCCAAAAACCCAGAGTTGGAAATGTAGAAATGCTGCCGCCTTTTGGCCGTTTCCCACAAGAGCGGCTTTAAATCCACAGCTAATGGTCACTTAACATTCACAAGGACTCAGGGCTGTAAAGGACACCTGCCCTAAACAATTGTGCTGAAGTAGGGAATGGCCCAAAAAATTCGAAGCTGGCATATTTTTCAAGGAGATAGCATGGAGGGGTAAGTTTTACTCACTCATTTTCAAAAAAGAGGAAAATGGATGAAGGCTCAGCATCAGGAATTATTAAACTCATGCAAATCAATCCCCCCAAAAGGTTTCAACTCACACGTGTCAACTACCATCAGCAAAAGTCTACAAACAATAAATGCTGAAGGTATTTTAGAGAACTGTATACCCTCTAGCTGCTGCAGAGATGTAAAGTGTTAACAGCTAATAATGAGAACAGAAAGGAGCTGCGTTTAAAAGTAAAAATTGAGTCACCATTCCATTCAGCAGGCCCACCGCTGAGCCTCTCACCTGAAAATTCCAGAGTCGAGAAGGCACAGGCTTCAGCAGCTGCACTGAAGGAATTTTCACAATAGCCAAGACACGGAAGCAAACAAAATGTCCACCACCAGATGAATGCATAAAGAAGAAGTGGTCCATGTACACAATGGAATATTAACATGGAAAACACTGAAACCCTGCTGTTTGAGGCACCGTAGATGAGCCTAGATATAATCACAGAACATGAGGAAAGCAAAAGACATATCCTATGATATCACTTATAGGCGTTATCTAACAACTGACACAAATGAACATATTTCCACAAAGAAAGACACTCACAGACTTAGAAAACAAACTATGCTTATCTAAAAGGAAAGCTGGGGGGAATGGAAAAATCAAGATTAGGGTTACCTAATATGTGCACAAATACCTATTAAATATATATATATATCAAAAAGACCGACCATATAGCAAGGGAGGTCTATGGCACACTCTGCAATAATTTACATGAGAAGTGGATATGTACGTGAATATATATATATATATATATATATATGTATATATACATATATATATATATATATATATATATATATATATGTAAGGTACAAATGAACCATATTGTGTACACCTAGGACAAACAATAGTCTAATCATTACCCCGAATAAAATAACTAAAACAACGAACAAGAAGTAATGTGACATAAACTTATGGGGGTTTCTCCTGGCACATTCCATTTTAATTTACAACCTAGGAACAGGACTTCCAGAAAGGCTCTGCTGCCCTAGTAACCAGATATGGGAATGGAGAAATGCTGCCGCCTTGTGGCCGTTTCCCACAACAGCAGCTTTAAACCCAGTGCTAATGGTCACTGAATATTCACACTCATTGCAGGCCTGTAAATGACCCCTGCCCTCAACAAAAATCCTGGGATCTAAACTTGACCAAAAAATTCAAAAGAGGGCAACCTTCCAAGAAGACAATTTCAAGAGGTTAGTTGTACTCTCCGTTTTTTTCTGTTTTTCTTTACCAGAAATTTTAAAAGGCGTGGAAAAATGCTGAATATTAGGAATAAATAAAGACATACAAATCCACATTACAAAAACCTGTCATCTCACACCAGTCAGAATGGCCATCAGCAAAACTTCTGCAAGCAATAAATGCTGAAGGGGTTGTGGAGGGAGGCCTACCCTTGGTTCAACCTAGGACAAGGTAAGAGCCAGTAAGGAAAACAAAAAGGAGGTGCCTTGAAAAGGTAAATACTAAGTTACCATTCAATCAAGCATTCCCACTGCTGGGCCTATCGCCTGAGAGGATGAGAATCAAAAAGACACAGGCTGGGCTTCACTGGTGGCACAGTGGTTGAGAGTCTGCCTGCCAATGCACGGGACACGGGTTCATGCCCCGGTTCGGGAAGATCCCACATGCAGCGGAGCGGCTGGTCCCATGAGCTATGGCTGCTGGGCCTGCGCGTCCAGAACCTGTGCTCTGCAACGGGAGGGGCCGCTGCAGTGCGAGGCCCACGTACTGGGAAAAAGAAACAAAAGACACAGGCTGGCAATCCTGCACTCCAGCAATATTGACCATAGCCAACACTTGGAAGCTACGAAAATGTCCATCAACAGAGGAATGCACAAAGGGAAAGTGGTCCATGTACGCAATGGAATATGACTCCAAATATATATATATATATATATAATTTCAATTTAGAAAACCAACATAAGTAAGGAGACATCAGCATTTGGGGGTTTATCCGGGCACATTCCGCTCTAATATATGACCGAGGAACACCACTGCCAGGAAGGTCTGTTTCCCTAGTTACCAGATTGGGAAAAGCAGAAACGCTGCTGCCCTCTGGCCTTTACCTGCAACAGCAGCTTTAAAACCTGTGCTAAGGGTCACTTCATATGCACCAGTACTGGAGGGATGTAAATCAAACCTGTCTTCAAAATGTCTTGAGGCAGGTAATGGCCAAAATATTCCTAAGTGTCACACATACTTCACGAAAACAATTTGAAGAGGTAAGCTGTACTCACAGTTTGAAGAAAAAAAGGACATGCCAGAAAGCTCAATTTCAAGGGATTATGAGACGCATGGAAATCCAACCACAAAGAGGTATCAGCTCACACTAGTCAGAATAAACATCAGCAAAGAAACTACAAACAATAAATGCTGAAGGTGTTGTGGAGAAGTGCATACCCTCAACTTTAAGTGGGACGTAACCTGGTAAGAGCCACTAATGAGAACAGAATGGAGGTGCCTTGACAAGGTAAACATTTTGCTACCATATGGTCCAGCATGCCCACTCCTGGGCCTAAAACCTAAGAAGACAGAATTAGAAAGACACAGGCAGGCAAATGTGCATGGCCGCAGTATTACAATAGCCAAGACATGGAAGCAACCGAAAAGTCCATCAACAGATGAGTGGACAAAGAAGAACTGGTACATGCAGAGATGGAATACTAGCCAAGGAAAACAAGGACACAATGCCATTTGCAGGACCATGGATGAGTCTAGAGGTAATCACGCGACTTGTAGTAAGTCAGAAAGAGAAAGACACATATCGTATGATATCACTTATAGGTGTTACCTAAAAATTGATACCAGTGAACATACTTCCACAGAGAAGGGCAATCACAGATTCATTAAACAAACTTATGGTTCACCAATGGAAAGGTGTGAGGATTGGATACATTAAGATATTGGGGTTAACAGACATATACAAACACAGGTGAAGTATATAATCCCCAAAGACCTACGGAATACCAAGAGAAGACTACTCAATATTCTGTCTTAACGTACATGGGGAAAGGATCCCAGGAAGAATAGGCATATGTATATGTGTAAAAGAACCACATCTTGCACACCTAGAAGAAGCCAAACACTGTAATCAAACTTGCTGTGATAAAAAAATAAAAATTAAATTAAAAAAACGAATAAGAAGTCGTGAGACATGAACTTAAGGGGCTTCTTCCTGGCACATTCCGTTCTAAATTACAACCTAGAACACGACTTCCATTGAGGCTCTGTTGCCCTAGTAACCAGATTTGGTAAAGGAGAACTGCTGCCACCTTGTGGCCGTTTCACACAACAGCAGCTTTAATCCCAGCACCAATGGTCAGTTGGTATTCAAAATAATTGCAGGCCTGTAAATCACACCTGCCCTGAAAACAAATCCTGGCGTCGTATATCGACCAAAAAATTCAAAAGACGTCCACATTTCAAAGTGACAGTTTCAAGAGGCATATTTTACACACATTTGCCTTCTGTTTCTTTTTCTTTCTTTCTTTCTTTCTTTGTTAAAAAATGGGAATGGAAAAAGGCTGAACATCAGGAATTAATAAAGCCATGCAAATCCAGTGTACAAAAACGCTCACCTCACGGCCGTCAGAACGATCATCAGCAAAAAAACTCTACAAAGAATAAATGCCGAAGTGGTTTTAGAGAACTGCGTACCCTTTAGCTGCTGGTGGGATGTAACCTGGTAACAGCCAGTAGTGAGAACAGAATGGAGGTGCGTTTCAGGGTAAAAATGGAGCTACCATGTGACCTGGTAGGCCCACTGATGGGTCTATCACCTGAGTAGACCAGAATCAAAAGACATAGGCTGGCAATCCTGCACTGCAGCAACATGTACCATAGCCAAGACCTGGAAGAAACCAAAATGTCCATCAACAGAAAAATGCACCAAGAAGAAGTCATCCGTGTACACAATAGAATATTAGCCATGAAAATGCATGGAAGATTGCCGTTGGCACCACCATAGAAGGATATAGAGATAATCACTCTACTTGAAGTAAGAAAGAAACCGAAAGACAGACATCCTATGACATCACTTATAGGCGTTACCTAAAACTTGATACCCATGAAATAATTTCCAAGAGAAGGACACGCATAGATTCAGAAAACCAAATTATGTTTAACCAAATGGAAAGGTGTAAGGAATGTATGAATTAGGATATGGGGGTTAACAGACATGTACTAATACATATGAAATATATGATCACAAAATACCTATGGAATACGAAGAGAGGTCTACTCAACACTCTATAATAATACATATGAAAGGATCCAAAGAGGAATAGACAGGTACATTGATAGGATGAACCAGAAACTGTACACCTAGGAGAATCTACATTTTTATCAAATTTGCTCTGATAATTAATAAAATTAAATTTAAAAACAAACAACAATTTAGGAGATATAAGCTCTTGGGGGTTTGCGATGGCACATTCGCTCTAATTTGCAGCTTACTAACACGATTTCCAGGAAAGCTCTGTTGCCCAAAAACCCAGAGTTGGAAATGTAGAAATGCTGCCGCCTTTTGGCCGTTTCCCACAAGAGCGGCTTTAAATCCACAGCTAATGGTCACTTAACATTCACAAGGACTCAGGGCTGTAAAGGACACCTGCCCTAAACAATTGTGCTGAAGTAGGGAATGGCCCAAAAAATTCGAAGCTGGCATATTTTTCAAGGAGATAGCATGGAGGGGTAAGTTTTACTCACTCATTTTCAAAAAAGAGGAAAATGGATGAAGGCTCAGCATCAGGAATTATTAAACTCATGCAAATCAATCCCCCCAAAAGGTTTCAACTCACACGTGTCAACTACCATCAGCAAAAGTCTACAAACAATAAATGCTGAAGGTATTTTAGAGAACTGTATACCCTCTAGCTGCTGCAGAGATGTAAAGTGTTAACAGCTAATAATGAGAACAGAAAGGAGCTGCGTTTAAAAGTAAAAATTGAGTCACCATTCCATTCAGCAGGCCCACCGCTGAGCCTCTCACCTGAAAATTCCAGAGTCGAGAAGGCACAGGCTTCAGCAGCTGCACTGAAGGAATTTTCACAATAGCCAAGACACGGAAGCAAACAAAATGTCCACCACCAGATGAATGCATAAAGAAGAAGTGGTCCATGTACACAATGGAATATTAACATGGAAAACACTGAAACCCTGCTGTTTGAGGCACCGTAGATGAGCCTAGATATAATCACAGAACATGAGGAAAGCAAAAGACATATCCTATGATATCACTTATAGGCGTTATCTAACAACTGACACAAATGAACATATTTCCACAAAGAAAGACACTCACAGACTTAGAAAACAAACTATGCTTATCTAAAAGGAAAGCTGGGGGGAATGGAAAAATCAAGATTAGGGTTACCTAATATGTGCACAAATACCTATTAAATATATATATATATCAAAAAGACCGACCATATAGCAAGGGAGGTCTATGGCACACTCTGCAATAATTTACATGAGAAGTGGATATGTACGTGAATATATATATATATATATATATATGTATATATACATATATATATATATATATATATATATATATGTAAGGTACAAATGAACCATATTGTGTACACCTAGGACAAACAATAGTCTAATCATTACCCCGAATAAAATAACTAAAACAACGAACAAGAAGTAATGTGACATAAACTTATGGGGGTTTCTCCTGGCACATTCCATTTTAATTTACAACCTAGGAACAGGACTTCCAGAAAGGCTCTGCTGCCCTAGTAACCAGATATGGGAATGGAGAAATGCTGCCGCCTTGTGGCCGTTTCCCACAACAGCAGCTTTAAACCCAGTGCTAATGGTCACTGAATATTCACACTCATTGCAGGCCTGTAAATGACCCCTGCCCTCAACAAAAATCCTGGGATCTAAACTTGACCAAAAAATTCAAAAGAGGGCAACCTTCCAAGAAGACAATTTCAAGAGGTTAATTGTACTCTCCGTTTTTTTCTGTTTTTCTTTACCAGAAATTTTAAAAGGCGTGGAAAAATGCTGAATATTAGGAATAAATAAAGACATGCAAATCCACATTACAAAAACCTGTCATCTCACACCAGTCAGAATGGCCATCAGCAAAACTTCTGCAAGCAATAAATGCTGAAGGGGTTGTGGAGGGAGGCCTACCCTTGGTTCAACCTAGGACAAGGTAAGAGCCAGTAAGGAAAACAAAAAGGAGGTGCCTTGAAAAGGTAAATACTAAGTTACCATTCAATCAAGCATTCCCACTGCTGGGCCTATCGCCTGAGAGGATGAGAATCAAAAAGACACAGGCTGGGCTTCACTGGTGGCACAGTGGTTGAGAGTCTGCCTGCCAATGCACGGGACACGGGTTCATGCCCCGGTTCGGGAAGATCCCACATGCAGCGGAGCGGCTGGTCCCATGAGCTATGGCTGCTGGGCCTGCGCGTCCAGAACCTGTGCTCTGCAACGGGAGGGGCCGCTGCAGTGCGAGGCCCACGTACTGGGAAAAAGAAACAAAAGACACAGGCTGGCAATCCTGCACTCCAGCAATATTGACCATAGCCAACACTTGGAAGCTACGAAAATGTCCATCAACAGAGGAATGCACAAAGGGAAAGTGGTCCATGTACGCAATGGAATATGACTCCAAATATATATATATATATATATATAATTTCAATTTAGAAAACCAACATAAGTAAGGAGACATCAGCATTTGGGGGTTTATCCGGGCACATTCCGCTCTAATATATGACCGAGGAACACCACTGCCAGGAAGGTCTGTTTCCCTAGTTACCAGATTGGGAAAAGCAGAAACGCTGCTGCCCTCTGGCCTTTACCTGCAACAGCAGCTTTAAAACCTGTGCTAAGGGTCACTTCATATGCACCAGTACTGGAGGGATGTAAATCAAACCTGTCTTCAAAATGTCTTGAGGCAGGTAATGGCCAAAATATTCCTAAGTGTCACACATACTTCACGAAAACAATTTGAAGAGGTAAGCTGTACTCACAGTTTGAAGAAAAAAAGGACATGCCAGAAAGCTCAATTTCAAGGGATTATGAGACGCATGGAAATCCAACCACAAAGAGGTATCAGCTCACACTAGTCAGAATAAACATCAGCAAAGAAACTACAAACAATAAATGCTGAAGGTGTTGTGGAGAAGTGCATACCCTCAACTTTAAGTGGGACGTAACCTGGTAAGAGCCACTAATGAGAACAGAATGGAGGTGCCTTGACAAGGTAAACATTTTGCTACCATATGGTCCAGCATGCCCACTCCTGGGCCTAAAACCTAAGAAGACAGAATTAGAAAGACACAGGCAGGCAAATGTGCATGGCCGCAGTATTACAATAGCCAAGACATGGAAGCAACCGAAAAGTCCATCAACAGATGAGTGGACAAAGAAGAACTGGTACATGCAGAGATGGAATACTAGCCAAGGAAAACAAGGACACAATGCCATTTGCAGGACCATGGATGAGTCTAGAGGTAATCACGCGACTTGTAGTAAGTCAGAAAGAGAAAGACACATATCGTATGATATCACTTATAGGTGTTACCTAAAAATTGATACCAGTGAACATACTTCCACAGAGAAGGGCAATCACAGATTCATTAAACAAACTTATGGTTCACCAATGGAAAGGTGTGAGGATTGGATACATTAAGATATTGGGGTTAACAGACATATACAAACACAGGTGAAGTATATAATCCCCAAAGACCTACGGAATACCAAGAGAAGACTACTCAATATTCTGTCTTAACGTACATGGGGAAAGGATCCCAGGAAGAATAGGCATATGTATATGTGTAAAAGAACCACATCTTGCACACCTAGAAGAAGCCAAACACTGTAATCAAACTTGCTGTGATAAAAAAATAAAAATTAAATTAAAAAAACGAATAAGAAGTCGTGAGACATGAACTTAAGGGGCTTCTTCCTGGCACATTCCGTTCTAAATTACAACCTAGAACACGACTTCCATTGAGGCTCTGTTGCCCTAGTAACCAGATTTGGTAAAGGAGAACTGCTGCCACCTTGTGGCCGTTTCACACAACAGCAGCTTTAATCCCAGCACCAATGGTCAGTTGGTATTCAAAATAATTGCAGGCCTGTAAATCACACCTGCCCTGAAAACAAATCCTGGCGTCGTATATCGACCAAAAAATTCAAAAGACGTCCACATTTCAAAGTGACAGTTTCAAGAGGCATATTTTACACACATTTGCCTTCTGTTTCTTTTTCTTTCTTTCTTTCTTTCTTTGTTAAAAAATGGGAATGGAAAAAGGCTGAACATCAGGAATTAATAAAGCCATGCAAATCCAGTGTACAAAAACGCTCACCTCACGGCCGTCAGAACGATCATCAGCAAAAAAACTCTACAAAGAATAAATGCCGAAGTGGTTTTAGAGAACTGCGTACCCTTTAGCTGCTGGTGGGATGTAACCTGGTAACAGCCAGTAGTGAGAACAGAATGGAGGTGCGTTTCAGGGTAAAAATGGAGCTACCATGTGACCTGGTAGGCCCACTGATGGGTCTATCACCTGAGTAGACCAGAATCAAAAGACATAGGCTGGCAATCCTGCACTGCAGCAACATGTACCATAGCCAAGACCTGGAAGAAACCAAAATGTCCATCAACAGAAAAATGCACCAAGAAGAAGTCATCCGTGTACACAATAGAATATTAGCCATGAAAATGCATGGAAGATTGCCGTTGGCACCACCATAGAAGGATATAGAGATAATCACTCTACTTGAAGTAAGAAAGAAACCGAAAGACAGACATCCTATGACATCACTTATAGGCGTTACCTAAAACTTGATACCCATGAAATAATTTCCAAGAGAAGGACACGCATAGATTCAGAAAACCAAATTATGTTTAACCAAATGGAAAGGTGTAAGGAATGTATGAATTAGGATATGGGGGTTAACAGACATGTACTAATACATATGAAATATATGATCACAAAATACCTATGGAATACGAAGAGAGGTCTACTCAACACTCTATAATAATACATATGAAAGGATCCAAAGAGGAATAGACAGGTACATTGATAGGATGAACCAGAAACTGTACACCTAGGAGAATCTACATTTTTATCAAATTTGCTCTGATAATTAATAAAATTAAATTTAAAAACAAACAACAATTTAGGAGATATAAGCTCTTGGGGGTTTGCGATGGCACATTCGCTCTAATTTGCAGCTTACTAACACGATTTCCAGGAAAGCTCTGTTGCCCAAAAACCCAGAGTTGGAAATGTAGAAATGCTGCCGCCTTTTGGCCGTTTCCCACAAGAGCGGCTTTAAATCCACAGCTAATGGTCACTTAACATTCACAAGGACTCAGGGCTGTAAAGGACACCTGCCCTAAACAATTGTGCTGAAGTAGGGAATGGCCCAAAAAATTCGAAGCTGGCATATTTTTCAAGGAGATAGCATGGAGGGGTAAGTTTTACTCACTCATTTTCAAAAAAGAGGAAAATGGATGAAGGCTCAGCATCAGGAATTATTAAACTCATGCAAATCAATCCCCCCAAAAGGTTTCAACTCACACGTGTCAACTACCATCAGCAAAAGTCTACAAACAATAAATGCTGAAGGTATTTTAGAGAACTGTATACCCTCTAGCTGCTGCAGAGATGTAAAGTGTTAACAGCTAATAATGAGAACAGAAAGGAGCTGCGTTTAAAAGTAAAAATTGAGTCACCATTCCATTCGGCAGGCCCACCGCTGAGCCTCTCACCTGAAAATTCCAGAGTCGAGAAGGCACAGGCTTCAGCAGCTGCACTGAAGGAATTTTCACAATAGCCAAGACACGGAAGCAAACAAAATGTCCACCACCAGATGAATGCATAAAGAAGAAGTGGTCCATGTACACAATGGAATATTAACATGGAAAACACTGAAACCCTGCTGTTTGAGGCACCGTAGATGAGCCTAGATATAATCACAGAACATGAGGAAAGCAAAAGACATATCCTATGATATCACTTATAGGCGTTATCTAACAACTGACACAAATGAACATATTTCCACAAAGAAAGACACTCACAGACTTAGAAAACAAACTATGCTTATCTAAAAGGAAAGCTGGGGGGAATGGAAAAATCAAGATTAGGGTTACCTAATATGTGCACAAATACCTATTAAATATATATATATATCAAAAAGACCGACCATATAGCAAGGGAGGTCTATGGCACACTCTGCAATAATTTACATGAGAAGTGGATATGTACGTGAATATATATATATATATATATATATGTATATATACTATATATATATATATATATATATATATATATATATATATATATATATATGTAAGGTACAAATGAACCATATTGTGTACACCTAGGACAAACAATAGTCTAATCATTACCCCGAATAAAATAACTAAAACAACGAACAAGAAGTAATGTGACATAAACTTATGGGGGTTTCTCCTGGCACATTCCATTTTAATTTACAACCTAGGAACAGGACTTCCAGAAAGGCTCTGCTGCCCTAGTAACCAGATATGGGAATGGAGAAATGCTGCCGCCTTGTGGCCGTTTCCCACAACAGCAGCTTTAAACCCAGTGCTAATGGTCACTGAATATTCACACTCATTGCAGGCCTGTAAATGACCCCTGCCCTCAACAAAAATCCTGGGATCTAAACTTGACCAAAAAATTCAAAAGAGGGCAACCTTCCAAGAAGACAATTTCAAGAGGTTAATTGTACTCTCCGTTTTTTTCTGTTTTTCTTTACCAGAAATTTTAAAAGGCGTGGAAAAATGCTGAATATTAGGAATAAATAAAGACATGCAAATCCACATTACAAAAACCTGTCGTCTCACACCAGTCAGAATGGCCATCAGCAAAACTTCTGCAAGCAATAAATGCTGAAGGGGTTGTGGAGGGAGGCCTACCCTTGGTTCAACCTAGGACAAGGTAAGAGCCAGTAAGGAAAACAAAAAGGAGGTGCCTTGAAAAGGTAAATACTAAGTTACCATTCAATCAAGCATTCCCACTGCTGGGCCTATCGCCTGAGAGGATGAGAATCAAAAAGACACAGGCTGGGCTTCACTGGTGGCACAGTGGTTGAGAGTCTGCCTGCCAATGCACGGGACACGGGTTCATGCCCCGGTTCGGGAAGATCCCACATGCAGCGGAGCGGCTGGTCCCATGAGCTATGGCTGCTGGGCCTGCGCGTCCAGAACCTGTGCTCTGCAACGGGAGGGGCCGCTGCAGTGCGAGGCCCACGTACTGGGAAAAAGAAACAAAAGACACAGGCTGGCAATCCTGCACTCCAGCAATATTGACCATAGCCAACACTTGGAAGCTACGAAAATGTCCATCAACAGAGGAATGCACAAAGGGAAAGTGGTCCATGTACGCAATGGAATATGACTCCAAATATATATATATATATATAATTTCAATTTAGAAAACCAACATAAGTAAGGAGACATCAGCATTTGGGGGTTTATCCGGGCACATTCCGCTCTAATATATGACCGAGGAACACCACTGCCAGGAAGGTCTGTTTCCCTAGTTACCAGATTGGGAAAAGCAGAAACGCTGCTGCCCTCTGGCCTTTACCTGCAACAGCAGCTTTAAAACCTGTGCTAAGGGTCACTTCATATGCACCAGTACTGGAGGGATGTAAATCAAACCTGTCTTCAAAATGTCTTGAGGCAGGTAATGGCCAAAATATTCCTAAGTGTCACACATACTTCACGAAAACAATTTGAAGAGGTAAGCTGTACTCACAGTTTGAAGAAAAAAAGGACATGCCAGAAAGCTCAATTTCAAGGGATTATGAGACGCATGGAAATCCAACCACAAAGAGGTATCAGCTCACACTAGTCAGAATAAACATCAGCAAAGAAACTACAAACAATAAATGCTGAAGGTGTTGTGGAGAAGTGCATACCCTCAACTTTAAGTGGGACGTAACCTGGTAAGAGCCACTAATGAGAACAGAATGGAGGTGCCTTGACAAGGTAAACATTTTGCTACCATATGGTCCAGCATGCCCACTCCTGGGCCTAAAACCTAAGAAGACAGAATTAGAAAGACACAGGCAGGCAAATGTGCATGGCCGCAGTATTACAATAGCCAAGACATGGAAGCAACCGAAAAGTCCATCAACAGATGAGTGGACAAAGAAGAACTGGTACATGCAGAGATGGAATACTAGCCAAGGAAAACAAGGACACAATGCCATTTGCAGGACCATGGATGAGTCTAGAGGTAATCACGCGACTTGTAGTAAGTCAGAAAGAGAAAGACACATATCGTATGATATCACTTATAGGTGTTACCTAAAAATTGATACCAGTGAACATACTTCCACAGAGAAGGGCAATCACAGATTCATTAAACAAACTTATGGTTCACCAATGGAAAGGTGTGAGGATTGGATACATTAAGATATTGGGGTTAACAGACATATACAAACACAGGTGAAGTATATAATCCCCAAAGACCTACGGAATACCAAGAGAAGACTACTCAATATTCTGTCTTAACGTACATGGGGAAAGGATCCCAGGAAGAATAGGCATATGTATATGTGTAAAAGAACCACATCTTGCACACCTAGAAGAAGCCAAACACTGTAATCAAACTTGCTGTGATAAAAAAATAAAAATTAAATTAAAAAAACGAATAAGAAGTCGTGAGACATGAACTTAAGGGGCTTCTTCCTGGCACATTCCGTTCTAAATTACAACCTAGAACACGACTTCCATTGAGGCTCTGTTGCCCTAGTAACCAGATTTGGTAAAGGAGAACTGCTGCCACCTTGTGGCCGTTTCACACAACAGCAGCTTTAATCCCAGCACCAATGGTCAGTTGGTATTCAAAATAATTGCAGGCCTGTAAATCACACCTGCCCTGAAAACAAATCCTGGCGTCGTATATCGACCAAAAAATTCAAAAGACGTCCACATTTCAAAGTGACAGTTTCAAGAGGCATATTTTACACACATTTGCCTTCTGTTTCTTTTTCTTTCTTTCTTTCTTTCTTTGTTAAAAAATGGGAATGGAAAAAGGCTGAACATCAGGAATTAATAAAGCCATGCAAATCCAGTGTACAAAAACGCTCACCTCACGGCCGTCAGAACGATCATCAGCAAAAAAACTCTACAAAGAATAAATGCCGAAGTGGTTTTAGAGAACTGCGTACCCTTTAGCTGCTGGTGGGATGTAACCTGGTAACAGCCAGTAGTGAGAACAGAATGGAGGTGCGTTTCAGGGTAAAAATGGAGCTACCATGTGACCTGGTAGGCCCACTGATGGGTCTATCACCTGAGTAGACCAGAATCAAAAGACATAGGCTGGCAATCCTGCACTGCAGCAACATGTACCATAGCCAAGACCTGGAAGAAACCAAAATGTCCATCAACAGAAAAATGCACCAAGAAGAAGTCATCCGTGTACACAATAGAATATTAGCCATGAAAATGCATGGAAGATTGCCGTTGGCACCACCATAGAAGGATATAGAGATAATCACTCTACTTGAAGTAAGAAAGAAACCGAAAGACAGACATCCTATGACATCACTTATAGGCGTTACCTAAAACTTGATACCCATGAAATAATTTCCAAGAGAAGGACACGCATAGATTCAGAAAACCAAATTATGTTTAACCAAATGGAAAGGTGTAAGGAATGTATGAATTAGGATATGGGGGTTAACAGACATGTACTAATACATATGAAATATATGATCACAAAATACCTATGGAATACGAAGAGAGGTCTACTCAACACTCTATAATAATACATATGAAAGGATCCAAAGAGGAATAGACAGGTACATTGATAGGATGAACCAGAAACTGTACACCTAGGAGAATCTACATTTTTATCAAATTTGCTCTGATAATTAATAAAATTAAATTTAAAAACAAACAACAATTTAGGAGATATAAGCTCTTGGGGGTTTGCGATGGCACATTCGCTCTAATTTGCAGCTTACTAACACGATTTCCAGGAAAGCTCTGTTGCCCAAAAACCCAGAGTTGGAAATGTAGAAATGCTGCCGCCTTTTGGCCGTTTCCCACAAGAGCGGCTTTAAATCCACAGCTAATGGTCACTTAACATTCACAAGGACTCAGGGCTGTAAAGGACACCTGCCCTAAACAATTGTGCTGAAGTAGGGAATGGCCCAAAAAATTCGAAGCTGGCATATTTTTCAAGGAGATAGCATGGAGGGGTAAGTTTTACTCACTCATTTTCAAAAAAGAGGAAAATGGATGAAGGCTCAGCATCAGGAATTATTAAACTCATGCAAATCAATCCCCCCAAAAGGTTTCAACTCACACGTGTCAACTACCATCAGCAAAAGTCTACAAACAATAAATGCTGAAGGTATTTTAGAGAACTGTATACCCTCTAGCTGCTGCAGAGATGTAAAGTGTTAACAGCTAATAATGAGAACAGAAAGGAGCTGCGTTTAAAAGTAAAAATTGAGTCACCATTCCATTCAGCAGGCCCACCGCTGAGCCTCTCACCTGAAAATTCCAGAGTCGAGAAGGCACAGGCTTCAGCAGCTGCACTGAAGGAATTTTCACAATAGCCAAGACACGGAAGCAAACAAAATGTCCACCACCAGATGAATGCATAAAGAAGAAGTGGTCCATGTACACAATGGAATATTAACATGGAAAACACTGAAACCCTGCTGTTTGAGGCACCGTAGATGAGCCTAGATATAATCACAGAACATGAGGAAAGCAAAAGACATATCCTATGATATCACTTATAGGCGTTATCTAACAACTGACACAAATGAACATATTTCCACAAAGAAAGACACTCACAGACTTAGAAAACAAACTATGCTTATCTAAAAGGAAAGCTGGGGGGAATGGAAAAATCAAGATTAGGGTTACCTAATATGTGCACAAATACCTATTAAATATATATATATATCAAAAAGACCGACCATATAGCAAGGGAGGTCTATGGCACACTCTGCAATAATTTACATGAGAAGTGGATATGTACGTGAATATATATATATATATATATATATGTATATATACATATATATATATATATATATATATATATATATGTAAGGTACAAATGAACCATATTGTGTACACCTAGGACAAACAATAGTCTAATCATTACCCCGAATAAAATAACTAAAACAACGAACAAGAAGTAATGTGACATAAACTTATGGGGGTTTCTCCTGGCACATTCCATTTTAATTTACAACCTAGGAACAGGACTTCCAGAAAGGCTCTGCTGCCCTAGTAACCAGATATGGGAATGGAGAAATGCTGCCGCCTTGTGGCCGTTTCCCACAACAGCAGCTTTAAACCCAGTGCTAATGGTCACTGAATATTCACACTCATTGCAGGCCTGTAAATGACCCCTGCCCTCAACAAAAATCCTGGGATCTAAACTTGACCAAAAAATTCAAAAGAGGGCAACCTTCCAAGAAGACAATTTCAAGAGGTTAATTGTACTCTCCGTTTTTTTCTGTTTTTCTTTACCAGAAATTTTAAAAGGCGTGGAAAAATGCTGAATATTAGGAATAAATAAAGACATGCAAATCCACATTACAAAAACCTGTCGTCTCACACCAGTCAGAATGGCCATCAGCAAAACTTCTGCAAGCAATAAATGCTGAAGGGGTTGTGGAGGGAGGCCTACCCTTGGTTCAACCTAGGACAAGGTAAGAGCCAGTAAGGAAAACAAAAAGGAGGTGCCTTGAAAAGGTAAATACTAAGTTACCATTCAATCAAGCATTCCCACTGCTGGGCCTATCGCCTGAGAGGATGAGAATCAAAAAGACACAGGCTGGGCTTCACTGGTGGCACAGTGGTTGAGAGTCTGCCTGCCAATGCACGGGACACGGGTTCATGCCCCGGTTCGGGAAGATCCCACATGCAGCGGAGCGGCTGGTCCCATGAGCTATGGCTGCTGGGCCTGCGCGTCCAGAACCTGTGCTCTGCAACGGGAGGGGCCGCTGCAGTGCGAGGCCCACGTACTGGGAAAAAGAAACAAAAGACACAGGCTGGCAATCCTGCACTCCAGCAATATTGACCATAGCCAACACTTGGAAGCTACGAAAATGTCCATCAACAGAGGAATGCACAAAGGGAAAGTGGTCCATGTACGCAATGGAATATGACTCCAAATATATATATATATATATAATTTCAATTTAGAAAACCAACATAAGTAAGGAGACATCAGCATTTGGGGGTTTATCCGGGCACATTCCGCTCTAATATATGACCGAGGAACACCACTGCCAGGAAGGTCTGTTTCCCTAGTTACCAGATTGGGAAAAGCAGAAACGCTGCTGCCCTCTGGCCTTTACCTGCAACAGCAGCTTTAAAACCTGTGCTAAGGGTCACTTCATATGCACCAGTACTGGAGGGATGTAAATCAAACCTGTCTTCAAAATGTCTTGAGGCAGGTAATGGCCAAAATATTCCTAAGTGTCACACATACTTCACGAAAACAATTTGAAGAGGTAAGCTGTACTCACAGTTTGAAGAAAAAAAGGACATGCCAGAAAGCTCAATTTCAAGGGATTATGAGACGCATGGAAATCCAACCACAAAGAGGTATCAGCTCACACTAGTCAGAATAAACATCAGCAAAGAAACTACAAACAATAAATGCTGAAGGTGTTGTGGAGAAGTGCATACCCTCAACTTTAAGTGGGACGTAACCTGGTAAGAGCCACTAATGAGAACAGAATGGAGGTGCCTTGACAAGGTAAACATTTTGCTACCATATGGTCCAGCATGCCCACTCCTGGGCCTAAAACCTAAGAAGACAGAATTAGAAAGACACAGGCAGGCAAATGTGCATGGCCGCAGTATTACAATAGCCAAGACATGGAAGCAACCGAAAAGTCCATCAACAGATGAGTGGACAAAGAAGAACTGGTACATGCAGAGATGGAATACTAGCCAAGGAAAACAAGGACACAATGCCATTTGCAGGACCATGGATGAGTCTAGAGGTAATCACGCGACTTGTAGTAAGTCAGAAAGAGAAAGACACATATCGTATGATATCACTTATAGGTGTTACCTAAAAATTGATACCAGTGAACATACTTCCACAGAGAAGGGCAATCACAGATTCATTAAACAAACTTATGGTTCACCAATGGAAAGGTGTGAGGATTGGATACATTAAGATATTGGGGTTAACAGACATATACAAACACAGGTGAAGTATATAATCCCCAAAGACCTACGGAATACCAAGAGAAGACTACTCAATATTCTGTCTTAACGTACATGGGGAAAGGATCCCAGGAAGAATAGGCATATGTATATGTGTAAAAGAACCACATCTTGCACACCTAGAAGAAGCCAAACACTGTAATCAAACTTGCTGTGATAAAAAAATAAAAATTAAATTAAAAAAACGAATAAGAAGTCGTGAGACATGAACTTAAGGGGCTTCTTCCTGGCACATTCCGTTCTAAATTACAACCTAGAACACGACTTCCATTGAGGCTCTGTTGCCCTAGTAACCAGATTTGGTAAAGGAGAACTGCTGCCACCTTGTGGCCGTTTCACACAACAGCAGCTTTAATCCCAGCACCAATGGTCAGTTGGTATTCAAAATAATTGCAGGCCTGTAAATCACACCTGCCCTGAAAACAAATCCTGGCGTCGTATATCGACCAAAAAATTCAAAAGACGTCCACATTTCAAAGTGACAGTTTCAAGAGGCATATTTTACACACATTTGCCTTCTGTTTCTTTTTCTTTCTTTCTTTCTTTCTTTGTTAAAAAATGGGAATGGAAAAAGGCTGAACATCAGGAATTAATAAAGCCATGCAAATCCAGTGTACAAAAACGCTCACCTCACGGCCGTCAGAACGATCATCAGCAAAAAAACTCTACAAAGAATAAATGCCGAAGTGGTTTTAGAGAACTGCGTACCCTTTAGCTGCTGGTGGGATGTAACCTGGTAACAGCCAGTAGTGAGAACAGAATGGAGGTGCGTTTCAGGGTAAAAATGGAGCTACCATGTGACCTGGTAGGCCCACTGATGGGTCTATCACCTGAGTAGACCAGAATCAAAAGACATAGGCTGGCAATCCTGCACTGCAGCAACATGTACCATAGCCAAGACCTGGAAGAAACCAAAATGTCCATCAACAGAAAAATGCACCAAGAAGAAGTCATCCGTGTACACAATAGAATATTAGCCATGAAAATGCATGGAAGATTGCCGTTGGCACCACCATAGAAGGATATAGAGATAATCACTCTACTTGAAGTAAGAAAGAAACCGAAAGACAGACATCCTATGACATCACTTATAGGCGTTACCTAAAACTTGATACCCATGAAATAATTTCCAAGAGAAGGACACGCATAGATTCAGAAAACCAAATTATGTTTAACCAAATGGAAAGGTGTAAGGAATGTATGAATTAGGATATGGGGGTTAACAGACATGTACTAATACATATGAAATATATGATCACAAAATACCTATGGAATACGAAGAGAGGTCTACTCAACACTCTATAATAATACATATGAAAGGATCCAAAGAGGAATAGACAGGTACATTGATAGGATGAACCAGAAACTGTACACCTAGGAGAATCTACATTTTTATCAAATTTGCTCTGATAATTAATAAAATTAAATTTAAAAACAAACAACAATTTAGGAGATATAAGCTCTTGGGGGTTTGCGATGGCACATTCGCTCTAATTTGCAGCTTACTAACACGATTTCCAGGAAAGCTCTGTTGCCCAAAAACCCAGAGTTGGAAATGTAGAAATGCTGCCGCCTTTTGGCCGTTTCCCACAAGAGCGGCTTTAAATCCACAGCTAATGGTCACTTAACATTCACAAGGACTCAGGGCTGTAAAGGACACCTGCCCTAAACAATTGTGCTGAAGTAGGGAATGGCCCAAAAAATTCGAAGCTGGCATATTTTTCAAGGAGATAGCATGGAGGGGTAAGTTTTACTCACTCATTTTCAAAAAAGAGGAAAATGGATGAAGGCTCAGCATCAGGAATTATTAAACTCATGCAAATCAATCCCCCCAAAAGGTTTCAACTCACACGTGTCAACTACCATCAGCAAAAGTCTACAAACAATAAATGCTGAAGGTATTTTAGAGAACTGTATACCCTCTAGCTGCTGCAGAGATGTAAAGTGTTAACAGCTAATAATGAGAACAGAAAGGAGCTGCGTTTAAAAGTAAAAATTGAGTCACCATTCCATTCAGCAGGCCCACCGCTGAGCCTCTCACCTGAAAATTCCAGAGTCGAGAAGGCACAGGCTTCAGCAGCTGCACTGAAGGAATTTTCACAATAGCCAAGACACGGAAGCAAACAAAATGTCCACCACCAGATGAATGCATAAAGAAGAAGTGGTCCATGTACACAATGGAATATTAACATGGAAAACACTGAAACCCTGCTGTTTGAGGCACCGTAGATGAGCCTAGATATAATCACAGAACATGAGGAAAGCAAAAGACATATCCTATGATATCACTTATAGGCGTTATCTAACAACTGACACAAATGAACATATTTCCACAAAGAAAGACACTCACAGACTTAGAAAACAAACTATGCTTATCTAAAAGGAAAGCTGGGGGGAATGGAAAAATCAAGATTAGGGTTACCTAATATGTGCACAAATACCTATTAAATATATATATATATCAAAAAGACCGACCATATAGCAAGGGAGGTCTATGGCACACTCTGCAATAATTTACATGAGAAGTGGATATGTACGTGAATATATATATATATATATATATATGTATATATACATATATATATATATATATATATATATATATATGTAAGGTACAAATGAACCATATTGTGTACACCTAGGACAAACAATAGTCTAATCATTACCCCGAATAAAATAACTAAAACAACGAACAAGAAGTAATGTGACATAAACTTATGGGGGTTTCTCCTGGCACATTCCATTTTAATTTACAACCTAGGAACAGGACTTCCAGAAAGGCTCTGCTGCCCTAGTAACCAGATATGGGAATGGAGAAATGCTGCCGCCTTGTGGCCGTTTCCCACAACAGCAGCTTTAAACCCAGTGCTAATGGTCACTGAATATTCACACTCATTGCAGGCCTGTAAATGACCCCTGCCCTCAACAAAAATCCTGGGATCTAAACTTGACCAAAAAATTCAAAAGAGGGCAACCTTCCAAGAAGACAATTTCAAGAGGTTAATTGTACTCTCCGTTTTTTTCTGTTTTTCTTTACCAGAAATTTTAAAAGGCGTGGAAAAATGCTGAATATTAGGAATAAATAAAGACATGCAAATCCACATTACAAAAACCTGTCATCTCACACCAGTCAGAATGGCCATCAGCAAAACTTCTGCAAGCAATAAATGCTGAAGGGGTTGTGGAGGGAGGCCTACCCTTGGTTCAACCTAGGACAAGGTAAGAGCCAGTAAGGAAAACAAAAAGGAGGTGCCTTGAAAAGGTAAATACTAAGTTACCATTCAATCAAGCATTCCCACTGCTGGGCCTATCGCCTGAGAGGATGAGAATCAAAAAGACACAGGCTGGGCTTCACTGGTGGCACAGTGGTTGAGAGTCTGCCTGCCAATGCACGGGACACGGGTTCATGCCCCGGTTCGGGAAGATCCCACATGCAGCGGAGCGGCTGGTCCCATGAGCTATGGCTGCTGGGCCTGCGCGTCCAGAACCTGTGCTCTGCAACGGGAGGGGCCGCTGCAGTGCGAGGCCCACGTACTGGGAAAAAGAAACAAAAGACACAGGCTGGCAATCCTGCACTCCAGCAATATTGACCATAGCCAACACTTGGAAGCTACGAAAATGTCCATCAACAGAGGAATGCACAAAGGGAAAGTGGTCCATGTATGCAATGGAATATGACTCCAAATATATATATATATATATATATATAATTTCAATTTAGAAAACCAACATAAGTAAGGAGACATCAGCATTTGGGGGTTTATCCGGGCACATTCCGCTCTAATATATGACCGAGGAACACCACTGCCAGGAAGGTCTGTTTCCCTAGTTACCAGATTGGGAAAAGCAGAAACGCTGCTGCCCTCTGGCCTTTACCTGCAACAGCAGCTTTAAAACCTGTGCTAAGGGTCACTTCATATGCACCAGTACTGGAGGGATGTAAATCAAACCTGTCTTCAAAATGTCTTGAGGCAGGTAATGGCCAAAATATTCCTAAGTGTCACACATACTTCACGAAAACAATTTGAAGAGGTAAGCTGTACTCACAGTTTGAAGAAAAAAAGGACATGCCAGAAAGCTCAATTTCAAGGGATTATGAGACGCATGGAAATCCAACCACAAAGAGGTATCAGCTCACACTAGTCAGAATAAACATCAGCAAAGAAACTACAAACAATAAATGCTGAAGGTGTTGTGGAGAAGTGCATACCCTCAACTTTAAGTGGGACGTAACCTGGTAAGAGCCACTAATGAGAACAGAATGGAGGTGCCTTGACAAGGTAAACATTTTGCTACCATATGGTCCAGCATGCCCACTCCTGGGCCTAAAACCTAAGAAGACAGAATTAGAAAGACACAGGCAGGCAAATGTGCATGGCCGCAGTATTACAATAGCCAAGACATGGAAGCAACCGAAAAGTCCATCAACAGATGAGTGGACAAAGAAGAACTGGTACATGCAGAGATGGAATACTAGCCAAGGAAAACAAGGACACAATGCCATTTGCAGGACCATGGATGAGTCTAGAGGTAATCACGCGACTTGTAGTAAGTCAGAAAGAGAAAGACACATATCGTATGATATCACTTATAGGTGTTACCTAAAAATTGATACCAGTGAACATACTTCCACAGAGAAGGGCAATCACAGATTCATTAAACAAACTTATGGTTCACCAATGGAAAGGTGTGAGGATTGGATACATTAAGATATTGGGGTTAACAGACATATACAAACACAGGTGAAGTATATAATCCCCAAAGACCTACGGAATACCAAGAGAAGACTACTCAATATTCTGTCTTAACGTACATGGGGAAAGGATCCCAGGAAGAATAGGCATATGTATATGTGTAAAAGAACCACATCTTGCACACCTAGAAGAAGCCAAACACTGTAATCAAACTTGCTGTGATAAAAAAATAAAAATTAAATTAAAAAAACGAATAAGAAGTCGTGAGACATGAACTTAAGGGGCTTCTTCCTGGCACATTCCGTTCTAAATTACAACCTAGAACACGACTTCCATTGAGGCTCTGTTGCCCTAGTAACCAGATTTGGTAAAGGAGAACTGCTGCCACCTTGTGGCCGTTTCACACAACAGCAGCTTTAATCCCAGCACCAATGGTCAGTTGGTATTCAAAATAATTGCAGGCCTGTAAATCACACCTGCCCTGAAAACAAATCCTGGCGTCGTATATCGACCAAAAAATTCAAAAGACGTCCACATTTCAAAGTGACAGTTTCAAGAGGCATATTTTACACACATTTGCCTTCTGTTTCTTTTTCTTTCTTTCTTTCTTTCTTTGTTAAAAAATGGGAATGGAAAAAGGCTGAACATCAGGAATTAATAAAGCCATGCAAATCCAGTGTACAAAAACGCTCACCTCACGGCCGTCAGAACGATCATCAGCAAAAAAACTCTACAAAGAATAAATGCCGAAGTGGTTTTAGAGAACTGCGTACCCTTTAGCTGCTGGTGGGATGTAACCTGGTAACAGCCAGTAGTGAGAACAGAATGGAGGTGCGTTTCAGGGTAAAAATGGAGCTACCATGTGACCTGGTAGGCCCACTGATGGGTCTATCACCTGAGTAGACCAGAATCAAAAGACATAGGCTGGCAATCCTGCACTGCAGCAACATGTACCATAGCCAAGACCTGGAAGAAACCAAAATGTCCATCAACAGAAAAATGCACCAAGAAGAAGTCATCCGTGTACACAATAGAATATTAGCCATGAAAATGCATGGAAGATTGCCGTTGGCACCACCATAGAAGGATATAGAGATAATCACTCTACTTGAAGTAAGAAAGAAACCGAAAGACAGACATCCTATGACATCACTTATAGGCGTTACCTAAAACTTGATACCCATGAAATAATTTCCAAGAGAAGGACACGCATAGATTCAGAAAACCAAATTATGTTTAACCAAATGGAAAGGTGTAAGGAATGTATGAATTAGGATATGGGGGTTAACAGACATGTACTAATACATATGAAATATATGATCACAAAATACCTATGGAATACGAAGAGAGGTCTACTCAACACTCTATAATAATACATATGAAAGGATCCAAAGAGGAATAGACAGGTACATTGATAGGATGAACCAGAAACTGTACACCTAGGAGAATCTACATTTTTATCAAATTTGCTCTGATAATTAATAAAATTAAATTTAAAAACAAACAACAATTTAGGAGATATAAGCTCTTGGGGGTTTGCGATGGCACATTCGCTCTAATTTGCAGCTTACTAACACGATTTCCAGGAAAGCTCTGTTGCCCAAAAACCCAGAGTTGGAAATGTAGAAATGCTGCCGCCTTTTGGCCGTTTCCCACAAGAGCGGCTTTAAATCCACAGCTAATGGTCACTTAACATTCACAAGGACTCAGGGCTGTAAAGGACACCTGCCCTAAACAATTGTGCTGAAGTAGGGAATGGCCCAAAAAATTCGAAGCTGGCATATTTTTCAAGGAGATAGCATGGAGGGGTAAGTTTTACTCACTCATTTTCAAAAAAGAGGAAAATGGATGAAGGCTCAGCATCAGGAATTATTAAACTCATGCAAATCAATCCCCCCAAAAGGTTTCAACTCACACGTGTCAACTACCATCAGCAAAAGTCTACAAACAATAAATGCTGAAGGTATTTTAGAGAACTGTATACCCTCTAGCTGCTGCAGAGATGTAAAGTGTTAACAGCTAATAATGAGAACAGAAAGGAGCTGCGTTTAAAAGTAAAAATTGAGTCACCATTCCATTCAGCAGGCCCACCGCTGAGCCTCTCACCTGAAAATTCCAGAGTCGAGAAGGCACAGGCTTCAGCAGCTGCACTGAAGGAATTTTCACAATAGCCAAGACACGGAAGCAAACAAAATGTCCACCACCAGATGAATGCATAAAGAAGAAGTGGTCCATGTACACAATGGAATATTAACATGGAAAACACTGAAACCCTGCTGTTTGAGGCACCGTAGATGAGCCTAGATATAATCACAGAACATGAGGAAAGCAAAAGACATATCCTATGATATCACTTATAGGCGTTATCTAACAACTGACACAAATGAACATATTTCCACAAAGAAAGACACTCACAGACTTAGAAAACAAACTATGCTTATCTAAAAGGAAAGCTGGGGGGAATGGAAAAATCAAGATTAGGGTTACCTAATATGTGCACAAATACCTATTAAATATATATATATATCAAAAAGACCGACCATATAGCAAGGGAGGTCTATGGCACACTCTGCAATAATTTACATGAGAAGTGGATATGTACGTGAATATATATATATATATATATATATATGTATATATACATATATATATATATATATATATATATATATATATATATGTAAGGTACAAATGAACCATATTGTGTACACCTAGGACAAACAATAGTCTAATCATTACCCTGAATAAAATAACTAAAACAACGAACAAGAAGTAATGTGACATAAACTTATGGGGGTTTCTCCTGGCACATTCCATTTTAATTTACAACCTAGGAACAGGACTTCCAGAAAGGCTCTGCTGCCCTAGTAACCAGATATGGGAATGGAGAAATGCTGCCGCCTTGTGGCCGTTTCCCACAACAGCAGCTTTAAACCCAGTGCTAATGGTCACTGAATATTCACACTCATTGCAGGCCTGTAAATGACCCCTGCCCTCAACAAAAATCCTGGGATCTAAACTTGACCAAAAAATTCAAAAGAGGGCAACCTTCCAAGAAGACAATTTCAAGAGGTTAGTTGTACTCTCCGTTTTTTTCTGTTTTTCTTTACCAGAAATTTTAAAAGGCGTGGAAAAATGCTGAATATTAGGAATAAATAAAGACATACAAATCCACATTACAAAAACCTGTCATCTCACACCAGTCAGAATGGCCATCAGCAAAACTTCTGCAAGCAATAAATGCTGAAGGGGTTGTGGAGGGAGGCCTACCCTTGGTTCAACCTAGGACAAGGTAAGAGCCAGTAAGGAAAACAAAAAGGAGGTGCCTTGAAAAGGTAAATACTAAGTTACCATTCAATCAAGCATTCCCACTGCTGGGCCTATCGCCTGAGAGGATGAGAATCAAAAAGACACAGGCTGGGCTTCACTGGTGGCACAGTGGTTGAGAGTCTGCCTGCCAATGCACGGGACACGGGTTCATGCCCCGGTTCGGGAAGATCCCACATGCAGCGGAGCGGCTGGTCCCATGAGCTATGGCTGCTGGGCCTGCGCGTCCAGAACCTGTGCTCTGCAACGGGAGGGGCCGCTGCAGTGCGAGGCCCACGTACTGGGAAAAAGAAACAAAAGACACAGGCTGGCAATCCTGCACTCCAGCAATATTGACCATAGCCAACACTTGGAAGCTACGAAAATGTCCATCAACAGAGGAATGCACAAAGGGAAAGTGGTCCATGTACGCAATGGAATATGACTCCAAATATATATATATATATATATATAATTTCAATTTAGAAAACCAACATAAGTAAGGAGACATCAGCATTTGGGGGTTTATCCGGGCACATTCCGCTCTAATATATGACCGAGGAACACCACTGCCAGGAAGGTCTGTTTCCCTAGTTACCAGATTGGGAAAAGCAGAAACGCTGCTGCCCTCTGGCCTTTACCTGCAACAGCAGCTTTAAAACCTGTGCTAAGGGTCACTTCATATGCACCAGTACTGGAGGGATGTAAATCAAACCTGTCTTCAAAATGTCTTGAGGCAGGTAATGGCCAAAATATTCCTAAGTGTCACACATACTTCACGAAAACAATTTGAAGAGGTAAGCTGTACTCACAGTTTGAAGAAAAAAAGGACATGCCAGAAAGCTCAATTTCAAGGGATTATGAGACGCATGGAAATCCAACCACAAAGAGGTATCAGCTCACACTAGTCAGAATAAACATCAGCAAAGAAACTACAAACAATAAATGCTGAAGGTGTTGTGGAGAAGTGCATACCCTCAACTTTAAGTGGGACGTAACCTGGTAAGAGCCACTAATGAGAACAGAATGGAGGTGCCTTGACAAGGTAAACATTTTGCTACCATATGGTCCAGCATGCCCACTCCTGGGCCTAAAACCTAAGAAGACAGAATTAGAAAGACACAGGCAGGCAAATGTGCATGGCCGCAGTATTACAATAGCCAAGACATGGAAGCAACCGAAAAGTCCATCAACAGATGAGTGGACAAAGAAGAACTGGTACATGCAGAGATGGAATACTAGCCAAGGAAAACAAGGACACAATGCCATTTGCAGGACCATGGATGAGTCTAGAGGTAATCACGCGACTTGTAGTAAGTCAGAAAGAGAAAGACACATATCGTATGATATCACTTATAGGTGTTACCTAAAAATTGATACCAGTGAACATACTTCCACAGAGAAGGGCAATCACAGATTCATTAAACAAACTTATGGTTCACCAATGGAAAGGTGTGAGGATTGGATACATTAAGATATTGGGGTTAACAGACATATACAAACACAGGTGAAGTATATAATCCCCAAAGACCTACGGAATACCAAGAGAAGACTACTCAATATTCTGTCTTAACGTACATGGGGAAAGGATCCCAGGAAGAATAGGCATATGTATATGTGTAAAAGAACCACATCTTGCACACCTAGAAGAAGCCAAACACTGTAATCAAACTTGCTGTGATAAAAAAATAAAAATTAAATTAAAAAAACGAATAAGAAGTCGTGAGACATGAACTTAAGGGGCTTCTTCCTGGCACATTCCGTTCTAAATTACAACCTAGAACACGACTTCCATTGAGGCTCTGTTGCCCTAGTAACCAGATTTGGTAAAGGAGAACTGCTGCCACCTTGTGGCCGTTTCACACAACAGCAGCTTTAATCCCAGCACCAATGGTCAGTTGGTATTCAAAATAATTGCAGGCCTGTAAATCACACCTGCCCTGAAAACAAATCCTGGCGTCGTATATCGACCAAAAAATTCAAAAGACGTCCACATTTCAAAGTGACAGTTTCAAGAGGCATATTTTACACACATTTGCCTTCTGTTTCTTTTTCTTTCTTTCTTTCTTTCTTTGTTAAAAAATGGGAATGGAAAAAGGCTGAACATCAGGAATTAATAAAGCCATGCAAATCCAGTGTACAAAAACGCTCACCTCACGGCCGTCAGAACGATCATCAGCAAAAAAACTCTACAAAGAATAAATGCCGAAGTGGTTTTAGAGAACTGCGTACCCTTTAGCTGCTGGTGGGATGTAACCTGGTAACAGCCAGTAGTGAGAACAGAATGGAGGTGCGTTTCAGGGTAAAAATGGAGCTACCATGTGACCTGGTAGGCCCACTGATGGGTCTATCACCTGAGTAGACCAGAATCAAAAGACATAGGCTGGCAATCCTGCACTGCAGCAACATGTACCATAGCCAAGACCTGGAAGAAACCAAAATGTCCATCAACAGAAAAATGCACCAAGAAGAAGTCATCCGTGTACACAATAGAATATTAGCCATGAAAATGCATGGAAGATTGCCGTTGGCACCACCATAGAAGGATATAGAGATAATCACTCTACTTGAAGTAAGAAAGAAACCGAAAGACAGACATCCTATGACATCACTTATAGGCGTTACCTAAAACTTGATACCCATGAAATAATTTCCAAGAGAAGGACACGCATAGATTCAGAAAACCAAATTATGTTTAACCAAATGGAAAGGTGTAAGGAATGTATGAATTAGGATATGGGGGTTAACAGACATGTACTAATACATATGAAATATATGATCACAAAATACCTATGGAATACGAAGAGAGGTCTACTCAACACTCTATAATAATACATATGAAAGGATCCAAAGAGGAATAGACAGGTACATTGATAGGATGAACCAGAAACTGTACACCTAGGAGAATCTACATTTTTATCAAATTTGCTCTGATAATTAATAAAATTAAATTTAAAAACAAACAACAATTTAGGAGATATAAGCTCTTGGGGGTTTGCGATGGCACATTCGCTCTAATTTGCAGCTTACTAACACGATTTCCAGGAAAGCTCTGTTGCCCAAAAACCCAGAGTTGGAAATGTAGAAATGCTGCCGCCTTTTGGCCGTTTCCCACAAGAGCGGCTTTAAATCCACAGCTAATGGTCACTTAACATTCACAAGGACTCAGGGCTGTAAAGGACACCTGCCCTAAACAATTGTGCTGAAGTAGGGAATGGCCCAAAAAATTCGAAGCTGGCATATTTTTCAAGGAGATAGCATGGAGGGGTAAGTTTTACTCACTCATTTTCAAAAAAGAGGAAAATGGATGAAGGCTCAGCATCAGGAATTATTAAACTCATGCAAATCAATCCCCCCAAAAGGTTTCAACTCACACATGTCAACTACCATCAGCAAAAGTCTACAAACAATAAATGCTGAAGGTATTTTAGAGAACTGTATACCCTCTAGCTGCTGCAGAGATGTAAAGTGTTAACAGCTAATAATGAGAACAGAAAGGAGCTGCGTTTAAAAGTAAAAATTGAGTCACCATTCCATTCAGCAGGCCCACCGCTGAGCCTCTCACCTGAAAATTCCAGAGTCGAGAAGGCACAGGCTTCAGCAGCTGCACTGAAGGAATTTTCACAATAGCCAAGACACGGAAGCAAACAAAATGTCCACCACCAGATGAATGCATAAAGAAGAAGTGGTCCATGTACACAATGGAATATTAACATGGAAAACACTGAAACCCTGCTGTTTGAGGCACCGTAGATGAGCCTAGATATAATCACAGAACATGAGGAAAGCAAAAGACATATCCTATGATATCACTTATAGGCGTTATCTAACAACTGACACAAATGAACATATTTCCACAAAGAAAGACACTCACAGACTTAGAAAACAAACTATGCTTATCTAAAAGGAAAGCTGGGGGGAATGGAAAAATCAAGATTAGGGTTACCTAATATGTGCACAAATACCTATTAAATATATATATATATCAAAAAGACCGACCATATAGCAAGGGAGGTCTATGGCACACTCTGCAATAATTTACATGAGAAGTGGATATGTACGTGAATATATATATATATATATATATATATATATATATATATATATGTAAGGTACAAATGAACCATATTGTGTACACCTAGGACAAACAATAGTCTAATCATTACCCCGAATAAAATAACTAAAACAACGAACAAGAAGTAATGTGACATAAACTTATGGGGGTTTCTCCTGGCACATTCCATTTTAATTTACAACCTAGGAACAGGACTTCCAGAAAGGCTCTGCTGCCCTAGTAACCAGATATGGGAATGGAGAAATGCTGCCGCCTTGTGGCCGTTTCCCACAACAGCAGCTTTAAACCCAGTGCTAATGGTCACTGAATATTCACACTCATTGCAGGCCTGTAAATGACCCCTGCCCTCAACAAAAATCCTGGGATCTAAACTTGACCAAAAAATTCAAAAGAGGGCAACCTTCCAAGAAGACAATTTCAAGAGGTTAATTGTACTCTCCGTTTTTTTCTGTTTTTCTTTACCAGAAATTTTAAAAGGCGTGGAAAAATGCTGAATATTAGGAATAAATAAAGACATGCAAATCCACATTACAAAAACCTGTCATCTCACACCAGTCAGAATGGCCATCAGCAAAACTTCTGCAAGCAATAAATGCTGAAGGGGTTGTGGAGGGAGGCCTACCCTTGGTTCAACCTAGGACAAGGTAAGAGCCAGTAAGGAAAACAAAAAGGAGGTGCCTTGAAAAGGTAAATACTAAGTTACCATTCAATCAAGCATTCCCACTGCTGGGCCTATCGCCTGAGAGGATGAGAATCAAAAAGACACAGGCTGGGCTTCACTGGTGGCACAGTGGTTGAGAGTCTGCCTGCCAATGCACGGGACACGGGTTCATGCCCCGGTTCGGGAAGATCCCACATGCAGCGGAGCGGCTGGTCCCATGAGCTATGGCTGCTGGGCCTGCGCGTCCAGAACCTGTGCTCTGCAACGGGAGGGGCCGCTGCAGTGCGAGGCCCACGTACTGGGAAAAAGAAACAAAAGACACAGGCTGGCAATCCTGCACTCCAGCAATATTGACCATAGCCAACACTTGGAAGCTACGAAAATGTCCATCAACAGAGGAATGCACAAAGGGAAAGTGGTCCATGTACGCAATGGAATATGACTCCAAATATATATATATATATATATAATTTCAATTTAGAAAACCAACATAAGTAAGGAGACATCAGCATTTGGGGGTTTATCCGGGCACATTCCGCTCTAATATATGACCGAGGAACACCACTGCCAGGAAGGTCTGTTTCCCTAGTTACCAGATTGGGAAAAGCAGAAACGCTGCTGCCCTCTGGCCTTTACCTGCAACAGCAGCTTTAAAACCTGTGCTAAGGGTCACTTCATATGCACCAGTACTGGAGGGATGTAAATCAAACCTGTCTTCAAAATGTCTTGAGGCAGGTAATGGCCAAAATATTCCTAAGTGTCACACATACTTCACGAAAACAATTTGAAGAGGTAAGCTGTACTCACAGTTTGAAGAAAAAAAGGACATGCCAGAAAGCTCAATTTCAAGGGATTATGAGACGCATGGAAATCCAACCACAAAGAGGTATCAGCTCACACTAGTCAGAATAAACATCAGCAAAGAAACTACAAACAATAAATGCTGAAGGTGTTGTGGAGAAGTGCATACCCTCAACTTTAAGTGGGACGTAACCTGGTAAGAGCCACTAATGAGAACAGAATGGAGGTGCCTTGACAAGGTAAACATTTTGCTACCATATGGTCCAGCATGCCCACTCCTGGGCCTAAAACCTAAGAAGACAGAATTAGAAAGACACAGGCAGGCAAATGTGCATGGCCGCAGTATTACAATAGCCAAGACATGGAAGCAACCGAAAAGTCCATCAACAGATGAGTGGACAAAGAAGAACTGGTACATGCAGAGATGGAATACTAGCCAAGGAAAACAAGGACACAATGCCATTTGCAGGACCATGGATGAGTCTAGAGGTAATCACGCGACTTGTAGTAAGTCAGAAAGAGAAAGACACATATCGTATGATATCACTTATAGGTGTTACCTAAAAATTGATACCAGTGAACATACTTCCACAGAGAAGGGCAATCACAGATTCATTAAACAAACTTATGGTTCACCAATGGAAAGGTGTGAGGATTGGATACATTAAGATATTGGGGTTAACAGACATATACAAACACAGGTGAAGTATATAATCCCCAAAGACCTACGGAATACCAAGAGAAGACTACTCAATATTCTGTCTTAACGTACATGGGGAAAGGATCCCAGGAAGAATAGGCATATGTATATGTGTAAAAGAACCACATCTTGCACACCTAGAAGAAGCCAAACACTGTAATCAAACTTGCTGTGATAAAAAAATAAAAATTAAATTAAAAAAACGAATAAGAAGTCGTGAGACATGAACTTAAGGGGCTTCTTCCTGGCACATTCCGTTCTAAATTACAACCTAGAACACGACTTCCATTGAGGCTCTGTTGCCCTAGTAACCAGATTTGGTAAAGGAGAACTGCTGCCACCTTGTGGCCGTTTCACACAACAGCAGCTTTAATCCCAGCACCAATGGTCAGTTGGTATTCAAAATAATTGCAGGCCTGTAAATCACACCTGCCCTGAAAACAAATCCTGGCGTCGTATATCGACCAAAAAATTCAAAAGACGTCCACATTTCAAAGTGACAGTTTCAAGAGGCATATTTTACACACATTTGCCTTCTGTTTCTTTTTCTTTCTTTCTTTCTTTCTTTGTTAAAAAATGGGAATGGAAAAAGGCTGAACATCAGGAATTAATAAAGCCATGCAAATCCAGTGTACAAAAACGCTCACCTCACGGCCGTCAGAACGATCATCAGCAAAAAAACTCTACAAAGAATAAATGCCGAAGTGGTTTTAGAGAACTGCGTACCCTTTAGCTGCTGGTGGGATGTAACCTGGTAACAGCCAGTAGTGAGAACAGAATGGAGGTGCGTTTCAGGGTAAAAATGGAGCTACCATGTGACCTGGTAGGCCCACTGATGGGTCTATCACCTGAGTAGACCAGAATCAAAAGACATAGGCTGGCAATCCTGCACTGCAGCAACATGTACCATAGCCAAGACCTGGAAGAAACCAAAATGTCCATCAACAGAAAAATGCACCAAGAAGAAGTCATCCGTGTACACAATAGAATATTAGCCATGAAAATGCATGGAAGATTGCCGTTGGCACCACCATAGAAGGATATAGAGATAATCACTCTACTTGAAGTAAGAAAGAAACCGAAAGACAGACATCCTATGACATCACTTATAGGCGTTACCTAAAACTTGATACCCATGAAATAATTTCCAAGAGAAGGACACGCATAGATTCAGAAAACCAAATTATGTTTAACCAAATGGAAAGGTGTAAGGAATGTATGAATTAGGATATGGGGGTTAACAGACATGTACTAATACATATGAAATATATGATCACAAAATACCTATGGAATACGAAGAGAGGTCTACTCAACACTCTATAACAATACATATGAAAGGATCCAAAGAGGAATAGACAGGTACATTGATAGGATGAACCAGAAACTGTACACCTAGGAGAATCTACATTTTTATCAAATTTGCTCTGATAATTAATAAAATTAAATTTAAAAACAAACAACAATTTAGGAGATATAAGCTCTTGGGGGTTTGCGATGGCACATTCGCTCTAATTTGCAGCTTACTAACACGATTTCCAGGAAAGCTCTGTTGCCCAAAAACCCAGAGTTGGAAATGTAGAAATGCTGCCGCCTTTTGGCCGTTTCCCACAAGAGCGGCTTTAAATCCACAGCTAATGGTCACTTAACATTCACAAGGACTCAGGGCTGTAAAGGACACCTGCCCTAAACAATTGTGCTGAAGTAGGGAATGGCCCAAAAAATTCGAAGCTGGCATATTTTTCAAGGAGATAGCATGGAGGGGTAAGTTTTACTCACTCATTTTCAAAAAAGAGGAAAATGGATGAAGGCTCAGCATCAGGAATTATTAAACTCATGCAAATCAATCCCCCCAAAAGGTTTCAACTCACACGTGTCAACTACCATCAGCAAAAGTCTACAAACAATAAATGCTGAAGGTATTTTAGAGAACTGTATACCCTCTAGCTGCTGCAGAGATGTAAAGTGTTAACAGCTAATAATGAGAACAGAAAGGAGCTGCGTTTAAAAGTAAAAATTGAGTCACCATTCCATTCAGCAGGCCCACCGCTGAGCCTCTCACCTGAAAATTCCAGAGTCGAGAAGGCACAGGCTTCAGCAGCTGCACTGAAGGAATTTTCACAATAGCCAAGACACGGAAGCAAACAAAATGTCCACCACCAGATGAATGCATAAAGAAGAAGTGGTCCATGTACACAATGGAATATTAACATGGAAAACACTGAAACCCTGCTGTTTGAGGCACCGTAGATGAGCCTAGATATAATCACAGAACATGAGGAAAGCAAAAGACATATCCTATGATATCACTTATAGGCGTTATCTAACAACTGACACAAATGAACATATTTCCACAAAGAAAGACACTCACAGACTTAGAAAACAAACTATGCTTATCTAAAAGGAAAGCTGGGGGGAATGGAAAAATCAAGATTAGGGTTACCTAATATGTGCACAAATACCTATTAAATATATATATATATCAAAAAGACCGACCATATAGCAAGGGAGGTCTATGGCACACTCTGCAATAATTTACATGAGAAGTGGATATGTACGTGAATATATATATATATATATATATATGTATATATACATATATATATATATATATATATATATATATATATGTAAGGTACAAATGAACCATATTGTGTACACCTAGGACAAACAATAGTCTAATCATTACCCCGAATAAAATAACTAAAACAACGAACAAGAAGTAATGTGACATAAACTTATGGGGGTTTCTCCTGGCACATTCCATTTTAATTTACAACCTAGGAACAGGACTTCCAGAAAGGCTCTGCTGCCCTAGTAACCAGATATGGGAATGGAGAAATGCTGCCGCCTTGTGGCCGTTTCCCACAACAGCAGCTTTAAACCCAGTGCTAATGGTCACTGAATATTCACACTCATTGCAGGCCTGTAAATGACCCCTGCCCTCAACAAAAATCCTGGGATCTAAACTTGACCAAAAAATTCAAAAGAGGGCAACCTTCCAAGAAGACAATTTCAAGAGGTTAATTGTACTCTCCGTTTTTTTCTGTTTTTCTTTACCAGAAATTTTAAAAGGCGTGGAAAAATGCTGAATATTAGGAATAAATAAAGACATGCAAATCCACATTACAAAAACCTGTCATCTCACACCAGTCAGAATGGCCATCAGCAAAACTTCTGCAAGCAATAAATGCTGAAGGGGTTGTGGAGGGAGGCCTACCCTTGGTTCAACCTAGGACAAGGTAAGAGCCAGTAAGGAAAACAAAAAGGAGGTGCCTTGAAAAGGTAAATACTAAGTTACCATTCAATCAAGCATTCCCACTGCTGGGCCTATCGCCTGAGAGGATGAGAATCAAAAAGACACAGGCTGGGCTTCACTGGTGGCACAGTGGTTGAGAGTCTGCCTGCCAATGCACGGGACACGGGTTCATGCCCCGGTTCGGGAAGATCCCACATGCAGCGGAGCGGCTGGTCCCATGAGCTATGGCTGCTGGGCCTGCGCGTCCAGAACCTGTGCTCTGCAACGGGAGGGGCCGCTGCAGTGCGAGGCCCACGTACTGGGAAAAAGAAACAAAAGACACAGGCTGGCAATCCTGCACTCCAGCAATATTGACCATAGCCAACACTTGGAAGCTACGAAAATGTCCATCAACAGAGGAATGCACAAAGGGAAAGTGGTCCATGTACGCAATGGAATATGACTCCAAATATATATATATATATATATAATTTCAATTTAGAAAACCAACATAAGTAAGGAGACATCAGCATTTGGGGGTTTATCCGGGCACATTCCGCTCTAATATATGACCGAGGAACACCACTGCCAGGAAGGTCTGTTTCCCTAGTTACCAGATTGGGAAAAGCAGAAACGCTGCTGCCCTCTGGCCTTTACCTGCAACAGCAGCTTTAAAACCTGTGCTAAGGGTCACTTCATATGCACCAGTACTGGAGGGATGTAAATCAAACCTGTCTTCAAAATGTCTTGAGGCAGGTAATGGCCAAAATATTCCTAAGTGTCACACATACTTCACGAAAACAATTTGAAGAGGTAAGCTGTACTCACAGTTTGAAGAAAAAAAGGACATGCCAGAAAGCTCAATTTCAAGGGATTATGAGACGCATGGAAATCCAACCACAAAGAGGTATCAGCTCACACTAGTCAGAATAAACATCAGCAAAGAAACTACAAACAATAAATGCTGAAGGTGTTGTGGAGAAGTGCATACCCTCAACTTTAAGTGGGACGTAACCTGGTAAGAGCCACTAATGAGAACAGAATGGAGGTGCCTTGACAAGGTAAACATTTTGCTACCATATGATCCAGCATGCCCACTCCTGGGCCTAAAACCTAAGAAGACAGAATTAGAAAGACACAGGCAGGCAAATGTGCATGGCCGCAGTATTACAATAGCCAAGACATGGAAGCAACCGAAAAGTCCATCAACAGATGAGTGGACAAAGAAGAACTGGTACATGCAGAGATGGAATACTAGCCAAGGAAAACAAGGACACAATGCCATTTGCAGGACCATGGATGAGTCTAGAGGTAATCACGCGACTTGTAGTAAGTCAGAAAGAGAAAGACACATATCGTATGATATCACTTATAGGTGTTACCTAAAAATTGATACCAGTGAACATACTTCCACAGAGAAGGGCAATCACAGATTCATTAAACAAACTTATGGTTCACCAATGGAAAGGTGTGAGGATTGGATACATTAAGATATTGGGGTTAACAGACATATACAAACACAGGTGAAGTATATAATCCCCAAAGACCTACGGAATACCAAGAGAAGACTACTCAATATTCTGTCTTAACGTACATGGGGAAAGGATCCCAGGAAGAATAGGCATATGTATATGTGTAAAAGAACCACATCTTGCACACCTAGAAGAAGCCAAACACTGTAATCAAACTTGCTGTGATAAAAAAATAAAAATTAAATTAAAAAAACGAATAAGAAGTCGTGAGACATGAACTTAAGGGGCTTCTTCCTGGCACATTCCGTTCTAAATTACAACCTAGAACACGACTTCCATTGAGGCTCTGTTGCCCTAGTAACCAGATTTGGTAAAGGAGAACTGCTGCCACCTTGTGGCCGTTTCACACAACAGCAGCTTTAATCCCAGCACCAATGGTCAGTTGGTATTCAAAATAATTGCAGGCCTGTAAATCACACCTGCCCTGAAAACAAATCCTGGCGTCGTATATCGACCAAAAAATTCAAAAGACGTCCACATTTCAAAGTGACAGTTTCAAGAGGCATATTTTACACACATTTGCCTTCTGTTTCTTTTTCTTTCTTTCTTTCTTTCTTTGTTAAAAAATGGGAATGGAAAAAGGCTGAACATCAGGAATTAATAAAGCCATGCAAATCCAGTGTACAAAAACGCTCACCTCACGGCCGTCAGAACGATCATCAGCAAAAAAACTCTACAAAGAATAAATGCCGAAGTGGTTTTAGAGAACTGCGTACCCTTTAGCTGCTGGTGGGATGTAACCTGGTAACAGCCAGTAGTGAGAACAGAATGGAGGTGCGTTTCAGGGTAAAAATGGAGCTACCATGTGACCTGGTAGGCCCACTGATGGGTCTATCACCTGAGTAGACCAGAATCAAAAGACATAGGCTGGCAATCCTGCACTGCAGCAACATGTACCATAGCCAAGACCTGGAAGAAACCAAAATGTCCATCAACAGAAAAATGCACCAAGAAGAAGTCATCCGTGTACACAATAGAATATTAGCCATGAAAATGCATGGAAGATTGCCGTTGGCACCACCATAGAAGGATATAGAGATAATCACTCTACTTGAAGTAAGAAAGAAACCGAAAGACAGACATCCTATGACATCACTTATAGGCGTTACCTAAAACTTGATACCCATGAAATAATTTCCAAGAGAAGGACACGCATAGATTCAGAAAACCAAATTATGTTTAACCAAATGGAAAGGTGTAAGGAATGTATGAATTAGGATATGGGGGTTAACAGACATGTACTAATACATATGAAATATATGATCACAAAATACCTATGGAATACGAAGAGAGGTCTACTCAACACTCTATAATAATACATATGAAAGGATCCAAAGAGGAATAGACAGGTACATTGATAGGATGAACCAGAAACTGTACACCTAGGAGAATCTACATTTTTATCAAATTTGCTCTGATAATTAATAAAATTAAATTTAAAAACAAACAACAATTTAGGAGATATAAGCTCTTGGGGGTTTGCGATGGCACATTCGCTCTAATTTGCAGCTTACTAACACGATTTCCAGGAAAGCTCTGTTGCCCAAAAACCCAGAGTTGGAAATGTAGAAATGCTGCCGCCTTTTGGCCGTTTCCCACAAGAGCGGCTTTAAATCCACAGCTAATGGTCACTTAACATTCACAAGGACTCAGGGCTGTAAAGGACACCTGCCCTAAACAATTGTGCTGAAGTAGGGAATGGCCCAAAAAATTCGAAGCTGGCATATTTTTCAAGGAGATAGCATGGAGGGGTAAGTTTTACTCACTCATTTTCAAAAAAGAGGAAAATGGATGAAGGCTCAGCATCAGGAATTATTAAACTCATGCAAATCAATCCCCCCAAAAGGTTTCAACTCACACGTGTCAACTACCATCAGCAAAAGTCTACAAACAATAAATGCTGAAGGTATTTTAGAGAACTGTATACCCTCTAGCTGCTGCAGAGATGTAAAGTGTTAACAGCTAATAATGAGAACAGAAAGGAGCTGCGTTTAAAAGTAAAAATTGAGTCACCATTCCATTCAGCAGGCCCACCGCTGAGCCTCTCACCTGAAAATTCCAGAGTCGAGAAGGCACAGGCTTCAGCAGCTGCACTGAAGGAATTTTCACAATAGCCAAGACACGGAAGCAAACAAAATGTCCACCACCAGATGAATGCATAAAGAAGAAGTGGTCCATGTACACAATGGAATATTAACATGGAAAACACTGAAACCCTGCTGTTTGAGGCACCGTAGATGAGCCTAGATATAATCACAGAACATGAGGAAAGCAAAAGACATATCCTATGATATCACTTATAGGCGTTATCTAACAACTGACACAAATGAACATATTTCCACAAAGAAAGACACTCACAGACTTAGAAAACAAACTATGCTTATCTAAAAGGAAAGCTGGGGGGAATGGAAAAATCAAGATTAGGGTTACCTAATATGTGCACAAATACCTATTAAATATATATATATATCAAAAAGACCGACCATATAGCAAGGGAGGTCTATGGCACACTCTGCAATAATTTACATGAGAAGTGGATATGTACGTGAATATATATATATATATATATATGTATATATACATATATATATATATATATATATATATATATGTAAGGTACAAATGAACCATATTGTGTACACCTAGGACAAACAATAGTCTAATCATTACCCCGAATAAAATAACTAAAACAACGAACAAGAAGTAATGTGACATAAACTTATGGGGGTTTCTCCTGGCACATTCCATTTTAATTTACAACCTAGGAACAGGACTTCCAGAAAGGCTCTGCTGCCCTAGTAACCAGATATGGGAATGGAGAAATGCTGCCGCCTTGTGGCCGTTTCCCACAACAGCAGCTTTAAACCCAGTGCTAATGGTCACTGAATATTCACACTCATTGCAGGCCTGTAAATGACCCCTGCCCTCAACAAAAATCCTGGGATCTAAACTTGACCAAAAAATTCAAAAGAGGGCAACCTTCCAAGAAGACAATTTCAAGAGGTTAATTGTACTCTCCGTTTTTTTCTGTTTTTCTTTACCAGAAATTTTAAAAGGCGTGGAAAAATGCTGAATATTAGGAATAAATAAAGACATGCAAATCCACATTACAAAAACCTGTCATCTCACACCAGTCAGAATGGCCATCAGCAAAACTTCTGCAAGCAATAAATGCTGAAGGGGTTGTGGAGGGAGGCCTACCCTTGGTTCAACCTAGGACAAGGTAAGAGCCAGTAAGGAAAACAAAAAGGAGGTGCCTTGAAAAGGTAAATACTAAGTTACCATTCAATCAAGCATTCCCACTGCTGGGCCTATCGCCTGAGAGGATGAGAATCAAAAAGACACAGGCTGGGCTTCACTGGTGGCACAGTGGTTGAGAGTCTGCCTGCCAATGCACGGGACACGGGTTCATGCCCCGGTTCGGGAAGATCCCACATGCAGCGGAGCGGCTGGTCCCATGAGCTATGGCTGCTGGGCCTGCGCGTCCAGAACCTGTGCTCTGCAACGGGAGGGGCCGCTGCAGTGCGAGGCCCACGTACTGGGAAAAAGAAACAAAAGACACAGGCTGGCAATCCTGCACTCCAGCAATATTGACCATAGCCAACACTTGGAAGCTACGAAAATGTCCATCAACAGAGGAATGCACAAAGGGAAAGTGGTCCATGTACGCAATGGAATATGACTCCAAATATATATATATATATATATATAATTTCAATTTAGAAAACCAACATAAGTAAGGAGACATCAGCATTTGGGGGTTTATCCGGGCACATTCCGCTCTAATATATGACCGAGGAACACCACTGCCAGGAAGGTCTGTTTCCCTAGTTACCAGATTGGGAAAAGCAGAAACGCTGCTGCCCTCTGGCCTTTACCTGCAACAGCAGCTTTAAAACCTGTGCTAAGGGTCACTTCATATGCACCAGTACTGGAGGGATGTAAATCAAACCTGTCTTCAAAATGTCTTGAGGCAGGTAATGGCCAAAATATTCCTAAGTGTCACACATACTTCACGAAAACAATTTGAAGAGGTAAGCTGTACTCACAGTTTGAAGAAAAAAAGGACATGCCAGAAAGCTCAATTTCAAGGGATTATGAGACGCATGGAAATCCAACCACAAAGAGGTATCAGCTCACACTAGTCAGAATAAACATCAGCAAAGAAACTACAAACAATAAATGCTGAAGGTGTTGTGGAGAAGTGCATACCCTCAACTTTAAGTGGGACGTAACCTGGTAAGAGCCACTAATGAGAACAGAATGGAGGTGCCTTGACAAGGTAAACATTTTGCTACCATATGGTCCAGCATGCCCACTCCTGGGCCTAAAACCTAAGAAGACAGAATTAGAAAGACACAGGCAGGCAAATGTGCATGGCCGCAGTATTACAATAGCCAAGACATGGAAGCAACCGAAAAGTCCATCAACAGATGAGTGGACAAAGAAGAACTGGTACATGCAGAGATGGAATACTAGCCAAGGAAAACAAGGACACAATGCCATTTGCAGGACCATGGATGAGTCTAGAGGTAATCACGCGACTTGTAGTAAGTCAGAAAGAGAAAGACACATATCGTATGATATCACTTATAGGTGTTACCTAAAAATTGATACCAGTGAACATACTTCCACAGAGAAGGGCAATCACAGATTCATTAAACAAACTTATGGTTCACCAATGGAAAGGTGTGAGGATTGGATACATTAAGATATTGGGGTTAACAGACATATACAAACACAGGTGAAGTATATAATCCCCAAAGACCTACGGAATACCAAGAGAAGACTACTCAATATTCTGTCTTAACGTACATGGGGAAAGGATCCCAGGAAGAATAGGCATATGTATATGTGTAAAAGAACCACATCTTGCACACCTAGAAGAAGCCAAACACTGTAATCAAACTTGCTGTGATAAAAAAATAAAAATTAAATTAAAAAAACGAATAAGAAGTCGTGAGACATGAACTTAAGGGGCTTCTTCCTGGCACATTCCGTTCTAAATTACAACCTAGAACACGACTTCCATTGAGGCTCTGTTGCCCTAGTAACCAGATTTGGTAAAGGAGAACTGCTGCCACCTTGTGGCCGTTTCACACAACAGCAGCTTTAATCCCAGCACCAATGGTCAGTTGGTATTCAAAATAATTGCAGGCCTGTAAATCACACCTGCCCTGAAAACAAATCCTGGCGTCGTATATCGACCAAAAAATTCAAAAGACGTCCACATTTCAAAGTGACAGTTTCAAGAGGCATATTTTACACACATTTGCCTTCTGTTTCTTTTTCTTTCTTTCTTTCTTTCTTTGTTAAAAAATGGGAATGGAAAAAGGCTGAACATCAGGAATTAATAAAGCCATGCAAATCCAGTGTACAAAAACGCTCACCTCACGGCCGTCAGAACGATCATCAGCAAAAAAACTCTACAAAGAATAAATGCCGAAGTGGTTTTAGAGAACTGCGTACCCTTTAGCTGCTGGTGGGATGTAACCTGGTAACAGCCAGTAGTGAGAACAGAATGGAGGTGCGTTTCAGGGTAAAAATGGAGCTACCATGTGACCTGGTAGGCCCACTGATGGGTCTATCACCTGAGTAGACCAGAATCAAAAGACATAGGCTGGCAATCCTGCACTGCAGCAACATGTACCATAGCCAAGACCTGGAAGAAACCAAAATGTCCATCAACAGAAAAATGCACCAAGAAGAAGTCATCCGTGTACACAATAGAATATTAGCCATGAAAATGCATGGAAGATTGCCGTTGGCACCACCATAGAAGGATATAGAGATAATCACTCTACTTGAAGTAAGAAAGAAACCGAAAGACAGACATCCTATGACATCACTTATAGGCGTTACCTAAAACTTGATACCCATGAAATAATTTCCAAGAGAAGGACACGCATAGATTCAGAAAACCAAATTATGTTTAACCAAATGGAAAGGTGTAAGGAATGTATGAATTAGGATATGGGGGTTAACAGACATGTACTAATACATATGAAATATATGATCACAAAATACCTATGGAATACGAAGAGAGGTCTACTCAACACTCTATAATAATACATATGAAAGGATCCAAAGAGGAATAGACAGGTACATTGATAGGATGAACCAGAAACTGTACACCTAGGAGAATCTACATTTTTATCAAATTTGCTCTGATAATTAATAAAATTAAATTTAAAAACAAACAACAATTTAGGAGATATAAGCTCTTGGGGGTTTGCGATGGCACATTCGCTCTAATTTGCAGCTTACTAACACGATTTCCAGGAAAGCTCTGTTGCCCAAAAACCCAGAGTTGGAAATGTAGAAATGCTGCCGCCTTTTGGCCGTTTCCCACAAGAGCGGCTTTAAATCCACAGCTAATGGTCACTTAACATTCACAAGGACTCAGGGCTGTAAAGGACACCTGCCCTAAACAATTGTGCTGAAGTAGGGAATGGCCCAAAAAATTCGAAGCTGGCATATTTTTCAAGGAGATAGCATGGAGGGGTAAGTTTTACTCACTCATTTTCAAAAAAGAGGAAAATGGATGAAGGCTCAGCATCAGGAATTATTAAACTCATGCAAATCAATCCCCCCAAAAGGTTTCAACTCACACGTGTCAACTACCATCAGCAAAAGTCTACAAACAATAAATGCTGAAGGTATTTTAGAGAACTGTATACCCTCTAGCTGCTGCAGAGATGTAAAGTGTTAACAGCTAATAATGAGAACAGAAAGGAGCTGCGTTTAAAAGTAAAAATTGAGTCACCATTCCATTCAGCAGGCCCACCGCTGAGCCTCTCACCTGAAAATTCCAGAGTCGAGAAGGCACAGGCTTCAGCAGCTGCACTGAAGGAATTTTCACAATAGCCAAGACACGGAAGCAAACAAAATGTCCACCACCAGATGAATGCATAAAGAAGAAGTGGTCCATGTACACAATGGAATATTAACATGGAAAACACTGAAACCCTGCTGTTTGAGGCACCGTAGATGAGCCTAGATATAATCACAGAACATGAGGAAAGCAAAAGACATATCCTATGATATCACTTATAGGCGTTATCTAACAACTGACACAAATGAACATATTTCCACAAAGAAAGACACTCACAGACTTAGAAAACAAACTATGCTTATCTAAAAGGAAAGCTGGGGGGAATGGAAAAATCAAGATTAGGGTTACCTAATATGTGCACAAATACCTATTAAATATATATATATATCAAAAAGACCGACCATATAGCAAGGGAGGTCTATGGCACACTCTGCAATAATTTACATGAGAAGTGGATATGTACGTGAATATATATATATATATATATATGTATATATACATATATATATATATATATATATATATATATATATATATATGTAAGGTACAAATGAACCATATTGTGTACACCTAGGACAAACAATAGTCTAATCATTACCCCGAATAAAATAACTAAAACAACGAACAAGAAGTAATGTGACATAAACTTATGGGGGTTTCTCCTGGCACATTCCATTTTAATTTACAACCTAGGAACAGGACTTCCAGAAAGGCTCTGCTGCCCTAGTAACCAGATATGGGAATGGAGAAATGCTGCCGCCTTGTGGCCGTTTCCCACAACAGCAGCTTTAAACCCAGTGCTAATGGTCACTGAATATTCACACTCATTGCAGGCCTGTAAATGACCCCTGCCCTCAACAAAAATCCTGGGATCTAAACTTGACCAAAAAATTCAAAAGAGGGCAACCTTCCAAGAAGACAATTTCAAGAGGTTAATTGTACTCTCCGTTTTTTTCTGTTTTTCTTTACCAGAAATTTTAAAAGGCGTGGAAAAATGCTGAATATTAGGAATAAATAAAGACATGCAAATCCACATTACAAAAACCTGTCGTCTCACACCAGTCAGAATGGCCATCAGCAAAACTTCTGCAAGCAATAAATGCTGAAGGGGTTGTGGAGGGAGGCCTACCCTTGGTTCAACCTAGGACAAGGTAAGAGCCAGTAAGGAAAACAAAAAGGAGGTGCCTTGAAAAGGTAAATACTAAGTTACCATTCAATCAAGCATTCCCACTGCTGGGCCTATCGCCTGAGAGGATGAGAATCAAAAAGACACAGGCTGGGCTTCACTGGTGGCACAGTGGTTGAGAGTCTGCCTGCCAATGCACGGGACACGGGTTCATGCCCCGGTTCGGGAAGATCCCACATGCAGCGGAGCGGCTGGTCCCATGAGCTATGGCTGCTGGGCCTGCGCGTCCAGAACCTGTGCTCTGCAACGGGAGGGGCCGCTGCAGTGCGAGGCCCACGTACTGGGAAAAAGAAACAAAAGACACAGGCTGGCAATCCTGCACTCCAGCAATATTGACCATAGCCAACACTTGGAAGCTACGAAAATGTCCATCAACAGAGGAATGCACAAAGGGAAAGTGGTCCATGTACGCAATGGAATATGACTCCAAATATATATATATATATATAATTTCAATTTAGAAAACCAACATAAGTAAGGAGACATCAGCATTTGGGGGTTTATCCGGGCACATTCCGCTCTAATATATGACCGAGGAACACCACTGCCAGGAAGGTCTGTTTCCCTAGTTACCAGATTGGGAAAAGCAGAAACGCTGCTGCCCTCTGGCCTTTACCTGCAACAGCAGCTTTAAAACCTGTGCTAAGGGTCACTTCATATGCACCAGTACTGGAGGGATGTAAATCAAACCTGTCTTCAAAATGTCTTGAGGCAGGTAATGGCCAAAATATTCCTAAGTGTCACACATACTTCACGAAAACAATTTGAAGAGGTAAGCTGTACTCACAGTTTGAAGAAAAAAAGGACATGCCAGAAAGCTCAATTTCAAGGGATTATGAGACGCATGGAAATCCAACCACAAAGAGGTATCAGCTCACACTAGTCAGAATAAACATCAGCAAAGAAACTACAAACAATAAATGCTGAAGGTGTTGTGGAGAAGTGCATACCCTCAACTTTAAGTGGGACGTAACCTGGTAAGAGCCACTAATGAGAACAGAATGGAGGTGCCTTGACAAGGTAAACATTTTGCTACCATATGGTCCAGCATGCCCACTCCTGGGCCTAAAACCTAAGAAGACAGAATTAGAAAGACACAGGCAGGCAAATGTGCATGGCCGCAGTATTACAATAGCCAAGACATGGAAGCAACCGAAAAGTCCATCAACAGATGAGTGGACAAAGAAGAACTGGTACATGCAGAGATGGAATACTAGCCAAGGAAAACAAGGACACAATGCCATTTGCAGGACCATGGATGAGTCTAGAGGTAATCACGCGACTTGTAGTAAGTCAGAAAGAGAAAGACACATATCGTATGATATCACTTATAGGTGTTACCTAAAAATTGATACCAGTGAACATACTTCCACAGAGAAGGGCAATCACAGATTCATTAAACAAACTTATGGTTCACCAATGGAAAGGTGTGAGGATTGGATACATTAAGATATTGGGGTTAACAGACATATACAAACACAGGTGAAGTATATAATCCCCAAAGACCTACGGAATACCAAGAGAAGACTACTCAATATTCTGTCTTAACGTACATGGGGAAAGGATCCCAGGAAGAATAGGCATATGTATATGTGTAAAAGAACCACATCTTGCACACCTAGAAGAAGCCAAACACTGTAATCAAACTTGCTGTGATAAAAAAATAAAAATTAAATTAAAAAAACGAATAAGAAGTCGTGAGACATGAACTTAAGGGGCTTCTTCCTGGCACATTCCGTTCTAAATTACAACCTAGAACACGACTTCCATTGAGGCTCTGTTGCCCTAGTAACCAGATTTGGTAAAGGAGAACTGCTGCCACCTTGTGGCCGTTTCACACAACAGCAGCTTTAATCCCAGCACCAATGGTCAGTTGGTATTCAAAATAATTGCAGGCCTGTAAATCACACCTGCCCTGAAAACAAATCCTGGCGTCGTATATCGACCAAAAAATTCAAAAGACGTCCACATTTCAAAGTGACAGTTTCAAGAGGCATATTTTACACACATTTGCCTTCTGTTTCTTTTTCTTTCTTTCTTTCTTTCTTTGTTAAAAAATGGGAATGGAAAAAGGCTGAACATCAGGAATTAATAAAGCCATGCAAATCCAGTGTACAAAAACGCTCACCTCACGGCCGTCAGAACGATCATCAGCAAAAAAACTCTACAAAGAATAAATGCCGAAGTGGTTTTAGAGAACTGCGTACCCTTTAGCTGCTGGTGGGATGTAACCTGGTAACAGCCAGTAGTGAGAACAGAATGGAGGTGCGTTTCAGGGTAAAAATGGAGCTACCATGTGACCTGGTAGGCCCACTGATGGGTCTATCACCTGAGTAGACCAGAATCAAAAGACATAGGCTGGCAATCCTGCACTGCAGCAACATGTACCATAGCCAAGACCTGGAAGAAACCAAAATGTCCATCAACAGAAAAATGCACCAAGAAGAAGTCATCCGTGTACACAATAGAATATTAGCCATGAAAATGCATGGAAGATTGCCGTTGGCACCACCATAGAAGGATATAGAGATAATCACTCTACTTGAAGTAAGAAAGAAACCGAAAGACAGACATCCTATGACATCACTTATAGGCGTTACCTAAAACTTGATACCCATGAAATAATTTCCAAGAGAAGGACACGCATAGATTCAGAAAACCAAATTATGTTTAACCAAATGGAAAGGTGTAAGGAATGTATGAATTAGGATATGGGGGTTAACAGACATGTACTAATACATATGAAATATATGATCACAAAATACCTATGGAATACGAAGAGAGGTCTACTCAACACTCTATAATAATACATATGAAAGGATCCAAAGAGGAATAGACAGGTACATTGATAGGATGAACCAGAAACTGTACACCTAGGAGAATCTACATTTTTATCAAATTTGCTCTGATAATTAATAAAATTAAATTTAAAAACAAACAACAATTTAGGAGATATAAGCTCTTGGGGGTTTGCGATGGCACATTCGCTCTAATTTGCAGCTTACTAACACGATTTCCAGGAAAGCTCTGTTGCCCAAAAACCCAGAGTTGGAAATGTAGAAATGCTGCCGCCTTTTGGCCGTTTCCCACAAGAGCGGCTTTAAATCCACAGCTAATGGTCACTTAACATTCACAAGGACTCAGGGCTGTAAAGGACACCTGCCCTAAACAATTGTGCTGAAGTAGGGAATGGCCCAAAAAATTCGAAGCTGGCATATTTTTCAAGGAGATAGCATGGAGGGGTAAGTTTTACTCACTCATTTTCAAAAAAGAGGAAAATGGATGAAGGCTCAGCATCAGGAATTATTAAACTCATGCAAATCAATCCCCCCAAAAGGTTTCAACTCACACGTGTCAACTACCATCAGCAAAAGTCTACAAACAATAAATGCTGAAGGTATTTTAGAGAACTGTATACCCTCTAGCTGCTGCAGAGATGTAAAGTGTTAACAGCTAATAATGAGAACAGAAAGGAGCTGCGTTTAAAAGTAAAAATTGAGTCACCATTCCATTCAGCAGGCCCACCGCTGAGCCTCTCACCTGAAAATTCCAGAGTCGAGAAGGCACAGGCTTCAGCAGCTGCACTGAAGGAATTTTCACAATAGCCAAGACACGGAAGCAAACAAAATGTCCACCACCAGATGAATGCATAAAGAAGAAGTGGTCCATGTACACAATGGAATATTAACATGGAAAACACTGAAACCCTGCTGTTTGAGGCACCGTAGATGAGCCTAGATATAATCACAGAACATGAGGAAAGCAAAAGACATATCCTATGATATCACTTATAGGCGTTATCTAACAACTGACACAAATGAACATATTTCCACAAAGAAAGACACTCACAGACTTAGAAAACAAACTATGCTTATCTAAAAGGAAAGCTGGGGGGAATGGAAAAATCAAGATTAGGGTTACCTAATATGTGCACAAATACCTATTAAATATATATATATATCAAAAAGACCGACCATATAGCAAGGGAGGTCTATGGCACACTCTGCAATAATTTACATGAGAAGTGGATATGTACGTGAATATATATATATATATATATATATGTATATATACATATATATATATATATATATATATATATATGTAAGGTACAAATGAACCATATTGTGTACACCTAGGACAAACAATAGTCTAATCATTACCCCGAATAAAATAACTAAAACAACGAACAAGAAGTAATGTGACATAAACTTATGGGGGTTTCTCCTGGCACATTCCATTTTAATTTACAACCTAGGAACAGGACTTCCAGAAAGGCTCTGCTGCCCTAGTAACCAGATATGGGAATGGAGAAATGCTGCCGCCTTGTGGCCGTTTCCCACAACAGCAGCTTTAAACCCAGTGCTAATGGTCACTGAATATTCACACTCATTGCAGGCCTGTAAATGACCCCTGCCCTCAACAAAAATCCTGGGATCTAAACTTGACCAAAAAATTCAAAAGAGGGCAACCTTCCAAGAAGACAATTTCAAGAGGTTAATTGTACTCTCCGTTTTTTTCTGTTTTTCTTTACCAGAAATTTTAAAAGGCGTGGAAAAATGCTGAATATTAGGAATAAATAAAGACATGCAAATCCACATTACAAAAACCTGTCATCTCACACCAGTCAGAATGGCCATCAGCAAAACTTCTGCAAGCAATAAATGCTGAAGGGGTTGTGGAGGGAGGCCTACCCTTGGTTCAACCTAGGACAAGGTAAGAGCCAGTAAGGAAAACAAAAAGGAGGTGCCTTGAAAAGGTAAATACTAAGTTACCATTCAATCAAGCATTCCCACTGCTGGGCCTATCGCCTGAGAGGATGAGAATCAAAAAGACACAGGCTGGGCTTCACTGGTGGCACAGTGGTTGAGAGTCTGCCTGCCAATGCACGGGACACGGGTTCATGCCCCGGTTCGGGAAGATCCCACATGCAGCGGAGCGGCTGGTCCCATGAGCTATGGCTGCTGGGCCTGCGCGTCCAGAACCTGTGCTCTGCAACGGGAGGGGCCGCTGCAGTGCGAGGCCCACGTACTGGGAAAAAGAAACAAAAGACACAGGCTGGCAATCCTGCACTCCAGCAATATTGACCATAGCCAACACTTGGAAGCTACGAAAATGTCCATCAACAGAGGAATGCACAAAGGGAAAGTGGTCCATGTATGCAATGGAATATGACTCCAAATATATATATATATATATATATATAATTTCAATTTAGAAAACCAACATAAGTAAGGAGACATCAGCATTTGGGGGTTTATCCGGGCACATTCCGCTCTAATATATGACCGAGGAACACCACTGCCAGGAAGGTCTGTTTCCCTAGTTACCAGATTGGGAAAAGCAGAAACGCTGCTGCCCTCTGGCCTTTACCTGCAACAGCAGCTTTAAAACCTGTGCTAAGGGTCACTTCATATGCACCAGTACTGGAGGGATGTAAATCAAACCTGTCTTCAAAATGTCTTGAGGCAGGTAATGGCCAAAATATTCCTAAGTGTCACACATACTTCACGAAAACAATTTGAAGAGGTAAGCTGTACTCACAGTTTGAAGAAAAAAAGGACATGCCAGAAAGCTCAATTTCAAGGGATTATGAGACGCATGGAAATCCAACCACAAAGAGGTATCAGCTCACACTAGTCAGAATAAACATCAGCAAAGAAACTACAAACAATAAATGCTGAAGGTGTTGTGGAGAAGTGCATACCCTCAACTTTAAGTGGGACGTAACCTGGTAAGAGCCACTAATGAGAACAGAATGGAGGTGCCTTGACAAGGTAAACATTTTGCTACCATATGGTCCAGCATGCCCACTCCTGGGCCTAAAACCTAAGAAGACAGAATTAGAAAGACACAGGCAGGCAAATGTGCATGGCCGCAGTATTACAATAGCCAAGACATGGAAGCAACCGAAAAGTCCATCAACAGATGAGTGGACAAAGAAGAACTGGTACATGCAGAGATGGAATACTAGCCAAGGAAAACAAGGACACAATGCCATTTGCAGGACCATGGATGAGTCTAGAGGTAATCACGCGACTTGTAGTAAGTCAGAAAGAGAAAGACACATATCGTATGATATCACTTATAGGTGTTACCTAAAAATTGATACCAGTGAACATACTTCCACAGAGAAGGGCAATCACAGATTCATTAAACAAACTTATGGTTCACCAATGGAAAGGTGTGAGGATTGGATACATTAAGATATTGGGGTTAACAGACATATACAAACACAGGTGAAGTATATAATCCCCAAAGACCTACGGAATACCAAGAGAAGACTACTCAATATTCTGTCTTAACGTACATGGGGAAAGGATCCCAGGAAGAATAGGCATATGTATATGTGTAAAAGAACCACATCTTGCACACCTAGAAGAAGCCAAACACTGTAATCAAACTTGCTGTGATAAAAAAATAAAAATTAAATTAAAAAAACGAATAAGAAGTCGTGAGACATGAACTTAAGGGGCTTCTTCCTGGCACATTCCGTTCTAAATTACAACCTAGAACACGACTTCCATTGAGGCTCTGTTGCCCTAGTAACCAGATTTGGTAAAGGAGAACTGCTGCCACCTTGTGGCCGTTTCACACAACAGCAGCTTTAATCCCAGCACCAATGGTCAGTTGGTATTCAAAATAATTGCAGGCCTGTAAATCACACCTGCCCTGAAAACAAATCCTGGCGTCGTATATCGACCAAAAAATTCAAAAGACGTCCACATTTCAAAGTGACAGTTTCAAGAGGCATATTTTACACACATTTGCCTTCTGTTTCTTTTTCTTTCTTTCTTTCTTTCTTTGTTAAAAAATGGGAATGGAAAAAGGCTGAACATCAGGAATTAATAAAGCCATGCAAATCCAGTGTACAAAAACGCTCACCTCACGGCCGTCAGAACGATCATCAGCAAAAAAACTCTACAAAGAATAAATGCCGAAGTGGTTTTAGAGAACTGCGTACCCTTTAGCTGCTGGTGGGATGTAACCTGGTAACAGCCAGTAGTGAGAACAGAATGGAGGTGCGTTTCAGGGTAAAAATGGAGCTACCATGTGACCTGGTAGGCCCACTGATGGGTCTATCACCTGAGTAGACCAGAATCAAAAGACATAGGCTGGCAATCCTGCACTGCAGCAACATGTACCATAGCCAAGACCTGGAAGAAACCAAAATGTCCATCAACAGAAAAATGCACCAAGAAGAAGTCATCCGTGTACACAATAGAATATTAGCCATGAAAATGCATGGAAGATTGCCGTTGGCACCACCATAGAAGGATATAGAGATAATCACTCTACTTGAAGTAAGAAAGAAACCGAAAGACAGACATCCTATGACATCACTTATAGGCGTTACCTAAAACTTGATACCCATGAAATAATTTCCAAGAGAAGGACACGCATAGATTCAGAAAACCAAATTATGTTTAACCAAATGGAAAGGTGTAAGGAATGTATGAATTAGGATATGGGGGTTAACAGACATGTACTAATACATATGAAATATATGATCACAAAATACCTATGGAATACGAAGAGAGGTCTACTCAACACTCTATAATAATACATATGAAAGGATCCAAAGAGGAATAGACAGGTACATTGATAGGATGAACCAGAAACTGTACACCTAGGAGAATCTACATTTTTATCAAATTTGCTCTGATAATTAATAAAATTAAATTTAAAAACAAACAACAATTTAGGAGATATAAGCTCTTGGGGGTTTGCGATGGCACATTCGCTCTAATTTGCAGCTTACTAACACGATTTCCAGGAAAGCTCTGTTGCCCAAAAACCCAGAGTTGGAAATGTAGAAATGCTGCCGCCTTTTGGCCGTTTCCCACAAGAGCGGCTTTAAATCCACAGCTAATGGTCACTTAACATTCACAAGGACTCAGGGCTGTAAAGGACACCTGCCCTAAACAATTGTGCTGAAGTAGGGAATGGCCCAAAAAATTCGAAGCTGGCATATTTTTCAAGGAGATAGCATGGAGGGGTAAGTTTTACTCACTCATTTTCAAAAAAGAGGAAAATGGATGAAGGCTCAGCATCAGGAATTATTAAACTCATGCAAATCAATCCCCCCAAAAGGTTTCAACTCACACGTGTCAACTACCATCAGCAAAAGTCTACAAACAATAAATGCTGAAGGTATTTTAGAGAACTGTATACCCTCTAGCTGCTGCAGAGATGTAAAGTGTTAACAGCTAATAATGAGAACAGAAAGGAGCTGCGTTTAAAAGTAAAAATTGAGTCACCATTCCATTCAGCAGGCCCACCGCTGAGCCTCTCACCTGAAAATTCCAGAGTCGAGAAGGCACAGGCTTCAGCAGCTGCACTGAAGGAATTTTCACAATAGCCAAGACACGGAAGCAAACAAAATGTCCACCACCAGATGAATGCATAAAGAAGAAGTGGTCCATGTACACAATGGAATATTAACATGGAAAACACTGAAACCCTGCTGTTTGAGGCACCGTAGATGAGCCTAGATATAATCACAGAACATGAGGAAAGCAAAAGACATATCCTATGATATCACTTATAGGCGTTATCTAACAACTGACACAAATGAACATATTTCCACAAAGAAAGACACTCACAGACTTAGAAAACAAACTATGCTTATCTAAAAGGAAAGCTGGGGGGAATGGAAAAATCAAGATTAGGGTTACCTAATATGTGCACAAATACCTATTAAATATATATATATATCAAAAAGACCGACCATATAGCAAGGGAGGTCTATGGCACACTCTGCAATAATTTACATGAGAAGTGGATATGTACGTGAATATATATATATATATATATATATGTATATATACATATATATATATATATATATATATATATATATATATGTAAGGTACAAATGAACCATATTGTGTACACCTAGGACAAACAATAGTCTAATCATTACCCCGAATAAAATAACTAAAACAACGAACAAGAAGTAATGTGACATAAACTTATGGGGGTTTCTCCTGGCACATTCCATTTTAATTTACAACCTAGGAACAGGACTTCCAGAAAGGCTCTGCTGCCCTAGTAACCAGATATGGGAATGGAGAAATGCTGCCGCCTTGTGGCCGTTTCCCACAACAGCAGCTTTAAACCCAGTGCTAATGGTCACTGAATATTCACACTCATTGCAGGCCTGTAAATGACCCCTGCCCTCAACAAAAATCCTGGGATCTAAACTTGACCAAAAAATTCAAAAGAGGGCAACCTTCCAAGAAGACAATTTCAAGAGGTTAGTTGTACTCTCCGTTTTTTTCTGTTTTTCTTTACCAGAAATTTTAAAAGGCGTGGAAAAATGCTGAATATTAGGAATAAATAAAGACATACAAATCCACATTACAAAAACCTGTCATCTCACACCAGTCAGAATGGCCATCAGCAAAACTTCTGCAAGCAATAAATGCTGAAGGGGTTGTGGAGGGAGGCCTACCCTTGGTTCAACCTAGGACAAGGTAAGAGCCAGTAAGGAAAACAAAAAGGAGGTGCCTTGAAAAGGTAAATACTAAGTTACCATTCAATCAAGCATTCCCACTGCTGGGCCTATCGCCTGAGAGGATGAGAATCAAAAAGACACAGGCTGGGCTTCACTGGTGGCACAGTGGTTGAGAGTCTGCCTGCCAATGCACGGGACACGGGTTCATGCCCCGGTTCGGGAAGATCCCACATGCAGCGGAGCGGCTGGTCCCATGAGCTATGGCTGCTGGGCCTGCGCGTCCAGAACCTGTGCTCTGCAACGGGAGGGGCCGCTGCAGTGCGAGGCCCACGTACTGGGAAAAAGAAACAAAAGACACAGGCTGGCAATCCTGCACTCCAGCAATATTGACCATAGCCAACACTTGGAAGCTACGAAAATGTCCATCAACAGAGGAATGCACAAAGGGAAAGTGGTCCATGTACGCAATGGAATATGACTCCAAATATATATATATATATATATAATTTCAATTTAGAAAACCAACATAAGTAAGGAGACATCAGCATTTGGGGGTTTATCCGGGCACATTCCGCTCTAATATATGACCGAGGAACACCACTGCCAGGAAGGTCTGTTTCCCTAGTTACCAGATTGGGAAAAGCAGAAACGCTGCTGCCCTCTGGCCTTTACCTGCAACAGCAGCTTTAAAACCTGTGCTAAGGGTCACTTCATATGCACCAGTACTGGAGGGATGTAAATCAAACCTGTCTTCAAAATGTCTTGAGGCAGGTAATGGCCAAAATATTCCTAAGTGTCACACATACTTCACGAAAACAATTTGAAGAGGTAAGCTGTACTCACAGTTTGAAGAAAAAAAGGACATGCCAGAAAGCTCAATTTCAAGGGATTATGAGACGCATGGAAATCCAACCACAAAGAGGTATCAGCTCACACTAGTCAGAATAAACATCAGCAAAGAAACTACAAACAATAAATGCTGAAGGTGTTGTGGAGAAGTGCATACCCTCAACTTTAAGTGGGACGTAACCTGGTAAGAGCCACTAATGAGAACAGAATGGAGGTGCCTTGACAAGGTAAACATTTTGCTACCATATGGTCCAGCATGCCCACTCCTGGGCCTAAAACCTAAGAAGACAGAATTAGAAAGACACAGGCAGGCAAATGTGCATGGCCGCAGTATTACAATAGCCAAGACATGGAAGCAACCGAAAAGTCCATCAACAGATGAGTGGACAAAGAAGAACTGGTACATGCAGAGATGGAATACTAGCCAAGGAAAACAAGGACACAATGCCATTTGCAGGACCATGGATGAGTCTAGAGGTAATCACGCGACTTGTAGTAAGTCAGAAAGAGAAAGACACATATCGTATGATATCACTTATAGGTGTTACCTAAAAATTGATACCAGTGAACATACTTCCACAGAGAAGGGCAATCACAGATTCATTAAACAAACTTATGGTTCACCAATGGAAAGGTGTGAGGATTGGATACATTAAGATATTGGGGTTAACAGACATATACAAACACAGGTGAAGTATATAATCCCCAAAGACCTACGGAATACCAAGAGAAGACTACTCAATATTCTGTCTTAACGTACATGGGGAAAGGATCCCAGGAAGAATAGGCATATGTATATGTGTAAAAGAACCACATCTTGCACACCTAGAAGAAGCCAAACACTGTAATCAAACTTGCTGTGATAAAAAAATAAAAATTAAATTAAAAAAACGAATAAGAAGTCGTGAGACATGAACTTAAGGGGCTTCTTCCTGGCACATTCCGTTCTAAATTACAACCTAGAACACGACTTCCATTGAGGCTCTGTTGCCCTAGTAACCAGATTTGGTAAAGGAGAACTGCTGCCACCTTGTGGCCGTTTCACACAACAGCAGCTTTAATCCCAGCACCAATGGTCAGTTGGTATTCAAAATAATTGCAGGCCTGTAAATCACACCTGCCCTGAAAACAAATCCTGGCGTCGTATATCGACCAAAAAATTCAAAAGACGTCCACATTTCAAAGTGACAGTTTCAAGAGGCATATTTTACACACATTTGCCTTCTGTTTCTTTTTCTTTCTTTCTTTCTTTCTTTGTTAAAAAATGGGAATGGAAAAAGGCTGAACATCAGGAATTAATAAAGCCATGCAAATCCAGTGTACAAAAACGCTCACCTCACGGCCGTCAGAACGATCATCAGCAAAAAAACTCTACAAAGAATAAATGCCGAAGTGGTTTTAGAGAACTGCGTACCCTTTAGCTGCTGGTGGGATGTAACCTGGTAACAGCCAGTAGTGAGAACAGAATGGAGGTGCGTTTCAGGGTAAAAATGGAGCTACCATGTGACCTGGTAGGCCCACTGATGGGTCTATCACCTGAGTAGACCAGAATCAAAAGACATAGGCTGGCAATCCTGCACTGCAGCAACATGTACCATAGCCAAGACCTGGAAGAAACCAAAATGTCCATCAACAGAAAAATGCACCAAGAAGAAGTCATCCGTGTACACAATAGAATATTAGCCATGAAAATGCATGGAAGATTGCCGTTGGCACCACCATAGAAGGATATAGAGATAATCACTCTACTTGAAGTAAGAAAGAAACCGAAAGACAGACATCCTATGACATCACTTATAGGCGTTACCTAAAACTTGATACCCATGAAATAATTTCCAAGAGAAGGACACGCATAGATTCAGAAAACCAAATTATGTTTAACCAAATGGAAAGGTGTAAGGAATGTATGAATTAGGATATGGGGGTTAACAGACATGTACTAATACATATGAAATATATGATCACAAAATACCTATGGAATACGAAGAGAGGTCTACTCAACACTCTATAATAATACATATGAAAGGATCCAAAGAGGAATAGACAGGTACATTGATAGGATGAACCAGAAACTGTACACCTAGGAGAATCTACATTTTTATCAAATTTGCTCTGATAATTAATAAAATTAAATTTAAAAACAAACAACAATTTAGGAGATATAAGCTCTTGGGGGTTTGCGATGGCACATTCGCTCTAATTTGCAGCTTACTAACACGATTTCCAGGAAAGCTCTGTTGCCCAAAAACCCAGAGTTGGAAATGTAGAAATGCTGCCGCCTTTTGGCCGTTTCCCACAAGAGCGGCTTTAAATCCACAGCTAATGGTCACTTAACATTCACAAGGACTCAGGGCTGTAAAGGACACCTGCCCTAAACAATTGTGCTGAAGTAGGGAATGGCCCAAAAAATTCGAAGCTGGCATATTTTTCAAGGAGATAGCATGGAGGGGTAAGTTTTACTCACTCATTTTCAAAAAAGAGGAAAATGGATGAAGGCTCAGCATCAGGAATTATTAAACTCATGCAAATCAATCCCCCCAAAAGGTTTCAACTCACACATGTCAACTACCATCAGCAAAAGTCTACAAACAATAAATGCTGAAGGTATTTTAGAGAACTGTATACCCTCTAGCTGCTGCAGAGATGTAAAGTGTTAACAGCTAATAATGAGAACAGAAAGGAGCTGCGTTTAAAAGTAAAAATTGAGTCACCATTCCATTCAGCAGGCCCACCGCTGAGCCTCTCACCTGAAAATTCCAGAGTCGAGAAGGCACAGGCTTCAGCAGCTGCACTGAAGGAATTTTCACAATAGCCAAGACACGGAAGCAAACAAAATGTCCACCACCAGATGAATGCATAAAGAAGAAGTGGTCCATGTACACAATGGAATATTAACATGGAAAACACTGAAACCCTGCTGTTTGAGGCACCGTAGATGAGCCTAGATATAATCACAGAACATGAGGAAAGCAAAAGACATATCCTATGATATCACTTATAGGCGTTATCTAACAACTGACACAAATGAACATATTTCCACAAAGAAAGACACTCACAGACTTAGAAAACAAACTATGCTTATCTAAAAGGAAAGCTGGGGGGAATGGAAAAATCAAGATTAGGGTTACCTAATATGTGCACAAATACCTATTAAATATATATATATATCAAAAAGACCGACCATATAGCAAGGGAGGTCTATGGCACACTCTGCAATAATTTACATGAGAAGTGGATATGTACGTGAATATATATATATATATATATATATATATATATATATATATATATATGTAAGGTACAAATGAACCATATTGTGTACACCTAGGACAAACAATAGTCTAATCATTACCCCGAATAAAATAACTAAAACAACGAACAAGAAGTAATGTGACATAAACTTATGGGGGTTTCTCCTGGCACATTCCATTTTAATTTACAACCTAGGAACAGGACTTCCAGAAAGGCTCTGCTGCCCTAGTAACCAGATATGGGAATGGAGAAATGCTGCCGCCTTGTGGCCGTTTCCCACAACAGCAGCTTTAAACCCAGTGCTAATGGTCACTGAATATTCACACTCATTGCAGGCCTGTAAATGACCCCTGCCCTCAACAAAAATCCTGGGATCTAAACTTGACCAAAAAATTCAAAAGAGGGCAACCTTCCAAGAAGACAATTTCAAGAGGTTAATTGTACTCTCCGTTTTTTTCTGTTTTTCTTTACCAGAAATTTTAAAAGGCGTGGAAAAATGCTGAATATTAGGAATAAATAAAGACATGCAAATCCACATTACAAAAACCTGTCATCTCACACCAGTCAGAATGGCCATCAGCAAAACTTCTGCAAGCAATAAATGCTGAAGGGGTTGTGGAGGGAGGCCTACCCTTGGTTCAACCTAGGACAAGGTAAGAGCCAGTAAGGAAAACAAAAAGGAGGTGCCTTGAAAAGGTAAATACTAAGTTACCATTCAATCAAGCATTCCCACTGCTGGGCCTATCGCCTGAGAGGATGAGAATCAAAAAGACACAGGCTGGGCTTCACTGGTGGCACAGTGGTTGAGAGTCTGCCTGCCAATGCACGGGACACGGGTTCATGCCCCGGTTCGGGAAGATCCCACATGCAGCGGAGCGGCTGGTCCCATGAGCTATGGCTGCTGGGCCTGCGCGTCCAGAACCTGTGCTCTGCAACGGGAGGGGCCGCTGCAGTGCGAGGCCCACGTACTGGGAAAAAGAAACAAAAGACACAGGCTGGCAATCCTGCACTCCAGCAATATTGACCATAGCCAACACTTGGAAGCTACGAAAATGTCCATCAACAGAGGAATGCACAAAGGGAAAGTGGTCCATGTACGCAATGGAATATGACTCCAAATATATATATATATATATATATAATTTCAATTTAGAAAACCAACATAAGTAAGGAGACATCAGCATTTGGGGGTTTATCCGGGCACATTCCGCTCTAATATATGACCGAGGAACACCACTGCCAGGAAGGTCTGTTTCCCTAGTTACCAGATTGGGAAAAGCAGAAACGCTGCTGCCCTCTGGCCTTTACCTGCAACAGCAGCTTTAAAACCTGTGCTAAGGGTCACTTCATATGCACCAGTACTGGAGGGATGTAAATCAAACCTGTCTTCAAAATGTCTTGAGGCAGGTAATGGCCAAAATATTCCTAAGTGTCACACATACTTCACGAAAACAATTTGAAGAGGTAAGCTGTACTCACAGTTTGAAGAAAAAAAGGACATGCCAGAAAGCTCAATTTCAAGGGATTATGAGACGCATGGAAATCCAACCACAAAGAGGTATCAGCTCACACTAGTCAGAATAAACATCAGCAAAGAAACTACAAACAATAAATGCTGAAGGTGTTGTGGAGAAGTGCATACCCTCAACTTTAAGTGGGACGTAACCTGGTAAGAGCCACTAATGAGAACAGAATGGAGGTGCCTTGACAAGGTAAACATTTTGCTACCATATGGTCCAGCATGCCCACTCCTGGGCCTAAAACCTAAGAAGACAGAATTAGAAAGACACAGGCAGGCAAATGTGCATGGCCGCAGTATTACAATAGCCAAGACATGGAAGCAACCGAAAAGTCCATCAACAGATGAGTGGACAAAGAAGAACTGGTACATGCAGAGATGGAATACTAGCCAAGGAAAACAAGGACACAATGCCATTTGCAGGACCATGGATGAGTCTAGAGGTAATCACGCGACTTGTAGTAAGTCAGAAAGAGAAAGACACATATCGTATGATATCACTTATAGGTGTTACCTAAAAATTGATACCAGTGAACATACTTCCACAGAGAAGGGCAATCACAGATTCATTAAACAAACTTATGGTTCACCAATGGAAAGGTGTGAGGATTGGATACATTAAGATATTGGGGTTAACAGACATATACAAACACAGGTGAAGTATATAATCCCCAAAGACCTACGGAATACCAAGAGAAGACTACTCAATATTCTGTCTTAACGTACATGGGGAAAGGATCCCAGGAAGAATAGGCATATGTATATGTGTAAAAGAACCACATCTTGCACACCTAGAAGAAGCCAAACACTGTAATCAAACTTGCTGTGATAAAAAAATAAAAATTAAATTAAAAAAACGAATAAGAAGTCGTGAGACATGAACTTAAGGGGCTTCTTCCTGGCACATTCCGTTCTAAATTACAACCTAGAACACGACTTCCATTGAGGCTCTGTTGCCCTAGTAACCAGATTTGGTAAAGGAGAACTGCTGCCACCTTGTGGCCGTTTCACACAACAGCAGCTTTAATCCCAGCACCAATGGTCAGTTGGTATTCAAAATAATTGCAGGCCTGTAAATCACACCTGCCCTGAAAACAAATCCTGGCGTCGTATATCGACCAAAAAATTCAAAAGACGTCCACATTTCAAAGTGACAGTTTCAAGAGGCATATTTTACACACATTTGCCTTCTGTTTCTTTTTCTTTCTTTCTTTCTTTCTTTGTTAAAAAATGGGAATGGAAAAAGGCTGAACATCAGGAATTAATAAAGCCATGCAAATCCAGTGTACAAAAACGCTCACCTCACGGCCGTCAGAACGATCATCAGCAAAAAAACTCTACAAAGAATAAATGCCGAAGTGGTTTTAGAGAACTGCGTACCCTTTAGCTGCTGGTGGGATGTAACCTGGTAACAGCCAGTAGTGAGAACAGAATGGAGGTGCGTTTCAGGGTAAAAATGGAGCTACCATGTGACCTGGTAGGCCCACTGATGGGTCTATCACCTGAGTAGACCAGAATCAAAAGACATAGGCTGGCAATCCTGCACTGCAGCAACATGTACCATAGCCAAGACCTGGAAGAAACCAAAATGTCCATCAACAGAAAAATGCACCAAGAAGAAGTCATCCGTGTACACAATAGAATATTAGCCATGAAAATGCATGGAAGATTGCCGTTGGCACCACCATAGAAGGATATAGAGATAATCACTCTACTTGAAGTAAGAAAGAAACCGAAAGACAGACATCCTATGACATCACTTATAGGCGTTACCTAAAACTTGATACCCATGAAATAATTTCCAAGAGAAGGACACGCATAGATTCAGAAAACCAAATTATGTTTAACCAAATGGAAAGGTGTAAGGAATGTATGAATTAGGATATGGGGGTTAACAGACATGTACTAATACATATGAAATATATGATCACAAAATACCTATGGAATACGAAGAGAGGTCTACTCAACACTCTATAATAATACATATGAAAGGATCCAAAGAGGAATAGACAGGTACATTGATAGGATGAACCAGAAACTGTACACCTAGGAGAATCTACATTTTTATCAAATTTGCTCTGATAATTAATAAAATTAAATTTAAAAACAAACAACAATTTAGGAGATATAAGCTCTTGGGGGTTTGCGATGGCACATTCGCTCTAATTTGCAGCTTACTAACACGATTTCCAGGAAAGCTCTGTTGCCCAAAAACCCAGAGTTGGAAATGTAGAAATGCTGCCGCCTTTTGGCCGTTTCCCACAAGAGCGGCTTTAAATCCACAGCTAATGGTCACTTAACATTCACAAGGACTCAGGGCTGTAAAGGACACCTGCCCTAAACAATTGTGCTGAAGTAGGGAATGGCCCAAAAAATTCGAAGCTGGCATATTTTTCAAGGAGATAGCATGGAGGGGTAAGTTTTACTCACTCATTTTCAAAAAAGAGGAAAATGGATGAAGGCTCAGCATCAGGAATTATTAAACTCATGCAAATCAATCCCCCCAAAAGGTTTCAACTCACACATGTCAACTACCATCAGCAAAAGTCTACAAACAATAAATGCTGAAGGTATTTTAGAGAACTGTATACCCTCTAGCTGCTGCAGAGATGTAAAGTGTTAACAGCTAATAATGAGAACAGAAAGGAGCTGCGTTTAAAAGTAAAAATTGAGTCACCATTCCATTCAGCAGGCCCACCGCTGAGCCTCTCACCTGAAAATTCCAGAGTCGAGAAGGCACAGGCTTCAGCAGCTGCACTGAAGGAATTTTCACAATAGCCAAGACACGGAAGCAAACAAAATGTCCACCACCAGATGAATGCATAAAGAAGAAGTGGTCCATGTACACAATGGAATATTAACATGGAAAACACTGAAACCCTGCTGTTTGAGGCACCGTAGATGAGCCTAGATATAATCACAGAACATGAGGAAAGCAAAAGACATATCCTATGATATCACTTATAGGCGTTATCTAACAACTGACACAAATGAACATATTTCCACAAAGAAAGACACTCACAGACTTAGAAAACAAACTATGCTTATCTAAAAGGAAAGCTGGGGGGAATGGAAAAATCAAGATTAGGGTTACCTAATATGTGCACAAATACCTATTAAATATATATATATATCAAAAAGACCGACCATATAGCAAGGGAGGTCTATGGCACACTCTGCAATAATTTACATGAGAAGTGGATATGTACGTGAATATATATATATATATATATATATATATATATATATATATGTAAGGTACAAATGAACCATATTGTGTACACCTAGGACAAACAATAGTCTAATCATTACCCCGAATAAAATAACTAAAACAACGAACAAGAAGTAATGTGACATAAACTTATGGGGGTTTCTCCTGGCACATTCCATTTTAATTTACAACCTAGGAACAGGACTTCCAGAAAGGCTCTGCTGCCCTAGTAACCAGATATGGGAATGGAGAAATGCTGCCGCCTTGTGGCCGTTTCCCACAACAGCAGCTTTAAACCCAGTGCTAATGGTCACTGAATATTCACACTCATTGCAGGCCTGTAAATGACCCCTGCCCTCAACAAAAATCCTGGGATCTAAACTTGACCAAAAAATTCAAAAGAGGGCAACCTTCCAAGAAGACAATTTCAAGAGGTTAATTGTACTCTCCGTTTTTTTCTGTTTTTCTTTACCAGAAATTTTAAAAGGCGTGGAAAAATGCTGAATATTAGGAATAAATAAAGACATGCAAATCCACATTACAAAAACCTGTCATCTCACACCAGTCAGAATGGCCATCAGCAAAACTTCTGCAAGCAATAAATGCTGAAGGGGTTGTGGAGGGAGGCCTACCCTTGGTTCAACCTAGGACAAGGTAAGAGCCAGTAAGGAAAACAAAAAGGAGGTGCCTTGAAAAGGTAAATACTAAGTTACCATTCAATCAAGCATTCCCACTGCTGGGCCTATCGCCTGAGAGGATGAGAATCAAAAAGACACAGGCTGGGCTTCACTGGTGGCACAGTGGTTGAGAGTCTGCCTGCCAATGCACGGGACACGGGTTCATGCCCCGGTTCGGGAAGATCCCACATGCAGCGGAGCGGCTGGTCCCATGAGCTATGGCTGCTGGGCCTGCGCGTCCAGAACCTGTGCTCTGCAACGGGAGGGGCCGCTGCAGTGCGAGGCCCACGTACTGGGAAAAAGAAACAAAAGACACAGGCTGGCAATCCTGCACTCCAGCAATATTGACCATAGCCAACACTTGGAAGCTACGAAAATGTCCATCAACAGAGGAATGCACAAAGGGAAAGTGGTCCATGTACGCAATGGAATATGACTCCAAATATATATATATATATATATAATTTCAATTTAGAAAACCAACATAAGTAAGGAGACATCAGCATTTGGGGGTTTATCCGGGCACATTCCGCTCTAATATATGACCGAGGAACACCACTGCCAGGAAGGTCTGTTTCCCTAGTTACCAGATTGGGAAAAGCAGAAACGCTGCTGCCCTCTGGCCTTTACCTGCAACAGCAGCTTTAAAACCTGTGCTAAGGGTCACTTCATATGCACCAGTACTGGAGGGATGTAAATCAAACCTGTCTTCAAAATGTCTTGAGGCAGGTAATGGCCAAAATATTCCTAAGTGTCACACATACTTCACGAAAACAATTTGAAGAGGTAAGCTGTACTCACAGTTTGAAGAAAAAAAGGACATGCCAGAAAGCTCAATTTCAAGGGATTATGAGACGCATGGAAATCCAACCACAAAGAGGTATCAGCTCACACTAGTCAGAATAAACATCAGCAAAGAAACTACAAACAATAAATGCTGAAGGTGTTGTGGAGAAGTGCATACCCTCAACTTTAAGTGGGACGTAACCTGGTAAGAGCCACTAATGAGAACAGAATGGAGGTGCCTTGACAAGGTAAACATTTTGCTACCATATGGTCCAGCATGCCCACTCCTGGGCCTAAAACCTAAGAAGACAGAATTAGAAAGACACAGGCAGGCAAATGTGCATGGCCGCAGTATTACAATAGCCAAGACATGGAAGCAACCGAAAAGTCCATCAACAGATGAGTGGACAAAGAAGAACTGGTACATGCAGAGATGGAATACTAGCCAAGGAAAACAAGGACACAATGCCATTTGCAGGACCATGGATGAGTCTAGAGGTAATCACGCGACTTGTAGTAAGTCAGAAAGAGAAAGACACATATCGTATGATATCACTTATAGGTGTTACCTAAAAATTGATACCAGTGAACATACTTCCACAGAGAAGGGCAATCACAGATTCATTAAACAAACTTATGGTTCACCAATGGAAAGGTGTGAGGATTGGATACATTAAGATATTGGGGTTAACAGACATATACAAACACAGGTGAAGTATATAATCCCCAAAGACCTACGGAATACCAAGAGAAGACTACTCAATATTCTGTCTTAACGTACATGGGGAAAGGATCCCAGGAAGAATAGGCATATGTATATGTGTAAAAGAACCACATCTTGCACACCTAGAAGAAGCCAAACACTGTAATCAAACTTGCTGTGATAAAAAAATAAAAATTAAATTAAAAAAACGAATAAGAAGTCGTGAGACATGAACTTAAGGGGCTTCTTCCTGGCACATTCCGTTCTAAATTACAACCTAGAACACGACTTCCATTGAGGCTCTGTTGCCCTAGTAACCAGATTTGGTAAAGGAGAACTGCTGCCACCTTGTGGCCGTTTCACACAACAGCAGCTTTAATCCCAGCACCAATGGTCAGTTGGTATTCAAAATAATTGCAGGCCTGTAAATCACACCTGCCCTGAAAACAAATCCTGGCGTCGTATATCGACCAAAAAATTCAAAAGACGTCCACATTTCAAAGTGACAGTTTCAAGAGGCATATTTTACACACATTTGCCTTCTGTTTCTTTTTCTTTCTTTCTTTCTTTCTTTGTTAAAAAATGGGAATGGAAAAAGGCTGAACATCAGGAATTAATAAAGCCATGCAAATCCAGTGTACAAAAACGCTCACCTCACGGCCGTCAGAACGATCATCAGCAAAAAAACTCTACAAAGAATAAATGCCGAAGTGGTTTTAGAGAACTGCGTACCCTTTAGCTGCTGGTGGGATGTAACCTGGTAACAGCCAGTAGTGAGAACAGAATGGAGGTGCGTTTCAGGGTAAAAATGGAGCTACCATGTGACCTGGTAGGCCCACTGATGGGTCTATCACCTGAGTAGACCAGAATCAAAAGACATAGGCTGGCAATCCTGCACTGCAGCAACATGTACCATAGCCAAGACCTGGAAGAAACCAAAATGTCCATCAACAGAAAAATGCACCAAGAAGAAGTCATCCGTGTACACAATAGAATATTAGCCATGAAAATGCATGGAAGATTGCCGTTGGCACCACCATAGAAGGATATAGAGATAATCACTCTACTTGAAGTAAGAAAGAAACCGAAAGACAGACATCCTATGACATCACTTATAGGCGTTACCTAAAACTTGATACCCATGAAATAATTTCCAAGAGAAGGACACGCATAGATTCAGAAAACCAAATTATGTTTAACCAAATGGAAAGGTGTAAGGAATGTATGAATTAGGATATGGGGGTTAACAGACATGTACTAATACATATGAAATATATGATCACAAAATACCTATGGAATACGAAGAGAGGTCTACTCAACACTCTATAACAATACATATGAAAGGATCCAAAGAGGAATAGACAGGTACATTGATAGGATGAACCAGAAACTGTACACCTAGGAGAATCTACATTTTTATCAAATTTGCTCTGATAATTAATAAAATTAAATTTAAAAACAAACAACAATTTAGGAGATATAAGCTCTTGGGGGTTTGCGATGGCACATTCGCTCTAATTTGCAGCTTACTAACACGATTTCCAGGAAAGCTCTGTTGCCCAAAAACCCAGAGTTGGAAATGTAGAAATGCTGCCGCCTTTTGGCCGTTTCCCACAAGAGCGGCTTTAAATCCACAGCTAATGGTCACTTAACATTCACAAGGACTCAGGGCTGTAAAGGACACCTGCCCTAAACAATTGTGCTGAAGTAGGGAATGGCCCAAAAAATTCGAAGCTGGCATATTTTTCAAGGAGATAGCATGGAGGGGTAAGTTTTACTCACTCATTTTCAAAAAAGAGGAAAATGGATGAAGGCTCAGCATCAGGAATTATTAAACTCATGCAAATCAATCCCCCCAAAAGGTTTCAACTCACACGTGTCAACTACCATCAGCAAAAGTCTACAAACAATAAATGCTGAAGGTATTTTAGAGAACTGTATACCCTCTAGCTGCTGCAGAGATGTAAAGTGTTAACAGCTAATAATGAGAACAGAAAGGAGCTGCGTTTAAAAGTAAAAATTGAGTCACCATTCCATTCAGCAGGCCCACCGCTGAGCCTCTCACCTGAAAATTCCAGAGTCGAGAAGGCACAGGCTTCAGCAGCTGCACTGAAGGAATTTTCACAATAGCCAAGACACGGAAGCAAACAAAATGTCCACCACCAGATGAATGCATAAAGAAGAAGTGGTCCATGTACACAATGGAATATTAACATGGAAAACACTGAAACCCTGCTGTTTGAGGCACCGTAGATGAGCCTAGATATAATCACAGAACATGAGGAAAGCAAAAGACATATCCTATGATATCACTTATAGGCGTTATCTAACAACTGACACAAATGAACATATTTCCACAAAGAAAGACACTCACAGACTTAGAAAACAAACTATGCTTATCTAAAAGGAAAGCTGGGGGGAATGGAAAAATCAAGATTAGGGTTACCTAATATGTGCACAAATACCTATTAAATATATATATATATCAAAAAGACCGACCATATAGCAAGGGAGGTCTATGGCACACTCTGCAATAATTTACATGAGAAGTGGATATGTACGTGAATATATATATATATATATATATATGTATATATACATATATATATATATATATATATATATATATATATGTAAGGTACAAATGAACCATATTGTGTACACCTAGGACAAACAATAGTCTAATCATTACCCCGAATAAAATAACTAAAACAACGAACAAGAAGTAATGTGACATAAACTTATGGGGGTTTCTCCTGGCACATTCCATTTTAATTTACAACCTAGGAACAGGACTTCCAGAAAGGCTCTGCTGCCCTAGTAACCAGATATGGGAATGGAGAAATGCTGCCGCCTTGTGGCCGTTTCCCACAACAGCAGCTTTAAACCCAGTGCTAATGGTCACTGAATATTCACACTCATTGCAGGCCTGTAAATGACCCCTGCCCTCAACAAAAATCCTGGGATCTAAACTTGACCAAAAAATTCAAAAGAGGGCAACCTTCCAAGAAGACAATTTCAAGAGGTTAATTGTACTCTCCGTTTTTTTCTGTTTTTCTTTACCAGAAATTTTAAAAGGCGTGGAAAAATGCTGAATATTAGGAATAAATAAAGACATGCAAATCCACATTACAAAAACCTGTCATCTCACACCAGTCAGAATGGCCATCAGCAAAACTTCTGCAAGCAATAAATGCTGAAGGGGTTGTGGAGGGAGGCCTACCCTTGGTTCAACCTAGGACAAGGTAAGAGCCAGTAAGGAAAACAAAAAGGAGGTGCCTTGAAAAGGTAAATACTAAGTTACCATTCAATCAAGCATTCCCACTGCTGGGCCTATCGCCTGAGAGGATGAGAATCAAAAAGACACAGGCTGGGCTTCACTGGTGGCACAGTGGTTGAGAGTCTGCCTGCCAATGCACGGGACACGGGTTCATGCCCCGGTTCGGGAAGATCCCACATGCAGCGGAGCGGCTGGTCCCATGAGCTATGGCTGCTGGGCCTGCGCGTCCAGAACCTGTGCTCTGCAACGGGAGGGGCCGCTGCAGTGCGAGGCCCACGTACTGGGAAAAAGAAACAAAAGACACAGGCTGGCAATCCTGCACTCCAGCAATATTGACCATAGCCAACACTTGGAAGCTACGAAAATGTCCATCAACAGAGGAATGCACAAAGGGAAAGTGGTCCATGTACGCAATGGAATATGACTCCAAATATATATATATATATATATAATTTCAATTTAGAAAACCAACATAAGTAAGGAGACATCAGCATTTGGGGGTTTATCCGGGCACATTCCGCTCTAATATATGACCGAGGAACACCACTGCCAGGAAGGTCTGTTTCCCTAGTTACCAGATTGGGAAAAGCAGAAACGCTGCTGCCCTCTGGCCTTTACCTGCAACAGCAGCTTTAAAACCTGTGCTAAGGGTCACTTCATATGCACCAGTACTGGAGGGATGTAAATCAAACCTGTCTTCAAAATGTCTTGAGGCAGGTAATGGCCAAAATATTCCTAAGTGTCACACATACTTCACGAAAACAATTTGAAGAGGTAAGCTGTACTCACAGTTTGAAGAAAAAAAGGACATGCCAGAAAGCTCAATTTCAAGGGATTATGAGACGCATGGAAATCCAACCACAAAGAGGTATCAGCTCACACTAGTCAGAATAAACATCAGCAAAGAAACTACAAACAATAAATGCTGAAGGTGTTGTGGAGAAGTGCATACCCTCAACTTTAAGTGGGACGTAACCTGGTAAGAGCCACTAATGAGAACAGAATGGAGGTGCCTTGACAAGGTAAACATTTTGCTACCATATGATCCAGCATGCCCACTCCTGGGCCTAAAACCTAAGAAGACAGAATTAGAAAGACACAGGCAGGCAAATGTGCATGGCCGCAGTATTACAATAGCCAAGACATGGAAGCAACCGAAAAGTCCATCAACAGATGAGTGGACAAAGAAGAACTGGTACATGCAGAGATGGAATACTAGCCAAGGAAAACAAGGACACAATGCCATTTGCAGGACCATGGATGAGTCTAGAGGTAATCACGCGACTTGTAGTAAGTCAGAAAGAGAAAGACACATATCGTATGATATCACTTATAGGTGTTACCTAAAAATTGATACCAGTGAACATACTTCCACAGAGAAGGGCAATCACAGATTCATTAAACAAACTTATGGTTCACCAATGGAAAGGTGTGAGGATTGGATACATTAAGATATTGGGGTTAACAGACATATACAAACACAGGTGAAGTATATAATCCCCAAAGACCTACGGAATACCAAGAGAAGACTACTCAATATTCTGTCTTAACGTACATGGGGAAAGGATCCCAGGAAGAATAGGCATATGTATATGTGTAAAAGAACCACATCTTGCACACCTAGAAGAAGCCAAACACTGTAATCAAACTTGCTGTGATAAAAAAATAAAAATTAAATTAAAAAAACGAATAAGAAGTCGTGAGACATGAACTTAAGGGGCTTCTTCCTGGCACATTCCGTTCTAAATTACAACCTAGAACACGACTTCCATTGAGGCTCTGTTGCCCTAGTAACCAGATTTGGTAAAGGAGAACTGCTGCCACCTTGTGGCCGTTTCACACAACAGCAGCTTTAATCCCAGCACCAATGGTCAGTTGGTATTCAAAATAATTGCAGGCCTGTAAATCACACCTGCCCTGAAAACAAATCCTGGCGTCGTATATCGACCAAAAAATTCAAAAGACGTCCACATTTCAAAGTGACAGTTTCAAGAGGCATATTTTACACACATTTGCCTTCTGTTTCTTTTTCTTTCTTTCTTTCTTTCTTTGTTAAAAAATGGGAATGGAAAAAGGCTGAACATCAGGAATTAATAAAGCCATGCAAATCCAGTGTACAAAAACGCTCACCTCACGGCCGTCAGAACGATCATCAGCAAAAAAACTCTACAAAGAATAAATGCCGAAGTGGTTTTAGAGAACTGCGTACCCTTTAGCTGCTGGTGGGATGTAACCTGGTAACAGCCAGTAGTGAGAACAGAATGGAGGTGCGTTTCAGGGTAAAAATGGAGCTACCATGTGACCTGGTAGGCCCACTGATGGGTCTATCACCTGAGTAGACCAGAATCAAAAGACATAGGCTGGCAATCCTGCACTGCAGCAACATGTACCATAGCCAAGACCTGGAAGAAACCAAAATGTCCATCAACAGAAAAATGCACCAAGAAGAAGTCATCCGTGTACACAATAGAATATTAGCCATGAAAATGCATGGAAGATTGCCGTTGGCACCACCATAGAAGGATATAGAGATAATCACTCTACTTGAAGTAAGAAAGAAACCGAAAGACAGACATCCTATGACATCACTTATAGGCGTTACCTAAAACTTGATACCCATGAAATAATTTCCAAGAGAAGGACACGCATAGATTCAGAAAACCAAATTATGTTTAACCAAATGGAAAGGTGTAAGGAATGTATGAATTAGGATATGGGGGTTAACAGACATGTACTAATACATATGAAATATATGATCACAAAATACCTATGGAATACGAAGAGAGGTCTACTCAACACTCTATAATAATACATATGAAAGGATCCAAAGAGGAATAGACAGGTACATTGATAGGATGAACCAGAAACTGTACACCTAGGAGAATCTACATTTTTATCAAATTTGCTCTGATAATTAATAAAATTAAATTTAAAAACAAACAACAATTTAGGAGATATAAGCTCTTGGGGGTTTGCGATGGCACATTCGCTCTAATTTGCAGCTTACTAACACGATTTCCAGGAAAGCTCTGTTGCCCAAAAACCCAGAGTTGGAAATGTAGAAATGCTGCCGCCTTTTGGCCGTTTCCCACAAGAGCGGCTTTAAATCCACAGCTAATGGTCACTTAACATTCACAAGGACTCAGGGCTGTAAAGGACACCTGCCCTAAACAATTGTGCTGAAGTAGGGAATGGCCCAAAAAATTCGAAGCTGGCATATTTTTCAAGGAGATAGCATGGAGGGGTAAGTTTTACTCACTCATTTTCAAAAAAGAGGAAAATGGATGAAGGCTCAGCATCAGGAATTATTAAACTCATGCAAATCAATCCCCCCAAAAGGTTTCAACTCACACGTGTCAACTACCATCAGCAAAAGTCTACAAACAATAAATGCTGAAGGTATTTTAGAGAACTGTATACCCTCTAGCTGCTGCAGAGATGTAAAGTGTTAACAGCTAATAATGAGAACAGAAAGGAGCTGCGTTTAAAAGTAAAAATTGAGTCACCATTCCATTCAGCAGGCCCACCGCTGAGCCTCTCACCTGAAAATTCCAGAGTCGAGAAGGCACAGGCTTCAGCAGCTGCACTGAAGGAATTTTCACAATAGCCAAGACACGGAAGCAAACAAAATGTCCACCACCAGATGAATGCATAAAGAAGAAGTGGTCCATGTACACAATGGAATATTAACATGGAAAACACTGAAACCCTGCTGTTTGAGGCACCGTAGATGAGCCTAGATATAATCACAGAACATGAGGAAAGCAAAAGACATATCCTATGATATCACTTATAGGCGTTATCTAACAACTGACACAAATGAACATATTTCCACAAAGAAAGACACTCACAGACTTAGAAAACAAACTATGCTTATCTAAAAGGAAAGCTGGGGGGAATGGAAAAATCAAGATTAGGGTTACCTAATATGTGCACAAATACCTATTAAATATATATATATATCAAAAAGACCGACCATATAGCAAGGGAGGTCTATGGCACACTCTGCAATAATTTACATGAGAAGTGGATATGTACGTGAATATATATATATATATATATATGTATATATACATATATATATATATATATATATATATATATGTAAGGTACAAATGAACCATATTGTGTACACCTAGGACAAACAATAGTCTAATCATTACCCCGAATAAAATAACTAAAACAACGAACAAGAAGTAATGTGACATAAACTTATGGGGGTTTCTCCTGGCACATTCCATTTTAATTTACAACCTAGGAACAGGACTTCCAGAAAGGCTCTGCTGCCCTAGTAACCAGATATGGGAATGGAGAAATGCTGCCGCCTTGTGGCCGTTTCCCACAACAGCAGCTTTAAACCCAGTGCTAATGGTCACTGAATATTCACACTCATTGCAGGCCTGTAAATGACCCCTGCCCTCAACAAAAATCCTGGGATCTAAACTTGACCAAAAAATTCAAAAGAGGGCAACCTTCCAAGAAGACAATTTCAAGAGGTTAATTGTACTCTCCGTTTTTTTCTGTTTTTCTTTACCAGAAATTTTAAAAGGCGTGGAAAAATGCTGAATATTAGGAATAAATAAAGACATGCAAATCCACATTACAAAAACCTGTCATCTCACACCAGTCAGAATGGCCATCAGCAAAACTTCTGCAAGCAATAAATGCTGAAGGGGTTGTGGAGGGAGGCCTACCCTTGGTTCAACCTAGGACAAGGTAAGAGCCAGTAAGGAAAACAAAAAGGAGGTGCCTTGAAAAGGTAAATACTAAGTTACCATTCAATCAAGCATTCCCACTGCTGGGCCTATCGCCTGAGAGGATGAGAATCAAAAAGACACAGGCTGGGCTTCACTGGTGGCACAGTGGTTGAGAGTCTGCCTGCCAATGCACGGGACACGGGTTCATGCCCCGGTTCGGGAAGATCCCACATGCAGCGGAGCGGCTGGTCCCATGAGCTATGGCTGCTGGGCCTGCGCGTCCAGAACCTGTGCTCTGCAACGGGAGGGGCCGCTGCAGTGCGAGGCCCACGTACTGGGAAAAAGAAACAAAAGACACAGGCTGGCAATCCTGCACTCCAGCAATATTGACCATAGCCAACACTTGGAAGCTACGAAAATGTCCATCAACAGAGGAATGCACAAAGGGAAAGTGGTCCATGTACGCAATGGAATATGACTCCAAATATATATATATATATATATATAATTTCAATTTAGAAAACCAACATAAGTAAGGAGACATCAGCATTTGGGGGTTTATCCGGGCACATTCCGCTCTAATATATGACCGAGGAACACCACTGCCAGGAAGGTCTGTTTCCCTAGTTACCAGATTGGGAAAAGCAGAAACGCTGCTGCCCTCTGGCCTTTACCTGCAACAGCAGCTTTAAAACCTGTGCTAAGGGTCACTTCATATGCACCAGTACTGGAGGGATGTAAATCAAACCTGTCTTCAAAATGTCTTGAGGCAGGTAATGGCCAAAATATTCCTAAGTGTCACACATACTTCACGAAAACAATTTGAAGAGGTAAGCTGTACTCACAGTTTGAAGAAAAAAAGGACATGCCAGAAAGCTCAATTTCAAGGGATTATGAGACGCATGGAAATCCAACCACAAAGAGGTATCAGCTCACACTAGTCAGAATAAACATCAGCAAAGAAACTACAAACAATAAATGCTGAAGGTGTTGTGGAGAAGTGCATACCCTCAACTTTAAGTGGGACGTAACCTGGTAAGAGCCACTAATGAGAACAGAATGGAGGTGCCTTGACAAGGTAAACATTTTGCTACCATATGGTCCAGCATGCCCACTCCTGGGCCTAAAACCTAAGAAGACAGAATTAGAAAGACACAGGCAGGCAAATGTGCATGGCCGCAGTATTACAATAGCCAAGACATGGAAGCAACCGAAAAGTCCATCAACAGATGAGTGGACAAAGAAGAACTGGTACATGCAGAGATGGAATACTAGCCAAGGAAAACAAGGACACAATGCCATTTGCAGGACCATGGATGAGTCTAGAGGTAATCACGCGACTTGTAGTAAGTCAGAAAGAGAAAGACACATATCGTATGATATCACTTATAGGTGTTACCTAAAAATTGATACCAGTGAACATACTTCCACAGAGAAGGGCAATCACAGATTCATTAAACAAACTTATGGTTCACCAATGGAAAGGTGTGAGGATTGGATACATTAAGATATTGGGGTTAACAGACATATACAAACACAGGTGAAGTATATAATCCCCAAAGACCTACGGAATACCAAGAGAAGACTACTCAATATTCTGTCTTAACGTACATGGGGAAAGGATCCCAGGAAGAATAGGCATATGTATATGTGTAAAAGAACCACATCTTGCACACCTAGAAGAAGCCAAACACTGTAATCAAACTTGCTGTGATAAAAAAATAAAAATTAAATTAAAAAAACGAATAAGAAGTCGTGAGACATGAACTTAAGGGGCTTCTTCCTGGCACATTCCGTTCTAAATTACAACCTAGAACACGACTTCCATTGAGGCTCTGTTGCCCTAGTAACCAGATTTGGTAAAGGAGAACTGCTGCCACCTTGTGGCCGTTTCACACAACAGCAGCTTTAATCCCAGCACCAATGGTCAGTTGGTATTCAAAATAATTGCAGGCCTGTAAATCACACCTGCCCTGAAAACAAATCCTGGCGTCGTATATCGACCAAAAAATTCAAAAGACGTCCACATTTCAAAGTGACAGTTTCAAGAGGCATATTTTACACACATTTGCCTTCTGTTTCTTTTTCTTTCTTTCTTTCTTTCTTTGTTAAAAAATGGGAATGGAAAAAGGCTGAACATCAGGAATTAATAAAGCCATGCAAATCCAGTGTACAAAAACGCTCACCTCACGGCCGTCAGAACGATCATCAGCAAAAAAACTCTACAAAGAATAAATGCCGAAGTGGTTTTAGAGAACTGCGTACCCTTTAGCTGCTGGTGGGATGTAACCTGGTAACAGCCAGTAGTGAGAACAGAATGGAGGTGCGTTTCAGGGTAAAAATGGAGCTACCATGTGACCTGGTAGGCCCACTGATGGGTCTATCACCTGAGTAGACCAGAATCAAAAGACATAGGCTGGCAATCCTGCACTGCAGCAACATGTACCATAGCCAAGACCTGGAAGAAACCAAAATGTCCATCAACAGAAAAATGCACCAAGAAGAAGTCATCCGTGTACACAATAGAATATTAGCCATGAAAATGCATGGAAGATTGCCGTTGGCACCACCATAGAAGGATATAGAGATAATCACTCTACTTGAAGTAAGAAAGAAACCGAAAGACAGACATCCTATGACATCACTTATAGGCGTTACCTAAAACTTGATACCCATGAAATAATTTCCAAGAGAAGGACACGCATAGATTCAGAAAACCAAATTATGTTTAACCAAATGGAAAGGTGTAAGGAATGTATGAATTAGGATATGGGGGTTAACAGACATGTACTAATACATATGAAATATATGATCACAAAATACCTATGGAATACGAAGAGAGGTCTACTCAACACTCTATAATAATACATATGAAAGGATCCAAAGAGGAATAGACAGGTACATTGATAGGATGAACCAGAAACTGTACACCTAGGAGAATCTACATTTTTATCAAATTTGCTCTGATAATTAATAAAATTAAATTTAAAAACAAACAACAATTTAGGAGATATAAGCTCTTGGGGGTTTGCGATGGCACATTCGCTCTAATTTGCAGCTTACTAACACGATTTCCAGGAAAGCTCTGTTGCCCAAAAACCCAGAGTTGGAAATGTAGAAATGCTGCCGCCTTTTGGCCGTTTCCCACAAGAGCGGCTTTAAATCCACAGCTAATGGTCACTTAACATTCACAAGGACTCAGGGCTGTAAAGGACACCTGCCCTAAACAATTGTGCTGAAGTAGGGAATGGCCCAAAAAATTCGAAGCTGGCATATTTTTCAAGGAGATAGCATGGAGGGGTAAGTTTTACTCACTCATTTTCAAAAAAGAGGAAAATGGATGAAGGCTCAGCATCAGGAATTATTAAACTCATGCAAATCAATCCCCCCAAAAGGTTTCAACTCACACGTGTCAACTACCATCAGCAAAAGTCTACAAACAATAAATGCTGAAGGTATTTTAGAGAACTGTATACCCTCTAGCTGCTGCAGAGATGTAAAGTGTTAACAGCTAATAATGAGAACAGAAAGGAGCTGCGTTTAAAAGTAAAAATTGAGTCACCATTCCATTCAGCAGGCCCACCGCTGAGCCTCTCACCTGAAAATTCCAGAGTCGAGAAGGCACAGGCTTCAGCAGCTGCACTGAAGGAATTTTCACAATAGCCAAGACACGGAAGCAAACAAAATGTCCACCACCAGATGAATGCATAAAGAAGAAGTGGTCCATGTACACAATGGAATATTAACATGGAAAACACTGAAACCCTGCTGTTTGAGGCACCGTAGATGAGCCTAGATATAATCACAGAACATGAGGAAAGCAAAAGACATATCCTATGATATCACTTATAGGCGTTATCTAACAACTGACACAAATGAACATATTTCCACAAAGAAAGACACTCACAGACTTAGAAAACAAACTATGCTTATCTAAAAGGAAAGCTGGGGGGAATGGAAAAATCAAGATTAGGGTTACCTAATATGTGCACAAATACCTATTAAATATATATATATATCAAAAAGACCGACCATATAGCAAGGGAGGTCTATGGCACACTCTGCAATAATTTACATGAGAAGTGGATATGTACGTGAATATATATATATATATATATATGTATATATACATATATATATATATATATATATATATATATATATATGTAAGGTACAAATGAACCATATTGTGTACACCTAGGACAAACAATAGTCTAATCATTACCCCGAATAAAATAACTAAAACAACGAACAAGAAGTAATGTGACATAAACTTATGGGGGTTTCTCCTGGCACATTCCATTTTAATTTACAATCTAGGAACAGGACTTCCAGAAAGGCTCTGCTGCCCTAGTAACCAGATATGGGAATGGAGAAATGCTGCCGCCTTGTGGCCGTTTCCCACAACAGCAGCTTTAAACCCAGTGCTAATGGTCACTGAATATTCACACTCATTGCAGGCCTGTAAATGACCCCTGCCCTCAACAAAAATCCTGGGATCTAAACTTGACCAAAAAATTCAAAAGAGGGCAACCTTCCAAGAAGACAATTTCAAGAGGTTAATTGTACTCTCCGTTTTTTTCTGTTTTTCTTTACCAGAAATTTTAAAAGGCGTGGAAAAATGCTGAATATTAGGAATAAATAAAGACATGCAAATCCACATTACAAAAACCTGTCATCTCACACCAGTCAGAATGGCCATCAGCAAAACTTCTGCAAGCAATAAATGCTGAAGGGGTTGTGGAGGGAGGCCTACCCTTGGTTCAACCTAGGACAAGGTAAGAGCCAGTAAGGAAAACAAAAAGGAGGTGCCTTGAAAAGGTAAATACTAAGTTACCATTCAATCAAGCATTCCCACTGCTGGGCCTATCGCCTGAGAGGATGAGAATCAAAAAGACACAGGCTGGGCTTCACTGGTGGCACAGTGGTTGAGAGTCTGCCTGCCAATGCACGGGACACGGGTTCATGCCCCGGTTCGGGAAGATCCCACATGCAGCGGAGCGGCTGGTCCCATGAGCTATGGCTGCTGGGCCTGCGCGTCCAGAACCTGTGCTCTGCAACGGGAGGGGCCGCTGCAGTGCGAGGCCCACGTACTGGGAAAAAGAAACAAAAGACACAGGCTGGCAATCCTGCACTCCAGCAATATTGACCATAGCCAACACTTGGAAGCTACGAAAATGTCCATCAACAGAGGAATGCACAAAGGGAAAGTGGTCCATGTACGCAATGGAATATGACTCCAAATATATATATATATATATATAATTTCAATTTAGAAAACCAACATAAGTAAGGAGACATCAGCATTTGGGGGTTTATCCGGGCACATTCCGCTCTAATATATGACCGAGGAACACCACTGCCAGGAAGGTCTGTTTCCCTAGTTACCAGATTGGGAAAAGCAGAAACGCTGCTGCCCTCTGGCCTTTACCTGCAACAGCAGCTTTAAAACCTGTGCTAAGGGTCACTTCATATGCACCAGTACTGGAGGGATGTAAATCAAACCTGTCTTCAAAATGTCTTGAGGCAGGTAATGGCCAAAATATTCCTAAGTGTCACACATACTTCACGAAAACAATTTGAAGAGGTAAGCTGTACTCACAGTTTGAAGAAAAAAAGGACATGCCAGAAAGCTCAATTTCAAGGGATTATGAGACGCATGGAAATCCAACCACAAAGAGGTATCAGCTCACACTAGTCAGAATAAACATCAGCAAAGAAACTACAAACAATAAATGCTGAAGGTGTTGTGGAGAAGTGCATACCCTCAACTTTAAGTGGGACGTAACCTGGTAAGAGCCACTAATGAGAACAGAATGGAGGTGCCTTGACAAGGTAAACATTTTGCTACCATATGGTCCAGCATGCCCACTCCTGGGCCTAAAACCTAAGAAGACAGAATTAGAAAGACACAGGCAGGCAAATGTGCATGGCCGCAGTATTACAATAGCCAAGACATGGAAGCAACCGAAAAGTCCATCAACAGATGAGTGGACAAAGAAGAACTGGTACATGCAGAGATGGAATACTAGCCAAGGAAAACAAGGACACAATGCCATTTGCAGGACCATGGATGAGTCTAGAGGTAATCACGCGACTTGTAGTAAGTCAGAAAGAGAAAGACACATATCGTATGATATCACTTATAGGTGTTACCTAAAAATTGATACCAGTGAACATACTTCCACAGAGAAGGGCAATCACAGATTCATTAAACAAACTTATGGTTCACCAATGGAAAGGTGTGAGGATTGGATACATTAAGATATTGGGGTTAACAGACATATACAAACACAGGTGAAGTATATAATCCCCAAAGACCTACGGAATACCAAGAGAAGACTACTCAATATTCTGTCTTAACGTACATGGGGAAAGGATCCCAGGAAGAATAGGCATATGTATATGTGTAAAAGAACCACATCTTGCACACCTAGAAGAAGCCAAACACTGTAATCAAACTTGCTGTGATAAAAAAATAAAAATTAAATTAAAAAAACGAATAAGAAGTCGTGAGACATGAACTTAAGGGGCTTCTTCCTGGCACATTCCGTTCTAAATTACAACCTAGAACACGACTTCCATTGAGGCTCTGTTGCCCTAGTAACCAGATTTGGTAAAGGAGAACTGCTGCCACCTTGTGGCCGTTTCACACAACAGCAGCTTTAATCCCAGCACCAATGGTCAGTTGGTATTCAAAATAATTGCAGGCCTGTAAATCACACCTGCCCTGAAAACAAATCCTGGCGTCGTATATCGACCAAAAAATTCAAAAGACGTCCACATTTCAAAGTGACAGTTTCAAGAGGCATATTTTACACACATTTGCCTTCTGTTTCTTTTTCTTTCTTTCTTTCTTTCTTTGTTAAAAAATGGGAATGGAAAAAGGCTGAACATCAGGAATTAATAAAGCCATGCAAATCCAGTGTACAAAAACGCTCACCTCACGGCCGTCAGAACGATCATCAGCAAAAAAACTCTACAAAGAATAAATGCCGAAGTGGTTTTAGAGAACTGCGTACCCTTTAGCTGCTGGTGGGATGTAACCTGGTAACAGCCAGTAGTGAGAACAGAATGGAGGTGCGTTTCAGGGTAAAAATGGAGCTACCATGTGACCTGGTAGGCCCACTGATGGGTCTATCACCTGAGTAGACCAGAATCAAAAGACATAGGCTGGCAATCCTGCACTGCAGCAACATGTACCATAGCCAAGACCTGGAAGAAACCAAAATGTCCATCAACAGAAAAATGCACCAAGAAGAAGTCATCCGTGTACACAATAGAATATTAGCCATGAAAATGCATGGAAGATTGCCGTTGGCACCACCATAGAAGGATATAGAGATAATCACTCTACTTGAAGTAAGAAAGAAACCGAAAGACAGACATCCTATGACATCACTTATAGGCGTTACCTAAAACTTGATACCCATGAAATAATTTCCAAGAGAAGGACACGCATAGATTCAGAAAACCAAATTATGTTTAACCAAATGGAAAGGTGTAAGGAATGTATGAATTAGGATATGGGGGTTAACAGACATGTACTAATACATATGAAATATATGATCACAAAATACCTATGGAATACGAAGAGAGGTCTACTCAACACTCTATAATAATACATATGAAAGGATCCAAAGAGGAATAGACAGGTACATTGATAGGATGAACCAGAAACTGTACACCTAGGAGAATCTACATTTTTATCAAATTTGCTCTGATAATTAATAAAATTAAATTTAAAAACAAACAACAATTTAGGAGATATAAGCTCTTGGGGGTTTGCGATGGCACATTCGCTCTAATTTGCAGCTTACTAACACGATTTCCAGGAAAGCTCTGTTGCCCAAAAACCCAGAGTTGGAAATGTAGAAATGCTGCCGCCTTTTGGCCGTTTCCCACAAGAGCGGCTTTAAATCCACAGCTAATGGTCACTTAACATTCACAAGGACTCAGGGCTGTAAAGGACACCTGCCCTAAACAATTGTGCTGAAGTAGGGAATGGCCCAAAAAATTCGAAGCTGGCATATTTTTCAAGGAGATAGCATGCAGGGGTAAGTTTTACTCACTCATTTTCAAAAAAGAGGAAAATGGATGAAGGCTCAGCATCAGGAATTATTAAACTCATGCAAATCAATCCCCCCAAAAGGTTTCAACTCACACGTGTCAACTACCATCAGCAAAAGTCTACAAACAATAAATGCTGAAGGTATTTTAGAGAACTGTATACCCTCTAGCTGCTGCAGAGATGTAAAGTGTTAACAGCTAATAATGAGAACAGAAAGGAGCTGCGTTTAAAAGTAAAAATTGAGTCACCATTCCATTCAGCAGGCCCACCGCTGAGCCTCTCACCTGAAAATTCCAGAGTCGAGAAGGCACAGGCTTCAGCAGCTGCACTGAAGGAATTTTCACAATAGCCAAGACACGGAAGCAAACAAAATGTCCACCACCAGATGAATGCATAAAGAAGAAGTGGTCCATGTACACAATGGAATATTAACATGGAAAACACTGAAACCCTGCTGTTTGAGGCACCGTAGATGAGCCTAGATATAATCACAGAACATGAGGAAAGCAAAAGACATATCCTATGATATCACTTATAGGCGTTATCTAACAACTGACACAAATGAACATATTTCCACAAAGAAAGACACTCACAGACTTAGAAAACAAACTATGCTTATCTAAAAGGAAAGCTGGGGGGAATGGAAAAATCAAGATTAGGGTTACCTAATATGTGCACAAATACCTATTAAATATATATATATATCAAAAAGACCGACCATATAGCAAGGGAGGTCTATGGCACACTCTGCAATAATTTACATGAGAAGTGGATATGTACGTGAATATATATATATATATATATATGTATATATACATATATATATATATATATATATATATATGTAAGGTACAAATGAACCATATTGTGTACACCTAGGACAAACAATAGTCTAATCATTACCCCGAATAAAATAACTAAAACAACGAACAAGAAGTAATGTGACATAAACTTATGGGGGTTTCTCCTGGCACATTCCATTTTAATTTACAACCTAGGAACAGGACTTCCAGAAAGGCTCTGCTGCCCTAGTAACCAGATATGGGAATGGAGAAATGCTGCCGCCTTGTGGCCGTTTCCCACAACAGCAGCTTTAAACCCAGTGCTAATGGTCACTGAATATTCACACTCATTGCAGGCCTGTAAATGACCCCTGCCCTCAACAAAAATCCTGGGATCTAAACTTGACCAAAAAATTCAAAAGAGGGCAACCTTCCAAGAAGACAATTTCAAGAGGTTAATTGTACTCTCCGTTTTTTTCTGTTTTTCTTTACCAGAAATTTTAAAAGGCGTGGAAAAATGCTGAATATTAGGAATAAATAAAGACATGCAAATCCACATTACAAAAACCTGTCATCTCACACCAGTCAGAATGGCCATCAGCAAAACTTCTGCAAGCAATAAATGCTGAAGGGGTTGTGGAGGGAGGCCTACCCTTGGTTCAACCTAGGACAAGGTAAGAGCCAGTAAGGAAAACAAAAAGGAGGTGCCTTGAAAAGGTAAATACTAAGTTACCATTCAATCAAGCATTCCCACTGCTGGGCCTATCGCCTGAGAGGATGAGAATCAAAAAGACACAGGCTGGGCTTCACTGGTGGCACAGTGGTTGAGAGTCTGCCTGCCAATGCACGGGACACGGGTTCATGCCCCGGTTCGGGAAGATCCCACATGCAGCGGAGCGGCTGGTCCCATGAGCTATGGCTGCTGGGCCTGCGCGTCCAGAACCTGTGCTCTGCAACGGGAGGGGCCGCTGCAGTGCGAGGCCCACGTACTGGGAAAAAGAAACAAAAGACACAGGCTGGCAATCCTGCACTCCAGCAATATTGACCATAGCCAACACTTGGAAGCTACGAAAATGTCCATCAACAGAGGAATGCACAAAGGGAAAGTGGTCCATGTACGCAATGGAATATGACTCCAAATATATATATATATATATATAATTTCAATTTAGAAAACCAACATAAGTAAGGAGACATCAGCATTTGGGGGTTTATCCGGGCACATTCCGCTCTAATATATGACCGAGGAACACCACTGCCAGGAAGGTCTGTTTCCCTAGTTACCAGATTGGGAAAAGCAGAAACGCTGCTGCCCTCTGGCCTTTACCTGCAACAGCAGCTTTAAAACCTGTGCTAAGGGTCACTTCATATGCACCAGTACTGGAGGGATGTAAATCAAACCTGTCTTCAAAATGTCTTGAGGCAGGTAATGGCCAAAATATTCCTAAGTGTCACACATACTTCACGAAAACAATTTGAAGAGGTAAGCTGTACTCACAGTTTGAAGAAAAAAAGGACATGCCAGAAAGCTCAATTTCAAGGGATTATGAGACGCATGGAAATCCAACCACAAAGAGGTATCAGCTCACACTAGTCAGAATAAACATCAGCAAAGAAACTACAAACAATAAATGCTGAAGGTGTTGTGGAGAAGTGCATACCCTCAACTTTAAGTGGGACGTAACCTGGTAAGAGCCACTAATGAGAACAGAATGGAGGTGCCTTGACAAGGTAAACATTTTGCTACCATATGGTCCAGCATGCCCACTCCTGGGCCTAAAACCTAAGAAGACAGAATTAGAAAGACACAGGCAGGCAAATGTGCATGGCCGCAGTATTACAATAGCCAAGACATGGAAGCAACCGAAAAGTCCATCAACAGATGAGTGGACAAAGAAGAACTGGTACATGCAGAGATGGAATACTAGCCAAGGAAAACAAGGACACAATGCCATTTGCAGGACCATGGATGAGTCTAGAGGTAATCACGCGACTTGTAGTAAGTCAGAAAGAGAAAGACACATATCGTATGATATCACTTATAGGTGTTACCTAAAAATTGATACCAGTGAACATACTTCCACAGAGAAGGGCAATCACAGATTCATTAAACAAACTTATGGTTCACCAATGGAAAGGTGTGAGGATTGGATACATTAAGATATTGGGGTTAACAGACATATACAAACACAGGTGAAGTATATAATCCCCAAAGACCTACGGAATACCAAGAGAAGACTACTCAATATTCTGTCTTAACGTACATGGGGAAAGGATCCCAGGAAGAATAGGCATATGTATATGTGTAAAAGAACCACATCTTGCACACCTAGAAGAAGCCAAACACTGTAATCAAACTTGCTGTGATAAAAAAATAAAAATTAAATTAAAAAAACGAATAAGAAGTCGTGAGACATGAACTTAAGGGGCTTCTTCCTGGCACATTCCGTTCTAAATTACAACCTAGAACACGACTTCCATTGAGGCTCTGTTGCCCTAGTAACCAGATTTGGTAAAGGAGAACTGCTGCCACCTTGTGGCCGTTTCACACAACAGCAGCTTTAATCCCAGCACCAATGGTCAGTTGGTATTCAAAATAATTGCAGGCCTGTAAATCACACCTGCCCTGAAAACAAATCCTGGCGTCGTATATCGACCAAAAAATTCAAAAGACGTCCACATTTCAAAGTGACAGTTTCAAGAGGCATATTTTACACACATTTGCCTTCTGTTTCTTTTTCTTTCTTTCTTTCTTTCTTTGTTAAAAAATGGGAATGGAAAAAGGCTGAACATCAGGAATTAATAAAGCCATGCAAATCCAGTGTACAAAAACGCTCACCTCACGGCCGTCAGAACGATCATCAGCAAAAAAACTCTACAAAGAATAAATGCCGAAGTGGTTTTAGAGAACTGCGTACCCTTTAGCTGCTGGTGGGATGTAACCTGGTAACAGCCAGTAGTGAGAACAGAATGGAGGTGCGTTTCAGGGTAAAAATGGAGCTACCATGTGACCTGGTAGGCCCACTGATGGGTCTATCACCTGAGTAGACCAGAATCAAAAGACATAGGCTGGCAATCCTGCACTGCAGCAACATGTACCATAGCCAAGACCTGGAAGAAACCAAAATGTCCATCAACAGAAAAATGCACCAAGAAGAAGTCATCCGTGTACACAATAGAATATTAGCCATGAAAATGCATGGAAGATTGCCGTTGGCACCACCATAGAAGGATATAGAGATAATCACTCTACTTGAAGTAAGAAAGAAACCGAAAGACAGACATCCTATGACATCACTTATAGGCGTTACCTAAAACTTGATACCCATGAAATAATTTCCAAGAGAAGGACACGCATAGATTCAGAAAACCAAATTATGTTTAACCAAATGGAAAGGTGTAAGGAATGTATGAATTAGGATATGGGGGTTAACAGACATGTACTAATACATATGAAATATATGATCACAAAATACCTATGGAATACGAAGAGAGGTCTACTCAACACTCTATAATAATACATATGAAAGGATCCAAAGAGGAATAGACAGGTACATTGATAGGATGAACCAGAAACTGTACACCTAGGAGAATCTACATTTTTATCAAATTTGCTCTGATAATTAATAAAATTAAATTTAAAAACAAACAACAATTTAGGAGATATAAGCTCTTGGGGGTTTGCGATGGCACATTCGCTCTAATTTGCAGCTTACTAACACGATTTCCAGGAAAGCTCTGTTGCCCAAAAACCCAGAGTTGGAAATGTAGAAATGCTGCCGCCTTTTGGCCGTTTCCCACAAGAGCGGCTTTAAATCCACAGCTAATGGTCACTTAACATTCACAAGGACTCAGGGCTGTAAAGGACACCTGCCCTAAACAATTGTGCTGAAGTAGGGAATGGCCCAAAAAATTCGAAGCTGGCATATTTTTCAAGGAGATAGCATGGAGGGGTAAGTTTTACTCACTCATTTTCAAAAAAGAGGAAAATGGATGAAGGCTCAGCATCAGGAATTATTAAACTCATGCAAATCAATCCCCCCAAAAGGTTTCAACTCACACGTGTCAACTACCATCAGCAAAAGTCTACAAACAATAAATGCTGAAGGTATTTTAGAGAACTGTATACCCTCTAGCTGCTGCAGAGATGTAAAGTGTTAACAGCTAATAATGAGAACAGAAAGGAGCTGCGTTTAAAAGTAAAAATTGAGTCACCATTCCATTCGGCAGGCCCACCGCTGAGCCTCTCACCTGAAAATTCCAGAGTCGAGAAGGCACAGGCTTCAGCAGCTGCACTGAAGGAATTTTCACAATAGCCAAGACACGGAAGCAAACAAAATGTCCACCACCAGATGAATGCATAAAGAAGAAGTGGTCCATGTACACAATGGAATATTAACATGGAAAACACTGAAACCCTGCTGTTTGAGGCACCGTAGATGAGCCTAGATATAATCACAGAACATGAGGAAAGCAAAAGACATATCCTATGATATCACTTATAGGCGTTATCTAACAACTGACACAAATGAACATATTTCCACAAAGAAAGACACTCACAGACTTAGAAAACAAACTATGCTTATCTAAAAGGAAAGCTGGGGGGAATGGAAAAATCAAGATTAGGGTTACCTAATATGTGCACAAATACCTATTAAATATATATATATATCAAAAAGACCGACCATATAGCAAGGGAGGTCTATGGCACACTCTGCAATAATTTACATGAGAAGTGGATATGTACGTGAATATATATATATATATATATATGTATATATACATATATATATATATATATATATATATATATATATGTAAGGTACAAATGAACCATATTGTGTACACCTAGGACAAACAATAGTCTAATCATTACCCCGAATAAAATAACTAAAACAACGAACAAGAAGTAATGTGACATAAACTTATGGGGGTTTCTCCTGGCACATTCCATTTTAATTTACAATCTAGGAACAGGACTTCCAGAAAGGCTCTGCTGCCCTAGTAACCAGATATGGGAATGGAGAAATGCTGCCGCCTTGTGGCCGTTTCCCACAACAGCAGCTTTAAACCCAGTGCTAATGGTCACTGAATATTCACACTCATTGCAGGCCTGTAAATGACCCCTGCCCTCAACAAAAATCCTGGGATCTAAACTTGACCAAAAAATTCAAAAGAGGGCAACCTTCCAAGAAGACAATTTCAAGAGGTTAATTGTACTCTCCGTTTTTTTCTGTTTTTCTTTACCAGAAATTTTAAAAGGCGTGGAAAAATGCTGAATATTAGGAATAAATAAAGACATGCAAATCCACATTACAAAAACCTGTCATCTCACACCAGTCAGAATGGCCATCAGCAAAACTTCTGCAAGCAATAAATGCTGAAGGGGTTGTGGAGGGAGGCCTACCCTTGGTTCAACCTAGGACAAGGTAAGAGCCAGTAAGGAAAACAAAAAGGAGGTGCCTTGAAAAGGTAAATACTAAGTTACCATTCAATCAAGCATTCCCACTGCTGGGCCTATCGCCTGAGAGGATGAGAATCAAAAAGACACAGGCTGGGCTTCACTGGTGGCACAGTGGTTGAGAGTCTGCCTGCCAATGCACGGGACACGGGTTCATGCCCCGGTTCGGGAAGATCCCACATGCAGCGGAGCGGCTGGTCCCATGAGCTATGGCTGCTGGGCCTGCGCGTCCAGAACCTGTGCTCTGCAACGGGAGGGGCCGCTGCAGTGCGAGGCCCACGTACTGGGAAAAAGAAACAAAAGACACAGGCTGGCAATCCTGCACTCCAGCAATATTGACCATAGCCAACACTTGGAAGCTACGAAAATGTCCATCAACAGAGGAATGCACAAAGGGAAAGTGGTCCATGTACGCAATGGAATATGACTCCAAATATATATATATATATATATAATTTCAATTTAGAAAACCAACATAAGTAAGGAGACATCAGCATTTGGGGGTTTATCCGGGCACATTCCGCTCTAATATATGACCGAGGAACACCACTGCCAGGAAGGTCTGTTTCCCTAGTTACCAGATTGGGAAAAGCAGAAACGCTGCTGCCCTCTGGCCTTTACCTGCAACAGCAGCTTTAAAACCTGTGCTAAGGGTCACTTCATATGCACCAGTACTGGAGGGATGTAAATCAAACCTGTCTTCAAAATGTCTTGAGGCAGGTAATGGCCAAAATATTCCTAAGTGTCACACATACTTCACGAAAACAATTTGAAGAGGTAAGCTGTACTCACAGTTTGAAGAAAAAAAGGACATGCCAGAAAGCTCAATTTCAAGGGATTATGAGACGCATGGAAATCCAACCACAAAGAGGTATCAGCTCACACTAGTCAGAATAAACATCAGCAAAGAAACTACAAACAATAAATGCTGAAGGTGTTGTGGAGAAGTGCATACCCTCAACTTTAAGTGGGACGTAACCTGGTAAGAGCCACTAATGAGAACAGAATGGAGGTGCCTTGACAAGGTAAACATTTTGCTACCATATGGTCCAGCATGCCCACTCCTGGGCCTAAAACCTAAGAAGACAGAATTAGAAAGACACAGGCAGGCAAATGTGCATGGCCGCAGTATTACAATAGCCAAGACATGGAAGCAACCGAAAAGTCCATCAACAGATGAGTGGACAAAGAAGAACTGGTACATGCAGAGATGGAATACTAGCCAAGGAAAACAAGGACACAATGCCATTTGCAGGACCATGGATGAGTCTAGAGGTAATCACGCGACTTGTAGTAAGTCAGAAAGAGAAAGACACATATCGTATGATATCACTTATAGGTGTTACCTAAAAATTGATACCAGTGAACATACTTCCACAGAGAAGGGCAATCACAGATTCATTAAACAAACTTATGGTTCACCAATGGAAAGGTGTGAGGATTGGATACATTAAGATATTGGGGTTAACAGACATATACAAACACAGGTGAAGTATATAATCCCCAAAGACCTACGGAATACCAAGAGAAGACTACTCAATATTCTGTCTTAACGTACATGGGGAAAGGATCCCAGGAAGAATAGGCATATGTATATGTGTAAAAGAACCACATCTTGCACACCTAGAAGAAGCCAAACACTGTAATCAAACTTGCTGTGATAAAAAAATAAAAATTAAATTAAAAAAACGAATAAGAAGTCGTGAGACATGAACTTAAGGGGCTTCTTCCTGGCACATTCCGTTCTAAATTACAACCTAGAACACGACTTCCATTGAGGCTCTGTTGCCCTAGTAACCAGATTTGGTAAAGGAGAACTGCTGCCACCTTGTGGCCGTTTCACACAACAGCAGCTTTAATCCCAGCACCAATGGTCAGTTGGTATTCAAAATAATTGCAGGCCTGTAAATCACACCTGCCCTGAAAACAAATCCTGGCGTCGTATATCGACCAAAAAATTCAAAAGACGTCCACATTTCAAAGTGACAGTTTCAAGAGGCATATTTTACACACATTTGCCTTCTGTTTCTTTTTCTTTCTTTCTTTCTTTCTTTGTTAAAAAATGGGAATGGAAAAAGGCTGAACATCAGGAATTAATAAAGCCATGCAAATCCAGTGTACAAAAACGCTCACCTCACGGCCGTCAGAACGATCATCAGCAAAAAAACTCTACAAAGAATAAATGCCGAAGTGGTTTTAGAGAACTGCGTACCCTTTAGCTGCTGGTGGGATGTAACCTGGTAACAGCCAGTAGTGAGAACAGAATGGAGGTGCGTTTCAGGGTAAAAATGGAGCTACCATGTGACCTGGTAGGCCCACTGATGGGTCTATCACCTGAGTAGACCAGAATCAAAAGACATAGGCTGGCAATCCTGCACTGCAGCAACATGTACCATAGCCAAGACCTGGAAGAAACCAAAATGTCCATCAACAGAAAAATGCACCAAGAAGAAGTCATCCGTGTACACAATAGAATATTAGCCATGAAAATGCATGGAAGATTGCCGTTGGCACCACCATAGAAGGATATAGAGATAATCACTCTACTTGAAGTAAGAAAGAAACCGAAAGACAGACATCCTATGACATCACTTATAGGCGTTACCTAAAACTTGATACCCATGAAATAATTTCCAAGAGAAGGACACGCATAGATTCAGAAAACCAAATTATGTTTAACCAAATGGAAAGGTGTAAGGAATGTATGAATTAGGATATGGGGGTTAACAGACATGTACTAATACATATGAAATATATGATCACAAAATACCTATGGAATACGAAGAGAGGTCTACTCAACACTCTATAATAATACATATGAAAGGATCCAAAGAGGAATAGACAGGTACATTGATAGGATGAACCAGAAACTGTACACCTAGGAGAATCTACATTTTTATCAAATTTGCTCTGATAATTAATAAAATTAAATTTAAAAACAAACAACAATTTAGGAGATATAAGCTCTTGGGGGTTTGCGATGGCACATTCGCTCTAATTTGCAGCTTACTAACACGATTTCCAGGAAAGCTCTGTTGCCCAAAAACCCAGAGTTGGAAATGTAGAAATGCTGCCGCCTTTTGGCCGTTTCCCACAAGAGCGGCTTTAAATCCACAGCTAATGGTCACTTAACATTCACAAGGACTCAGGGCTGTAAAGGACACCTGCCCTAAACAATTGTGCTGAAGTAGGGAATGGCCCAAAAAATTCGAAGCTGGCATATTTTTCAAGGAGATAGCATGCAGGGGTAAGTTTTACTCACTCATTTTCAAAAAAGAGGAAAATGGATGAAGGCTCAGCATCAGGAATTATTAAACTCATGCAAATCAATCCCCCCAAAAGGTTTCAACTCACACGTGTCAACTACCATCAGCAAAAGTCTACAAACAATAAATGCTGAAGGTATTTTAGAGAACTGTATACCCTCTAGCTGCTGCAGAGATGTAAAGTGTTAACAGCTAATAATGAGAACAGAAAGGAGCTGCGTTTAAAAGTAAAAATTGAGTCACCATTCCATTCAGCAGGCCCACCGCTGAGCCTCTCACCTGAAAATTCCAGAGTCGAGAAGGCACAGGCTTCAGCAGCTGCACTGAAGGAATTTTCACAATAGCCAAGACACGGAAGCAAACAAAATGTCCACCACCAGATGAATGCATAAAGAAGAAGTGGTCCATGTACACAATGGAATATTAACATGGAAAACACTGAAACCCTGCTGTTTGAGGCACCGTAGATGAGCCTAGATATAATCACAGAACATGAGGAAAGCAAAAGACATATCCTATGATATCACTTATAGGCGTTATCTAACAACTGACACAAATGAACATATTTCCACAAAGAAAGACACTCACAGACTTAGAAAACAAACTATGCTTATCTAAAAGGAAAGCTGGGGGGAATGGAAAAATCAAGATTAGGGTTACCTAATATGTGCACAAATACCTATTAAATATATATATATATCAAAAAGACCGACCATATAGCAAGGGAGGTCTATGGCACACTCTGCAATAATTTACATGAGAAGTGGATATGTACGTGAATATATATATATATATATATATGTATATATACATATATATATATATATATATATATATGTAAGGTACAAATGAACCATATTGTGTACACCTAGGACAAACAATAGTCTAATCATTACCCCGAATAAAATAACTAAAACAACGAACAAGAAGTAATGTGACATAAACTTATGGGGGTTTCTCCTGGCACATTCCATTTTAATTTACAACCTAGGAACAGGACTTCCAGAAAGGCTCTGCTGCCCTAGTAACCAGATATGGGAATGGAGAAATGCTGCCGCCTTGTGGCCGTTTCCCACAACAGCAGCTTTAAACCCAGTGCTAATGGTCACTGAATATTCACACTCATTGCAGGCCTGTAAATGACCCCTGCCCTCAACAAAAATCCTGGGATCTAAACTTGACCAAAAAATTCAAAAGAGGGCAACCTTCCAAGAAGACAATTTCAAGAGGTTAATTGTACTCTCCGTTTTTTTCTGTTTTTCTTTACCAGAAATTTTAAAAGGCGTGGAAAAATGCTGAATATTAGGAATAAATAAAGACATGCAAATCCACATTACAAAAACCTGTCATCTCACACCAGTCAGAATGGCCATCAGCAAAACTTCTGCAAGCAATAAATGCTGAAGGGGTTGTGGAGGGAGGCCTACCCTTGGTTCAACCTAGGACAAGGTAAGAGCCAGTAAGGAAAACAAAAAGGAGGTGCCTTGAAAAGGTAAATACTAAGTTACCATTCAATCAAGCATTCCCACTGCTGGGCCTATCGCCTGAGAGGATGAGAATCAAAAAGACACAGGCTGGGCTTCACTGGTGGCACAGTGGTTGAGAGTCTGCCTGCCAATGCACGGGACACGGGTTCATGCCCCGGTTCGGGAAGATCCCACATGCAGCGGAGCGGCTGGTCCCATGAGCTATGGCTGCTGGGCCTGCGCGTCCAGAACCTGTGCTCTGCAACGGGAGGGGCCGCTGCAGTGCGAGGCCCACGTACTGGGAAAAAGAAACAAAAGACACAGGCTGGCAATCCTGCACTCCAGCAATATTGACCATAGCCAACACTTGGAAGCTACGAAAATGTCCATCAACAGAGGAATGCACAAAGGGAAAGTGGTCCATGTACGCAATGGAATATGACTCCAAATATATATATATATATATATAATTTCAATTTAGAAAACCAACATAAGTAAGGAGACATCAGCATTTGGGGGTTTATCCGGGCACATTCCGCTCTAATATATGACCGAGGAACACCACTGCCAGGAAGGTCTGTTTCCCTAGTTACCAGATTGGGAAAAGCAGAAACGCTGCTGCCCTCTGGCCTTTACCTGCAACAGCAGCTTTAAAACCTGTGCTAAGGGTCACTTCATATGCACCAGTACTGGAGGGATGTAAATCAAACCTGTCTTCAAAATGTCTTGAGGCAGGTAATGGCCAAAATATTCCTAAGTGTCACACATACTTCACGAAAACAATTTGAAGAGGTAAGCTGTACTCACAGTTTGAAGAAAAAAAGGACATGCCAGAAAGCTCAATTTCAAGGGATTATGAGACGCATGGAAATCCAACCACAAAGAGGTATCAGCTCACACTAGTCAGAATAAACATCAGCAAAGAAACTACAAACAATAAATGCTGAAGGTGTTGTGGAGAAGTGCATACCCTCAACTTTAAGTGGGACGTAACCTGGTAAGAGCCACTAATGAGAACAGAATGGAGGTGCCTTGACAAGGTAAACATTTTGCTACCATATGGTCCAGCATGCCCACTCCTGGGCCTAAAACCTAAGAAGACAGAATTAGAAAGACACAGGCAGGCAAATGTGCATGGCCGCAGTATTACAATAGCCAAGACATGGAAGCAACCGAAAAGTCCATCAACAGATGAGTGGACAAAGAAGAACTGGTACATGCAGAGATGGAATACTAGCCAAGGAAAACAAGGACACAATGCCATTTGCAGGACCATGGATGAGTCTAGAGGTAATCACGCGACTTGTAGTAAGTCAGAAAGAGAAAGACACATATCGTATGATATCACTTATAGGTGTTACCTAAAAATTGATACCAGTGAACATACTTCCACAGAGAAGGGCAATCACAGATTCATTAAACAAACTTATGGTTCACCAATGGAAAGGTGTGAGGATTGGATACATTAAGATATTGGGGTTAACAGACATATACAAACACAGGTGAAGTATATAATCCCCAAAGACCTACGGAATACCAAGAGAAGACTACTCAATATTCTGTCTTAACGTACATGGGGAAAGGATCCCAGGAAGAATAGGCATATGTATATGTGTAAAAGAACCACATCTTGCACACCTAGAAGAAGCCAAACACTGTAATCAAACTTGCTGTGATAAAAAAATAAAAATTAAATTAAAAAAACGAATAAGAAGTCGTGAGACATGAACTTAAGGGGCTTCTTCCTGGCACATTCCGTTCTAAATTACAACCTAGAACACGACTTCCATTGAGGCTCTGTTGCCCTAGTAACCAGATTTGGTAAAGGAGAACTGCTGCCACCTTGTGGCCGTTTCACACAACAGCAGCTTTAATCCCAGCACCAATGGTCAGTTGGTATTCAAAATAATTGCAGGCCTGTAAATCACACCTGCCCTGAAAACAAATCCTGGCGTCGTATATCGACCAAAAAATTCAAAAGACGTCCACATTTCAAAGTGACAGTTTCAAGAGGCATATTTTACACACATTTGCCTTCTGTTTCTTTTTCTTTCTTTCTTTCTTTCTTTGTTAAAAAATGGGAATGGAAAAAGGCTGAACATCAGGAATTAATAAAGCCATGCAAATCCAGTGTACAAAAACGCTCACCTCACGGCCGTCAGAACGATCATCAGCAAAAAAACTCTACAAAGAATAAATGCCGAAGTGGTTTTAGAGAACTGCGTACCCTTTAGCTGCTGGTGGGATGTAACCTGGTAACAGCCAGTAGTGAGAACAGAATGGAGGTGCGTTTCAGGGTAAAAATGGAGCTACCATGTGACCTGGTAGGCCCACTGATGGGTCTATCACCTGAGTAGACCAGAATCAAAAGACATAGGCTGGCAATCCTGCACTGCAGCAACATGTACCATAGCCAAGACCTGGAAGAAACCAAAATGTCCATCAACAGAAAAATGCACCAAGAAGAAGTCATCCGTGTACACAATAGAATATTAGCCATGAAAATGCATGGAAGATTGCCGTTGGCACCACCATAGAAGGATATAGAGATAATCACTCTACTTGAAGTAAGAAAGAAACCGAAAGACAGACATCCTATGACATCACTTATAGGCGTTACCTAAAACTTGATACCCATGAAATAATTTCCAAGAGAAGGACACGCATAGATTCAGAAAACCAAATTATGTTTAACCAAATGGAAAGGTGTAAGGAATGTATGAATTAGGATATGGGGGTTAACAGACATGTACTAATACATATGAAATATATGATCACAAAATACCTATGGAATACGAAGAGAGGTCTACTCAACACTCTATAATAATACATATGAAAGGATCCAAAGAGGAATAGACAGGTACATTGATAGGATGAACCAGAAACTGTACACCTAGGAGAATCTACATTTTTATCAAATTTGCTCTGATAATTAATAAAATTAAATTTAAAAACAAACAACAATTTAGGAGATATAAGCTCTTGGGGGTTTGCGATGGCACATTCGCTCTAATTTGCAGCTTACTAACACGATTTCCAGGAAAGCTCTGTTGCCCAAAAACCCAGAGTTGGAAATGTAGAAATGCTGCCGCCTTTTGGCCGTTTCCCACAAGAGCGGCTTTAAATCCACAGCTAATGGTCACTTAACATTCACAAGGACTCAGGGCTGTAAAGGACACCTGCCCTAAACAATTGTGCTGAAGTAGGGAATGGCCCAAAAAATTCGAAGCTGGCATATTTTTCAAGGAGATAGCATGGAGGGGTAAGTTTTACTCACTCATTTTCAAAAAAGAGGAAAATGGATGAAGGCTCAGCATCAGGAATTATTAAACTCATGCAAATCAATCCCCCCAAAAGGTTTCAACTCACACGTGTCAACTACCATCAGCAAAAGTCTACAAACAATAAATGCTGAAGGTATTTTAGAGAACTGTATACCCTCTAGCTGCTGCAGAGATGTAAAGTGTTAACAGCTAATAATGAGAACAGAAAGGAGCTGCGTTTAAAAGTAAAAATTGAGTCACCATTCCATTCGGCAGGCCCACCGCTGAGCCTCTCACCTGAAAATTCCAGAGTCGAGAAGGCACAGGCTTCAGCAGCTGCACTGAAGGAATTTTCACAATAGCCAAGACACGGAAGCAAACAAAATGTCCACCACCAGATGAATGCATAAAGAAGAAGTGGTCCATGTACACAATGGAATATTAACATGGAAAACACTGAAACCCTGCTGTTTGAGGCACCGTAGATGAGCCTAGATATAATCACAGAACATGAGGAAAGCAAAAGACATATCCTATGATATCACTTATAGGCGTTATCTAACAACTGACACAAATGAACATATTTCCACAAAGAAAGACACTCACAGACTTAGAAAACAAACTGTGCTTATCTAAAAGGAAAGCTGGGGGGAATGGAAAAATCAAGATTAGGGTTACCTAATATGTGCACAAATACCTATTAAATATATATATATATCAAAAAGACCGACCATATAGCAAGGGAGGTCTATGGCACACTCTGCAATAATTTACATGAGAATAGGATATGTACGTGAATATATATATATATATATATATATATGTATATATACATATATATATATATATATATATATATATATATATATATGTAAGGTACAAATGAACCATATTGTGTACACCTAGGACAAACAATAGTCTAATCATTACCCCGAATAAAATAACTAAAACAACGAACAAGAAGTAATGTGACATAAACTTATGGGGGTTTCTCCTGGCACATTCCATTTTAATTTACAACCTAGGAACAGGACTTCCAGAAAGGCTCTGCTGCCCTAGTAACCAGATATGGGAATGGAGAAATGCTGCCGCCTTGTGGCCGTTTCACACAACAGCAGCTTTAAACCCAGTGCTAATGGTCACTGAATATTCACACTCATTGCAGGCCTGTAAATGACCCCTGCCCTCAACAAAAATCCTGGGATCTAAACTTGACCAAAAAATTCAAAAGAGGGCAACCTTCCAAGAAGACAATTTCAAGAGGTTAGTTGTACTCTCCGTTTTTTTCTGTTTTTCTTTACCAGAAATTTTAAAAGGCGTGGAAAAATGCTGAATATTAGGAATAAATAAAGACATACAAATCCACATTACAAAAACCTGTCATCTCACACCAGTCAGAATGGCCATCAGCAAAACTTCTGCAAGCAATAAATGCTGAAGGGGTTGTGGAGGGAGGCCTACCCTTGGTTCAACCTAGGACAAGGTAAGAGCCAGTAAGGAAAACAAAAAGGAGGTGCCTTGAAAAGGTAAATACTAAGTTACCATTCAATCAAGCATTCCCACTGCTGGGCCTATCGCCTGAGAGGATGAGAATCAAAAAGACACAGGCTGGGCTTCACTGGTGGCACAGTGGTTGAGAGTCTGCCTGCCAATGCACGGGACACGGGTTCATGCCCCGGTTCGGGAAGATCCCACATGCAGCGGAGCGGCTGGTCCCATGAGCTATGGCTGCTGGGCCTGCGCGTCCAGAACCTGTGCTCTGCAACGGGAGGGGCCGCTGCAGTGCGAGGCCCACGTACTGGGAAAAAGAAACAAAAGACACAGGCTGGCAATCCTGCACTCCAGCAATATTGACCATAGCCAACACTTGGAAGCTATGAAAATGTCCATCAACAGAGGAATGCACAAAGGGAAAGTGGTCCATGTACGCAATGGAATATGACTCCAAATATATATATATATATATATAATTTCAATTTAGAAAACCAACATAAGTAAGGAGACATCAGCATTTGGGGGTTTATCCGGGCACATTCCGCTCTAATATATGACCGAGGAACACCACTGCCAGGAAGGTCTGTTTCCCTAGTTACCAGATTGGGAAAAGCAGAAACGCTGCTGCCCTCTGGCCTTTACCTGCAACAGCAGCTTTAAAACCTGTGCTAAGGGTCACTTCATATGCACCAGTACTGGAGGGATGTAAATCAAACCTGTCTTCAAAATGTCTTGAGGCAGGTAATGGCCAAAATATTCCTAAGTGTCACACATACTTCACGAAAACAATTTGAAGAGGTAAGCTGTACTCACAGTTTGAAGAAAAAAAGGACATGCCAGAAAGCTCAATTTCAAGGGATTATGAGACGCATGGAAATCCAACCACAAAGAGGTATCAGCTCACACTAGTCAGAATAAACATCAGCAAAGAAACTACAAACAATAAATGCTGAAGGTGTTGTGGAGAAGTGCATACCCTCAACTTTAAGTGGGACGTAACCTGGTAAGAGCCACTAATGAGAACAGAATGGAGGTGCCTTGACAAGGTAAACATTTTGCTACCATATGATCCAGCATGCCCACTCCTGGGCCTAAAACCTAAGAAGACAGAATTAGAAAGACACAGGCAGGCAAATGTGCATGGCCGCAGTATTACAATAGCCAAGACATGGAAGCAACCGAAAAGTCCATCAACAGATGAGTGGACAAAGAAGAACTGGTACATGCAGAGATGGAATACTAGCCAAGGAAAACAAGGACACAATGCCATTTGCAGGACCATGGATGAGTCTAGAGGTAATCACGCGACTTGTAGTAAGTCAGAAAGAGAAAGACACATATCGTATGATATCACTTATAGGTGTTACCTAAAAATTGATACCAGTGAACATACTTCCACAGAGAAGGGCAATCACAGATTCATTAAACAAACTTATGGTTCACCAATGGAAAGGTGTGAGGATTGGATACATTAAGATATTGGGGTTAACAGACATATACAAACACAGGTGAAGTATATAATCCCCAAAGACCTACGGAATACCAAGAGAAGACTACTCAATATTCTGTCTTAACGTACATGGGGAAAGGATCCCAGGAAGAATAGGCATATGTATATGTGTAAAAGAACCACATCTTGCACACCTAGAAGAAGCCAAACACTGTAATCAAACTTGCTGTGATAAAAAAATAAAAATTAAATTAAAAAAACGAATAAGAAGTCGTGAGACATGAACTTAAGGGGCTTCTTCCTGGCACATTCCGTTCTAAATTACAACCTAGAACACGACTTCCATTGAGGCTCTGTTGCCCTAGTAACCAGATTTGGTAAAGGAGAACTGCTGCCACCTTGTGGCCGTTTCACACAACAGCAGCTTTAATCCCAGCACCAATGGTCAGTTGGTATTCAAAATAATTGCAGGCCTGTAAATCACACCTGCCCTGAAAACAAATCCTGGCGTCGTATATCGACCAAAAAATTCAAAAGACGTCCACATTTCAAAGTGACAGTTTCAAGAGGCATATTTTACACACATTTGCCTTCTGTTTCTTTTTCTTTCTTTCTTTCTTTCTTTGTTAAAAAATGGGAATGGAAAAAGGCTGAACATCAGGAATTAATAAAGCCATGCAAATCCAGTGTACAAAAACGCTCACCTCACGGCCGTCAGAACGATCATCAGCAAAAAAACTCTACAAAGAATAAATGCCGAAGTGGTTTTAGAGAACTGCGTACCCTTTAGCTGCTGGTGGGATGTAACCTGGTAACAGCCAGTAGTGAGAACAGAATGGAGGTGCGTTTCAGGGTAAAAATGGAGCTACCATGTGACCTGGTAGGCCCACTGATGGGTCTATCACCTGAGTAGACCAGAATCAAAAGACATAGGCTGGCAATCCTGCACTGCAGCAACATGTACCATAGCCAAGACCTGGAAGAAACCAAAATGTCCATCAACAGAAAAATGCACCAAGAAGAAGTCATCCGTGTACACAATAGAATATTAGCCATGAAAATGCATGGAAGATTGCCGTTGGCACCACCATAGAAGGATATAGAGATAATCACTCTACTTGAAGTAAGAAAGAAACCGAAAGACAGACATCCTATGACATCACTTATAGGCGTTACCTAAAACTTGATACCCATGAAATAATTTCCAAGAGAAGGACACGCATAGATTCAGAAAACCAAATTATGTTTAACCAAATGGAAAGGTGTAAGGAATGTATGAATTAGGATATGGGGGTTAACAGACATGTACTAATACATATGAAATATATGATCACAAAATACCTATGGAATACGAAGAGAGGTCTACTCAACACTCTATAATAATACATATGAAAGGATCCAAAGAGGAATAGACAGGTACATTGATAGGATGAACCAGAAACTGTACACCTAGGAGAATCTACATTTTTATCAAATTTGCTCTGATAATTAATAAAATTAAATTTAAAAACAAACAACAATTTAGGAGATATAAGCTCTTGGGGGTTTGCGATGGCACATTCGCTCTAATTTGCAGCTTACTAACACGATTTCCAGGAAAGCTCTGTTGCCCAAAAACCCAGAGTTGGAAATGTAGAAATGCTGCCGCCTTTTGGCCGTTTCCCACAAGAGCGGCTTTAAATCCACAGCTAATGGTCACTTAACATTCACAAGGACTCAGGGCTGTAAAGGACACCTGCCCTAAACAATTGTGCTGAAGTAGGGAATGGCCCAAAAAATTCGAAGCTGGCATATTTTTCAAGGAGATAGCATGGAGGGGTAAGTTTTACTCACTCATTTTCAAAAAAGAGGAAAATGGATGAAGGCTCAGCATCAGGAATTATTAAACTCATGCAAATCAATCCCCCCAAAAGGTTTCAACTCACACGTGTCAACTACCATCAGCAAAAGTCTACAAACAATAAATGCTGAAGGTATTTTAGAGAACTGTATACCCTCTAGCTGCTGCAGAGATGTAAAGTGTTAACAGCTAATAATGAGAACAGAAAGGAGCTGCGTTTAAAAGTAAAAATTGAGTCACCATTCCATTCAGCAGGCCCACCGCTGAGCCTCTCACCTGAAAATTCCAGAGTCGAGAAGGCACAGGCTTCAGCAGCTGCACTGAAGGAATTTTCACAATAGCCAAGACACGGAAGCAAACAAAATGTCCACCACCAGATGAATGCATAAAGAAGAAGTGGTCCATGTACACAATGGAATATTAACATGGAAAACACTGAAACCCTGCTGTTTGAGGCACCGTAGATGAGCCTAGATATAATCACAGAACATGAGGAAAGCAAAAGACATATCCTATGATATCACTTATAGGCGTTATCTAACAACTGACACAAATGAACATATTTCCACAAAGAAAGACACTCACAGACTTAGAAAACAAACTATGCTTATCTAAAAGGAAAGCTGGGGGGAATGGAAAAATCAAGATTAGGGTTACCTAATATGTGCACAAATACCTATTAAATATATATATATATCAAAAAGACCGACCATATAGCAAGGGAGGTCTATGGCACACTCTGCAATAATTTACATGAGAAGTGGATATGTACGTGAATATATATATATATATATATATATATATATGTATATATACATATATATATATATATATATATATATATATGTAAGGTACAAATGAACCATATTGTGTACACCTAGGACAAACAATAGTCTAATCATTACCCCGAATAAAATAACTAAAACAACGAACAAGAAGTAATGTGACATAAACTTATGGGGGTTTCTCCTGGCACATTCCATTTTAATTTACAACCTAGGAACAGGACTTCCAGAAAGGCTCTGCTGCCCTAGTAACCAGATATGGGAATGGAGAAATGCTGCCGCCTTGTGGCCGTTTCCCACAACAGCAGCTTTAAACCCAGTGCTAATGGTCACTGAATATTCACACTCATTGCAGGCCTGTAAATGACCCCTGCCCTCAACAAAAATCCTGGGATCTAAACTTGACCAAAAAATTCAAAAGAGGGCAACCTTCCAAGAAGACAATTTCAAGAGGTTAGTTGTACTCTCCGTTTTTTTCTGTTTTTCTTTACCAGAAATTTTAAAAGGCGTGGAAAAATGCTGAATATTAGGAATAAATAAAGACATACAAATCCACATTACAAAAACCTGTCATCTCACACCAGTCAGAATGGCCATCAGCAAAACTTCTGCAAGCAATAAATGCTGAAGGGGTTGTGGAGGGAGGCCTACCCTTGGTTCAACCTAGGACAAGGTAAGAGCCAGTAAGGAAAACAAAAAGGAGGTGCCTTGAAAAGGTAAATACTAAGTTACCATTCAATCAAGCATTCCCACTGCTGGGCCTATCGCCTGAGAGGATGAGAATCAAAAAGACACAGGCTGGGCTTCACTGGTGGCACAGTGGTTGAGAGTCTGCCTGCCAATGCACGGGACACGGGTTCATGCCCCGGTTCGGGAAGATCCCACATGCAGCGGAGCGGCTGGTCCCATGAGCTATGGCTGCTGGGCCTGCGCGTCCAGAACCTGTGCTCTGCAACGGGAGGGGCCGCTGCAGTGCGAGGCCCACGTACTGGGAAAAAGAAACAAAAGACACAGGCTGGCAATCCTGCACTCCAGCAATATTGACCATAGCCAACACTTGGAAGCTACGAAAATGTCCATCAACAGAGGAATGCACAAAGGGAAAGTGGTCCATGTACGCAATGGAATATGACTCCAAATATATATATATATATATATAATTTCAATTTAGAAAACCAACATAAGTAAGGAGACATCAGCATTTGGGGGTTTATCCGGGCACATTCCGCTCTAATATATGACCGAGGAACACCACTGCCAGGAAGGTCTGTTTCCCTAGTTACCAGATTGGGAAAAGCAGAAACGCTGCTGCCCTCTGGCCTTTACCTGCAACAGCAGCTTTAAAACCTGTGCTAAGGGTCACTTCATATGCACCAGTACTGGAGGGATGTAAATCAAACCTGTCTTCAAAATGTCTTGAGGCAGGTAATGGCCAAAATATTCCTAAGTGTCACACATACTTCACGAAAACAATTTGAAGAGGTAAGCTGTACTCACAGTTTGAAGAAAAAAAGGACATGCCAGAAAGCTCAATTTCAAGGGATTATGAGACGCATGGAAATCCAACCACAAAGAGGTATCAGCTCACACTAGTCAGAATAAACATCAGCAAAGAAACTACAAACAATAAATGCTGAAGGTGTTGTGGAGAAGTGCATACCCTCAACTTTAAGTGGGACGTAACCTGGTAAGAGCCACTAATGAGAACAGAATGGAGGTGCCTTGACAAGGTAAACATTTTGCTACCATATGGTCCAGCATGCCCACTCCTGGGCCTAAAACCTAAGAAGACAGAATTAGAAAGACACAGGCAGGCAAATGTGCATGGCCGCAGTATTACAATAGCCAAGACATGGAAGCAACCGAAAAGTCCATCAACAGATGAGTGGACAAAGAAGAACTGGTACATGCAGAGATGGAATACTAGCCAAGGAAAACAAGGACACAATGCCATTTGCAGGACCATGGATGAGTCTAGAGGTAATCACGCGACTTGTAGTAAGTCAGAAAGAGAAAGACACATATCGTATGATATCACTTATAGGTGTTACCTAAAAATTGATACCAGTGAACATACTTCCACAGAGAAGGGCAATCACAGATTCATTAAACAAACTTATGGTTCACCAATGGAAAGGTGTGAGGATTGGATACATTAAGATATTGGGGTTAACAGACATATACAAACACAGGTGAAGTATATAATCCCCAAAGACCTACGGAATACCAAGAGAAGACTACTCAATATTCTGTCTTAACGTACATGGGGAAAGGATCCCAGGAAGAATAGGCATATGTATATGTGTAAAAGAACCACATCTTGCACACCTAGAAGAAGCCAAACACTGTAATCAAACTTGCTGTGATAAAAAAATAAAAATTAAATTAAAAAAACGAATAAGAAGTCGTGAGACATGAACTTAAGGGGCTTCTTCCTGGCACATTCCGTTCTAAATTACAACCTAGAACACGACTTCCATTGAGGCTCTGTTGCCCTAGTAACCAGATTTGGTAAAGGAGAACTGCTGCCACCTTGTGGCCGTTTCACACAACAGCAGCTTTAATCCCAGCACCAATGGTCAGTTGGTATTCAAAATAATTGCAGGCCTGTAAATCACACCTGCCCTGAAAACAAATCCTGGCGTCGTATATCGACCAAAAAATTCAAAAGACGTCCACATTTCAAAGTGACAGTTTCAAGAGGCATATTTTACACACATTTGCCTTCTGTTTCTTTTTCTTTCTTTCTTTCTTTCTTTGTTAAAAAATGGGAATGGAAAAAGGCTGAACATCAGGAATTAATAAAGCCATGCAAATCCAGTGTACAAAAACGCTCACCTCACGGCCGTCAGAACGATCATCAGCAAAAAAACTCTACAAAGAATAAATGCCGAAGTGGTTTTAGAGAACTGCGTACCCTTTAGCTGCTGGTGGGATGTAACCTGGTAACAGCCAGTAGTGAGAACAGAATGGAGGTGCGTTTCAGGGTAAAAATGGAGCTACCATGTGACCTGGTAGGCCCACTGATGGGTCTATCACCTGAGTAGACCAGAATCAAAAGACATAGGCTGGCAATCCTGCACTGCAGCAACATGTACCATAGCCAAGACCTGGAAGAAACCAAAATGTCCATCAACAGAAAAATGCACCAAGAAGAAGTCATCCGTGTACACAATAGAATATTAGCCATGAAAATGCATGGAAGATTGCCGTTGGCACCACCATAGAAGGATATAGAGATAATCACTCTACTTGAAGTAAGAAAGAAACCGAAAGACAGACATCCTATGACATCACTTATAGGCGTTACCTAAAACTTGATACCCATGAAATAATTTCCAAGAGAAGGACACGCATAGATTCAGAAAACCAAATTATGTTTAACCAAATGGAAAGGTGTAAGGAATGTATGAATTAGGATATGGGGGTTAACAGACATGTACTAATACATATGAAATATATGATCACAAAATACCTATGGAATACGAAGAGAGGTCTACTCAACACTCTATAATAATACATATGAAAGGATCCAAAGAGGAATAGACAGGTACATTGATAGGATGAACCAGAAACTGTACACCTAGGAGAATCTACATTTTTATCAAATTTGCTCTGATAATTAATAAAATTAAATTTAAAAACAAACAACAATTTAGGAGATATAAGCTCTTGGGGGTTTGCGATGGCACATTCGCTCTAATTTGCAGCTTACTAACACGATTTCCAGGAAAGCTCTGTTGCCCAAAAACCCAGAGTTGGAAATGTAGAAATGCTGCCGCCTTTTGGCCGTTTCCCACAAGAGCGGCTTTAAATCCACAGCTAATGGTCACTTAACATTCACAAGGACTCAGGGCTGTAAAGGACACCTGCCCTAAACAATTGTGCTGAAGTAGGGAATGGCCCAAAAAATTCGAAGCTGGCATATTTTTCAAGGAGATAGCATGGAGGGGTAAGTTTTACTCACTCATTTTCAAAAAAGAGGAAAATGGATGAAGGCTCAGCATCAGGAATTATTAAACTCATGCAAATCAATCCCCCCAAAAGGTTTCAACTCACACGTGTCAACTACCATCAGCAAAAGTCTACAAACAATAAATGCTGAAGGTATTTTAGAGAACTGTATACCCTCTAGCTGCTGCAGAGATGTAAAGTGTTAACAGCTAATAATGAGAACAGAAAGGAGCTGCGTTTAAAAGTAAAAATTGAGTCACCATTCCATTCAGCAGGCCCACCGCTGAGCCTCTCACCTGAAAATTCCAGAGTCGAGAAGGCACAGGCTTCAGCAGCTGCACTGAAGGAATTTTCACAATAGCCAAGACACGGAAGCAAACAAAATGTCCACCACCAGATGAATGCATAAAGAAGAAGTGGTCCATGTACACAATGGAATATTAACATGGAAAACACTGAAACCCTGCTGTTTGAGGCACCGTAGATGAGCCTAGATATAATCACAGAACATGAGGAAAGCAAAAGACATATCCTATGATATCACTTATAGGCGTTATCTAACAACTGACACAAATGAACATATTTCCACAAAGAAAGACACTCACAGACTTAGAAAACAAACTATGCTTATCTAAAAGGAAAGCTGGGGGGAATGGAAAAATCAAGATTAGGGTTGCCTAATATGTGCACAAATACCTATTAAATATATATATATATCAAAAAGACCGACCATATAGCAAGGGAGGTCTATGGCACACTCTGCAATAATTTACATGAGAAGTGGATATGTACGTGAATATATATATATATATATATGTATATATACATATATATATATATATATATATATATATATATATATATATATGTAAGGTACAAATGAACCATATTGTGTACACCTAGGACAAACAATAGTCTAATCATTACCCCGAATAAAATAACTAAAACAACGAACAAGAAGTAATGTGACATAAACTTATGGGGGTTTCTCCTGGCACATTCCATTTTAATTTACAACCTAGGAACAGGACTTCCAGAAAGGCTCTGCTGCCCTAGTAACCAGATATGGGAATGGAGAAATGCTGCCGCCTTGTGGCCGTTTCCCACAACAGCAGCTTTAAACCCAGTGCTAATGGTCACTGAATATTCACACTCATTGCAGGCCTGTAAATGACCCCTGCCCTCAACAAAAATCCTGGGATCTAAACTTGACCAAAAAATTCAAAAGAGGGCAACCTTCCAAGAAGACAATTTCAAGAGGTTAATTGTACTCTCCGTTTTTTTCTGTTTTTACCAGAAATTTTAAAAGGCGTGGAAAAATGCTGAATATTAGGAATAAATAAAGACATGCAAATCCACATTACAAAAACCTGTCGTCTCACACCAGTCAGAATGGCCATCAGCAAAACTTCTGCAAGCAATAAATGCTGAAGGGGTTGTGGAGGGAGGCCTACCCTTGGTTCAACCTAGGACAAGGTAAGAGCCAGTAAGGAAAACAAAAAGGAGGTGCCTTGAAAAGGTAAATACTAAGTTACCATTCAATCAAGCATTCCCACTGCTGGGCCTATCGCCTGAGAGGATGAGAATCAAAAAGACACAGGCTGGGCTTCACTGGTGGCACAGTGGTTGAGAGTCTGCCTGCCAATGCACGGGACACGGGTTCATGCCCCGGTTCGGGAAGATCCCACATGCAGCGGAGCGGCTGGTCCCATGAGCTATGGCTGCTGGGCCTGCGCGTCCAGAACCTGTGCTCTGCAACGGGAGGGGCCGCTGCAGTGCGAGGCCCACGTACTGGGAAAAAGAAACAAAAGACACAGGCTGGCAATCCTGCACTCCAGCAATATTGACCATAGCCAACACTTGGAAGCTACGAAAATGTCCATCAACAGAGGAATGCACAAAGGGAAAGTGGTCCATGTACGCAATGGAATATGACTCCAAATATATATATATATATATATAATTTCAATTTAGAAAACCAACATAAGTAAGGAGACATCAGCATTTGGGGGTTTATCCGGGCACATTCCGCTCTAATATATGACCGAGGAACACCACTGCCAGGAAGGTCTGTTTCCCTAGTTACCAGATTGGGAAAAGCAGAAACGCTGCTGCCCTCTGGCCTTTACCTGCAACAGCAGCTTTAAAACCTGTGCTAAGGGTCACTTCATATGCACCAGTACTGGAGGGATGTAAATCAAACCTGTCTTCAAAATGTCTTGAGGCAGGTAATGGCCAAAATATTCCTAAGTGTCACACATACTTCACGAAAACAATTTGAAGAGGTAAGCTGTACTCACAGTTTGAAGAAAAAAAGGACATGCCAGAAAGCTCAATTTCAAGGGATTATGAGACGCATGGAAATCCAACCACAAAGAGGTATCAGCTCACACTAGTCAGAATAAACATCAGCAAAGAAACTACAAACAATAAATGCTGAAGGTGTTGTGGAGAAGTGCATACCCTCAACTTTAAGTGGGACGTAACCTGGTAAGAGCCACTAATGAGAACAGAATGGAGGTGCCTTGACAAGGTAAACATTTTGCTACCATATGGTCCAGCATGCCCACTCCTGGGCCTAAAACCTAAGAAGACAGAATTAGAAAGACACAGGCAGGCAAATGTGCATGGCCGCAGTATTACAATAGCCAAGACATGGAAGCAACCGAAAAGTCCATCAACAGATGAGTGGACAAAGAAGAACTGGTACATGCAGAGATGGAATACTAGCCAAGGAAAACAAGGACACAATGCCATTTGCAGGACCATGGATGAGTCTAGAGGTAATCACGCGACTTGTAGTAAGTCAGAAAGAGAAAGACACATATCGTATGATATCACTTATAGGTGTTACCTAAAAATTGATACCAGTGAACATACTTCCACAGAGAAGGGCAATCACAGATTCATTAAACAAACTTATGGTTCACCAATGGAAAGGTGTGAGGATTGGATACATTAAGATATTGGGGTTAACAGACATATACAAACACAGGTGAAGTATATAATCCCCAAAGACCTACGGAATACCAAGAGAAGACTACTCAATATTCTGTCTTAACGTACATGGGGAAAGGATCCCAGGAAGAATAGGCATATGTATATGTGTAAAAGAACCACATCTTGCACACCTAGAAGAAGCCAAACACTGTAATCAAACTTGCTGTGATAAAAAAATAAAAATTAAATTAAAAAAACGAATAAGAAGTCGTGAGACATGAACTTAAGGGGCTTCTTCCTGGCACATTCCGTTCTAAATTACAACCTAGAACACGACTTCCATTGAGGCTCTGTTGCCCTAGTAACCAGATTTGGTAAAGGAGAACTGCTGCCACCTTGTGGCCGTTTCACACAACAGCAGCTTTAATCCCAGCACCAATGGTCAGTTGGTATTCAAAATAATTGCAGGCCTGTAAATCACACCTGCCCTGAAAACAAATCCTGGCGTCGTATATCGACCAAAAAATTCAAAAGACGTCCACATTTCAAAGTGACAGTTTCAAGAGGCATATTTTACACACATTTGCCTTCTGTTTCTTTTTCTTTCTTTCTTTCTTTCTTTGTTAAAAAATGGGAATGGAAAAAGGCTGAACATCAGGAATTAATAAAGCCATGCAAATCCAGTGTACAAAAACGCTCACCTCACGGCCGTCAGAACGATCATCAGCAAAAAAACTCTACAAAGAATAAATGCCGAAGTGGTTTTAGAGAACTGCGTACCCTTTAGCTGCTGGTGGGATGTAACCTGGTAACAGCCAGTAGTGAGAACAGAATGGAGGTGCGTTTCAGGGTAAAAATGGAGCTACCATGTGACCTGGTAGGCCCACTGATGGGTCTATCACCTGAGTAGACCAGAATCAAAAGACATAGGCTGGCAATCCTGCACTGCAGCAACATGTACCATAGCCAAGACCTGGAAGAAACCAAAATGTCCATCAACAGAAAAATGCACCAAGAAGAAGTCATCCGTGTACACAATAGAATATTAGCCATGAAAATGCATGGAAGATTGCCGTTGGCACCACCATAGAAGGATATAGAGATAATCACTCTACTTGAAGTAAGAAAGAAACCAAAAGACAGACATCCTATGACATCACTTATAGGCGTTACCTAAAACTTGATACCCATGAAATAATTTCCAAGAGAAGGACACGCATAGATTCAGAAAACCAAATTATGTTTAACCAAATGGAAAGGTGTAAGGAATGTATGAATTAGGATATGGGGGTTAACAGACATGTACTAATACATATGAAATATATGATCACAAAATACCTATGGAATACGAAGAGAGGTCTACTCAACACTCTATAACAATACATATGAAAGGATCCAAAGAGGAATAGACAGGTACATTGATAGGATGAACCAGAAACTGTACACCTAGGAGAATCTACATTTTTATCAAATTTGCTCTGATAATTAATAAAATTAAATTTAAAAACAAACAACAATTTAGGAGATATAAGCTCTTGGGGGTTTGCGATGGCACATTCGCTCTAATTTGCAGCTTACTAACACGATTTCCAGGAAAGCTCTGTTGCCCAAAAACCCAGAGTTGGAAATGTAGAAATGCTGCCGCCTTTTGGCCGTTTCCCACAAGAGCGGCTTTAAATCCACAGCTAATGGTCACTTAACATTCACAAGGACTCAGGGCTGTAAAGGACACCTGCCCTAAACAATTGTGCTGAAGTAGGGAATGGCCCAAAAAATTCGAAGCTGGCATATTTTTCAAGGAGATAGCATGGAGGGGTAAGTTTTACTCACTCATTTTCAAAAAAGAGGAAAATGGATGAAGGCTCAGCATCAGGAATTATTAAACTCATGCAAATCAATCCCCCCAAAAGGTTTCAACTCACACGTGTCAACTACCATCAGCAAAAGTCTACAAACAATAAATGCTGAAGGTATTTTAGAGAACTGTATACCCTCTAGCTGCTGCAGAGATGTAAAGTGTTAACAGCTAATAATGAGAACAGAAAGGAGCTGCGTTTAAAAGTAAAAATTGAGTCACCATTCCATTCAGCAGGCCCACCGCTGAGCCTCTCACCTGAAAATTCCAGAGTCGAGAAGGCACAGGCTTCAGCAGCTGCACTGAAGGAATTTTCACAATAGCCAAGACACGGAAGCAAACAAAATGTCCACCACCAGATGAATGCATAAAGAAGAAGTGGTCCATGTACACAATGGAATATTAACATGGAAAACACTGAAACCCTGCTGTTTGAGGCACCGTAGATGAGCCTAGATATAATCACAGAACATGAGGAAAGCAAAAGACATATCCTATGATATCACTTATAGGCGTTATCTAACAACTGACACAAATGAACATATTTCCACAAAGAAAGACACTCACAGACTTAGAAAACAAACTATGCTTATCTAAAAGGAAAGCTGGGGGGAATGGAAAAATCAAGATTAGGGTTGCCTAATATGTGCACAAATACCTATTAAATATATATATATATCAAAAAGACCGACCATATAGCAAGGGAGGTCTATGGCACACTCTGCAATAATTTACATGAGAAGTGGATATGTACGTGAATATATATATATATATATATATATGTATATATACATATATATATATATATATATATATATATATATATATATATGTAAGGTACAAATGAACCATATTGTGTACACCTAGGACAAACAATAGTCTAATCATTACCCCGAATAAAATAACTAAAACAACGAACAAGAAGTAATGTGACATAAACTTATGGGGGTTTCTCCTGGCACATTCCATTTTAATTTACAACCTAGGAACAGGACTTCCAGAAAGGCTCTGCTGCCCTAGTAACCAGATATGGGAATGGAGAAATGCTGCCGCCTTGTGGCCGTTTCCCACAACAGCAGCTTTAAACCCAGTGCTAATGGTCACTGAATATTCACACTCATTGCAGGCCTGTAAATGACCCCTGCCCTCAACAAAAATCCTGGGATCTAAACTTGACCAAAAAATTCAAAAGAGGGCAACCTTCCAAGAAGACAATTTCAAGAGGTTAATTGTACTCTCCGTTTTTTTCTGTTTTTCTTTACCAGAAATTTTAAAAGGCGTGGAAAAATGCTGAATATTAGGAATAAATAAAGACATGCAAATCCACATTACAAAAACCTGTCATCTCACACCAGTCAGAATGGCCATCAGCAAAACTTCTGCAAGCAATAAATGCTGAAGGGGTTGTGGAGGGAGGCCTACCCTTGGTTCAACCTAGGACAAGGTAAGAGCCAGTAAGGAAAACAAAAAGGAGGTGCCTTGAAAAGGTAAATACTAAGTTACCATTCAATCAAGCATTCCCACTGCTGGGCCTATCGCCTGAGAGGATGAGAATCAAAAAGACACAGGCTGGGCTTCACTGGTGGCACAGTGGTTGAGAGTCTGCCTGCCAATGCACGGGACACGGGTTCATGCCCCGGTTCGGGAAGATCCCACATGCAGCGGAGCGGCTGGTCCCATGAGCTATGGCTGCTGGGCCTGCGCGTCCAGAACCTGTGCTCTGCAACGGGAGGGGCCGCTGCAGTGCGAGGCCCACGTACTGGGAAAAAGAAACAAAAGACACAGGCTGGCAATCCTGCACTCCAGCAATATTGACCATAGCCAACACTTGGAAGCTACGAAAATGTCCATCAACAGAGGAATGCACAAAGGGAAAGTGGTCCATGTACGCAATGGAATATGACTCCAAATATATATATATATATATATATAATTTCAATTTAGAAAACCAACATAAGTAAGGAGACATCAGCATTTGGGGGTTTATCCGGGCACATTCCGCTCTAATATATGACCGAGGAACACCACTGCCAGGAAGGTCTGTTTCCCTAGTTACCAGATTGGGAAAAGCAGAAACGCTGCTGCCCTCTGGCCTTTACCTGCAACAGCAGCTTTAAAACCTGTGCTAAGGGTCACTTCATATGCACCAGTACTGGAGGGATGTAAATCAAACCTGTCTTCAAAATGTCTTGAGGCAGGTAATGGCCAAAATATTCCTAAGTGTCACACATACTTCACGAAAACAATTTGAAGAGGTAAGCTGTACTCACAGTTTGAAGAAAAAAAGGACATGCCAGAAAGCTCAATTTCAAGGGATTATGAGACGCATGGAAATCCAACCACAAAGAGGTATCAGCTCACACTAGTCAGAATAAACATCAGCAAAGAAACTACAAACAATAAATGCTGAAGGTGTTGTGGAGAAGTGCATACCCTCAACTTTAAGTGGGACGTAACCTGGTAAGAGCCACTAATGAGAACAGAATGGAGGTGCCTTGACAAGGTAAACATTTTGCTACCATATGGTCCAGCATGCCCACTCCTGGGCCTAAAACCTAAGAAGACAGAATTAGAAAGACACAGGCAGGCAAATGTGCATGGCCGCAGTATTACAATAGCCAAGACATGGAAGCAACCGAAAAGTCCATCAACAGATGAGTGGACAAAGAAGAACTGGTACATGCAGAGATGGAATACTAGCCAAGGAAAACAAGGACACAATGCCATTTGCAGGACCATGGATGAGTCTAGAGGTAATCACGCGACTTGTAGTAAGTCAGAAAGAGAAAGACACATATCGTATGATATCACTTATAGGTGTTACCTAAAAATTGATACCAGTGAACATACTTCCACAGAGAAGGGCAATCACAGATTCATTAAACAAACTTATGGTTCACCAATGGAAAGGTGTGAGGATTGGATACATTAAGATATTGGGGTTAACAGACATATACAAACACAGGTGAAGTATATAATCCCCAAAGACCTACGGAATACCAAGAGAAGACTACTCAATATTCTGTCTTAACGTACATGGGGAAAGGATCCCAGGAAGAATAGGCATATGTATATGTGTAAAAGAACCACATCTTGCACACCTAGAAGAAGCCAAACACTGTAATCAAACTTGCTGTGATAAAAAAATAAAAATTAAATTAAAAAAACGAATAAGAAGTCGTGAGACATGAACTTAAGGGGCTTCTTCCTGGCACATTCCGTTCTAAATTACAACCTAGAACACGACTTCCATTGAGGCTCTGTTGCCCTAGTAACCAGATTTGGTAAAGGAGAACTGCTGCCACCTTGTGGCCGTTTCACACAACAGCAGCTTTAATCCCAGCACCAATGGTCAGTTGGTATTCAAAATAATTGCAGGCCTGTAAATCACACCTGCCCTGAAAACAAATCCTGGCATCGTATATCGACCAAAAAATTCAAAAGACGTCCACATTTCAAAGTGACAGTTTCAAGAGGCATATTTTACACACATTTGCCTTCTGTTTCTTTTTCTTTCTTTCTTTCTTTCTTTGTTAAAAAATGGGAATGGAAAAAGGCTGAACATCAGGAATTAATAAAGCCATGCAAATCCAGTGTACAAAAACGCTCACCTCACGGCCGTCAGAACGATCATCAGCAAAAAAACTCTACAAAGAATAAATGCCGAAGTGGTTTTAGAGAACTGCGTACCCTTTAGCTGCTGGTGGGATGTAACCTGGTAACAGCCAGTAGTGAGAACAGAATGGAGGTGCGTTTCAGGGTAAAAATGGAGCTACCATGTGACCTGGTAGGCCCACTGATGGGTCTATCACCTGAGTAGACCAGAATCAAAAGACATAGGCTGGCAATCCTGCACTGCAGCAACATGTACCATAGCCAAGACCTGGAAGAAACCAAAATGTCCATCAACAGAAAAATGCACCAAGAAGAAGTCATCCGTGTACACAATAGAATATTAGCCATGAAAATGCATGGAAGATTGCCGTTGGCACCACCATAGAAGGATATAGAGATAATCACTCTACTTGAAGTAAGAAAGAAACCGAAAGACAGACATCCTATGACATCACTTATAGGCGTTACCTAAAACTTGATACCCATGAAATAATTTCCAAGAGAAGGACACGCATAGATTCAGAAAACCAAATTATGTTTAACCAAATGGAAAGGTGTAAGGAATGTATGAATTAGGATATGGGGGTTAACAGACATGTACTAATACATATGAAATATATGATCACAAAATACCTATGGAATACGAAGAGAGGTCTACTCAACACTCTATAATAATACATATGAAAGGATCCAAAGAGGAATAGACAGGTACATTGATAGGATGAACCAGAAACTGTACACCTAGGAGAATCTACATTTTTATCAAATTTGCTCTGATAATTAATAAAATTAAATTTAAAAACAAACAACAATTTAGGAGATATAAGCTCTTGGGGGTTTGCGATGGCACATTCGCTCTAATTTGCAGCTTACTAACACGATTTCCAGGAAAGCTCTGTTGCCCAAAAACCCAGAGTTGGAAATGTAGAAATGCTGCCGCCTTTTGGCCGTTTCCCACAAGAGCGGCTTTAAATCCACAGCTAATGGTCACTTAACATTCACAAGGACTCAGGGCTGTAAAGGACACCTGCCCTAAACAATTGTGCTGAAGTAGGGAATGGCCCAAAAAATTCGAAGCTGGCATATTTTTCAAGGAGATAGCATGCAGGGGTAAGTTTTACTCACTCATTTTCAAAAAAGAGGAAAATGGATGAAGGCTCAGCATCAGGAATTATTAAACTCATGCAAATCAATCCCCCCAAAAGGTTTCAACTCACACGTGTCAACTACCATCAGCAAAAGTCTACAAACAATAAATGCTGAAGGTATTTTAGAGAACTGTATACCCTCTAGCTGCTGCAGAGATGTAAAGTGTTAACAGCTAATAATGAGAACAGAAAGGAGCTGCGTTTAAAAGTAAAAATTGAGTCACCATTCCATTCAGCAGGCCCACCGCTGAGCCTCTCACCTGAAAATTCCAGAGTCGAGAAGGCACAGGCTTCAGCAGCTGCACTGAAGGAATTTTCACAATAGCCAAGACACGGAAGCAAACAAAATGTCCACCACCAGATGAATGCATAAAGAAGAAGTGGTCCATGTACACAATGGAATATTAACATGGAAAACACTGAAACCCTGCTGTTTGAGGCACCGTAGATGAGCCTAGATATAATCACAGAACATGAGGAAAGCAAAAGACATATCCTATGATATCACTTATAGGCGTTATCTAACAACTGACACAAATGAACATATTTCCACAAAGAAAGACACTCACAGACTTAGAAAACAAACTATGCTTATCTAAAAGGAAAGCTGGGGGGAATGGAAAAATCAAGATTAGGGTTGCCTAATATGTGCACAAATACCTATTAAATATATATATATATCAAAAAGACCGACCATATAGCAAGGGAGGTCTATGGCACACTCTGCAATAATTTACATGAGAAGTGGATATGTACGTGAATATATATATATATATATATATATGTATATATACATATATATATATATATATATATATATATATATATATGTAAGGTACAAATGAACCATATTGTGTACACCTAGGACAAACAATAGTCTAATCATTACCCCGAATAAAATAACTAAAACAACGAACAAGAAGTAATGTGACATAAACTTATGGGGGTTTCTCCTGGCACATTCCATTTTAATTTACAACCTAGGAACAGGACTTCCAGAAAGGCTCTGCTGCCCTAGTAACCAGATATGGGAATGGAGAAATGCTGCCGCCTTGTGGCCGTTTCCCACAACAGCAGCTTTAAACCCAGTGCTAATGGTCACTGAATATTCACACTCATTGCAGGCCTGTAAATGACCCCTGCCCTCAACAAAAATCCTGGGATCTAAACTTGACCAAAAAATTCAAAAGAGGGCAACCTTCCAAGAAGACAATTTCAAGAGGTTAGTTGTACTCTCCGTTTTTTTCTGTTTTTCTTTACCAGAAATTTTAAAAGGCGTGGAAAAATGCTGAATATTAGGAATAAATAAAGACATACAAATCCACATTACAAAAACCTGTCATCTCACACCAGTCAGAATGGCCATCAGCAAAACTTCTGCAAGCAATAAATGCTGAAGGGGTTGTGGAGGGAGGCCTACCCTTGGTTCAACCTAGGACAAGGTAAGAGCCAGTAAGGAAAACAAAAAGGAGGTGCCTTGAAAAGGTAAATACTAAGTTACCATTCAATCAAGCATTCCCACTGCTGGGCCTATCGCCTGAGAGGATGAGAATCAAAAAGACACAGGCTGGGCTTCACTGGTGGCACAGTGGTTGAGAGTCTGCCTGCCAATGCACGGGACACGGGTTCATGCCCCGGTTCGGGAAGATCCCACATGCAGCGGAGCGGCTGGTCCCATGAGCTATGGCTGCTGGGCCTGCGCGTCCAGAACCTGTGCTCTGCAACGGGAGGGGCCGCTGCAGTGCGAGGCCCACGTACTGGGAAAAAGAAACAAAAGACACAGGCTGGCAATCCTGCACTCCAGCAATATTGACCATAGCCAACACTTGGAAGCTACGAAAATGTCCATCAACAGAGGAATGCACAAAGGGAAAGTGGTCCATGTACGCAATGGAATATGACTCCAAATATATATATATATATATATAATTTCAATTTAGAAAACCAACATAAGTAAGGAGACATCAGCATTTGGGGGTTTATCCGGGCACATTCCGCTCTAATATATGACCGAGGAACACCACTGCCAGGAAGGTCTGTTTCCCTAGTTACCAGATTGGGAAAAGCAGAAACGCTGCTGCCCTCTGGCCTTTACCTGCAACAGCAGCTTTAAAACCTGTGCTAAGGGTCACTTCATATGCACCAGTACTGGAGGGATGTAAATCAAACCTGTCTTCAAAATGTCTTGAGGCAGGTAATGGCCAAAATATTCCTAAGTGTCACACATACTTCACGAAAACAATTTGAAGAGGTAAGCTGTACTCACAGTTTGAAGAAAAAAAGGACATGCCAGAAAGCTCAATTTCAAGGGATTATGAGACGCATGGAAATCCAACCACAAAGAGGTATCAGCTCACACTAGTCAGAATAAACATCAGCAAAGAAACTACAAACAATAAATGCTGAAGGTGTTGTGGAGAAGTGCATACCCTCAACTTTAAGTGGGACGTAACCTGGTAAGAGCCACTAATGAGAACAGAATGGAGGTGCCTTGACAAGGTAAACATTTTGCTACCATATGGTCCAGCATGCCCACTCCTGGGCCTAAAACCTAAGAAGACAGAATTAGAAAGACACAGGCAGGCAAATGTGCATGGCCGCAGTATTACAATAGCCAAGACATGGAAGCAACCGAAAAGTCCATCAACAGATGAGTGGACAAAGAAGAACTGGTACATGCAGAGATGGAATACTAGCCAAGGAAAACAAGGACACAATGCCATTTGCAGGACCATGGATGAGTCTAGAGGTAATCACGCGACTTGTAGTAAGTCAGAAAGAGAAAGACACATATCGTATGATATCACTTATAGGTGTTACCTAAAAATTGATACCAGTGAACATACTTCCACAGAGAAGGGCAATCACAGATTCATTAAACAAACTTATGGTTCACCAATGGAAAGGTGTGAGGATTGGATACATTAAGATATTGGGGTTAACAGACATATACAAACACAGGTGAAGTATATAATCCCCAAAGACCTACGGAATACCAAGAGAAGACTACTCAATATTCTGTCTTAACGTACATGGGGAAAGGATCCCAGGAAGAATAGGCATATGTATATGTGTAAAAGAACCACATCTTGCACACCTAGAAGAAGCCAAACACTGTAATCAAACTTGCTGTGATAAAAAAATAAAAATTAAATTAAAAAAACGAATAAGAAGTCGTGAGACATGAACTTAAGGGGCTTCTTCCTGGCACATTCCGTTCTAAATTACAACCTAGAACACGACTTCCATTGAGGCTCTGTTGCCCTAGTAACCAGATTTGGTAAAGGAGAACTGCTGCCACCTTGTGGCCGTTTCACACAACAGCAGCTTTAATCCCAGCACCAATGGTCAGTTGGTATTCAAAATAATTGCAGGCCTGTAAATCACACCTGCCCTGAAAACAAATCCTGGCGTCGTATATCGACCAAAAAATTCAAAAGACGTCCACATTTCAAAGTGACAGTTTCAAGAGGCATATTTTACACACATTTGCCTTCTGTTTCTTTTTCTTTCTTTCTTTCTTTCTTTGTTAAAAAATGGGAATGGAAAAAGGCTGAACATCAGGAATTAATAAAGCCATGCAAATCCAGTGTACAAAAACGCTCACCTCACGGCCGTCAGAACGATCATCAGCAAAAAAACTCTACAAAGAATAAATGCCGAAGTGGTTTTAGAGAACTGCGTACCCTTTAGCTGCTGGTGGGATGTAACCTGGTAACAGCCAGTAGTGAGAACAGAATGGAGGTGCGTTTCAGGGTAAAAATGGAGCTACCATGTGACCTGGTAGGCCCACTGATGGGTCTATCACCTGAGTAGACCAGAATCAAAAGACATAGGCTGGCAATCCTGCACTGCAGCAACATGTACCATAGCCAAGACCTGGAAGAAACCAAAATGTCCATCAACAGAAAAATGCACCAAGAAGAAGTCATCCGTGTACACAATAGAATATTAGCCATGAAAATGCATGGAAGATTGCCGTTGGCACCACCATAGAAGGATATAGAGATAATCACTCTACTTGAAGTAAGAAAGAAACCGAAAGACAGACATCCTATGACATCACTTATAGGCGTTACCTAAAACTTGATACCCATGAAATAATTTCCAAGAGAAGGACACGCATAGATTCAGAAAACCAAATTATGTTTAACCAAATGGAAAGGTGTAAGGAATGTATGAATTAGGATATGGGGGTTAACAGACATGTACTAATACATATGAAATATATGATCACAAAATACCTATGGAATACGAAGAGAGGTCTACTCAACACTCTATAATAATACATATGAAAGGATCCAAAGAGGAATAGACAGGTACATTGATAGGATGAACCAGAAACTGTACACCTAGGAGAATCTACATTTTTATCAAATTTGCTCTGATAATTAATAAAATTAAATTTAAAAACAAACAACAATTTAGGAGATATAAGCTCTTGGGGGTTTGCGATGGCACATTCGCTCTAATTTGCAGCTTACTAACACGATTTCCAGGAAAGCTCTGTTGCCCAAAAACCCAGAGTTGGAAATGTAGAAATGCTGCCGCCTTTTGGCCGTTTCCCACAAGAGCGGCTTTAAATCCACAGCTAATGGTCACTTAACATTCACAAGGACTCAGGGCTGTAAAGGACACCTGCCCTAAACAATTGTGCTGAAGTAGGGAATGGCCCAAAAAATTCGAAGCTGGCATATTTTTCAAGGAGATAGCATGGAGGGGTAAGTTTTACTCACTCATTTTCAAAAAAGAGGAAAATGGATGAAGGCTCAGCATCAGGAATTATTAAACTCATGCAAATCAATCCCCCCAAAAGGTTTCAACTCACACGTGTCAACTACCATCAGCAAAAGTCTACAAACAATAAATGCTGAAGGTATTTTAGAGAACTGTATACCCTCTAGCTGCTGCAGAGATGTAAAGTGTTAACAGCTAATAATGAGAACAGAAAGGAGCTGCGTTTAAAAGTAAAAATTGAGTCACCATTCCATTCGGCAGGCCCACCGCTGAGCCTCTCACCTGAAAATTCCAGAGTCGAGAAGGCACAGGCTTCAGCAGCTGCACTGAAGGAATTTTCACAATAGCCAAGACACGGAAGCAAACAAAATGTCCACCACCAGATGAATGCATAAAGAAGAAGTGGTCCATGTACACAATGGAATATTAACATGGAAAACACTGAAACCCTGCTGTTTGAGGCACCGTAGATGAGCCTAGATATAATCACAGAACATGAGGAAAGCAAAAGACATATCCTATGATATCACTTATAGGCGTTATCTAACAACTGACACAAATGAACATATTTCCACAAAGAAAGACACTCACAGACTTAGAAAACAAACTATGCTTATCTAAAAGGAAAGCTGGGGGGAATGGAAAAATCAAGATTAGGGTTGCCTAATATGTGCACAAATACCTATTAAATATATATATATATCAAAAAGACCGACCATATAGCAAGGGAGGTCTATGGCACACTCTGCAATAATTTACATGAGAAGTGGATATGTACGTGAATATATATATATATATATATATGTATATATACATATATATATATATATATATATATATATATATATGTAAGGTACAAATGAACCATATTGTGTACACCTAGGACAAACAATAGTCTAATCATTACCCCGAATAAAATAACTAAAACAACGAACAAGAAGTAATGTGACATAAACTTATGGGGGTTTCTCCTGGCACATTCCATTTTAATTTACAACCTAGGAACAGGACTTCCAGAAAGGCTCTGCTGCCCTAGTAACCAGATATGGGAATGGAGAAATGCTGCCGCCTTGTGGCCGTTTCCCACAACAGCAGCTTTAAACCCAGTGCTAATGGTCACTGAATATTCACACTCATTGCAGGCCTGTAAATGACCCCTGCCCTCAACAAAAATCCTGGGATCTAAACTTGACCAAAAAATTCAAAAGAGGGCAACCTTCCAAGAAGACAATTTCAAGAGGTTAGTTGTACTCTCCGTTTTTTTCTGTTTTTCTTTACCAGAAATTTTAAAAGGCGTGGAAAAATGCTGAATATTAGGAATAAATAAAGACATACAAATCCACATTACAAAAACCTGTCATCTCACACCAGTCAGAATGGCCATCAGCAAAACTTCTGCAAGCAATAAATGCTGAAGGGGTTGTGGAGGGAGGCCTACCCTTGGTTCAACCTAGGACAAGGTAAGAGCCAGTAAGGAAAACAAAAAGGAGGTGCCTTGAAAAGGTAAATACTAAGTTACCATTCAATCAAGCATTCCCACTGCTGGGCCTATCGCCTGAGAGGATGAGAATCAAAAAGACACAGGCTGGGCTTCACTGGTGGCACAGTGGTTGAGAGTCTGCCTGCCAATGCACGGGACACGGGTTCATGCCCCGGTTCGGGAAGATCCCACATGCAGCGGAGCGGCTGGTCCCATGAGCTATGGCTGCTGGGCCTGCGCGTCCAGAACCTGTGCTCTGCAACGGGAGGGGCCGCTGCAGTGCGAGGCCCACGTACTGGGAAAAAGAAACAAAAGACACAGGCTGGCAATCCTGCACTCCAGCAATATTGACCATAGCCAACACTTGGAAGCTACGAAAATGTCCATCAACAGAGGAATGCACAAAGGGAAAGTGGTCCATGTACGCAATGGAATATGACTCCAAATATATATATATATATATATAATTTCAATTTAGAAAACCAACATAAGTAAGGAGACATCAGCATTTGGGGGTTTATCCGGGCACATTCCGCTCTAATATATGACCGAGGAACACCACTGCCAGGAAGGTCTGTTTCCCTAGTTACCAGATTGGGAAAAGCAGAAACGCTGCTGCCCTCTGGCCTTTACCTGCAACAGCAGCTTTAAAACCTGTGCTAAGGGTCACTTCATATGCACCAGTACTGGAGGGATGTAAATCAAACCTGTCTTCAAAATGTCTTGAGGCAGGTAATGGCCAAAATATTCCTAAGTGTCACACATACTTCACGAAAACAATTTGAAGAGGTAAGCTGTACTCACAGTTTGAAGAAAAAAAGGACATGCCAGAAAGCTCAATTTCAAGGGATTATGAGACGCATGGAAATCCAACCACAAAGAGGTATCAGCTCACACTAGTCAGAATAAACATCAGCAAAGAAACTACAAACAATAAATGCTGAAGGTGTTGTGGAGAAGTGCATACCCTCAACTTTAAGTGGGACGTAACCTGGTAAGAGCCACTAATGAGAACAGAATGGAGGTGCCTTGACAAGGTAAACATTTTGCTACCATATGGTCCAGCATGCCCACTCCTGGGCCTAAAACCTAAGAAGACAGAATTAGAAAGACACAGGCAGGCAAATGTGCATGGCCGCAGTATTACAATAGCCAAGACATGGAAGCAACCGAAAAGTCCATCAACAGATGAGTGGACAAAGAAGAACTGGTACATGCAGAGATGGAATACTAGCCAAGGAAAACAAGGACACAATGCCATTTGCAGGACCATGGATGAGTCTAGAGGTAATCACGCGACTTGTAGTAAGTCAGAAAGAGAAAGACACATATCGTATGATATCACTTATAGGTGTTACCTAAAAATTGATACCAGTGAACATACTTCCACAGAGAAGGGCAATCACAGATTCATTAAACAAACTTATGGTTCACCAATGGAAAGGTGTGAGGATTGGATACATTAAGATATTGGGGTTAACAGACATATACAAACACAGGTGAAGTATATAATCCCCAAAGACCTACGGAATACCAAGAGAAGACTACTCAATATTCTGTCTTAACGTACATGGGGAAAGGATCCCAGGAAGAATAGGCATATGTATATGTGTAAAAGAACCACATCTTGCACACCTAGAAGAAGCCAAACACTGTAATCAAACTTGCTGTGATAAAAAAATAAAAATTAAATTAAAAAAACGAATAAGAAGTCGTGAGACATGAACTTAAGGGGCTTCTTCCTGGCACATTCCGTTCTAAATTACAACCTAGAACACGACTTCCATTGAGGCTCTGTTGCCCTAGTAACCAGATTTGGTAAAGGAGAACTGCTGCCACCTTGTGGCCGTTTCACACAACAGCAGCTTTAATCCCAGCACCAATGGTCAGTTGGTATTCAAAATAATTGCAGGCCTGTAAATCACACCTGCCCTGAAAACAAATCCTGGCGTCGTATATCGACCAAAAAATTCAAAAGACGTCCACATTTCAAAGTGACAGTTTCAAGAGGCATATTTTACACACATTTGCCTTCTGTTTCTTTTTCTTTCTTTCTTTCTTTCTTTGTTAAAAAATGGGAATGGAAAAAGGCTGAACATCAGGAATTAATAAAGCCATGCAAATCCAGTGTACAAAAACGCTCACCTCACGGCCGTCAGAACGATCATCAGCAAAAAAACTCTACAAAGAATAAATGCCGAAGTGGTTTTAGAGAACTGCGTACCCTTTAGCTGCTGGTGGGATGTAACCTGGTAACAGCCAGTAGTGAGAACAGAATGGAGGTGCGTTTCAGGGTAAAAATGGAGCTACCATGTGACCTGGTAGGCCCACTGATGGGTCTATCACCTGAGTAGACCAGAATCAAAAGACATAGGCTGGCAATCCTGCACTGCAGCAACATGTACCATAGCCAAGACCTGGAAGAAACCAAAATGTCCATCAACAGAAAAATGCACCAAGAAGAAGTCATCCGTGTACACAATAGAATATTAGCCATGAAAATGCATGGAAGATTGCCGTTGGCACCACCATAGAAGGATATAGAGATAATCACTCTACTTGAAGTAAGAAAGAAACCGAAAGACAGACATCCTATGACATCACTTATAGGCGTTACCTAAAACTTGATACCCATGAAATAATTTCCAAGAGAAGGACACGCATAGATTCAGAAAACCAAATTATGTTTAACCAAATGGAAAGGTGTAAGGAATGTATGAATTAGGATATGGGGGTTAACAGACATGTACTAATACATATGAAATATATGATCACAAAATACCTATGGAATACGAAGAGAGGTCTACTCAACACTCTATAATAATACATATGAAAGGATCCAAAGAGGAATAGACAGGTACATTGATAGGATGAACCAGAAACTGTACACCTAGGAGAATCTACATTTTTATCAAATTTGCTCTGATAATTAATAAAATTAAATTTAAAAACAAACAACAATTTAGGAGATATAAGCTCTTGGGGGTTTGCGATGGCACATTCGCTCTAATTTGCAGCTTACTAACACGATTTCCAGGAAAGCTCTGTTGCCCAAAAACCCAGAGTTGGAAATGTAGAAATGCTGCCGCCTTTTGGCCGTTTCCCACAAGAGCGGCTTTAAATCCACAGCTAATGGTCACTTAACATTCACAAGGACTCAGGGCTGTAAAGGACACCTGCCCTAAACAATTGTGCTGAAGTAGGGAATGGCCCAAAAAATTCAAAGCTGGCATATTTTTCAAGGAGATAGCATGGAGGGGTAAGTTTTACTCACTCATTTTCAAAAAAGAGGAAAATGGATGAAGGCTCAGCATCAGGAATTATTAAACTCATGCAAATCAATCCCCCCAAAAGGTTTCAACTCACACGTGTCAACTACCATCAGCAAAAGTCTACAAACAATAAATGCTGAAGGTATTTTAGAGAACTGTATACCCTCTAGCTGCTGCAGAGATGTAAAGTGTTAACAGCTAATAATGAGAACAGAAAGGAGCTGCGTTTAAAAGTAAAAATTGAGTCACCATTCCATTCGGCAGGCCCACCGCTGAGCCTCTCACCTGAAAATTCCAGAGTCGAGAAGGCACAGGCTTCAGCAGCTGCACTGAAGGAATTTTCACAATAGCCAAGACACGGAAGCAAACAAAATGTCCACCACCAGATGAATGCATAAAGAAGAAGTGGTCCATGTACACAATGGAATATTAACATGGAAAACACTGAAACCCTGCTGTTTGAGGCACCGTAGATGAGCCTAGATATAATCACAGAACATGAGGAAAGCAAAAGACATATCCTATGATATCACTTATAGGCGTTATCTAACAACTGACACAAATGAACATATTTCCACAAAGAAAGACACTCACAGACTTAGAAAACAAACTATGCTTATCTAAAAGGAAAGCTGGGGGGAATGGAAAAATCAAGATTAGGGTTGCCTAATATGTGCACAAATACCTATTAAATATATATATATATCAAAAAGACCGACCATATAGCAAGGGAGGTCTATGGCACACTCTGCAATAATTTACATGAGAAGTGGATATGTACGTGAATATATATATATATATATATATATATATATATATATATATATATATATATATATATATGTAAGGTACAAATGAACCATATTGTGTACACCTAGGACAAACAATAGTCTAATCATTACCCCGAATAAAATAACTAAAACAACGAACAAGAAGTAATGTGACATAAACTTATGGGGGTTTCTCCTGGCACATTCCATTTTAATTTACAACCTAGGAACAGGACTTCCAGAAAGGCTCTGCTGCCCTAGTAACCAGATATGGGAATGGAGAAATGCTGCCGCCTTGTGGCCGTTTCCCACAACAGCAGCTTTAAACCCAGTGCTAATGGTCACTGAATATTCACACTCATTGCAGGCCTGTAAATGACCCCTGCCCTCAACAAAAATCCTGGGATCTAAACTTGACCAAAAAATTCAAAAGAGGGCAACCTTCCAAGAAGACAATTTCAAGAGGTTAGTTGTACTCTCCGTTTTTTTCTGTTTTTCTTTACCAGAAATTTTAAAAGGCGTGGAAAAATGCTGAATATTAGGAATAAATAAAGACATACAAATCCACATTACAAAAACCTGTCATCTCACACCAGTCAGAATGGCCATCAGCAAAACTTCTGCAAGCAATAAATGCTGAAGGGGTTGTGGAGGGAGGCCTACCCTTGGTTCAACCTAGGACAAGGTAAGAGCCAGTAAGGAAAACAAAAAGGAGGTGCCTTGAAAAGGTAAATACTAAGTTACCATTCAATCAAGCATTCCCACTGCTGGGCCTATCGCCTGAGAGGATGAGAATCAAAAAGACACAGGCTGGGCTTCACTGGTGGCACAGTGGTTGAGAGTCTGCCTGCCAATGCACGGGACACGGGTTCATGCCCCGGTTCGGGAAGATCCCACATGCAGCGGAGCGGCTGGTCCCATGAGCTATGGCTGCTGGGCCTGCGCGTCCAGAACCTGTGCTCTGCAACGGGAGGGGCCGCTGCAGTGCGAGGCCCACGTACTGGGAAAAAGAAACAAAAGACACAGGCTGGCAATCCTGCACTCCAGCAATATTGACCATAGCCAACACTTGGAAGCTACGAAAATGTCCATCAACAGAGGAATGCACAAAGGGAAAGTGGTCCATGTACGCAATGGAATATGACTCCAAATATATATATATATATATATATAATTTCAATTTAGAAAACCAACATAAGTAAGGAGACATCAGCATTTGGGGGTTTATCCGGGCACATTCCGCTCTAATATATGACCGAGGAACACCACTGCCAGGAAGGTCTGTTTCCCTAGTTACCAGATTGGGAAAAGCAGAAACGCTGCTGCCCTCTGGCCTTTACCTGCAACAGCAGCTTTAAAACCTGTGCTAAGGGTCACTTCATATGCACCAGTACTGGAGGGATGTAAATCAAACCTGTCTTCAAAATGTCTTGAGGCAGGTAATGGCCAAAATATTCCTAAGTGTCACACATACTTCACGAAAACAATTTGAAGAGGTAAGCTGTACTCACAGTTTGAAGAAAAAAAGGACATGCCAGAAAGCTCAATTTCAAGGGATTATGAGACGCATGGAAATCCAACCACAAAGAGGTATCAGCTCACACTAGTCAGAATAAACATCAGCAAAGAAACTACAAACAATAAATGCTGAAGGTGTTGTGGAGAAGTGCATACCCTCAACTTTAAGTGGGACGTAACCTGGTAAGAGCCACTAATGAGAACAGAATGGAGGTGCCTTGACAAGGTAAACATTTTGCTACCATATGGTCCAGCATGCCCACTCCTGGGCCTAAAACCTAAGAAGACAGAATTAGAAAGACACAGGCAGGCAAATGTGCATGGCCGCAGTATTACAATAGCCAAGACATGGAAGCAACCGAAAAGTCCATCAACAGATGAGTGGACAAAGAAGAACTGGTACATGCAGAGATGGAATACTAGCCAAGGAAAACAAGGACACAATGCCATTTGCAGGACCATGGATGAGTCTAGAGGTAATCACGCGACTTGTAGTAAGTCAGAAAGAGAAAGACACATATCGTATGATATCACTTATAGGTGTTACCTAAAAATTGATACCAGTGAACATACTTCCACAGAGAAGGGCAATCACAGATTCATTAAACAAACTTATGGTTCACCAATGGAAAGGTGTGAGGATTGGATACATTAAGATATTGGGGTTAACAGACATATACAAACACAGGTGAAGTATATAATCCCCAAAGACCTACGGAATACCAAGAGAAGACTACTCAATATTCTGTCTTAACGTACATGGGGAAAGGATCCCAGGAAGAATAGGCATATGTATATGTGTAAAAGAACCACATCTTGCACACCTAGAAGAAGCCAAACACTGTAATCAAACTTGCTGTGATAAAAAAATAAAAATTAAATTAAAAAAACGAATAAGAAGTCGTGAGACATGAACTTAAGGGGCTTCTTCCTGGCACATTCCGTTCTAAATTACAACCTAGAACACGACTTCCATTGAGGCTCTGTTGCCCTAGTAACCAGATTTGGTAAAGGAGAACTGCTGCCACCTTGTGGCCGTTTCACACAACAGCAGCTTTAATCCCAGCACCAATGGTCAGTTGGTATTCAAAATAATTGCAGGCCTGTAAATCACACCTGCCCTGAAAACAAATCCTGGCGTCGTATATCGACCAAAAAATTCAAAAGACGTCCACATTTCAAAGTGACAGTTTCAAGAGGCATATTTTACACACATTTGCCTTCTGTTTCTTTTTCTTTCTTTCTTTCTTTCTTTGTTAAAAAATGGGAATGGAAAAAGGCTGAACATCAGGAATTAATAAAGCCATGCAAATCCAGTGTACAAAAACGCTCACCTCACGGCCGTCAGAACGATCATCAGCAAAAAAACTCTACAAAGAATAAATGCCGAAGTGGTTTTAGAGAACTGCGTACCCTTTAGCTGCTGGTGGGATGTAACCTGGTAACAGCCAGTAGTGAGAACAGAATGGAGGTGCGTTTCAGGGTAAAAATGGAGCTACCATGTGACCTGGTAGGCCCACTGATGGGTCTATCACCTGAGTAGACCAGAATCAAAAGACATAGGCTGGCAATCCTGCACTGCAGCAACATGTACCATAGCCAAGACCTGGAAGAAACCAAAATGTCCATCAACAGAAAAATGCACCAAGAAGAAGTCATCCGTGTACACAATAGAATATTAGCCATGAAAATGCATGGAAGATTGCCGTTGGCACCACCATAGAAGGATATAGAGATAATCACTCTACTTGAAGTAAGAAAGAAACCGAAAGACAGACATCCTATGACATCACTTATAGGCGTTACCTAAAACTTGATACCCATGAAATAATTTCCAAGAGAAGGACACGCATAGATTCAGAAAACCAAATTATGTTTAACCAAATGGAAAGGTGTAAGGAATGTATGAATTAGGATATGGGGGTTAACAGACATGTACTAATACATATGAAATATATGATCACAAAATACCTATGGAATACGAAGAGAGGTCTACTCAACACTCTATAATAATACATATGAAAGGATCCAAAGAGGAATAGACAGGTACATTGATAGGATGAACCAGAAACTGTACACCTAGGAGAATCTACATTTTTATCAAATTTGCTCTGATAATTAATAAAATTAAATTTAAAAACAAACAACAATTTAGGAGATATAAGCTCTTGGGGGTTTGCGATGGCACATTCGCTCTAATTTGCAGCTTACTAACACGATTTCCAGGAAAGCTCTGTTGCCCAAAAACCCAGAGTTGGAAATGTAGAAATGCTGCCGCCTTTTGGCCGTTTCCCACAAGAGCGGCTTTAAATCCACAGCTAATGGTCACTTAACATTCACAAGGACTCAGGGCTGTAAAGGACACCTGCCCTAAACAATTGTGCTGAAGTAGGGAATGGCCCAAAAAATTCGAAGCTGGCATATTTTTCAAGGAGATAGCATGGAGGGGTAAGTTTTACTCACTCATTTTCAAAAAAGAGGAAAATGGATGAAGGCTCAGCATCAGGAATTATTAAACTCATGCAAATCAATCCCCCCAAAAGGTTTCAACTCACACGTGTCAACTACCATCAGCAAAAGTCTACAAACAATAAATGCTGAAGGTATTTTAGAGAACTGTATACCCTCTAGCTGCTGCAGAGATGTAAAGTGTTAACAGCTAATAATGAGAACAGAAAGGAGCTGCGTTTAAAAGTAAAAATTGAGTCACCATTCCATTCGGCAGGCCCACCGCTGAGCCTCTCACCTGAAAATTCCAGAGTCGAGAAGGCACAGGCTTCAGCAGCTGCACTGAAGGAATTTTCACAATAGCCAAGACACGGAAGCAAACAAAATGTCCACCACCAGATGAATGCATAAAGAAGAAGTGGTCCATGTACACAATGGAATATTAACATGGAAAACACTGAAACCCTGCTGTTTGAGGCACCGTAGATGAGCCTAGATATAATCACAGAACATGAGGAAAGCAAAAGACATATCCTATGATATCACTTATAGGCGTTATCTAACAACTGACACAAATGAACATATTTCCACAAAGAAAGACACTCACAGACTTAGAAAACAAACTATGCTTATCTAAAAGGAAAGCTGGGGGGAATGGAAAAATCAAGATTAGGGTTGCCTAATATGTGCACAAATACCTATTAAATATATATATATATCAAAAAGACCGACCATATAGCAAGGGAGGTCTATGGCACACTCTGCAATAATTTACATGAGAAGTGGATATGTACGTGAATATATATATATATATATATATATATATATATATATATATATATATATATATATATATATATATATATATATATGTAAGGTACAAATGAACCATATTGTGTACACCTAGGACAAACAATAGTCTAATCATTACCCCGAATAAAATAACTAAAACAACGAACAAGAAGTAATGTGACATAAACTTATGGGGGTTTCTCCTGGCACATTCCATTTTAATTTACAACCTAGGAACAGGACTTCCAGAAAGGCTCTGCTGCCCTAGTAACCAGATATGGGAATGGAGAAATGCTGCCGCCTTGTGGCCGTTTCCCACAACAGCAGCTTTAAACCCAGTGCTAATGGTCACTGAATATTCACACTCATTGCAGGCCTGTAAATGACCCCTGCCCTCAACAAAAATCCTGGGATCTAAACTTGACCAAAAAATTCAAAAGAGGGCAACCTTCCAAGAAGACAATTTCAAGAGGTTAATTGTACTCTCCGTTTTTTTCTGTTTTTCTTTACCAGAAATTTTAAAAGGCGTGGAAAAATGCTGAATATTAGGAATAAATAAAGACATGCAAATCCACATTACAAAAACCTGTCATCTCACACCAGTCAGAATGGCCATCAGCAAAACTTCTGCAAGCAATAAATGCTGAAGGGGTTGTGGAGGGAGGCCTACCCTTGGTTCAACCTAGGACAAGGTAAGAGCCAGTAAGGAAAACAAAAAGGAGGTGCCTTGAAAAGGTAAATACTAAGTTACCATTCAATCAAGCATTCCCACTGCTGGGCCTATCGCCTGAGAGGATGAGAATCAAAAAGACACAGGCTGGGCTTCACTGGTGGCACAGTGGTTGAGAGTCTGCCTGCCAATGCACGGGACACGGGTTCATGCCCCGGTTCGGGAAGATCCCACATGCAGCGGAGCGGCTGGTCCCATGAGCTATGGCTGCTGGGCCTGCGCGTCCAGAACCTGTGCTCTGCAACGGGAGGGGCCGCTGCAGTGCGAGGCCCACGTACTGGGAAAAAGAAACAAAAGACACAGGCTGGCAATCCTGCACTCCAGCAATATTGACCATAGCCAACACTTGGAAGCTACGAAAATGTCCATCAACAGAGGAATGCACAAAGGGAAAGTGGTCCATGTACGCAATGGAATATGACTCCAAATATATATATATATATATATAATTTCAATTTAGAAAACCAACATAAGTAAGGAGACATCAGCATTTGGGGGTTTATCCGGGCACATTCCGCTCTAATATATGACCGAGGAACACCACTGCCAGGAAGGTCTGTTTCCCTAGTTACCAGATTGGGAAAAGCAGAAACGCTGCTGCCCTCTGGCCTTTACCTGCAACAGCAGCTTTAAAACCTGTGCTAAGGGTCACTTCATATGCACCAGTACTGGAGGGATGTAAATCAAACCTGTCTTCAAAATGTCTTGAGGCAGGTAATGGCCAAAATATTCCTAAGTGTCACACATACTTCACGAAAACAATTTGAAGAGGTAAGCTGTACTCACAGTTTGAAGAAAAAAAGGACATGCCAGAAAGCTCAATTTCAAGGGATTATGAGACGCATGGAAATCCAACCACAAAGAGGTATCAGCTCACACTAGTCAGAATAAACATCAGCAAAGAAACTACAAACAATAAATGCTGAAGGTGTTGTGGAGAAGTGCATACCCTCAACTTTAAGTGGGACGTAACCTGGTAAGAGCCACTAATGAGAACAGAATGGAGGTGCCTTGACAAGGTAAACATTTTGCTACCATATGGTCCAGCATGCCCACTCCTGGGCCTAAAACCTAAGAAGACAGAATTAGAAAGACACAGGCAGGCAAATGTGCATGGCCGCAGTATTACAATAGCCAAGACATGGAAGCAACCGAAAAGTCCATCAACAGATGAGTGGACAAAGAAGAACTGGTACATGCAGAGATGGAATACTAGCCAAGGAAAACAAGGACACAATGCCATTTGCAGGACCATGGATGAGTCTAGAGGTAATCACGCGACTTGTAGTAAGTCAGAAAGAGAAAGACACATATCGTATGATATCACTTATAGGTGTTACCTAAAAATTGATACCAGTGAACATACTTCCACAGAGAAGGGCAATCACAGATTCATTAAACAAACTTATGGTTCACCAATGGAAAGGTGTGAGGATTGGATACATTAAGATATTGGGGTTAACAGACATATACAAACACAGGTGAAGTATATAATCCCCAAAGACCTACGGAATACCAAGAGAAGACTACTCAATATTCTGTCTTAACGTACATGGGGAAAGGATCCCAGGAAGAATAGGCATATGTATATGTGTAAAAGAACCACATCTTGCACACCTAGAAGAAGCCAAACACTGTAATCAAACTTGCTGTGATAAAAAAATAAAAATTAAATTAAAAAAACGAATAAGAAGTCGTGAGACATGAACTTAAGGGGCTTCTTCCTGGCACATTCCGTTCTAAATTACAACCTAGAACACGACTTCCATTGAGGCTCTGTTGCCCTAGTAACCAGATTTGGTAAAGGAGAACTGCTGCCACCTTGTGGCCGTTTCACACAACAGCAGCTTTAATCCCAGCACCAATGGTCAGTTGGTATTCAAAATAATTGCAGGCCTGTAAATCACACCTGCCCTGAAAACAAATCCTGGCGTCGTATATCGACCAAAAAATTCAAAAGACGTCCACATTTCAAAGTGACAGTTTCAAGAGGCATATTTTACACACATTTGCCTTCTGTTTCTTTTTCTTTCTTTCTTTCTTTCTTTGTTAAAAAATGGGAATGGAAAAAGGCTGAACATCAGGAATTAATAAAGCCATGCAAATCCAGTGTACAAAAACGCTCACCTCACGGCCGTCAGAACGATCATCAGCAAAAAAACTCTACAAAGAATAAATGCCGAAGTGGTTTTAGAGAACTGCGTACCCTTTAGCTGCTGGTGGGATGTAACCTGGTAACAGCCAGTAGTGAGAACAGAATGGAGGTGCGTTTCAGGGTAAAAATGGAGCTACCATGTGACCTGGTAGGCCCACTGATGGGTCTATCACCTGAGTAGACCAGAATCAAAAGACATAGGCTGGCAATCCTGCACTGCAGCAACATGTACCATAGCCAAGACCTGGAAGAAACCAAAATGTCCATCAACAGAAAAATGCACCAAGAAGAAGTCATCCGTGTACACAATAGAATATTAGCCATGAAAATGCATGGAAGATTGCCGTTGGCACCACCATAGAAGGATATAGAGATAATCACTCTACTTGAAGTAAGAAAGAAACCGAAAGACAGACATCCTATGACATCACTTATAGGCGTTACCTAAAACTTGATACCCATGAAATAATTTCCAAGAGAAGGACACGCATAGATTCAGAAAACCAAATTATGTTTAACCAAATGGAAAGGTGTAAGGAATGTATGAATTAGGATATGGGGGTTAACAGACATGTACTAATACATATGAAATATATGATCACAAAATACCTATGGAATACGAAGAGAGGTCTACTCAACACTCTATAATAATACATATGAAAGGATCCAAAGAGGAATAGACAGGTACATTGATAGGATGAACCAGAAACTGTACACCTAGGAGAATCTACATTTTTATCAAATTTGCTCTGATAATTAATAAAATTAAATTTAAAAACAAACAACAATTTAGGAGATATAAGCTCTTGGGGGTTTGCGATGGCACATTCGCTCTAATTTGCAGCTTACTAACACGATTTCCAGGAAAGCTCTGTTGCCCAAAAACCCAGAGTTGGAAATGTAGAAATGCTGCCGCCTTTTGGCCGTTTCCCACAAGAGCGGCTTTAAATCCACAGCTAATGGTCACTTAACATTCACAAGGACTCAGGGCTGTAAAGGACACCTGCCCTAAACAATTGTGCTGAAGTAGGGAATGGCCCAAAAAATTCGAAGCTGGCATATTTTTCAAGGAGATAGCATGCAGGGGTAAGTTTTACTCACTCATTTTCAAAAAAGAGGAAAATGGATGAAGGCTCAGCATCAGGAATTATTAAACTCATGCAAATCAATCCCCCCAAAAGGTTTCAACTCACACGTGTCAACTACCATCAGCAAAAGTCTACAAACAATAAATGCTGAAGGTATTTTAGAGAACTGTATACCCTCTAGCTGCTGCAGAGATGTAAAGTGTTAACAGCTAATAATGAGAACAGAAAGGAGCTGCGTTTAAAAGTAAAAATTGAGTCACCATTCCATTCAGCAGGCCCACCGCTGAGCCTCTCACCTGAAAATTCCAGAGTCGAGAAGGCACAGGCTTCAGCAGCTGCACTGAAGGAATTTTCACAATAGCCAAGACACGGAAGCAAACAAAATGTCCACCACCAGATGAATGCATAAAGAAGAAGTGGTCCATGTACACAATGGAATATTAACATGGAAAACACTGAAACCCTGCTGTTTGAGGCACCGTAGATGAGCCTAGATATAATCACAGAACATGAGGAAAGCAAAAGACATATCCTATGATATCACTTATAGGCGTTATCTAACAACTGACACAAATGAACATATTTCCACAAAGAAAGACACTCACAGACTTAGAAAACAAACTATGCTTATCTAAAAGGAAAGCTGGGGGGAATGGAAAAATCAAGATTAGGGTTGCCTAATATGTGCACAAATACCTATTAAATATATATATATATCAAAAAGACCGACCATATAGCAAGGGAGGTCTATGGCACACTCTGCAATAATTTACATGAGAAGTGGATATGTACGTGAATATATATATATATATATATATATGTATATATACATATATATATATATATATATATATATATATATATGTAAGGTACAAATGAACCATATTGTGTACACCTAGGACAAACAATAGTCTAATCATTACCCCGAATAAAATAACTAAAACAACGAACAAGAAGTAATGTGACATAAACTTATGGGGGTTTCTCCTGGCACATTCCATTTTAATTTACAACCTAGGAACAGGACTTCCAGAAAGGCTCTGCTGCCCTAGTAACCAGATATGGGAATGGAGAAATGCTGCCGCCTTGTGGCCGTTTCCCACAACAGCAGCTTTAAACCCAGTGCTAATGGTCACTGAATATTCACACTCATTGCAGGCCTGTAAATGACCCCTGCCCTCAACAAAAATCCTGGGATCTAAACTTGACCAAAAAATTCAAAAGAGGGCAACCTTCCAAGAAGACAATTTCAAGAGGTTAATTGTACTCTCCGTTTTTTTCTGTTTTTCTTTACCAGAAATTTTAAAAGGCGTGGAAAAATGCTGAATATTAGGAATAAATAAAGACATGCAAATCCACATTACAAAAACCTGTCATCTCACACCAGTCAGAATGGCCATCAGCAAAACTTCTGCAAGCAATAAATGCTGAAGGGGTTGTGGAGGGAGGCCTACCCTTGGTTCAACCTAGGACAAGGTAAGAGCCAGTAAGGAAAACAAAAAGGAGGTGCCTTGAAAAGGTAAATACTAAGTTACCATTCAATCAAGCATTCCCACTGCTGGGCCTATCGCCTGAGAGGATGAGAATCAAAAAGACACAGGCTGGGCTTCACTGGTGGCACAGTGGTTGAGAGTCTGCCTGCCAATGCACGGGACACGGGTTCATGCCCCGGTTCGGGAAGATCCCACATGCAGCGGAGCGGCTGGTCCCATGAGCTATGGCTGCTGGGCCTGCGCGTCCAGAACCTGTGCTCTGCAACGGGAGGGGCCGCTGCAGTGCGAGGCCCACGTACTGGGAAAAAGAAACAAAAGACACAGGCTGGCAATCCTGCACTCCAGCAATATTGACCATAGCCAACACTTGGAAGCTACGAAAATGTCCATCAACAGAGGAATGCACAAAGGGAAAGTGGTCCATGTACGCAATGGAATATGACTCCAAATATATATATATATATATATATAATTTCAATTTAGAAAACCAACATAAGTAAGGAGACATCAGCATTTGGGGGTTTATCCGGGCACATTCCGCTCTAATATATGACCGAGGAACACCACTGCCAGGAAGGTCTGTTTCCCTAGTTACCAGATTGGGAAAAGCAGAAACGCTGCTGCCCTCTGGCCTTTACCTGCAACAGCAGCTTTAAAACCTGTGCTAAGGGTCACTTCATATGCACCAGTACTGGAGGGATGTAAATCAAACCTGTCTTCAAAATGTCTTGAGGCAGGTAATGGCCAAAATATTCCTAAGTGTCACACATACTTCACGAAAACAATTTGAAGAGGTAAGCTGTACTCACAGTTTGAAGAAAAAAAGGACATGCCAGAAAGCTCAATTTCAAGGGATTATGAGACGCATGGAAATCCAACCACAAAGAGGTATCAGCTCACACTAGTCAGAATAAACATCAGCAAAGAAACTACAAACAATAAATGCTGAAGGTGTTGTGGAGAAGTGCATACCCTCAACTTTAAGTGGGACGTAACCTGGTAAGAGCCACTAATGAGAACAGAATGGAGGTGCCTTGACAAGGTAAACATTTTGCTACCATATGGTCCAGCATGCCCACTCCTGGGCCTAAAACCTAAGAAGACAGAATTAGAAAGACACAGGCAGGCAAATGTGCATGGCCGCAGTATTACAATAGCCAAGACATGGAAGCAACCGAAAAGTCCATCAACAGATGAGTGGACAAAGAAGAACTGGTACATGCAGAGATGGAATACTAGCCAAGGAAAACAAGGACACAATGCCATTTGCAGGACCATGGATGAGTCTAGAGGTAATCACGCGACTTGTAGTAAGTCAGAAAGAGAAAGACACATATCGTATGATATCACTTATAGGTGTTACCTAAAAATTGATACCAGTGAACATACTTCCACAGAGAAGGGCAATCACAGATTCATTAAACAAACTTATGGTTCACCAATGGAAAGGTGTGAGGATTGGATACATTAAGATATTGGGGTTAACAGACATATACAAACACAGGTGAAGTATATAATCCCCAAAGACCTACGGAATACCAAGAGAAGACTACTCAATATTCTGTCTTAACGTACATGGGGAAAGGATCCCAGGAAGAATAGGCATATGTATATGTGTAAAAGAACCACATCTTGCACACCTAGAAGAAGCCAAACACTGTAATCAAACTTGCTGTGATAAAAAAATAAAAATTAAATTAAAAAAACGAATAAGAAGTCGTGAGACATGAACTTAAGGGGCTTCTTCCTGGCACATTCCGTTCTAAATTACAACCTAGAACACGACTTCCATTGAGGCTCTGTTGCCCTAGTAACCAGATTTGGTAAAGGAGAACTGCTGCCACCTTGTGGCCGTTTCACACAACAGCAGCTTTAATCCCAGCACCAATGGTCAGTTGGTATTCAAAATAATTGCAGGCCTGTAAATCACACCTGCCCTGAAAACAAATCCTGGCGTCGTATATCGACCAAAAAATTCAAAAGACGTCCACATTTCAAAGTGACAGTTTCAAGAGGCATATTTTACACACATTTGCCTTCTGTTTCTTTTTCTTTCTTTCTTTCTTTCTTTGTTAAAAAATGGGAATGGAAAAAGGCTGAACATCAGGAATTAATAAAGCCATGCAAATCCAGTGTACAAAAACGCTCACCTCACGGCCGTCAGAACGATCATCAGCAAAAAAACTCTACAAAGAATAAATGCCGAAGTGGTTTTAGAGAACTGCGTACCCTTTAGCTGCTGGTGGGATGTAACCTGGTAACAGCCAGTAGTGAGAACAGAATGGAGGTGCGTTTCAGGGTAAAAATGGAGCTACCATGTGACCTGGTAGGCCCACTGATGGGTCTATCACCTGAGTAGACCAGAATCAAAAGACATAGGCTGGCAATCCTGCACTGCAGCAACATGTACCATAGCCAAGACCTGGAAGAAACCAAAATGTCCATCAACAGAAAAATGCACCAAGAAGAAGTCATCCGTGTACACAATAGAATATTAGCCATGAAAATGCATGGAAGATTGCCGTTGGCACCACCATAGAAGGATATAGAGATAATCACTCTACTTGAAGTAAGAAAGAAACCGAAAGACAGACATCCTATGACATCACTTATAGGCGTTACCTAAAACTTGATACCCATGAAATAATTTCCAAGAGAAGGACACGCATAGATTCAGAAAACCAAATTATGTTTAACCAAATGGAAAGGTGTAAGGAATGTATGAATTAGGATATGGGGGTTAACAGACATGTACTAATACATATGAAATATATGATCACAAAATACCTATGGAATACGAAGAGAGGTCTACTCAACACTCTATAATAATACATATGAAAGGATCCAAAGAGGAATAGACAGGTACATTGATAGGATGAACCAGAAACTGTACACCTAGGAGAATCTACATTTTTATCAAATTTGCTCTGATAATTAATAAAATTAAATTTAAAAACAAACAACAATTTAGGAGATATAAGCTCTTGGGGGTTTGCGATGGCACATTCGCTCTAATTTGCAGCTTACTAACACGATTTCCAGGAAAGCTCTGTTGCCCAAAAACCCAGAGTTGGAAATGTAGAAATGCTGCCGCCTTTTGGCCGTTTCCCACAAGAGCGGCTTTAAATCCACAGCTAATGGTCACTTAACATTCACAAGGACTCAGGGCTGTAAAGGACACCTGCCCTAAACAATTGTGCTGAAGTAGGGAATGGCCCAAAAAATTCGAAGCTGGCATATTTTTCAAGGAGATAGCATGCAGGGGTAAGTTTTACTCACTCATTTTCAAAAAAGAGGAAAATGGATGAAGGCTCAGCATCAGGAATTATTAAACTCATGCAAATCAATCCCCCCAAAAGGTTTCAACTCACACGTGTCAACTACCATCAGCAAAAGTCTACAAACAATAAATGCTGAAGGTATTTTAGAGAACTGTATACCCTCTAGCTGCTGCAGAGATGTAAAGTGTTAACAGCTAATAATGAGAACAGAAAGGAGCTGCGTTTAAAAGTAAAAATTGAGTCACCATTCCATTCAGCAGGCCCACCGCTGAGCCTCTCACCTGAAAATTCCAGAGTCGAGAAGGCACAGGCTTCAGCAGCTGCACTGAAGGAATTTTCACAATAGCCAAGACACGGAAGCAAACAAAATGTCCACCACCAGATGAATGCATAAAGAAGAAGTGGTCCATGTACACAATGGAATATTAACATGGAAAACACTGAAACCCTGCTGTTTGAGGCACCGTAGATGAGCCTAGATATAATCACAGAACATGAGGAAAGCAAAAGACATATCCTATGATATCACTTATAGGCGTTATCTAACAACTGACACAAATGAACATATTTCCACAAAGAAAGACACTCACAGACTTAGAAAACAAACTATGCTTATCTAAAAGGAAAGCTGGGGGGAATGGAAAAATCAAGATTAGGGTTGCCTAATATGTGCACAAATACCTATTAAATATATATATATATCAAAAAGACCGACCATATAGCAAGGGAGGTCTATGGCACACTCTGCAATAATTTACATGAGAAGTGGATATGTACGTGAATATATATATATATATATATATATATATATATATATATATATATATATATATATATATATATATGTAAGGTACAAATGAACCATATTGTGTACACCTAGGACAAACAATAGTCTAATCATTACCCCGAATAAAATAACTAAAACAACGAACAAGAAGTAATGTGACATAAACTTATGGGGGTTTCTCCTGGCACATTCCATTTTAATTTACAACCTAGGAACAGGACTTCCAGAAAGGCTCTGCTGCCCTAGTAACCAGATATGGGAATGGAGAAATGCTGCCGCCTTGTGGCCGTTTCCCACAACAGCAGCTTTAAACCCAGTGCTAATGGTCACTGAATATTCACACTCATTGCAGGCCTGTAAATGACCCCTGCCCTCAACAAAAATCCTGGGATCTAAACTTGACCAAAAAATTCAAAAGAGGGCAACCTTCCAAGAAGACAATTTCAAGAGGTTAATTGTACTCTCCGTTTTTTTCTGTTTTTCTTTACCAGAAATTTTAAAAGGCGTGGAAAAATGCTGAATATTAGGAATAAATAAAGACATGCAAATCCACATTACAAAAACCTGTCATCTCACACCAGTCAGAATGGCCATCAGCAAAACTTCTGCAAGCAATAAATGCTGAAGGGGTTGTGGAGGGAGGCCTACCCTTGGTTCAACCTAGGACAAGGTAAGAGCCAGTAAGGAAAACAAAAAGGAGGTGCCTTGAAAAGGTAAATACTAAGTTACCATTCAATCAAGCATTCCCACTGCTGGGCCTATCGCCTGAGAGGATGAGAATCAAAAAGACACAGGCTGGGCTTCACTGGTGGCACAGTGGTTGAGAGTCTGCCTGCCAATGCACGGGACACGGGTTCATGCCCCGGTTCGGGAAGATCCCACATGCAGCGGAGCGGCTGGTCCCATGAGCTATGGCTGCTGGGCCTGCGCGTCCAGAACCTGTGCTCTGCAACGGGAGGGGCCGCTGCAGTGCGAGGCCCACGTACTGGGAAAAAGAAACAAAAGACACAGGCTGGCAATCCTGCACTCCAGCAATATTGACCATAGCCAACACTTGGAAGCTACGAAAATGTCCATCAACAGAGGAATGCACAAAGGGAAAGTGGTCCATGTACGCAATGGAATATGACTCCAAATATATATATATATATATATAATTTCAATTTAGAAAACCAACATAAGTAAGGAGACATCAGCATTTGGGGGTTTATCCGGGCACATTCCGCTCTAATATATGACCGAGGAACACCACTGCCAGGAAGGTCTGTTTCCCTAGTTACCAGATTGGGAAAAGCAGAAACGCTGCTGCCCTCTGGCCTTTACCTGCAACAGCAGCTTTAAAACCTGTGCTAAGGGTCACTTCATATGCACCAGTACTGGAGGGATGTAAATCAAACCTGTCTTCAAAATGTCTTGAGGCAGGTAATGGCCAAAATATTCCTAAGTGTCACACATACTTCACGAAAACAATTTGAAGAGGTAAGCTGTACTCACAGTTTGAAGAAAAAAAGGACATGCCAGAAAGCTCAATTTCAAGGGATTATGAGACGCATGGAAATCCAACCACAAAGAGGTATCAGCTCACACTAGTCAGAATAAACATCAGCAAAGAAACTACAAACAATAAATGCTGAAGGTGTTGTGGAGAAGTGCATACCCTCAACTTTAAGTGGGACGTAACCTGGTAAGAGCCACTAATGAGAACAGAATGGAGGTGCCTTGACAAGGTAAACATTTTGCTACCATATGGTCCAGCATGCCCACTCCTGGGCCTAAAACCTAAGAAGACAGAATTAGAAAGACACAGGCAGGCAAATGTGCATGGCCGCAGTATTACAATAGCCAAGACATGGAAGCAACCGAAAAGTCCATCAACAGATGAGTGGACAAAGAAGAACTGGTACATGCAGAGATGGAATACTAGCCAAGGAAAACAAGGACACAATGCCATTTGCAGGACCATGGATGAGTCTAGAGGTAATCACGCGACTTGTAGTAAGTCAGAAAGAGAAAGACACATATCGTATGATATCACTTATAGGTGTTACCTAAAAATTGATACCAGTGAACATACTTCCACAGAGAAGGGCAATCACAGATTCATTAAACAAACTTATGGTTCACCAATGGAAAGGTGTGAGGATTGGATACATTAAGATATTGGGGTTAACAGACATATACAAACACAGGTGAAGTATATAATCCCCAAAGACCTACGGAATACCAAGAGAAGACTACTCAATATTCTGTCTTAACGTACATGGGGAAAGGATCCCAGGAAGAATAGGCATATGTATATGTGTAAAAGAACCACATCTTGCACACCTAGAAGAAGCCAAACACTGTAATCAAACTTGCTGTGATAAAAAAATAAAAATTAAATTAAAAAAACGAATAAGAAGTCGTGAGACATGAACTTAAGGGGCTTCTTCCTGGCACATTCCGTTCTAAATTACAACCTAGAACACGACTTCCATTGAGGCTCTGTTGCCCTAGTAACCAGATTTGGTAAAGGAGAACTGCTGCCACCTTGTGGCCGTTTCACACAACAGCAGCTTTAATCCCAGCACCAATGGTCAGTTGGTATTCAAAATAATTGCAGGCCTGTAAATCACACCTGCCCTGAAAACAAATCCTGGCGTCGTATATCGACCAAAAAATTCAAAAGACGTCCACATTTCAAAGTGACAGTTTCAAGAGGCATATTTTACACACATTTGCCTTCTGTTTCTTTTTCTTTCTTTCTTTCTTTCTTTGTTAAAAAATGGGAATGGAAAAAGGCTGAACATCAGGAATTAATAAAGCCATGCAAATCCAGTGTACAAAAACGCTCACCTCACGGCCGTCAGAACGATCATCAGCAAAAAAACTCTACAAAGAATAAATGCCGAAGTGGTTTTAGAGAACTGCGTACCCTTTAGCTGCTGGTGGGATGTAACCTGGTAACAGCCAGTAGTGAGAACAGAATGGAGGTGCGTTTCAGGGTAAAAATGGAGCTACCATGTGACCTGGTAGGCCCACTGATGGGTCTATCACCTGAGTAGACCAGAATCAAAAGACATAGGCTGGCAATCCTGCACTGCAGCAACATGTACCATAGCCAAGACCTGGAAGAAACCAAAATGTCCATCAACAGAAAAATGCACCAAGAAGAAGTCATCCGTGTACACAATAGAATATTAGCCATGAAAATGCATGGAAGATTGCCGTTGGCACCACCATAGAAGGATATAGAGATAATCACTCTACTTGAAGTAAGAAAGAAACCGAAAGACAGACATCCTATGACATCACTTATAGGCGTTACCTAAAACTTGATACCCATGAAATAATTTCCAAGAGAAGGACACGCATAGATTCAGAAAACCAAATTATGTTTAACCAAATGGAAAGGTGTAAGGAATGTATGAATTAGGATATGGGGGTTAACAGACATGTACTAATACATATGAAATATATGATCACAAAATACCTATGGAATACGAAGAGAGGTCTACTCAACACTCTATAATAATACATATGAAAGGATCCAAAGAGGAATAGACAGGTACATTGATAGGATGAACCAGAAACTGTACACCTAGGAGAATCTACATTTTTATCAAATTTGCTCTGATAATTAATAAAATTAAATTTAAAAACAAACAACAATTTAGGAGATATAAGCTCTTGGGGGTTTGCGATGGCACATTCGCTCTAATTTGCAGCTTACTAACACGATTTCCAGGAAAGCTCTGTTGCCCAAAAACCCAGAGTTGGAAATGTAGAAATGCTGCCGCCTTTTGGCCGTTTCCCACAAGAGCGGCTTTAAATCCACAGCTAATGGTCACTTAACATTCACAAGGACTCAGGGCTGTAAAGGACACCTGCCCTAAACAATTGTGCTGAAGTAGGGAATGGCCCAAAAAATTCGAAGCTGGCATATTTTTCAAGGAGATAGCATGGAGGGGTAAGTTTTACTCACTCATTTTCAAAAAAGAGGAAAATGGATGAAGGCTCAGCATCAGGAATTATTAAACTCATGCAAATCAATCCCCCCAAAAGGTTTCAACTCACACGTGTCAACTACCATCAGCAAAAGTCTACAAACAATAAATGCTGAAGGTATTTTAGAGAACTGTATACCCTCTAGCTGCTGCAGAGATGTAAAGTGTTAACAGCTAATAATGAGAACAGAAAGGAGCTGCGTTTAAAAGTAAAAATTGAGTCACCATTCCATTCAGCAGGCCCACCGCTGAGCCTCTCACCTGAAAATTCCAGAGTCGAGAAGGCACAGGCTTCAGCAGCTGCACTGAAGGAATTTTCACAATAGCCAAGACACGGAAGCAAACAAAATGTCCACCACCAGATGAATGCATAAAGAAGAAGTGGTCCATGTACACAATGGAATATTAACATGGAAAACACTGAAACCCTGCTGTTTGAGGCACCGTAGATGAGCCTAGATATAATCACAGAACATGAGGAAAGCAAAAGACATATCCTATGATATCACTTATAGGCGTTATCTAACAACTGACACAAATGAACATATTTCCACAAAGAAAGACACTCACAGACTTAGAAAACAAACTATGCTTATCTAAAAGGAAAGCTGGGGGGAATGGAAAAATCAAGATTAGGGTTGCCTAATATGTGCACAAATACCTATTAAATATATATATATATCAAAAAGACCGACCATATAGCAAGGGAGGTCTATGGCACACTCTGCAATAATTTACATGAGAAGTGGATATGTACGTGAATATATATATATATATATATATATATATATATATATATATATATATATATATATATATGTAAGGTACAAATGAACCATATTGTGTACACCTAGGACAAACAATAGTCTAATCATTACCCCGAATAAAATAACTAAAACAACGAACAAGAAGTAATGTGACATAAACTTATGGGGGTTTCTCCTGGCACATTCCATTTTAATTTACAACCTCGGAACAGGACTTCCAGAAAGGCTCTGCTGCCCTAGTAACCAGATATGGGAATGGAGAAATGCTGCCGCCTTGTGGCCGTTTCCCACAACAGCAGCTTTAAACCCAGTGCTAATGGTCACTGAATATTCACACTCATTGCAGGCCTGTAAATGACCCCTGCCCTCAACAAAAATCCTGGGATCTAAACTTGACCAAAAAATTCAAAAGAGGGCAACCTTCCAAGAAGACAATTTCAAGAGGTTAATTGTACTCTCCGTTTTTTTCTGTTTTTCTTTACCAGAAATTTTAAAAGGCGTGGAAAAATGCTGAATATTAGGAATAAATAAAGACATGCAAATCCACATTACAAAAACCTGTCATCTCACACCAGTCAGAATGGCCATCAGCAAAACTTCTGCAAGCAATAAATGCTGAAGGGGTTGTGGAGGGAGGCCTACCCTTGGTTCAACCTAGGACAAGGTAAGAGCCAGTAAGGAAAACAAAAAGGAGGTGCCTTGAAAAGGTAAATACTAAGTTACCATTCAATCAAGCATTCCCACTGCTGGGCCTATCGCCTGAGAGGATGAGAATCAAAAAGACACAGGCTGGGCTTCACTGGTGGCACAGTGGTTGAGAGTCTGCCTGCCAATGCACGGGACACGGGTTCATGCCCCGGTTCGGGAAGATCCCACATGCAGCGGAGCGGCTGGTCCCATGAGCTATGGCTGCTGGGCCTGCGCGTCCAGAACCTGTGCTCTGCAACGGGAGGGGCCGCTGCAGTGCGAGGCCCACGTACTGGGAAAAAGAAACAAAAGACACAGGCTGGCAATCCTGCACTCCAGCAATATTGACCATAGCCAACACTTGGAAGCTACGAAAATGTCCATCAACAGAGGAATGCACAAAGGGAAAGTGGTCCATGTACGCAATGGAATATGACTCCAAATATATATATATATATATATATAATTTCAATTTAGAAAACCAACATAAGTAAGGAGACATCAGCATTTGGGGGTTTATCCGGGCACATTCCGCTCTAATATATGACCGAGGAACACCACTGCCAGGAAGGTCTGTTTCCCTAGTTACCAGATTGGGAAAAGCAGAAACGCTGCTGCCCTCTGGCCTTTACCTGCAACAGCAGCTTTAAAACCTGTGCTAAGGGTCACTTCATATGCACCAGTACTGGAGGGATGTAAATCAAACCTGTCTTCAAAATGTCTTGAGGCAGGTAATGGCCAAAATATTCCTAAGTGTCACACATACTTCACGAAAACAATTTGAAGAGGTAAGCTGTACTCACAGTTTGAAGAAAAAAAGGACATGCCAGAAAGCTCAATTTCAAGGGATTATGAGACGCATGGAAATCCAACCACAAAGAGGTATCAGCTCACACTAGTCAGAATAAACATCAGCAAAGAAACTACAAACAATAAATGCTGAAGGTGTTGTGGAGAAGTGCATACCCTCAACTTTAAGTGGGACGTAACCTGGTAAGAGCCACTAATGAGAACAGAATGGAGGTGCCTTGACAAGGTAAACATTTTGCTACCATATGGTCCAGCATGCCCACTCCTGGGCCTAAAACCTAAGAAGACAGAATTAGAAAGACACAGGCAGGCAAATGTGCATGGCCGCAGTATTACAATAGCCAAGACATGGAAGCAACCGAAAAGTCCATCAACAGATGAGTGGACAAAGAAGAACTGGTACATGCAGAGATGGAATACTAGCCAAGGAAAACAAGGACACAATGCCATTTGCAGGACCATGGATGAGTCTAGAGGTAATCACGCGACTTGTAGTAAGTCAGAAAGAGAAAGACACATATCGTATGATATCACTTATAGGTGTTACCTAAAAATTGATACCAGTGAACATACTTCCACAGAGAAGGGCAATCACAGATTCATTAAACAAACTTATGGTTCACCAATGGAAAGGTGTGAGGATTGGATACATTAAGATATTGGGGTTAACAGACATATACAAACACAGGTGAAGTATATAATCCCCAAAGACCTACGGAATACCAAGAGAAGACTACTCAATATTCTGTCTTAACGTACATGGGGAAAGGATCCCAGGAAGAATAGGCATATGTATATGTGTAAAAGAACCACATCTTGCACACCTAGAAGAAGCCAAACACTGTAATCAAACTTGCTGTGATAAAAAAATAAAAATTAAATTAAAAAAACGAATAAGAAGTCGTGAGACATGAACTTAAGGGGCTTCTTCCTGGCACATTCCGTTCTAAATTACAACCTAGAACACGACTTCCATTGAGGCTCTGTTGCCCTAGTAACCAGATTTGGTAAAGGAGAACTGCTGCCACCTTGTGGCCGTTTCACACAACAGCAGCTTTAATCCCAGCACCAATGGTCAGTTGGTATTCAAAATAATTGCAGGCCTGTAAATCACACCTGCCCTGAAAACAAATCCTGGCGTCGTATATCGACCAAAAAATTCAAAAGACGTCCACATTTCAAAGTGACAGTTTCAAGAGGCATATTTTACACACATTTGCCTTCTGTTTCTTTTTCTTTCTTTCTTTCTTTCTTTGTTAAAAAATGGGAATGGAAAAAGGCTGAACATCAGGAATTAATAAAGCCATGCAAATCCAGTGTACAAAAACGCTCACCTCACGGCCGTCAGAACGATCATCAGCAAAAAAACTCTACAAAGAATAAATGCCGAAGTGGTTTTAGAGAACTGCGTACCCTTTAGCTGCTGGTGGGATGTAACCTGGTAACAGCCAGTAGTGAGAACAGAATGGAGGTGCGTTTCAGGGTAAAAATGGAGCTACCATGTGACCTGGTAGGCCCACTGATGGGTCTATCACCTGAGTAGACCAGAATCAAAAGACATAGGCTGGCAATCCTGCACTGCAGCAACATGTACCATAGCCAAGACCTGGAAGAAACCAAAATGTCCATCAACAGAAAAATGCACCAAGAAGAAGTCATCCGTGTACACAATAGAATATTAGCCATGAAAATGCATGGAAGATTGCCGTTGGCACCACCATAGAAGGATATAGAGATAATCACTCTACTTGAAGTAAGAAAGAAACCGAAAGACAGACATCCTATGACATCACTTATAGGCGTTACCTAAAACTTGATACCCATGAAATAATTTCCAAGAGAAGGACACGCATAGATTCAGAAAACCAAATTATGTTTAACCAAATGGAAAGGTGTAAGGAATGTATGAATTAGGATATGGGGGTTAACAGACATGTACTAATACATATGAAATATATGATCACAAAATACCTATGGAATACGAAGAGAGGTCTACTCAACACTCTATAATAATACATATGAAAGGATCCAAAGAGGAATAGACAGGTACATTGATAGGATGAACCAGAAACTGTACACCTAGGAGAATCTACATTTTTATCAAATTTGCTCTGATAATTAATAAAATTAAATTTAAAAACAAACAACAATTTAGGAGATATAAGCTCTTGGGGGTTTGCGATGGCACATTCGCTCTAATTTGCAGCTTACTAACACGATTTCCAGGAAAGCTCTGTTGCCCAAAAACCCAGAGTTGGAAATGTAGAAATGCTGCCGCCTTTTGGCCGTTTCCCACAAGAGCGGCTTTAAATCCACAGCTAATGGTCACTTAACATTCACAAGGACTCAGGGCTGTAAAGGACACCTGCCCTAAACAATTGTGCTGAAGTAGGGAATGGCCCAAAAAATTCGAAGCTGGCATATTTTTCAAGGAGATAGCATGGAGGGGTAAGTTTTACTCACTCATTTTCAAAAAAGAGGAAAATGGATGAAGGCTCAGCATCAGGAATTATTAAACTCATGCAAATCAATCCCCCCAAAAGGTTTCAACTCACACGTGTCAACTACCATCAGCAAAAGTCTACAAACAATAAATGCTGAAGGTATTTTAGAGAACTGTATACCCTCTAGCTGCTGCAGAGATGTAAAGTGTTAACAGCTAATAATGAGAACAGAAAGGAGCTGCGTTTAAAAGTAAAAATTGAGTCACCATTCCATTCAGCAGGCCCACCGCTGAGCCTCTCACCTGAAAATTCCAGAGTCGAGAAGGCACAGGCTTCAGCAGCTGCACTGAAGGAATTTTCACAATAGCCAAGACACGGAAGCAAACAAAATGTCCACCACCAGATGAATGCATAAAGAAGAAGTGGTCCATGTACACAATGGAATATTAACATGGAAAACACTGAAACCCTGCTGTTTGAGGCACCGTAGATGAGCCTAGATATAATCACAGAACATGAGGAAAGCAAAAGACATATCCTATGATATCACTTATAGGCGTTATCTAACAACTGACACAAATGAACATATTTCCACAAAGAAAGACACTCACAGACTTAGAAAACAAACTATGCTTATCTAAAAGGAAAGCTGGGGGGAATGGAAAAATCAAGATTAGGGTTGCCTAATATGTGCACAAATACCTATTAAATATATATATATATCAAAAAGACCGACCATATAGCAAGGGAGGTCTATGGCACACTCTGCAATAATTTACATGAGAAGTGGATATGTACGTGAATATATATATATATATATATGTATATATACATATATATATATATATATATATATATATGTAAGGTACAAATGAACCATATTGTGTACACCTAGGACAAACAATAGTCTAATCATTACCCCGAATAAAATAACTAAAACAACGAACAAGAAGTAATGTGACATAAACTTATGGGGGTTTCTCCTGGCACATTCCATTTTAATTTACAACCTAGGAACAGGACTTCCAGAAAGGCTCTGCTGCCCTAGTAACCAGATATGGGAATGGAGAAATGCTGCCGCCTTGTGGCCGTTTCCCACAACAGCAGCTTTAAACCCAGTGCTAATGGTCACTGAATATTCACACTCATTGCAGGCCTGTAAATGACCCCTGCCCTCAACAAAAATCCTGGGATCTAAACTTGACCAAAAAATTCAAAAGAGGGCAACCTTCCAAGAAGACAATTTCAAGAGGTTAATTGTACTCTCCGTTTTTTTCTGTTTTTCTTTACCAGAAATTTTAAAAGGCGTGGAAAAATGCTGAATATTAGGAATAAATAAAGACATGCAAATCCACATTACAAAAACCTGTCATCTCACACCAGTCAGAATGGCCATCAGCAAAACTTCTGCAAGCAATAAATGCTGAAGGGGTTGTGGAGGGAGGCCTACCCTTGGTTCAACCTAGGACAAGGTAAGAGCCAGTAAGGAAAACAAAAAGGAGGTGCCTTGAAAAGGTAAATACTAAGTTACCATTCAATCAAGCATTCCCACTGCTGGGCCTATCGCCTGAGAGGATGAGAATCAAAAAGACACAGGCTGGGCTTCACTGGTGGCACAGTGGTTGAGAGTCTGCCTGCCAATGCACGGGACACGGGTTCATGCCCCGGTTCGGGAAGATCCCACATGCAGCGGAGCGGCTGGTCCCATGAGCTATGGCTGCTGGGCCTGCGCGTCCAGAACCTGTGCTCTGCAACGGGAGGGGCCGCTGCAGTGCGAGGCCCACGTACTGGGAAAAAGAAACAAAAGACACAGGCTGGCAATCCTGCACTCCAGCAATATTGACCATAGCCAACACTTGGAAGCTACGAAAATGTCCATCAACAGAGGAATGCACAAAGGGAAAGTGGTCCATGTACGCAATGGAATATGACTCCAAATATATATATATATATATATATAATTTCAATTTAGAAAACCAACATAAGTAAGGAGACATCAGCATTTGGGGGTTTATCCGGGCACATTCCGCTCTAATATATGACCGAGGAACACCACTGCCAGGAAGGTCTGTTTCCCTAGTTACCAGATTGGGAAAAGCAGAAACGCTGCTGCCCTCTGGCCTTTACCTGCAACAGCAGCTTTAAAACCTGTGCTAAGGGTCACTTCATATGCACCAGTACTGGAGGGATGTAAATCAAACCTGTCTTCAAAATGTCTTGAGGCAGGTAATGGCCAAAATATTCCTAAGTGTCACACATACTTCACGAAAACAATTTGAAGAGGTAAGCTGTACTCACAGTTTGAAGAAAAAAAGGACATGCCAGAAAGCTCAATTTCAAGGGATTATGAGACGCATGGAAATCCAACCACAAAGAGGTATCAGCTCACACTAGTCAGAATAAACATCAGCAAAGAAACTACAAACAATAAATGCTGAAGGTGTTGTGGAGAAGTGCATACCCTCAACTTTAAGTGGGACGTAACCTGGTAAGAGCCACTAATGAGAACAGAATGGAGGTGCCTTGACAAGGTAAACATTTTGCTACCATATGGTCCAGCATGCCCACTCCTGGGCCTAAAACCTAAGAAGACAGAATTAGAAAGACACAGGCAGGCAAATGTGCATGGCCGCAGTATTACAATAGCCAAGACATGGAAGCAACCGAAAAGTCCATCAACAGATGAGTGGACAAAGAAGAACTGGTACATGCAGAGATGGAATACTAGCCAAGGAAAACAAGGACACAATGCCATTTGCAGGACCATGGATGAGTCTAGAGGTAATCACGCGACTTGTAGTAAGTCAGAAAGAGAAAGACACATATCGTATGATATCACTTATAGGTGTTACCTAAAAATTGATACCAGTGAACATACTTCCACAGAGAAGGGCAATCACAGATTCATTAAACAAACTTATGGTTCACCAATGGAAAGGTGTGAGGATTGGATACATTAAGATATTGGGGTTAACAGACATATACAAACACAGGTGAAGTATATAATCCCCAAAGACCTACGGAATACCAAGAGAAGACTACTCAATATTCTGTCTTAACGTACATGGGGAAAGGATCCCAGGAAGAATAGGCATATGTATATGTGTAAAAGAACCACATCTTGCACACCTAGAAGAAGCCAAACACTGTAATCAAACTTGCTGTGATAAAAAAATAAAAATTAAATTAAAAAAACGAATAAGAAGTCGTGAGACATGAACTTAAGGGGCTTCTTCCTGGCACATTCCGTTCTAAATTACAACCTAGAACACGACTTCCATTGAGGCTCTGTTGCCCTAGTAACCAGATTTGGTAAAGGAGAACTGCTGCCACCTTGTGGCCGTTTCACACAACAGCAGCTTTAATCCCAGCACCAATGGTCAGTTGGTATTCAAAATAATTGCAGGCCTGTAAATCACACCTGCCCTGAAAACAAATCCTGGCGTCGTATATCGACCAAAAAATTCAAAAGACGTCCACATTTCAAAGTGACAGTTTCAAGAGGCATATTTTACACACATTTGCCTTCTGTTTCTTTTTCTTTCTTTCTTTCTTTCTTTGTTAAAAAATGGGAATGGAAAAAGGCTGAACATCAGGAATTAATAAAGCCATGCAAATCCAGTGTACAAAAACGCTCACCTCACGGCCGTCAGAACGATCATCAGCAAAAAAACTCTACAAAGAATAAATGCCGAAGTGGTTTTAGAGAACTGCGTACCCTTTAGCTGCTGGTGGGATGTAACCTGGTAACAGCCAGTAGTGAGAACAGAATGGAGGTGCGTTTCAGGGTAAAAATGGAGCTACCATGTGACCTGGTAGGCCCACTGATGGGTCTATCACCTGAGTAGACCAGAATCAAAAGACATAGGCTGGCAATCCTGCACTGCAGCAACATGTACCATAGCCAAGACCTGGAAGAAACCAAAATGTCCATCAACAGAAAAATGCACCAAGAAGAAGTCATCCGTGTACACAATAGAATATTAGCCATGAAAATGCATGGAAGATTGCCGTTGGCACCACCATAGAAGGATATAGAGATAATCACTCTACTTGAAGTAAGAAAGAAACCGAAAGACAGACATCCTATGACATCACTTATAGGCGTTACCTAAAACTTGATACCCATGAAATAATTTCCAAGAGAAGGACACGCATAGATTCAGAAAACCAAATTATGTTTAACCAAATGGAAAGGTGTAAGGAATGTATGAATTAGGATATGGGGGTTAACAGACATGTACTAATACATATGAAATATATGATCACAAAATACCTATGGAATACGAAGAGAGGTCTACTCAACACTCTATAATAATACATATGAAAGGATCCAAAGAGGAATAGACAGGTACATTGATAGGATGAACCAGAAACTGTACACCTAGGAGAATCTACATTTTTATCAAATTTGCTCTGATAATTAATAAAATTAAATTTAAAAACAAACAACAATTTAGGAGATATAAGCTCTTGGGGGTTTGCGATGGCACATTCGCTCTAATTTGCAGCTTACTAACACGATTTCCAGGAAAGCTCTGTTGCCCAAAAACCCAGAGTTGGAAATGTAGAAATGCTGCCGCCTTTTGGCCGTTTCCCACAAGAGCGGCTTTAAATCCACAGCTAATGGTCACTTAACATTCACAAGGACTCAGGGCTGTAAAGGACACCTGCCCTAAACAATTGTGCTGAAGTAGGGAATGGCCCAAAAAATTCGAAGCTGGCATATTTTTCAAGGAGATAGCATGGAGGGGTAAGTTTTACTCACTCATTTTCAAAAAAGAGGAAAATGGATGAAGGCTCAGCATCAGGAATTATTAAACTCATGCAAATCAATCCCCCCAAAAGGTTTCAACTCACACGTGTCAACTACCATCAGCAAAAGTCTACAAACAATAAATGCTGAAGGTATTTTAGAGAACTGTATACCCTCTAGCTGCTGCAGAGATGTAAAGTGTTAACAGCTAATAATGAGAACAGAAAGGAGCTGCGTTTAAAAGTAAAAATTGAGTCACCATTCCATTCAGCAGGCCCACCGCTGAGCCTCTCACCTGAAAATTCCAGAGTCGAGAAGGCACAGGCTTCAGCAGCTGCACTGAAGGAATTTTCACAATAGCCAAGACACGGAAGCAAACAAAATGTCCACCACCAGATGAATGCATAAAGAAGAAGTGGTCCATGTACACAATGGAATATTAACATGGAAAACACTGAAACCCTGCTGTTTGAGGCACCGTAGATGAGCCTAGATATAATCACAGAACATGAGGAAAGCAAAAGACATATCCTATGATATCACTTATAGGCGTTATCTAACAACTGACACAAATGAACATATTTCCACAAAGAAAGACACTCACAGACTTAGAAAACAAACTATGCTTATCTAAAAGGAAAGCTGGGGGGAATGGAAAAATCAAGATTAGGGTTGCCTAATATGTGCACAAATACCTATTAAATATATATATATATCAAAAAGACCGACCATATAGCAAGGGAGGTCTATGGCACACTCTGCAATAATTTACATGAGAAGTGGATATGTACGTGAATATATATATATATATATATATATGTATATATACATATATATATATATATATATATATATATATATATGTAAGGTACAAATGAACCATATTGTGTACACCTAGGACAAACAATAGTCTAATCATTACCCCGAATAAAATAACTAAAACAACGAACAAGAAGTAATGTGACATAAACTTATGGGGGTTTCTCCTGGCACATTCCATTTTAATTTACAACCTAGGAACAGGACTTCCAGAAAGGCTCTGCTGCCCTAGTAACCAGATATGGGAATGGAGAAATGCTGCCGCCTTGTGGCCGTTTCCCACAACAGCAGCTTTAAACCCAGTGCTAATGGTCACTGAATATTCACACTCATTGCAGGCCTGTAAATGACCCCTGCCCTCAACAAAAATCCTGGGATCTAAACTTGACCAAAAAATTCAAAAGAGGGCAACCTTCCAAGAAGACAATTTCAAGAGGTTAATTGTACTCTCCGTTTTTTTCTGTTTTTCTTTACCAGAAATTTTAAAAGGCGTGGAAAAATGCTGAATATTAGGAATAAATAAAGACATGCAAATCCACATTACAAAAACCTGTCATCTCACACCAGTCAGAATGGCCATCAGCAAAACTTCTGCAAGCAATAAATGCTGAAGGGGTTGTGGAGGGAGGCCTACCCTTGGTTCAACCTAGGACAAGGTAAGAGCCAGTAAGGAAAACAAAAAGGAGGTGCCTTGAAAAGGTAAATACTAAGTTACCATTCAATCAAGCATTCCCACTGCTGGGCCTATCGCCTGAGAGGATGAGAATCAAAAAGACACAGGCTGGGCTTCACTGGTGGCACAGTGGTTGAGAGTCTGCCTGCCAATGCACGGGACACGGGTTCATGCCCCGGTTCGGGAAGATCCCACATGCAGCGGAGCGGCTGGTCCCATGAGCTATGGCTGCTGGGCCTGCGCGTCCAGAACCTGTGCTCTGCAACGGGAGGGGCCGCTGCAGTGCGAGGCCCACGTACTGGGAAAAAGAAACAAAAGACACAGGCTGGCAATCCTGCACTCCAGCAATATTGACCATAGCCAACACTTGGAAGCTACGAAAATGTCCATCAACAGAGGAATGCACAAAGGGAAAGTGGTCCATGTACGCAATGGAATATGACTCCAAATATATATATATATATATATATAATTTCAATTTAGAAAACCAACATAAGTAAGGAGACATCAGCATTTGGGGGTTTATCCGGGCACATTCCGCTCTAATATATGACCGAGGAACACCACTGCCAGGAAGGTCTGTTTCCCTAGTTACCAGATTGGGAAAAGCAGAAACGCTGCTGCCCTCTGGCCTTTACCTGCAACAGCAGCTTTAAAACCTGTGCTAAGGGTCACTTCATATGCACCAGTACTGGAGGGATGTAAATCAAACCTGTCTTCAAAATGTCTTGAGGCAGGTAATGGCCAAAATATTCCTAAGTGTCACACATACTTCACGAAAACAATTTGAAGAGGTAAGCTGTACTCACAGTTTGAAGAAAAAAAGGACATGCCAGAAAGCTCAATTTCAAGGGATTATGAGACACATGGAAATCCAACCACAAAGAGGTATCAGCTCACACTAGTCAGAATAAACATCAGCAAAGAAACTACAAACAATAAATGCTGAAGGTGTTGTGGAGAAGTGCATACCCTCAACTTTAAGTGGGACGTAACCTGGTAAGAGCCACTAATGAGAACAGAATGGAGGTGCCTTGACAAGGTAAACATTTTGCTACCATATGGTCCAGCATGCCCACTCCTGGGCCTAAAACCTAAGAAGACAGAATTAGAAAGACACAGGCAGGCAAATGTGCATGGCCGCAGTATTACAATAGCCAAGACATGGAAGCAACCGAAAAGTCCATCAACAGATGAGTGGACAAAGAAGAACTGGTACATGCAGAGATGGAATACTAGCCAAGGAAAACAAGGACACAATGCCATTTGCAGGACCATGGATGAGTCTAGAGGTAATCACGCGACTTGTAGTAAGTCAGAAAGAGAAAGACACATATCGTATGATATCACTTATAGGTGTTACCTAAAAATTGATACCAGTGAACATACTTCCACAGAGAAGGGCAATCACAGATTCATTAAACAAACTTATGGTTCACCAATGGAAAGGTGTGAGGATTGGATACATTAAGATATTGGGGTTAACAGACATATACAAACACAGGTGAAGTATATAATCCCCAAAGACCTACGGAATACCAAGAGAAGACTACTCAATATTCTGTCTTAACGTACATGGGGAAAGGATCCCAGGAAGAATAGGCATATGTATATGTGTAAAAGAACCACATCTTGCACACCTAGAAGAAGCCAAACACTGTAATCAAACTTGCTGTGATAAAAAAATAAAAATTAAATTAAAAAAACGAATAAGAAGTCGTGAGACATGAACTTAAGGGGCTTCTTCCTGGCACATTCCGTTCTAAATTACAACCTAGAACACGACTTCCATTGAGGCTCTGTTGCCCTAGTAACCAGATTTGGTAAAGGAGAACTGCTGCCACCTTGTGGCCGTTTCACACAACAGCAGCTTTAATCCCAGCACCAATGGTCAGTTGGTATTCAAAATAATTGCAGGCCTGTAAATCACACCTGCCCTGAAAACAAATCCTGGCGTCGTATATCGACCAAAAAATTCAAAAGACGTCCACATTTCAAAGTGACAGTTTCAAGAGGCATATTTTACACACATTTGCCTTCTGTTTCTTTTTCTTTCTTTCTTTCTTTCTTTGTTAAAAAATGGGAATGGAAAAAGGCTGAACATCAGGAATTAATAAAGCCATGCAAATCCAGTGTACAAAAACGCTCACCTCACGGCCGTCAGAACGATCATCAGCAAAAAAACTCTACAAAGAATAAATGCCGAAGTGGTTTTAGAGAACTGCGTACCCTTTAGCTGCTGGTGGGATGTAACCTGGTAACAGCCAGTAGTGAGAACAGAATGGAGGTGCGTTTCAGGGTAAAAATGGAGCTACCATGTGACCTGGTAGGCCCACTGATGGGTCTATCACCTGAGTAGACCAGAATCAAAAGACATAGGCTGGCAATCCTGCACTGCAGCAACATGTACCATAGCCAAGACCTGGAAGAAACCAAAATGTCCATCAACAGAAAAATGCACCAAGAAGAAGTCATCCGTGTACACAATAGAATATTAGCCATGAAAATGCATGGAAGATTGCCGTTGGCACCACCATAGAAGGATATAGAGATAATCACTCTACTTGAAGTAAGAAAGAAACCGAAAGACAGACATCCTATGACATCACTTATAGGCGTTACCTAAAACTTGATACCCATGAAATAATTTCCAAGAGAAGGACACGCATAGATTCAGAAAACCAAATTATGTTTAACCAAATGGAAAGGTGTAAGGAATGTATGAATTAGGATATGGGGGTTAACAGACATGTACTAATACATATGAAATATATGATCACAAAATACCTATGGAATACGAAGAGAGGTCTACTCAACACTCTATAATAATACATATGAAAGGATCCAAAGAGGAATAGACAGGTACATTGATAGGATGAACCAGAAACTGTACACCTAGGAGAATCTACATTTTTATCAAATTTGCTCTGATAATTAATAAAATTAAATTTAAAAACAAACAACAATTTAGGAGATATAAGCTCTTGGCGGTTTGCGATGGCACATTCGCTCTAATTTGCAGCTTACTAACACGATTTCCAGGAAAGCTCTGTTGCCCAAAAACCCAGAGTTGGAAATGTAGAAATGCTGCCGCCTTTTGGCCGTTTCCCACAAGAGCGGCTTTAAATCCACAGCTAATGGTCACTTAACATTCACAAGGACTCAGGGCTGTAAAGGACACCTGCCCTAAACAATTGTGCTGAAGTAGGGAATGGCCCAAAAAATTCGAAGCTGGCATATTTTTCAAGGAGATAGCATGCAGGGGTAAGTTTTACTCACTCATTTTCAAAAAAGAGGAAAATGGATGAAGGCTCAGCATCAGGAATTATTAAACTCATGCAAATCAATCCCCCCAAAAGGTTTCAACTCACACGTGTCAACTACCATCAGCAAAAGTCTACAAACAATAAATGCTGAAGGTATTTTAGAGAACTGTATACCCTCTAGCTGCTGCAGAGATGTAAAGTGTTAACAGCTAATAATGAGAACAGAAAGGAGCTGCGTTTAAAAGTAAAAATTGAGTCACCATTCCATTCGGCAGGCCCACCGCTAAGCCTCTCACCTGAAAATTCCAGAGTCGAGAAGGCACAGGCTTCAGCAGCTGCACTGAAGGAATTTTCACAATAGCCAAGACACGGAAGCAAACAAAATGTCCACCACCAGATGAATGCATAAAGAAGAAGTGGTCCATGTACACAATGGAATATTAACATGGAAAACACTGAAACCCTGCTGTTTGAGGCACCGTAGATGAGCCTAGATATAATCACAGAACATGAGGAAAGCAAAAGACATATCCTATGATATCACTTATAGGCGTTATCTAACAACTGACACAAATGAACATATTTCCACAAAGAAAGACACTCACAGACTTAGAAAACAAACTATGCTTATCTAAAAGGAAAGCTGGGGGGAATGGAAAAATCAAGATTAGGGTTGCCTAATATGTGCACAAATACCTATTAAATATATATATATATCAAAAAGACCGACCATATAGCAAGGGAGGTCTATGGCACACTCTGCAATAATTTACATGAGAAGTGGATATGTACGTGAATATATATATATATATATATGTATATATACATATATATATATATATATATATATATATATGTAAGGTACAAATGAACCATATTGTGTACACCTAGGACAAACAATAGTCTAATCATTACCCCGAATAAAATAACTAAAACAACGAACAAGAAGTAATGTGACATAAACTTATGGGGGTTTCTCCTGGCACATTCCATTTTAATTTACAACCTAGGAACAGGACTTCCAGAAAGGCTCTGCTGCCCTAGTAACCAGATATGGGAATGGAGAAATGCTGCCGCCTTGTGGCCGTTTCCCACAACAGCAGCTTTAAACCCAGTGCTAATGGTCACTGAATATTCACACTCATTGCAGGCCTGTAAATGACCCCTGCCCTCAACAAAAATCCTGGGATCTAAACTTGACCAAAAAATTCAAAAGAGGGCAACCTTCCAAGAAGACAATTTCAAGAGGTTAATTGTACTCTCCGTTTTTTTCTGTTTTTACCAGAAATTTTAAAAGGCGTGGAAAAATGCTGAATATTAGGAATAAATAAAGACATGCAAATCCACATTACAAAAACCTGTCGTCTCACACCAGTCAGAATGGCCATCAGCAAAACTTCTGCAAGCAATAAATGCTGAAGGGGTTGTGGAGGGAGGCCTACCCTTGGTTCAACCTAGGACAAGGTAAGAGCCAGTAAGGAAAACAAAAAGGAGGTGCCTTGAAAAGGTAAATACTAAGTTACCATTCAATCAAGCATTCCCACTGCTGGGCCTATCGCCTGAGAGGATGAGAATCAAAAAGACACAGGCTGGGCTTCACTGGTGGCACAGTGGTTGAGAGTCTGCCTGCCAATGCACGGGACACGGGTTCATGCCCCGGTTCGGGAAGATCCCACATGCAGCGGAGCGGCTGGTCCCATGAGCTATGGCTGCTGGGCCTGCGCGTCCAGAACCTGTGCTCTGCAACGGGAGGGGCCGCTGCAGTGCGAGGCCCACGTACTGGGAAAAAGAAACAAAAGACACAGGCTGGCAATCCTGCACTCCAGCAATATTGACCATAGCCAACACTTGGAAGCTACGAAAATGTCCATCAACAGAGGAATGCACAAAGGGAAAGTGGTCCATGTACGCAATGGAATATGACTCCAAATATATATATATATATATATAATTTCAATTTAGAAAACCAACATAAGTAAGGAGACATCAGCATTTGGGGGTTTATCCGGGCACATTCCGCTCTAATATATGACCGAGGAACACCACTGCCAGGAAGGTCTGTTTCCCTAGTTACCAGATTGGGAAAAGCAGAAACGCTGCTGCCCTCTGGCCTTTACCTGCAACAGCAGCTTTAAAACCTGTGCTAAGGGTCACTTCATATGCACCAGTACTGGAGGGATGTAAATCAAACCTGTCTTCAAAATGTCTTGAGGCAGGTAATGGCCAAAATATTCCTAAGTGTCACACATACTTCACGAAAACAATTTGAAGAGGTAAGCTGTACTCACAGTTTGAAGAAAAAAAGGACATGCCAGAAAGCTCAATTTCAAGGGATTATGAGACGCATGGAAATCCAACCACAAAGAGGTATCAGCTCACACTAGTCAGAATAAACATCAGCAAAGAAACTACAAACAATAAATGCTGAAGGTGTTGTGGAGAAGTGCATACCCTCAACTTTAAGTGGGACGTAACCTGGTAAGAGCCACTAATGAGAACAGAATGGAGGTGCCTTGACAAGGTAAACATTTTGCTACCATATGGTCCAGCATGCCCACTCCTGGGCCTAAAACCTAAGAAGACAGAATTAGAAAGACACAGGCAGGCAAATGTGCATGGCCGCAGTATTACAATAGCCAAGACATGGAAGCAACCGAAAAGTCCATCAACAGATGAGTGGACAAAGAAGAACTGGTACATGCAGAGATGGAATACTAGCCAAGGAAAACAAGGACACAATGCCATTTGCAGGACCATGGATGAGTCTAGAGGTAATCACGCGACTTGTAGTAAGTCAGAAAGAGAAAGACACATATCGTATGATATCACTTATAGGTGTTACCTAAAAATTGATACCAGTGAACATACTTCCACAGAGAAGGGCAATCACAGATTCATTAAACAAACTTATGGTTCACCAATGGAAAGGTGTGAGGATTGGATACATTAAGATATTGGGGTTAACAGACATATACAAACACAGGTGAAGTATATAATCCCCAAAGACCTACGGAATACCAAGAGAAGACTACTCAATATTCTGTCTTAACGTACATGGGGAAAGGATCCCAGGAAGAATAGGCATATGTATATGTGTAAAAGAACCACATCTTGCACACCTAGAAGAAGCCAAACACTGTAATCAAACTTGCTGTGATAAAAAAATAAAAATTAAATTAAAAAAACGAATAAGAAGTCGTGAGACATGAACTTAAGGGGCTTCTTCCTGGCACATTCCGTTCTAAATTACAACCTAGAACACGACTTCCATTGAGGCTCTGTTGCCCTAGTAACCAGATTTGGTAAAGGAGAACTGCTGCCACCTTGTGGCCGTTTCACACAACAGCAGCTTTAATCCCAGCACCAATGGTCAGTTGGTATTCAAAATAATTGCAGGCCTGTAAATCACACCTGCCCTGAAAACAAATCCTGGCGTCGTATATCGACCAAAAAATTCAAAAGACGTCCACATTTCAAAGTGACAGTTTCAAGAGGCATATTTTACACACATTTGCCTTCTGTTTCTTTTTCTTTCTTTCTTTCTTTCTTTGTTAAAAAATGGGAATGGAAAAAGGCTGAACATCAGGAATTAATAAAGCCATGCAAATCCAGTGTACAAAAACGCTCACCTCACGGCCGTCAGAACGATCATCAGCAAAAAAACTCTACAAAGAATAAATGCCGAAGTGGTTTTAGAGAACTGCGTACCCTTTAGCTGCTGGTGGGATGTAACCTGGTAACAGCCAGTAGTGAGAACAGAATGGAGGTGCGTTTCAGGGTAAAAATGGAGCTACCATGTGACCTGGTAGGCCCACTGATGGGTCTATCACCTGAGTAGACCAGAATCAAAAGACATAGGCTGGCAATCCTGCACTGCAGCAACATGTACCATAGCCAAGACCTGGAAGAAACCAAAATGTCCATCAACAGAAAAATGCACCAAGAAGAAGTCATCCGTGTACACAATAGAATATTAGCCATGAAAATGCATGGAAGATTGCCGTTGGCACCACCATAGAAGGATATAGAGATAATCACTCTACTTGAAGTAAGAAAGAAACCAAAAGACAGACATCCTATGACATCACTTATAGGCGTTACCTAAAACTTGATACCCATGAAATAATTTCCAAGAGAAGGACACGCATAGATTCAGAAAACCAAATTATGTTTAACCAAATGGAAAGGTGTAAGGAATGTATGAATTAGGATATGGGGGTTAACAGACATGTACTAATACATATGAAATATATGATCACAAAATACCTATGGAATACGAAGAGAGGTCTACTCAACACTCTATAACAATACATATGAAAGGATCCAAAGAGGAATAGACAGGTACATTGATAGGATGAACCAGAAACTGTACACCTAGGAGAATCTACATTTTTATCAAATTTGCTCTGATAATTAATAAAATTAAATTTAAAAACAAACAACAATTTAGGAGATATAAGCTCTTGGGGGTTTGCGATGGCACATTCGCTCTAATTTGCAGCTTACTAACACGATTTCCAGGAAAGCTCTGTTGCCCAAAAACCCAGAGTTGGAAATGTAGAAATGCTGCCGCCTTTTGGCCGTTTCCCACAAGAGCGGCTTTAAATCCACAGCTAATGGTCACTTAACATTCACAAGGACTCAGGGCTGTAAAGGACACCTGCCCTAAACAATTGTGCTGAAGTAGGGAATGGCCCAAAAAATTCGAAGCTGGCATATTTTTCAAGGAGATAGCATGGAGGGGTAAGTTTTACTCACTCATTTTCAAAAAAGAGGAAAATGGATGAAGGCTCAGCATCAGGAATTATTAAACTCATGCAAATCAATCCCCCCAAAAGGTTTCAACTCACACGTGTCAACTACCATCAGCAAAAGTCTACAAACAATAAATGCTGAAGGTATTTTAGAGAACTGTATACCCTCTAGCTGCTGCAGAGATGTAAAGTGTTAACAGCTAATAATGAGAACAGAAAGGAGCTGCGTTTAAAAGTAAAAATTGAGTCACCATTCCATTCAGCAGGCCCACCGCTGAGCCTCTCACCTGAAAATTCCAGAGTCGAGAAGGCACAGGCTTCAGCAGCTGCACTGAAGGAATTTTCACAATAGCCAAGACACGGAAGCAAACAAAATGTCCACCACCAGATGAATGCATAAAGAAGAAGTGGTCCATGTACACAATGGAATATTAACATGGAAAACACTGAAACCCTGCTGTTTGAGGCACCGTAGATGAGCCTAGATATAATCACAGAACATGAGGAAAGCAAAAGACATATCCTATGATATCACTTATAGGCGTTATCTAACAACTGACACAAATGAACATATTTCCACAAAGAAAGACACTCACAGACTTAGAAAACAAACTATGCTTATCTAAAAGGAAAGCTGGGGGGAATGGAAAAATCAAGATTAGGGTTGCCTAATATGTGCACAAATACCTATTAAATATATATATATATCAAAAAGACCGACCATATAGCAAGGGAGGTCTATGGCACACTCTGCAATAATTTACATGAGAAGTGGATATGTACGTGAATATATATATATATATATATATATGTATATATACATATATATATATATATATATATATATATATATATGTAAGGTACAAATGAACCATATTGTGTACACCTAGGACAAACAATAGTCTAATCATTACCCCGAATAAAATAACTAAAACAACGAACAAGAAGTAATGTGACATAAACTTATGGGGGTTTCTCCTGGCACATTCCATTTTAATTTACAACCTAGGAACAGGACTTCCAGAAAGGCTCTGCTGCCCTAGTAACCAGATATGGGAATGGAGAAATGCTGCCGCCTTGTGGCCGTTTCCCACAACAGCAGCTTTAAACCCAGTGCTAATGGTCACTGAATATTCACACTCATTGCAGGCCTGTAAATGACCCCTGCCCTCAACAAAAATCCTGGGATCTAAACTTGACCAAAAAATTCAAAAGAGGGCAACCTTCCAAGAAGACAATTTCAAGAGGTTAATTGTACTCTCCGTTTTTTTCTGTTTTTCTTTACCAGAAATTTTAAAAGGCGTGGAAAAATGCTGAATATTAGGAATAAATAAAGACATGCAAATCCACATTACAAAAACCTGTCATCTCACACCAGTCAGAATGGCCATCAGCAAAACTTCTGCAAGCAATAAATGCTGAAGGGGTTGTGGAGGGAGGCCTACCCTTGGTTCAACCTAGGACAAGGTAAGAGCCAGTAAGGAAAACAAAAAGGAGGTGCCTTGAAAAGGTAAATACTAAGTTACCATTCAATCAAGCATTCCCACTGCTGGGCCTATCGCCTGAGAGGATGAGAATCAAAAAGACACAGGCTGGGCTTCACTGGTGGCACAGTGGTTGAGAGTCTGCCTGCCAATGCACGGGACACGGGTTCATGCCCCGGTTCGGGAAGATCCCACATGCAGCGGAGCGGCTGGTCCCATGAGCTATGGCTGCTGGGCCTGCGCGTCCAGAACCTGTGCTCTGCAACGGGAGGGGCCGCTGCAGTGCGAGGCCCACGTACTGGGAAAAAGAAACAAAAGACACAGGCTGGCAATCCTGCACTCCAGCAATATTGACCATAGCCAACACTTGGAAGCTACGAAAATGTCCATCAACAGAGGAATGCACAAAGGGAAAGTGGTCCATGTACGCAATGGAATATGACTCCAAATATATATATATATATATATATAATTTCAATTTAGAAAACCAACATAAGTAAGGAGACATCAGCATTTGGGGGTTTATCCGGGCACATTCCGCTCTAATATATGACCGAGGAACACCACTGCCAGGAAGGTCTGTTTCCCTAGTTACCAGATTGGGAAAAGCAGAAACGCTGCTGCCCTCTGGCCTTTACCTGCAACAGCAGCTTTAAAACCTGTGCTAAGGGTCACTTCATATGCACCAGTACTGGAGGGATGTAAATCAAACCTGTCTTCAAAATGTCTTGAGGCAGGTAATGGCCAAAATATTCCTAAGTGTCACACATACTTCACGAAAACAATTTGAAGAGGTAAGCTGTACTCACAGTTTGAAGAAAAAAAGGACATGCCAGAAAGCTCAATTTCAAGGGATTATGAGACGCATGGAAATCCAACCACAAAGAGGTATCAGCTCACACTAGTCAGAATAAACATCAGCAAAGAAACTACAAACAATAAATGCTGAAGGTGTTGTGGAGAAGTGCATACCCTCAACTTTAAGTGGGACGTAACCTGGTAAGAGCCACTAATGAGAACAGAATGGAGGTGCCTTGACAAGGTAAACATTTTGCTACCATATGGTCCAGCATGCCCACTCCTGGGCCTAAAACCTAAGAAGACAGAATTAGAAAGACACAGGCAGGCAAATGTGCATGGCCGCAGTATTACAATAGCCAAGACATGGAAGCAACCGAAAAGTCCATCAACAGATGAGTGGACAAAGAAGAACTGGTACATGCAGAGATGGAATACTAGCCAAGGAAAACAAGGACACAATGCCATTTGCAGGACCATGGATGAGTCTAGAGGTAATCACGCGACTTGTAGTAAGTCAGAAAGAGAAAGACACATATCGTATGATATCACTTATAGGTGTTACCTAAAAATTGATACCAGTGAACATACTTCCACAGAGAAGGGCAATCACAGATTCATTAAACAAACTTATGGTTCACCAATGGAAAGGTGTGAGGATTGGATACATTAAGATATTGGGGTTAACAGACATATACAAACACAGGTGAAGTATATAATCCCCAAAGACCTACGGAATACCAAGAGAAGACTACTCAATATTCTGTCTTAACGTACATGGGGAAAGGATCCCAGGAAGAATAGGCATATGTATATGTGTAAAAGAACCACATCTTGCACACCTAGAAGAAGCCAAACACTGTAATCAAACTTGCTGTGATAAAAAAATAAAAATTAAATTAAAAAAACGAATAAGAAGTCGTGAGACATGAACTTAAGGGGCTTCTTCCTGGCACATTCCGTTCTAAATTACAACCTAGAACACGACTTCCATTGAGGCTCTGTTGCCCTAGTAACCAGATTTGGTAAAGGAGAACTGCTGCCACCTTGTGGCCGTTTCACACAACAGCAGCTTTAATCCCAGCACCAATGGTCAGTTGGTATTCAAAATAATTGCAGGCCTGTAAATCACACCTGCCCTGAAAACAAATCCTGGCGTCGTATATCGACCAAAAAATTCAAAAGACGTCCACATTTCAAAGTGACAGTTTCAAGAGGCATATTTTACACACATTTGCCTTCTGTTTCTTTTTCTTTCTTTCTTTCTTTCTTTGTTAAAAAATGGGAATGGAAAAAGGCTGAACATCAGGAATTAATAAAGCCATGCAAATCCAGTGTACAAAAACGCTCACCTCACGGCCGTCAGAACGATCATCAGCAAAAAAACTCTACAAAGAATAAATGCCGAAGTGGTTTTAGAGAACTGCGTACCCTTTAGCTGCTGGTGGGATGTAACCTGGTAACAGCCAGTAGTGAGAACAGAATGGAGGTGCGTTTCAGGGTAAAAATGGAGCTACCATGTGACCTGGTAGGCCCACTGATGGGTCTATCACCTGAGTAGACCAGAATCAAAAGACATAGGCTGGCAATCCTGCACTGCAGCAACATGTACCATAGCCAAGACCTGGAAGAAACCAAAATGTCCATCAACAGAAAAATGCACCAAGAAGAAGTCATCCGTGTACACAATAGAATATTAGCCATGAAAATGCATGGAAGATTGCCGTTGGCACCACCATAGAAGGATATAGAGATAATCACTCTACTTGAAGTAAGAAAGAAACCGAAAGACAGACATCCTATGACATCACTTATAGGCATTACCTAAAACTTGATACCCATGAAATAATTTCCAAGAGAAGGACACGCATAGATTCAGAAAACCAAATTATGTTTAACCAAATGGAAAGGTGTAAGGAATGTATGAATTAGGATATGGGGGTTAACAGACATGTACTAATACATATGAAATATATGATCACAAAATACCTATGGAATACGAAGAGAGGTCTACTCAACACTCTATAATAATACATATGAAAGGATCCAAAGAGGAATAGACAGGTACATTGATAGGATGAACCAGAAACTGTACACCTAGGAGAATCTACATTTTTATCAAATTTGCTCTGATAATTAATAAAATTAAATTTAAAAACAAACAACAATTTAGGAGATATAAGCTCTTGGGGGTTTGCGATGGCACATTCGCTCTAATTTGCAGCTTACTAACACGATTTCCAGGAAAGCTCTGTTGCCCAAAAACCCAGAGTTGGAAATGTAGAAATGCTGCCGCCTTTTGGCCGTTTCCCACAAGAGCGGCTTTAAATCCACAGCTAATGGTCACTTAACATTCACAAGGACTCAGGGCTGTAAAGGACACCTGCCCTAAACAATTGTGCTGAAGTAGGGAATGGCCCAAAAAATTCGAAGCTGGCATATTTTTCAAGGAGATAGCATGGAGGGGTAAGTTTTACTCACTCATTTTCAAAAAAGAGGAAAATGGATGAAGGCTCAGCATCAGGAATTATTAAACTCATGCAAATCAATCCCCCCAAAAGGTTTCAACTCACACGTGTCAACTACCATCAGCAAAAGTCTACAAACAATAAATGCTGAAGGTATTTTAGAGAACTGTATACCCTCTAGCTGCTGCAGAGATGTAAAGTGTTAACAGCTAATAATGAGAACAGAAAGGAGCTGCGTTTAAAAGTAAAAATTGAGTCACCATTCCATTCAGCAGGCCCACCGCTGAGCCTCTCACCTGAAAATTCCAGAGTCGAGAAGGCACAGGCTTCAGCAGCTGCACTGAAGGAATTTTCACAATAGCCAAGACACGGAAGCAAACAAAATGTCCACCACCAGATGAATGCATAAAGAAGAAGTGGTCCATGTACACAATGGAATATTAACATGGAAAACACTGAAACCCTGCTGTTTGAGGCACCGTAGATGAGCCTAGATATAATCACAGAACATGAGGAAAGCAAAAGACATATCCTATGATATCACTTATAGGCGTTATCTAACAACTGACACAAATGAACATATTTCCACAAAGAAAGACACTCACAGACTTAGAAAACAAACTATGCTTATCTAAAAGGAAAGCTGGGGGGAATGGAAAAATCAAGATTAGGGTTACCTAATATGTGCACAAATACCTATTAAATATATATATATATCAAAAAGACCGACCATATAGCAAGGGAGGTCTATGGCACACTCTGCAATAATTTACATGAGAAGTGGATATGTACGTGAATATATATATATATATATATATATATATGTATATATACATATATATATATATATATATATATATATATATATATATATGTAAGGTACAAATGAACCATATTGTGTACACCTAGGACAAACAATAGTCTAATCATTACCCCGAATAAAATAACTAAAACAACGAACAAGAAGTAATGTGACATAAACTTATGGGGGTTTCTCCTGGCACATTCCATTTTAATTTACAACCTAGGAACAGGACTTCCAGAAAGGCTCTGCTGCCCTAGTAACCAGATATGGGAATGGAGAAATGCTGCCGCCTTGTGGCCGTTTCCCACAACAGCAGCTTTAAACCCAGTGCTAATGGTCACTGAATATTCACACTCATTGCAGGCCTGTAAATGACCCCTGCCCTCAACAAAAATCCTGGGATCTAAACTTGACCAAAAAATTCAAAAGAGGGCAACCTTCCAAGAAGACAATTTCAAGAGGTTAGTTGTACTCTCCGTTTTTTTCTGTTTTTCTTTACCAGAAATTTTAAAAGGCGTGGAAAAATGCTGAATATTAGGAATAAATAAAGACATACAAATCCACATTACAAAAACCTGTCATCTCACACCAGTCAGAATGGCCATCAGCAAAACTTCTGCAAGCAATAAATGCTGAAGGGGTTGTGGAGGGAGGCCTACCCTTGGTTCAACCTAGGACAAGGTAAGAGCCAGTAAGGAAAACAAAAAGGAGGTGCCTTGAAAAGGTAAATACTAAGTTACCATTCAATCAAGCATTCCCACTGCTGGGCCTATCGCCTGAGAGGATGAGAATCAAAAAGACACAGGCTGGGCTTCACTGGTGGCACAGTGGTTGAGAGTCTGCCTGCCAATGCACGGGACACGGGTTCATGCCCCGGTTCGGGAAGATCCCACATGCAGCGGAGCGGCTGGTCCCATGAGCTATGGCTGCTGGGCCTGCGCGTCCAGAACCTGTGCTCTGCAACGGGAGGGGCCGCTGCAGTGCGAGGCCCACGTACTGGGAAAAAGAAACAAAAGACACAGGCTGGCAATCCTGCACTCCAGCAATATTGACCATAGCCAACACTTGGAAGCTACGAAAATGTCCATCAACAGAGGAATGCACAAAGGGAAAGTGGTCCATGTACGCAATGGAATATGACTCCAAATATATATATATATATATATATATAATTTCAATTTAGAAAACCAACATAAGTAAGGAGACATCAGCATTTGGGGGTTTATCCGGGCACATTCCGCTCTAATATATGACCGAGGAACACCACTGCCAGGAAGGTCTGTTTCCCTAGTTACCAGATTGGGAAAAGCAGAAACGCTGCTGCCCTCTGGCCTTTACCTGCAACAGCAGCTTTAAAACCTGTGCTAAGGGTCACTTCATATGCACCAGTACTGGAGGGATGTAAATCAAACCTGTCTTCAAAATGTCTTGAGGCAGGTAATGGCCAAAATATTCCTAAGTGTCACACATACTTCACGAAAACAATTTGAAGAGGTAAGCTGTACTCACAGTTTGAAGAAAAAAAGGACATGCCAGAAAGCTCAATTTCAAGGGATTATGAGACGCATGGAAATCCAACCACAAAGAGGTATCAGCTCACACTAGTCAGAATAAACATCAGCAAAGAAACTACAAACAATAAATGCTGAAGGTGTTGTGGAGAAGTGCATACCCTCAACTTTAAGTGGGACGTAACCTGGTAAGAGCCACTAATGAGAACAGAATGGAGGTGCCTTGACAAGGTAAACATTTTGCTACCATATGGTCCAGCATGCCCACTCCTGGGCCTAAAACCTAAGAAGACAGAATTAGAAAGACACAGGCAGGCAAATGTGCATGGCCGCAGTATTACAATAGCCAAGACATGGAAGCAACCGAAAAGTCCATCAACAGATGAGTGGACAAAGAAGAACTGGTACATGCAGAGATGGAATACTAGCCAAGGAAAACAAGGACACAATGCCATTTGCAGGACCATGGATGAGTCTAGAGGTAATCACGCGACTTGTAGTAAGTCAGAAAGAGAAAGACACATATCGTATGATATCACTTATAGGTGTTACCTAAAAATTGATACCAGTGAACATACTTCCACAGAGAAGGGCAATCACAGATTCATTAAACAAACTTATGGTTCACCAATGGAAAGGTGTGAGGATTGGATACATTAAGATATTGGGGTTAACAGACATATACAAACACAGGTGAAGTATATAATCCCCAAAGACCTACGGAATACCAAGAGAAGACTACTCAATATTCTGTCTTAACGTACATGGGGAAAGGATCCCAGGAAGAATAGGCATATGTATATGTGTAAAAGAACCACATCTTGCACACCTAGAAGAAGCCAAACACTGTAATCAAACTTGCTGTGATAAAAAAATAAAAATTAAATTAAAAAAACGAATAAGAAGTCGTGAGACATGAACTTAAGGGGCTTCTTCCTGGCACATTCCGTTCTAAATTACAACCTAGAACACGACTTCCATTGAGGCTCTGTTGCCCTAGTAACCAGATTTGGTAAAGGAGAACTGCTGCCACCTTGTGGCCGTTTCACACAACAGCAGCTTTAATCCCAGCACCAATGGTCAGTTGGTATTCAAAATAATTGCAGGCCTGTAAATCACACCTGCCCTGAAAACAAATCCTGGCGTCGTATATCGACCAAAAAATTCAAAAGACGTCCACATTTCAAAGTGACAGTTTCAAGAGGCATATTTTACACACATTTGCCTTCTGTTTCTTTTTCTTTCTTTCTTTCTTTCTTTGTTAAAAAATGGGAATGGAAAAAGGCTGAACATCAGGAATTAATAAAGCCATGCAAATCCAGTGTACAAAAACGCTCACCTCACGGCCGTCAGAACGATCATCAGCAAAAAAACTCTACAAAGAATAAATGCCGAAGTGGTTTTAGAGAACTGCGTACCCTTTAGCTGCTGGTGGGATGTAACCTGGTAACAGCCAGTAGTGAGAACAGAATGGAGGTGCGTTTCAGGGTAAAAATGGAGCTACCATGTGACCTGGTAGGCCCACTGATGGGTCTATCACCTGAGTAGACCAGAATCAAAAGACATAGGCTGGCAATCCTGCACTGCAGCAACATGTACCATAGCCAAGACCTGGAAGAAACCAAAATGTCCATCAACAGAAAAATGCACCAAGAAGAAGTCATCCGTGTACACAATAGAATATTAGCCATGAAAATGCATGGAAGATTGCCGTTGGCACCACCATAGAAGGATATAGAGATAATCACTCTACTTGAAGTAAGAAAGAAACCGAAAGACAGACATCCTATGACATCACTTATAGGCGTTACCTAAAACTTGATACCCATGAAATAATTTCCAAGAGAAGGACACGCATAGATTCAGAAAACCAAATTATGTTTAACCAAATGGAAAGGTGTAAGGAATGTATGAATTAGGATATGGGGGTTAACAGACATGTACTAATACATATGAAATATATGATCACAAAATACCTATGGAATACGAAGAGAGGTCTACTCAACACTCTATAATAATACATATGAAAGGATCCAAAGAGGAATAGACAGGTACATTGATAGGATGAACCAGAAACTGTACACCTAGGAGAATCTACATTTTTATCAAATTTGCTCTGATAATTAATAAAATTAAATTTAAAAACAAACAACAATTTAGGAGATATAAGCTCTTGGGGGTTTGCGATGGCACATTCGCTCTAATTTGCAGCTTACTAACACGATTTCCAGGAAAGCTCTGTTGCCCAAAAACCCAGAGTTGGAAATGTAGAAATGCTGCCGCCTTTTGGCCGTTTCCCACAAGAGCGGCTTTAAATCCACAGCTAATGGTCACTTAACATTCACAAGGACTCAGGGCTGTAAAGGACACCTGCCCTAAACAATTGTGCTGAAGTAGGGAATGGCCCAAAAAATTCGAAGCTGGCATATTTTTCAAGGAGATAGCATGGAGGGGTAAGTTTTACTCACTCATTTTCAAAAAAGAGGAAAATGGATGAAGGCTCAGCATCAGGAATTATTAAACTCATGCAAATCAATCCCCCCAAAAGGTTTCAACTCACACGTGTCAACTACCATCAGCAAAAGTCTACAAACAATAAATGCTGAAGGTATTTTAGAGAACTGTATACCCTCTAGCTGCTGCAGAGATGTAAAGTGTTAACAGCTAATAATGAGAACAGAAAGGAGCTGCGTTTAAAAGTAAAAATTGAGTCACCATTCCATTCAGCAGGCCCACCGCTGAGCCTCTCACCTGAAAATTCCAGAGTCGAGAAGGCACAGGCTTCAGCAGCTGCACTGAAGGAATTTTCACAATAGCCAAGACACGGAAGCAAACAAAATGTCCACCACCAGATGAATGCATAAAGAAGAAGTGGTCCATGTACACAATGGAATATTAACATGGAAAACACTGAAACCCTGCTGTTTGAGGCACCGTAGATGAGCCTAGATATAATCACAGAACATGAGGAAAGCAAAAGACATATCCTATGATATCACTTATAGGCGTTATCTAACAACTGACACAAATGAACATATTTCCACAAAGAAAGACACTCACAGACTTAGAAAACAAACTATGCTTATCTAAAAGGAAAGCTGGGGGGAATGGAAAAATCAAGATTAGGGTTACCTAATATGTGCACAAATACCTATTAAATATATATATATATCAAAAAGACCGACCATATAGCAAGGGAGGTCTATGGCACACTCTGCAATAATTTACATGAGAAGTGGATATGTACGTGAATATATATATATATATATATATATATATATGTATATATACATATATATATATATATATATATATATATATGTAAGGTACAAATGAACCATATTGTGTACACCTAGGACAAACAATAGTCTAATCATTACCCCGAATAAAATAACTAAAACAACGAACAAGAAGTAATGTGACATAAACTTATGGGGGTTTCTCCTGGCACATTCCATTTTAATTTACAACCTAGGAACAGGACTTCCAGAAAGGCTCTGCTGCCCTAGTAACCAGATATGGGAATGGAGAAATGCTGCCGCCTTGTGGCCGTTTCCCACAACAGCAGCTTTAAACCCAGTGCTAATGGTCACTGAATATTCACACTCATTGCAGGCCTGTAAATGACCCCTGCCCTCAACAAAAATCCTGGGATCTAAACTTGACCAAAAAATTCAAAAGAGGGCAACCTTCCAAGAAGACAATTTCAAGAGGTTAGTTGTACTCTCCGTTTTTTTCTGTTTTTCTTTACCAGAAATTTTAAAAGGCGTGGAAAAATGCTGAATATTAGGAATAAATAAAGACATACAAATCCACATTACAAAAACCTGTCATCTCACACCAGTCAGAATGGCCATCAGCAAAACTTCTGCAAGCAATAAATGCTGAAGGGGTTGTGGAGGGAGGCCTACCCTTGGTTCAACCTAGGACAAGGTAAGAGCCAGTAAGGAAAACAAAAAGGAGGTGCCTTGAAAAGGTAAATACTAAGTTACCATTCAATCAAGCATTCCCACTGCTGGGCCTATCGCCTGAGAGGATGAGAATCAAAAAGACACAGGCTGGGCTTCACTGGTGGCACAGTGGTTGAGAGTCTGCCTGCCAATGCACGGGACACGGGTTCATGCCCCGGTTCGGGAAGATCCCACATGCAGCGGAGCGGCTGGTCCCATGAGCTATGGCTGCTGGGCCTGCGCGTCCAGAACCTGTGCTCTGCAACGGGAGGGGCCGCTGCAGTGCGAGGCCCACGTACTGGGAAAAAGAAACAAAAGACACAGGCTGGCAATCCTGCACTCCAGCAATATTGACCATAGCCAACACTTGGAAGCTACGAAAATGTCCATCAACAGAGGAATGCACAAAGGGAAAGTGGTCCATGTACGCAATGGAATATGACTCCAAATATATATATATATATATATAATTTCAATTTAGAAAACCAACATAAGTAAGGAGACATCAGCATTTGGGGGTTTATCCGGGCACATTCCGCTCTAATATATGACCGAGGAACACCACTGCCAGGAAGGTCTGTTTCCCTAGTTACCAGATTGGGAAAAGCAGAAACGCTGCTGCCCTCTGGCCTTTACCTGCAACAGCAGCTTTAAAACCTGTGCTAAGGGTCACTTCATATGCACCAGTACTGGAGGGATGTAAATCAAACCTGTCTTCAAAATGTCTTGAGGCAGGTAATGGCCAAAATATTCCTAAGTGTCACACATACTTCACGAAAACAATTTGAAGAGGTAAGCTGTACTCACAGTTTGAAGAAAAAAAGGACATGCCAGAAAGCTCAATTTCAAGGGATTATGAGACGCATGGAAATCCAACCACAAAGAGGTATCAGCTCACACTAGTCAGAATAAACATCAGCAAAGAAACTACAAACAATAAATGCTGAAGGTGTTGTGGAGAAGTGCATACCCTCAACTTTAAGTGGGACGTAACCTGGTAAGAGCCACTAATGAGAACAGAATGGAGGTGCCTTGACAAGGTAAACATTTTGCTACCATATGGTCCAGCATGCCCACTCCTGGGCCTAAAACCTAAGAAGACAGAATTAGAAAGACACAGGCAGGCAAATGTGCATGGCCGCAGTATTACAATAGCCAAGACATGGAAGCAACCGAAAAGTCCATCAACAGATGAGTGGACAAAGAAGAACTGGTACATGCAGAGATGGAATACTAGCCAAGGAAAACAAGGACACAATGCCATTTGCAGGACCATGGATGAGTCTAGAGGTAATCACGCGACTTGTAGTAAGTCAGAAAGAGAAAGACACATATCGTATGATATCACTTATAGGTGTTACCTAAAAATTGATACCAGTGAACATACTTCCACAGAGAAGGGCAATCACAGATTCATTAAACAAACTTATGGTTCACCAATGGAAAGGTGTGAGGATTGGATACATTAAGATATTGGGGTTAACAGACATATACAAACACAGGTGAAGTATATAATCCCCAAAGACCTACGGAATACCAAGAGAAGACTACTCAATATTCTGTCTTAACGTACATGGGGAAAGGATCCCAGGAAGAATAGGCATATGTATATGTGTAAAAGAACCACATCTTGCACACCTAGAAGAAGCCAAACACTGTAATCAAACTTGCTGTGATAAAAAAATAAAAATTAAATTAAAAAAACGAATAAGAAGTCGTGAGACATGAACTTAAGGGGCTTCTTCCTGGCACATTCCGTTCTAAATTACAACCTAGAACACGACTTCCATTGAGGCTCTGTTGCCCTAGTAACCAGATTTGGTAAAGGAGAACTGCTGCCACCTTGTGGCCGTTTCACACAACAGCAGCTTTAATCCCAGCACCAATGGTCAGTTGGTATTCAAAATAATTGCAGGCCTGTAAATCACACCTGCCCTGAAAACAAATCCTGGCGTCGTATATCGACCAAAAAATTCAAAAGACGTCCACATTTCAAAGTGACAGTTTCAAGAGGCATATTTTACACACATTTGCCTTCTGTTTCTTTTTCTTTCTTTCTTTCTTTCTTTGTTAAAAAATGGGAATGGAAAAAGGCTGAACATCAGGAATTAATAAAGCCATGCAAATCCAGTGTACAAAAACGCTCACCTCACGGCCGTCAGAACGATCATCAGCAAAAAAACTCTACAAAGAATAAATGCCGAAGTGGTTTTAGAGAACTGCGTACCCTTTAGCTGCTGGTGGGATGTAACCTGGTAACAGCCAGTAGTGAGAACAGAATGGAGGTGCGTTTCAGGGTAAAAATGGAGCTACCATGTGACCTGGTAGGCCCACTGATGGGTCTATCACCTGAGTAGACCAGAATCAAAAGACATAGGCTGGCAATCCTGCACTGCAGCAACATGTACCATAGCCAAGACCTGGAAGAAACCAAAATGTCCATCAACAGAAAAATGCACCAAGAAGAAGTCATCCGTGTACACAATAGAATATTAGCCATGAAAATGCATGGAAGATTGCCGTTGGCACCACCATAGAAGGATATAGAGATAATCACTCTACTTGAAGTAAGAAAGAAACCGAAAGACAGACATCCTATGACATCACTTATAGGCGTTACCTAAAACTTGATACCCATGAAATAATTTCCAAGAGAAGGACACGCATAGATTCAGAAAACCAAATTATGTTTAACCAAATGGAAAGGTGTAAGGAATGTATGAATTAGGATATGGGGGTTAACAGACATGTACTAATACATATGAAATATATGATCACAAAATACCTATGGAATACGAAGAGAGGTCTACTCAACACTCTATAATAATACATATGAAAGGATCCAAAGAGGAATAGACAGGTACATTGATAGGATGAACCAGAAACTGTACACCTAGGAGAATCTACATTTTTATCAAATTTGCTCTGATAATTAATAAAATTAAATTTAAAAACAAACAACAATTTAGGAGATATAAGCTCTTGGGGGTTTGCGATGGCACATTCGCTCTAATTTGCAGCTTACTAACACGATTTCCAGGAAAGCTCTGTTGCCCAAAAACCCAGAGTTGGAAATGTAGAAATGCTGCCGCCTTTTGGCCGTTTCCCACAAGAGCGGCTTTAAATCCACAGCTAATGGTCACTTAACATTCACAAGGACTCAGGGCTGTAAAGGACACCTGCCCTAAACAATTGTGCTGAAGTAGGGAATGGCCCAAAAAATTCGAAGCTGGCATATTTTTCAAGGAGATAGCATGGAGGGGTAAGTTTTACTCACTCATTTTCAAAAAAGAGGAAAATGGATGAAGGCTCAGCATCAGGAATTATTAAACTCATGCAAATCAATCCCCCCAAAAGGTTTCAACTCACACGTGTCAACTACCATCAGCAAAAGTCTACAAACAATAAATGCTGAAGGTATTTTAGAGAACTGTATACCCTCTAGCTGCTGCAGAGATGTAAAGTGTTAACAGCTAATAATGAGAACAGAAAGGAGCTGCGTTTAAAAGTAAAAATTGAGTCACCATTCCATTCAGCAGGCCCACCGCTGAGCCTCTCACCTGAAAATTCCAGAGTCGAGAAGGCACAGGCTTCAGCAGCTGCACTGAAGGAATTTTCACAATAGCCAAGACACGGAAGCAAACAAAATGTCCACCACCAGATGAATGCATAAAGAAGAAGTGGTCCATGTACACAATGGAATATTAACATGGAAAACACTGAAACCCTGCTGTTTGAGGCACCGTAGATGAGCCTAGATATAATCACAGAACATGAGGAAAGCAAAAGACATATCCTATGATATCACTTATAGGCGTTATCTAACAACTGACACAAATGAACATATTTCCACAAAGAAAGACACTCACAGACTTAGAAAACAAACTATGCTTATCTAAAAGGAAAGCTGGGGGGAATGGAAAAATCAAGATTAGGGTTACCTAATATGTGCACAAATACCTATTAAATATATATATATATCAAAAAGACCGACCATATAGCAAGGGAGGTCTATGGCACCTGCAATAATTTACATGAGAAGTGGATATGTACGTGAATATTATATATATATATATATATATATGTATATATACATATATATATATATATATATATATATATATATATATATATGTAAGGTACAAATGAACCATATTGTGTACACCTAGGACAAACAATAGTCTAATCATTACCCCGAATAAAATAACTAAAACAACGAACAAGAAGTAATGTGACATAAACTTATGGGGGTTTCTCCTGGCACATTCCATTTTAATTTACAACCTAGGAACAGGACTTCCAGAAAGGCTCTGCTGCCCTAGTAACCAGATATGGGAATGGAGAAATGCTGCCGCCTTGTGGCCGTTTCCCACAACAGCAGCTTTAAACCCAGTGCTAATGGTCACTGAATATTCACACTCATTGCAGGCCTGTAAATGACCCCTGCCCTCAACAAAAATCCTGGGATCTAAACTTGACCAAAAAATTCAAAAGAGGGCAACCTTCCAAGAAGACAATTTCAAGAGGTTAGTTGTACTCTCCGTTTTTTTCTGTTTTTCTTTACCAGAAATTTTAAAAGGCGTGGAAAAATGCTGAATATTAGGAATAAATAAAGACATACAAATCCACATTACAAAAACCTGTCATCTCACACCAGTCAGAATGGCCATCAGCAAAACTTCTGCAAGCAATAAATGCTGAAGGGGTTGTGGAGGGAGGCCTACCCTTGGTTCAACCTAGGACAAGGTAAGAGCCAGTAAGGAAAACAAAAAGGAGGTGCCTTGAAAAGGTAAATACTAAGTTACCATTCAATCAAGCATTCCCACTGCTGGGCCTATCGCCTGAGAGGATGAGAATCAAAAAGACACAGGCTGGGCTTCACTGGTGGCACAGTGGTTGAGAGTCTGCCTGCCAATGCACGGGACACGGGTTCATGCCCCGGTTCGGGAAGATCCCACATGCAGCGGAGCGGCTGGTCCCATGAGCTATGGCTGCTGGGCCTGCGCGTCCAGAACCTGTGCTCTGCAACGGGAGGGGCCGCTGCAGTGCGAGGCCCACGTACTGGGAAAAAGAAACAAAAGACACAGGCTGGCAATCCTGCACTCCAGCAATATTGACCATAGCCAACACTTGGAAGCTACGAAAATGTCCATCAACAGAGGAATGCACAAAGGGAAAGTGGTCCATGTACGCAATGGAATATGACTCCAATATATATATATATATATATATAATTTCAATTTAGAAAACCAACATAAGTAAGGAGACATCAGCATTTGGGGGTTTATCCGGGCACATTCCGCTCTAATATATGACCGAGGAACACCACTGCCAGGAAGGTCTGTTTCCCTAGTTACCAGATTGGGAAAAGCAGAAACGCTGCTGCCCTCTGGCCTTTACCTGCAACAGCAGCTTTAAAACCTGTGCTAAGGGTCACTTCATATGCACCAGTACTGGAGGGATGTAAATCAAACCTGTCTTCAAAATGTCTTGAGGCAGGTAATGGCCAAAATATTCCTAAGTGTCACACATACTTCACGAAAACAATTTGAAGAGGTAAGCTGTACTCACAGTTTGAAGAAAAAAAGGACATGCCAGAAAGCTCAATTTCAAGGGATTATGAGACGCATGGAAATCCAACCACAAAGAGGTATCAGCTCACACTAGTCAGAATAAACATCAGCAAAGAAACTACAAACAATAAATGCTGAAGGTGTTGTGGAGAAGTGCATACCCTCAACTTTAAGTGGGACGTAACCTGGTAAGAGCCACTAATGAGAACAGAATGGAGGTGCCTTGACAAGGTAAACATTTTGCTACCATATGGTCCAGCATGCCCACTCCTGGGCCTAAAACCTAAGAAGACAGAATTAGAAAGACACAGGCAGGCAAATGTGCATGGCCGCAGTATTACAATAGCCAAGACATGGAAGCAACCGAAAAGTCCATCAACAGATGAGTGGACAAAGAAGAACTGGTACATGCAGAGATGGAATACTAGCCAAGGAAAACAAGGACACAATGCCATTTGCAGGACCATGGATGAGTCTAGAGGTAATCACGCGACTTGTAGTAAGTCAGAAAGAGAAAGACACATATCGTATGATATCACTTATAGGTGTTACCTAAAAATTGATACCAGTGAACATACTTCCACAGAGAAGGGCAATCACAGATTCATTAAACAAACTTATGGTTCACCAATGGAAAGGTGTGAGGATTGGATACATTAAGATATTGGGGTTAACAGACATATACAAACACAGGTGAAGTATATAATCCCCAAAGACCTACGGAATACCAAGAGAAGACTACTCAATATTCTGTCTTAACGTACATGGGGAAAGGATCCCAGGAAGAATAGGCATATGTATATGTGTAAAAGAACCACATCTTGCACACCTAGAAGAAGCCAAACACTGTAATCAAACTTGCTGTGATAAAAAAATAAAAATTAAATTAAAAAAACGAATAAGAAGTCGTGAGACATGAACTTAAGGGGCTTCTTCCTGGCACATTCCGTTCTAAATTACAACCTAGAACACGACTTCCATTGAGGCTCTGTTGCCCTAGTAACCAGATTTGGTAAAGGAGAACTGCTGCCACCTTGTGGCCGTTTCACACAACAGCAGCTTTAATCCCAGCACCAATGGTCAGTTGGTATTCAAAATAATTGCAGGCCTGTAAATCACACCTGCCCTGAAAACAAATCCTGGCGTCGTATATCGACCAAAAAATTCAAAAGACGTCCACATTTCAAAGTGACAGTTTCAAGAGGCATATTTTACACACATTTGCCTTCTGTTTCTTTTTCTTTCTTTCTTTCTTTCTTTGTTAAAAAATGGGAATGGAAAAAGGCTGAACATCAGGAATTAATAAAGCCATGCAAATCCAGTGTACAAAAACGCTCACCTCACGGCCGTCAGAACGATCATCAGCAAAAAAACTCTACAAAGAATAAATGCCGAAGTGGTTTTAGAGAACTGCGTACCCTTTAGCTGCTGGTGGGATGTAACCTGGTAACAGCCAGTAGTGAGAACAGAATGGAGGTGCGTTTCAGGGTAAAAATGGAGCTACCATGTGACCTGGTAGGCCCACTGATGGGTCTATCACCTGAGTAGACCAGAATCAAAAGACATAGGCTGGCAATCCTGCACTGCAGCAACATGTACCATAGCCAAGACCTGGAAGAAACCAAAATGTCCATCAACAGAAAAATGCACCAAGAAGAAGTCATCCGTGTACACAATAGAATATTAGCCATGAAAATGCATGGAAGATTGCCGTTGGCACCACCATAGAAGGATATAGAGATAATCACTCTACTTGAAGTAAGAAAGAAACCGAAAGACAGACATCCTATGACATCACTTATAGGCGTTACCTAAAACTTGATACCCATGAAATAATTTCCAAGAGAAGGACACGCATAGATTCAGAAAACCAAATTATGTTTAACCAAATGGAAAGGTGTAAGGAATGTATGAATTAGGATATGGGGGTTAACAGACATGTACTAATACATATGAAATATATGATCACAAAATACCTATGGAATACGAAGAGAGGTCTACTCAACACTCTATAACAATACATATGAAAGGATCCAAAGAGGAATAGACAGGTACATTGATAGGATGAACCAGAAACTGTACACCTAGGAGAATCTACATTTTTATCAAATTTGCTCTGATAATTAATAAAATTAAATTTAAAAACAAACAACAATTTAGGAGATATAAGCTCTTGGGGGTTTGCGATGGCACATTCGCTCTAATTTGCAGCTTACTAACACGATTTCCAGGAAAGCTCTGTTGCCCAAAAACCCAGAGTTGGAAATGTAGAAATGCTGCCGCCTTTTGGCCGTTTCCCACAAGAGCGGCTTTAAATCCACAGCTAATGGTCACTTAACATTCACAAGGACTCAGGGCTGTAAAGGACACCTGCCCTAAACAATTGTGCTGAAGTAGGGAATGGCCCAAAAAATTCGAAGCTGGCATATTTTTCAAGGAGATAGCATGCAGGGGTAAGTTTTACTCACTCATTTTCAAAAAAGAGGAAAATGGATGAAGGCTCAGCATCAGGAATTATTAAACTCATGCAAATCAATCCCCCCAAAAGGTTTCAACTCACACGTGTCAACTACCATCAGCAAAAGTCTACAAACAATAAATGCTGAAGGTATTTTAGAGAACTGTATACCCTCTAGCTGCTGCAGAGATGTAAAGTGTTAACAGCTAATAATGAGAACAGAAAGGAGCTGCGTTTAAAAGTAAAAATTGAGTCACCATTCCATTCAGCAGGCCCACCGCTGAGCCTCTCACCTGAAAATTCCAGAGTCGAGAAGGCACAGGCTTCAGCAGCTGCACTGAAGGAATTTTCACAATAGCCAAGACACGGAAGCAAACAAAATGTCCACCACCAGATGAATGCATAAAGAAGAAGTGGTCCATGTACACAATGGAATATTAACATGGAAAACACTGAAACCCTGCTGTTTGAGGCACCGTAGATGAGCCTAGATATAATCACAGAACATGAGGAAAGCAAAAGACATATCCTATGATATCACTTATAGGCGTTATCTAACAACTGACACAAATGAACATATTTCCACAAAGAAAGACACTCACAGACTTAGAAAACAAACTATGCTTATCTAAAAGGAAAGCTGGGGGGAATGGAAAAATCAAGATTAGGGTTGCCTAATATGTGCACAAATACCTATTAAATATATATATATATCAAAAAGACCGACCATATAGCAAGGGAGGTCTATGGCACACTCTGCAATAATTTACATGAGAAGTGGATATGTACGTGAATATATATATATATATATATATATGTATATATACATATATATATATATATATATATATATATATATATATATGTAAGGTACAAATGAACCATATTGTGTACACCTAGGACAAACAATAGTCTAATCATTACCCCGAATAAAATAACTAAAACAACGAACAAGAAGTAATGTGACATAAACTTATGGGGGTTTCTCCTGGCACATTCCATTTTAATTTACAACCTAGGAACAGGACTTCCAGAAAGGCTCTGCTGCCCTAGTAACCAGATATGGGAATGGAGAAATGCTGCCGCCTTGTGGCCGTTTCCCACAACAGCAGCTTTAAACCCAGTGCTAATGGTCACTGAATATTCACACTCATTGCAGGCCTGTAAATGACCCCTGCCCTCAACAAAAATCCTGGGATCTAAACTTGACCAAAAAATTCAAAAGAGGGCAACCTTCCAAGAAGACAATTTCAAGAGGTTAATTGTACTCTCCGTTTTTTTCTGTTTTTCTTTACCAGAAATTTTAAAAGGCGTGGAAAAATGCTGAATATTAGGAATAAATAAAGACATGCAAATCCACATTACAAAAACCTGTCATCTCACACCAGTCAGAATGGCCATCAGCAAAACTTCTGCAAGCAATAAATGCTGAAGGGGTTGTGGAGGGAGGCCTACCCTTGGTTCAACCTAGGACAAGGTAAGAGCCAGTAAGGAAAACAAAAAGGAGGTGCCTTGAAAAGGTAAATACTAAGTTACCATTCAATCAAGCATTCCCACTGCTGGGCCTATCGCCTGAGAGGATGAGAATCAAAAAGACACAGGCTGGGCTTCACTGGTGGCACAGTGGTTGAGAGTCTGCCTGCCAATGCACGGGACACGGGTTCATGCCCCGGTTCGGGAAGATCCCACATGCAGCGGAGCGGCTGGTCCCATGAGCTATGGCTGCTGGGCCTGCGCGTCCAGAACCTGTGCTCTGCAACGGGAGGGGCCGCTGCAGTGCGAGGCCCACGTACTGGGAAAAAGAAACAAAAGACACAGGCTGGCAATCCTGCACTCCAGCAATATTGACCATAGCCAACACTTGGAAGCTACGAAAATGTCCATCAACAGAGGAATGCACAAAGGGAAAGTGGTCCATGTATGCAATGGAATATGACTCCAAATATATATATATATATATATATATAATTTCAATTTAGAAAACCAACATAAGTAAGGAGACATCAGCATTTGGGGGTTTATCCGGGCACATTCCGCTCTAATATATGACCGAGGAACACCACTGCCAGGAAGGTCTGTTTCCCTAGTTACCAGATTGGGAAAAGCAGAAACGCTGCTGCCCTCTGGCCTTTACCTGCAACAGCAGCTTTAAAACCTGTGCTAAGGGTCACTTCATATGCACCAGTACTGGAGGGATGTAAATCAAACCTGTCTTCAAAATGTCTTGAGGCAGGTAATGGCCAAAATATTCCTAAGTGTCACACATACTTCACGAAAACAATTTGAAGAGGTAAGCTGTACTCACAGTTTGAAGAAAAAAAGGACATGCCAGAAAGCTCAATTTCAAGGGATTATGAGACGCATGGAAATCCAACCACAAAGAGGTATCAGCTCACACTAGTCAGAATAAACATCAGCAAAGAAACTACAAACAATAAATGCTGAAGGTGTTGTGGAGAAGTGCATACCCTCAACTTTAAGTGGGACGTAACCTGGTAAGAGCCACTAATGAGAACAGAATGGAGGTGCCTTGACAAGGTAAACATTTTGCTACCATATGGTCCAGCATGCCCACTCCTGGGCCTAAAACCTAAGAAGACAGAATTAGAAAGACACAGGCAGGCAAATGTGCATGGCCGCAGTATTACAATAGCCAAGACATGGAAGCAACCGAAAAGTCCATCAACAGATGAGTGGACAAAGAAGAACTGGTACATGCAGAGATGGAATACTAGCCAAGGAAAACAAGGACACAATGCCATTTGCAGGACCATGGATGAGTCTAGAGGTAATCACGCGACTTGTAGTAAGTCAGAAAGAGAAAGACACATATCGTATGATATCACTTATAGGTGTTACCTAAAAATTGATACCAGTGAACATACTTCCACAGAGAAGGGCAATCACAGATTCATTAAACAAACTTATGGTTCACCAATGGAAAGGTGTGAGGATTGGATACATTAAGATATTGGGGTTAACAGACATATACAAACACAGGTGAAGTATATAATCCCCAAAGACCTACGGAATACCAAGAGAAGACTACTCAATATTCTGTCTTAACGTACATGGGGAAAGGATCCCAGGAAGAATAGGCATATGTATATGTGTAAAAGAACCACATCTTGCACACCTAGAAGAAGCCAAACACTGTAATCAAACTTGCTGTGATAAAAAAATAAAAATTAAATTAAAAAAACGAATAAGAAGTCGTGAGACATGAACTTAAGGGGCTTCTTCCTGGCACATTCCGTTCTAAATTACAACCTAGAACACGACTTCCATTGAGGCTCTGTTGCCCTAGTAACCAGATTTGGTAAAGGAGAACTGCTGCCACCTTGTGGCCGTTTCACACAACAGCAGCTTTAATCCCAGCACCAATGGTCAGTTGGTATTCAAAATAATTGCAGGCCTGTAAATCACACCTGCCCTGAAAACAAATCCTGGCGTCGTATATCGACCAAAAAATTCAAAAGACGTCCACATTTCAAAGTGACAGTTTCAAGAGGCATATTTTACACACATTTGCCTTCTGTTTCTTTTTCTTTCTTTCTTTCTTTCTTTGTTAAAAAATGGGAATGGAAAAAGGCTGAACATCAGGAATTAATAAAGCCATGCAAATCCAGTGTACAAAAACGCTCACCTCACGGCCGTCAGAACGATCATCAGCAAAAAAACTCTACAAAGAATAAATGCCGAAGTGGTTTTAGAGAACTGCGTACCCTTTAGCTGCTGGTGGGATGTAACCTGGTAACAGCCAGTAGTGAGAACAGAATGGAGGTGCGTTTCAGGGTAAAAATGGAGCTACCATGTGACCTGGTAGGCCCACTGATGGGTCTATCACCTGAGTAGACCAGAATCAAAAGACATAGGCTGGCAATCCTGCACTGCAGCAACATGTACCATAGCCAAGACCTGGAAGAAACCAAAATGTCCATCAACAGAAAAATGCACCAAGAAGAAGTCATCCGTGTACACAATAGAATATTAGCCATGAAAATGCATGGAAGATTGCCGTTGGCACCACCATAGAAGGATATAGAGATAATCACTCTACTTGAAGTAAGAAAGAAACCGAAAGACAGACATCCTATGACATCACTTATAGGCGTTACCTAAAACTTGATACCCATGAAATAATTTCCAAGAGAAGGACACGCATAGATTCAGAAAACCAAATTATGTTTAACCAAATGGAAAGGTGTAAGGAATGTATGAATTAGGATATGGGGGTTAACAGACATGTACTAATACATATGAAATATATGATCACAAAATACCTATGGAATACGAAGAGAGGTCTACTCAACACTCTATAATAATACATATGAAAGGATCCAAAGAGGAATAGACAGGTACATTGATAGGATGAACCAGAAACTGTACACCTAGGAGAATCTACATTTTTATCAAATTTGCTCTGATAATTAATAAAATTAAATTTAAAAACAAACAACAATTTAGGAGATATAAGCTCTTGGGGGTTTGCGATGGCACATTCGCTCTAATTTGCAGCTTACTAACACGATTTCCAGGAAAGCTCTGTTGCCCAAAAACCCAGAGTTGGAAATGTAGAAATGCTGCCGCCTTTTGGCCGTTTCCCACAAGAGCGGCTTTAAATCCACAGCTAATGGTCACTTAACATTCACAAGGACTCAGGGCTGTAAAGGACACCTGCCCTAAACAATTGTGCTGAAGTAGGGAATGGCCCAAAAAATTCGAAGCTGGCATATTTTTCAAGGAGATAGCATGGAGGGGTAAGTTTTACTCACTCATTTTCAAAAAAGAGGAAAATGGATGAAGGCTCAGCATCAGGAATTATTAAACTCATGCAAATCAATCCCCCCAAAAGGTTTCAACTCACACGTGTCAACTACCATCAGCAAAAGTCTACAAACAATAAATGCTGAAGGTATTTTAGAGAACTGTATACCCTCTAGCTGCTGCAGAGATGTAAAGTGTTAACAGCTAATAATGAGAACAGAAAGGAGCTGCGTTTAAAAGTAAAAATTGAGTCACCATTCCATTCAGCAGGCCCACCGCTGAGCCTCTCACCTGAAAATTCCAGAGTCGAGAAGGCACAGGCTTCAGCAGCTGCACTGAAGGAATTTTCACAATAGCCAAGACACGGAAGCAAACAAAATGTCCACCACCAGATGAATGCATAAAGAAGAAGTGGTCCATGTACACAATGGAATATTAACATGGAAAACACTGAAACCCTGCTGTTTGAGGCACCGTAGATGAGCCTAGATATAATCACAGAACATGAGGAAAGCAAAAGACATATCCTATGATATCACTTATAGGCGTTATCTAACAACTGACACAAATGAACATATTTCCACAAAGAAAGACACTCACAGACTTAGAAAACAAACTATGCTTATCTAAAAGGAAAGCTGGGGGGAATGGAAAAATCAAGATTAGGGTTACCTAATATGTGCACAAATACCTATTAAATATATATATATATCAAAAAGACCGACCATATAGCAAGGGAGGTCTATGGCACACTCTGCAATAATTTACATGAGAAGTGGATATGTACGTGAATATATATATATATATATATATATATGTATATATACATATATATATATATATATATATATATATATATATATGTAAGGTACAAATGAACCATATTGTGTACACCTAGGACAAACAATAGTCTAATCATTACCCCGAATAAAATAACTAAAACAACGAACAAGAAGTAATGTGACATAAACTTATGGGGGTTTCTCCTGGCACATTCCATTTTAATTTACAACCTAGGAACAGGACTTCCAGAAAGGCTCTGCTGCCCTAGTAACCAGATATGGGAATGGAGAAATGCTGCCGCCTTGTGGCCGTTTCCCACAACAGCAGCTTTAAACCCAGTGCTAATGGTCACTGAATATTCACACTCATTGCAGGCCTGTAAATGACCCCTGCCCTCAACAAAAATCCTGGGATCTAAACTTGACCAAAAAATTCAAAAGAGGGCAACCTTCCAAGAAGACAATTTCAAGAGGTTAGTTGTACTCTCCGTTTTTTTCTGTTTTTCTTTACCAGAAATTTTAAAAGGCGTGGAAAAATGCTGAATATTAGGAATAAATAAAGACATGCAAATCCACATTACAAAAACCTGTCATCTCACACCAGTCAGAATGGCCATCAGCAAAACTTCTGCAAGCAATAAATGCTGAAGGGGTTGTGGAGGGAGGCCTACCCTTGGTTCAACCTAGGACAAGGTAAGAGCCAGTAAGGAAAACAAAAAGGAGGTGCCTTGAAAAGGTAAATACTAAGTTACCATTCAATCAAGCATTCCCACTGCTGGGCCTATCGCCTGAGAGGATGAGAATCAAAAAGACACAGGCTGGGCTTCACTGGTGGCACAGTGGTTGAGAGTCTGCCTGCCAATGCACGGGACACGGGTTCATGCCCCGGTTCGGGAAGATCCCACATGCAGCGGAGCGGCTGGTCCCATGAGCTATGGCTGCTGGGCCTGCGCGTCCAGAACCTGTGCTCTGCAACGGGAGGGGCCGCTGCAGTGCGAGGCCCACGTACTGGGAAAAAGAAACAAAAGACACAGGCTGGCAATCCTGCACTCCAGCAATATTGACCATAGCCAACACTTGGAAGCTACGAAAATGTCCATCAACAGAGGAATGCACAAAGGGAAAGTGGTCCATGTACGCAATGGAATATGACTCCAAATATATATATATATATATATATAATTTCAATTTAGAAAACCAACATAAGTAAGGAGACATCAGCATTTGGGGGTTTATCCGGGCACATTCCGCTCTAATATATGACCGAGGAACACCACTGCCAGGAAGGTCTGTTTCCCTAGTTACCAGATTGGGAAAAGCAGAAACGCTGCTGCCCTCTGGCCTTTACCTGCAACAGCAGCTTTAAAACCTGTGCTAAGGGTCACTTCATATGCACCAGTACTGGAGGGATGTAAATCAAACCTGTCTTCAAAATGTCTTGAGGCAGGTAATGGCCAAAATATTCCTAAGTGTCACACATACTTCACGAAAACAATTTGAAGAGGTAAGCTGTACTCACAGTTTGAAGAAAAAAAGGACATGCCAGAAAGCTCAATTTCAAGGGATTATGAGACGCATGGAAATCCAACCACAAAGAGGTATCAGCTCACACTAGTCAGAATAAACATCAGCAAAGAAACTACAAACAATAAATGCTGAAGGTGTTGTGGAGAAGTGCATACCCTCAACTTTAAGTGGGACGTAACCTGGTAAGAGCCACTAATGAGAACAGAATGGAGGTGCCTTGACAAGGTAAACATTTTGCTACCATATGGTCCAGCATGCCCACTCCTGGGCCTAAAACCTAAGAAGACAGAATTAGAAAGACACAGGCAGGCAAATGTGCATGGCCGCAGTATTACAATAGCCAAGACATGGAAGCAACCGAAAAGTCCATCAACAGATGAGTGGACAAAGAAGAACTGGTACATGCAGAGATGGAATACTAGCCAAGGAAAACAAGGACACAATGCCATTTGCAGGACCATGGATGAGTCTAGAGGTAATCACGCGACTTGTAGTAAGTCAGAAAGAGAAAGACACATATCGTATGATATCACTTATAGGTGTTACCTAAAAATTGATACCAGTGAACATACTTCCACAGAGAAGGGCAATCACAGATTCATTAAACAAACTTATGGTTCACCAATGGAAAGGTGTGAGGATTGGATACATTAAGATATTGGGGTTAACAGACATATACAAACACAGGTGAAGTATATAATCCCCAAAGACCTACGGAATACCAAGAGAAGACTACTCAATATTCTGTCTTAACGTACATGGGGAAAGGATCCCAGGAAGAATAGGCATATGTATATGTGTAAAAGAACCACATCTTGCACACCTAGAAGAAGCCAAACACTGTAATCAAACTTGCTGTGATAAAAAAATAAAAATTAAATTAAAAAAACGAATAAGAAGTCGTGAGACATGAACTTAAGGGGCTTCTTCCTGGCACATTCCGTTCTAAATTACAACCTAGAACACGACTTCCATTGAGGCTCTGTTGCCCTAGTAACCAGATTTGGTAAAGGAGAACTGCTGCCACCTTGTGGCCGTTTCACACAACAGCAGCTTTAATCCCAGCACCAATGGTCAGTTGGTATTCAAAATAATTGCAGGCCTGTAAATCACACCTGCCCTGAAAACAAATCCTGGCGTCGTATATCGACCAAAAAATTCAAAAGACGTCCACATTTCAAAGTGACAGTTTCAAGAGGCATATTTTACACACATTTGCCTTCTGTTTCTTTTTCTTTCTTTCTTTCTTTCTTTGTTAAAAAATGGGAATGGAAAAAGGCTGAACATCAGGAATTAATAAAGCCATGCAAATCCAGTGTACAAAAACGCTCACCTCACGGCCGTCAGAACGATCATCAGCAAAAAAACTCTACAAAGAATAAATGCCGAAGTGGTTTTAGAGAACTGCGTACCCTTTAGCTGCTGGTGGGATGTAACCTGGTAACAGCCAGTAGTGAGAACAGAATGGAGGTGCGTTTCAGGGTAAAAATGGAGCTACCATGTGACCTGGTAGGCCCACTGATGGGTCTATCACCTGAGTAGACCAGAATCAAAAGACATAGGCTGGCAATCCTGCACTGCAGCAACATGTACCATAGCCAAGACCTGGAAGAAACCAAAATGTCCATCAACAGAAAAATGCACCAAGAAGAAGTCATCCGTGTACACAATAGAATATTAGCCATGAAAATGCATGGAAGATTGCCGTTGGCACCACCATAGAAGGATATAGAGATAATCACTCTACTTGAAGTAAGAAAGAAACCGAAAGACAGACATCCTATGACATCACTTATAGGCGTTACCTAAAACTTGATACCCATGAAATAATTTCCAAGAGAAGGACACGCATAGATTCAGAAAACCAAATTATGTTTAACCAAATGGAAAGGTGTAAGGAATGTATGAATTAGGATATGGGGGTTAACAGACATGTACTAATACATATGAAATATATGATCACAAAATACCTATGGAATACGAAGAGAGGTCTACTCAACACTCTATAATAATACATATGAAAGGATCCAAAGAGGAATAGACAGGTACATTGATAGGATGAACCAGAAACTGTACACCTAGGAGAATCTACATTTTTATCAAATTTGCTCTGATAATTAATAAAATTAAATTTAAAAACAAACAACAATTTAGGAGATATAAGCTCTTGGGGGTTTGCGATGGCACATTCGCTCTAATTTGCAGCTTACTAACACGATTTCCAGGAAAGCTCTGTTGCCCAAAAACCCAGAGTTGGAAATGTAGAAATGCTGCCGCCTTTTGGCCGTTTCCCACAAGAGCGGCTTTAAATCCACAGCTAATGGTCACTTAACATTCACAAGGACTCAGGGCTGTAAAGGACACCTGCCCTAAACAATTGTGCTGAAGTAGGGAATGGCCCAAAAAATTCGAAGCTGGCATATTTTTCAAGGAGATAGCATGGAGGGGTAAGTTTTACTCACTCATTTTCAAAAAAGAGGAAAATGGATGAAGGCTCAGCATCAGGAATTATTAAACTCATGCAAATCAATCCCCCCAAAAGGTTTCAACTCACACGTGTCAACTACCATCAGCAAAAGTCTACAAACAATAAATGCTGAAGGTATTTTAGAGAACTGTATACCCTCTAGCTGCTGCAGAGATGTAAAGTGTTAACAGCTAATAATGAGAACAGAAAGGAGCTGCGTTTAAAAGTAAAAATTGAGTCACCATTCCATTCAGCAGGCCCACCGCTGAGCCTCTCACCTGAAAATTCCAGAGTCGAGAAGGCACAGGCTTCAGCAGCTGCACTGAAGGAATTTTCACAATAGCCAAGACACGGAAGCAAACAAAATGTCCACCACCAGATGAATGCATAAAGAAGAAGTGGTCCATGTACACAATGGAATATTAACATGGAAAACACTGAAACCCTGCTGTTTGAGGCACCGTAGATGAGCCTAGATATAATCACAGAACATGAGGAAAGCAAAAGACATATCCTATGATATCACTTATAGGCGTTATCTAACAACTGACACAAATGAACATATTTCCACAAAGAAAGACACTCACAGACTTAGAAAACAAACTATGCTTATCTAAAAGGAAAGCTGGGGGGAATGGAAAAATCAAGATTAGGGTTGCCTAATATGTGCACAAATACCTATTAAATATATATATATATCAAAAAGACCGACCATATAGCAAGGGAGGTCTATGGCACACTCTGCAATAATTTACATGAGAAGTGGATATGTACGTGAATATATATATATATATATATATATGTATATATACATATATATATATATATATATATATATATATATGTAAGGTACAAATGAACCATATTGTGTACACCTAGGACAAACAATAGTCTAATCATTACCCCGAATAAAATAACTAAAACAACGAACAAGAAGTAATGTGACATAAACTTATGGGGGTTTCTCCTGGCACATTCCATTTTAATTTACAACCTAGGAACAGGACTTCCAGAAAGGCTCTGCTGCCCTAGTAACCAGATATGGGAATGGAGAAATGCTGCCGCCTTGTGGCCGTTTCCCACAACAGCAGCTTTAAACCCAGTGCTAATGGTCACTGAATATTCACACTCATTGCAGGCCTGTAAATGACCCCTGCCCTCAACAAAAATCCTGGGATCTAAACTTGACCAAAAAATTCAAAAGAGGGCAACCTTCCAAGAAGACAATTTCAAGAGGTTAATTGTACTCTCCGTTTTTTTCTGTTTTTCTTTACCAGAAATTTTAAAAGGCGTGGAAAAATGCTGAATATTAGGAATAAATAAAGACATGCAAATCCACATTACAAAAACCTGTCATCTCACACCAGTCAGAATGGCCATCAGCAAAACTTCTGCAAGCAATAAATGCTGAAGGGGTTGTGGAGGGAGGCCTACCCTTGGTTCAACCTAGGACAAGGTAAGAGCCAGTAAGGAAAACAAAAAGGAGGTGCCTTGAAAAGGTAAATACTAAGTTACCATTCAATCAAGCATTCCCACTGCTGGGCCTATCGCCTGAGAGGATGAGAATCAAAAAGACACAGGCTGGGCTTCACTGGTGGCACAGTGGTTGAGAGTCTGCCTGCCAATGCACGGGACACGGGTTCATGCCCCGGTTCGGGAAGATCCCACATGCAGCGGAGCGGCTGGTCCCATGAGCTATGGCTGCTGGGCCTGCGCGTCCAGAACCTGTGCTCTGCAACGGGAGGGGCCGCTGCAGTGCGAGGCCCACGTACTGGGAAAAAGAAACAAAAGACACAGGCTGGCAATCCTGCACTCCAGCAATATTGACCATAGCCAACACTTGGAAGCTACGAAAATGTCCATCAACAGAGGAATGCACAAAGGGAAAGTGGTCCATGTACGCAATGGAATATGACTCCAAATATATATATATATATATATAATTTCAATTTAGAAAACCAACATAAGTAAGGAGACATCAGCATTTGGGGGTTTATCCGGGCACATTCCGCTCTAATATATGACCGAGGAACACCACTGCCAGGAAGGTCTGTTTCCCTAGTTACCAGATTGGGAAAAGCAGAAACGCTGCTGCCCTCTGGCCTTTACCTGCAACAGCAGCTTTAAAACCTGTGCTAAGGGTCACTTCATATGCACCAGTACTGGAGGGATGTAAATCAAACCTGTCTTCAAAATGTCTTGAGGCAGGTAATGGCCAAAATATTCCTAAGTGTCACACATACTTCACGAAAACAATTTGAAGAGGTAAGCTGTACTCACAGTTTGAAGAAAAAAAGGACATGCCAGAAAGCTCAATTTCAAGGGATTATGAGACGCATGGAAATCCAACCACAAAGAGGTATCAGCTCACACTAGTCAGAATAAACATCAGCAAAGAAACTACAAACAATAAATGCTGAAGGTGTTGTGGAGAAGTGCATACCCTCAACTTTAAGTGGGACGTAACCTGGTAAGAGCCACTAATGAGAACAGAATGGAGGTGCCTTGACAAGGTAAACATTTTGCTACCATATGGTCCAGCATGCCCACTCCTGGGCCTAAAACCTAAGAAGACAGAATTAGAAAGACACAGGCAGGCAAATGTGCATGGCCGCAGTATTACAATAGCCAAGACATGGAAGCAACCGAAAAGTCCATCAACAGATGAGTGGACAAAGAAGAACTGGTACATGCAGAGATGGAATACTAGCCAAGGAAAACAAGGACACAATGCCATTTGCAGGACCATGGATGAGTCTAGAGGTAATCACGCGACTTGTAGTAAGTCAGAAAGAGAAAGACACATATCGTATGATATCACTTATAGGTGTTACCTAAAAATTGATACCAGTGAACATACTTCCACAGAGAAGGGCAATCACAGATTCATTAAACAAACTTATGGTTCACCAATGGAAAGGTGTGAGGATTGGATACATTAAGATATTGGGGTTAACAGACATATACAAACACAGGTGAAGTATATAATCCCCAAAGACCTACGGAATACCAAGAGAAGACTACTCAATATTCTGTCTTAACGTACATGGGGAAAGGATCCCAGGAAGAATAGGCATATGTATATGTGTAAAAGAACCACATCTTGCACACCTAGAAGAAGCCAAACACTGTAATCAAACTTGCTGTGATAAAAAAATAAAAATTAAATTAAAAAAACGAATAAGAAGTCGTGAGACATGAACTTAAGGGGCTTCTTCCTGGCACATTCCGTTCTAAATTACAACCTAGAACACGACTTCCATTGAGGCTCTGTTGCCCTAGTAACCAGATTTGGTAAAGGAGAACTGCTGCCACCTTGTGGCCGTTTCACACAACAGCAGCTTTAATCCCAGCACCAATGGTCAGTTGGTATTCAAAATAATTGCAGGCCTGTAAATCACACCTGCCCTGAAAACAAATCCTGGCGTCGTATATCGACCAAAAAATTCAAAAGACGTCCACATTTCAAAGTGACAGTTTCAAGAGGCATATTTTACACACATTTGCCTTCTGTTTCTTTTTCTTTCTTTCTTTCTTTCTTTGTTAAAAAATGGGAATGGAAAAAGGCTGAACATCAGGAATTAATAAAGCCATGCAAATCCAGTGTACAAAAACGCTCACCTCACGGCCGTCAGAACGATCATCAGCAAAAAAACTCTACAAAGAATAAATGCCGAAGTGGTTTTAGAGAACTGCGTACCCTTTAGCTGCTGGTGGGATGTAACCTGGTAACAGCCAGTAGTGAGAACAGAATGGAGGTGCGTTTCAGGGTAAAAATGGAGCTACCATGTGACCTGGTAGGCCCACTGATGGGTCTATCACCTGAGTAGACCAGAATCAAAAGACATAGGCTGGCAATCCTGCACTGCAGCAACATGTACCATAGCCAAGACCTGGAAGAAACCAAAATGTCCATCAACAGAAAAATGCACCAAGAAGAAGTCATCCGTGTACACAATAGAATATTAGCCATGAAAATGCATGGAAGATTGCCGTTGGCACCACCATAGAAGGATATAGAGATAATCACTCTACTTGAAGTAAGAAAGAAACCGAAAGACAGACATCCTATGACATCACTTATAGGCGTTACCTAAAACTTGATACCCATGAAATAATTTCCAAGAGAAGGACACGCATAGATTCAGAAAACCAAATTATGTTTAACCAAATGGAAAGGTGTAAGGAATGTATGAATTAGGATATGGGGGTTAACAGACATGTACTAATACATATGAAATATATGATCACAAAATACCTATGGAATACGAAGAGAGGTCTACTCAACACTCTATAATAATACATATGAAAGGATCCAAAGAGGAATAGACAGGTACATTGATAGGATGAACCAGAAACTGTACACCTAGGAGAATCTACATTTTTATCAAATTTGCTCTGATAATTAATAAAATTAAATTTAAAAACAAACAACAATTTAGGAGATATAAGCTCTTGGGGGTTTGCGATGGCACATTCGCTCTAATTTGCAGCTTACTAACACGATTTCCAGGAAAGCTCTGTTGCCCAAAAACCCAGAGTTGGAAATGTAGAAATGCTGCCGCCTTTTGGCCGTTTCCCACAAGAGCGGCTTTAAATCCACAGCTAATGGTCACTTAACATTCACAAGGACTCAGGGCTGTAAAGGACACCTGCCCTAAACAATTGTGCTGAAGTAGGGAATGGCCCAAAAAATTCGAAGCTGGCATATTTTTCAAGGAGATAGCATGCAGGGGTAAGTTTTACTCACTCATTTTCAAAAAAGAGGAAAATGGATGAAGGCTCAGCATCAGGAATTATTAAACTCATGCAAATCAATCCCCCCAAAAGGTTTCAACTCACACGTGTCAACTACCATCAGCAAAAGTCTACAAACAATAAATGCTGAAGGTATTTTAGAGAACTGTATACCCTCTAGCTGCTGCAGAGATGTAAAGTGTTAACAGCTAATAATGAGAACAGAAAGGAGCTGCGTTTAAAAGTAAAAATTGAGTCACCATTCCATTCAGCAGGCCCACCGCTGAGCCTCTCACCTGAAAATTCCAGAGTCGAGAAGGCACAGGCTTCAGCAGCTGCACTGAAGGAATTTTCACAATAGCCAAGACACGGAAGCAAACAAAATGTCCACCACCAGATGAATGCATAAAGAAGAAGTGGTCCATGTACACAATGGAATATTAACATGGAAAACACTGAAACCCTGCTGTTTGAGGCACCGTAGATGAGCCTAGATATAATCACAGAACATGAGGAAAGCAAAAGACATATCCTATGATATCACTTATAGGCGTTATCTAACAACTGACACAAATGAACATATTTCCACAAAGAAAGACACTCACAGACTTAGAAAACAAACTATGCTTATCTAAAAGGAAAGCTGGGGGGAATGGAAAAATCAAGATTAGGGTTGCCTAATATGTGCACAAATACCTATTAAATATATATATATATCAAAAAGACCGACCATATAGCAAGGGAGGTCTATGGCACACTCTGCAATAATTTACATGAGAAGTGGATATGTACGTGAATATATATATATATATATATATATGTATATATACATATATATATATATATATATGTAAGGTACAAATGAACCATATTGTGTACACCTAGGACAAACAATAGTCTAATCATTACCCCGAATAAAATAACTAAAACAACGAACAAGAAGTAATGTGACATAAACTTATGGGGGTTTCTCCTGGCACATTCCATTTTAATTTACAACCTAGGAACAGGACTTCCAGAAAGGCTCTGCTGCCCTAGTAACCAGATATGGGAATGGAGAAATGCTGCCGCCTTGTGGCCGTTTCCCACAACAGCAGCTTTAAACCCAGTGCTAATGGTCACTGAATATTCACACTCATTGCAGGCCTGTAAATGACCCCTGCCCTCAACAAAAATCCTGGGATCTAAACTTGACCAAAAAATTCAAAAGAGGGCAACCTTCCAAGAAGACAATTTCAAGAGGTTAATTGTACTCTCCGTTTTTTTCTGTTTTTCTTTACCAGAAATTTTAAAAGGCGTGGAAAAATGCTGAATATTAGGAATAAATAAAGACATGCAAATCCACATTACAAAAACCTGTCATCTCACACCAGTCAGAATGGCCATCAGCAAAACTTCTGCAAGCAATAAATGCTGAAGGGGTTGTGGAGGGAGGCCTACCCTTGGTTCAACCTAGGACAAGGTAAGAGCCAGTAAGGAAAACAAAAAGGAGGTGCCTTGAAAAGGTAAATACTAAGTTACCATTCAATCAAGCATTCCCACTGCTGGGCCTATCGCCTGAGAGGATGAGAATCAAAAAGACACAGGCTGGGCTTCACTGGTGGCACAGTGGTTGAGAGTCTGCCTGCCAATGCACGGGACACGGGTTCATGCCCCGGTTCGGGAAGATCCCACATGCAGCGGAGCGGCTGGTCCCATGAGCTATGGCTGCTGGGCCTGCGCGTCCAGAACCTGTGCTCTGCAACGGGAGGGGCCGCTGCAGTGCGAGGCCCACGTACTGGGAAAAAGAAACAAAAGACACAGGCTGGCAATCCTGCACTCCAGCAATATTGACCATAGCCAACACTTGGAAGCTACGAAAATGTCCATCAACAGAGGAATGCACAAAGGGAAAGTGGTCCATGTACGCAATGGAATATGACTCCAAATATATATATATATATATATAATTTCAATTTAGAAAACCAACATAAGTAAGGAGACATCAGCATTTGGGGGTTTATCCGGGCACATTCCGCTCTAATATATGACCGAGGAACACCACTGCCAGGAAGGTCTGTTTCCCTAGTTACCAGATTGGGAAAAGCAGAAACGCTGCTGCCCTCTGGCCTTTACCTGCAACAGCAGCTTTAAAACCTGTGCTAAGGGTCACTTCATATGCACCAGTACTGGAGGGATGTAAATCAAACCTGTCTTCAAAATGTCTTGAGGCAGGTAATGGCCAAAATATTCCTAAGTGTCACACATACTTCACGAAAACAATTTGAAGAGGTAAGCTGTACTCACAGTTTGAAGAAAAAAAGGACATGCCAGAAAGCTCAATTTCAAGGGATTATGAGACGCATGGAAATCCAACCACAAAGAGGTATCAGCTCACACTAGTCAGAATAAACATCAGCAAAGAAACTACAAACAATAAATGCTGAAGGTGTTGTGGAGAAGTGCATACCCTCAACTTTAAGTGGGACGTAACCTGGTAAGAGCCACTAATGAGAACAGAATGGAGGTGCCTTGACAAGGTAAACATTTTGCTACCATATGGTCCAGCATGCCCACTCCTGGGCCTAAAACCTAAGAAGACAGAATTAGAAAGACACAGGCAGGCAAATGTGCATGGCCGCAGTATTACAATAGCCAAGACATGGAAGCAACCGAAAAGTCCATCAACAGATGAGTGGACAAAGAAGAACTGGTACATGCAGAGATGGAATACTAGCCAAGGAAAACAAGGACACAATGCCATTTGCAGGACCATGGATGAGTCTAGAGGTAATCACGCGACTTGTAGTAAGTCAGAAAGAGAAAGACACATATCGTATGATATCACTTATAGGTGTTACCTAAAAATTGATACCAGTGAACATACTTCCACAGAGAAGGGCAATCACAGATTCATTAAACAAACTTATGGTTCACCAATGGAAAGGTGTGAGGATTGGATACATTAAGATATTGGGGTTAACAGACATATACAAACACAGGTGAAGTATATAATCCCCAAAGACCTACGGAATACCAAGAGAAGACTACTCAATATTCTGTCTTAACGTACATGGGGAAAGGATCCCAGGAAGAATAGGCATATGTATATGTGTAAAAGAACCACATCTTGCACACCTAGAAGAAGCCAAACACTGTAATCAAACTTGCTGTGATAAAAAAATAAAAATTAAATTAAAAAAACGAATAAGAAGTCGTGAGACATGAACTTAAGGGGCTTCTTCCTGGCACATTCCGTTCTAAATTACAACCTAGAACACGACTTCCATTGAGGCTCTGTTGCCCTAGTAACCAGATTTGGTAAAGGAGAACTGCTGCCACCTTGTGGCCGTTTCACACAACAGCAGCTTTAATCCCAGCACCAATGGTCAGTTGGTATTCAAAATAATTGCAGGCCTGTAAATCACACCTGCCCTGAAAACAAATCCTGGCGTCGAATATCGACCAAAAAATTCAAAAGACATCCACATTTCAAAGTGACAGTTTCAAGAGGCATATTTTACACACATTTGCCTTCTGTTTCTTTTTCTTTCTTTCTTTCTTTCTTTGTTAAAAAATGGGAATGGAAAAAGGCTGAACATCAGGAATTAATAAAGCCATGCAAATCCAGTGTACAAAAACGCTCACCTCACGGCCGTCAGAACGATCATCAGCAAAAAAACTCTACAAAGAATAAATGCCGAAGTGGTTTTAGAGAACTGTGTACCCTTTAGCTGCTGGTGGGATGTAACCTGGTAACAGCCAGTAGTGAGAACAGAATGGAGGTGCGTTTCAGGGTAAAAATGGAGCTACCATGTGACCTGGTAGGCCCACTGATGGGTCTATCACCTGAGTAGACCAGAATCAAAAGACATAGGCTGGCAATCCTGCACTGCAGCAACATGTACCATAGCCAAGACCTGGAAGAAACCAAAATGTCCATCAACAGAAAAATGCACCAAGAAGAAGTCATCCGTGTACACAATAGAATATTAGCCATGAAAATGCATGGAAGATTGCCGTTGGCACCACCATAGAAGGATATAGAGATAATCACTCTACTTGAAGTAAGAAAGAAACCGAAAGACAGACATCCTATGACATCACTTATAGGCGTTACCTAAAACTTGATACCCATGAAATAATTTCCAAGAGAAGGACACGCATAGATTCAGAAAACCAAATTATGTTTAACCAAATGGAAAGGTGTAAGGAATGTATGAATTAGGATATGGGGGTTAACAGACATGTACTAATACATATGAAATATATGATCACAAAATACCTATGGAATACGAAGAGAGGTCTACTCAACACTCTATAATAATACATATGAAAGGATCCAAAGAGGAATAGACAGGTACATTGATAGGATGAACCAGAAACTGTACACCTAGGAGAATCTACATTTTTATCAAATTTGCTCTGATAATTAATAAAATTAAATTTAAAAACAAACAACAATTTAGGAGATATAAGCTCTTGGGGGTTTGCGATGGCACATTCGCTCTAATTTGCAGCTTACTAACACGATTTCCAGGAAAGCTCTGTTGCCCAAAAACCCAGAGTTGGAAATGTAGAAATGCTGCCGCCTTTTGGCCGTTTCCCACAAGAGCGGCTTTAAATCCACAGCTAATGGTCACTTAACATTCACAAGGACTCAGGGCTGTAAAGGACACCTGCCCTAAACAATTGTGCTGAAGTAGGGAATGGCCCAAAAAATTCGAAGCTGGCATATTTTTCAAGGAGATAGCATGCAGGGGTAAGTTTTACTCACTCATTTTCAAAAAAGAGGAAAATGGATGAAGGCTCAGCATCAGGAATTATTAAACTCATGCAAATCAATCCCCCCAAAAGGTTTCAACTCACACGTGTCAACTACCATCAGCAAAAGTCTACAAACAATAAATGCTGAAGGTATTTTAGAGAACTGTATACCCTCTAGCTGCTGCAGAGATGTAAAGTGTTAACAGCTAATAATGAGAACAGAAAGGAGCTGCGTTTAAAAGTAAAAATTGAGTCACCATTCCATTCAGCAGGCCCACCGCTGAGCCTCTCACCTGAAAATTCCAGAGTCGAGAAGGCACAGGCTTCAGCAGCTGCACTGAAGGAATTTTCACAATAGCCAAGACACGGAAGCAAACAAAATGTCCACCACCAGATGAATGCATAAAGAAGAAGTGGTCCATGTACACAATGGAATATTAACATGGAAAACACTGAAACCCTGCTGTTTGAGGCACCGTAGATGAGCCTAGATATAATCACAGAACATGAGGAAAGCAAAAGACATATCCTATGATATCACTTATAGGCGTTATCTAACAACTGACACAAATGAACATATTTCCACAAAGAAAGACACTCACAGACTTAGAAAACAAACTATGCTTATCTAAAAGGAAAGCTGGGGGGAATGGAAAAATCAAGATTAGGGTTGCCTAATATGTGCACAAATACCTATTAAATATATATATATATCAAAAAGACCGACCATATAGCAAGGGAGGTCTATGGCACACTCTGCAATAATTTACATGAGAAGTGGATATGTACGTGAATATATATATATATATATATATATATGTATATATACATATATATATATATATATATATATATATGTAAGGTACAAATGAACCATATTGTGTACACCTAGGACAAACAATAGTCTAATCATTACCCCGAATAAAATAACTAAAACAACGAACAAGAAGTAATGTGACATAAACTTATGGGGGTTTCTCCTGGCACATTCCATTTTAATTTACAACCTAGGAACAGGACTTCCAGAAAGGCTCTGCTGCCCTAGTAACCAGATATGGGAATGGAGAAATGCTGCCGCCTTGTGGCCGTTTCCCACAACAGCAGCTTTAAACCCAGTGCTAATGGTCACTGAATATTCACACTCATTGCAGGCCTGTAAATGACCCCTGCCCTCAACAAAAATCCTGGGATCTAAACTTGACCAAAAAATTCAAAAGAGGGCAACCTTCCAAGAAGACAATTTCAAGAGGTTAATTGTACTCTCCGTTTTTTTCTGTTTTTCTTTACCAGAAATTTTAAAAGGCGTGGAAAAATGCTGAATATTAGGAATAAATAAAGACATGCAAATCCACATTACAAAAACCTGTCATCTCACACCAGTCAGAATGGCCATCAGCAAAACTTCTGCAAGCAATAAATGCTGAAGGGGTTGTGGAGGGAGGCCTACCCTTGGTTCAACCTAGGACAAGGTAAGAGCCAGTAAGGAAAACAAAAAGGAGGTGCCTTGAAAAGGTAAATACTAAGTTACCATTCAATCAAGCATTCCCACTGCTGGGCCTATCGCCTGAGAGGATGAGAATCAAAAAGACACAGGCTGGGCTTCACTGGTGGCACAGTGGTTGAGAGTCTGCCTGCCAATGCACGGGACACGGGTTCATGCCCCGGTTCGGGAAGATCCCACATGCAGCGGAGCGGCTGGTCCCATGAGCTATGGCTGCTGGGCCTGCGCGTCCAGAACCTGTGCTCTGCAACGGGAGGGGCCGCTGCAGTGCGAGGCCCACGTACTGGGAAAAAGAAACAAAAGACACAGGCTGGCAATCCTGCACTCCAGCAATATTGACCATAGCCAACACTTGGAAGCTACGAAAATGTCCATCAACAGAGGAATGCACAAAGGGAAAGTGGTCCATGTACGCAATGGAATATGACTCCAAATATATATATATATATATATAATTTCAATTTAGAAAACCAACATAAGTAAGGAGACATCAGCATTTGGGGGTTTATCCGGGCACATTCCGCTCTAATATATGACCGAGGAACACCACTGCCAGGAAGGTCTGTTTCCCTAGTTACCAGATTGGGAAAAGCAGAAACGCTGCTGCCCTCTGGCCTTTACCTGCAACAGCAGCTTTAAAACCTGTGCTAAGGGTCACTTCATATGCACCAGTACTGGAGGGATGTAAATCAAACCTGTCTTCAAAATGTCTTGAGGCAGGTAATGGCCAAAATATTCCTAAGTGTCACACATACTTCACGAAAACAATTTGAAGAGGTAAGCTGTACTCACAGTTTGAAGAAAAAAAGGACATGCCAGAAAGCTCAATTTCAAGGGATTATGAGACGCATGGAAATCCAACCACAAAGAGGTATCAGCTCACACTAGTCAGAATAAACATCAGCAAAGAAACTACAAACAATAAATGCTGAAGGTGTTGTGGAGAAGTGCATACCCTCAACTTTAAGTGGGACGTAACCTGGTAAGAGCCACTAATGAGAACAGAATGGAGGTGCCTTGACAAGGTAAACATTTTGCTACCATATGGTCCAGCATGCCCACTCCTGGGCCTAAAACCTAAGAAGACAGAATTAGAAAGACACAGGCAGGCAAATGTGCATGGCCGCAGTATTACAATAGCCAAGACATGGAAGCAACCGAAAAGTCCATCAACAGATGAGTGGACAAAGAAGAACTGGTACATGCAGAGATGGAATACTAGCCAAGGAAAACAAGGACACAATGCCATTTGCAGGACCATGGATGAGTCTAGAGGTAATCACGCGACTTGTAGTAAGTCAGAAAGAGAAAGACACATATCGTATGATATCACTTATAGGTGTTACCTAAAAATTGATACCAGTGAACATACTTCCACAGAGAAGGGCAATCACAGATTCATTAAACAAACTTATGGTTCACCAATGGAAAGGTGTGAGGATTGGATACATTAAGATATTGGGGTTAACAGACATATACAAACACAGGTGAAGTATATAATCCCCAAAGACCTACGGAATACCAAGAGAAGACTACTCAATATTCTGTCTTAACGTACATGGGGAAAGGATCCCAGGAAGAATAGGCATATGTATATGTGTAAAAGAACCACATCTTGCACACCTAGAAGAAGCCAAACACTGTAATCAAACTTGCTGTGATAAAAAAATAAAAATTAAATTAAAAAAACGAATAAGAAGTCGTGAGACATGAACTTAAGGGGCTTCTTCCTGGCACATTCCGTTCTAAATTACAACCTAGAACACGACTTCCATTGAGGCTCTGTTGCCCTAGTAACCAGATTTGGTAAAGGAGAACTGCTGCCACCTTGTGGCCGTTTCACACAACAGCAGCTTTAATCCCAGCACCAATGGTCAGTTGGTATTCAAAATAATTGCAGGCCTGTAAATCACACCTGCCCTGAAAACAAATCCTGGCGTCGTATATCGACCAAAAAATTCAAAAGACGTCCACATTTCAAAGTGACAGTTTCAAGAGGCATATTTTACACACATTTGCCTTCTGTTTCTTTTTCTTTCTTTCTTTCTTTCTTTGTTAAAAAATGGGAATGGAAAAAGGCTGAACATCAGGAATTAATAAAGCCATGCAAATCCAGTGTACAAAAACGCTCACCTCACGGCCGTCAGAACGATCATCAGCAAAAAAACTCTACAAAGAATAAATGCCGAAGTGGTTTTAGAGAACTGCGTACCCTTTAGCTGCTGGTGGGATGTAACCTGGTAACAGCCAGTAGTGAGAACAGAATGGAGGTGCGTTTCAGGGTAAAAATGGAGCTACCATGTGACCTGGTAGGCCCACTGATGGGTCTATCACCTGAGTAGACCAGAATCAAAAGACATAGGCTGGCAATCCTGCACTGCAGCAACATGTACCATAGCCAAGACCTGGAAGAAACCAAAATGTCCATCAACAGAAAAATGCACCAAGAAGAAGTCATCCGTGTACACAATAGAATATTAGCCATGAAAATGCATGGAAGATTGCCGTTGGCACCACCATAGAAGGATATAGAGATAATCACTCTACTTGAAGTAAGAAAGAAACCGAAAGACAGACATCCTATGACATCACTTATAGGCGTTACCTAAAACTTGATACCCATGAAATAATTTCCAAGAGAAGGACACGCATAGATTCAGAAAACCAAATTATGTTTAACCAAATGGAAAGGTGTAAGGAATGTATGAATTAGGATATGGGGGTTAACAGACATGTACTAATACATATGAAATATATGATCACAAAATACCTATGGAATACGAAGAGAGGTCTACTCAACACTCTATAATAATACATATGAAAGGATCCAAAGAGGAATAGACAGGTACATTGATAGGATGAACCAGAAACTGTACACCTAGGAGAATCTACATTTTTATCAAATTTGCTCTGATAATTAATAAAATTAAATTTAAAAACAAACAACAATTTAGGAGATATAAGCTCTTGGGGGTTTGCGATGGCACATTCGCTCTAATTTGCAGCTTACTAACACGATTTCCAGGAAAGCTCTGTTGCCCAAAAACCCAGAGTTGGAAATGTAGAAATGCTGCCGCCTTTTGGCCGTTTCCCACAAGAGCGGCTTTAAATCCACAGCTAATGGTCACTTAACATTCACAAGGACTCAGGGCTGTAAAGGACACCTGCCCTAAACAATTGTGCTGAAGTAGGGAATGGCCCAAAAAATTCGAAGCTGGCATATTTTTCAAGGAGATAGCATGCAGGGGTAAGTTTTACTCACTCATTTTCAAAAAAGAGGAAAATGGATGAAGGCTCAGCATCAGGAATTATTAAACTCATGCAAATCAATCCCCCCAAAAGGTTTCAACTCACACGTGTCAACTACCATCAGCAAAAGTCTACAAACAATAAATGCTGAAGGTATTTTAGAGAACTGTATACCCTCTAGCTGCTGCAGAGATGTAAAGTGTTAACAGCTAATAATGAGAACAGAAAGGAGCTGCGTTTAAAAGTAAAAATTGAGTCACCATTCCATTCAGCAGGCCCACCGCTGAGCCTCTCACCTGAAAATTCCAGAGTCGAGAAGGCACAGGCTTCAGCAGCTGCACTGAAGGAATTTTCACAATAGCCAAGACACGGAAGCAAACAAAATGTCCACCACCAGATGAATGCATAAAGAAGAAGTGGTCCATGTACACAATGGAATATTAACATGGAAAACACTGAAACCCTGCTGTTTGAGGCACCGTAGATGAGCCTAGATATAATCACAGAACATGAGGAAAGCAAAAGACATATCCTATGATATCACTTATAGGCGTTATCTAACAACTGACACAAATGAACATATTTCCACAAAGAAAGACACTCACAGACTTAGAAAACAAACTATGCTTATCTAAAAGGAAAGCTGGGGGGAATGGAAAAATCAAGATTAGGGTTACCTAATATGTGCACAAATACCTATTAAATATATATATATATCAAAAAGACCGACCATATAGCAAGGGAGGTCTATGGCACACTCTGCAATAATTTACATGAGAAGTGGATATGTACGTGAATATATATATATATATATATATATATATGTATATATACATATATATATATATATATATATATATATATATATATGTAAGGTACAAATGAACCATATTGTGTACACCTAGGACAAACAATAGTCTAATCATTACCCCGAATAAAATAACTAAAACAACGAACAAGAAGTAATGTGACATAAACTTATGGGGGTTTCTCCTGGCACATTCCATTTTAATTTACAACCTAGGAACAGGACTTCCAGAAAGGCTCTGCTGCCCTAGTAACCAGATATGGGAATGGAGAAATGCTGCCGCCTTGTGGCCGTTTCCCACAACAGCAGCTTTAAACCCAGTGCTAATGGTCACTGAATATTCACACTCATTGCAGGCCTGTAAATGACCCCTGCCCTCAACAAAAATCCTGGGATCTAAACTTGACCAAAAAATTCAAAAGAGGGCAACCTTCCAAGAAGACAATTTCAAGAGGTTAGTTGTACTCTCCGTTTTTTTCTGTTTTTCTTTACCAGAAATTTTAAAAGGCGTGGAAAAATGCTGAATATTAGGAATAAATAAAGACATACAAATCCACATTACAAAAACCTGTCATCTCACACCAGTCAGAATGGCCATCAGCAAAACTTCTGCAAGCAATAAATGCTGAAGGGGTTGTGGAGGGAGGCCTACCCTTGGTTCAACCTAGGACAAGGTAAGAGCCAGTAAGGAAAACAAAAAGGAGGTGCCTTGAAAAGGTAAATACTAAGTTACCATTCAATCAAGCATTCCCACTGCTGGGCCTATCGCCTGAGAGGATGAGAATCAAAAAGACACAGGCTGGGCTTCACTGGTGGCACAGTGGTTGAGAGTCTGCCTGCCAATGCACGGGACACGGGTTCATGCCCCGGTTCGGGAAGATCCCACATGCAGCGGAGCGGCTGGTCCCATGAGCTATGGCTGCTGGGCCTGCGCGTCCAGAACCTGTGCTCTGCAACGGGAGGGGCCGCTGCAGTGCGAGGCCCACGTACTGGGAAAAAGAAACAAAAGACACAGGCTGGCAATCCTGCACTCCAGCAATATTGACCATAGCCAACACTTGGAAGCTACGAAAATGTCCATCAACAGAGGAATGCACAAAGGGAAAGTGGTCCATGTACGCAATGGAATATGACTCCAAATATATATATATATATATATATATAATTTCAATTTAGAAAACCAACATAAGTAAGGAGACATCAGCATTTGGGGGTTTATCCGGGCACATTCCGCTCTAATATATGACCGAGGAACACCACTGCCAGGAAGGTCTGTTTCCCTAGTTACCAGATTGGGAAAAGCAGAAACGCTGCTGCCCTCTGGCCTTTACCTGCAACAGCAGCTTTAAAACCTGTGCTAAGGGTCACTTCATATGCACCAGTACTGGAGGGATGTAAATCAAACCTGTCTTCAAAATGTCTTGAGGCAGGTAATGGCCAAAATATTCCTAAGTGTCACACATACTTCACGAAAACAATTTGAAGAGGTAAGCTGTACTCACAGTTTGAAGAAAAAAAGGACATGCCAGAAAGCTCAATTTCAAGGGATTATGAGACGCATGGAAATCCAACCACAAAGAGGTATCAGCTCACACTAGTCAGAATAAACATCAGCAAAGAAACTACAAACAATAAATGCTGAAGGTGTTGTGGAGAAGTGCATACCCTCAACTTTAAGTGGGACGTAACCTGGTAAGAGCCACTAATGAGAACAGAATGGAGGTGCCTTGACAAGGTAAACATTTTGCTACCATATGATCCAGCATGCCCACTCCTGGGCCTAAAACCTAAGAAGACAGAATTAGAAAGACACAGGCAGGCAAATGTGCATGGCCGCAGTATTACAATAGCCAAGACATGGAAGCAACCGAAAAGTCCATCAACAGATGAGTGGACAAAGAAGAACTGGTACATGCAGAGATGGAATACTAGCCAAGGAAAACAAGGACACAATGCCATTTGCAGGACCATGGATGAGTCTAGAGGTAATCACGCGACTTGTAGTAAGTCAGAAAGAGAAAGACACATATCGTATGATATCACTTATAGGTGTTACCTAAAAATTGATACCAGTGAACATACTTCCACAGAGAAGGGCAATCACAGATTCATTAAACAAACTTATGGTTCACCAATGGAAAGGTGTGAGGATTGGATACATTAAGATATTGGGGTTAACAGACATATACAAACACAGGTGAAGTATATAATCCCCAAAGACCTACGGAATACCAAGAGAAGACTACTCAATATTCTGTCTTAACGTACATGGGGAAAGGATCCCAGGAAGAATAGGCATATGTATATGTGTAAAAGAACCACATCTTGCACACCTAGAAGAAGCCAAACACTGTAATCAAACTTGCTGTGATAAAAAAATAAAAATTAAATTAAAAAAACGAATAAGAAGTCGTGAGACATGAACTTAAGGGGCTTCTTCCTGGCACATTCCGTTCTAAATTACAACCTAGAACACGACTTCCATTGAGGCTCTGTTGCCCTAGTAACCAGATTTGGTAAAGGAGAACTGCTGCCACCTTGTGGCCGTTTCACACAACAGCAGCTTTAATCCCAGCACCAATGGTCAGTTGGTATTCAAAATAATTGCAGGCCTGTAAATCACACCTGCCCTGAAAACAAATCCTGGCGTCGTATATCGACCAAAAAATTCAAAAGACGTCCACATTTCAAAGTGACAGTTTCAAGAGGCATATTTTACACACATTTGCCTTCTGTTTCTTTTTCTTTCTTTCTTTCTTTCTTTGTTAAAAAATGGGAATGGAAAAAGGCTGAACATCAGGAATTAATAAAGCCATGCAAATCCAGTGTACAAAAACGCTCACCTCACGGCCGTCAGAACGATCATCAGCAAAAAAACTCTACAAAGAATAAATGCCGAAGTGGTTTTAGAGAACTGCGTACCCTTTAGCTGCTGGTGGGATGTAACCTGGTAACAGCCAGTAGTGAGAACAGAATGGAGGTGCGTTTCAGGGTAAAAATGGAGCTACCATGTGACCTGGTAGGCCCACTGATGGGTCTATCACCTGAGTAGACCAGAATCAAAAGACATAGGCTGGCAATCCTGCACTGCAGCAACATGTACCATAGCCAAGACCTGGAAGAAACCAAAATGTCCATCAACAGAAAAATGCACCAAGAAGAAGTCATCCGTGTACACAATAGAATATTAGCCATGAAAATGCATGGAAGATTGCCGTTGGCACCACCATAGAAGGATATAGAGATAATCACTCTACTTGAAGTAAGAAAGAAACCGAAAGACAGACATCCTATGACATCACTTATAGGCGTTACCTAAAACTTGATACCCATGAAATAATTTCCAAGAGAAGGACACGCATAGATTCAGAAAACCAAATTATGTTTAACCAAATGGAAAGGTGTAAGGAATGTATGAATTAGGATATGGGGGTTAACAGACATGTACTAATACATATGAAATATATGATCACAAAATACCTATGGAATACGAAGAGAGGTCTACTCAACACTCTATAATAATACATATGAAAGGATCCAAAGAGGAATAGACAGGTACATTGATAGGATGAACCAGAAACTGTACACCTAGGAGAATCTACATTTTTATCAAATTTGCTCTGATAATTAATAAAATTAAATTTAAAAACAAACAACAATTTAGGAGATATAAGCTCTTGGGGGTTTGCGATGGCACATTCGCTCTAATTTGCAGCTTACTAACACGATTTCCAGGAAAGCTCTGTTGCCCAAAAACCCAGAGTTGGAAATGTAGAAATGCTGCCGCCTTTTGGCCGTTTCCCACAAGAGCGGCTTTAAATCCACAGCTAATGGTCACTTAACATTCACAAGGACTCAGGGCTGTAAAGGACACCTGCCCTAAACAATTGTGCTGAAGTAGGGAATGGCCCAAAAAATTCGAAGCTGGCATATTTTTCAAGGAGATAGCATGGAGGGGTAAGTTTTACTCACTCATTTTCAAAAAAGAGGAAAATGGATGAAGGCTCAGCATCAGGAATTATTAAACTCATGCAAATCAATCCCCCCAAAAGGTTTCAACTCACACGTGTCAACTACCATCAGCAAAAGTCTACAAACAATAAATGCTGAAGGTATTTTAGAGAACTGTATACCCTCTAGCTGCTGCAGAGATGTAAAGTGTTAACAGCTAATAATGAGAACAGAAAGGAGCTGCGTTTAAAAGTAAAAATTGAGTCACCATTCCATTCAGCAGGCCCACCGCTGAGCCTCTCACCTGAAAATTCCAGAGTCGAGAAGGCACAGGCTTCAGCAGCTGCACTGAAGGAATTTTCACAATAGCCAAGACACGGAAGCAAACAAAATGTCCACCACCAGATGAATGCATAAAGAAGAAGTGGTCCATGTACACAATGGAATATTAACATGGAAAACACTGAAACCCTGCTGTTTGAGGCACCGTAGATGAGCCTAGATATAATCACAGAACATGAGGAAAGCAAAAGACATATCCTATGATATCACTTATAGGCGTTATCTAACAACTGACACAAATGAACATATTTCCACAAAGAAAGACACTCACAGACTTAGAAAACAAACTATGCTTATCTAAAAGGAAAGCTGGGGGGAATGGAAAAATCAAGATTAGGGTTGCCTAATATGTGCACAAATACCTATTAAATATATATATATATCAAAAAGACCGACCATATAGCAAGGGAGGTCTATGGCACACTCTGCAATAATTTACATGAGAAGTGGATATGTACGTGAATATATATATATATATATATATATATATGTATATATACATATATATATATATATATATATATATATATATATATGTAAGGTACAAATGAACCATATTGTGTACACCTAGGACAAACAATAGTCTAATCATTACCCCGAATAAAATAACTAAAACAACGAACAAGAAGTAATGTGACATAAACTTATGGGGGTTTCTCCTGGCACATTCCATTTTAATTTACAACCTAGGAACAGGACTTCCAGAAAGGCTCTGCTGCCCTAGTAACCAGATATGGGAATGGAGAAATGCTGCCGCCTTGTGGCCGTTTCCCACAACAGCAGCTTTAAACCCAGTGCTAATGGTCACTGAATATTCACACTCATTGCAGGCCTGTAAATGACCCCTGCCCTCAACAAAAATCCTGGGATCTAAACTTGACCAAAAAATTCAAAAGAGGGCAACCTTCCAAGAAGACAATTTCAAGAGGTTAATTGTACTCTCCGTTTTTTTCTGTTTTTCTTTACCAGAAATTTTAAAAGGCGTGGAAAAATGCTGAATATTAGGAATAAATAAAGACATGCAAATCCACATTACAAAAACCTGTCATCTCACACCAGTCAGAATGGCCATCAGCAAAACTTCTGCAAGCAATAAATGCTGAAGGGGTTGTGGAGGGAGGCCTACCCTTGGTTCAACCTAGGACAAGGTAAGAGCCAGTAAGGAAAACAAAAAGGAGGTGCCTTGAAAAGGTAAATACTAAGTTACCATTCAATCAAGCATTCCCACTGCTGGGCCTATCGCCTGAGAGGATGAGAATCAAAAAGACACAGGCTGGGCTTCACTGGTGGCACAGTGGTTGAGAGTCTGCCTGCCAATGCACGGGACACGGGTTCATGCCCCGGTTCGGGAAGATCCCACATGCAGCGGAGCGGCTGGTCCCATGAGCTATGGCTGCTGGGCCTGCGCGTCCAGAACCTGTGCTCTGCAACGGGAGGGGCCGCTGCAGTGCGAGGCCCACGTACTGGGAAAAAGAAACAAAAGACACAGGCTGGCAATCCTGCACTCCAGCAATATTGACCATAGCCAACACTTGGAAGCTACGAAAATGTCCATCAACAGAGGAATGCACAAAGGGAAAGTGGTCCATGTACGCAATGGAATATGACTCCAAATATATATATATATATATATATATAATTTCAATTTAGAAAACCAACATAAGTAAGGAGACATCAGCATTTGGGGGTTTATCCGGGCACATTCCGCTCTAATATATGACCGAGGAACACCACTGCCAGGAAGGTCTGTTTCCCTAGTTACCAGATTGGGAAAAGCAGAAACGCTGCTGCCCTCTGGCCTTTACCTGCAACAGCAGCTTTAAAACCTGTGCTAAGGGTCACTTCATATGCACCAGTACTGGAGGGATGTAAATCAAACCTGTCTTCAAAATGTCTTGAGGCAGGTAATGGCCAAAATATTCCTAAGTGTCACACATACTTCACGAAAACAATTTGAAGAGGTAAGCTGTACTCACAGTTTGAAGAAAAAAAGGACATGCCAGAAAGCTCAATTTCAAGGGATTATGAGACGCATGGAAATCCAACCACAAAGAGGTATCAGCTCACACTAGTCAGAATAAACATCAGCAAAGAAACTACAAACAATAAATGCTGAAGGTGTTGTGGAGAAGTGCATACCCTCAACTTTAAGTGGGACGTAACCTGGTAAGAGCCACTAATGAGAACAGAATGGAGGTGCCTTGACAAGGTAAACATTTTGCTACCATATGATCCAGCATGCCCACTCCTGGGCCTAAAACCTAAGAAGACAGAATTAGAAAGACACAGGCAGGCAAATGTGCATGGCCGCAGTATTACAATAGCCAAGACATGGAAGCAACCGAAAAGTCCATCAACAGATGAGTGGACAAAGAAGAACTGGTACATGCAGAGATGGAATACTAGCCAAGGAAAACAAGGACACAATGCCATTTGCAGGACCATGGATGAGTCTAGAGGTAATCACGCGACTTGTAGTAAGTCAGAAAGAGAAAGACACATATCGTATGATATCACTTATAGGTGTTACCTAAAAATTGATACCAGTGAACATACTTCCACAGAGAAGGGCAATCACAGATTCATTAAACAAACTTATGGTTCACCAATGGAAAGGTGTGAGGATTGGATACATTAAGATATTGGGGTTAACAGACATATACAAACACAGGTGAAGTATATAATCCCCAAAGACCTACGGAATACCAAGAGAAGACTACTCAATATTCTGTCTTAACGTACATGGGGAAAGGATCCCAGGAAGAATAGGCATATGTATATGTGTAAAAGAACCACATCTTGCACACCTAGAAGAAGCCAAACACTGTAATCAAACTTGCTGTGATAAAAAAATAAAAATTAAATTAAAAAAACGAATAAGAAGTCGTGAGACATGAACTTAAGGGGCTTCTTCCTGGCACATTCCGTTCTAAATTACAACCTAGAACACGACTTCCATTGAGGCTCTGTTGCCCTAGTAACCAGATTTGGTAAAGGAGAACTGCTGCCACCTTGTGGCCGTTTCACACAACAGCAGCTTTAATCCCAGCACCAATGGTCAGTTGGTATTCAAAATAATTGCAGGCCTGTAAATCACACCTGCCCTGAAAACAAATCCTGGCGTCGTATATCGACCAAAAAATTCAAAAGACGTCCACATTTCAAAGTGACAGTTTCAAGAGGCATATTTTACACACATTTGCCTTCTGTTTCTTTTTCTTTCTTTCTTTCTTTCTTTGTTAAAAAATGGGAATGGAAAAAGGCTGAACATCAGGAATTAATAAAGCCATGCAAATCCAGTGTACAAAAACGCTCACCTCACGGCCGTCAGAACGATCATCAGCAAAAAAACTCTACAAAGAATAAATGCCGAAGTGGTTTTAGAGAACTGCGTACCCTTTAGCTGCTGGTGGGATGTAACCTGGTAACAGCCAGTAGTGAGAACAGAATGGAGGTGCGTTTCAGGGTAAAAATGGAGCTACCATGTGACCTGGTAGGCCCACTGATGGGTCTATCACCTGAGTAGACCAGAATCAAAAGACATAGGCTGGCAATCCTGCACTGCAGCAACATGTACCATAGCCAAGACCTGGAAGAAACCAAAATGTCCATCAACAGAAAAATGCACCAAGAAGAAGTCATCCGTGTACACAATAGAATATTAGCCATGAAAATGCATGGAAGATTGCCGTTGGCACCACCATAGAAGGATATAGAGATAATCACTCTACTTGAAGTAAGAAAGAAACCGAAAGACAGACATCCTATGACATCACTTATAGGCGTTACCTAAAACTTGATACCCATGAAATAATTTCCAAGAGAAGGACACGCATAGATTCAGAAAACCAAATTATGTTTAACCAAATGGAAAGGTGTAAGGAATGTATGAATTAGGATATGGGGGTTAACAGACATGTACTAATACATATGAAATATATGATCACAAAATACCTATGGAATACGAAGAGAGGTCTACTCAACACTCTATAATAATACATATGAAAGGATCCAAAGAGGAATAGACAGGTACATTGATAGGATGAACCAGAAACTGTACACCTAGGAGAATCTACATTTTTATCAAATTTGCTCTGATAATTAATAAAATTAAATTTAAAAACAAACAACAATTTAGGAGATATAAGCTCTTGGGGGTTTGCGATGGCACATTCGCTCTAATTTGCAGCTTACTAACACGATTTCCAGGAAAGCTCTGTTGCCCAAAAACCCAGAGTTGGAAATGTAGAAATGCTGCCGCCTTTTGGCCGTTTCCCACAAGAGCGGCTTTAAATCCACAGCTAATGGTCACTTAACATTCACAAGGACTCAGGGCTGTAAAGGACACCTGCCCTAAACAATTGTGCTGAAGTAGGGAATGGCCCAAAAAATTCGAAGCTGGCATATTTTTCAAGGAGATAGCATGGAGGGGTAAGTTTTACTCACTCATTTTCAAAAAAGAGGAAAATGGATGAAGGCTCAGCATCAGGAATTATTAAACTCATGCAAATCAATCCCCCCAAAAGGTTTCAACTCACACGTGTCAACTACCATCAGCAAAAGTCTACAAACAATAAATGCTGAAGGTATTTTAGAGAACTGTATACCCTCTAGCTGCTGCAGAGATGTAAAGTGTTAACAGCTAATAATGAGAACAGAAAGGAGCTGCGTTTAAAAGTAAAAATTGAGTCACCATTCCATTCAGCAGGCCCACCGCTGAGCCTCTCACCTGAAAATTCCAGAGTCGAGAAGGCACAGGCTTCAGCAGCTGCACTGAAGGAATTTTCACAATAGCCAAGACACGGAAGCAAACAAAATGTCCACCACCAGATGAATGCATAAAGAAGAAGTGGTCCATGTACACAATGGAATATTAACATGGAAAACACTGAAACCCTGCTGTTTGAGGCACCGTAGATGAGCCTAGATATAATCACAGAACATGAGGAAAGCAAAAGACATATCCTATGATATCACTTATAGGCGTTATCTAACAACTGACACAAATGAACATATTTCCACAAAGAAAGACACTCACAGACTTAGAAAACAAACTATGCTTATCTAAAAGGAAAGCTGGGGGGAATGGAAAAATCAAGATTAGGGTTGCCTAATATGTGCACAAATACCTATTAAATATATATATATATCAAAAAGACCGACCATATAGCAAGGGAGGTCTATGGCACACTCTGCAATAATTTACATGAGAAGTGGATATGTACGTGAATATATATATATATATATATGTATATATACATATATATATATATATATATATATATATGTAAGGTACAAATGAACCATATTGTGTACACCTAGGACAAACAATAGTCTAATCATTACCCCGAATAAAATAACTAAAACAACGAACAAGAAGTAATGTGACATAAACTTATGGGGGTTTCTCCTGGCACATTCCATTTTAATTTACAACCTAGGAACAGGACTTCCAGAAAGGCTCTGCTGCCCTAGTAACCAGATATGGGAATGGAGAAATGCTGCCGCCTTGTGGCCGTTTCCCACAACAGCAGCTTTAAACCCAGTGCTAATGGTCACTGAATATTCACACTCATTGCAGGCCTGTAAATGACCCCTGCCCTCAACAAAAATCCTGGGATCTAAACTTGACCAAAAAATTCAAAAGAGGGCAACCTTCCAAGAAGACAATTTCAAGAGGTTAATTGTACTCTCCGTTTTTTTCTGTTTTTCTTTACCAGAAATTTTAAAAGGCGTGGAAAAATGCTGAATATTAGGAATAAATAAAGACATGCAAATCCACATTACAAAAACCTGTCATCTCACACCAGTCAGAATGGCCATCAGCAAAACTTCTGCAAGCAATAAATGCTGAAGGGGTTGTGGAGGGAGGCCTACCCTTGGTTCAACCTAGGACAAGGTAAGAGCCAGTAAGGAAAACAAAAAGGAGGTGCCTTGAAAAGGTAAATACTAAGTTACCATTCAATCAAGCATTCCCACTGCTGGGCCTATCGCCTGAGAGGATGAGAATCAAAAAGACACAGGCTGGGCTTCACTGGTGGCACAGTGGTTGAGAGTCTGCCTGCCAATGCACGGGACACGGGTTCATGCCCCGGTTCGGGAAGATCCCACATGCAGCGGAGCGGCTGGTCCCATGAGCTATGGCTGCTGGGCCTGCGCGTCCAGAACCTGTGCTCTGCAACGGGAGGGGCCGCTGCAGTGCGAGGCCCACGTACTGGGAAAAAGAAACAAAAGACACAGGCTGGCAATCCTGCACTCCAGCAATATTGACCATAGCCAACACTTGGAAGCTACGAAAATGTCCATCAACAGAGGAATGCACAAAGGGAAAGTGGTCCATGTACGCAATGGAATATGACTCCAAATATATATATATATATATATATAATTTCAATTTAGAAAACCAACATAAGTAAGGAGACATCAGCATTTGGGGGTTTATCCGGGCACATTCCGCTCTAATATATGACCGAGGAACACCACTGCCAGGAAGGTCTGTTTCCCTAGTTACCAGATTGGGAAAAGCAGAAACGCTGCTGCCCTCTGGCCTTTACCTGCAACAGCAGCTTTAAAACCTGTGCTAAGGGTCACTTCATATGCACCAGTACTGGAGGGATGTAAATCAAACCTGTCTTCAAAATGTCTTGAGGCAGGTAATGGCCAAAATATTCCTAAGTGTCACACATACTTCACGAAAACAATTTGAAGAGGTAAGCTGTACTCACAGTTTGAAGAAAAAAAGGACATGCCAGAAAGCTCAATTTCAAGGGATTATGAGACGCATGGAAATCCAACCACAAAGAGGTATCAGCTCACACTAGTCAGAATAAACATCAGCAAAGAAACTACAAACAATAAATGCTGAAGGTGTTGTGGAGAAGTGCATACCCTCAACTTTAAGTGGGACGTAACCTGGTAAGAGCCACTAATGAGAACAGAATGGAGGTGCCTTGACAAGGTAAACATTTTGCTACCATATGGTCCAGCATGCCCACTCCTGGGCCTAAAACCTAAGAAGACAGAATTAGAAAGACACAGGCAGGCAAATGTGCATGGCCGCAGTATTACAATAGCCAAGACATGGAAGCAACCGAAAAGTCCATCAACAGATGAGTGGACAAAGAAGAACTGGTACATGCAGAGATGGAATACTAGCCAAGGAAAACAAGGACACAATGCCATTTGCAGGACCATGGATGAGTCTAGAGGTAATCACGCGACTTGTAGTAAGTCAGAAAGAGAAAGACACATATCGTATGATATCACTTATAGGTGTTACCTAAAAATTGATACCAGTGAACATACTTCCACAGAGAAGGGCAATCACAGATTCATTAAACAAACTTATGGTTCACCAATGGAAAGGTGTGAGGATTGGATACATTAAGATATTGGGGTTAACAGACATATACAAACACAGGTGAAGTATATAATCCCCAAAGACCTACGGAATACCAAGAGAAGACTACTCAATATTCTGTCTTAACGTACATGGGGAAAGGATCCCAGGAAGAATAGGCATATGTATATGTGTAAAAGAACCACATCTTGCACACCTAGAAGAAGCCAAACACTGTAATCAAACTTGCTGTGATAAAAAAATAAAAATTAAATTAAAAAAACGAATAAGAAGTCGTGAGACATGAACTTAAGGGGCTTCTTCCTGGCACATTCCGTTCTAAATTACAACCTAGAACACGACTTCCATTGAGGCTCTGTTGCCCTAGTAACCAGATTTGGTAAAGGAGAACTGCTGCCACCTTGTGGCCGTTTCACACAACAGCAGCTTTAATCCCAGCACCAATGGTCAGTTGGTATTCAAAATAATTGCAGGCCTGTAAATCACACCTGCCCTGAAAACAAATCCTGGCGTCGTATATCGACCAAAAAATTCAAAAGACGTCCACATTTCAAAGTGACAGTTTCAAGAGGCATATTTTACACACATTTGCCTTCTGTTTCTTTTTCTTTCTTTCTTTCTTTCTTTGTTAAAAAATGGGAATGGAAAAAGGCTGAACATCAGGAATTAATAAAGCCATGCAAATCCAGTGTACAAAAACGCTCACCTCACGGCCGTCAGAACGATCATCAGCAAAAAAACTCTACAAAGAATAAATGCCGAAGTGGTTTTAGAGAACTGCGTACCCTTTAGCTGCTGGTGGGATGTAACCTGGTAACAGCCAGTAGTGAGAACAGAATGGAGGTGCGTTTCAGGGTAAAAATGGAGCTACCATGTGACCTGGTAGGCCCACTGATGGGTCTATCACCTGAGTAGACCAGAATCAAAAGACATAGGCTGGCAATCCTGCACTGCAGCAACATGTACCATAGCCAAGACCTGGAAGAAACCAAAATGTCCATCAACAGAAAAATGCACCAAGAAGAAGTCATCCGTGTACACAATAGAATATTAGCCATGAAAATGCATGGAAGATTGCCGTTGGCACCACCATAGAAGGATATAGAGATAATCACTCTACTTGAAGTAAGAAAGAAACCGAAAGACAGACATCCTATGACATCACTTATAGGCGTTACCTAAAACTTGATACCCATGAAATAATTTCCAAGAGAAGGACACGCATAGATTCAGAAAACCAAATTATGTTTAACCAAATGGAAAGGTGTAAGGAATGTATGAATTAGGATATGGGGGTTAACAGACATGTACTAATACATATGAAATATATGATCACAAAATACCTATGGAATACGAAGAGAGGTCTACTCAACACTCTATAATAATACATATGAAAGGATCCAAAGAGGAATAGACAGGTACATTGATAGGATGAACCAGAAACTGTACACCTAGGAGAATCTACATTTTTATCAAATTTGCTCTGATAATTAATAAAATTAAATTTAAAAACAAACAACAATTTAGGAGATATAAGCTCTTGGGGGTTTGCGATGGCACATTCGCTCTAATTTGCAGCTTACTAACACGATTTCCAGGAAAGCTCTGTTGCCCAAAAACCCAGAGTTGGAAATGTAGAAATGCTGCCGCCTTTTGGCCGTTTCCCACAAGAGCGGCTTTAAATCCACAGCTAATGGTCACTTAACATTCACAAGGACTCAGGGCTGTAAAGGACACCTGCCCTAAACAATTGTGCTGAAGTAGGGAATGGCCCAAAAAATTCGAAGCTGGCATATTTTTCAAGGAGATAGCATGGAGGGGTAAGTTTTACTCACTCATTTTCAAAAAAGAGGAAAATGGATGAAGGCTCAGCATCAGGAATTATTAAACTCATGCAAATCAATCCCCCCAAAAGGTTTCAACTCACACGTGTCAACTACCATCAGCAAAAGTCTACAAACAATAAATGCTGAAGGTATTTTAGAGAACTGTATACCCTCTAGCTGCTGCAGAGATGTAAAGTGTTAACAGCTAATAATGAGAACAGAAAGGAGCTGCGTTTAAAAGTAAAAATTGAGTCACCATTCCATTCAGCAGGCCCACCGCTGAGCCTCTCACCTGAAAATTCCAGAGTCGAGAAGGCACAGGCTTCAGCAGCTGCACTGAAGGAATTTTCACAATAGCCAAGACACGGAAGCAAACAAAATGTCCACCACCAGATGAATGCATAAAGAAGAAGTGGTCCATGTACACAATGGAATATTAACATGGAAAACACTGAAACCCTGCTGTTTGAGGCACCGTAGATGAGCCTAGATATAATCACAGAACATGAGGAAAGCAAAAGACATATCCTATGATATCACTTATAGGCGTTATCTAACAACTGACACAAATGAACATATTTCCACAAAGAAAGACACTCACAGACTTAGAAAACAAACTATGCTTATCTAAAAGGAAAGCTGGGGGGAATGGAAAAATCAAGATTAGGGTTACCTAATATGTGCACAAATACCTATTAAATATATATATATATCAAAAAGACCGACCATATAGCAAGGGAGGTCTATGGCACACTCTGCAATAATTTACATGAGAAGTGGATATGTACGTGAATATATATATATATATATATATATATGTATATATACATATATATATATATATATATATGTAAGGTACAAATGAACCATATTGTGTACACCTAGGACAAACAATAGTCTAATCATTACCCCGAATAAAATAACTAAAACAACGAACAAGAAGTAATGTGACATAAACTTATGGGGGTTTCTCCTGGCACATTCCATTTTAATTTACAACCTAGGAACAGGACTTCCAGAAAGGCTCTGCTGCCCTAGTAACCAGATATGGGAATGGAGAAATGCTGCCGCCTTGTGGCCGTTTCCCACAACAGCAGCTTTAAACCCAGTGCTAATGGTCACTGAATATTCACACTCATTGCAGGCCTGTAAATGACCCCTGCCCTCAACAAAAATCCTGGGATCTAAACTTGACCAAAAAATTCAAAAGAGGGCAACCTTCCAAGAAGACAATTTCAAGAGGTTAATTGTACTCTCCGTTTTTTTCTGTTTTTCTTTACCAGAAATTTTAAAAGGCGTGGAAAAATGCTGAATATTAGGAATAAATAAAGACATGCAAATCCACATTACAAAAACCTGTCATCTCACACCAGTCAGAATGGCCATCAGCAAAACTTCTGCAAGCAATAAATGCTGAAGGGGTTGTGGAGGGAGGCCTACCCTTGGTTCAACCTAGGACAAGGTAAGAGCCAGTAAGGAAAACAAAAAGGAGGTGCCTTGAAAAGGTAAATACTAAGTTACCATTCAATCAAGCATTCCCACTGCTGGGCCTATCGCCTGAGAGGATGAGAATCAAAAAGACACAGGCTGGGCTTCACTGGTGGCACAGTGGTTGAGAGTCTGCCTGCCAATGCACGGGACACGGGTTCATGCCCCGGTTCGGGAAGATCCCACATGCAGCGGAGCGGCTGGTCCCATGAGCTATGGCTGCTGGGCCTGCGCGTCCAGAACCTGTGCTCTGCAACGGGAGGGGCCGCTGCAGTGCGAGGCCCACGTACTGGGAAAAAGAAACAAAAGACACAGGCTGGCAATCCTGCACTCCAGCAATATTGACCATAGCCAACACTTGGAAGCTACGAAAATGTCCATCAACAGAGGAATGCACAAAGGGAAAGTGGTCCATGTATGCAATGGAATATGACTCCAAATATATATATATATATATATATATAATTTCAATTTAGAAAACCAACATAAGTAAGGAGACATCAGCATTTGGGGGTTTATCCGGGCACATTCCGCTCTAATATATGACCGAGGAACACCACTGCCAGGAAGGTCTGTTTCCCTAGTTACCAGATTGGGAAAAGCAGAAACGCTGCTGCCCTCTGGCCTTTACCTGCAACAGCAGCTTTAAAACCTGTGCTAAGGGTCACTTCATATGCACCAGTACTGGAGGGATGTAAATCAAACCTGTCTTCAAAATGTCTTGAGGCAGGTAATGGCCAAAATATTCCTAAGTGTCACACATACTTCACGAAAACAATTTGAAGAGGTAAGCTGTACTCACAGTTTGAAGAAAAAAAGGACATGCCAGAAAGCTCAATTTCAAGGGATTATGAGACGCATGGAAATCCAACCACAAAGAGGTATCAGCTCACACTAGTCAGAATAAACATCAGCAAAGAAACTACAAACAATAAATGCTGAAGGTGTTGTGGAGAAGTGCATACCCTCAACTTTAAGTGGGACGTAACCTGGTAAGAGCCACTAATGAGAACAGAATGGAGGTGCCTTGACAAGGTAAACATTTTGCTACCATATGGTCCAGCATGCCCACTCCTGGGCCTAAAACCTAAGAAGACAGAATTAGAAAGACACAGGCAGGCAAATGTGCATGGCCGCAGTATTACAATAGCCAAGACATGGAAGCAACCGAAAAGTCCATCAACAGATGAGTGGACAAAGAAGAACTGGTACATGCAGAGATGGAATACTAGCCAAGGAAAACAAGGACACAATGCCATTTGCAGGACCATGGATGAGTCTAGAGGTAATCACGCGACTTGTAGTAAGTCAGAAAGAGAAAGACACATATCGTATGATATCACTTATAGGTGTTACCTAAAAATTGATACCAGTGAACATACTTCCACAGAGAAGGGCAATCACAGATTCATTAAACAAACTTATGGTTCACCAATGGAAAGGTGTGAGGATTGGATACATTAAGATATTGGGGTTAACAGACATATACAAACACAGGTGAAGTATATAATCCCCAAAGACCTACGGAATACCAAGAGAAGACTACTCAATATTCTGTCTTAACGTACATGGGGAAAGGATCCCAGGAAGAATAGGCATATGTATATGTGTAAAAGAACCACATCTTGCACACCTAGAAGAAGCCAAACACTGTAATCAAACTTGCTGTGATAAAAAAATAAAAATTAAATTAAAAAAACGAATAAGAAGTCGTGAGACATGAACTTAAGGGGCTTCTTCCTGGCACATTCCGTTCTAAATTACAACCTAGAACACGACTTCCATTGAGGCTCTGTTGCCCTAGTAACCAGATTTGGTAAAGGAGAACTGCTGCCACCTTGTGGCCGTTTCACACAACAGCAGCTTTAATCCCAGCACCAATGGTCAGTTGGTATTCAAAATAATTGCAGGCCTGTAAATCACACCTGCCCTGAAAACAAATCCTGGCGTCGTATATCGACCAAAAAATTCAAAAGACGTCCACATTTCAAAGTGACAGTTTCAAGAGGCATATTTTACACACATTTGCCTTCTGTTTCTTTTTCTTTCTTTCTTTCTTTCTTTGTTAAAAAATGGGAATGGAAAAAGGCTGAACATCAGGAATTAATAAAGCCATGCAAATCCAGTGTACAAAAACGCTCACCTCACGGCCGTCAGAACGATCATCAGCAAAAAAACTCTACAAAGAATAAATGCCGAAGTGGTTTTAGAGAACTGCGTACCCTTTAGCTGCTGGTGGGATGTAACCTGGTAACAGCCAGTAGTGAGAACAGAATGGAGGTGCGTTTCAGGGTAAAAATGGAGCTACCATGTGACCTGGTAGGCCCACTGATGGGTCTATCACCTGAGTAGACCAGAATCAAAAGACATAGGCTGGCAATCCTGCACTGCAGCAACATGTACCATAGCCAAGACCTGGAAGAAACCAAAATGTCCATCAACAGAAAAATGCACCAAGAAGAAGTCATCCGTGTACACAATAGAATATTAGCCATGAAAATGCATGGAAGATTGCCGTTGGCACCACCATAGAAGGATATAGAGATAATCACTCTACTTGAAGTAAGAAAGAAACCGAAAGACAGACATCCTATGACATCACTTATAGGCGTTACCTAAAACTTGATACCCATGAAATAATTTCCAAGAGAAGGACACGCATAGATTCAGAAAACCAAATTATGTTTAACCAAATGGAAAGGTGTAAGGAATGTATGAATTAGGATATGGGGGTTAACAGACATGTACTAATACATATGAAATATATGATCACAAAATACCTATGGAATACGAAGAGAGGTCTACTCAACACTCTATAACAATACATATGAAAGGATCCAAAGAGGAATAGACAGGTACATTGATAGGATGAACCAGAAACTGTACACCTAGGAGAATCTACATTTTTATCAAATTTGCTCTGATAATTAATAAAATTAAATTTAAAAACAAACAACAATTTAGGAGATATAAGCTCTTGGGGGTTTGCGATGGCACATTCGCTCTAATTTGCAGCTTACTAACACGATTTCCAGGAAAGCTCTGTTGCCCAAAAACCCAGAGTTGGAAATGTAGAAATGCTGCCGCCTTTTGGCCGTTTCCCACAAGAGCGGCTTTAAATCCACAGCTAATGGTCACTTAACATTCACAAGGACTCAGGGCTGTAAAGGACACCTGCCCTAAACAATTGTGCTGAAGTAGGGAATGGCCCAAAAAATTCGAAGCTGGCATATTTTTCAAGGAGATAGCATGGAGGGGTAAGTTTTACTCACTCATTTTCAAAAAAGAGGAAAATGGATGAAGGCTCAGCATCAGGAATTATTAAACTCATGCAAATCAATCCCCCCAAAAGGTTTCAACTCACACGTGTCAACTACCATCAGCAAAAGTCTACAAACAATAAATGCTGAAGGTATTTTAGAGAACTGTATACCCTCTAGCTGCTGCAGAGATGTAAAGTGTTAACAGCTAATAATGAGAACAGAAAGGAGCTGCGTTTAAAAGTAAAAATTGAGTCACCATTCCATTCAGCAGGCCCACCGCTGAGCCTCTCACCTGAAAATTCCAGAGTCGAGAAGGCACAGGCTTCAGCAGCTGCACTGAAGGAATTTTCACAATAGCCAAGACACGGAAGCAAACAAAATGTCCACCACCAGATGAATGCATAAAGAAGAAGTGGTCCATGTACACAATGGAATATTAACATGGAAAACACTGAAACCCTGCTGTTTGAGGCACCGTAGATGAGCCTAGATATAATCACAGAACATGAGGAAAGCAAAAGACATATCCTATGATATCACTTATAGGCGTTATCTAACAACTGACACAAATGAACATATTTCCACAAAGAAAGACACTCACAGACTTAGAAAACAAACTATGCTTATCTAAAAGGAAAGCTGGGGGGAATGGAAAAATCAAGATTAGGGTTGCCTAATATGTGCACAAATACCTATTAAATATATATATATATCAAAAAGACCGACCATATAGCAAGGGAGGTCTATGGCACACTCTGCAATAATTTACATGAGAAGTGGATATGTACGTGAATATATATATATATATATATATATATGTATATATACATATATATATATATATATATATATATATATATATGTAAGGTACAAATGAACCATATTGTGTACACCTAGGACAAACAATAGTCTAATCATTACCCCGAATAAAATAACTAAAACAACGAACAAGAAGTAATGTGACATAAACTTATGGGGGTTTCTCCTGGCACATTCCATTTTAATTTACAACCTAGGAACAGGACTTCCAGAAAGGCTCTGCTGCCCTAGTAACCAGATATGGGAATGGAGAAATGCTGCCGCCTTGTGGCCGTTTCCCACAACAGCAGCTTTAAACCCAGTGCTAATGGTCACTGAATATTCACACTCATTGCAGGCCTGTAAATGACCCCTGCCCTCAACAAAAATCCTGGGATCTAAACTTGACCAAAAAATTCAAAAGAGGGCAACCTTCCAAGAAGACAATTTCAAGAGGTTAATTGTACTCTCCGTTTTTTTCTGTTTTTCTTTACCAGAAATTTTAAAAGGCGTGGAAAAATGCTGAATATTAGGAATAAATAAAGACATGCAAATCCACATTACAAAAACCTGTCATCTCACACCAGTCAGAATGGCCATCAGCAAAACTTCTGCAAGCAATAAATGCTGAAGGGGTTGTGGAGGGAGGCCTACCCTTGGTTCAACCTAGGACAAGGTAAGAGCCAGTAAGGAAAACAAAAAGGAGGTGCCTTGAAAAGGTAAATACTAAGTTACCATTCAATCAAGCATTCCCACTGCTGGGCCTATCGCCTGAGAGGATGAGAATCAAAAAGACACAGGCTGGGCTTCACTGGTGGCACAGTGGTTGAGAGTCTGCCTGCCAATGCACGGGACACGGGTTCATGCCCCGGTTCGGGAAGATCCCACATGCAGCGGAGCGGCTGGTCCCATGAGCTATGGCTGCTGGGCCTGCGCGTCCAGAACCTGTGCTCTGCAACGGGAGGGGCCGCTGCAGTGCGAGGCCCACGTACTGGGAAAAAGAAACAAAAGACACAGGCTGGCAATCCTGCACTCCAGCAATATTGACCATAGCCAACACTTGGAAGCTACGAAAATGTCCATCAACAGAGGAATGCACAAAGGGAAAGTGGTCCATGTACGCAATGGAATATGACTCCAAATATATATATATATATATATATATATAATTTCAATTTAGAAAACCAACATAAGTAAGGAGACATCAGCATTTGGGGGTTTATCCGGGCACATTCCGCTCTAATATATGACCGAGGAACACCACTGCCAGGAAGGTCTGTTTCCCTAGTTACCAGATTGGGAAAAGCAGAAACGCTGCTGCCCTCTGGCCTTTACCTGCAACAGCAGCTTTAAAACCTGTGCTAAGGGTCACTTCATATGCACCAGTACTGGAGGGATGTAAATCAAACCTGTCTTCAAAATGTCTTGAGGCAGGTAATGGCCAAAATATTCCTAAGTGTCACACATACTTCACGAAAACAATTTGAAGAGGTAAGCTGTACTCACAGTTTGAAGAAAAAAAGGACATGCCAGAAAGCTCAATTTCAAGGGATTATGAGACGCATGGAAATCCAACCACAAAGAGGTATCAGCTCACACTAGTCAGAATAAACATCAGCAAAGAAACTACAAACAATAAATGCTGAAGGTGTTGTGGAGAAGTGCATACCCTCAACTTTAAGTGGGACGTAACCTGGTAAGAGCCACTAATGAGAACAGAATGGAGGTGCCTTGACAAGGTAAACATTTTGCTACCATATGATCCAGCATGCCCACTCCTGGGCCTAAAACCTAAGAAGACAGAATTAGAAAGACACAGGCAGGCAAATGTGCATGGCCGCAGTATTACAATAGCCAAGACATGGAAGCAACCGAAAAGTCCATCAACAGATGAGTGGACAAAGAAGAACTGGTACATGCAGAGATGGAATACTAGCCAAGGAAAACAAGGACACAATGCCATTTGCAGGACCATGGATGAGTCTAGAGGTAATCACGCGACTTGTAGTAAGTCAGAAAGAGAAAGACACATATCGTATGATATCACTTATAGGTGTTACCTAAAAATTGATACCAGTGAACATACTTCCACAGAGAAGGGCAATCACAGATTCATTAAACAAACTTATGGTTCACCAATGGAAAGGTGTGAGGATTGGATACATTAAGATATTGGGGTTAACAGACATATACAAACACAGGTGAAGTATATAATCCCCAAAGACCTACGGAATACCAAGAGAAGACTACTCAATATTCTGTCTTAACGTACATGGGGAAAGGATCCCAGGAAGAATAGGCATATGTATATGTGTAAAAGAACCACATCTTGCACACCTAGAAGAAGCCAAACACTGTAATCAAACTTGCTGTGATAAAAAAATAAAAATTAAATTAAAAAAACGAATAAGAAGTCGTGAGACATGAACTTAAGGGGCTTCTTCCTGGCACATTCCGTTCTAAATTACAACCTAGAACACGACTTCCATTGAGGCTCTGTTGCCCTAGTAACCAGATTTGGTAAAGGAGAACTGCTGCCACCTTGTGGCCGTTTCACACAACAGCAGCTTTAATCCCAGCACCAATGGTCAGTTGGTATTCAAAATAATTGCAGGCCTGTAAATCACACCTGCCCTGAAAACAAATCCTGGCGTCGTATATCGACCAAAAAATTCAAAAGACGTCCACATTTCAAAGTGACAGTTTCAAGAGGCATATTTTACACACATTTGCCTTCTGTTTCTTTTTCTTTCTTTCTTTCTTTCTTTGTTAAAAAATGGGAATGGAAAAAGGCTGAACATCAGGAATTAATAAAGCCATGCAAATCCAGTGTACAAAAACGCTCACCTCACGGCCGTCAGAACGATCATCAGCAAAAAAACTCTACAAAGAATAAATGCCGAAGTGGTTTTAGAGAACTGCGTACCCTTTAGCTGCTGGTGGGATGTAACCTGGTAACAGCCAGTAGTGAGAACAGAATGGAGGTGCGTTTCAGGGTAAAAATGGAGCTACCATGTGACCTGGTAGGCCCACTGATGGGTCTATCACCTGAGTAGACCAGAATCAAAAGACATAGGCTGGCAATCCTGCACTGCAGCAACATGTACCATAGCCAAGACCTGGAAGAAACCAAAATGTCCATCAACAGAAAAATGCACCAAGAAGAAGTCATCCGTGTACACAATAGAATATTAGCCATGAAAATGCATGGAAGATTGCCGTTGGCACCACCATAGAAGGATATAGAGATAATCACTCTACTTGAAGTAAGAAAGAAACCGAAAGACAGACATCCTATGACATCACTTATAGGCGTTACCTAAAACTTGATACCCATGAAATAATTTCCAAGAGAAGGACACGCATAGATTCAGAAAACCAAATTATGTTTAACCAAATGGAAAGGTGTAAGGAATGTATGAATTAGGATATGGGGGTTAACAGACATGTACTAATACATATGAAATATATGATCACAAAATACCTATGGAATACGAAGAGAGGTCTACTCAACACTCTATAATAATACATATGAAAGGATCCAAAGAGGAATAGACAGGTACATTGATAGGATGAACCAGAAACTGTACACCTAGGAGAATCTACATTTTTATCAAATTTGCTCTGATAATTAATAAAATTAAATTTAAAAACAAACAACAATTTAGGAGATATAAGCTCTTGGGGGTTTGCGATGGCACATTCGCTCTAATTTGCAGCTTACTAACACGATTTCCAGGAAAGCTCTGTTGCCCAAAAACCCAGAGTTGGAAATGTAGAAATGCTGCCGCCTTTTGGCCGTTTCCCACAAGAGCGGCTTTAAATCCACAGCTAATGGTCACTTAACATTCACAAGGACTCAGGGCTGTAAAGGACACCTGCCCTAAACAATTGTGCTGAAGTAGGGAATGGCCCAAAAAATTCGAAGCTGGCATATTTTTCAAGGAGATAGCATGGAGGGGTAAGTTTTACTCACTCATTTTCAAAAAAGAGGAAAATGGATGAAGGCTCAGCATCAGGAATTATTAAACTCATGCAAATCAATCCCCCCAAAAGGTTTCAACTCACACGTGTCAACTACCATCAGCAAAAGTCTACAAACAATAAATGCTGAAGGTATTTTAGAGAACTGTATACCCTCTAGCTGCTGCAGAGATGTAAAGTGTTAACAGCTAATAATGAGAACAGAAAGGAGCTGCGTTTAAAAGTAAAAATTGAGTCACCATTCCATTCAGCAGGCCCACCGCTGAGCCTCTCACCTGAAAATTCCAGAGTCGAGAAGGCACAGGCTTCAGCAGCTGCACTGAAGGAATTTTCACAATAGCCAAGACACGGAAGCAAACAAAATGTCCACCACCAGATGAATGCATAAAGAAGAAGTGGTCCATGTACACAATGGAATATTAACATGGAAAACACTGAAACCCTGCTGTTTGAGGCACCGTAGATGAGCCTAGATATAATCACAGAACATGAGGAAAGCAAAAGACATATCCTATGATATCACTTATAGGCGTTATCTAACAACTGACACAAATGAACATATTTCCACAAAGAAAGACACTCACAGACTTAGAAAACAAACTATGCTTATCTAAAAGGAAAGCTGGGGGGAATGGAAAAATCAAGATTAGGGTTACCTAATATGTGCACAAATACCTATTAAATATATATATATATCAAAAAGACCGACCATATAGCAAGGGAGGTCTATGGCACACTCTGCAATAATTTACATGAGAAGTGGATATGTACGTGAATATATATATATATATATATATATATATGTATATATACATATATATATATATATATATATATATATATATGTAAGGTACAAATGAACCATATTGTGTACACCTAGGACAAACAATAGTCTAATCATTACCCCGAATAAAATAACTAAAACAACGAACAAGAAGTAATGTGACATAAACTTATGGGGGTTTCTCCTGGCACATTCCATTTTAATTTACAACCTAGGAACAGGACTTCCAGAAAGGCTCTGCTGCCCTAGTAACCAGATATGGGAATGGAGAAATGCTGCCGCCTTGTGGCCGTTTCCCACAACAGCAGCTTTAAACCCAGTGCTAATGGTCACTGAATATTCACACTCATTGCAGGCCTGTAAATGACCCCTGCCCTCAACAAAAATCCTGGGATCTAAACTTGACCAAAAAATTCAAAAGAGGGCAACCTTCCAAGAAGACAATTTCAAGAGGTTAATTGTACTCTCCGTTTTTTTCTGTTTTTCTTTACCAGAAATTTTAAAAGGCGTGGAAAAATGCTGAATATTAGGAATAAATAAAGACATGCAAATCCACATTACAAAAACCTGTCGTCTCACACCAGTCAGAATGGCCATCAGCAAAACTTCTGCAAGCAATAAATGCTGAAGGGGTTGTGGAGGGAGGCCTACCCTTGGTTCAACCTAGGACAAGGTAAGAGCCAGTAAGGAAAACAAAAAGGAGGTGCCTTGAAAAGGTAAATACTAAGTTACCATTCAATCAAGCATTCCCACTGCTGGGCCTATCGCCTGAGAGGATGAGAATCAAAAAGACACAGGCTGGGCTTCACTGGTGGCACAGTGGTTGAGAGTCTGCCTGCCAATGCACGGGACACGGGTTCATGCCCCGGTTCGGGAAGATCCCACATGCAGCGGAGCGGCTGGTCCCATGAGCTATGGCTGCTGGGCCTGCGCGTCCAGAACCTGTGCTCTGCAACGGGAGGGGCCGCTGCAGTGCGAGGCCCACGTACTGGGAAAAAGAAACAAAAGACACAGGCTGGCAATCCTGCACTCCAGCAATATTGACCATAGCCAACACTTGGAAGCTACGAAAATGTCCATCAACAGAGGAATGCACAAAGGGAAAGTGGTCCATGTACGCAATGGAATATGACTCCAAATATATATATATATATATATATATATAATTTCAATTTAGAAAACCAACATAAGTAAGGAGACATCAGCATTTGGGGGTTTATCCGGGCACATTCCGCTCTAATATATGACCGAGGAACACCACTGCCAGGAAGGTCTGTTTCCCTAGTTACCAGATTGGGAAAAGCAGAAACGCTGCTGCCCTCTGGCCTTTACCTGCAACAGCAGCTTTAAAACCTGTGCTAAGGGTCACTTCATATGCACCAGTACTGGAGGGATGTAAATCAAACCTGTCTTCAAAATGTCTTGAGGCAGGTAATGGCCAAAATATTCCTAAGTGTCACACATACTTCACGAAAACAATTTGAAGAGGTAAGCTGTACTCACAGTTTGAAGAAAAAAAGGACATGCCAGAAAGCTCAATTTCAAGGGATTATGAGACGCATGGAAATCCAACCACAAAGAGGTATCAGCTCACACTAGTCAGAATAAACATCAGCAAAGAAACTACAAACAATAAATGCTGAAGGTGTTGTGGAGAAGTGCATACCCTCAACTTTAAGTGGGACGTAACCTGGTAAGAGCCACTAATGAGAACAGAATGGAGGTGCCTTGACAAGGTAAACATTTTGCTACCATATGGTCCAGCATGCCCACTCCTGGGCCTAAAACCTAAGAAGACAGAATTAGAAAGACACAGGCAGGCAAATGTGCATGGCCGCAGTATTACAATAGCCAAGACATGGAAGCAACCGAAAAGTCCATCAACAGATGAGTGGACAAAGAAGAACTGGTACATGCAGAGATGGAATACTAGCCAAGGAAAACAAGGACACAATGCCATTTGCAGGACCATGGATGAGTCTAGAGGTAATCACGCGACTTGTAGTAAGTCAGAAAGAGAAAGACACATATCGTATGATATCACTTATAGGTGTTACCTAAAAATTGATACCAGTGAACATACTTCCACAGAGAAGGGCAATCACAGATTCATTAAACAAACTTATGGTTCACCAATGGAAAGGTGTGAGGATTGGATACATTAAGATATTGGGGTTAACAGACATATACAAACACAGGTGAAGTATATAATCCCCAAAGACCTACGGAATACCAAGAGAAGACTACTCAATATTCTGTCTTAACGTACATGGGGAAAGGATCCCAGGAAGAATAGGCATATGTATATGTGTAAAAGAACCACATCTTGCACACCTAGAAGAAGCCAAACACTGTAATCAAACTTGCTGTGATAAAAAAATAAAAATTAAATTAAAAAAACGAATAAGAAGTCGTGAGACATGAACTTAAGGGGCTTCTTCCTGGCACATTCCGTTCTAAATTACAACCTAGAACACGACTTCCATTGAGGCTCTGTTGCCCTAGTAACCAGATTTGGTAAAGGAGAACTGCTGCCACCTTGTGGCCGTTTCACACAACAGCAGCTTTAATCCCAGCACCAATGGTCAGTTGGTATTCAAAATAATTGCAGGCCTGTAAATCACACCTGCCCTGAAAACAAATCCTGGCGTCGTATATCGACCAAAAAATTCAAAAGACGTCCACATTTCAAAGTGACAGTTTCAAGAGGCATATTTTACACACATTTGCCTTCTGTTTCTTTTTCTTTCTTTCTTTCTTTCTTTGTTAAAAAATGGGAATGGAAAAAGGCTGAACATCAGGAATTAATAAAGCCATGCAAATCCAGTGTACAAAAACGCTCACCTCACGGCCGTCAGAACGATCATCAGCAAAAAAACTCTACAAAGAATAAATGCCGAAGTGGTTTTAGAGAACTGCGTACCCTTTAGCTGCTGGTGGGATGTAACCTGGTAACAGCCAGTAGTGAGAACAGAATGGAGGTGCGTTTCAGGGTAAAAATGGAGCTACCATGTGACCTGGTAGGCCCACTGATGGGTCTATCACCTGAGTAGACCAGAATCAAAAGACATAGGCTGGCAATCCTGCACTGCAGCAACATGTACCATAGCCAAGACCTGGAAGAAACCAAAATGTCCATCAACAGAAAAATGCACCAAGAAGAAGTCATCCGTGTACACAATAGAATATTAGCCATGAAAATGCATGGAAGATTGCCGTTGGCACCACCATAGAAGGATATAGAGATAATCACTCTACTTGAAGTAAGAAAGAAACCGAAAGACAGACATCCTATGACATCACTTATAGGCGTTACCTAAAACTTGATACCCATGAAATAATTTCCAAGAGAAGGACACGCATAGATTCAGAAAACCAAATTATGTTTAACCAAATGGAAAGGTGTAAGGAATGTATGAATTAGGATATGGGGGTTAACAGACATGTACTAATACATATGAAATATATGATCACAAAATACCTATGGAATACGAAGAGAGGTCTACTCAACACTCTATAATAATACATATGAAAGGATCCAAAGAGGAATAGACAGGTACATTGATAGGATGAACCAGAAACTGTACACCTAGGAGAATCTACATTTTTATCAAATTTGCTCTGATAATTAATAAAATTAAATTTAAAAACAAACAACAATTTAGGAGATATAAGCTCTTGGGGGTTTGCGATGGCACATTCGCTCTAATTTGCAGCTTACTAACACGATTTCCAGGAAAGCTCTGTTGCCCAAAAACCCAGAGTTGGAAATGTAGAAATGCTGCCGCCTTTTGGCCGTTTCCCACAAGAGCGGCTTTAAATCCACAGCTAATGGTCACTTAACATTCACAAGGACTCAGGGCTGTAAAGGACACCTGCCCTAAACAATTGTGCTGAAGTAGGGAATGGCCCAAAAAATTCGAAGCTGGCATATTTTTCAAGGAGATAGCATGGAGGGGTAAGTTTTACTCACTCATTTTCAAAAAAGAGGAAAATGGATGAAGGCTCAGCATCAGGAATTATTAAACTCATGCAAATCAATCCCCCCAAAAGGTTTCAACTCACACGTGTCAACTACCATCAGCAAAAGTCTACAAACAATAAATGCTGAAGGTATTTTAGAGAACTGTATACCCTCTAGCTGCTGCAGAGATGTAAAGTGTTAACAGCTAATAATGAGAACAGAAAGGAGCTGCGTTTAAAAGTAAAAATTGAGTCACCATTCCATTCAGCAGGCCCACCGCTGAGCCTCTCACCTGAAAATTCCAGAGTCGAGAAGGCACAGGCTTCAGCAGCTGCACTGAAGGAATTTTCACAATAGCCAAGACACGGAAGCAAACAAAATGTCCACCACCAGATGAATGCATAAAGAAGAAGTGGTCCATGTACACAATGGAATATTAACATGGAAAACACTGAAACCCTGCTGTTTGAGGCACCGTAGATGAGCCTAGATATAATCACAGAACATGAGGAAAGCAAAAGACATATCCTATGATATCACTTATAGGCGTTATCTAACAACTGACACAAATGAACATATTTCCACAAAGAAAGACACTCACAGACTTAGAAAACAAACTATGCTTATCTAAAAGGAAAGCTGGGGGGAATGGAAAAATCAAGATTAGGGTTGCCTAATATGTGCACAAATACCTATTAAATATATATATATATCAAAAAGACCGACCATATAGCAAGGGAGGTCTATGGCACACTCTGCAATAATTTACATGAGAAGTGGATATGTACGTGAATATATATATATATATATATATATATATGTATATATACATATATATATATATATATATATATATATATATATATGTAAGGTACAAATGAACCATATTGTGTACACCTAGGACAAACAATAGTCTAATCATTACCCCGAATAAAATAACTAAAACAACGAACAAGAAGTAATGTGACATAAACTTATGGGGGTTTCTCCTGGCACATTCCATTTTAATTTACAACCTAGGAACAGGACTTCCAGAAAGGCTCTGCTGCCCTAGTAACCAGATATGGGAATGGAGAAATGCTGCCGCCTTGTGGCCGTTTCCCACAACAGCAGCTTTAAACCCAGTGCTAATGGTCACTGAATATTCACACTCATTGCAGGCCTGTAAATGACCCCTGCCCTCAACAAAAATCCTGGGATCTAAACTTGACCAAAAAATTCAAAAGAGGGCAACCTTCCAAGAAGACAATTTCAAGAGGTTAATTGTACTCTCCGTTTTTTTCTGTTTTTCTTTACCAGAAATTTTAAAAGGCGTGGAAAAATGCTGAATATTAGGAATAAATAAAGACATGCAAATCCACATTACAAAAACCTGTCATCTCACACCAGTCAGAATGGCCATCAGCAAAACTTCTGCAAGCAATAAATGCTGAAGGGGTTGTGGAGGGAGGCCTACCCTTGGTTCAACCTAGGACAAGGTAAGAGCCAGTAAGGAAAACAAAAAGGAGGTGCCTTGAAAAGGTAAATACTAAGTTACCATTCAATCAAGCATTCCCACTGCTGGGCCTATCGCCTGAGAGGATGAGAATCAAAAAGACACAGGCTGGGCTTCACTGGTGGCACAGTGGTTGAGAGTCTGCCTGCCAATGCACGGGACACGGGTTCATGCCCCGGTTCGGGAAGATCCCACATGCAGCGGAGCGGCTGGTCCCATGAGCTATGGCTGCTGGGCCTGCGCGTCCAGAACCTGTGCTCTGCAACGGGAGGGGCCGCTGCAGTGCGAGGCCCACGTACTGGGAAAAAGAAACAAAAGACACAGGCTGGCAATCCTGCACTCCAGCAATATTGACCATAGCCAACACTTGGAAGCTACGAAAATGTCCATCAACAGAGGAATGCACAAAGGGAAAGTGGTCCATGTACGCAATGGAATATGACTCCAAATATATATATATATATATATATATATAATTTCAATTTAGAAAACCAACATAAGTAAGGAGACATCAGCATTTGGGGGTTTATCCGGGCACATTCCGCTCTAATATATGACCGAGGAACACCACTGCCAGGAAGGTCTGTTTCCCTAGTTACCAGATTGGGAAAAGCAGAAACGCTGCTGCCCTCTGGCCTTTACCTGCAACAGCAGCTTTAAAACCTGTGCTAAGGGTCACTTCATATGCACCAGTACTGGAGGGATGTAAATCAAACCTGTCTTCAAAATGTCTTGAGGCAGGTAATGGCCAAAATATTCCTAAGTGTCACACATACTTCACGAAAACAATTTGAAGAGGTAAGCTGTACTCACAGTTTGAAGAAAAAAAGGACATGCCAGAAAGCTCAATTTCAAGGGATTATGAGACGCATGGAAATCCAACCACAAAGAGGTATCAGCTCACACTAGTCAGAATAAACATCAGCAAAGAAACTACAAACAATAAATGCTGAAGGTGTTGTGGAGAAGTGCATACCCTCAACTTTAAGTGGGACGTAACCTGGTAAGAGCCACTAATGAGAACAGAATGGAGGTGCCTTGACAAGGTAAACATTTTGCTACCATATGATCCAGCATGCCCACTCCTGGGCCTAAAACCTAAGAAGACAGAATTAGAAAGACACAGGCAGGCAAATGTGCATGGCCGCAGTATTACAATAGCCAAGACATGGAAGCAACCGAAAAGTCCATCAACAGATGAGTGGACAAAGAAGAACTGGTACATGCAGAGATGGAATACTAGCCAAGGAAAACAAGGACACAATGCCATTTGCAGGACCATGGATGAGTCTAGAGGTAATCACGCGACTTGTAGTAAGTCAGAAAGAGAAAGACACATATCGTATGATATCACTTATAGGTGTTACCTAAAAATTGATACCAGTGAACATACTTCCACAGAGAAGGGCAATCACAGATTCATTAAACAAACTTATGGTTCACCAATGGAAAGGTGTGAGGATTGGATACATTAAGATATTGGGGTTAACAGACATATACAAACACAGGTGAAGTATATAATCCCCAAAGACCTACGGAATACCAAGAGAAGACTACTCAATATTCTGTCTTAACGTACATGGGGAAAGGATCCCAGGAAGAATAGGCATATGTATATGTGTAAAAGAACCACATCTTGCACACCTAGAAGAAGCCAAACACTGTAATCAAACTTGCTGTGATAAAAAAATAAAAATTAAATTAAAAAAACGAATAAGAAGTCGTGAGACATGAACTTAAGGGGCTTCTTCCTGGCACATTCCGTTCTAAATTACAACCTAGAACACGACTTCCATTGAGGCTCTGTTGCCCTAGTAACCAGATTTGGTAAAGGAGAACTGCTGCCACCTTGTGGCCGTTTCACACAACAGCAGCTTTAATCCCAGCACCAATGGTCAGTTGGTATTCAAAATAATTGCAGGCCTGTAAATCACACCTGCCCTGAAAACAAATCCTGGCGTCGTATATCGACCAAAAAATTCAAAAGACGTCCACATTTCAAAGTGACAGTTTCAAGAGGCATATTTTACACACATTTGCCTTCTGTTTCTTTTTCTTTCTTTCTTTCTTTCTTTGTTAAAAAATGGGAATGGAAAAAGGCTGAACATCAGGAATTAATAAAGCCATGCAAATCCAGTGTACAAAAACGCTCACCTCACGGCCGTCAGAACGATCATCAGCAAAAAAACTCTACAAAGAATAAATGCCGAAGTGGTTTTAGAGAACTGCGTACCCTTTAGCTGCTGGTGGGATGTAACCTGGTAACAGCCAGTAGTGAGAACAGAATGGAGGTGCGTTTCAGGGTAAAAATGGAGCTACCATGTGACCTGGTAGGCCCACTGATGGGTCTATCACCTGAGTAGACCAGAATCAAAAGACATAGGCTGGCAATCCTGCACTGCAGCAACATGTACCATAGCCAAGACCTGGAAGAAACCAAAATGTCCATCAACAGAAAAATGCACCAAGAAGAAGTCATCCGTGTACACAATAGAATATTAGCCATGAAAATGCATGGAAGATTGCCGTTGGCACCACCATAGAAGGATATAGAGATAATCACTCTACTTGAAGTAAGAAAGAAACCGAAAGACAGACATCCTATGACATCACTTATAGGCGTTACCTAAAACTTGATACCCATGAAATAATTTCCAAGAGAAGGACACGCATAGATTCAGAAAACCAAATTATGTTTAACCAAATGGAAAGGTGTAAGGAATGTATGAATTAGGATATGGGGGTTAACAGACATGTACTAATACATATGAAATATATGATCACAAAATACCTATGGAATACGAAGAGAGGTCTACTCAACACTCTATAATAATACATATGAAAGGATCCAAAGAGGAATAGACAGGTACATTGATAGGATGAACCAGAAACTGTACACCTAGGAGAATCTACATTTTTATCAAATTTGCTCTGATAATTAATAAAATTAAATTTAAAAACAAACAACAATTTAGGAGATATAAGCTCTTGGGGGTTTGCGATGGCACATTCGCTCTAATTTGCAGCTTACTAACACGATTTCCAGGAAAGCTCTGTTGCCCAAAAACCCAGAGTTGGAAATGTAGAAATGCTGCCGCCTTTTGGCCGTTTCCCACAAGAGCGGCTTTAAATCCACAGCTAATGGTCACTTAACATTCACAAGGACTCAGGGCTGTAAAGGACACCTGCCCTAAACAATTGTGCTGAAGTAGGGAATGGCCCAAAAAATTCGAAGCTGGCATATTTTTCAAGGAGATAGCATGGAGGGGTAAGTTTTACTCACTCATTTTCAAAAAAGAGGAAAATGGATGAAGGCTCAGCATCAGGAATTATTAAACTCATGCAAATCAATCCCCCCAAAAGGTTTCAACTCACACGTGTCAACTACCATCAGCAAAAGTCTACAAACAATAAATGCTGAAGGTATTTTAGAGAACTGTATACCCTCTAGCTGCTGCAGAGATGTAAAGTGTTAACAGCTAATAATGAGAACAGAAAGGAGCTGCGTTTAAAAGTAAAAATTGAGTCACCATTCCATTCAGCAGGCCCACCGCTGAGCCTCTCACCTGAAAATTCCAGAGTCGAGAAGGCACAGGCTTCAGCAGCTGCACTGAAGGAATTTTCACAATAGCCAAGACACGGAAGCAAACAAAATGTCCACCACCAGATGAATGCATAAAGAAGAAGTGGTCCATGTACACAATGGAATATTAACATGGAAAACACTGAAACCCTGCTGTTTGAGGCACCGTAGATGAGCCTAGATATAATCACAGAACATGAGGAAAGCAAAAGACATATCCTATGATATCACTTATAGGCGTTATCTAACAACTGACACAAATGAACATATTTCCACAAAGAAAGACACTCACAGACTTAGAAAACAAACTATGCTTATCTAAAAGGAAAGCTGGGGGGAATGGAAAAATCAAGATTAGGGTTACCTAATATGTGCACAAATACCTATTAAATATATATATATATATCAAAAAGACCGACCATATAGCAAGGGAGGTCTATGGCACACTCTGCAATAATTTACATGAGAAGTGGATATGTACGTGAATATATATATATATATATATATATATATATGTATATATACATATATATATATATATATATATATATATATGTAAGGTACAAATGAACCATATTGTGTACACCTAGGACAAACAATAGTCTAATCATTACCCCGAATAAAATAACTAAAACAACGAACAAGAAGTAATGTGACATAAACTTATGGGGGTTTCTCCTGGCACATTCCATTTTAATTTACAACCTAGGAACAGGACTTCCAGAAAGGCTCTGCTGCCCTAGTAACCAGATATGGGAATGGAGAAATGCTGCCGCCTTGTGGCCGTTTCCCACAACAGCAGCTTTAAACCCAGTGCTAATGGTCACTGAATATTCACACTCATTGCAGGCCTGTAAATGACCCCTGCCCTCAACAAAAATCCTGGGATCTAAACTTGACCAAAAAATTCAAAAGAGGGCAACCTTCCAAGAAGACAATTTCAAGAGGTTAATTGTACTCTCCGTTTTTTTCTGTTTTTCTTTACCAGAAATTTTAAAAGGCGTGGAAAAATGCTGAATATTAGGAATAAATAAAGACATGCAAATCCACATTACAAAAACCTGTCGTCTCACACCAGTCAGAATGGCCATCAGCAAAACTTCTGCAAGCAATAAATGCTGAAGGGGTTGTGGAGGGAGGCCTACCCTTGGTTCAACCTAGGACAAGGTAAGAGCCAGTAAGGAAAACAAAAAGGAGGTGCCTTGAAAAGGTAAATACTAAGTTACCATTCAATCAAGCATTCCCACTGCTGGGCCTATCGCCTGAGAGGATGAGAATCAAAAAGACACAGGCTGGGCTTCACTGGTGGCACAGTGGTTGAGAGTCTGCCTGCCAATGCACGGGACACGGGTTCATGCCCCGGTTCGGGAAGATCCCACATGCAGCGGAGCGGCTGGTCCCATGAGCTATGGCTGCTGGGCCTGCGCGTCCAGAACCTGTGCTCTGCAACGGGAGGGGCCGCTGCAGTGCGAGGCCCACGTACTGGGAAAAAGAAACAAAAGACACAGGCTGGCAATCCTGCACTCCAGCAATATTGACCATAGCCAACACTTGGAAGCTACGAAAATGTCCATCAACAGAGGAATGCACAAAGGGAAAGTGGTCCATGTACGCAATGGAATATGACTCCAAATATATATATATATATATATATATATAATTTCAATTTAGAAAACCAACATAAGTAAGGAGACATCAGCATTTGGGGGTTTATCCGGGCACATTCCGCTCTAATATATGACCGAGGAACACCACTGCCAGGAAGGTCTGTTTCCCTAGTTACCAGATTGGGAAAAGCAGAAACGCTGCTGCCCTCTGGCCTTTACCTGCAACAGCAGCTTTAAAACCTGTGCTAAGGGTCACTTCATATGCACCAGTACTGGAGGGATGTAAATCAAACCTGTCTTCAAAATGTCTTGAGGCAGGTAATGGCCAAAATATTCCTAAGTGTCACACATACTTCACGAAAACAATTTGAAGAGGTAAGCTGTACTCACAGTTTGAAGAAAAAAAGGACATGCCAGAAAGCTCAATTTCAAGGGATTATGAGACGCATGGAAATCCAACCACAAAGAGGTATCAGCTCACACTAGTCAGAATAAACATCAGCAAAGAAACTACAAACAATAAATGCTGAAGGTGTTGTGGAGAAGTGCATACCCTCAACTTTAAGTGGGACGTAACCTGGTAAGAGCCACTAATGAGAACAGAATGGAGGTGCCTTGACAAGGTAAACATTTTGCTACCATATGATCCAGCATGCCCACTCCTGGGCCTAAAACCTAAGAAGACAGAATTAGAAAGACACAGGCAGGCAAATGTGCATGGCCGCAGTATTACAATAGCCAAGACATGGAAGCAACCGAAAAGTCCATCAACAGATGAGTGGACAAAGAAGAACTGGTACATGCAGAGATGGAATACTAGCCAAGGAAAACAAGGACACAATGCCATTTGCAGGACCATGGATGAGTCTAGAGGTAATCACGCGACTTGTAGTAAGTCAGAAAGAGAAAGACACATATCGTATGATATCACTTATAGGTGTTACCTAAAAATTGATACCAGTGAACATACTTCCACAGAGAAGGGCAATCACAGATTCATTAAACAAACTTATGGTTCACCAATGGAAAGGTGTGAGGATTGGATACATTAAGATATTGGGGTTAACAGACATATACAAACACAGGTGAAGTATATAATCCCCAAAGACCTACGGAATACCAAGAGAAGACTACTCAATATTCTGTCTTAACGTACATGGGGAAAGGATCCCAGGAAGAATAGGCATATGTATATGTGTAAAAGAACCACATCTTGCACACCTAGAAGAAGCCAAACACTGTAATCAAACTTGCTGTGATAAAAAAATAAAAATTAAATTAAAAAAACGAATAAGAAGTCGTGAGACATGAACTTAAGGGGCTTCTTCCTGGCACATTCCGTTCTAAATTACAACCTAGAACACGACTTCCATTGAGGCTCTGTTGCCCTAGTAACCAGATTTGGTAAAGGAGAACTGCTGCCACCTTGTGGCCGTTTCACACAACAGCAGCTTTAATCCCAGCACCAATGGTCAGTTGGTATTCAAAATAATTGCAGGCCTGTAAATCACACCTGCCCTGAAAACAAATCCTGGCGTCGTATATCGACCAAAAAATTCAAAAGACGTCCACATTTCAAAGTGACAGTTTCAAGAGGCATATTTTACACACATTTGCCTTCTGTTTCTTTTTCTTTCTTTCTTTCTTTCTTTGTTAAAAAATGGGAATGGAAAAAGGCTGAACATCAGGAATTAATAAAGCCATGCAAATCCAGTGTACAAAAACGCTCACCTCACGGCCGTCAGAACGATCATCAGCAAAAAAACTCTACAAAGAATAAATGCCGAAGTGGTTTTAGAGAACTGCGTACCCTTTAGCTGCTGGTGGGATGTAACCTGGTAACAGCCAGTAGTGAGAACAGAATGGAGGTGCGTTTCAGGGTAAAAATGGAGCTACCATGTGACCTGGTAGGCCCACTGATGGGTCTATCACCTGAGTAGACCAGAATCAAAAGACATAGGCTGGCAATCCTGCACTGCAGCAACATGTACCATAGCCAAGACCTGGAAGAAACCAAAATGTCCATCAACAGAAAAATGCACCAAGAAGAAGTCATCCGTGTACACAATAGAATATTAGCCATGAAAATGCATGGAAGATTGCCGTTGGCACCACCATAGAAGGATATAGAGATAATCACTCTACTTGAAGTAAGAAAGAAACCGAAAGACAGACATCCTATGACATCACTTATAGGCGTTACCTAAAACTTGATACCCATGAAATAATTTCCAAGAGAAGGACACGCATAGATTCAGAAAACCAAATTATGTTTAACCAAATGGAAAGGTGTAAGGAATGTATGAATTAGGATATGGGGGTTAACAGACATGTACTAATACATATGAAATATATGATCACAAAATACCTATGGAATACGAAGAGAGGTCTACTCAACACTCTATAATAATACATATGAAAGGATCCAAAGAGGAATAGACAGGTACATTGATAGGATGAACCAGAAACTGTACACCTAGGAGAATCTACATTTTTATCAAATTTGCTCTGATAATTAATAAAATTAAATTTAAAAACAAACAACAATTTAGGAGATATAAGCTCTTGGGGGTTTGCGATGGCACATTCGCTCTAATTTGCAGCTTACTAACACGATTTCCAGGAAAGCTCTGTTGCCCAAAAACCCAGAGTTGGAAATGTAGAAATGCTGCCGCCTTTTGGCCGTTTCCCACAAGAGCGGCTTTAAATCCACAGCTAATGGTCACTTAACATTCACAAGGACTCAGGGCTGTAAAGGACACCTGCCCTAAACAATTGTGCTGAAGTAGGGAATGGCCCAAAAAATTCGAAGCTGGCATATTTTTCAAGGAGATAGCATGGAGGGGTAAGTTTTACTCACTCATTTTCAAAAAAGAGGAAAATGGATGAAGGCTCAGCATCAGGAATTATTAAACTCATGCAAATCAATCCCCCCAAAAGGTTTCAACTCACACGTGTCAACTACCATCAGCAAAAGTCTACAAACAATAAATGCTGAAGGTATTTTAGAGAACTGTATACCCTCTAGCTGCTGCAGAGATGTAAAGTGTTAACAGCTAATAATGAGAACAGAAAGGAGCTGCGTTTAAAAGTAAAAATTGAGTCACCATTCCATTCAGCAGGCCCACCGCTGAGCCTCTCACCTGAAAATTCCAGAGTCGAGAAGGCACAGGCTTCAGCAGCTGCACTGAAGGAATTTTCACAATAGCCAAGACACGGAAGCAAACAAAATGTCCACCACCAGATGAATGCATAAAGAAGAAGTGGTCCATGTACACAATGGAATATTAACATGGAAAACACTGAAACCCTGCTGTTTGAGGCACCGTAGATGAGCCTAGATATAATCACAGAACATGAGGAAAGCAAAAGACATATCCTATGATATCACTTATAGGCGTTATCTAACAACTGACACAAATGAACATATTTCCACAAAGAAAGACACTCACAGACTTAGAAAACAAACTATGCTTATCTAAAAGGAAAGCTGGGGGGAATGGAAAAATCAAGATTAGGGTTACCTAATATGTGCACAAATACCTATTAAATATATATATATATCAAAAAGACCGACCATATAGCAAGGGAGGTCTATGGCACACTCTGCAATAATTTACATGAGAAGTGGATATGTACGTGAATATATATATATATATATATATATATATGTATATATACATATATATATATATATATATATATGTAAGGTACAAATGAACCATATTGTGTACACCTAGGACAAACAATAGTCTAATCATTACCCCGAATAAAATAACTAAAACAACGAACAAGAAGTAATGTGACATAAACTTATGGGGGTTTCTCCTGGCACATTCCATTTTAATTTACAACCTAGGAACAGGACTTCCAGAAAGGCTCTGCTGCCCTAGTAACCAGATATGGGAATGGAGAAATGCTGCCGCCTTGTGGCCGTTTCCCACAACAGCAGCTTTAAACCCAGTGCTAATGGTCACTGAATATTCACACTCATTGCAGGCCTGTAAATGACCCCTGCCCTCAACAAAAATCCTGGGATCTAAACTTGACCAAAAAATTCAAAAGAGGGCAACCTTCCAAGAAGACAATTTCAAGAGGTTAATTGTACTCTCCGTTTTTTTCTGTTTTTCTTTACCAGAAATTTTAAAAGGCGTGGAAAAATGCTGAATATTAGGAATAAATAAAGACATGCAAATCCACATTACAAAAACCTGTCGTCTCACACCAGTCAGAATGGCCATCAGCAAAACTTCTGCAAGCAATAAATGCTGAAGGGGTTGTGGAGGGAGGCCTACCCTTGGTTCAACCTAGGACAAGGTAAGAGCCAGTAAGGAAAACAAAAAGGAGGTGCCTTGAAAAGGTAAATACTAAGTTACCATTCAATCAAGCATTCCCACTGCTGGGCCTATCGCCTGAGAGGATGAGAATCAAAAAGACACAGGCTGGGCTTCACTGGTGGCACAGTGGTTGAGAGTCTGCCTGCCAATGCACGGGACACGGGTTCATGCCCCGGTTCGGGAAGATCCCACATGCAGCGGAGCGGCTGGTCCCATGAGCTATGGCTGCTGGGCCTGCGCGTCCAGAACCTGTGCTCTGCAACGGGAGGGGCCGCTGCAGTGCGAGGCCCACGTACTGGGAAAAAGAAACAAAAGACACAGGCTGGCAATCCTGCACTCCAGCAATATTGACCATAGCCAACACTTGGAAGCTACGAAAATGTCCATCAACAGAGGAATGCACAAAGGGAAAGTGGTCCATGTACGCAATGGAATATGACTCCAAATATATATATATATATATATATATATAATTTCAATTTAGAAAACCAACATAAGTAAGGAGACATCAGCATTTGGGGGTTTATCCGGGCACATTCCGCTCTAATATATGACCGAGGAACACCACTGCCAGGAAGGTCTGTTTCCCTAGTTACCAGATTGGGAAAAGCAGAAACGCTGCTGCCCTCTGGCCTTTACCTGCAACAGCAGCTTTAAAACCTGTGCTAAGGGTCACTTCATATGCACCAGTACTGGAGGGATGTAAATCAAACCTGTCTTCAAAATGTCTTGAGGCAGGTAATGGCCAAAATATTCCTAAGTGTCACACATACTTCACGAAAACAATTTGAAGAGGTAAGCTGTACTCACAGTTTGAAGAAAAAAAGGACATGCCAGAAAGCTCAATTTCAAGGGATTATGAGACGCATGGAAATCCAACCACAAAGAGGTATCAGCTCACACTAGTCAGAATAAACATCAGCAAAGAAACTACAAACAATAAATGCTGAAGGTGTTGTGGAGAAGTGCATACCCTCAACTTTAAGTGGGACGTAACCTGGTAAGAGCCACTAATGAGAACAGAATGGAGGTGCCTTGACAAGGTAAACATTTTGCTACCATATGATCCAGCATGCCCACTCCTGGGCCTAAAACCTAAGAAGACAGAATTAGAAAGACACAGGCAGGCAAATGTGCATGGCCGCAGTATTACAATAGCCAAGACATGGAAGCAACCGAAAAGTCCATCAACAGATGAGTGGACAAAGAAGAACTGGTACATGCAGAGATGGAATACTAGCCAAGGAAAACAAGGACACAATGCCATTTGCAGGACCATGGATGAGTCTAGAGGTAATCACGCGACTTGTAGTAAGTCAGAAAGAGAAAGACACATATCGTATGATATCACTTATAGGTGTTACCTAAAAATTGATACCAGTGAACATACTTCCACAGAGAAGGGCAATCACAGATTCATTAAACAAACTTATGGTTCACCAATGGAAAGGTGTGAGGATTGGATACATTAAGATATTGGGGTTAACAGACATATACAAACACAGGTGAAGTATATAATCCCCAAAGACCTACGGAATACCAAGAGAAGACTACTCAATATTCTGTCTTAACGTACATGGGGAAAGGATCCCAGGAAGAATAGGCATATGTATATGTGTAAAAGAACCACATCTTGCACACCTAGAAGAAGCCAAACACTGTAATCAAACTTGCTGTGATAAAAAAATAAAAATTAAATTAAAAAAACGAATAAGAAGTCGTGAGACATGAACTTAAGGGGCTTCTTCCTGGCACATTCCGTTCTAAATTACAACCTAGAACACGACTTCCATTGAGGCTCTGTTGCCCTAGTAACCAGATTTGGTAAAGGAGAACTGCTGCCACCTTGTGGCCGTTTCACACAACAGCAGCTTTAATCCCAGCACCAATGGTCAGTTGGTATTCAAAATAATTGCAGGCCTGTAAATCACACCTGCCCTGAAAACAAATCCTGGCGTCGTATATCGACCAAAAAATTCAAAAGACGTCCACATTTCAAAGTGACAGTTTCAAGAGGCATATTTTACACACATTTGCCTTCTGTTTCTTTTTCTTTCTTTCTTTCTTTCTTTGTTAAAAAATGGGAATGGAAAAAGGCTGAACATCAGGAATTAATAAAGCCATGCAAATCCAGTGTACAAAAACGCTCACCTCACGGCCGTCAGAACGATCATCAGCAAAAAAACTCTACAAAGAATAAATGCCGAAGTGGTTTTAGAGAACTGCGTACCCTTTAGCTGCTGGTGGGATGTAACCTGGTAACAGCCAGTAGTGAGAACAGAATGGAGGTGCGTTTCAGGGTAAAAATGGAGCTACCATGTGACCTGGTAGGCCCACTGATGGGTCTATCACCTGAGTAGACCAGAATCAAAAGACATAGGCTGGCAATCCTGCACTGCAGCAACATGTACCATAGCCAAGACCTGGAAGAAACCAAAATGTCCATCAACAGAAAAATGCACCAAGAAGAAGTCATCCGTGTACACAATAGAATATTAGCCATGAAAATGCATGGAAGATTGCCGTTGGCACCACCATAGAAGGATATAGAGATAATCACTCTACTTGAAGTAAGAAAGAAACCGAAAGACAGACATCCTATGACATCACTTATAGGCGTTACCTAAAACTTGATACCCATGAAATAATTTCCAAGAGAAGGACACGCATAGATTCAGAAAACCAAATTATGTTTAACCAAATGGAAAGGTGTAAGGAATGTATGAATTAGGATATGGGGGTTAACAGACATGTACTAATACATATGAAATATATGATCACAAAATACCTATGGAATACGAAGAGAGGTCTACTCAACACTCTATAATAATACATATGAAAGGATCCAAAGAGGAATAGACAGGTACATTGATAGGATGAACCAGAAACTGTACACCTAGGAGAATCTACATTTTTATCAAATTTGCTCTGATAATTAATAAAATTAAATTTAAAAACAAACAACAATTTAGGAGATATAAGCTCTTGGGGGTTTGCGATGGCACATTCGCTCTAATTTGCAGCTTACTAACACGATTTCCAGGAAAGCTCTGTTGCCCAAAAACCCAGAGTTGGAAATGTAGAAATGCTGCCGCCTTTTGGCCGTTTCCCACAAGAGCGGCTTTAAATCCACAGCTAATGGTCACTTAACATTCACAAGGACTCAGGGCTGTAAAGGACACCTGCCCTAAACAATTGTGCTGAAGTAGGGAATGGCCCAAAAAATTCGAAGCTGGCATATTTTTCAAGGAGATAGCATGGAGGGGTAAGTTTTACTCACTCATTTTCAAAAAAGAGGAAAATGGATGAAGGCTCAGCATCAGGAATTATTAAACTCATGCAAATCAATCCCCCCAAAAGGTTTCAACTCACACGTGTCAACTACCATCAGCAAAAGTCTACAAACAATAAATGCTGAAGGTATTTTAGAGAACTGTATACCCTCTAGCTGCTGCAGAGATGTAAAGTGTTAACAGCTAATAATGAGAACAGAAAGGAGCTGCGTTTAAAAGTAAAAATTGAGTCACCATTCCATTCAGCAGGCCCACCGCTGAGCCTCTCACCTGAAAATTCCAGAGTCGAGAAGGCACAGGCTTCAGCAGCTGCACTGAAGGAATTTTCACAATAGCCAAGACACGGAAGCAAACAAAATGTCCACCACCAGATGAATGCATAAAGAAGAAGTGGTCCATGTACACAATGGAATATTAACATGGAAAACACTGAAACCCTGCTGTTTGAGGCACCGTAGATGAGCCTAGATATAATCACAGAACATGAGGAAAGCAAAAGACATATCCTATGATATCACTTATAGGCGTTATCTAACAACTGACACAAATGAACATATTTCCACAAAGAAAGACACTCACAGACTTAGAAAACAAACTATGCTTATCTAAAAGGAAAGCTGGGGGGAATGGAAAAATCAAGATTAGGGTTGCCTAATATGTGCACAAATACCTATTAAATATATATATATATCAAAAAGACCGACCATATAGCAAGGGAGGTCTATGGCACACTCTGCAATAATTTACATGAGAAGTGGATATGTACGTGAATATATATATATATATATATATATATATGTATATATACATATATATATATATATATATATATATATATATATGTAAGGTACAAATGAACCATATTGTGTACACCTAGGACAAACAATAGTCTAATCATTACCCCGAATAAAATAACTAAAACAACGAACAAGAAGTAATGTGACATAAACTTATGGGGGTTTCTCCTGGCACATTCCATTTTAATTTACAACCTAGGAACAGGACTTCCAGAAAGGCTCTGCTGCCCTAGTAACCAGATATGGGAATGGAGAAATGCTGCCGCCTTGTGGCCGTTTCCCACAACAGCAGCTTTAAACCCAGTGCTAATGGTCACTGAATATTCACACTCATTGCAGGCCTGTAAATGACCCCTGCCCTCAACAAAAATCCTGGGATCTAAACTTGACCAAAAAATTCAAAAGAGGGCAACCTTCCAAGAAGACAATTTCAAGAGGTTAATTGTACTCTCCGTTTTTTTCTGTTTTTCTTTACCAGAAATTTTAAAAGGCGTGGAAAAATGCTGAATATTAGGAATAAATAAAGACATGCAAATCCACATTACAAAAACCTGTCATCTCACACCAGTCAGAATGGCCATCAGCAAAACTTCTGCAAGCAATAAATGCTGAAGGGGTTGTGGAGGGAGGCCTACCCTTGGTTCAACCTAGGACAAGGTAAGAGCCAGTAAGGAAAACAAAAAGGAGGTGCCTTGAAAAGGTAAATACTAAGTTACCATTCAATCAAGCATTCCCACTGCTGGGCCTATCGCCTGAGAGGATGAGAATCAAAAAGACACAGGCTGGGCTTCACTGGTGGCACAGTGGTTGAGAGTCTGCCTGCCAATGCACGGGACACGGGTTCATGCCCCGGTTCGGGAAGATCCCACATGCAGCGGAGCGGCTGGTCCCATGAGCTATGGCTGCTGGGCCTGCGCGTCCAGAACCTGTGCTCTGCAACGGGAGGGGCCGCTGCAGTGCGAGGCCCACGTACTGGGAAAAAGAAACAAAAGACACAGGCTGGCAATCCTGCACTCCAGCAATATTGACCATAGCCAACACTTGGAAGCTACGAAAATGTCCATCAACAGAGGAATGCACAAAGGGAAAGTGGTCCATGTACGCAATGGAATATGACTCCAAATATATATATATATATATATATATAATTTCAATTTAGAAAACCAACATAAGTAAGGAGACATCAGCATTTGGGGGTTTATCCGGGCACATTCCGCTCTAATATATGACCGAGGAACACCACTGCCAGGAAGGTCTGTTTCCCTAGTTACCAGATTGGGAAAAGCAGAAACGCTGCTGCCCTCTGGCCTTTACCTGCAACAGCAGCTTTAAAACCTGTGCTAAGGGTCACTTCATATGCACCAGTACTGGAGGGATGTAAATCAAACCTGTCTTCAAAATGTCTTGAGGCAGGTAATGGCCAAAATATTCCTAAGTGTCACACATACTTCACGAAAACAATTTGAAGAGGTAAGCTGTACTCACAGTTTGAAGAAAAAAAGGACATGCCAGAAAGCTCAATTTCAAGGGATTATGAGACGCATGGAAATCCAACCACAAAGAGGTATCAGCTCACACTAGTCAGAATAAACATCAGCAAAGAAACTACAAACAATAAATGCTGAAGGTGTTGTGGAGAAGTGCATACCCTCAACTTTAAGTGGGACGTAACCTGGTAAGAGCCACTAATGAGAACAGAATGGAGGTGCCTTGACAAGGTAAACATTTTGCTACCATATGATCCAGCATGCCCACTCCTGGGCCTAAAACCTAAGAAGACAGAATTAGAAAGACACAGGCAGGCAAATGTGCATGGCCGCAGTATTACAATAGCCAAGACATGGAAGCAACCGAAAAGTCCATCAACAGATGAGTGGACAAAGAAGAACTGGTACATGCAGAGATGGAATACTAGCCAAGGAAAACAAGGACACAATGCCATTTGCAGGACCATGGATGAGTCTAGAGGTAATCACGCGACTTGTAGTAAGTCAGAAAGAGAAAGACACATATCGTATGATATCACTTATAGGTGTTACCTAAAAATTGATACCAGTGAACATACTTCCACAGAGAAGGGCAATCACAGATTCATTAAACAAACTTATGGTTCACCAATGGAAAGGTGTGAGGATTGGATACATTAAGATATTGGGGTTAACAGACATATACAAACACAGGTGAAGTATATAATCCCCAAAGACCTACGGAATACCAAGAGAAGACTACTCAATATTCTGTCTTAACGTACATGGGGAAAGGATCCCAGGAAGAATAGGCATATGTATATGTGTAAAAGAACCACATCTTGCACACCTAGAAGAAGCCAAACACTGTAATCAAACTTGCTGTGATAAAAAAATAAAAATTAAATTAAAAAAACGAATAAGAAGTCGTGAGACATGAACTTAAGGGGCTTCTTCCTGGCACATTCCGTTCTAAATTACAACCTAGAACACGACTTCCATTGAGGCTCTGTTGCCCTAGTAACCAGATTTGGTAAAGGAGAACTGCTGCCACCTTGTGGCCGTTTCACACAACAGCAGCTTTAATCCCAGCACCAATGGTCAGTTGGTATTCAAAATAATTGCAGGCCTGTAAATCACACCTGCCCTGAAAACAAATCCTGGCGTCGTATATCGACCAAAAAATTCAAAAGACGTCCACATTTCAAAGTGACAGTTTCAAGAGGCATATTTTACACACATTTGCCTTCTGTTTCTTTTTCTTTCTTTCTTTCTTTCTTTGTTAAAAAATGGGAATGGAAAAAGGCTGAACATCAGGAATTAATAAAGCCATGCAAATCCAGTGTACAAAAACGCTCACCTCACGGCCGTCAGAACGATCATCAGCAAAAAAACTCTACAAAGAATAAATGCCGAAGTGGTTTTAGAGAACTGCGTACCCTTTAGCTGCTGGTGGGATGTAACCTGGTAACAGCCAGTAGTGAGAACAGAATGGAGGTGCGTTTCAGGGTAAAAATGGAGCTACCATGTGACCTGGTAGGCCCACTGATGGGTCTATCACCTGAGTAGACCAGAATCAAAAGACATAGGCTGGCAATCCTGCACTGCAGCAACATGTACCATAGCCAAGACCTGGAAGAAACCAAAATGTCCATCAACAGAAAAATGCACCAAGAAGAAGTCATCCGTGTACACAATAGAATATTAGCCATGAAAATGCATGGAAGATTGCCGTTGGCACCACCATAGAAGGATATAGAGATAATCACTCTACTTGAAGTAAGAAAGAAACCGAAAGACAGACATCCTATGACATCACTTATAGGCGTTACCTAAAACTTGATACCCATGAAATAATTTCCAAGAGAAGGACACGCATAGATTCAGAAAACCAAATTATGTTTAACCAAATGGAAAGGTGTAAGGAATGTATGAATTAGGATATGGGGGTTAACAGACATGTACTAATACATATGAAATATATGATCACAAAATACCTATGGAATACGAAGAGAGGTCTACTCAACACTCTATAATAATACATATGAAAGGATCCAAAGAGGAATAGACAGGTACATTGATAGGATGAACCAGAAACTGTACACCTAGGAGAATCTACATTTTTATCAAATTTGCTCTGATAATTAATAAAATTAAATTTAAAAACAAACAACAATTTAGGAGATATAAGCTCTTGGGGGTTTGCGATGGCACATTCGCTCTAATTTGCAGCTTACTAACACGATTTCCAGGAAAGCTCTGTTGCCCAAAAACCCAGAGTTGGAAATGTAGAAATGCTGCCGCCTTTTGGCCGTTTCCCACAAGAGCGGCTTTAAATCCACAGCTAATGGTCACTTAACATTCACAAGGACTCAGGGCTGTAAAGGACACCTGCCCTAAACAATTGTGCTGAAGTAGGGAATGGCCCAAAAAATTCGAAGCTGGCATATTTTTCAAGGAGATAGCATGGAGGGGTAAGTTTTACTCACTCATTTTCAAAAAAGAGGAAAATGGATGAAGGCTCAGCATCAGGAATTATTAAACTCATGCAAATCAATCCCCCCAAAAGGTTTCAACTCACACGTGTCAACTACCATCAGCAAAAGTCTACAAACAATAAATGCTGAAGGTATTTTAGAGAACTGTATACCCTCTAGCTGCTGCAGAGATGTAAAGTGTTAACAGCTAATAATGAGAACAGAAAGGAGCTGCGTTTAAAAGTAAAAATTGAGTCACCATTCCATTCAGCAGGCCCACCGCTGAGCCTCTCACCTGAAAATTCCAGAGTCGAGAAGGCACAGGCTTCAGCAGCTGCACTGAAGGAATTTTCACAATAGCCAAGACACGGAAGCAAACAAAATGTCCACCACCAGATGAATGCATAAAGAAGAAGTGGTCCATGTACACAATGGAATATTAACATGGAAAACACTGAAACCCTGCTGTTTGAGGCACCGTAGATGAGCCTAGATATAATCACAGAACATGAGGAAAGCAAAAGACATATCCTATGATATCACTTATAGGCGTTATCTAACAACTGACACAAATGAACATATTTCCACAAAGAAAGACACTCACAGACTTAGAAAACAAACTATGCTTATCTAAAAGGAAAGCTGGGGGGAATGGAAAAATCAAGATTAGGGTTACCTAATATGTGCACAAATACCTATTAAATATATATATATATCAAAAAGACCGACCATATAGCAAGGGAGGTCTATGGCACACTCTGCAATAATTTACATGAGAAGTGGATATGTACGTGAATATATATATATATATATATATATATATATATGTATATATACATATATATATATATATATATATATATATATATGTAAGGTACAAATGAACCATATTGTGTACACCTAGGACAAACAATAGTCTAATCATTACCCCGAATAAAATAACTAAAACAACGAACAAGAAGTAATGTGACATAAACTTATGGGGGTTTCTCCTGGCACATTCCATTTTAATTTACAACCTAGGAACAGGACTTCCAGAAAGGCTCTGCTGCCCTAGTAACCAGATATGGGAATGGAGAAATGCTGCCGCCTTGTGGCCGTTTCCCACAACAGCAGCTTTAAACCCAGTGCTAATGGTCACTGAATATTCACACTCATTGCAGGCCTGTAAATGACCCCTGCCCTCAACAAAAATCCTGGGATCTAAACTTGACCAAAAAATTCAAAAGAGGGCAACCTTCCAAGAAGACAATTTCAAGAGGTTAATTGTACTCTCCGTTTTTTTCTGTTTTTCTTTACCAGAAATTTTAAAAGGCGTGGAAAAATGCTGAATATTAGGAATAAATAAAGACATGCAAATCCACATTACAAAAACCTGTCGTCTCACACCAGTCAGAATGGCCATCAGCAAAACTTCTGCAAGCAATAAATGCTGAAGGGGTTGTGGAGGGAGGCCTACCCTTGGTTCAACCTAGGACAAGGTAAGAGCCAGTAAGGAAAACAAAAAGGAGGTGCCTTGAAAAGGTAAATACTAAGTTACCATTCAATCAAGCATTCCCACTGCTGGGCCTATCGCCTGAGAGGATGAGAATCAAAAAGACACAGGCTGGGCTTCACTGGTGGCACAGTGGTTGAGAGTCTGCCTGCCAATGCACGGGACACGGGTTCATGCCCCGGTTCGGGAAGATCCCACATGCAGCGGAGCGGCTGGTCCCATGAGCTATGGCTGCTGGGCCTGCGCGTCCAGAACCTGTGCTCTGCAACGGGAGGGGCCGCTGCAGTGCGAGGCCCACGTACTGGGAAAAAGAAACAAAAGACACAGGCTGGCAATCCTGCACTCCAGCAATATTGACCATAGCCAACACTTGGAAGCTACGAAAATGTCCATCAACAGAGGAATGCACAAAGGGAAAGTGGTCCATGTACGCAATGGAATATGACTCCAAATATATATATATATATATATATATATAATTTCAATTTAGAAAACCAACATAAGTAAGGAGACATCAGCATTTGGGGGTTTATCCGGGCACATTCCGCTCTAATATATGACCGAGGAACACCACTGCCAGGAAGGTCTGTTTCCCTAGTTACCAGATTGGGAAAAGCAGAAACGCTGCTGCCCTCTGGCCTTTACCTGCAACAGCAGCTTTAAAACCTGTGCTAAGGGTCACTTCATATGCACCAGTACTGGAGGGATGTAAATCAAACCTGTCTTCAAAATGTCTTGAGGCAGGTAATGGCCAAAATATTCCTAAGTGTCACACATACTTCACGAAAACAATTTGAAGAGGTAAGCTGTACTCACAGTTTGAAGAAAAAAAGGACATGCCAGAAAGCTCAATTTCAAGGGATTATGAGACGCATGGAAATCCAACCACAAAGAGGTATCAGCTCACACTAGTCAGAATAAACATCAGCAAAGAAACTACAAACAATAAATGCTGAAGGTGTTGTGGAGAAGTGCATACCCTCAACTTTAAGTGGGACGTAACCTGGTAAGAGCCACTAATGAGAACAGAATGGAGGTGCCTTGACAAGGTAAACATTTTGCTACCATATGGTCCAGCATGCCCACTCCTGGGCCTAAAACCTAAGAAGACAGAATTAGAAAGACACAGGCAGGCAAATGTGCATGGCCGCAGTATTACAATAGCCAAGACATGGAAGCAACCGAAAAGTCCATCAACAGATGAGTGGACAAAGAAGAACTGGTACATGCAGAGATGGAATACTAGCCAAGGAAAACAAGGACACAATGCCATTTGCAGGACCATGGATGAGTCTAGAGGTAATCACGCGACTTGTAGTAAGTCAGAAAGAGAAAGACACATATCGTATGATATCACTTATAGGTGTTACCTAAAAATTGATACCAGTGAACATACTTCCACAGAGAAGGGCAATCACAGATTCATTAAACAAACTTATGGTTCACCAATGGAAAGGTGTGAGGATTGGATACATTAAGATATTGGGGTTAACAGACATATACAAACACAGGTGAAGTATATAATCCCCAAAGACCTACGGAATACCAAGAGAAGACTACTCAATATTCTGTCTTAACGTACATGGGGAAAGGATCCCAGGAAGAATAGGCATATGTATATGTGTAAAAGAACCACATCTTGCACACCTAGAAGAAGCCAAACACTGTAATCAAACTTGCTGTGATAAAAAAATAAAAATTAAATTAAAAAAACGAATAAGAAGTCGTGAGACATGAACTTAAGGGGCTTCTTCCTGGCACATTCCGTTCTAAATTACAACCTAGAACACGACTTCCATTGAGGCTCTGTTGCCCTAGTAACCAGATTTGGTAAAGGAGAACTGCTGCCACCTTGTGGCCGTTTCACACAACAGCAGCTTTAATCCCAGCACCAATGGTCAGTTGGTATTCAAAATAATTGCAGGCCTGTAAATCACACCTGCCCTGAAAACAAATCCTGGCGTCGTATATCGACCAAAAAATTCAAAAGACGTCCACATTTCAAAGTGACAGTTTCAAGAGGCATATTTTACACACATTTGCCTTCTGTTTCTTTTTCTTTCTTTCTTTCTTTCTTTGTTAAAAAATGGGAATGGAAAAAGGCTGAACATCAGGAATTAATAAAGCCATGCAAATCCAGTGTACAAAAACGCTCACCTCACGGCCGTCAGAACGATCATCAGCAAAAAAACTCTACAAAGAATAAATGCCGAAGTGGTTTTAGAGAACTGCGTACCCTTTAGCTGCTGGTGGGATGTAACCTGGTAACAGCCAGTAGTGAGAACAGAATGGAGGTGCGTTTCAGGGTAAAAATGGAGCTACCATGTGACCTGGTAGGCCCACTGATGGGTCTATCACCTGAGTAGACCAGAATCAAAAGACATAGGCTGGCAATCCTGCACTGCAGCAACATGTACCATAGCCAAGACCTGGAAGAAACCAAAATGTCCATCAACAGAAAAATGCACCAAGAAGAAGTCATCCGTGTACACAATAGAATATTAGCCATGAAAATGCATGGAAGATTGCCGTTGGCACCACCATAGAAGGATATAGAGATAATCACTCTACTTGAAGTAAGAAAGAAACCGAAAGACAGACATCCTATGACATCACTTATAGGCGTTACCTAAAACTTGATACCCATGAAATAATTTCCAAGAGAAGGACACGCATAGATTCAGAAAACCAAATTATGTTTAACCAAATGGAAAGGTGTAAGGAATGTATGAATTAGGATATGGGGGTTAACAGACATGTACTAATACATATGAAATATATGATCACAAAATACCTATGGAATACGAAGAGAGGTCTACTCAACACTCTATAACAATACATATGAAAGGATCCAAAGAGGAATAGACAGGTACATTGATAGGATGAACCAGAAACTGTACACCTAGGAGAATCTACATTTTTATCAAATTTGCTCTGATAATTAATAAAATTAAATTTAAAAACAAACAACAATTTAGGAGATATAAGCTCTTGGGGGTTTGCGATGGCACATTCACTCTAATTTGCAGCTTACTAACACGATTTCCAGGAAAGCTCTGTTGCCCAAAAACCCAGAGTTGGAAATGTAGAAATGCTGCCGCCTTTTGGCCGTTTCCCACAAGAGCGGCTTTAAATCCACAGCTAATGGTCACTTAACATTCACAAGGACTCAGGGCTGTAAAGGACACCTGCCCTAAACAATTGTGCTGAAGTAGGGAATGGCCCAAAAAATTCGAAGCTGGCATATTTTTCAAGGAGATAGCATGGAGGGGTAAGTTTTACTCACTCATTTTCAAAAAAGAGGAAAATGGATGAAGGCTCAGCATCAGGAATTATTAAACTCATGCAAATCAATCCCCCCAAAAGGTTTCAACTCACACGTGTCAACTACCATCAGCAAAAGTCTACAAACAATAAATGCTGAAGGTATTTTAGAGAACTGTATACCCTCTAGCTGCTGCAGAGATGTAAAGTGTTAACAGCTAATAATGAGAACAGAAAGGAGCTGCGTTTAAAAGTAAAAATTGAGTCACCATTCCATTCAGCAGGCCCACCGCTGAGCCTCTCACCTGAAAATTCCAGAGTCGAGAAGGCACAGGCTTCAGCAGCTGCACTGAAGGAATTTTCACAATAGCCAAGACACGGAAGCAAACAAAATGTCCACCACCAGATGAATGCATAAAGAAGAAGTGGTCCATGTACACAATGGAATATTAACATGGAAAACACTGAAACCCTGCTGTTTGAGGCACCGTAGATGAGCCTAGATATAATCACAGAACATGAGGAAAGCAAAAGACATATCCTATGATATCACTTATAGGCGTTATCTAACAACTGACACAAATGAACATATTTCCACAAAGAAAGACACTCACAGACTTAGAAAACAAACTATGCTTATCTAAAAGGAAAGCTGGGGGGAATGGAAAAATCAAGATTAGGGTTACCTAATATGTGCACAAATACCTATTAAATATATATATATATCAAAAAGACCGACCATATAGCAAGGGAGGTCTATGGCACACTCTGCAATAATTTACATGAGAAGTGGATATGTACGTGAATATATATATATATATATATATATATATGTATATATACATATATATATATATATATATATATATATATGTAAGGTACAAATGAACCATATTGTGTACACCTAGGACAAACAATAGTCTAATCATTACCCCGAATAAAATAACTAAAACAACGAACAAGAAGTAATGTGACATAAACTTATGGGGGTTTCTCCTGGCACATTCCATTTTAATTTACAACCTAGGAACAGGACTTCCAGAAAGGCTCTGCTGCCCTAGTAACCAGATATGGGAATGGAGAAATGCTGCCGCCTTGTGGCCGTTTCCCACAACAGCAGCTTTAAACCCAGTGCTAATGGTCACTGAATATTCACACTCATTGCAGGCCTGTAAATGACCCCTGCCCTCAACAAAAATCCTGGGATCTAAACTTGACCAAAAAATTCAAAAGAGGGCAACCTTCCAAGAAGACAATTTCAAGAGGTTAATTGTACTCTCCGTTTTTTTCTGTTTTTCTTTACCAGAAATTTTAAAAGGCGTGGAAAAATGCTGAATATTAGGAATAAATAAAGACATGCAAATCCACATTACAAAAACCTGTCGTCTCACACCAGTCAGAATGGCCATCAGCAAAACTTCTGCAAGCAATAAATGCTGAAGGGGTTGTGGAGGGAGGCCTACCCTTGGTTCAACCTAGGACAAGGTAAGAGCCAGTAAGGAAAACAAAAAGGAGGTGCCTTGAAAAGGTAAATACTAAGTTACCATTCAATCAAGCATTCCCACTGCTGGGCCTATCGCCTGAGAGGATGAGAATCAAAAAGACACAGGCTGGGCTTCACTGGTGGCACAGTGGTTGAGAGTCTGCCTGCCAATGCACGGGACACGGGTTCATGCCCCGGTTCGGGAAGATCCCACATGCAGCGGAGCGGCTGGTCCCATGAGCTATGGCTGCTGGGCCTGCGCGTCCAGAACCTGTGCTCTGCAACGGGAGGGGCCGCTGCAGTGCGAGGCCCACGTACTGGGAAAAAGAAACAAAAGACACAGGCTGGCAATCCTGCACTCCAGCAATATTGACCATAGCCAACACTTGGAAGCTACGAAAATGTCCATCAACAGAGGAATGCACAAAGGGAAAGTGGTCCATGTACGCAATGGAATATGACTCCAAATATATATATATATATATATATATATAATTTCAATTTAGAAAACCAACATAAGTAAGGAGACATCAGCATTTGGGGGTTTATCCGGGCACATTCCGCTCTAATATATGACCGAGGAACACCACTGCCAGGAAGGTCTGTTTCCCTAGTTACCAGATTGGGAAAAGCAGAAACGCTGCTGCCCTCTGGCCTTTACCTGCAACAGCAGCTTTAAAACCTGTGCTAAGGGTCACTTCATATGCACCAGTACTGGAGGGATGTAAATCAAACCTGTCTTCAAAATGTCTTGAGGCAGGTAATGGCCAAAATATTCCTAAGTGTCACACATACTTCACGAAAACAATTTGAAGAGGTAAGCTGTACTCACAGTTTGAAGAAAAAAAGGACATGCCAGAAAGCTCAATTTCAAGGGATTATGAGACGCATGGAAATCCAACCACAAAGAGGTATCAGCTCACACTAGTCAGAATAAACATCAGCAAAGAAACTACAAACAATAAATGCTGAAGGTGTTGTGGAGAAGTGCATACCCTCAACTTTAAGTGGGACGTAACCTGGTAAGAGCCACTAATGAGAACAGAATGGAGGTGCCTTGACAAGGTAAACATTTTGCTACCATATGATCCAGCATGCCCACTCCTGGGCCTAAAACCTAAGAAGACAGAATTAGAAAGACACAGGCAGGCAAATGTGCATGGCCGCAGTATTACAATAGCCAAGACATGGAAGCAACCGAAAAGTCCATCAACAGATGAGTGGACAAAGAAGAACTGGTACATGCAGAGATGGAATACTAGCCAAGGAAAACAAGGACACAATGCCATTTGCAGGACCATGGATGAGTCTAGAGGTAATCACGCGACTTGTAGTAAGTCAGAAAGAGAAAGACACATATCGTATGATATCACTTATAGGTGTTACCTAAAAATTGATACCAGTGAACATACTTCCACAGAGAAGGGCAATCACAGATTCATTAAACAAACTTATGGTTCACCAATGGAAAGGTGTGAGGATTGGATACATTAAGATATTGGGGTTAACAGACATATACAAACACAGGTGAAGTATATAATCCCCAAAGACCTACGGAATACCAAGAGAAGACTACTCAATATTCTGTCTTAACGTACATGGGGAAAGGATCCCAGGAAGAATAGGCATATGTATATGTGTAAAAGAACCACATCTTGCACACCTAGAAGAAGCCAAACACTGTAATCAAACTTGCTGTGATAAAAAAATAAAAATTAAATTAAAAAAACGAATAAGAAGTCGTGAGACATGAACTTAAGGGGCTTCTTCCTGGCACATTCCGTTCTAAATTACAACCTAGAACACGACTTCCATTGAGGCTCTGTTGCCCTAGTAACCAGATTTGGTAAAGGAGAACTGCTGCCACCTTGTGGCCGTTTCACACAACAGCAGCTTTAATCCCAGCACCAATGGTCAGTTGGTATTCAAAATAATTGCAGGCCTGTAAATCACACCTGCCCTGAAAACAAATCCTGGCGTCGTATATCGACCAAAAAATTCAAAAGACGTCCACATTTCAAAGTGACAGTTTCAAGAGGCATATTTTACACACATTTGCCTTCTGTTTCTTTTTCTTTCTTTCTTTCTTTCTTTGTTAAAAAATGGGAATGGAAAAAGGCTGAACATCAGGAATTAATAAAGCCATGCAAATCCAGTGTACAAAAACGCTCACCTCACGGCCGTCAGAACGATCATCAGCAAAAAAACTCTACAAAGAATAAATGCCGAAGTGGTTTTAGAGAACTGCGTACCCTTTAGCTGCTGGTGGGATGTAACCTGGTAACAGCCAGTAGTGAGAACAGAATGGAGGTGCGTTTCAGGGTAAAAATGGAGCTACCATGTGACCTGGTAGGCCCACTGATGGGTCTATCACCTGAGTAGACCAGAATCAAAAGACATAGGCTGGCAATCCTGCACTGCAGCAACATGTACCATAGCCAAGACCTGGAAGAAACCAAAATGTCCATCAACAGAAAAATGCACCAAGAAGAAGTCATCCGTGTACACAATAGAATATTAGCCATGAAAATGCATGGAAGATTGCCGTTGGCACCACCATAGAAGGATATAGAGATAATCACTCTACTTGAAGTAAGAAAGAAACCGAAAGACAGACATCCTATGACATCACTTATAGGCGTTACCTAAAACTTGATACCCATGAAATAATTTCCAAGAGAAGGACACGCATAGATTCAGAAAACCAAATTATGTTTAACCAAATGGAAAGGTGTAAGGAATGTATGAATTAGGATATGGGGGTTAACAGACATGTACTAATACATATGAAATATATGATCACAAAATACCTATGGAATACGAAGAGAGGTCTACTCAACACTCTATAATAATACATATGAAAGGATCCAAAGAGGAATAGACAGGTACATTGATAGGATGAACCAGAAACTGTACACCTAGGAGAATCTACATTTTTATCAAATTTGCTCTGATAATTAATAAAATTAAATTTAAAAACAAACAACAATTTAGGAGATATAAGCTCTTGGGGGTTTGCGATGGCACATTCGCTCTAATTTGCAGCTTACTAACACGATTTCCAGGAAAGCTCTGTTGCCCAAAAACCCAGAGTTGGAAATGTAGAAATGCTGCCGCCTTTTGGCCGTTTCCCACAAGAGCGGCTTTAAATCCACAGCTAATGGTCACTTAACATTCACAAGGACTCAGGGCTGTAAAGGACACCTGCCCTAAACAATTGTGCTGAAGTAGGGAATGGCCCAAAAAATTCGAAGCTGGCATATTTTTCAAGGAGATAGCATGGAGGGGTAAGTTTTACTCACTCATTTTCAAAAAAGAGGAAAATGGATGAAGGCTCAGCATCAGGAATTATTAAACTCATGCAAATCAATCCCCCCAAAAGGTTTCAACTCACACGTGTCAACTACCATCAGCAAAAGTCTACAAACAATAAATGCTGAAGGTATTTTAGAGAACTGTATACCCTCTAGCTGCTGCAGAGATGTAAAGTGTTAACAGCTAATAATGAGAACAGAAAGGAGCTGCGTTTAAAAGTAAAAATTGAGTCACCATTCCATTCAGCAGGCCCACCGCTGAGCCTCTCACCTGAAAATTCCAGAGTCGAGAAGGCACAGGCTTCAGCAGCTGCACTGAAGGAATTTTCACAATAGCCAAGACACGGAAGCAAACAAAATGTCCACCACCAGATGAATGCATAAAGAAGAAGTGGTCCATGTACACAATGGAATATTAACATGGAAAACACTGAAACCCTGCTGTTTGAGGCACCGTAGATGAGCCTAGATATAATCACAGAACATGAGGAAAGCAAAAGACATATCCTATGATATCACTTATAGGCGTTATCTAACAACTGACACAAATGAACATATTTCCACAAAGAAAGACACTCACAGACTTAGAAAACAAACTATGCTTATCTAAAAGGAAAGCTGGGGGGAATGGAAAAATCAAGATTAGGGTTACCTAATATGTGCACAAATACCTATTAAATATATATATATATCAAAAAGACCGACCATATAGCAAGGGAGGTCTATGGCACACTCTGCAATAATTTACATGAGAAGTGGATATGTACGTGAATATATATATATATATATATATATATATATATGTATATATACATATATATATATATATATATATATATATATATATGTAAGGTACAAATGAACCATATTGTGTACACCTAGGACAAACAATAGTCTAATCATTACCCCGAATAAAATAACTAAAACAACGAACAAGAAGTAATGTGACATAAACTTATGGGGGTTTCTCCTGGCACATTCCATTTTAATTTACAACCTAGGAACAGGACTTCCAGAAAGGCTCTGCTGCCCTAGTAACCAGATATGGGAATGGAGAAATGCTGCCGCCTTGTGGCCGTTTCCCACAACAGCAGCTTTAAACCCAGTGCTAATGGTCACTGAATATTCACACTCATTGCAGGCCTGTAAATGACCCCTGCCCTCAACAAAAATCCTGGGATCTAAACTTGACCAAAAAATTCAAAAGAGGGCAACCTTCCAAGAAGACAATTTCAAGAGGTTAATTGTACTCTCCGTTTTTTTCTGTTTTTCTTTACCAGAAATTTTAAAAGGCGTGGAAAAATGCTGAATATTAGGAATAAATAAAGACATGCAAATCCACATTACAAAAACCTGTCGTCTCACACCAGTCAGAATGGCCATCAGCAAAACTTCTGCAAGCAATAAATGCTGAAGGGGTTGTGGAGGGAGGCCTACCCTTGGTTCAACCTAGGACAAGGTAAGAGCCAGTAAGGAAAACAAAAAGGAGGTGCCTTGAAAAGGTAAATACTAAGTTACCATTCAATCAAGCATTCCCACTGCTGGGCCTATCGCCTGAGAGGATGAGAATCAAAAAGACACAGGCTGGGCTTCACTGGTGGCACAGTGGTTGAGAGTCTGCCTGCCAATGCACGGGACACGGGTTCATGCCCCGGTTCGGGAAGATCCCACATGCAGCGGAGCGGCTGGTCCCATGAGCTATGGCTGCTGGGCCTGCGCGTCCAGAACCTGTGCTCTGCAACGGGAGGGGCCGCTGCAGTGCGAGGCCCACGTACTGGGAAAAAGAAACAAAAGACACAGGCTGGCAATCCTGCACTCCAGCAATATTGACCATAGCCAACACTTGGAAGCTACGAAAATGTCCATCAACAGAGGAATGCACAAAGGGAAAGTGGTCCATGTACGCAATGGAATATGACTCCAAATATATATATATATATATATATATATAATTTCAATTTAGAAAACCAACATAAGTAAGGAGACATCAGCATTTGGGGGTTTATCCGGGCACATTCCGCTCTAATATATGACCGAGGAACACCACTGCCAGGAAGGTCTGTTTCCCTAGTTACCAGATTGGGAAAAGCAGAAACGCTGCTGCCCTCTGGCCTTTACCTGCAACAGCAGCTTTAAAACCTGTGCTAAGGGTCACTTCATATGCACCAGTACTGGAGGGATGTAAATCAAACCTGTCTTCAAAATGTCTTGAGGCAGGTAATGGCCAAAATATTCCTAAGTGTCACACATACTTCACGAAAACAATTTGAAGAGGTAAGCTGTACTCACAGTTTGAAGAAAAAAAGGACATGCCAGAAAGCTCAATTTCAAGGGATTATGAGACGCATGGAAATCCAACCACAAAGAGGTATCAGCTCACACTAGTCAGAATAAACATCAGCAAAGAAACTACAAACAATAAATGCTGAAGGTGTTGTGGAGAAGTGCATACCCTCAACTTTAAGTGGGACGTAACCTGGTAAGAGCCACTAATGAGAACAGAATGGAGGTGCCTTGACAAGGTAAACATTTTGCTACCATATGATCCAGCATGCCCACTCCTGGGCCTAAAACCTAAGAAGACAGAATTAGAAAGACACAGGCAGGCAAATGTGCATGGCCGCAGTATTACAATAGCCAAGACATGGAAGCAACCGAAAAGTCCATCAACAGATGAGTGGACAAAGAAGAACTGGTACATGCAGAGATGGAATACTAGCCAAGGAAAACAAGGACACAATGCCATTTGCAGGACCATGGATGAGTCTAGAGGTAATCACGCGACTTGTAGTAAGTCAGAAAGAGAAAGACACATATCGTATGATATCACTTATAGGTGTTACCTAAAAATTGATACCAGTGAACATACTTCCACAGAGAAGGGCAATCACAGATTCATTAAACAAACTTATGGTTCACCAATGGAAAGGTGTGAGGATTGGATACATTAAGATATTGGGGTTAACAGACATATACAAACACAGGTGAAGTATATAATCCCCAAAGACCTACGGAATACCAAGAGAAGACTACTCAATATTCTGTCTTAACGTACATGGGGAAAGGATCCCAGGAAGAATAGGCATATGTATATGTGTAAAAGAACCACATCTTGCACACCTAGAAGAAGCCAAACACTGTAATCAAACTTGCTGTGATAAAAAAATAAAAATTAAATTAAAAAAACGAATAAGAAGTCGTGAGACATGAACTTAAGGGGCTTCTTCCTGGCACATTCCGTTCTAAATTACAACCTAGAACACGACTTCCATTGAGGCTCTGTTGCCCTAGTAACCAGATTTGGTAAAGGAGAACTGCTGCCACCTTGTGGCCGTTTCACACAACAGCAGCTTTAATCCCAGCACCAATGGTCAGTTGGTATTCAAAATAATTGCAGGCCTGTAAATCACACCTGCCCTGAAAACAAATCCTGGCGTCGTATATCGACCAAAAAATTCAAAAGACGTCCACATTTCAAAGTGACAGTTTCAAGAGGCATATTTTACACACATTTGCCTTCTGTTTCTTTTTCTTTCTTTCTTTCTTTCTTTGTTAAAAAATGGGAATGGAAAAAGGCTGAACATCAGGAATTAATAAAGCCATGCAAATCCAGTGTACAAAAACGCTCACCTCACGGCCGTCAGAACGATCATCAGCAAAAAAACTCTACAAAGAATAAATGCCGAAGTGGTTTTAGAGAACTGCGTACCCTTTAGCTGCTGGTGGGATGTAACCTGGTAACAGCCAGTAGTGAGAACAGAATGGAGGTGCGTTTCAGGGTAAAAATGGAGCTACCATGTGACCTGGTAGGCCCACTGATGGGTCTATCACCTGAGTAGACCAGAATCAAAAGACATAGGCTGGCAATCCTGCACTGCAGCAACATGTACCATAGCCAAGACCTGGAAGAAACCAAAATGTCCATCAACAGAAAAATGCACCAAGAAGAAGTCATCCGTGTACACAATAGAATATTAGCCATGAAAATGCATGGAAGATTGCCGTTGGCACCACCATAGAAGGATATAGAGATAATCACTCTACTTGAAGTAAGAAAGAAACCGAAAGACAGACATCCTATGACATCACTTATAGGCGTTACCTAAAACTTGATACCCATGAAATAATTTCCAAGAGAAGGACACGCATAGATTCAGAAAACCAAATTATGTTTAACCAAATGGAAAGGTGTAAGGAATGTATGAATTAGGATATGGGGGTTAACAGACATGTACTAATACATATGAAATATATGATCACAAAATACCTATGGAATACGAAGAGAGGTCTACTCAACACTCTATAACAATACATATGAAAGGATCCAAAGAGGAATAGACAGGTACATTGATAGGATGAACCAGAAACTGTACACCTAGGAGAATCTACATTTTTATCAAATTTGCTCTGATAATTAATAAAATTAAATTTAAAAACAAACAACAATTTAGGAGATATAAGCTCTTGGGGGTTTGCGATGGCACATTCGCTCTAATTTGCAGCTTACTAACACGATTTCCAGGAAAGCTCTGTTGCCCAAAAACCCAGAGTTGGAAATGTAGAAATGCTGCCGCCTTTTGGCCGTTTCCCACAAGAGCGGCTTTAAATCCACAGCTAATGGTCACTTAACATTCACAAGGACTCAGGGCTGTAAAGGACACCTGCCCTAAACAATTGTGCTGAAGTAGGGAATGGCCCAAAAAATTCGAAGCTGGCATATTTTTCAAGGAGATAGCATGGAGGGGTAAGTTTTACTCACTCATTTTCAAAAAAGAGGAAAATGGATGAAGGCTCAGCATCAGGAATTATTAAACTCATGCAAATCAATCCCCCCAAAAGGTTTCAACTCACACGTGTCAACTACCATCAGCAAAAGTCTACAAACAATAAATGCTGAAGGTATTTTAGAGAACTGTATACCCTCTAGCTGCTGCAGAGATGTAAAGTGTTAACAGCTAATAATGAGAACAGAAAGGAGCTGCGTTTAAAAGTAAAAATTGAGTCACCATTCCATTCAGCAGGCCCACCGCTGAGCCTCTCACCTGAAAATTCCAGAGTCGAGAAGGCACAGGCTTCAGCAGCTGCACTGAAGGAATTTTCACAATAGCCAAGACACGGAAGCAAACAAAATGTCCACCACCAGATGAATGCATAAAGAAGAAGTGGTCCATGTACACAATGGAATATTAACATGGAAAACACTGAAACCCTGCTGTTTGAGGCACCGTAGATGAGCCTAGATATAATCACAGAACATGAGGAAAGCAAAAGACATATCCTATGATATCACTTATAGGCGTTATCTAACAACTGACACAAATGAACATATTTCCACAAAGAAAGACACTCACAGACTTAGAAAACAAACTATGCTTATCTAAAAGGAAAGCTGGGGGGAATGGAAAAATCAAGATTAGGGTTACCTAATATGTGCACAAATACCTATTAAATATATATATATATCAAAAAGACCGACCATATAGCAAGGGAGGTCTATGGCACACTCTGCAATAATTTACATGAGAAGTGGATATGTACGTGAATATATATATATATATATATATATATATATATGTATATATACATATATATATATATATATATATATATATATATATGTAAGGTACAAATGAACCATATTGTGTACACCTAGGACAAACAATAGTCTAATCATTACCCCGAATAAAATAACTAAAACAACGAACAAGAAGTAATGTGACATAAACTTATGGGGGTTTCTCCTGGCACATTCCATTTTAATTTACAACCTAGGAACAGGACTTCCAGAAAGGCTCTGCTGCCCTAGTAACCAGATATGGGAATGGAGAAATGCTGCCGCCTTGTGGCCGTTTCCCACAACAGCAGCTTTAAACCCAGTGCTAATGGTCACTGAATATTCACACTCATTGCAGGCCTGTAAATGACCCCTGCCCTCAACAAAAATCCTGGGATCTAAACTTGACCAAAAAATTCAAAAGAGGGCAACCTTCCAAGAAGACAATTTCAAGAGGTTAATTGTACTCTCCGTTTTTTTCTGTTTTTCTTTACCAGAAATTTTAAAAGGCGTGGAAAAATGCTGAATATTAGGAATAAATAAAGACATGCAAATCCACATTACAAAAACCTGTCGTCTCACACCAGTCAGAATGGCCATCAGCAAAACTTCTGCAAGCAAGCAATAAATGCTGAAGGGGTTGTGGAGGGAGGCCTACCCTTGGTTCAACCTAGGACAAGGTAAGAGCCAGTAAGGAAAACAAAAAGGAGGTGCCTTGAAAAGGTAAATACTAAGTTACCATTCAATCAAGCATTCCCACTGCTGGGCCTATCGCCTGAGAGGATGAGAATCAAAAAGACACAGGCTGGGCTTCACTGGTGGCACAGTGGTTGAGAGTCTGCCTGCCAATGCACGGGACACGGGTTCATGCCCCGGTTCGGGAAGATCCCACATGCAGCGGAGCGGCTGGTCCCATGAGCTATGGCTGCTGGGCCTGCGCGTCCAGAACCTGTGCTCTGCAACGGGAGGGGCCGCTGCAGTGCGAGGCCCACGTACTGGGAAAAAGAAACAAAAGACACAGGCTGGCAATCCTGCACTCCAGCAATATTGACCATAGCCAACACTTGGAAGCTACGAAAATGTCCATCAACAGAGGAATGCACAAAGGGAAAGTGGTCCATGTACGCAATGGAATATGACTCCAAATATATATATATATATATATATAATTTCAATTTAGAAAACCAACATAAGTAAGGAGACATCAGCATTTGGGGGTTTATCCGGGCACATTCCGCTCTAATATATGACCGAGGAACACCACTGCCAGGAAGGTCTGTTTCCCTAGTTACCAGATTGGGAAAAGCAGAAACGCTGCTGCCCTCTGGCCTTTACCTGCAACAGCAGCTTTAAAACCTGTGCTAAGGGTCACTTCATATGCACCAGTACTGGAGGGATGTAAATCAAACCTGTCTTCAAAATGTCTTGAGGCAGGTAATGGCCAAAATATTCCTAAGTGTCACACATACTTCACGAAAACAATTTGAAGAGGTAAGCTGTACTCACAGTTTGAAGAAAAAAAGGACATGCCAGAAAGCTCAATTTCAAGGGATTATGAGACGCATGGAAATCCAACCACAAAGAGGTATCAGCTCACACTAGTCAGAATAAACATCAGCAAAGAAACTACAAACAATAAATGCTGAAGGTGTTGTGGAGAAGTGCATACCCTCAACTTTAAGTGGGACGTAACCTGGTAAGAGCCACTAATGAGAACAGAATGGAGGTGCCTTGACAAGGTAAACATTTTGCTACCATATGGTCCAGCATGCCCACTCCTGGGCCTAAAACCTAAGAAGACAGAATTAGAAAGACACAGGCAGGCAAATGTGCATGGCCGCAGTATTACAATAGCCAAGACATGGAAGCAACCGAAAAGTCCATCAACAGATGAGTGGACAAAGAAGAACTGGTACATGCAGAGATGGAATACTAGCCAAGGAAAACAAGGACACAATGCCATTTGCAGGACCATGGATGAGTCTAGAGGTAATCACGCGACTTGTAGTAAGTCAGAAAGAGAAAGACACATATCGTATGATATCACTTATAGGTGTTACCTAAAAATTGATACCAGTGAACATACTTCCACAGAGAAGGGCAATCACAGATTCATTAAACAAACTTATGGTTCACCAATGGAAAGGTGTGAGGATTGGATACATTAAGATATTGGGGTTAACAGACATATACAAACACAGGTGAAGTATATAATCCCCAAAGACCTACGGAATACCAAGAGAAGACTACTCAATATTCTGTCTTAACGTACATGGGGAAAGGATCCCAGGAAGAATAGGCATATGTATATGTGTAAAAGAACCACATCTTGCACACCTAGAAGAAGCCAAACACTGTAATCAAACTTGCTGTGATAAAAAAATAAAAATTAAATTAAAAAAACGAATAAGAAGTCGTGAGACATGAACTTAAGGGGCTTCTTCCTGGCACATTCCGTTCTAAATTACAACCTAGAACACGACTTCCATTGAGGCTCTGTTGCCCTAGTAACCAGATTTGGTAAAGGAGAACTGCTGCCACCTTGTGGCCGTTTCACACAACAGCAGCTTTAATCCCAGCACCAATGGTCAGTTGGTATTCAAAATAATTGCAGGCCTGTAAATCACACCTGCCCTGAAAACAAATCCTGGCGTCGTATATCGACCAAAAAATTCAAAAGACGTCCACATTTCAAAGTGACAGTTTCAAGAGGCATATTTTACACACATTTGCCTTCTGTTTCTTTTTCTTTCTTTCTTTCTTTCTTTGTTAAAAAATGGGAATGGAAAAAGGCTGAACATCAGGAATTAATAAAGCCATGCAAATCCAGTGTACAAAAACGCTCACCTCACGGCCGTCAGAACGATCATCAGCAAAAAAACTCTACAAAGAATAAATGCCGAAGTGGTTTTAGAGAACTGCGTACCCTTTAGCTGCTGGTGGGATGTAACCTGGTAACAGCCAGTAGTGAGAACAGAATGGAGGTGCGTTTCAGGGTAAAAATGGAGCTACCATGTGACCTGGTAGGCCCACTGATGGGTCTATCACCTGAGTAGACCAGAATCAAAAGACATAGGCTGGCAATCCTGCACTGCAGCAACATGTACCATAGCCAAGACCTGGAAGAAACCAAAATGTCCATCAACAGAAAAATGCACCAAGAAGAAGTCATCCGTGTACACAATAGAATATTAGCCATGAAAATGCATGGAAGATTGCCGTTGGCACCACCATAGAAGGATATAGAGATAATCACTCTACTTGAAGTAAGAAAGAAACCGAAAGACAGACATCCTATGACATCACTTATAGGCGTTACCTAAAACTTGATACCCATGAAATAATTTCCAAGAGAAGGACACGCATAGATTCAGAAAACCAAATTATGTTTAACCAAATGGAAAGGTGTAAGGAATGTATGAATTAGGATATGGGGGTTAACAGACATGTACTAATACATATGAAATATATGATCACAAAATACCTATGGAATACGAAGAGAGGTCTACTCAACACTCTATAATAATACATATGAAAGGATCCAAAGAGGAATAGACAGGTACATTGATAGGATGAACCAGAAACTGTACACCTAGGAGAATCTACATTTTTATCAAATTTGCTCTGATAATTAATAAAATTAAATTTAAAAACAAACAACAATTTAGGAGATATAAGCTCTTGGGGGTTTGCGATGGCACATTCGCTCTAATTTGCAGCTTACTAACACGATTTCCAGGAAAGCTCTGTTGCCCAAAAACCCAGAGTTGGAAATGTAGAAATGCTGCCGCCTTTTGGCCGTTTCCCACAAGAGCGGCTTTAAATCCACAGCTAATGGTCACTTAACATTCACAAGGACTCAGGGCTGTAAAGGACACCTGCCCTAAACAATTGTGCTGAAGTAGGGAATGGCCCAAAAAATTCGAAGCTGGCATATTTTTCAAGGAGATAGCATGCAGGGGTAAGTTTTACTCACTCATTTTCAAAAAAGAGGAAAATGGATGAAGGCTCAGCATCAGGAATTATTAAACTCATGCAAATCAATCCCCCCAAAAGGTTTCAACTCACACGTGTCAACTACCATCAGCAAAAGTCTACAAACAATAAATGCTGAAGGTATTTTAGAGAACTGTATACCCTCTAGCTGCTGCAGAGATGTAAAGTGTTAACAGCTAATAATGAGAACAGAAAGGAGCTGCGTTTAAAAGTAAAAATTGAGTCACCATTCCATTCAGCAGGCCCACCGCTGAGCCTCTCACCTGAAAATTCCAGAGTCGAGAAGGCACAGGCTTCAGCAGCTGCACTGAAGGAATTTTCACAATAGCCAAGACACGGAAGCAAACAAAATGTCCACCACCAGATGAATGCATAAAGAAGAAGTGGTCCATGTACACAATGGAATATTAACATGGAAAACACTGAAACCCTGCTGTTTGAGGCACCGTAGATGAGCCTAGATATAATCACAGAACATGAGGAAAGCAAAAGACATATCCTATGATATCACTTATAGGCGTTATCTAACAACTGACACAAATGAACATATTTCCACAAAGAAAGACACTCACAGACTTAGAAAACAAACTATGCTTATCTAAAAGGAAAGCTGGGGGGAATGGAAAAATCAAGATTAGGGTTGCCTAATATGTGCACAAATACCTATTAAATATATATATATATCAAAAAGACCGACCATATAGCAAGGGAGGTCTATGGCACACTCTGCAATAATTTACATGAGAAGTGGATATGTACGTGAATATATATATATATATATATATATATATGTATATATACATATATATATATATATATATATATATATATATGTAAGGTACAAATGAACCATATTGTGTACACCTAGGACAAACAATAGTCTAATCATTACCCCGAATAAAATAACTAAAACAACGAACAAGAAGTAATGTGACATAAACTTATGGGGGTTTCTCCTGGCACATTCCATTTTAATTTACAACCTAGGAACAGGACTTCCAGAAAGGCTCTGCTGCCCTAGTAACCAGATATGGGAATGGAGAAATGCTGCCGCCTTGTGGCCGTTTCCCACAACAGCAGCTTTAAACCCAGTGCTAATGGTCACTGAATATTCACACTCATTGCAGGCCTGTAAATGACCCCTGCCCTCAACAAAAATCCTGGGATCTAAACTTGACCAAAAAATTCAAAAGAGGGCAACCTTCCAAGAAGACAATTTCAAGAGGTTAATTGTACTCTCCGTTTTTTTCTGTTTTTCTTTACCAGAAATTTTAAAAGGCGTGGAAAAATGCTGAATATTAGGAATAAATAAAGACATGCAAATCCACATTACAAAAACCTGTCATCTCACACCAGTCAGAATGGCCATCAGCAAAACTTCTGCAAGCAATAAATGCTGAAGGGGTTGTGGAGGGAGGCCTACCCTTGGTTCAACCTAGGACAAGGTAAGAGCCAGTAAGGAAAACAAAAAGGAGGTGCCTTGAAAAGGTAAATACTAAGTTACCATTCAATCAAGCATTCCCACTGCTGGGCCTATCGCCTGAGAGGATGAGAATCAAAAAGACACAGGCTGGGCTTCACTGGTGGCACAGTGGTTGAGAGTCTGCCTGCCAATGCACGGGACACGGGTTCATGCCCCGGTTCGGGAAGATCCCACATGCAGCGGAGCGGCTGGTCCCATGAGCTATGGCTGCTGGGCCTGCGCGTCCAGAACCTGTGCTCTGCAACGGGAGGGGCCGCTGCAGTGCGAGGCCCACGTACTGGGAAAAAGAAACAAAAGACACAGGCTGGCAATCCTGCACTCCAGCAATATTGACCATAGCCAACACTTGGAAGCTACGAAAATGTCCATCAACAGAGGAATGCACAAAGGGAAAGTGGTCCATGTACGCAATGGAATATGACTCCAAATATATATATATATATATATATAATTTCAATTTAGAAAACCAACATAAGTAAGGAGACATCAGCATTTGGGGGTTTATCCGGGCACATTCCGCTCTAATATATGACCGAGGAACACCACTGCCAGGAAGGTCTGTTTCCCTAGTTACCAGATTGGGAAAAGCAGAAACGCTGCTGCCCTCTGGCCTTTACCTGCAACAGCAGCTTTAAAACCTGTGCTAAGGGTCACTTCATATGCACCAGTACTGGAGGGATGTAAATCAAACCTGTCTTCAAAATGTCTTGAGGCAGGTAATGGCCAAAATATTCCTAAGTGTCACACATACTTCACGAAAACAATTTGAAGAGGTAAGCTGTACTCACAGTTTGAAGAAAAAAAGGACATGCCAGAAAGCTCAATTTCAAGGGATTATGAGACGCATGGAAATCCAACCACAAAGAGGTATCAGCTCACACTAGTCAGAATAAACATCAGCAAAGAAACTACAAACAATAAATGCTGAAGGTGTTGTGGAGAAGTGCATACCCTCAACTTTAAGTGGGACGTAACCTGGTAAGAGCCACTAATGAGAACAGAATGGAGGTGCCTTGACAAGGTAAACATTTTGCTACCATATGGTCCAGCATGCCCACTCCTGGGCCTAAAACCTAAGAAGACAGAATTAGAAAGACACAGGCAGGCAAATGTGCATGGCCGCAGTATTACAATAGCCAAGACATGGAAGCAACCGAAAAGTCCATCAACAGATGAGTGGACAAAGAAGAACTGGTACATGCAGAGATGGAATACTAGCCAAGGAAAACAAGGACACAATGCCATTTGCAGGACCATGGATGAGTCTAGAGGTAATCACGCGACTTGTAGTAAGTCAGAAAGAGAAAGACACATATCGTATGATATCACTTATAGGTGTTACCTAAAAATTGATACCAGTGAACATACTTCCACAGAGAAGGGCAATCACAGATTCATTAAACAAACTTATGGTTCACCAATGGAAAGGTGTGAGGATTGGATACATTAAGATATTGGGGTTAACAGACATATACAAACACAGGTGAAGTATATAATCCCCAAAGACCTACGGAATACCAAGAGAAGACTACTCAATATTCTGTCTTAACGTACATGGGGAAAGGATCCCAGGAAGAATAGGCATATGTATATGTGTAAAAGAACCACATCTTGCACACCTAGAAGAAGCCAAACACTGTAATCAAACTTGCTGTGATAAAAAAATAAAAATTAAATTAAAAAAACGAATAAGAAGTCGTGAGACATGAACTTAAGGGGCTTCTTCCTGGCACATTCCGTTCTAAATTACAACCTAGAACACGACTTCCATTGAGGCTCTGTTGCCCTAGTAACCAGATTTGGTAAAGGAGAACTGCTGCCACCTTGTGGCCGTTTCACACAACAGCAGCTTTAATCCCAGCACCAATGGTCAGTTGGTATTCAAAATAATTGCAGGCCTGTAAATCACACCTGCCCTGAAAACAAATCCTGGCGTCGTATATCGACCAAAAAATTCAAAAGACGTCCACATTTCAAAGTGACAGTTTCAAGAGGCATATTTTACACACATTTGCCTTCTGTTTCTTTTTCTTTCTTTCTTTCTTTCTTTGTTAAAAAATGGGAATGGAAAAAGGCTGAACATCAGGAATTAATAAAGCCATGCAAATCCAGTGTACAAAAACGCTCACCTCACGGCCGTCAGAACGATCATCAGCAAAAAAACTCTACAAAGAATAAATGCCGAAGTGGTTTTAGAGAACTGCGTACCCTTTAGCTGCTGGTGGGATGTAACCTGGTAACAGCCAGTAGTGAGAACAGAATGGAGGTGCGTTTCAGGGTAAAAATGGAGCTACCATGTGACCTGGTAGGCCCACTGATGGGTCTATCACCTGAGTAGACCAGAATCAAAAGACATAGGCTGGCAATCCTGCACTGCAGCAACATGTACCATAGCCAAGACCTGGAAGAAACCAAAATGTCCATCAACAGAAAAATGCACCAAGAAGAAGTCATCCGTGTACACAATAGAATATTAGCCATGAAAATGCATGGAAGATTGCCGTTGGCACCACCATAGAAGGATATAGAGATAATCACTCTACTTGAAGTAAGAAAGAAACCGAAAGACAGACATCCTATGACATCACTTATAGGCGTTACCTAAAACTTGATACCCATGAAATAATTTCCAAGAGAAGGACACGCATAGATTCAGAAAACCAAATTATGTTTAACCAAATGGAAAGGTGTAAGGAATGTATGAATTAGGATATGGGGGTTAACAGACATGTACTAATACATATGAAATATATGATCACAAAATACCTATGGAATACGAAGAGAGGTCTACTCAACACTCTATAATAATACATATGAAAGGATCCAAAGAGGAATAGACAGGTACATTGATAGGATGAACCAGAAACTGTACACCTAGGAGAATCTACATTTTTATCAAATTTGCTCTGATAATTAATAAAATTAAATTTAAAAACAAACAACAATTTAGGAGATATAAGCTCTTGGGGGTTTGCGATGGCACATTCGCTCTAATTTGCAGCTTACTAACACGATTTCCAGGAAAGCTCTGTTGCCCAAAAACCCAGAGTTGGAAATGTAGAAATGCTGCCGCCTTTTGGCCGTTTCCCACAAGAGCGGCTTTAAATCCACAGCTAATGGTCACTTAACATTCACAAGGACTCAGGGCTGTAAAGGACACCTGCCCTAAACAATTGTGCTGAAGTAGGGAATGGCCCAAAAAATTCGAAGCTGGCATATTTTTCAAGGAGATAGCATGGAGGGGTAAGTTTTACTCACTCATTTTCAAAAAAGAGGAAAATGGATGAAGGCTCAGCATCAGGAATTATTAAACTCATGCAAATCAATCCCCCCAAAAGGTTTCAACTCACACGTGTCAACTACCATCAGCAAAAGTCTACAAACAATAAATGCTGAAGGTATTTTAGAGAACTGTATACCCTCTAGCTGCTGCAGAGATGTAAAGTGTTAACAGCTAATAATGAGAACAGAAAGGAGCTGCGTTTAAAAGTAAAAATTGAGTCACCATTCCATTCAGCAGGCCCACCGCTGAGCCTCTCACCTGAAAATTCCAGAGTCGAGAAGGCACAGGCTTCAGCAGCTGCACTGAAGGAATTTTCACAATAGCCAAGACACGGAAGCAAACAAAATGTCCACCACCAGATGAATGCATAAAGAAGAAGTGGTCCATGTACACAATGGAATATTAACATGGAAAACACTGAAACCCTGCTGTTTGAGGCACCGTAGATGAGCCTAGATATAATCACAGAACATGAGGAAAGCAAAAGACATATCCTATGATATCACTTATAGGCGTTATCTAACAACTGACACAAATGAACATATTTCCACAAAGAAAGACACTCACAGACTTAGAAAACAAACTATGCTTATCTAAAAGGAAAGCTGGGGGGAATGGAAAAATCAAGATTAGGGTTACCTAATATGTGCACAAATACCTATTAAATATATATATATATCAAAAAGACCGACCATATAGCAAGGGAGGTCTATGGCACACTCTGCAATAATTTACATGAGAAGTGGATATGTACGTGAATATATATATATATATATATATATATATGTATATATACATATATATATATATATATATATATATGTAAGGTACAAATGAACCATATTGTGTACACCTAGGACAAACAATAGTCTAATCATTACCCCGAATAAAATAACTAAAACAACGAACAAGAAGTAATGTGACATAAACTTATGGGGGTTTCTCCTGGCACATTCCATTTTAATTTACAACCTAGGAACAGGACTTCCAGAAAGGCTCTGCTGCCCTAGTAACCAGATATGGGAATGGAGAAATGCTGCCGCCTTGTGGCCGTTTCCCACAACAGCAGCTTTAAACCCAGTGCTAATGGTCACTGAATATTCACACTCATTGCAGGCCTGTAAATGACCCCTGCCCTCAACAAAAATCCTGGGATCTAAACTTGACCAAAAAATTCAAAAGAGGGCAACCTTCCAAGAAGACAATTTCAAGAGGTTAATTGTACTCTCCGTTTTTTTCTGTTTTTCTTTACCAGAAATTTTAAAAGGCGTGGAAAAATGCTGAATATTAGGAATAAATAAAGACATGCAAATCCACATTACAAAAACCTGTCGTCTCACACCAGTCAGAATGGCCATCAGCAAAACTTCTGCAAGCAATAAATGCTGAAGGGGTTGTGGAGGGAGGCCTACCCTTGGTTCAACCTAGGACAAGGTAAGAGCCAGTAAGGAAAACAAAAAGGAGGTGCCTTGAAAAGGTAAATACTAAGTTACCATTCAATCAAGCATTCCCACTGCTGGGCCTATCGCCTGAGAGGATGAGAATCAAAAAGACACAGGCTGGGCTTCACTGGTGGCACAGTGGTTGAGAGTCTGCCTGCCAATGCACGGGACACGGGTTCATGCCCCGGTTCGGGAAGATCCCACATGCAGCGGAGCGGCTGGTCCCATGAGCTATGGCTGCTGGGCCTGCGCGTCCAGAACCTGTGCTCTGCAACGGGAGGGGCCGCTGCAGTGCGAGGCCCACGTACTGGGAAAAAGAAACAAAAGACACAGGCTGGCAATCCTGCACTCCAGCAATATTGACCATAGCCAACACTTGGAAGCTACGAAAATGTCCATCAACAGAGGAATGCACAAAGGGAAAGTGGTCCATGTACGCAATGGAATATGACTCCAAATATATATATATATATATATATATATATAATTTCAATTTAGAAAACCAACATAAGTAAGGAGACATCAGCATTTGGGGGTTTATCCGGGCACATTCCGCTCTAATATATGACCGAGGAACACCACTGCCAGGAAGGTCTGTTTCCCTAGTTACCAGATTGGGAAAAGCAGAAACGCTGCTGCCCTCTGGCCTTTACCTGCAACAGCAGCTTTAAAACCTGTGCTAAGGGTCACTTCATATGCACCAGTACTGGAGGGATGTAAATCAAACCTGTCTTCAAAATGTCTTGAGGCAGGTAATGGCCAAAATATTCCTAAGTGTCACACATACTTCACGAAAACAATTTGAAGAGGTAAGCTGTACTCACAGTTTGAAGAAAAAAAGGACATGCCAGAAAGCTCAATTTCAAGGGATTATGAGACGCATGGAAATCCAACCACAAAGAGGTATCAGCTCACACTAGTCAGAATAAACATCAGCAAAGAAACTACAAACAATAAATGCTGAAGGTGTTGTGGAGAAGTGCATACCCTCAACTTTAAGTGGGACGTAACCTGGTAAGAGCCACTAATGAGAACAGAATGGAGGTGCCTTGACAAGGTAAACATTTTGCTACCATATGATCCAGCATGCCCACTCCTGGGCCTAAAACCTAAGAAGACAGAATTAGAAAGACACAGGCAGGCAAATGTGCATGGCCGCAGTATTACAATAGCCAAGACATGGAAGCAACCGAAAAGTCCATCAACAGATGAGTGGACAAAGAAGAACTGGTACATGCAGAGATGGAATACTAGCCAAGGAAAACAAGGACACAATGCCATTTGCAGGACCATGGATGAGTCTAGAGGTAATCACGCGACTTGTAGTAAGTCAGAAAGAGAAAGACACATATCGTATGATATCACTTATAGGTGTTACCTAAAAATTGATACCAGTGAACATACTTCCACAGAGAAGGGCAATCACAGATTCATTAAACAAACTTATGGTTCACCAATGGAAAGGTGTGAGGATTGGATACATTAAGATATTGGGGTTAACAGACATATACAAACACAGGTGAAGTATATAATCCCCAAAGACCTACGGAATACCAAGAGAAGACTACTCAATATTCTGTCTTAACGTACATGGGGAAAGGATCCCAGGAAGAATAGGCATATGTATATGTGTAAAAGAACCACATCTTGCACACCTAGAAGAAGCCAAACACTGTAATCAAACTTGCTGTGATAAAAAAATAAAAATTAAATTAAAAAAACGAATAAGAAGTCGTGAGACATGAACTTAAGGGGCTTCTTCCTGGCACATTCCGTTCTAAATTACAACCTAGAACACGACTTCCATTGAGGCTCTGTTGCCCTAGTAACCAGATTTGGTAAAGGAGAACTGCTGCCACCTTGTGGCCGTTTCACACAACAGCAGCTTTAATCCCAGCACCAATGGTCAGTTGGTATTCAAAATAATTGCAGGCCTGTAAATCACACCTGCCCTGAAAACAAATCCTGGCGTCGTATATCGACCAAAAAATTCAAAAGACGTCCACATTTCAAAGTGACAGTTTCAAGAGGCATATTTTACACACATTTGCCTTCTGTTTCTTTTTCTTTCTTTCTTTCTTTCTTTGTTAAAAAATGGGAATGGAAAAAGGCTGAACATCAGGAATTAATAAAGCCATGCAAATCCAGTGTACAAAAACGCTCACCTCACGGCCGTCAGAACGATCATCAGCAAAAAAACTCTACAAAGAATAAATGCCGAAGTGGTTTTAGAGAACTGCGTACCCTTTAGCTGCTGGTGGGATGTAACCTGGTAACAGCCAGTAGTGAGAACAGAATGGAGGTGCGTTTCAGGGTAAAAATGGAGCTACCATGTGACCTGGTAGGCCCACTGATGGGTCTATCACCTGAGTAGACCAGAATCAAAAGACATAGGCTGGCAATCCTGCACTGCAGCAACATGTACCATAGCCAAGACCTGGAAGAAACCAAAATGTCCATCAACAGAAAAATGCACCAAGAAGAAGTCATCCGTGTACACAATAGAATATTAGCCATGAAAATGCATGGAAGATTGCCGTTGGCACCACCATAGAAGGATATAGAGATAATCACTCTACTTGAAGTAAGAAAGAAACCGAAAGACAGACATCCTATGACATCACTTATAGGCGTTACCTAAAACTTGATACCCATGAAATAATTTCCAAGAGAAGGACACGCATAGATTCAGAAAACCAAATTATGTTTAACCAAATGGAAAGGTGTAAGGAATGTATGAATTAGGATATGGGGGTTAACAGACATGTACTAATACATATGAAATATATGATCACAAAATACCTATGGAATACGAAGAGAGGTCTACTCAACACTCTATAACAATACATATGAAAGGATCCAAAGAGGAATAGACAGGTACATTGATAGGATGAACCAGAAACTGTACACCTAGGAGAATCTACATTTTTATCAAATTTGCTCTGATAATTAATAAAATTAAATTTAAAAACAAACAACAATTTAGGAGATATAAGCTCTTGGGGGTTTGCGATGGCACATTCGCTCTAATTTGCAGCTTACTAACACGATTTCCAGGAAAGCTCTGTTGCCCAAAAACCCAGAGTTGGAAATGTAGAAATGCTGCCGCCTTTTGGCCGTTTCCCACAAGAGCGGCTTTAAATCCACAGCTAATGGTCACTTAACATTCACAAGGACTCAGGGCTGTAAAGGACACCTGCCCTAAACAATTGTGCTGAAGTAGGGAATGGCCCAAAAAATTCGAAGCTGGCATATTTTTCAAGGAGATAGCATGGAGGGGTAAGTTTTACTCACTCATTTTCAAAAAAGAGGAAAATGGATGAAGGCTCAGCATCAGGAATTATTAAACTCATGCAAATCAATCCCCCCAAAAGGTTTCAACTCACACGTGTCAACTACCATCAGCAAAAGTCTACAAACAATAAATGCTGAAGGTATTTTAGAGAACTGTATACCCTCTAGCTGCTGCAGAGATGTAAAGTGTTAACAGCTAATAATGAGAACAGAAAGGAGCTGCGTTTAAAAGTAAAAATTGAGTCACCATTCCATTCAGCAGGCCCACCGCTGAGCCTCTCACCTGAAAATTCCAGAGTCGAGAAGGCACAGGCTTCAGCAGCTGCACTGAAGGAATTTTCACAATAGCCAAGACACGGAAGCAAACAAAATGTCCACCACCAGATGAATGCATAAAGAAGAAGTGGTCCATGTACACAATGGAATATTAACATGGAAAACACTGAAACCCTGCTGTTTGAGGCACCGTAGATGAGCCTAGATATAATCACAGAACATGAGGAAAGCAAAAGACATATCCTATGATATCACTTATAGGCGTTATCTAACAACTGACACAAATGAACATATTTCCACAAAGAAAGACACTCACAGACTTAGAAAACAAACTATGCTTATCTAAAAGGAAAGCTGGGGGGAATGGAAAAATCAAGATTAGGGTTGCCTAATATGTGCACAAATACCTATTAAATATATATATATATCAAAAAGACCGACCATATAGCAAGGGAGGTCTATGGCACACTCTGCAATAATTTACATGAGAAGTGGATATGTACGTGAATATATATATATATATATATATATATATATGTATATATACATATATATATATATATATATATATATATATATATGTAAGGTACAAATGAACCATATTGTGTACACCTAGGACAAACAATAGTCTAATCATTACCCCGAATAAAATAACTAAAACAACGAACAAGAAGTAATGTGACATAAACTTATGGGGGTTTCTCCTGGCACATTCCATTTTAATTTACAACCTAGGAACAGGACTTCCAGAAAGGCTCTGCTGCCCTAGTAACCAGATATGGGAATGGAGAAATGCTGCCGCCTTGTGGCCGTTTCCCACAACAGCAGCTTTAAACCCAGTGCTAATGGTCACTGAATATTCACACTCATTGCAGGCCTGTAAATGACCCCTGCCCTCAACAAAAATCCTGGGATCTAAACTTGACCAAAAAATTCAAAAGAGGGCAACCTTCCAAGAAGACAATTTCAAGAGGTTAATTGTACTCTCCGTTTTTTTCTGTTTTTCTTTACCAGAAATTTTAAAAGGCGTGGAAAAATGCTGAATATTAGGAATAAATAAAGACATGCAAATCCACATTACAAAAACCTGTCGTCTCACACCAGTCAGAATGGCCATCAGCAAAACTTCTGCAAGCAATAAATGCTGAAGGGGTTGTGGAGGGAGGCCTACCCTTGGTTCAACCTAGGACAAGGTAAGAGCCAGTAAGGAAAACAAAAAGGAGGTGCCTTGAAAAGGTAAATACTAAGTTACCATTCAATCAAGCATTCCCACTGCTGGGCCTATCGCCTGAGAGGATGAGAATCAAAAAGACACAGGCTGGGCTTCACTGGTGGCACAGTGGTTGAGAGTCTGCCTGCCAATGCACGGGACACGGGTTCATGCCCCGGTTCGGGAAGATCCCACATGCAGCGGAGCGGCTGGTCCCATGAGCTATGGCTGCTGGGCCTGCGCGTCCAGAACCTGTGCTCTGCAACGGGAGGGGCCGCTGCAGTGCGAGGCCCACGTACTGGGAAAAAGAAACAAAAGACACAGGCTGGCAATCCTGCACTCCAGCAATATTGACCATAGCCAACACTTGGAAGCTACGAAAATGTCCATCAACAGAGGAATGCACAAAGGGAAAGTGGTCCATGTACGCAATGGAATATGACTCCAAATATATATATATATATATATATATATATATAATTTCAATTTAGAAAACCAACATAAGTAAGGAGACATCAGCATTTGGGGGTTTATCCGGGCACATTCCGCTCTAATATATGACCGAGGAACACCACTGCCAGGAAGGTCTGTTTCCCTAGTTACCAGATTGGGAAAAGCAGAAACGCTGCTGCCCTCTGGCCTTTACCTGCAACAGCAGCTTTAAAACCTGTGCTAAGGGTCACTTCATATGCACCAGTACTGGAGGGATGTAAATCAAACCTGTCTTCAAAATGTCTTGAGGCAGGTAATGGCCAAAATATTCCTAAGTGTCACACATACTTCACGAAAACAATTTGAAGAGGTAAGCTGTACTCACAGTTTGAAGAAAAAAAGGACATGCCAGAAAGCTCAATTTCAAGGGATTATGAGACGCATGGAAATCCAACCACAAAGAGGTATCAGCTCACACTAGTCAGAATAAACATCAGCAAAGAAACTACAAACAATAAATGCTGAAGGTGTTGTGGAGAAGTGCATACCCTCAACTTTAAGTGGGACGTAACCTGGTAAGAGCCACTAATGAGAACAGAATGGAGGTGCCTTGACAAGGTAAACATTTTGCTACCATATGATCCAGCATGCCCACTCCTGGGCCTAAAACCTAAGAAGACAGAATTAGAAAGACACAGGCAGGCAAATGTGCATGGCCGCAGTATTACAATAGCCAAGACATGGAAGCAACCGAAAAGTCCATCAACAGATGAGTGGACAAAGAAGAACTGGTACATGCAGAGATGGAATACTAGCCAAGGAAAACAAGGACACAATGCCATTTGCAGGACCATGGATGAGTCTAGAGGTAATCACGCGACTTGTAGTAAGTCAGAAAGAGAAAGACACATATCGTATGATATCACTTATAGGTGTTACCTAAAAATTGATACCAGTGAACATACTTCCACAGAGAAGGGCAATCACAGATTCATTAAACAAACTTATGGTTCACCAATGGAAAGGTGTGAGGATTGGATACATTAAGATATTGGGGTTAACAGACATATACAAACACAGGTGAAGTATATAATCCCCAAAGACCTACGGAATACCAAGAGAAGACTACTCAATATTCTGTCTTAACGTACATGGGGAAAGGATCCCAGGAAGAATAGGCATATGTATATGTGTAAAAGAACCACATCTTGCACACCTAGAAGAAGCCAAACACTGTAATCAAACTTGCTGTGATAAAAAAATAAAAATTAAATTAAAAAAACGAATAAGAAGTCGTGAGACATGAACTTAAGGGGCTTCTTCCTGGCACATTCCGTTCTAAATTACAACCTAGAACACGACTTCCATTGAGGCTCTGTTGCCCTAGTAACCAGATTTGGTAAAGGAGAACTGCTGCCACCTTGTGGCCGTTTCACACAACAGCAGCTTTAATCCCAGCACCAATGGTCAGTTGGTATTCAAAATAATTGCAGGCCTGTAAATCACACCTGCCCTGAAAACAAATCCTGGCGTCGTATATCGACCAAAAAATTCAAAAGACGTCCACATTTCAAAGTGACAGTTTCAAGAGGCATATTTTACACACATTTGCCTTCTGTTTCTTTTTCTTTCTTTCTTTCTTTCTTTGTTAAAAAATGGGAATGGAAAAAGGCTGAACATCAGGAATTAATAAAGCCATGCAAATCCAGTGTACAAAAACGCTCACCTCACGGCCGTCAGAACGATCATCAGCAAAAAAACTCTACAAAGAATAAATGCCGAAGTGGTTTTAGAGAACTGCGTACCCTTTAGCTGCTGGTGGGATGTAACCTGGTAACAGCCAGTAGTGAGAACAGAATGGAGGTGCGTTTCAGGGTAAAAATGGAGCTACCATGTGACCTGGTAGGCCCACTGATGGGTCTATCACCTGAGTAGACCAGAATCAAAAGACATAGGCTGGCAATCCTGCACTGCAGCAACATGTACCATAGCCAAGACCTGGAAGAAACCAAAATGTCCATCAACAGAAAAATGCACCAAGAAGAAGTCATCCGTGTACACAATAGAATATTAGCCATGAAAATGCATGGAAGATTGCCGTTGGCACCACCATAGAAGGATATAGAGATAATCACTCTACTTGAAGTAAGAAAGAAACCGAAAGACAGACATCCTATGACATCACTTATAGGCGTTACCTAAAACTTGATACCCATGAAATAATTTCCAAGAGAAGGACACGCATAGATTCAGAAAACCAAATTATGTTTAACCAAATGGAAAGGTGTAAGGAATGTATGAATTAGGATATGGGGGTTAACAGACATGTACTAATACATATGAAATATATGATCACAAAATACCTATGGAATACGAAGAGAGGTCTACTCAACACTCTATAATAATACATATGAAAGGATCCAAAGAGGAATAGACAGGTACATTGATAGGATGAACCAGAAACTGTACACCTAGGAGAATCTACATTTTTATCAAATTTGCTCTGATAATTAATAAAATTAAATTTAAAAACAAACAACAATTTAGGAGATATAAGCTCTTGGGGGTTTGCGATGGCACATTCGCTCTAATTTGCAGCTTACTAACACGATTTCCAGGAAAGCTCTGTTGCCCAAAAACCCAGAGTTGGAAATGTAGAAATGCTGCCGCCTTTTGGCCGTTTCCCACAAGAGCGGCTTTAAATCCACAGCTAATGGTCACTTAACATTCACAAGGACTCAGGGCTGTAAAGGACACCTGCCCTAAACAATTGTGCTGAAGTAGGGAATGGCCCAAAAAATTCGAAGCTGGCATATTTTTCAAGGAGATAGCATGGAGGGGTAAGTTTTACTCACTCATTTTCAAAAAAGAGGAAAATGGATGAAGGCTCAGCATCAGGAATTATTAAACTCATGCAAATCAATCCCCCCAAAAGGTTTCAACTCACACGTGTCAACTACCATCAGCAAAAGTCTACAAACAATAAATGCTGAAGGTATTTTAGAGAACTGTATACCCTCTAGCTGCTGCAGAGATGTAAAGTGTTAACAGCTAATAATGAGAACAGAAAGGAGCTGCGTTTAAAAGTAAAAATTGAGTCACCATTCCATTCAGCAGGCCCACCGCTGAGCCTCTCACCTGAAAATTCCAGAGTCGAGAAGGCACAGGCTTCAGCAGCTGCACTGAAGGAATTTTCACAATAGCCAAGACACGGAAGCAAACAAAATGTCCACCACCAGATGAATGCATAAAGAAGAAGTGGTCCATGTACACAATGGAATATTAACATGGAAAACACTGAAACCCTGCTGTTTGAGGCACCGTAGATGAGCCTAGATATAATCACAGAACATGAGGAAAGCAAAATACATATCCTATGATATCACTTATAGGCGTTATCTAACAACTGACACAAATGAACATATTTCCACAAAGAAAGACACTCACAGACTTAGAAAACAAACTATGCTTATCTAAAAGGAAAGCTGGGGGGAATGGAAAAATCAAGATTAGGGTTACCTAATATGTGCACAAATACCTATTAAATATATATATATATCAAAAAGACCGACCATATAGCAAGGGAGGTCTATGGCACACTCTGCAATAATTTACATGAGAAGTGGATATGTACGTGAATATATATATATATATACATATATATATATATATATATATATATATATATATATATATGTAAGGTACAAATGAACCATATTGTGTACACCTAGGACAAACAATAGTCTAATCATTACCCCGAATAAAATAACTAAAACAACGAACAAGAAGTAATGTGACATAAACTTATGGGGGTTTCTCCTGGCACATTCCATTTTAATTTACAACCTAGGAACAGGACTTCCAGAAAGGCTCTGCTGCCCTAGTAACCAGATATGGGAATGGAGAAATGCTGCCGCCTTGTGGCCGTTTCCCACAACAGCAGCTTTAAACCCAGTGCTAATGGTCACTGAATATTCACACTCATTGCAGGCCTGTAAATGACCCCTGCCCTCAACAAAAATCCTGGGATCTAAACTTGACCAAAAAATTCAAAAGAGGGCAACCTTCCAAGAAGACAATTTCAAGAGGTTAGTTGTACTCTCCGTTTTTTTCTGTTTTTCTTTACCAGAAATTTTAAAAGGCGTGGAAAAATGCTGAATATTAGGAATAAATAAAGACATACAAATCCACATTACAAAAACCTGTCATCTCACACCAGTCAGAATGGCCATCAGCAAAACTTCTGCAAGCAATAAATGCTGAAGGGGTTGTGGAGGGAGGCCTACCCTTGGTTCAACCTAGGACAAGGTAAGAGCCAGTAAGGAAAACAAAAAGGAGGTGCCTTGAAAAGGTAAATACTAAGTTACCATTCAATCAAGCATTCCCACTGCTGGGCCTATCGCCTGAGAGGATGAGAATCAAAAAGACACAGGCTGGGCTTCACTGGTGGCACAGTGGTTGAGAGTCTGCCTGCCAATGCACGGGACACGGGTTCATGCCCCGGTTCGGGAAGATCCCACATGCAGCGGAGCGGCTGGTCCCATGAGCTATGGCTGCTGGGCCTGCGCGTCCAGAACCTGTGCTCTGCAACGGGAGGGGCCGCTGCAGTGCGAGGCCCACGTACTGGGAAAAAGAAACAAAAGACACAGGCTGGCAATCCTGCACTCCAGCAATATTGACCATAGCCAACACTTGGAAGCTACGAAAATGTCCATCAACAGAGGAATGCACAAAGGGAAAGTGGTCCATGTACGCAATGGAATATGACTCCAAATATATATATATATATATATATATATATAATTTCAATTTAGAAAACCAACATAAGTAAGGAGACATCAGCATTTGGGGGTTTATCCGGGCACATTCCGCTCTAATATATGACCGAGGAACACCACTGCCAGGAAGGTCTGTTTCCCTAGTTACCAGATTGGGAAAAGCAGAAACGCTGCTGCCCTCTGGCCTTTACCTGCAACAGCAGCTTTAAAACCTGTGCTAAGGGTCACTTCATATGCACCAGTACTGGAGGGATGTAAATCAAACCTGTCTTCAAAATGTCTTGAGGCAGGTAATGGCCAAAATATTCCTAAGTGTCACACATACTTCACGAAAACAATTTGAAGAGGTAAGCTGTACTCACAGTTTGAAGAAAAAAAGGACATGCCAGAAAGCTCAATTTCAAGGGATTATGAGACGCATGGAAATCCAACCACAAAGAGGTATCAGCTCACACTAGTCAGAATAAACATCAGCAAAGAAACTACAAACAATAAATGCTGAAGGTGTTGTGGAGAAGTGCATACCCTCAACTTTAAGTGGGACGTAACCTGGTAAGAGCCACTAATGAGAACAGAATGGAGGTGCCTTGACAAGGTAAACATTTTGCTACCATATGATCCAGCATGCCCACTCCTGGGCCTAAAACCTAAGAAGACAGAATTAGAAAGACACAGGCAGGCAAATGTGCATGGCCGCAGTATTACAATAGCCAAGACATGGAAGCAACCGAAAAGTCCATCAACAGATGAGTGGACAAAGAAGAACTGGTACATGCAGAGATGGAATACTAGCCAAGGAAAACAAGGACACAATGCCATTTGCAGGACCATGGATGAGTCTAGAGGTAATCACGCGACTTGTAGTAAGTCAGAAAGAGAAAGACACATATCGTATGATATCACTTATAGGTGTTACCTAAAAATTGATACCAGTGAACATACTTCCACAGAGAAGGGCAATCACAGATTCATTAAACAAACTTATGGTTCACCAATGGAAAGGTGTGAGGATTGGATACATTAAGATATTGGGGTTAACAGACATATACAAACACAGGTGAAGTATATAATCCCCAAAGACCTACGGAATACCAAGAGAAGACTACTCAATATTCTGTCTTAACGTACATGGGGAAAGGATCCCAGGAAGAATAGGCATATGTATATGTGTAAAAGAACCACATCTTGCACACCTAGAAGAAGCCAAACACTGTAATCAAACTTGCTGTGATAAAAAAATAAAAATTAAATTAAAAAAACGAATAAGAAGTCGTGAGACATGAACTTAAGGGGCTTCTTCCTGGCACATTCCGTTCTAAATTACAACCTAGAACACGACTTCCATTGAGGCTCTGTTGCCCTAGTAACCAGATTTGGTAAAGGAGAACTGCTGCCACCTTGTGGCCGTTTCACACAACAGCAGCTTTAATCCCAGCACCAATGGTCAGTTGGTATTCAAAATAATTGCAGGCCTGTAAATCACACCTGCCCTGAAAACAAATCCTGGCGTCGTATATCGACCAAAAAATTCAAAAGACGTCCACATTTCAAAGTGACAGTTTCAAGAGGCATATTTTACACACATTTGCCTTCTGTTTCTTTTTCTTTCTTTCTTTCTTTCTTTGTTAAAAAATGGGAATGGAAAAAGGCTGAACATCAGGAATTAATAAAGCCATGCAAATCCAGTGTACAAAAACGCTCACCTCACGGCCGTCAGAACGATCATCAGCAAAAAAACTCTACAAAGAATAAATGCCGAAGTGGTTTTAGAGAACTGCGTACCCTTTAGCTGCTGGTGGGATGTAACCTGGTAACAGCCAGTAGTGAGAACAGAATGGAGGTGCGTTTCAGGGTAAAAATGGAGCTACCATGTGACCTGGTAGGCCCACTGATGGGTCTATCACCTGAGTAGACCAGAATCAAAAGACATAGGCTGGCAATCCTGCACTGCAGCAACATGTACCATAGCCAAGACCTGGAAGAAACCAAAATGTCCATCAACAGAAAAATGCACCAAGAAGAAGTCATCCGTGTACACAATAGAATATTAGCCATGAAAATGCATGGAAGATTGCCGTTGGCACCACCATAGAAGGATATAGAGATAATCACTCTACTTGAAGTAAGAAAGAAACCGAAAGACAGACATCCTATGACATCACTTATAGGCGTTACCTAAAACTTGATACCCATGAAATAATTTCCAAGAGAAGGACACGCATAGATTCAGAAAACCAAATTATGTTTAACCAAATGGAAAGGTGTAAGGAATGTATGAATTAGGATATGGGGGTTAACAGACATGTACTAATACATATGAAATATATGATCACAAAATACCTATGGAATACGAAGAGAGGTCTACTCAACACTCTATAATAATACATATGAAAGGATCCAAAGAGGAATAGACAGGTACATTGATAGGATGAACCAGAAACTGTACACCTAGGAGAATCTACATTTTTATCAAATTTGCTCTGATAATTAATAAAATTAAATTTAAAAACAAACAACAATTTAGGAGATATAAGCTCTTGGGGGTTTGCGATGGCACATTCGCTCTAATTTGCAGCTTACTAACACGATTTCCAGGAAAGCTCTGTTGCCCAAAAACCCAGAGTTGGAAATGTAGAAATGCTGCCGCCTTTTGGCCGTTTCCCACAAGAGCGGCTTTAAATCCACAGCTAATGGTCACTTAACATTCACAAGGACTCAGGGCTGTAAAGGACACCTGCCCTAAACAATTGTGCTGAAGTAGGGAATGGCCCAAAAAATTCGAAGCTGGCATATTTTTCAAGGAGATAGCATGGAGGGGTAAGTTTTACTCACTCATTTTCAAAAAAGAGGAAAATGGATGAAGGCTCAGCATCAGGAATTATTAAACTCATGCAAATCAATCCCCCCAAAAGGTTTCAACTCACACGTGTCAACTACCATCAGCAAAAGTCTACAAACAATAAATGCTGAAGGTATTTTAGAGAACTGTATACCCTCTAGCTGCTGCAGAGATGTAAAGTGTTAACAGCTAATAATGAGAACAGAAAGGAGCTGCGTTTAAAAGTAAAAATTGAGTCACCATTCCATTCAGCAGGCCCACCGCTGAGCCTCTCACCTGAAAATTCCAGAGTCGAGAAGGCACAGGCTTCAGCAGCTGCACTGAAGGAATTTTCACAATAGCCAAGACACGGAAGCAAACAAAATGTCCACCACCAGATGAATGCATAAAGAAGAAGTGGTCCATGTACACAATGGAATATTAACATGGAAAACACTGAAACCCTGCTGTTTGAGGCACCGTAGATGAGCCTAGATATAATCACAGAACATGAGGAAAGCAAAAGACATATCCTATGATATCACTTATAGGCGTTATCTAACAACTGACACAAATGAACATATTTCCACAAAGAAAGACACTCACAGACTTAGAAAACAAACTATGCTTATCTAAAAGGAAAGCTGGGGGGAATGGAAAAATCAAGATTAGGGTTACCTAATATGTGCACAAATACCTATTAAATATATATATATATCAAAAAGACCGACCATATAGCAAGGGAGGTCTATGGCACACTCTGCAATAATTTACATGAGAAGTGGATATGTACGTGAATATATATATATATATATATATATATGTATATATACATATATATATATATATATATATGTAAGGTACAAATGAACCATATTGTGTACACCTAGGACAAACAATAGTCTAATCATTACCCCGAATAAAATAACTAAAACAACGAACAAGAAGTAATGTGACATAAACTTATGGGGGTTTCTCCTGGCACATTCCATTTTAATTTACAACCTAGGAACAGGACTTCCAGAAAGGCTCTGCTGCCCTAGTAACCAGATATGGGAATGGAGAAATGCTGCCGCCTTGTGGCCGTTTCCCACAACAGCAGCTTTAAACCCAGTGCTAATGGTCACTGAATATTCACACTCATTGCAGGCCTGTAAATGACCCCTGCCCTCAACAAAAATCCTGGGATCTAAACTTGACCAAAAAATTCAAAAGAGGGCAACCTTCCAAGAAGACAATTTCAAGAGGTTAATTGTACTCTCCGTTTTTTTCTGTTTTTCTTTACCAGAAATTTTAAAAGGCGTGGAAAAATGCTGAATATTAGGAATAAATAAAGACATGCAAATCCACATTACAAAAACCTGTCATCTCACACCAGTCAGAATGGCCATCAGCAAAACTTCTGCAAGCAATAAATGCTGAAGGGGTTGTGGAGGGAGGCCTACCCTTGGTTCAACCTAGGACAAGGTAAGAGCCAGTAAGGAAAACAAAAAGGAGGTGCCTTGAAAAGGTAAATACTAAGTTACCATTCAATCAAGCATTCCCACTGCTGGGCCTATCGCCTGAGAGGATGAGAATCAAAAAGACACAGGCTGGGCTTCACTGGTGGCACAGTGGTTGAGAGTCTGCCTGCCAATGCACGGGACACGGGTTCATGCCCCGGTTCGGGAAGATCCCACATGCAGCGGAGCGGCTGGTCCCATGAGCTATGGCTGCTGGGCCTGCGCGTCCAGAACCTGTGCTCTGCAACGGGAGGGGCCGCTGCAGTGCGAGGCCCACGTACTGGGAAAAAGAAACAAAAGACACAGGCTGGCAATCCTGCACTCCAGCAATATTGACCATAGCCAACACTTGGAAGCTACGAAAATGTCCATCAACAGAGGAATGCACAAAGGGAAAGTGGTCCATGTATGCAATGGAATATGACTCCAAATATATATATATATATATATATATAATTTCAATTTAGAAAACCAACATAAGTAAGGAGACATCAGCATTTGGGGGTTTATCCGGGCACATTCCGCTCTAATATATGACCGAGGAACACCACTGCCAGGAAGGTCTGTTTCCCTAGTTACCAGATTGGGAAAAGCAGAAACGCTGCTGCCCTCTGGCCTTTACCTGCAACAGCAGCTTTAAAACCTGTGCTAAGGGTCACTTCATATGCACCAGTACTGGAGGGATGTAAATCAAACCTGTCTTCAAAATGTCTTGAGGCAGGTAATGGCCAAAATATTCCTAAGTGTCACACATACTTCACGAAAACAATTTGAAGAGGTAAGCTGTACTCACAGTTTGAAGAAAAAAAGGACATGCCAGAAAGCTCAATTTCAAGGGATTATGAGACGCATGGAAATCCAACCACAAAGAGGTATCAGCTCACACTAGTCAGAATAAACATCAGCAAAGAAACTACAAACAATAAATGCTGAAGGTGTTGTGGAGAAGTGCATACCCTCAACTTTAAGTGGGACGTAACCTGGTAAGAGCCACTAATGAGAACAGAATGGAGGTGCCTTGACAAGGTAAACATTTTGCTACCATATGGTCCAGCATGCCCACTCCTGGGCCTAAAACCTAAGAAGACAGAATTAGAAAGACACAGGCAGGCAAATGTGCATGGCCGCAGTATTACAATAGCCAAGACATGGAAGCAACCGAAAAGTCCATCAACAGATGAGTGGACAAAGAAGAACTGGTACATGCAGAGATGGAATACTAGCCAAGGAAAACAAGGACACAATGCCATTTGCAGGACCATGGATGAGTCTAGAGGTAATCACGCGACTTGTAGTAAGTCAGAAAGAGAAAGACACATATCGTATGATATCACTTATAGGTGTTACCTAAAAATTGATACCAGTGAACATACTTCCACAGAGAAGGGCAATCACAGATTCATTAAACAAACTTATGGTTCACCAATGGAAAGGTGTGAGGATTGGATACATTAAGATATTGGGGTTAACAGACATATACAAACACAGGTGAAGTATATAATCCCCAAAGACCTACGGAATACCAAGAGAAGACTACTCAATATTCTGTCTTAACGTACATGGGGAAAGGATCCCAGGAAGAATAGGCATATGTATATGTGTAAAAGAACCACATCTTGCACACCTAGAAGAAGCCAAACACTGTAATCAAACTTGCTGTGATAAAAAAATAAAAATTAAATTAAAAAAACGAATAAGAAGTCGTGAGACATGAACTTAAGGGGCTTCTTCCTGGCACATTCCGTTCTAAATTACAACCTAGAACACGACTTCCATTGAGGCTCTGTTGCCCTAGTAACCAGATTTGGTAAAGGAGAACTGCTGCCACCTTGTGGCCGTTTCACACAACAGCAGCTTTAATCCCAGCACCAATGGTCAGTTGGTATTCAAAATAATTGCAGGCCTGTAAATCACACCTGCCCTGAAAACAAATCCTGGCGTCGTATATCGACCAAAAAATTCAAAAGACGTCCACATTTCAAAGTGACAGTTTCAAGAGGCATATTTTACACACATTTGCCTTCTGTTTCTTTTTCTTTCTTTCTTTCTTTCTTTCTTTGTTAAAAAATGGGAATGGAAAAAGGCTGAACATCAGGAATTAATAAAGCCATGCAAATCCAGTGTACAAAAACGTTCACCTCACGGCCGTCAGAACGATCATCAGCAAAAAAACTCTACAAAGAATAAATGCCGAAGTGGTTTTAGAGAACTGCGTACCCTTTAGCTGCTGGTGGGATGTAACCTGGTAACAGCCAGTAGTGAGAACAGAATGGAGGTGCGTTTCAGGGTAAAAATGGAGCTACCATGTGACCTGGTAGGCCCACTGATGGGTCTATCACCTGAGTAGACCAGAATCAAAAGACATAGGCTGGCAATCCTGCACTGCAGCAACATGTACCATAGCCAAGACCTGGAAGAAACCAAAATGTCCATCAACAGAAAAATGCACCAAGAAGAAGTCATCCGTGTACACAATAGAATATTAGCCATGAAAATGCATGGAAGATTGCCGTTGGCACCACCATAGAAGGATATAGAGATAATCACTCTACTTGAAGTAAGAAAGAAACCGAAAGACAGACATCCTATGACATCACTTATAGGCGTTACCTAAAACTTGATACCCATGAAATAATTTCCAAGAGAAGGACACGCATAGATTCAGAAAACCAAATTATGTTTAACCAAATGGAAAGGTGTAAGGAATGTATGAATTAGGATATGGGGGTTAACAGACATGTACTAATACATATGAAATATATGATCACAAAATACCTATGGAATACGAAGAGAGGTCTACTCAACACTCTATAATAATAAATATGAAAGGATCCAAAGAGGAATAGACAGATACATTGATAGGATGAACCAGAAACTGTACACCTAGGAGAATCTACATTTTTATCAAATTTGCTCTGATAATTAATAAAATTAAATTTAAAAACAAACAACAATTTAGGAGATATAAGCTCTTGGGGGTTTGCGATGGCACATTCGCTCTAACTTGCAGCTTACTAACACGATTTCCAGGAAAGCTCTGTTGCCCAAAAACCCAGAGTTGGAAATGTAGAAATGCTGCCGCCTTTTGGCCGTTTCCCACAAGAGCGGCTTTAAATCCACAGCTAATGGTCACTTAACATTCACAAGGACTCAGGGCTGTAAAGGACACCTGCCCTAAACAATTGTGCTGAAGTAGGGAATGGCCCAAAAAATTCGAAGCTGGCATATTTTTCAAGGAGATAGCATGGAGGGGTAAGTTTTACTCACTCATTTTCAAAAAAGAGGAAAATGGATGAAGGCTCAGCATCAGGAATTATTAAACTCATGCAAATCAATCCCCCCAAAAGGTTTCAACTCACACATGTCAACTACCATCAGCAAAAGTCTACAAACAATAAATGCTGAAGGTATTTTAGAGAACTGTATACCCTCTAGCTGCTGCAGAGATGTAAAGTGTTAACAGCTAATAATGAGAACAGAAAGGAGCTGCGTTTAAAAGTAAAAATTGAGTCACCATTCCATTCAGCAGGCCCACCGCTGAGCCTCTCACCTGAAAATTCCAGAGTCGAGAAGGCACAGGCTTCAGCAGCTGCACTGAAGGAATTTTCACAATAGCCAAGACACGGAAGCAAACAAAATGTCCACCACCAGATGAATGCATAAAGAAGAAGTGGTCCATGTACACAATGGAATATTAACATGGAAAACACTGAAACCCTGCTGTTTGAGGCACCGTAGATGAGCCTAGATATAATCACAGAACATGAGGAAAGCAAAAGACATATCCTATGATATCACTTATAGGCGTTATCTAACAACTGACACAAATGAACATATTTCCACAAAGAAAGACACTCACAGACTTAGAAAACAAACTATGCTTAACTAAAAGGAAAGCTGGGGGGAATGGAAAAATCAAGATTAGGGTTACCTAATACGTGCACAAATACCTATTAAATATATATATATATATCAAAAAGACCGACCATATAGCAAGGGAGGTCTATGGCACACTCTGCAATAATTTACATGAGAAGTGGATATGTACGTGAATATATATATATATATATATGTATATATACATATATATATATATATGTAAGGTACAAATGAACCATATTGTGTACACCTAGGACAAACAATAGTCTAATCATTACCCCGAATAAAATAACTAAAACAACGAACAAGAAGTAATGTGACATAAACTTATGGGGGTTTCTCCTGGCACATTCCATTTTAATTTACAACCTAGGAACAGGACTTCCAGAAAGGCTCTGCTGCCCTAGTAACCAGATATGGGAATGGAGAAATGCTGCCGCCTTGTGGCCGTTTCCCACAACAGCAGCTTTAAACCCAGTGCTAATGGTCACTGAATATTCACACTCATTGCAGGCCTGTAAATGACCCCTGCCCTCAACAAAAATCCTGGGATCTAAAATTGACCAAAAAATTCAAAAGAGGGCAACCTTCCAAGAAGACAATTTCAAGAGGTTAATTGTACTCTCCATTTTTTTCTGTTTTTCTTTACCAGAAATTTTAAAAGGCGTGAAAAATGCTGAATATTAGGAATAAATAAAGACATGCAAATCCACATTACAAAATCCTGCCATCTCACACCAGTCAGAATGGCCATCAGCAAAACTTCTGCAAGCAATAAATGCTGAAGGGGTTGTGGAGGGAGGCCTACCCTTGGTTCAACCTAGGACAAGGTAAGAGCCAGTAAGGAAAACAAAAAGGAGGTGCCTTGAAAAGGTAAATACTAAGTTACCATTCAATCAAGCATTCCCACTGCTGGGCCTATCGCCTGAGAGGATGAGAATCAAAAAGACACAGGCTGGGCTTCACTGGTGGCACAGTGGTTGAGAGTCTGCCTGCCAATGCACGGGACACAGGTTCATGCCCCGGTTCGGGAAGATCCCACATGCAGCGGAGCGGCTGGTCCCATGAGCTATGACTGCTGGGCCTGCGCGTCCAGAACCTGTGCTCTGCAACGGGAGGGGCCGCTGCAGTGCGAGGCCCACGTACTGGGAAAAAGAAACAAAAGACACAGGCTGGCAATCCTGCACTCCAGCAATATTGACCATAGCCAACACTTGGAAGCTACAAAAATGTCCATCAACAGAGGAATGCACAAAGGGAAAGTGGTCCATGTACGCAATGGAATATGACTCCAAAAAATATATATAATTTCAATTTAGAAAACCAACATAAGTAAGGAGACATCAGCATTTGGGCGTTTATCCGGGCACATTCTGCTCTAATATATGACCGAGGAACACCACTGCCAGGAAGGTCTGTTTCCCTAGTTACCAGATTGGGAAAAGCAGAAATGTTGCCGCCCGCTGGGCATTACCTGCAACAGCAGCTTTAAAACCTGTGCTAAGGGTCACTTCATACGCACCAGTACTAGAGGCCTGTAAATGAAACCTGCCCTCAAAATGTCTTGAGGGAGGTAATGGCCAAAATATTTCTAAAGGTCACACATAATTCAAGAAAACAATTTGAAGACGTAAGCTGTATTCACAGTTTGAAGAAAGAAAGGACATGCCAGAAAGCTCAGTTTCAAGGGATTATGAGACACATGCAAATCCAACCACAAAGAGGTATCAGCTCACACTAGTCAGAATAAACATCAGCAAAGAAACTACAAACCATAAATGCTGAAGGTGTTGTGGAGAAGTGCATACCCTCAACTTTAAGTGGGACGTAACCTGGTAAGAGCCACTAATGAGAGCAGAATGGAGGTGCCTTTAAAGGTAAACATTTTGCTACCATATGATCCGGCAGGCCCACTCCTGGGCCTGTAACCTAAGAAGACAGAATTGGAAAGACACAGGCAGGCAAATGTGCATTGCCGCAGTATTACAATAGCCAAGACATGGAAGCAACCGAAAAGTCCATCAACAGATGAGTGGACAAAGAAGAACTGGTACATGTACAGATGGAATATTAGCCAAGGAAAGAAAGGACACAATGCCATTTGCAGCACCGTAGATGAGTCTAGAGGTAATCACGTGACTTGTAGTAAGTCAGAAAGACAAAGACACATATCGTATGGTATCACTTATAGGTGTTACCTAAAAATTGATACCAGTGAAGCCATATCCACAGAGAAGGGCATTCACAGATTCATTAAGGAAACTTATGGTTCACCAATGGAAAGGTGTGAGGATGGGATACATTAGGATATTGGGGTTAACAGACATATGCAAACACAGGTGAAATATATAATGACCAAAGACCTAAGGAATACCAAGAGAAGACTACTCAATATTCTGTCATAACGTACATGGGAAAAGTATCCCAGGAAGAATAGGCATATGTATATGTGTAAAAGAGCCACATCTTGCACACCTAGAACAAGCCAAACATTGTAATCAAACTTGCTGTGATAAAAAATAAAAATTAAATTAAAAAAACGAACAAGAAGTAGGGAGACATAAACTTAAGGGCCTTTTTCCTGGCACATTCCATTCTAAATTACAACGTAGAACACGACTTCCATTGAGGCTCTGATGCCCTAGTAACCAGATTTGGTAAACGAGAACTGCTGCCACCTTGTGGCCGTTTCACACAGCAGCAGCTTTAATCTCAGCCCTAATGGTCACTTGATATTCAAAATAATTGCAGGACTGTAAATCACACCTGCCCTGAAAACAAATCCTGGGGTCGTACATCAACCAAAATATTCAAAAGACGTCCACATTTCAAAATGACTGTTTCAAGAGGCATATTTTATGCACATTTGTCTTCTGTTTCTTTTTCTTTCTATCTATCTTTGTTAAAAGAAAGGGAATGGAAAAAGACCGAACATCAGGAATTAATAAAGCCATGCAAATCCAGTGTACAAAAACGTTCACTTCACAGGGGTCAGAAGGATCATCAGCAAAAAATGTCTACAAAGAATAAATGCTGAAGGGGTTTTAGAGAACCGTGTACCCTTGAGCTGCTGGTGGGATGTAACCTGGTAACAGTCAGTAGTGAGAACAGAATGGAGGTGCACTTAAGGGTAAAAATGGAGCTACCATGTGATCTCGTAGGCCCACTGATGGGCCTATCACCTGAGTAGACCAGAATCAAAAGACATAGGCTGGCAATCCTGCATTGCAGCAACATGTACCATAGCCAAGACCTGGAAGAAACCAAAATGTCCATCAACAGAAAAATGCACCAAGAAGAAGTCGTCCATGCACACAATGGAATAGTAGCCATGAAAAGGCATGGAACAGTGCCATTGGCACCACCATAGAAGGATACAGAGATAATCACCCTACTTGAAGTAAGAAAGAAACCGAAAGACAGACATCCTATGACATCACTTATAGGCGTTACCTAAAAATGGATACCCATGAAATAATTTCCAAGAGAAGGACACGTATAGATTCAGAAAACCAAATTATGTTTAACCAAATGGAAAGGTGTAAGGAATGTATGAATTAGGACATGGGGGTTAACAGACATGTACTAATACATATGAAATGTATAATCACAAAATACCTAAGGAATGCGAAGGGAGGTCAACTCAACACTCTATAATAACATACACGGGAAAGGATCCAAAGAGGAATAGACAGATACATTGATAGGATGAACCAGAAACTGTACACCTAGGAGAATCTACATTTTTATCAAATTTGCTGTGATAATTAATAAAAATTTAATTTAAATAACAAACAACAGTTTAGGAAATATAAGCTCTTGGGGGGCGGTGCTGGCACATTCCACTCCTATTTGCAGCTTACTAACACGATTTCCAGGAAAGCTCTGTTGCCCAAAAACCCAGAGTTGGAAGTATAGAAATTCTGCCGCCTTGTGGCTGTTTCCCACAAGAGCGGCTTTAAACCCACAGCTAATTGTCACTTGACATTCACAAGGACTCAGGGCTGTAAAGGACACCAGCCCTAAACAATTGTGCAGAGGTAGGGAATGGCCAAAAAAATTCAAAACTGGCAAATTTTTCAAGAAAATTGTATGAAGAGGTAAGTTTGACTCACTCTCTTTAAAAAAAAAAAGGAAAACGGATAAAAGCTCAAACTCAGTAATTATTATGACTCATGCAAATCTAATCTCCAAAATGTTTCAACTCACACCAGTCGACTGGCCATCAGCAAAAAGTCTAGAAACAATAAATATTGAAGGGGTTTTTGGGAACTCTGTACCCTCTAGCTGCTGGTGAGATGTAACGTGGTAACAGCAAATAATGAGAACAGAAGGGCGCTGCTATTAAAATAAAAATTGAGGTAACGTTCAATCAAGCAGTCACACCACTGGGCTTCTCACCTGAGACCAGAATCGAGAAGACCCGGTCTGCAAAGGCTGCACTGCAGCCTTATTCACAATAGCCAAGTCAGTGAAGCAACCAAAATGTCCATCAACAGATGAATGGATAAAGAAGAAGTGGTCCATGTACACAACACAATATTAGCCATGGAAAACAATGAAACACTGCTATTTGAGGCACCATAGATGAGCTTGGAGATAATCACAGAACATGAGGTAAGTCAGAAAGCAAAAGACCTATATCTTATGATATCACTTATAGGCGTTATCTAATAACTCACACAAATGAACATATTTCCACAGAGAAAGACACTCACAGACTTAGAAGTATGCTTATCTAAAAGGATAGGTGGGCGGAATGGTAAATTAAGATTAGTGTTACCATACGTATACAAATACATATTATAAACATATATCAAAAACAATGACCATATAGCAAGGGAGGTCTACAGAACACTCTAATATTTTACATGGGAAGAGGATCTGAACATGAATAGACATATATATTGTACAAATAAACCAGACTGTGTACAACTGGACAAACAATATCTAAACATTACCCCAATTAAATAAATTTTAAAAACCAAGAGGAAGTAATGAGACATAAACTTATGGGCGTTTCTCCTGGCACATTCCATTCTAACTTACAACCTAGGAACACAACTTCCAGAAAGGCTCTTCTGCCCTAGTAACCAGATTTGGGAATGGAGAAATGCTGCCGCCTTGTGGCCGTTTCCCACAACAGCATCTTTAAACCCAGTGCTAATGGTCACTAAATATTCACCAAACTTGCAGTTCTGTAATGACACCTGCCCTCCAAAAAAATCCTGGGGTTGAATATCGACCTAAAATTCAAAAGAGGGCAACATTCCAAGAAGACAGTTTCAAGAGATATATTGTACTCACATTGTTTTTTAACAGAAAAAAAAGACTTTGAAAAATGATGAATTTTAGGAATTTTTAAAGACATGCAATCCCAAATTACAAAAACCTTTCAGGTCACAGCAGTCAGAATGGCCATTAGCAAAAATGCTGCAAACAATAAAGGCATTGTGGAGAAATTCGTACCGTCGGTTCTAAGGGGGACATGGTAAGAGCCACTAATGAAAACACAATGTAGGTGCTTTGAAAAGGTCAACATTGATCTACTAGTCAATGAGTCACACCCACTGCTGGGCCTATCACCTGAGAAACTGAGAATCAAAAAGTCACAGGCTGGCAATCTTGCACTCCAGCAATATTTAATATAGCCAACACTTGGAAGCAACAAAAATGTCCATCAACAGAGGAATGCACCAAGAAGTTGTCCATATACCTAATGGAATATTACTCCAATAAAAATATAAATTAAATTAAAAAAACAAATAAAAGTAAGGAGACATCAGCTTTTGGGGGTTCATACGGGCACATTCCACTCTAATTTATAACCGAGGAAGATCACTGGCCTGAAGGTCTGTTTCCCTAGTACCAGCATGGGGAATGAAGAAAGGCTGCTGCATTCTGGCTGTTACCTACAAAAGCAGCTTTAAAGCCTGTGCTAATGGTCACTGCATGTGAACAAGTACTGCAGGGCTGTAAATGAAACCTGCCCTCAAAATGTCTTGAGGGAGGTAATGGCCAATAAATTTCAAAATGTGACACATACTTTAAGAAAACCCTTTGAAGAACTAAGCTGTAATCACAGTTTGAAAAATAAAAAGGACATGCCTTAAAGCTCAATTTCAACGGATTATGAGTCACATGCAAATTCAGCTACAAAGATGTATCAGCTCACACCAGTCAGAATATCCGTCAGCAAGAAAACTACAAACAATAAATGCTGAAAGTGTTGTGGAGAAATGCATACCCTCAACTTTAAGAGGGATGTAACCTGGAAAGAGCCATTAATGAGAACAGAATCGTGGTGCATTTAAACGGTAAACCCTGAGATACCATATGATACAGGAGGCCCACTCCTGGGCCTATAACATAAGAAGACAGAATTGGAAAGACACAGGCAGGCAAATGTGCATTGCAGCAGTATTACAATAGCCAAGACATGGAGGCAACCAAAAAGTCCATCCAGAAGTGAGTGGACAAAGAAAAACTGGTACATGTACAGATGGAATATTAGCTAGGGATAAAAAATGAAACAATGCCATTTGCAGCTCCATAGATGATTCTAGAGGTAATCAGGCAAATTGTACTAAGTCAGACAGCAAAAGACACATATCCTATAATATCACTTATAGCTGTTAGCTAAAAATTGATACCAATGAAGATATTTCCACAGAGAAATGCAATCACAGATTCATTAAACAAAGTTATGGTTCACCTTATGGAAAGGTGTGAGGATAGGTTACATTAGGATATTGGGGTTAACATAGATATAGAAACACATGTGAAATATATAATCACCAGCGACCTACGGAATACCAAGAGATGACTACTCAACATTGTGTCATAACATACATGAGAAAACGACCTGAAGAAGTATAGATACATGTATATGTGTAAAAGAACCACATCTTGCACACCTAGAACAAACAAAACATTTTAATCAAATTTGCTGTGATAAAAAATAAAATTTAATTAAAAAATGAACAAGAAGTAATTAGACATAAACTTAAGGGGCTTTTTGCTGGCACACTGCATTCTAATTTACAACCAGAGCATGACTTCCATTAAAGCTCTGTCATCACTAATAAAGCAGCTTTATAAGCAATGTTGAAGGTAGCTTAAAAGAAGTCTCACTAATTATTGATAGTAACAAGAAAACAAACAAAAGTAAAAATCTCACTGCAAAAAGTATACATAGAGTAAGGGTAGTAAATCAAACACTTATTAAACTTCTGTAAAGTATAAATGACAACAGTAGTATGCTTTGTTAAAAAGAGACAGCCCAAATAAATCAGAAGTGAAAGAGATGATGTTACAACAGCCACCACAGAAATACAAAGTATCCTAAGATACACACAGGGTAACTCAGGGCTCAGACTGGACAGAGCCCACTCTCCATTCCCCTGTACATGACTTACAGGAGCCTCAGGAACTGAGGAGGGGGTCCCTGAGGAGAGGCACAAGATAGAAGATGTTAGGCATTAACATGACTGCATTCATCTTAAACGTGCCTGAACTACATTCACACGAGATGATTTTGTCCTGTATGTACATCGGCACCTCTCATCGGAACTGCAGATCTTTGGCTTCACCACCACTACTGACAGCAGTAGCTTCACCTGCTGTGGACCATCTCCTATAGGATTTCTAGAACCACAAAGCATCGAAGCTTCACAGGACCCAGAGTCTGTGCGACTCTACTCCAAGTCTCAACTGCACTCAGAGACTCAGAGTCTCAACAGAGACTCCACTCTTGGAGGGCACACACAAAGTAGTGTGCACATCAGGACCCAGGGGAAGGAGTAGTCACCCCATAGGCAAATGGCCATACCTAACTGCTAGTGTTAGAGGGTCCCCTGCAGAGGCGGGGAGTGGCTGTGGCTCACCATGGGGACAACGACACTGGAAGCAGAAGTTCTGGGAAATACTCCTTGCCATGAGCCCTCCCAGAGTCCGCCATTAGCCCCACCAAGAGCAAGGTAGGCTCCAGTGCTGGGTCGCTTCAGACCAAACAACCAACAGGGAGGGAACCCAGCCCCATGCTTCAGCAGACAAGCAGATTAAACTTTTTATTATAACTTTATTTAATCCACAGACAAGCAGATTAAAGCTCTGCCCACCAGAGCATCACCCAGCTCTACCCACCACCAGTCCCTCCCATAAGGAAGCTTGCACAAGCCTCTAAGATAGACTCAATCACTGGAGAGCAGACTCAATCACTGGAGAGCAGACAGCAGAAACAAGAAGAACTACAATTCTGCAGCCTGTGGAAGGAAAACCACATTCACTGAAAGATAGAGAAAATGAAAATGCAGAGGACTTTATACCAAATCAAGGAACAAGATAAATCCTCAGAAAAACAATGAAATGAGGTGGGGATAGGCAACCTTCCAGTAAAAGAATTTGGAATAATGATAGTGAAGATGATCCAAGACCTTGGAAAAAGAATGGAGGCAAAGATCAAGAAGATGCAAGAAATGCTTAACAAAGACCTAGAAGAATTAAGGAACAAACACCTAGAAAAATTAAAGAACAAACAAACAGAGATGAACAATACAATAACTGAAATGAAAAATACACTAAAAGGAATCAGTAGCAGAATAACTGTGGCAGAAGAACGGATAAGTGACCTGGAAGACAGAAAGGTGGAAATCACTGCTGTGGAACAGAATAAAGAAAAAGAATAAAAATAAATGAAGACACACTAAGAGACCTCTGGGACAACATTAAACACAATAACATTCACATTATAGGGGTCCCAGATGAAGAAGAGAGAGAGAAAGGACCTGAGAAAATATTTGAAGAGATTACAGTCGAAAACTTCCCTAGCATGGGAAAACAAATAGCCACCAAAGTCCACAAAGTGCAGAGAGTCCCAGGCAGGATAAACCAAAAGAGAAAAATGCCGAGACACACAGTAACCAAACTGACGAAAATTAAAGACAAAGAAAAATTACTGAAAGCAACAAGGGAAAAATGACAAATAACAAATAACATACAACAGAACTCCCATAAGGTTAACAGCTGATTTCTCAGCAGAAAATCTACAAGTCAGAAGGGAGTGGCATGATAAATTTAAAGTGATGAAAGGGAAAAACCTACCACCAAGAGTACTCCACCCAGCAAGGATCTCATTCAGATTTGGCAGAGAAATCAAAAGCTTTACAGACAAGCAAAAGCTAAGAGAATTCAGCACCACGAAGGCAGCTCTAAAACAAATGCTAAAGGAACTCCTCTAAGTGGGAAACACAAGAGAAGAAAAGGACCCACCAAGACAAACCCATAACAATTAAGAAAATAGTAATAGGAACATACATATCGATAATTACCTTAAACGTGAATGGATTAAATGCTCCAACCAAAAGACACAGGCTCGCTGAATGGATACAAAAACAAGACCCATATATATGCTGTCTACAAGAGACCCATTTCAGACCTAGGGACACATACAGACTGAAAGTCAGGGGATGGAAAAATATATTCCATGCAAATGAAAATCAAAAGAAAGCTGGAGTAGCAATACTCATATCAGATGAAATAGATTTTAAAATAAAGAATGTTACAAGAGACAAGTAAGGGCACTACATAATGATCGAGGGATCAATCCAAAAAGACATAACAATTATAAATATATATGTACCCAACATAGGAGCACCTCAATATATAAGGCAACTGCTAACAGTTATAAAAGAGGAAATAGACAGTAACACAATAATAGCGGGGGACTTTACAACCACACTTACACCAGTGGAGATCATCCAGACAGAAAATTAATAAGGAAACACAAGCTTTAAATGACACAATAGACCAGATAGATTTAATGGATATTTATAGGACATTCCATCCCAAAACAGCAGATTACACGTTCTTCTCAATGGCACATGGAACATTCTCCGGGATAGATCACATCTTGGGTCAAAAATAAAGCCTCAGTAAATTTAAGAAAACTGAAATGATATCAAGCAGCTGTTCTGACCACAATGCTATGAGATTAGAAATTAATTACAGGGGAAAAAACGTAAAACACACAAACACATGGAGGCTAAACAATACGTTACTAAATAACCAAGAGATCGCTGAAGAAGTAAAAGAAGAAATCAAAAACTACCTAGAGACGAATGACAACAAAAACATGATGATCCAAAACCTATGGGATGCAGCAAAAGCAGTTCTAAGAGGGAAGTTTATAGCAATACAAGCCTACCTCAAGAAACCAGAAAAATCTCAAATAAACAACCTAACCTTACACCTAAAGGAACTAGAGAAAGAAGAACAAAACCCAAAGTTAGTAGAAGGAAAGATATCATAAAGATCAGAGCCAAAATAAATGAAATAAAAGCAGTAGCAAAGATCAATAAAACTAAAAGCTGGTTCTTTGAGAAGATAAACAAAAATGATAAACCTTTAGCCAGACTCAAGAAAAAGAGGGAGAGGACTCAAATCAATAAGATTAGAAATGAAAAAGGAGAAGTTGCAACAGACACCACAGAAATACAAAGCATCCTAAGAGACTACTACAAGCAACTCTATGCCAATAAAATGGACAACCTGGAGAAATGGACAAATTCTTAGAAAGGTATAACCTTCCAAGACTGAACCAGGAAGAAATAGAAAATATGAACAGACCAATCACAAGTAATGAAATTGAAACTGTGATTAAAAATCTTCCAACAAACAAAAATCCAGAACCAAATGGCATCAGAGATGAATTCTATCAAACATTTAGACAAGAGCTAACACCCAAACTTCTCAAACTCTTCAGAAATTTTCAGGGGAAGGAACACTCCCAAACTCATTCTATGAGGCCACCATCACCCTGATATCAAAACCAGACAAAGATACTACAGAAAAAGAAAACTAGAGACCAATATCACTGATGAATATAGATGTAAAAATCCTCAACAAAATACTAGGAAACAGAATTGAACAACACATTAAAAGAATCATACAACATGATCAGGTGGGTTTTATCCCAGGGATGCAAGGATTCTTCAATATACACAAATAAATCAATGTGATACACCATATTAACAAATTGTAGAAGAAAAATATGATCATCCCAATAGATGCAGGAAAGCTTTTGACAAAATTCAACACCCATTTATGATTAAAAAAAGTCTCCAAAAAGTGGGCATAGAGGGAATCTACCTCAACATAATAAAGTCCATATATGATAAACCCACAGCAAACATCATTCTCAATGGTGAAAAACTAAAAGCATTTCCTCTAAGATCAGGAACAAGACAAGGATGTCCACTCTCACCACTACTATTCAACATAATTTTGGAAGTCCCAGACACAGCAATCAGAGAAGAAAAAGAAATAAAAGGAATACAAATTGGAAAAGAAGAAGTAAAATTGTCACTGTTTGCAAATGACACGATACTACACATAGTGAATCCTAAAGATGTCACCAGAAAACTACTAGAGCTAATCAATGAATCTGGTAAAGTTGCAGGATACAAAATTAATGCACAGAAATCTCTTGCATTCCTATACACTAACAATGAAAGATCAGAAAGAGAAATTAAGGAAACAATCCCATTCACCACCGCAACAAAAATAATAAAATATGTAGGAATGAACCTACCTAAGGAGGTAAAAGACCTGTACTCAGAAAACTATAAGACACTGCTGAAAGAAATCAAAGATGATATAAACAGATGGAGGTATAAACCATGTTCTTGGATTAGAAGAATCAATATTGTGAAAATGACTATACTACCCAAAGCAATCTACAGATTCAATGCAATCCCCAGATTCAATGCAATCCCTATCAAATTACCAGTGGCATTTTCTACAGAACTAGAACAAAAAAATCTTAAAATTTGTATGGAGACACAAAAGACACTGAATAGCCAAAGCAGTCTTGAGGGAAGTTAAAAGAGCTGGAGGAATCAGACTTCCTGACTTCAGACTACACTACAAAGCTACAGTAATCAAGACTATATGGTACTGGCACAAAAACAGAAATACAGATCAATGGAACAGGATAGAAAGCCCAGAGATAAACCTACATACCTATGGCTAACTCATCTATGAAAAAGGATGCAAGGATATGCAATGGAGAAAAGACAGTCTCTTCAGTAAGTGGTGCTGGGAAAACTGGACAGCTACACATAAAATAATGAAATTAGAACATTCCATAACACCATACACAAAAATAGACTCAAAATGGATTAGAGATCTAAATGTAAAACCAGACACTATAAAACTCTTAGAGGAAAATATAGGCAGAACACTCTATGACATAAATCACAGGAAGATACTTGTTGACCCACCTCCTAGAGAAATGGAAATAAAAACAAAAATAAACAAATGGGACCTAATGAAACTTAAAAGCTTTTGCACAGCAAAGGAAAACATAAACAAGACGAAAAGACAACCTTCAGAATGGGAGAAAATATTTTCAAATGAAGCAAATGACAAAGGATTAATCTCCAAAATTTACAAGTAGCCCAGGTAGCTCAATATCACAAAAACAAACAACCCAATCCAAAAATGGGCAGAAGACCTAAATAGACATTTCTCCAAAGAAGATATACAGATTGGCAACAAACACATGAAAGGATACTGAACATCACTAATCACTAATTAGAGAGATGCAAATCAAACCTACAGTGAGGTATCACCTCACAGCAGTCAGAATGGCAATCATCAAAAAATCTACAAACAATAAATACTGGAGAGCATTTACTGCAGAAAAGGGAATGCTCTTGCACTACTGGTGGAAATGTAAATTGATATAGCAAATAGGGAGAACAGTATGGAGGTTCCTTAAAAAACTAAAAATACAAGTACCATACAACCCAGCAATCCAACTACTCGGCATTTACCCTAAGGAAACCATAATTCAAAAAGAGTTATGTACAACAATGTTCATTGCAGCTCTATTTACAATAGCCAGGACATGGAAGCAACCTAAGTGTCCATCGACAGATGAATGGATAAAGAAGATCTGGCACATATATAAAATGGAATATTACTCAGCCATAAAAAGAAACAAAACTGAGTTATTTGTAGTGAGGTGGATGGACTTAGAGTCAGTCCTACACACTGAAGTAAGTCAGAAAGAGAAAAACAAATACCGTATGCTAACAGTGATATATGGAATCTACAGAAAAAAAAGTTTATGAAGAACCTAGGGGTAAGACAGGATTAAGGACACAGACGTAGAGAAAGCACTTGAGGACACGGGGTGGGGTGGAAGGGTAAGCTGGGACGAAGTGAGAGAGTGGCATGGACATATATACATTACCAAATGTAACATCAAATGCTACTGGGAAGCAGCCACATTGCACAGGGAGATAAGCTCAGTGCTTTGTGACCACTTAAAGAGGTGGGATACGGAGGGTGGGAGGAAGATGCAAGAGGGAGGGGATACGGTGATATATGTATATGTATAGCTGATTCACTTTGTTATATAGCAGAAATTAACACACCATTGTAAAGCAATTATACTCCAATAAAGGTGTAAAAGGAAAAAAAAAGCCCAGAGATAAACCTACACACCTATGGTCAACTAATCTATGACAAAGGAGGCAAGACTATACAATGGAGAAAAGTCAGTCTCTTCAATCAGTGGTGCTGGGGAAAATAGACAACTACATCTAAAAGAATGAAATTAGAACACTCCCTAACACCATACACAAAAATAAGTTCAAAATGGATTAGAGACCTTAATGTAAGACCGGACAGTATAAAACTCTTAGAGGAAAACATAGGAAGAATACTCTGACATAAATCACAGCAAGATCTTTTTTGATCCACCTCCTAGAGTAATGCAATAAAAAAGAAAACTAAACAAATGGGACCTAATGAAATGTAAAAGCTTTTGCAAAGCAAAGGAAACTACAAACAAGATGAAAAGACAACCCTCAGAATGGGAGAAAATATTTGCAAACGAATCAATGGACAAAGGTTTAATCTCCAATATATATAAACATCTCATGCAGCTTAATATTAAAAAAAACAACCCAATACAAAAATGGGTAGAAGATCTAAATAGACATTTCTTCAAAGAAGACACAGAGATGGCCAAGACGCACATGAAAAGCTGCTCAACATCACTATTTATTAGAGAAATGCAAATCAAAACTACAATGAGGTATCACCTCACACCTGTTAGAATGGGCATCATCAGAAACTACAAACAACAAATGCTGGGGAGGGTGTGGACAAAAGGAACCATCTTCCACTATTGGTGGGAATGTAAATTGATACAGTCACTATGGAGGACAGTATGGAGGTTCCTTAAAAAACTAAAAATAGAATTACTATATGATCCAGCAATCCCACTTCTGGGCATATACCCAGAGAAAACCATAAATCAAAAAGACACATTCACCACAATGTTCACTGCAGCACTATTTACAATAGCCAGGTAATGGAAGCAACCTAAATGCCCACAGACAGATGAATGGATAAAGATGTGGTACATATATAAAATGGAATATTACTCAGCCATAAAAAGGAATGAAATTAGGTCATTTGTAGAGATGTCGATGGATCTAGAGACTAGCATACAGAGTGAAGTAAGTCAGAAAGAGAAAAACAAATATTGTATATTAATGCATATATGTGGAACCTAGAAAAATGGTACCGATGAACCGGTTTGCAGGGCAGAAATAGAGACACAGAGGTAGAAAACAAACGTATGGACACCAAGGGGGGAAAGCCACGGGGTGGTGGTGGTGGTGGGATGAGTTGGGAGATTGGGATTGACCTGTATACATGTATATGTATAAAATAGATAACTAATAAGAACCTGCTGTATAAAAAAAAATAAATAAAATTAAATTTCAAAATTTTAAAAAATAAATAAAATTTTTTAAAAAAACAGAAAAAAGTTCTTCCCTTCACACAGATGTATTTATATGAATGAATTATTTCCATGCTTATATCTATAAATACATAAAAGAGGAATAAAAACTACCTTGAATCAAAAAAGAAAAAAAAAACAGAACCCACCAGTTGTACAGAGGAAAACCCTATCAGGGCACTTGCTCCAGTGGTAAATAATTCTGAAGTTGGTCAGATGTGGGGAATCGTCCCCCATGCAGCCAGCAGTCCCCCTGCAAGGAGCGTCCTCATTGCAAAGCTGGGGGACGGTGCTGAGGCGTCTCTGAGTAAACGTGAGCTGAGCCCCAGGCCAGCTGCTGCTGAACTGTTCCCACCCTTTTCAGGTAAAACACCTGAACATGTACAAGGACTTGAAAGCCTAGAGGAAGGGCCGTGGAGCCACACCAGCGACAGCACGCAGCCCGACTTGGTGCCTGCAGGCCAGCCAGGATGGTCCTGGCCCTGGGTGCTCTTCTGGAAGCTTTCCATTTCCCTGCCTGAGGTACCCCTCCTGTCCCGGCCCCCACTGCTTTTTTCCTTCCTCACCTCTGCCTGGGGAGAAATTCCAGCGGAAGGTATGGGTGACACATCCTCTTCTTTAGCAGGTGGCAGCCTGGCAACTCCTGCAGAAAGTCCAGCAGAGCCCCACTCACACCAGGCCACCCACAAAGCTGTGGCCCCTCACTCCCTCCCACCAGCACAGCCCCGACACTGCTGACGGGGCAGAGAATATGGCGTCAGGCACAGCTGCAGGTGCTCTTGCTGCCTGGAGTGGTGTTTATATTGACCTCAACCCAGGCACACCTGGGGAGGGCTGGCCGGCAGAGTCAGGCTGCCCAGGTCAGCCAATCCTCACCCCTCAGGGGCTCACATTGCAGAAAATGGACCTCACTGAACTGGCCCGGTCCAAGGAACAGGTGTGGGCTCCTGAGAGTCAGGATAGACAAGGGGCTGCAGCTCCGGCTTGCTTTCTAATCATTTTATCTGGCCCATGAGTGGGAGACAACTTCAAGAAGACCCTCTCCTAATGAGAGGAACCCAGGAGTCAAGGAGAGGAGGGGTGATGGGTGGAGACAGAGGCCTGGTGCCCCGGCTGCAGTGGAAGTCTCTGGAAGACCAGGCAGAGAGAGGCCGCACAGAGTGATGCCCAGGGTCACAGACCTGTGGGAGCTGCTGTTTGTTAGTTCAAGTCCTGCTCTGAGGTGCTCTGTGTCAGCTCTGAGTGACAGGTGATCTGGGGTGCTCTGCAATGAGGGCTATGTGCACGGTTCCTGTGTGCCCAGCCCTGCCGGGGTACTTGCCCAGGGGAGCTCCGTATCCTGGGAGGGGCCTGACCATGAGGGCCCCATGGGCTGCTGGGTAGTTGCACAGGTGAGCTCCATAACCTGGGAGTGGCCTGACCACGAGAGCCCCGTGGGCTGCTGGGGACCTGCCCAGGTGAGCCCCATATCCTGGGAGGGGCCTGACCACGAGAGCCCCATGGGCTGCTGGGTAGTTGTGCAGGTGAGCTCCATAACCTGGGAGTGGCCTGACCATGAAAGCCCCATTGGCTGCTGGGGACCTGCCCAGGTGAGCTCCATATCCTGGGATTGCTCTGACCATGAGAGCCCCGTGGGCTGCTGGGGACCTGGTAAAGGATGTCAGGACAGTCAGTGAAGCCACCGAGGATATACATCCAGTAGTTCCTAATTCCTACACCCTGTTGGTCATTCTACCATCCACCAGGACATGGTATTCTGTATTAGACTTCAATGATGCCTTTTTCTGTATTCCATTAGTCCCAGAGTCACAAGAAATTTTGGCTTGTGAGTGGCAGGACTCAACATACAACAAAAACAATAATGCTGGGCCGTCCTGCCCCAAGGGTTCAAAAATTCCCACACCATCTTTGGGGAAATGTTAGCTAAAGACCTAAAAGTTCTACCTCTGGAAAAGGGAACCCTCCTTCAATATGCAGACGACATTCTTTTTGCCAGCCCTACTAAGGAGGCCTCTGAACTACCTAGCCAATAAAGGATAGAAGGTGTCCAAGAAAAAGGCTCAAATATCACAGATTAAGGTGACCTGCCTGGGCTTCATTCTCACGGAAGGTCGGAGAAGCCCATCCCAGGAAAGGGAAGAAGCCATTTGCAGCCTTACCCCTTCTAAAACTAGGAGACATCTTACGGGTTCCCGGGGAGGACGGGGTTTGCTGCATCTGGATCCCTAATTACAGTCTAATAGCTGGGCCTCTACATGAAACACTGAAAGGAAAAGATGATGATCCTTTTGAATAGAATCCAGAAGTGGCCTTTCAAGAATGGAAAGAGCAGTCAATTCAGACCCTTGCCCTGGACCCCCCTAATTTAGGTAAACCCTTTGACCTTTACATTCCCGGTCAAAGGTGAATCACTCTTGGAGTATTATTGCAAAAACTGGGACCACTTGAAATGGAAAAACGCAAGAATGCCCTCCAGGTAGGATAAACTATGGTCACCAAGGGCTTGGCCCGCCATCCCATCCGGCCAGGATACTGGGAGTATCTAAAAACCTGGAAATCAGCAGCCCACAAGGCCAGCTCCCTCCTAAGGGAAAAGGACACCACCCTTTAACCCATCATTCCCTGAAGTTGCAGAGGTCGCTCCATGGGCACATAGACCTGAGAGAGGAGGCCCTCCAACTCCAACCTCCAGAGAGACAACCAGGGGCAATGGGCCCCCATGACGACTTGTGTGACCATCACTTGACCTGGAGTTTCTCTCAGAAAACAACAAAAGTGTGCCCCAAAAGAGCAGACTACTGCTTGCAGGGCTTACTGCACCCAGAGGGGAGCTAATAAGCTTGGCGGGGGAACCATATATCACGCTGTCACCATAGAAAAGACACCGCGGTTATGGTGGCCAATGAGACCAGCTGGAATCCTGGCTACTTCAAAAGGCTGTTGACTCAGTGGTCGTCATGGTCCTGGATCACCACTGACTCTGGACTGTCTGGGAGTTGAGCGGGCAGGGCTCTGACACCTGGTGCTGTTTGTACATTAATTCAGGGGCCTAACTGAAGAAAGCACAGCCTACTGGTCAGAGCATCTAGGCTGGCAGAAACCGTCAGCCTAAGGTGGCAGAACAAATGTGGGGCGGGGTAAAACCTGCCCCCCCAGCGTCTCTGCGCATCTCTTTCCTGGACCCTTAAAGGTCATTAGAATCTATAACACTTCCAATGCTGGTGCTCAGGCAGATGAGCAGTGAGGCAGGAGGCCTGGGGACAATGAACCTCACCTGGAGGCTGCTGGGGAGAAGTTCTGCCCCTCCACCCCGGGTATGAGGACTCCCAACTCAGCACGAAGCAGTTACAAAAGAGGGGTCTGCACTCTCAGCACTCCCCAAGAATGAGGAACGGGACAAAAGGCAGAGGAGGTGTTTGTCACCAGCAAAGCCCATTAAAAATTCCTGGGAGATAAAAATAGAATCTGGGCAATAAAATAATGTCTAACCTTTTTTTCCTTTGTGCTTTGTCTGATTTCACGTGCTCCTAGGGTTCCGCATGCAGAGGTCCCACACCCGGCAGTTCAGACCTGATTTCCTAGTGCAGAATGGCTGGGGCGACACCTCAGCTCGCGGGGCCCTATGCAGACTCCGTGACATAGAGCCTGAGCTCCAGCCAACCCGGCCCTCGAGAGCTCCGTCCCCTCCCTCCCGCTGACGCTGCCAGGATCCGTACACAGCAGCCCAGCCCACAGCCCATGGGGGAGCGCACTTTCTCACCTCTCCATTCTCTGATCAAAACATAAAGTTTCCTTTGCTTCTGAACCAAACTCAGTCTTGATCTGTTGGCTCCAATGACACTGGGCAGGGGGACCCATGTTGCGGCCCACTCTGGAGGATCAGTAACAGAAATTGAGAACATTGTAACTTCAATGAACAGATGTGTGGGCCAAACTGTAATTAACATAGAGCAGTGTATAAGGCTTGGGTAAAATAAGATGTTTCTAAGACTTCCATTTGTTAGTTCCATCACTTTAATATAAGCAAGTTCAGTGAAGACGTTTGTCTTATTTGTCAGGTCAACATTAGAAAAATGAAGTGATTTCTTTACAAGAATGTACATCTAATACTTTTGGCTGAAGCTTCAATCTTGTTTTGAATGCTTTTCCATTGAAAATGATACCTCTCTTTCAGCTCCCCCATTTCTGAGAAGTATAAAATCTTATAATTTATTATTACCAAAGGGGAAAGGTGGGAGGAGGGATAAATTAACAGTTTGAGATTAACACATACACACTGCTATGTATAAAATAGATCATCAACAAGGAGCTACTGTATAGCACAGGGAACTACACTCAATATTTTGCAATAACCTATAAGGGGAAATAATCTGAAAAAGAACAGATATTTTTATCGACATCATCTATCAATGACAGATAAAATGTAACCTAAGGGAGGCCGATGGTGAGCGCTTCTGACCCTGAAGACTTCAATCATCTAAAGTTCGGACTCTGCCTATTTCCCAAGGCCCTTAATGAACATACATGTAGCCGTAGCTTAAAAATTCCCCAGTTTGGGGTTCAGGGAGGCACTGATTTGGAAAAATTGCTGGCGTTCTCCTTACATGCACGGGACCCTTCCTACTGCTAAAACATGCTTGTCACACCCAGAGGATGGTACACCGTTTGATCAGGAAGAGTTTGGAAAAGGCACCTCATCTCATCTCCTGGTGCTCGGGTTCACCCCTCCAGTGTCTTTCCTAACAATCTCCCCACTTGGGGATGTCAGCACCGTCAACATTCTGTTGCTCACGGTTTGGAATCTGTCCAGAGGATGAAGTGGAAGGATGAGAAACAAAGAGAGACAAGTCCTAGGTGTTCGGACAGGCACATGTCACTCTAATTTCCAATCAGGAAGATGAATTGACCAAAGGCTAGGATTGCCAATAGAAACAGAATAGGGCTTGAGGAAATCCCGCTGTTTTGTGGCCAGTTCCCAAAAACACAAGTTGAAAAATGGAGCTCAGGGGCACTAAAATTCACGAAACTGCAGAGTTGAAAATATCTATCATCAAAAATCGTCTTGAGGTAAGTCACCGTAAAGGACTTGTAAGCAAGGGAGAATGGCAGGAAAGGGATTTGAAGAGATAGAAAGGACAAGCCATTAAAGCACAAGAAAAGGGGCTGAACATCGCCAATGATGCAGTTGGCCAAAAAGGGTGTATGCGTTTTTTCTGAATATATTCAAGAAAAGGGCATACACCCTTTTTAGCCAACCAAACAGGTGAGCACTGGAAATCAATACTACAAAAGGTATCACTTCACATCAGTCAGAAGAGCCATCCTCATAAAGTGTAAACACCAGAAATGCAGGACAGGGCGAGGAGAAAAGGGAGCCCTGTGAGGCTGATAGTGGAAATGTAAATTGCCAACGGCCACTCTGGAGAAGTGTACTGTGTTTATTAAAACATCTAAAAAATGAGCTACAGAGCATACGGCACTTGCACTCATGGGCGTATATCTTGGGAAAAACAAAAATCAACACGACACAGGCACCCCAATGTTTACCGCCTCTCTGTTAAAAGAGTCTCGACTTCGATATAACCTAAATGTCCCTGGAAAGAAAAAATGGATAAAAAAGGTGTGGTATTTATGTAGAGTGGAATATTACTCAGCCCAGAAATCCATGAAATAAGGCCAGTTGCAACAACTCGGAAGGAGTTATGTATGATCATTCTAAGTGACATAAGTCAGAAAGAAAAAGTCACATATCATAAGATATCACTTAAAGGTGGAATCAAAAATGGCTACACATGAAATAAATTACAAAACAGAAACATAGTCAAATATGTAGAAAACACACATAAGTCTGCTAAAGGGGAAAGGTGGGGAGGGGTGAGGCATTATCCAGGAGGTTGAAATGACCAAAGATACCGTTCCAAATACCAAATTGATAATTGACAAGGCCTACATGGTACCTCAAAGAACAGCACTCAGCACACTCAAGTCACCGGAAAAAATATATATATGACTGGTAAGAATCTGAAAAAGAATTTATTGATGTCTCTCTGTACGTGAATCAAGTGGATGTACAGCAGTAAGAAACAGAGCATTGAAAATCAGCTGTAACCAATATAATAATAAATTTAAAAAAAAATAAAAGACAGTGAGACAGAGAAAAATTCTTACAACGTTTGCTCTGGGGCTGTGATGCAACATGGATTGAACACATCTAGACCCACGGCAGGATGAGACATAAGGTTGGAAACTGTTCGCGCTAAGAAAATTAGTGAGGTTGGGTGAGGAAATGCAGACCCTTTAAAGTAATACTGCCTAGGGCTTCCCTGGTGGCGCAGTAGTTGAGAGTCCGCCTGCCGATGCAGGGGACATGGGTTCGTGCCCCGGTCCGGGAAGATCCCACATGCCGCGGAGCAGCTGGGCCCGTGAGCCATGGCCGCTGAGCCTGCGCGTCCGGAGCCTGTGCTCCGCAACGGGAGAGGCCACAACAGTGAGAGGCCCGCATACCGCAAAAAAAAAAAAAAAAAAAAAAAAAAACAAATAAAGTAATACTGCCTGGTACCCATTCCAGGGTTCCCAAATCTGCAGGTTCAAGGGAATCTTCCTACAGCTAAAACATGCATGGGAAACCCAGAGGACTGTACGCCATGTGATCGGGATAGGTTTCTAAAACGCACCTCATTTTTCATCCCCTGGTGCTCGAGTTTGCCATTCCAGCCGCTTTACTAACAATCTCCCCCACTTGGAGAATCAGCACCTTTAACCTCCTGTCTCGTATGGTTTGCGATTTGTCTGGAGGATGAACGAGAAGAGGGGGAACCAATGACAGACTAGCTGTAAGTGTTTGGACGGGCACATGTCACTCTAATTTCCCATCAGGAAGAAGAATTAACCAAAGCCTCAGCCTGCCACCCAGGGAACAAGAATAGGGCCTGAAGCAATCCTGTGGTTTTGCGGCCAACTCACAAAAAAGCGAGTTGAAAAGTGGAGCTCAGGGGCAGTGCAATTCACAAACCTGCAGAGTTATAAAGGACAACCAACATCCAAAAATATATTGAGGTAAGGCAACGAAGAGGATCTGAAAGCAAGGCAGAATTGCAGGAAACAGATTTCAAGAGGTAGATTGGACTTGCCTTTAAAGCACATGAAAAGCAGCAGAACTTTGACAATGATGCGTTGGCCAAAAAGGGCGTATGTGATTTTTCCTGAATAAATTCAGGAAAAAACGCATACGCCCTTTTTGGCCAACCAAGCAAGTGGGCAATGCAAATCCGCACTAGAAAGAAGTCTCACTTCCCACCAGTCAAAAGGGCCATCCAAAAAAGTGTAAAAACCAGAAAGGTAGGACAGGCCATGGAGAACAGGGAGCCTTGTTATGCTGATGGGCAGGATGTAAATTGCTGACAGCCATTCTGGAGAAGTGTATGGTGTTTCCTAAAACATCTAAAAACCAGAGCTACAGAGCACAGGGCACTTCCACTCATGGGCGTATATCTTAGGAAGACTAAAAATCAACAATACAAAGGCACCCCAAAGTTTAGGGCTGCTCCATTTACAAGAACCTTGACTTTGGTACACCTTAAATATCCCAGGAAAGAGAAAACTGGATAACCGTACCCTAATCCTAACCCGTACCCTAACACTAACACATACCCTAACATGTGCCCTAAAAATAACCCATTACTGTGCCCTAACCTGTACCCTAAACTGTACCTGCTCCCTAACCCTAACCCTAACCCTAACACTTACCCTAACCCTAACTCGTAGCCATACCCTAAAATGTACCCTAACACTACACTGTACCCTAACCCTAAACCTAACCCTAAACCCTACCCTAACCCATACCCTAACAGTAACCCATATCCTAACCCGTACTTGAACCCTAAACCGTAGCCATATCCTAAACTCTACCCTAACCCTAACACATACTGTAACCCTAACCCTAACCCATACCCTAACACAAACTCATACCCTAACAGGTACCCTAACCCGAACCAGTTACTGTACCCTAACCTGTAACCTAAACTGTACCCGTTCACTGAACCTAACCTTAAACCTAAACCTTATCCTAAACTGTACCCTAATCCTAACCCATACACTAACACTAATCTGTACCCCAACATGTACCCTAACCCTAACCTGTAACCATACCCTAAGCTTTCCCCTAACCCTATCCTGTACATTAACCCTAACACTAACCATAAACCGTACTTTAACCCATAATCTAATCCTTACCCATATCCTAACACTAACCCATATCCTAACCAGTACCCTAACCCTAAGCCATAGTCATACCCTAAACTGTACCGACCCGTACCATACCTCTAACCATAACCCTAACCCATACCCTAACAATAACCCATACCCTAACACTAACCCACTAACATACCCTAAACAGTACCCTAAACCGTACCCGTTCCTTAAACCTAACCCTAACCCTAAACCTTACCCTAACCCATACCCTAATCCTAACCCATACACTAACCCGTACCCTAACACGTACCCTAACCCTAACCCATAGCCATCCACAAACCTGTATCCTAACCCTGTCCTGTACCCAAACTCTACCCCAACCCTAAACTGTACCCTAACCCATACCCTAATCCTAACCCATACCCTAACCCATACACTAACCCTAAACCGTACCCATACCCTAAACTATAGCCTAACCCTAAGCCATACCCTAACCCTAAACCTAACCCTAAACTGTACCCTAATCCTAACCCGTACCCTAAAACTAAACTGTACCCTAACCCAAATCCTAACCATAACCTGCAGCTGTACCCTAACATGTACCCTATACCATACACTAACCGTAACCCTAACTATAACCTAACCCTAACTCTAACACATACCCTAATCCTAAACCGTACCTTAACACTAACTCATACCCTAACACGTACCCGAACCCTAACCCGTAGCCATACCCTAAACTGTACCCTAACCCTATCACATACCCTAACACTAACCATAAACCATACCCCAACCCATGCCCTAACACTAACCGGTACCCTAAAACTAACCCATACCCTAACATGTACCCTAACCCAAACCCCTTTTCGTACCCTTAACTGTACCCATTCCCTAACCCTAAGGCTAACCCTAACACTTAGCCTAAACCGTACCCTAATCCTAAACTGTACACTAACACTAATCCGTACCCTAACATGTACCCTAACTCTAACCCGTAGCCATACCCTAAACTGTACCCTAACCCTATCCTGTACCCTAAACCTAACCTAACACTAACCTTAAACCGTATCCTAAACTGTACGCTAATCCTAACCCGTAACCTAAATTGAACCATAACCCTCACACATTACCATACACTAGCCTGTAACCTAAACCGTACCCATTCCCTAACCCTAAAACTAACCCATTACCGTACCCTAAACTATACTCTAAACCATACCCGTTCCCTAACGCTAACCCTTTCCTGAACCCATACCCTAATCCTAACCAGTACACTAACACTAACCCGTACCCTAACAAATACCCTAACCCTGACCGTAGCCATACTCTAAATTGTACCCTAACCCTATCCTATACCCTAAACCTAACCCTAAACCTAACCTGTACCCTAAACTGTACCCTGTTCCTAACCCATACCCTAACATTAAACTGTACCCTAGCACGTACCTAACCCTTACCCATTACTGTACCCTAACCTGTACCCTAAACCGTACCCATTACCTAACTCTAACACTAAACCTAACCCTAAACCTAACACTAAACCGTAACCTAACCCGTACCCTATCCCTAACCTGTATCCATACTCTAAACTGTACCCTAACCCTAAGCTGTAGTCTAACCCTAACCTTAAAACGTACCCTAACCCATACCCTAATCCTAACCTATACCCTAACACTAACCCATACCCTAACCCTAAACCATAGCCATACCCTAAACTGTACCCTAACCCTAACCCTTACCCTAAACCATACCCTAATCCTAACCCATACCCTAACAATTACCGATACGCTAACACGTACACAAACCCTCACCTGTTACCATACCCTAACCTGTACCCTAAACCATACCTGTTACCTAAACCTAACCCTAACCCTTACCCTAACCTGTACCCTAATCCTAACCCATACACTAACACTAATCCGTACCCTAACTCATACCCTAACTTGTACCCTAACTCTAACCCATAGCCATACCCTAAATTGTACCCTAAACCTATCCTGTACCCTAACCCTAACTTAAAACTAACCCTAAACCGTAACCTAACTTGTACCCTAATCCTAACCCATACCCAAACAATAACCCATACCCTAAACCATACACTAACCCTATACCGTAGCCATATGCTAAACTCTACCCTAACCCTAACCCATACCATAACTCTAAACTAACCCTAAACTGTACCCTAAACCTAACCCATGCCCTAACACTAACCCATCCCCTAAAACATACCCTAACACTAACAAGTTGAGGTACCCTAACCTGTACCCTAACCTGTACCCGTACCCTAACCCTAACCCTTACCCTAATCCTAACGCGTACACTAACACTAACACATGCACTAACACGTACCCTGACCCTAACACGTTTCCATACCCTCACCTGTACCCTAAACCTTACCCGTTTGCTAACCCTATCCCAAAACCTAAACCTAACCCTAACCCTTACCCTAACCTGTACCCTAATCCTAACCCATACACTAACACATGCCCTAACACGTACCCTGACCCTAACACGTTTCCGTACCCACACCTATACCCTAACCCTAACCCTAAACCTAACACTAACTCTACCCTTAACCCTTACCCTAACCCATACCCTAATGCTAACCCATACACTAACACTAACCCATGCCCTAACACATACCCTGACCCTAACACATTTCCATACCCGCACCTGTACCCTAAACCTTACCCATTCATTAAACCTAACACTAACCCTAACCCTAACCCTAACCTGTACCCTAATCCTAACCCATACCCTAACACTAACACATGCCCTAACACGTTTCTGTACCCCCACCTGTACCCTAAACCTTACCCGTTAGCTAACACCAACCCTAACCCTAAAGCCTAAACCCTAAACCCTAATCCCTAAAGCCTAAACCCGAACCCCAACCCTAACCACAACCCGAACCCCTAACACAACCCCTAACCCAGCACTAAGCCAAACCCTAACGCCTAAACCCTAACCCCTAACCCCTAAACCATAACACCTAACCCAAACCCAGAACCATAAAACCTAACCTTAAACCCTAACCCAACCATAACCCTAACCCATAGTCAACCCCAAACCCTAACCCCTAACCCTAAACCCTAACACTAACCCATAACCCATAAACCCATAACCATAACCTTTAAACCCTAACCACTAACACTAACCCCCTAAACCCTAACCCTAACACTAACCCTAAACCTCAATGCTTAAACCTTAGCCCTAAACCTAACCCGAAAACCCAACCCTAACCCTAACAACACTAACCCTAACCCTAAAGCCTAAAGCCTAAACCTAAACTCTAACCCTAACCCTAATGCTAACCCCAACCCCTAACCCTAACTCCTAACGCTAACCCTAACCCTAAAATGCTAAAACCCTAAAACGCTAACCCTAATCCCTAACCCTAAATCCTAAACCCTAACCCTAAAACCCTAAAACCTAACCCTAAAACCCTAACCCCTAACCCTAACCCAAACCGCAACCCTAACTCCTAACCCTAACCATAACCCTAACCCTAACAACCCTAACCCTCTCTCACCCTGACACTAACCCTGACCCTGACCCGAACCTGACCCCTGACCCTGACCCCAACCCTAACCTCTAAACCCTAACACTAAACCCTAACCCTAAACCCTAACCCTAACTCCTAACCCTAACACGTACACTAACACTAACCCATACCCTAACACGTACTCTAAACCTAACACGTACCCTAATCCTAACCCGTTGTCATACCCTAACCTGTACCCTAAACCATACCCATTCCCTAACCCTAACCCATACCCTAATCCTAACCCTAACCCATACCCTAACATACATCCTAACCCTAACCTGTTACCATACCCTAACCTGTACCATTACCTACCCCTAACACTTACCCTATCCCGTAACCCTAATCCTAACCCATACAATAACACTAACCCATACCCTAACACATACCCGAACCCTAACCCATAGCCATAATCTAAACTGTACCCTAACACTATTCCGTACCCTAACCTGTACCCTAACCCATACCCTAAACCTAACCCTAACCCATATCCTAACCCGTACCCTAACACTAAACCGTAGCCATACCCTAAACTGTACCCTAACCCTAACCCGTACCCTAACCCTAACACTTACCCAAACCTGTACCCTAATCCTAACCCGTACCCTAACACTAAACTGTACCCTAACCTGTACCCTAAACCATACACTAACCCTTAGTCTAACCCTAAACTGTACCCTAACATGTACCCTAATCCTAACAAATACCCTAACACTAACCTGTACCCTAATCCATACACTAACCCTAACCCGTAGCCATACCCTAAATTGTACCCTAACCCTAAACCTAACCTGTACCCTAACCCTAACCTGTACCTTAAACCATACCCTAACCCTAAGCCGTACCCTAACCCATATCCTAACCCTAAACCATAGCCGTACCCTAACTATACCATAACCTGTACCCTAACCAGTACCCTACTCCTAACCTGTACCCTAACCCATACCCTAACCCTAACCCGTACCCTGACCCTAAGCCATACCCTAACCTGTATCCTAACCCTAACCTATACCCTAACACATACCCTAAACATAACCCGTAGCCATACCCTAACCTGTACCATAACCCATATGCTAACCCTAAGCCTACCCTAACTCTTACCCTAACCCTCACCGTAACCCTTAAACCCTAACCCCAAAACCCTAATCTTGACCCTGACCCTAACCCTAAACCTAAACCATAACCCTAAAACCCTAAAACCCTAAACCTAACCCTAAACCTTAATCCCCCACCCTAACCCTAACTAACCCTACCCATAACTAACACTAAAGTTAACCCTAACCCTAACACCTAACCCTAACCCTAACTCTCTAACCCAAAACCTCTATCCATAACCCTAACCCTAACCCTAACCTAACAAATGCACCGATGCTACTCCTATCTCAGGCCCAGACACTGTCCCTATATAAAGACTTGCTGCTGTCAATATCTATATCCTGACATAATCCTGAGCTTATATCCTGACCCACCTCTTACTAAAGTCCTGAAACTCACCTTAAGTGAACCTTGAGGCTGTCCCTAAGTGAGGACCTGAGGCTGTCCATAACAGAGACCCCAATAATGTCTTTAACCAACCATGATGCTGATCCTACAGAGGCACTTGTGCTGCTCCTAAGCCTTTCCCGGACACTGTCCCTAGATAAGGCCCTGATGCTGCTTCTAAATAAGGCTCTGATGCTCTGAATAACTAAGGCCTTCAAACTATCCCTTGCTCATTTACTGACATTATCCCTAGCCCATAACCTGACTCGATCCGTAGCTAATGTCCTGCCTCTTATCCTACCTAAAGCCCTAATGCTGTCCCTAACTAAGGCCCTGACTAGTCCTAACTCAGGTCCTGACACTGTGCTTAACCAAGGCCTTGACAATACTCCTAACTCAGGCCCTGACACGATACCTAACAAAGGCTCTGATGCTAGTCCTAACTAAGGCCCTGACAGTGACCCTAAGGCCTTGATACTATTCCTAACTCAGGCCCTGACACTGTGCCTAACTAAAGCCCAGACATGATACCTAACAAAGGCTCTGATGCTAGTCCTAACTAAGGCCCTGACACTGTCCCTAACAAAGGCTCTCATGCTAGTCCTAACCAAGGCCCTGACACTAACCCTAAATAAGGCCCTGACACTATTCCTAACTCAGGCTCTGACGCTGGTCCTAACTAAAGCCCTGACACTGTCCCTAACAAAGGCCCTTACACTACACCTAACTCAGGCCCTGACACTGGCCCTAACTAAAGCACTGACACTATTCCTAACTCAGGCCCTGATACTATCCCTAACTAGGGCCCTGACACTACTCCTAACACAGGCCCTCACACGATTCCTTTGAAGGCTCTGATGCTAGTCCTAAGGCCCTGACACTGACCCTAACTAAGGCCCTGCTGCCATAAATATCTAAAGTCCTGACACTATCCTGAGAATATATCCTAACGAATGTGTTAATAATGTCCTAAAACTCTCCTGATGTAAGCCTTGACACTGTCCCTAAGTGAGGCCCTGAGAATGTCTTTAACCAAGACCCTGATGCTGATCCTACAGAGGCCCTTCTGCTCCTCCTAAGCCTTGCCCTGGCACTGTCCCTATGAAGGCCGTGATGCTGGTCCTAAAGAAGGCCCAGGTACTCTCAGTAACTAAGGCTTTCAAACTGTCCCTCGCTCCTTTTCTGACCTTATCCCTAGTCCATAACCTGACTCGGTCCATAGTTAATGTCCTGCCTCTTATCCTACCTGAAGCCCTAATGCTGTCCCTACTAAAGGCCCTGGCTAATCCTCGCTAAGCCCTGACACTGTTTGTAACTAAGGCCCGGAAGCTGTCCCTAATGTAGGCCCTGCTGACAGCAACAACTAAAGGCCTGACACTATCCTGAGCTAATATACTGACCCATCTCTAACCAAGGTCCTGACACTATCCCTAAGGTAGCCCTGAGGCTGTCCTTAACATAGGCCCGGAAGCTATCCCGAACTGAGGCCCTGACACTCTGCCTAACTCAGGCCCTGATCATGTCTTTAACTAAGACCATAATGCTGATCCTACAGAGGCCCTGATGCTGCTCCTAAGTCATGCCCTGACAGTGTCCCCAGCTAAGGGCCAGATGCTAGGCCTCACTCAGGGCCTGTCGCTCTCCCTACATCAGGCTCTGACGCTGTCCCTACCTGAAGCCCTGACACTGGTTCTAAACAAGGCCCTGATACTCTCAGTACCTAAGGTGTTGACACTATACCTGGGTCATTTCCTGACACTATACCTAGACCTTAACCTAACCGTGTCTTTAGCTAAAGTTGAGCTTCTTCTGCCAGCTAAAGCCCTGAGGCTGTGCCTAACTCAGATCCTGAATTTAGTCCCAAGGCCGTGACACTGTCCCTAACTAAGGCCTAGATGCTGGTCCAAAGTCAGGACCTGATACTGTCCCTATCTAAGGACCTGGCACTATACCTAACTCAGGTCCTGACACTACCTAACAGAAGGCTCTGAGGCCAGTACTAACTAAGACCCTGACACTGTCCCTAACAAAGGCTCTGATGCTAGTCCTAACCAAGGCCCTGACACTGTCCCTAAGTAAGGCCTGAGATTACTCCTAACTCAGGCCATGACACGATACCTAAAAAATGCTCTGATGCTGCTCCTAACTAAGGCCCTGACACTGTCCCTAACTAAGGCCCTGACACTACTCCTAACTCAGGCCCTCAAACGATTCCAAACAAAGGCTCTGATGCTAGTCCTAACTAAGGCCCTGACACTGCCCTAACTTAGGCCCTGACACTACACCTAACACAGACCCTGACACTGTTCCTAACAGAGGCACTGATGCCACTCCTAACTCAGGTCCTGACAGTGTCCCTAACTAAAGTCCTGACACTACTCCTAACTTAGGCCCTGACACTGTCCCTAACTGAAAACCGGACACTACACTTAACTCAGACCCTGACACGATACCTAACAAAGGCTCTGATGCTAATTCTAAGTCTCTGACAATGACCATAACTAAGGCCTTGACAGTACTCCAAACTCAGGCCCTGACACTGTCCCTAAATAAAGCCCTGACATTAATCCTAACTCAGGTGCTGACATGATTCCTAACAAAGGCTTTGATGCCTGTCCTAACAAAGGCTCAGACACTGGCCGTAACTAAGTCCTTGACACTACTCCTAAATCAGGCCCTGACTGTGTCCTTAACTAAGGCTTTGACGCTACTCCTAACTCAGGCCCTAACACTGTCCCCAGCGAAGGGCCTTGGACGACTCCTAATTCAGGCCCTGACATGATACCTAACAAACTCTCTGATGGTAGTCTTAACTAAGGCCCTAACACTGACCATAACTAGGGCCTTGACACTACTCCTAACTCAGGCCCTGACACGATACCTAACAAATGCTTTGATGCTAATCGTACCTAAGACCCTGACACTGTCCTTAATTCAGGCCTGGACACTACCACTAACTCAGGCCTTGATACTGTCTCTACCTAAGGCCCTGACACTACACCTACCTCAGGCCATGACAGTGTCCCTAAATAAGGCCTTGACACTACTCCTAACTCTGGCCCTGACATTATACCTAATAAAGGCTCTGACACTAGTTCTAACCAAGGCCCTGACACTGTCTGTAACAAAGGCGCTGACACTACTCCTAACTCAGGCCCTGACACAGTACCTAACGAAGGCTCTGATGCTAATCCTAACTAAGGCCCTGACACTGACCCTAACTAAGCCCTTCACACTACTCCTAACTAAGGCCCTGACACTACACCTAACTCAGGCCCTGACACTGTCCGTAACTAAGGCCCTGACACTGTCCTTAACGAAGGCCTTGACACTACTAATAACTCAGGCCCTGATACTGTCCCTAACTAAGGCCCTGACACTACAACTACCTCAGACCCTGACACTGTCCCTAAATAAGGCCCTGACACTAAACCTAAAACAGACCCTGACACTGTTCCTAACAGAGGCACTGATGCTAGTCCTAACTCAGGCCCTGACATTGTCCCTAATAAAAACCCTGCTGCTGTCAATATCTAAAGTCCTGACAATATGTGAGCGTACATCCTGTCCCATATCTTACTAAGGTCCTGAAACTTTCCCTAAGTGAGCCTTGATGCTGTCCCTAAGTGAGGCCCTGAGGCTGTCCCTAACAGAGGGCCTGATAATGGCTTTAACCAAGACCCTGATGCTGATCCTACAGAGGCCCTTAAGCTCATCCTAAGCCTTGCCCTGGTACTGTCACTACTGAAGGCCATGACGCTGGTCCTAAAGAAGGCCCAGGTTCTCTCAGTAACTAGGGCTTCAAACTGTTCCTCGCTCCTTTTCTGACCTTATCCCAAGCCCGTAACCTGACTCGGGCCATAGTTAATGTCCTGCCTCTTATCCTACATAAAGCCCTAATGCTGTCCCTAACTAGGTCCCTGAATAGTCCTCACTAAGGCCCTGACACTGTCTGTAAGTAATGCCCAGAAGCCATCCCTAATGTAGACCCTGCTGATGGCAATAACTAAAGGCCTGATACTATCCTGAGCTAATATACTGACCCATCTCTAACTGAGGTCCTGACACTATCCCTAAGTCAGCCCTGATGCTGTCCCTAAATAAAGCCCTGACACTGTCCCTAACATAGGCCCAGAAGCTATCCCGAACTGAGGCCCTGAGGATCTGCCTAACTCATGCCCTGACATGATACCTAACGAAGGCTCTGATGCTAATCCTAACTAAGTCTCTGACACTGATCCTAACTAAAGCTTTGACGCTACTCCTAAATCAGGCCCTGACACAATACCTAACAGAGGCTCTGATGCTAGTCATAACTAAGACCCTGACACTGTCCTTAACTAAGGCCTTGACACTACTACTAACTCAGGCCGTGATACTGTCCCTAACTAAGGCCCTCACACTACACCTACCTCAGGCCATGACAGTGTCCCTAACTAAGGCCCTGACACTACTCCTAACTCTGGCCCTGACATTATACCTAACAAAGGCTTTGAGGCTACTCCTAACCAAGGCCCTGACACTGTCCCTAACTGAGGCCCTGACACTACTACTAACTCAGGCCCTGACACAATACCTAATGAAGGATCTGATGGTAACCCTAACTAAGGCCTTGACACTACTCCTAACTAAGGCCCTGAAGCTACACTTAACTCAGGCCATGACACTGTCACTAAATAAGGCCCTGATACTACACCTTAAACAGGCCCTGACACTATCCCTAACAAAGGCCCTGCTGCCATCAATATCTAAAGTCCTAACACTATCCTAAGCTTATATCCTGACCAATCTCTTACTAAGTACCTGAAACTGTCCCTAAGTGAGGCCTTGATGCTGTCCCTAAGTGAGGCCCTGAGAATGTCTTTAACCAAGACCCTGATGCTGATCCTACAGAGGCCCTTCTGCTCCTCCTAAGCCTGCCCTGACACTGTCCCTACCGAAGGCCGTGATGCTGGTCCTAAAGAAGGCCCAGGTGCTCTCAATAACTAAGGCCTTCAAGCTGTCCCTCACTCCATTCCTGACCTTATCCCTAGCCTGTAACCTGACTCGGTCCATAGTTAATGTCCTGCCTCTTATCCTACGTAAAGCCCTAATGCTGTCCCTAACTAAGTCCCTGAATAGTCCTCACTAAGGCCCTGATACTGTTTGTAAGTAAGGCCCGGAAGCTGTGCCTAATGTAGGCCCTGCTGATGACAATAACTAAAGGCCTGACACTATCCTGAGCTAATATACTGACCCATCTCTAACCAAGGTCCTGACACTATCCCTAAATCGGCCCTGATACTGCCGCTAAATAAAGACCTGAGGCTGTCCCTAACATAGGCCCTGAAGCTATCCCGAACTGAGGCCCTGATGCTCTGCCTAACTCAGGCCCTATGATGTCTTTAACTAAGACCGTAATGCTGATCCTACAGAGGCCCTGATGCTGCTCCTAAGTCATGCCCTGGCAGTGTCCTCAGTTCAGGGCCTCAGGGCTAGGCCTCACTCAGGCCCTGTCACTATCGCCAAGTCAGGCTCTGATGCTGTCCCTACCTGAAGCCCTGGCACTGGTTCTAAAGAAGGCCCTGGTACTCTCAGTAACTAAGGTGTTGACACTATCCCTAGGTCATTTCCTGACACTATCCCTAGATGTTAACCTGATCCTGTCCCTAGCTAATATCCTGCCTCTTATGCTAACTAAAGCCCTTATGCTGTGCCTAACTGAGGCCCTCAGTTGGGTTCCAAGGCCGTGACACTGTCCCTAACTAAGGCCTTAATGCTCGTCCTAAGTCAGGGCCTCATACTGTTCCTAACTAAGTCCCTAAAACTATTCCTAACTCAGGACCTAACACTGTACCTAACAGAAGGCCCTGAAGCTAGTCCCAACAAAGGCCCAGACAGAGTCCCTACGTAAGGCCTTGACAGTACTACTAACTCAGGCCCTGATACTGTTCAAAACTAAGGCCCTGACACTACTAATAACTCAGGTCCTGATACAATACCTAACAAAGGCTCTGATGCTAGTCATAACTAAGGCCCTGACACTCTCCCTAACTAGGCTCTGCTGCCGTCAATATCTGAAATCCTGACACTATCCTGAGCACATATCCTAACCCATGACTTACTAACATCCTGAAACTGTCCCTAAGTAAGATTTGACACTGTCCCTAGGTGAGGCCCTGAGGCTGTCCCTAACAGAGGTCCTGATAATGTCTTTAACAAAAACCCTGATGCTGATCTTACAGAAGTACTGGTGCTACTCCTAAGCCTTGTGCAGACACTGTCCCTAGATAAGGCCCTGACGCTGGTCCTAAATAAGGCCCTGATGATCTAAATAACTAAGGCCTTCAAACTATCCCTCACTCATTTCCTGACATTATCCCTAGCCTGTAACCTGACTCGGTCCATAGCTAATGTCCTGCCTCTTATCCTACCTGAAGCCCTAATGCTGTCCCTAACTAAGGCCCTGACTACTGCTAAATCAGGCCCTGACACTGGCCTTAACTAAAGCCTTCACACTACTCCTATCTCAGGTCCTGACACTGTCCCTAACTAAGGCCCTGACACTACTCATAACTCAGGCCCTGAGACGATACCTAACAAAGGCTCTGATGCTAGTCTTAACTAAGGCCCTGACACTCTCCCTACCTAAGGCCCTGAACCTACACCTAACTCAGGCCCTGATCATGTCTTTAACTAAGACCCTACTGCTGATCCTACAAAGGCCCTGATGCTGCTCCTAAGTCATGCCCTGAGAGTGTCCCTAGCTAAGGGCCTGATGCTAGGCCTCACTCAGGCCCTGTCGCTCTCCCTACGTCAGGCTCTCAAGCAGTCCCTACCTGAAGCCCTGAAACTGGTTCTAAACAAGGCCCTGATACTCTCAGTAACTATGGTATTGACACTATCCCCAGGTCATTTCCTGACACTATACCTATACCTTAACGTAACCCTGTCTTTAGCTAAAGTCGAGCCTCTTATGCCAACTAAAGCCCTGATGCTGTGTGTAACTCAGGCCCTGACTTATTCCCAAGGCCTTGACACTGTCCCTAACTAAGGCCTAGATGATCGTCCTAACTCAGTGCCTGATACTGTCCCTAACAAAAGCCCTAACACTAATCCTAACTCAGGCCCTGACACTGTACCTAACAGAAGGTCCTGACGCCAGTCCTAACCAAGGCCCTCACACTGTCCCCAACTAAGGCCCTAACACGATACCTAACAAAGGTTCTGATGCTTGTCCTAACTATGGCCCTGACACTGTCCCTAACTAAGTCCATGCTGCCATCAATATCTAAAGTCCTGACACTATCCTGAGCATATATCCTAACCCATGTCATACTAACATCCTGAAATTGTCCCTAAGTGAGCCATGATGCTGTCCCTAAGTTAGGCTCTGAGACTGTCCCTAACAGAGGCCCTGATAATGTCTTTAACAGAGACCTTGATGCTTATCCTACAGAGACACTTGGGCTGCTCCTAAGCCTTGCCCGGACACTTTCCCTAGATAAGGCCCTGACGCTGGTCTTTAAGAAGGCACTGATGCTCTGAATAACTGAGGCATTCAAACGTTACCTCACTCATTTCCTGACATTATCCCTAGCCCATAACCTAACTCAGTCCGTAGCTAATGTCCTGCCAATTAGCCTTCCTGAAGCCCTAACTTTGTCCCTAACTAAGGACCTGACTAGTCCTAACTAAGGCACTGACACTGTCCTTACCAAGGCCTTGACCGTACTCCTAACTCAGGCCCTGACACTGTACCTAACTAAGGCCCTGACAGTACTCCTAACTTAGGCCCTGACACGATACCTAACAAAGGTTCTGACGCTATTCTTAACTAAGGCACTGAAACAGGACCTAACTAAGGCCCTTGACTTAGGACTAGTGTCAAGGCTTTAGTTAGGGACAGTGTTAAGCCTTAGTTCGGACTAGCATCACAGCCTGTGTTAGGTATTGTGTCACGGCCTCAGTTAGGAATAGTGTCAGGGCCCTAGTTAGAGACAATATGAGGCCCTGACTTAGGACGAGCATCTAGGCCTTAGTTAGGAACAGTGTCATGGCCTTGGGACTAAATTCAGGGCCTGAGTTAGGCACAGCATCAGGGCTTTAGTTTGCATAAGAAGCTCAACTTTAGCTAAAGAAACGGTTAGGTTAAGGTCTAGGTATAGTGTCAAGAAATGACCTAGGGATAGTGTCAACACCTTAGTTACTGAGAGTATCAGGGCCTTGTTTAGAACGTGTGTCAGGGCTTCAGGTAGGGACAGTGTCAGAGCCTGACGTAGAGAGAGCGTCAGGGCCTGAGTGCCCTAGTGTCAGGCCCTTAGCTAGGGACACTGTCAGGGCATGAATTAGGAGCAGCATCAGGGCCTTTGTAGGATCAGCATTATGGTTTTAAGACATGATCAGAGCCTGACTTAGGCAGAGCGTCAGGGCCTCAGTTCGGGATAGCTTAAGGGCCTAAGTTAGGGACAGCCTCAGGGCTTTATTTAGGGACAGCATCAGGGCTGACTTAGGGATAGTGTCAGGACCTTGGTTAGAGATGGGTCAGTATATTAGCTCAGGATAGTGTCAGGCCTTTAGTTATTACTGTCAGCAGGGCCTACATTACGGACAGCTTCCGGGCCTTACTTACAGACAGTGTCAGGGCCTTAAGAGGACTATTCAAGGCCTTAGTTAGGGACAGCATTAGGGCTTTACGTGGGATAAGAGGCAGGATATTAACTACGGACCGAGTCAGGTTACGGGTTACAGATAAGGTCAGGAAAGGAGCTAGGGACAGTTTGAAAGCCTCAGTTACTGAGAGAACCTGGGCCTTCTTTAGGACCAGCATCACAGCCTTCATAGGGACAGTGCCAGGGCAAGGCTTAGGAGGAGCAGAAGGACCTCTATAGGATCAGCATCAGGGTCTTGTTTAAAGACAGTCTCAGGGCCTCTGTTAGGGACAGCCTCAGGGCCTCACTTAGGGATAGTTTCAGTACTTTAGTAAAAGATGGAACAGCATATATGCTCAGGATAGTGTCAGGACTTTAGATATTGACGGCAGCAGAGCCTAGTTAGGGAGAGTGTCAGGGCCTTAGTTACAACTAGCATCAGAGCCTTTGTTAGGTATTGTGTCAGGACCTTAGTTAAGAGTAGTGTCAGTGTCTTAGTTACAGACAGTATCAGGGCCTGAGTTAGGTGTAGTATCTGGGCCTTATTTAGGGACAGTGTCAGGGCCTGAGTTAAGTGTAGCTTCAGGGCCTTAGTTAGGAATAGTGTCAAGGCCTTAGTTAGGGTCACTGTCAGGGCCTTAGTTAGGGTTAGCATCAGAGCCTTCATTAAGTATCATGTCAGGGGCTGAGTTAGTAGTAGTGTCAGGGCCTCACTTAGGGACAGTGTCAGGGCCTTGGTTAGGACTAGCGTCAGAGCCTTTGTTAGGTATAATGTCAGGGCCAGAGTTAGAAGTAGTGTCAGGGCCTTAGTTATGGACACTGTTAGGGCCTGAGGTAGTATCAGGGCCTTAGATAGGGACATTATCAGGGCCTGAGTTAGTAGTAGTGTCAAGGCCTTAGTTAAGCACATTGTCAGGGCCTTAGTTACAACTAGCATCAGAGCCTTTGTTAGGTATCCTGTCATGGCCTGAGTTAGGGCAACTGTCAGGGCATTATTTACGGACAGCGTCTGGGCCTGAGTTAGGAGTACTGTCAAGGACTTAGTTAGGGTATGTGTCAGGGCCTTAGTTAGGAGTAGCACCAGAGCCTTTTTTAGGAATCGTGTGAGGGCCTGAGTTAGGATTAGTGTCTGGGCCTTAGTTAGGGATAGTGTAAGGACCTGGGTTAGGACCAGAATCCAAACCTTTGTTCGGTGTCGTGTCACGGCCTGAGTTAGGAGTAGTCTCAGACGCTACTTAGGGACAGTGTCAGGGCACTGGTTAGGACCAACAGAGCCTTTGTTAGGGACAGTGTCAGGGCTTGAGTTAGGAATAGTATTAGGGATTTAGTTAGGGACAGTATCAGGCACTGACTTAGTTCTAGCAACTAGGCCTTAGTTAGGGACAGTATCATGGCCTTGGGATTAAATTCAGGCCCTAAGTTAGGCATAGCTTCAGGGCTTATTTGGCATAAGAGGCTCGACTTTAGCTACAGACAGGGTTAAATTATGATCTAGGTATAGTGTCAGGAAATGACCCAGGTATACTGTCAACACCTTAGTTACTGAGAGTATCAGGGCCTTGTTTAGAACCAGTGTCAGGGCTTCAGGTAGGGACAGCGTCAGAGCCTGACGTAGGGAGAGCGACAGGCCCTGAGTGAGGCCTAGCATCAGGCCCTTAGCTGGGGACACTGTCAGGGCACGACTCAGGAGCAGCATCAGGGCCTCTGTAGGATCAGCATTATGGTCTTAGTTAAAGACATGATCAGGGCCTGAGTTAGGCGGAGTGTCAAGGCCTCAGTTAGGGATAGCTTCAGGGCCTGTGTTAGGGACAGCATCAGGGCTGACTTAGGGATAGTGTCAGGACCTTGGTTAGAGATGGGTCAGTATATTAGCTCAGGATAGTGTCAGGCCTTTAGTTATTGCCGGCAGCAGGGCCTGCATTAGGGACAGCTTCCGGGCCTTACTTACAAACAGTGTCAGGGCCTTAGTGATGACTAGTCAGGGCCTTAGTTAGGGACAGCATTAGGGCTTCAGGTAGGATAAGAGGCAGGACATTAACTATGGACTGAGTCAGGTTATGGGCTAGGGATAAAGTCAGGAATGGAGCAAGGGACAGTTTGAAGGCCTTAGTTATTGAGAGCACCTGGGCCTTCTTTAGCACCAGCGTCATGGCCTTCGGTAGGGACAGTGTCAGGGCAAGGCCTAGGAGGAGCATAAGGGCCTCTGTAGGATCAGCATCAGGGTCTTGGTTAAAGACATTCTCAGGGCCTCACTTAGGGACAGGCTCAGGGCCTCACTTAGGGACAGCATCAAGGCTCACTTAGGGACACTTTCAGGACCTTAGTAAGAGATGGGACAGGATATATGCTCAGGAGAGTGTCAAAACTTTAGATATTGACAGCAGCAGGGCCTTTCTTACGGACAGTGTCAGGGCCTGAGTTAGGACTAGCATCAGTGCCTCTGTTAGGAACAGTGTCAGGGCCTGTTTTAGGTGTAGTATCAGGGCCTTATTTAGGGATACTGTCAGGGCCTGAGTTAAGTGTAGCTTCAGGGCCTTAGTTAGGAATAGTGTCAAGGCCTTAGTTAGGGTCACTGTCAGGGCCTTAGTTAGGGTTAGCATCAGAGCCTTCATTAGGTATCATGTCAGGGGCTGAGTTAGTAGTAGTGTCAGGGCCTTGGTTAGGATGAGCGTCAGAGCCTTTGTTATGTATAATGGCAGGGCCACAGTTAGGAGGAGAGTCAGGCCCTTAGTTAGAGACACTGCCAGGGCCTTGGTTAGGGACAGTATCATGGCCTGAGTTAGTAGTCGTGTCAAGGCCTTAGTTAAGGACAGTGTCAGGGCCTTAGTTACAACTAGCATCAGAGCCTTTGTTAGGTATCATGTCAGGGCCTGATTTAGGAGTAGTGTCAAGGCCTTAGCATCAGTGTCAGGGGCTTAGTTAGGAGTACTGTCAAGGCCTTAGTTAGGATTAATGTCAGAGACTTAGTTAGGATTAGCATCAGAGCCTTCATTAGGTATCATGTCAGGGCTTGAGTTAGGAGTAGTGTCAGGGCCTGAGTTAGGAGTGGAATCAGTGCCTCTCTTAGGAACAGGATCAGGGTCTGTGTTAGGTGTAGTGTCAGGGCATAAGGTAGGACAGTGTCAGGGCCTTAGTTAGGACTAGCATCAGAGCCTTGGTTAGGTATCGTGTCATGGCCTGAGTTAGGCATAGTCTTAGGACCTACTTAGGGACAGTGTCAGGGCCTTGGTTAGGACTACCATCAGAGCCTTTGTTAGGGACAGTGTCAGGGTCTTGGTTAGGACTGGCGTCAGGGCCTGAGTTAGGCATAGTGTTAGGGACTTTGTTAGGGACAGTATCAGGCCCTGACGTTGGACCAGCATCTAGGCCTTAGTTAGGGACAGTGTCACGGCCTTGGGGCTAAATTCAGGGCCTGAGTTAGGCACAGCATCAGGGCTTTAGTTGCCATAAGAGGCTCGACTTTAGCTAAAGACAGGGTTAAATTACGATCTAGGTATAGTGTTAGGAAATGACCCCGGTATAGTGTCAACACCTTAGTTACTGAAAGTATCAGGGCCTTGTTTAGAACCAGTGTCAGGGCTTCAGGTAGGGACAGCATCAGAGCCTGATGTAGGGAGAGCGACAGGGCCTGAGTGAGGCCTAGCATCAGGCCCTTAGCTGGGGACACTGTCAGGGCATGACTCAGGAACAGCATATCAGGGCCTTTGTAGGATCAGCATTACGGTCTTAGTTAAAGACATGATCAGGGCCTGAGTTAGGCAGAGTGTCAGGGCCTCAGTTCAGGATAGCTTCAGGGCCTGTGTTAGGGACAGCCTCAGGATTTTATTTAGCGACAGCCTCAGGGCTGACTTAGGGATAGTGTCAGGACCTTGGTTAGAGATGGGTCAGTACATTAGCTCTTGAGAGTGTCAGGCCTTTAGTTCTTGCCATCAGCAGGGCCTACATTTGGGACAACCTCCGGGCCTTAGTTACAATGTCAGGGCCTTAGTGAGGACTAGTCAGGGCCTTAGTTAGGTACAGCTTTAGGGCTTTACATAGCATAAGAGGTAGGACCGAGTCAGGTTACGGGCTAGGGATAAGGTCAGAAAAGGAGCCAGGGACAGTTTGAAAGCCTTAGTTACTGAGAGAACCTGGGCCTTCTTTAGGACCAGCAGCATGGCCTTCAGTAGGGACAGTGCTAGGGCAAGGTTTAGGATGAACATAAGGGCCTCTGTAGGATCAGCATCTGGGTCTTGGTTAAAGCCATTATCAGGGTCTCACTTAGGGACAGTGTCAGGACCTTAGTAAGAAATGGGACAGGATATACGCTCAGGATAGTGTCAGGATTTTAGATATTGATGGCAGCAGGGCATTTGTTAGGGACAGTGACAGGGCCTGAGTTAGGACTAGCATCAGTGGCTCTGTTAGGAACAGTGTCAGGGCCTGTTTCAGGTGTAGTGTCAGGGCCTTAGTTAGGACTAGCATCAGAGCCTTTGTTAGGTTTCGTGTCAGGGCCTTAGTTAAGAGTAGTGTCAGTGTCTTAGCTATGGACAGTGTCATGGCCTGAGTTAGGTGTAGTGTCAGGGCCTTAGTATGGAGTAGTGTCAAGGGCTTAGTTAGGGTCAGTGTCAGGGCCTTAGTTAGGATTAGCATCAGAGCCTTCATTAGGTATCGTGTCAGGGCCTTAGTTAGGGACAGGGTCAGGGCCTTGGTTAGGACTAGCATCAGAGCCTTTGTTAGGTATAATGTCAGGGCCAGAGTTAGGAGTAGTGTCAGGGCCTTAGTTACGGACACTGTTAGGGCCTGAGTTAGGTGTAGTGTCAGGGCCTTAGTTAGGGACAGTATCAGGGCCTGAGTTAGTAGTAGTGTCAAGCACTTAGTTAAGGACAGTGTCAGGGCCTTTGTTACAACTAGCATCAGAGCCTTTGTTAGGTATCCTGTCAGGGCCTGAGTTAGGAGTAGTGTCAGGGCCTTAGTTAGGGAAAGTGTCAGGGCCTGAGTTAGGAGTAGTGTCAAGGTCTTAGATAGGGTCAGTGTCAGGGCCTTAGTTAAGACTAGCATCAGAGCCTTTGTTAGGTACTGTGTCAGGGCCTGAGTTAGGAGTAGCACAAGGGCCTTATTTGGGGATAGTGTCAGGGCCTGAGTTAGGAGTAGCGTCAATGCCTTAGTTAGGGACACAGTCAGGGCTTGATTTAGGAATAGTGTCAAGGCCTTCTTTACGGCCAGTGTCAGGGCCTTCATTAGGGCAGGCATCAGAGCCTTTGTTAGGAATCATGTCAGCTCCTGAGTTAGGAGTAATGTCAGGGCTTTAGTTAGGGGCAGTGTCAGGGCCTGAGTTAGGAGTACTGTAAAGGCCTTAGTTAGGGTCAGTTTTAGGGCCTTAGTTACGATTAGCATCAGAGCCTTCGTTATGTATCGTGTCAGGGCCTGAGTTAGGAGTAGTGCCAGGGCCTAAGTTAGGAGTACTGTCAGGGCCTTAGTTAGCAACAGTGTCAAGGCCTCAGTTAGGACTAGCATCAGAGACTTTGTTAGGTATCGTGTCAGGGCCTGGGTTAGGAGTAGTATCAGGGCCTTAGTTAGGGACAATGTCATGGCCTCAGTTAGGGGTAGTGTCAGAGCGTTAGATAGGGACAGTATCAGTCCTGAGTTAGTAGTAGTGTCAAGGCCTTAGTTAGGGACAGTGTAAGGTCCTTGGTTAGGACTAGCATCAGAGCCTTTGTTAGGGACACTGTCAGGGCCTGAATTAGGACTAGCCTCAAGGCCTCCATTAGGTACATTGTTAGGGCCTGAGTTAGGAATAATGTTAGGGCCTAAGTTAGGGACAGTACCAGGCCCTGACTTAGGACGAGCATCTCGGCCATAGTTAGGGACAGTGTCAAGGCCTTAGTTAGGGACAGAGTCAGGGCCTCAGTTAGGGATAGCTTCAAGGCCTGTGTCAGGGACAGCCTCAGGGCCTTATTTACGGACAGCGTCAGGGCTGACTTAGGGACAGTGTCAGAACCTTGGTTAGAGATGGGTCAGTATATTAGCTCAGGACAGTGTCAGGCCTTTAGTTATTGCCGGCAGCAGGGCCTGCATTAGGGACAGCTTCCAGGCCTTAGTTACGGACAGTGTCAGGGCCGTAGTTAGGACTAGCATCAGCGTCTATGTTAGGAATCATGTCAGGGCCTGAGTTAGGAGTAGTGTCAGGGCCTTAGTTAGGGACAGTGTCAGGGCCTGAGTTAGGAGTAGCATCAGGGCCTTAGTTAGGGCCAGTGTCAGGGGCTTAGTTACAACTAGGGTCAGACCCTTCATTAGGTATCATGTCAGGGCCTGAGTTAGGAGTAGTGTCAGGGCCTTAGTTAGGACTAGCGTCATGGCCACTGTTAGGTCTCATGTCAAGACCTTAGTTAGGGACAGTGTCAGGGCCTTAGTTAGGACTAGCAGGGCCTGAGTTACGAGTAGTGCCAAGGCCTTAGTTAGGACTAGTGCCAGAGCTTTTTTAGGTATCGTGTCGGGGACTGAGTTAGGAGTAGTGTCAAGGCCTTAGTTATGGCCAGTGTCAGGACCTTAGTTAGGACTCATATCAGAGTTTTTGTTAGGTATCGTGTCAGGGCCTGAGTTAAGAGTAGTGTTAGGCCCTTAGCTGAGGACAGTGTCAGGGCCTGAGTCCTGACTAAGTCCTAACTGTCCCTACTAAGGACAGTTGACACTACTCCTACCTCAGGCCCTGACACTGTACCTATGTAAGGCCCTGATGCTACTCCTAACTCAGGCCCTGACACTGTTCCTAACTAAGGCCCTGACACTACAGCTAACTAAGGCCTTCACACTGGCCCTATCTAAGGCCTTGACACTACTCCTAACTCGGACCCTGATCATGTCTTTAACTAAGACCCTAATGCTGATCCTACAAAGGCCCTGATGCTGCTCCTAAGTCATGCCCTGACAGTGTCCCCAGGTAAGGGCCTGATGCTAGGCCTCACTCAGGCCCTGTCGCTGTCCCTAATTCAGGCTCGGGTGCTGTCCCTACCTGAAGCCCTGATGTTGGTCCTAAATAAGGCCCTGAGAGTCTCAGTACTAGGATCTTGACACTATGCCTAGGTCATGTCCTGACACTATCCCTAGATCTTAACCTGACCCTGTCCATAGCTAATGTCGTTCCTCTTATGCTAACTAAAGCCCTGATGCTGTACCTAAGTAGAGCCCTGAAATTAGTCCCAAGGCTGTGACACTGTCCCTAACTAAGGCCTGGATGCTCGTCCTAAGTCAGGGCCTGATACTGTCCCTAACTACGGCGCTGACACTACATGTTACTCAGGCCCTGACACTCTCTGTAACTAAGGCCCTGACTCTCTCTGTAACTAAGGCCCTGACTCTACTTCTAACTCAGGCCCTGACACTGTACCTAACAAAGGCTTTGATGCTAGTCCTAACTCAGGCCCTGACACTGGTCCTAAGTCAGTCCTCGACACTACTCCTAACTAAGGCCCTGACACGATACCTAACAAAGGCTCTGATGCTAGTCCTAACTCAGGCCCTGACACTTTTGTAACTAAGGCCTTGACACTACTCTTAACTCAGGCCCTGACAGGATACCTAACAGAGGCTCTGATGCTTGTCCTAACTAAGGCCTTAACACTGTCCCTAAGGCCTGACACTACACCTAACTCAGTCCCTGACACTATACCTAACAATGGCTCTGATGCTAATCCTAACTCAGGCCCTGACACTATCTCTAATTAAGGCCCTGCGGCCATCAATATCTAAAGTCCTGACTTTATCCCGAGCTAATATCCTGACCCATGTCTTACCAAGGTCCTGAAACCGTCCCAAAGTAAGCCCTGACACTGTCCCTAACTCAGGCCCTAAAGAAGATAGGCCTCACTTAGGCTCTGCTGCTGTACCTTAGTTAGGCTCTGACGGTATCCCTACATCAAGCCCTGACACTGGTCCTGATTAAGGCCCTGACGCTGGTCCTAACTAAGGCCCTGATGCTCTCAATAACTAAGGTCTTCACGCTCTCCCTAGCTCATTTCCTGAAACTATCCCTGGCCTGGAAGCTGACTCTGTCCCGAGCTAATGTCCTGCCTCTTATCCTCACTGAAGCCCTAATCCTCTCCCAGCTAAGGCCCAGACTAGTCCTAACTAAGGCCCTGACACTGTCTCTAACTAAGGCCAGAATCTATCCCTAATATAGGCCCTGCTGCCAGCAATAACTAAAATCCTGACATAATCCTGAGCTACTTTCCTGACCCATCTCTTACCAAGGTCCTGAAACTGTCCCTAAGTAAGCCCTGATGCTGTCCCTAAGTGTGGTCCTGAGGCTGTCCCTAACAGAGGCCCTGTTAATGGCTTTAACAAAGCCCCTGAGGCTGATCCTACTGAGGCCCTTATGCTGAACCTAGTCATGCCCTGATACTATCCCTAGACTTTAACCTAACCTTGTCTTTAGCTAATGTCGAGCCTCTTATGCTAACTAAATCCATGATGCTGTCCCTAACTAAGGCCCTGAAATTAGTCCCGAGTCCGTGAACCTGTCCCTAACAGAGGCCTGGAGACTCTTCTTAACTAAGGCCCTGACACTGTCCTTAACTAAAGCCCTGACACTACAACTAACTCAGACCCTGACACTGTCCCTAACTCAGTCCCTGACACTGTATCTAACAGAGGCCAGGATGCTAGTCCTTACTCAGTCCCTGACACTGTCTCTAACTAAGGCCCAGAATCTGTCCCTAATAAAGGCCCTGCTGCCGGCAATAACTAAAATCCAGACACTATCCTGAGCTAATATCCTCACCCATCTCTAATCAATGTCCTGACACGGTCCCTAAGAATGCCCTGTCACTGTCCCTAAGTGAAGCCCTGAGGCTGTCCCTAACTCAGGCCCTGAAACTATCCCTGAGGCCTTGACACTGTGACTAACTCAGGCCCTCATCATGTCTTTAACTAAGACCCTAATGCTGATCCAACAAAGGCCCTGATGCTGCTCCTAAGTCATGCCCTGACAGGGTCCCCAGCTAAGGGCCTGACGCTAGGCCTAACTCAAGCCCTGTAGCTCTCCCTAAGTCAGGCTCTCACGCTGTCCCTACCTGAAGCCCTGACACTGGTCCTAAGTAAGGCCGTGGTACTCTCAGTAACTAAGGTCTTGACACTATCCCTAGCTCATTTCCCTAGACCTTAACCTGACCCTGTCCCTAGCAAATGTCCTGCCTCTTATGCTAACTGAAGCCCTCATGCTGTGAATACCTCAGGCCCTGAATTTAGTCCCAAGGCTGTGACTCTGTCCCATATAAGGCCTAGATGCTCATCCTAAATCCGGTCCAGAACTGTCCCTAACTAAGGTTCTAACACGATTCCTAACTCAGGCCCTCACACAGTACCTAACAGAGGCTCTGATGCTAGTCCTAACTCAGGCCCTGACACTGTCTCTAACTAAGGCTCTGCTGCTGTCAATATCTAATGTCCTGACACTATCCTGAGCTAATTTCCTGACCCATCTCTTACCAAGGTCCTGAAACTGTCCCAAAGTAAGCCTTGACGATGTCCCTAAGTGAGGCCCTGAGGCTTTCTCTAACAGAGGCCATGATAATATCTTTAACAAACCCCTTAGGCTGTTCCTACCGAGGCCCTTATGGTGCTTCTAAGTCATGCTCTGACAGTGTCCCTAGCTAAGGCTCTGACTCTAGGCCTCACTCAGGCCCTGTCGCTCTCCCTAAGTTAGGCTAAGATGCTCTCCCTACCTGAAGCCCTGACACTGGTCCTAAATTAGGCACTGATGCTCTAAGTAGCTAAGACACTATCCCTAGGTCATTTCCTGACACTATTCCTAGACCTTAACCTAACCTTGTGTTTTACTAATGTTGAGCCTCTTATGCTAACTAAATCCCTGGTGCTGTCCCTAACTAAGGCCCTTTAATTAGTCCTGAGGCCGTGAACCTGTCCCTAACTGAGGCTGGAGGCTGTCCTTAACAAAGACCCTCAACTTATCTTTAACTGAGTCCCTGACACTCTCCCTAACTAAGGACTGAGGCTGTCTCTAACTAGGGCCCTGAGTTTGTCTTTAACTAATGGCCCCACTCTTTCCCTAACAAAGGCCCTGACACAGTCCCTAACTAAGGCCCTGACACGGTGCCTAACAACATGAGCTGTCCCTCATTAATGCCCTGATGTGGCCCATAAATGATGTACTGAAGCGGCACTAAGGTCCAGATGATGTCACTAGTGACCCAAAATGTCTCTTACTAAGGCCCTCAAATTACCTCTACCTGAGGCCCTAAAGATGTCCACAACTAAGTCCCTGACACTATCTCTAACTAAGACCCTCAAGTTATCTTTAACTGAGGCCATGACAGTGTCCCTAAGGAAGAACTTGACACTGTCTCTAACTAAGGCCCTGAGTCTGTCTTTACCTAACGGCCTCACTCTTTCCCCAACTACTCCCTGACACTGCCCCTAACCAAGGCCCTGACGGTGTGCCTAATTGCCTGAGCTGTCTTTCACTAATACCCTGACCCTGTCCATAACTAACACCCTGATGATGTCCCTAACGAACAGCCTGAAGTGTCTCTTACTAAGGTCCTCAAGTTTTTCTCTGAGACCCTGACACTCTCCCTAATTAAGGCCTTGACACTGTCTTTAAGTAATGGCCTGATGCAGTTGCTACCTGAGATGCTGATGCTCTCACTAAGACCTTGAATTCTCTACCTGAGAAGCTGACACTGTCTGTAACTAATTTCCTGACTTTTTCCTTAACTAATATCCTAATTTTGTCCTAAATAACACCCTGACACTGGTCCTAACTACGGCCCTGATGCTGACCTTATCTAAGGCCCTGACGGTGTCCCTAATAGACTTAGATGTCCCTCGCTGTGGTCCTGATCCTGTCCATTACTAAGGCCCTGAATATGTGCCTAAGTATGTATCTGACCCTGTCCTAAGGCCCTGACCCTCTTCCTAACTAAGGTCCTTGATGCTGTTCCTACAGAAGGCCCTGACACTGTCCCTAAATAATGGCCTGACACTGGTCCCAAGTATGTACCTGATCCTGTCCATAACTAAGGCTCTGAAGATGTCCCTCATTAAGTCTCTGGCACTGCCCTTAATAAGCCCCTGACACTGTCCCTAGCTAATGGCCTAAGCTATAACTTACAAAGTCCCTAACGCTATCCCCAAGACGCTGACACCTTCCCTAACTTAGGCTTTGATGCTGTCCCTTAGTGCCTAAGCAGTGACAAAATAACACCCTGATTCTATTACTAAGGCCCTGAATATATCCCTAAGAAAGTCTCTGAAGTGTCCCTAACTAATGGCCTAAACTGTCTCTTACTAAGGCCCTCAAGTTATCTCTGAGGGCCTGACAACACTGTCCCTAACTAAGGCCCTGTTGCTGGCCCTAACTAACATCCTGATGCTGAACCTAACTGAGGCCCTGATGTTCTTCCTAACTAAGGCCTTGATGCCCATTCTACCTGAGGCCCTAAAACTGTCTGTAACTAATGACCTGACTCTTTTCCTAACTAACACCCTAATTTTGTCCCTCATTAATGCCCTGACACTGGTCGACACTACAGCCCTGATGCTGGCCCAATCTAAGGCCTTGACAATGTCCCTAATAACCTTAGATGTCCCTCACTGTTGTCCTGACCCTGTCCCTCACCAAGGCCCTGACCCTCTTCCTAACTAAGGCTGTGATGATGTCTCTACCTGAGGCACTGACACTGTCTATAATAACAGCCAACTCTTTCCCTAACACCCTGACGCTGTCCCTAATAGCCTTATGTATCTCTCAGTAATGCCCTGATCCTGTCCATAACTAAGCCCCTGAATATGTCCCTAAGTATGTCTCTGATGCTGTCCTTAACTAAGGCCCTGATGCTCTCTCTACCTAAGGCACTGACACTATCTATAATAATGGCCTGACTCTTTCCCTAACTAACACCCTGATGCTGCCCCTAATTGAGGCCCTGAAGATGTCCCTAATACCCTTAGGTATTTCTCCATATCACCCTGATCCTGTCCATAACTAAGGCCCTGAATATGTCCCTAGGTAAGTCTGACGTTGTCCCTAACTAAGGCCCTGATGCTGTCTCTACCTCAGAATCTGAAATTCTAATGTCCTGACTCTCCCTAACATCCTGACACTGCCCCTAAGTGAGGCCCTGACACTCTTCTTAACTAAGGACTTGCCGCTGTCCCTACCTAAAACCCTGACACTGTCTGTAACTAATGACCTCTTTCCCTAACTAACACCACAGTTTTGGCCCTAACTAACTCCCTGACACTGGTTCTAATTATGGCCATGATGCTGGCTCTAAGGCCCTGAAGATAACCCTAAGTAACAGCCTGAACTGTGTCTAACTAAGGCTCTCATGTTATCTCTAACTGAAGCACTGATGCTATCCCTAACTTAGGCCCTGATGCTGTCCCTTGTAGTCTAAGCTGTCACTAAATAATGCCCTGATCCTGTCCATAACTAAGGCCCTGAATGTGTCCCTAAGTGCATCTCTGATGATGTCCTTAACAGCCTGAACACTCTTCAAGTTATCTCTGAGGCTCTGACACTGGCCCTTCCTAAGGCCTCACCCTGGGGTTGTCCCAGGCTGCTGGGCAGTTTTCTCTTGTCTGCATCTCTAGCCAGCTGCCTGCCATTGGCCACTCTAAGATTCTGTGATGCAGTGGTCCTACGTGGGATGTGCCTGTGTAGGCTCACCTGTGGGAGGAGAGTCACGGCCACTCTGCCTTCCAGGGGACTGCGGCTCAGGGTAGGAATCTCTCAGCCAGTGTCTGGAGAAAGGGTTCTGTGCCCTTGTTTGTTGTAAATCCCTTGGAGTTACCTCTAACATTTTCTAAATGGATATCCCCCTCAGCATATTTATAATTTAAATTATTTACCACATAAAAATTCAGGAATGACATTATTAGAATGAGCAGGAAAACACTGGATGCCCCCCCCCAGTGATCTATTACTTGGAGGATTTAAAATTCTAATGAGAAAACACTCACTCTCCTCACCCTCTTGGGCGTCAGCACAAGGTGGGAATCAGCTGCATCCTTTATTTATCCCTCTGATTTTCCAGAACCTTTCCTTCAAGGAGAAATCTCTGGGCTCTGCAGGAGCTGTGACTGGTGACCATCAGGTAAATCTGAGGCTGAAAAGCAAGAGGAAAAGAGATAGAGGAGGAGATGAGAATCAGTGATGGGGAGAAGCAGGGGCATCCCCATTCAATCGCAGGCCGAGAGTCTGGGTTAATCTCCAACGAAGCTAAGGACCACCAGGATCTGGCCCCACTGGCCTTGTCACCTGGTATGGGGACTGGGGACAGCCAAACCACCATGGCCACTCTCAGAGAAATAAAGAAGGTGGGAGGGCACCCCGAGAGCCAGATTGAAAATGTTCATGCTGTGAAACAATAAGATGCCCTTTTCGGAAAAGTGAAGACTGTTCTCTTGGTTCTCAAAGACTTGCAAATACTCTGTGTCCTTCTGGAGGCATGCTGAAGGCTTCAGCCTTTGAGGGCAGTAATGGGAGTGCACCTGGGCTCAAAACCACCCAGCACTCACTCCTTGAGGGTGCTGAGGATGACCAGTGTCCACCCCTCGGGTGCTGTGGGGCCTGAAATTCCCTGATCACCGAGGACGGGAGGGGCCACACAGACACTCCACTGGACCACCGGGGGCTTGGCTGGTGGGCTACAGTCCTTTATCAGATACATGGTTTGCAAACATCTTGTGCCATTTTGGATGGTGGATTATCTTATTGCTTGCTCCTTTTATACACAACTCTTTTTCATTTTGAGGAAGTCTAATTCATCTATTTTGTCTTTTGTTGCTTGTGCTTTTGGTAGATCTAAGATATCATGACCAAATCCAAGGTCATGAAGATTTACTCTCATGTTTTCTTCTACGAGTTTTATAATTTTCGTTCTTGCATCTAGGCCTTTGGTCCATTTTGCGTTGATTTTGTATATCGGGTAGGGGGAGGTAAGGGTCCAACTTTACTCTTCTGCATGTGGGTATCCAGTTGTTCCAGAACCTGTGCTAACTGTTTGGGAGAAAATACCTGCAAATGATGCGACCAACAAGGTCTTAATTCTAAAATATACAAACAGCTCATACAACTCAAAAAAGAAAAAAAATCAAAAAATAAGCAGAAGGTCTAAATAGACGTTTCTCCAAAGACATACAGATAGCCAATAGGCACATGAAAAGATGCTCCACATCACTAATTATTAGAGAATGCAAATCAAAACTACAGTGAGTTATCACCTCATAGTGGTCAGAATGGCCATCATTAAAATGTCTAGAAAGAAATGCTGGAAGGGGTGTGGAGAAAAGGGAACCCTCCTACACTACTGGTGGGAATGTAAATTGATGCAGCCACTATGGAAAACAGTATGGAGGTTCCTCAAAAACTAAAAAGAGAATTACCATATGACCCAGCAATCCCACTCCTGGGCACATATCCAGACAAAACTATAATTTGAAAAGATACATGCACCCCAGCATTCACAGCAGCACTATTCACAATAGCCAAGACATGGAAGCAACCTGAATGTCCCTCAACAGATGAATGGATATAGAAGATGTGGTACATATATACGACGGAATGTTACTCAGCCATAAAACAGAATGAAATAATGTCATTTGCAGCTACATGGATGGACCTAGAGATTATCATACAAAGTGAAGTAAGTCAGACAGAGAACAACAAATACCATATGATATCACTTATATGTGGATTATAAAATGAGACCCAAATGAACCTATCTACAGAACAAAACAGACTCTCAAATATAGAAAACAGACTTGTGGTTGTCAAGGGGAAGACAGGGGAGAGGGATGGATTGGGAGTTTGGTATTAGTAGATGCCAATTATTATATATAGGATGGATAAACAAGGTCTTACTGTACAGCACAGGGAACTGTATTCAATACCCTGTAATTAACCATAATGGAAAAGAATATGAAAAATATGTATATATGTATGTATGTATATATGAATCACTTTGCTGTACAGTAGAAATTAACACAACATTGTAGGTTAACTATACTTCAGTATCAATTAGTTTGAAGGCACTTCTATAAATTAGGTCATATTTCTCTTGTCCTTTCATCCTGGGACAAATGTATAACAGAAACTAACCTGGATTACTCCGGGATGGACTCATATCACACAGAACTTTAATTGTTGAACAAACCATGAATACCAGTTACACCATGGGATGTCCTGATCCAATATGAAGTTTGTAAACCTTGTATCAAGCCTGCAGAATCCACTAAATTTGGAAATTCAAACTGAAATGAAGCCACCTATCCCATGACTTCTCCACAACTAGTTAAACAACATCAATTGGAAACCACATACAATCAAATGAATGTAGACAGAAACAACTATAGCCTTCCTTTTTTTTCCTTTTAGATGAAGACGGTATTTAAGGTGATGTCTTGGGCCGTTTCAGGGTGTTACTCAATTTCCTGGGTATCTGCCATGCACACAGGAGGTACACATGTTAGTTAACTTGTTTGTGCAACTACATGAAGGTAGTTAATACCACAAAACTGTATACATAAAGTGAATTAAATGCTAAAGTCGTGTTTTGTATTTTTAATGACAATGAAAAAAAAGTGTAGCACTGATATTTGTTACAAAAATGAACATTAAAAATATTCTTAGTGAAAAAAGCCATACAGAAAAGGCCACCTAGATCCCATACTCATCTTGTCTACTTCAAATCCATCAAGGTTGTCCAAATGAGGGAGAAACTCAGTAATGGTTCCAGAAAAAGAAAACTGGATCAGGATGGAAAAAGACATTTTCATACCGTTTGGACAGTAGGTGAAGGTTGAAGTGGGGCTGAGTATTAAATTATAATGTGGACATCAGGATTTCTTCATTTAGGGGTTATGTGCTGGTTCCTTGGGCAAAACACACTGAGCATTTTGTGTGAAGTGGCAAATGTGAGTACTTTTTGCCATTATTGCAACTTTTCTGTACATTTTAAATTACTGGAAAGTAACCTACTTTTCTAGGCAACCATGTCAGTATCATGCCAGAAAATCAGATAAGACAGACATCAAATTTTCTTATAGAGGTCAAGACTTACCCAGACCACGTTCAACCAAAGTTGTGATACTTATTTCCCTTGTAGGAGTCCGCATGGTATTAAGAGGCACCGTGGGAAGAGTATATTAGTAGCCACCATGTCGTGGGTCCTGTGGATCACCTGGGGGGCAGTAGAAACGGTGAGATTTTAGTATTGCAATTTTTCACATTACTTCAAAAAATATGTTAAAAAATAAATTCAGTAAAGTTGCAAAATATGGAATCAATATGCACAAATCAGTTTTGTTTCTATACACTAATAATGAACCACCAACAAGAAAAATTAAGAAAACAATCCCATTTACAATTCCATCAAAAAGAATGAACTATTTAGCATTAAATTTAACCAAGGACATGAAAGACCTATACTCAGAAAACTGTAAAGCACTGATAAAGAAACTGAAGACACAATAGAAAACAATATTCCACGCTAATGCATCAGAAAAATTACTATTATTAAAATGTTTGGGAGAGGGGGAAGATGGCGAAAGAGTAAGACACACAGATCACCTTCCTCTCCACAGATACATCAGAAATACATCTACACGTGGAACAACCCCTACAGAACACCTACTGAACGCTGGCAGAAGACCTCAGACCTCCCAAAAGGCAAGAAACTCCCCACGTACCTGGGTAGGGCAAAAGAAAACAGAAAAAACAGAGACAAAAGAATAGGGCTGGGACCTGCACCAGTGGGAGGGAGCCGTGAAGGAGGAAAGGTTTCCACACACTAGTAGCCCCTTTGCGGGCGGAGACTGCGGGTGGCGGAGGGGGAAAGCTTCGGAGCCGCGGAGGGGAGCGCAGCCACAGGGGTGTGGAGGGCAAAGCAGAGAGATTCCTGCACAGAAGATCGATGCCGACTGGCACTCACCAGCCCGAGAGGCTTGTCTGCTCACCCACCGGGGCAGGCAGGGCTGGGAGCTGAGGCTCGGGCTTCGGTTGGAGCGCAGGGAGAGGACTGTGGTTGGCAGCGTGAACACAGCCTGAAGGGGCTAGTGCACCACGGCTGGCCAGGAGGGAGTCCGGAGAAAAGTCTGGACCTGCCGAAGAGGCAAGAGACTTTTTCTTCCCTCTTTGTTTCCTGGTGCGCGAGGAGAGGGGATTAAGAGCGCTGCTTAAAGGAGCTCCAGAGACGGGCGCGAGCCGCAGCTAACAGCGCGGACCCCAGAGACGGGCGTGGGACACTGGGGCTGCTGCTGCCGCCACCAAGAAGCCTGTGTGCGAGCACAGGTCACTCTCCACACCTCCCCTCCCGGGAGCCTGTGCAGCCCGCCACTGCCAGGGTCCCGGGATCCAGGGACAACTTCCCCAGGAGAACGCACGGGCGCGCCTCGTGCTGCTGCAACGTCACGCTGGCCTCTGCCGCCGCATGCTCGCCCTGCCTCCGTGCCCCTCCCTCCCCCCCGGCCTGAGTGAGCCAGAGCCCCTGCATCAGCAGCTCCTTTAACCCCGTCCTGTCTGAGCGAAGAACAGACGTCCTCCGGCGACCTACACGCAGAGGCGGGGCCAAATCCAAAGCTGAGCCCTGGGAGCTGTGCGAACAAAGAAGAGAAAGGGAAATCTCTCCCAGCAGCCTCAGAAGCAGCAGATTAAATCTCCACAATCAACTTGATGTACCCTGCATCTGTGGAATACATGAATAGACAACGAATCATCCCAAATTGAGGAGGTGGACTTTGAGAGAAAGATTTATTATTTTTTCCCCTTTTCCTCTTTTTGTGAGTGTGTATGTGTATGCTTCTGTGTGAGATTTTGTCTGTATAGCTTTGCTTTCACCATTTGTCCTAGGGTTCTATTCGTCCACTTTTGTTGTTGTTGTTGTTGTTGTTTTTACTTAAAAAAATTTTTTTTCTTAATAATTGTGTCTTTATTTTAATAACTTTATTTTATTTTACCTTACTTTATTTTCTTTTATCCTCTTTCTTTCTTTCTTTCTACTTTTTCTCCCTTTTATTCTGAGCCGTGTGGATGAAGGGCTCTTGGTGCTGCAGCCAGGAGTCAGTGCTGTGCCTCTGAGGTGGGAGAGCCAACTTCAGGACACTGGTCCACAAGAGACCTCCCAGCTCCACGTAATATCAAATGGCGAAAATCTCCCAGAGATCTCCATCTCAACACCAACACCCAGCTTCTCTCAACGACCAGCAAGCTACAGTGCTGAACACCCTATGCCAAACAACTAAAAAGACAGGAACACAACCCCACCCATTAGCAGAGAGGCTGCCTAAAATCATAATAAGTCCACAGACACCCCAAAACACACCACCAGATGTGGACCTGCCCACCAGAAAGACAAGATCTAGCCTCATCCACCAGAACACAGGCACCCTCCACCAGGAAGCCTACACAACCCACTGAACCAACTTTAGCCACTGGGGACAGACACCAAAAACAACGGGAACTACGAACCTGCAGCCTGCAAAAAGGAGACCCCCAAACACAGTAAGATAAGCAAAATGATAAGACAGAAAAACACACAGCAGATGAGGGAGAAAGATGAAAACCCACCAGACCTAACAAATGAAGAGGAAATAGGCAGTCTACTTGAAAAAGAATTCAGAATAATGATAGTAAAGATGATCCAAAATCTTGGAAATAGAATAGAGAAAAATGCAAGAAACATTTAACAAGGACCTAGAAGAACTAAAGATGAAACAAGCAATAATGAACAGCACAATAAATGAAATTAAAAATACTCTAGAAGGGATCAATAGCAGAATAACTGAGGCAGAAGAACGGATAAGTGACCTGGAAGATAAAATAGTGGAAATAACTACTGCAGAGCAGAATAAAGAAAAAAGAATGAAAAGAACTGAGGACAGTCTCAGAGACCTCTGGGACAACATTAAACACACCAACATTCGAATTATAGGGGTTCCAGAAGAAGAAGAGAAAAAGAAAGGGACTGAGAAAATATTTGAAGAGATTATAGTTGAAAACTTCCCTAATATGGGAAAGGAAATAGTTAATCAAGTCCAGGAAGCACAGAGAGTCCCATACAGGATAAATCCAAGGAGAAACCTGCCAAGACACATATTAATCAAACTTTCAAAAATTAAATACCAAGAAAACATATTAAAAGCAGCAAGGGAAAAACAACAAATAACACACAAGGGAAACCCCATAAGGTTAACAGCTGATCTTTCAGCAGAAACTCTGCAAGCCAGAAGGGACTGGCAAGACATATTTAAAGTGATGAAGGAGAACAACCTACAACCAAGATTACTCTACCCAGCAAGGATCTCATTCAGATTTGATGGAGAAATTAAAACCTTTACAGACAAGCAAAAGCTGAGAGAGTTCAGCACCACCAAACCAGCTTTACAACAAATGCTAAAGGATCTTCTCTAGGCAAGAAACACAAGAGAAGGAAAAGACCTATAATAACTAATTCAAAACAATTAAGAAAATGGGAATAGGAACATACATATCGATAATTACCTTAAATGTAAATGGACTAAATGCTCCCACCAAAAGACACAGATTGGCTGAATGGATACAAAAACAAGACCCATATATATGCTGTCTACAAGAGACCCACTTCAGACCTAGAGACACATACAGACTGAAAGTGAGGGGATTGAAAAAATATTCCATGCAAATGGAAACCAAAAGAAAGCTGGAGTAGCAATTCTCATATCAGACAAAATAGACTTTAAAATAAAGACTATTAGAAGAGACAAAGAAGGACACTACATAATGATCAAGGGATTAATCCAAGAAGAAGATATAACAATTGTAAATATTTATGCACCTAACATAGGAGCACCTCAAGACATAAGGCAAATACTAACAGCCATAAAAGGGGAAATTGACAGTAACACATTCATAGTAGGGGCTTTAACACCCCACTTTCACCAATGGACAGATCATCCAACATGAAAATAAATAAGGAAACACAAGCTTTAAATGATACATTAAACAAGATGGACTTAATTGATATTTATAGGACATTCCATTCAAAAACAACAGAATACACATTTTTCTCAAGAGCTCATGGAACATTCTCCAGGATAGATCATATCTTGGGTCACAAATCAAGCCTTGGTAAATTTAAGAAAATTGAAATTGTATCAAGTATCTTTTCCGACCACAACGCTATGAGATTAGATATCAATTACAGGAAAAGAGCTGTAAAAAATACAAACACATGGAGGCTAAACAATACACTACTTAATAACGAAGTGATCACTAAAGAAATCAAAGAGGAAATAAAAAAATACCTAGAAACAAATGACAGTGGAGACACGACGACCCAAAACCTATGGGATGCAGCAAAAGCAGTTCTAAGGGGGGAAGTTTATAGCAATACAATCCTACCTTAAGAAACAGGAAACATCTCGAGTAAACAACCTGACCCTGCACCTAAAGCAATTAGAGAAAGAAGAACAAAAAACCCCCAAAGTTAGCAGAAGGAAAGAAATCATAAAGATCAGATCAGAAATAAATGAAAAAGAAATGAAGGAAACAATAGCAAAGATCAATAAAACTAAAACCTGGTTCTTTGAGAAGACAAACAACATTGATAAACCATTAGCCAGACTCATCAAGAAAAAAAGGGAGAAGACTCAAATCAATAGAATTAGAAATGAAAAAGGAGAAGTAACAACTGACACTGCAGAAATACAAAAGATCATGAGAGATTACTACAAGCAACTCTATGCCAATAAAATGGACAACCTGGAAGAAATAGACAAATTCTTAGAAATGCACAACCTGCCAAGACTGAATCAGGAAGAAATAGAAAATATGAACAGACCAATCACAAGCACTGAAATTGAAACTGTGATTAAAAATCTTCCAACAAACAAAAGCCCAGGACTAGATGGCTTCACAGGTGAATTCTATCAAACATTTAGAGAAGAGCTAACATCTATCCTTCTCAAACTCTTCCAAAATATAGCAGAGGGAGGAACACTCCCAAACTCATTCTATGAGGCCACCATCACCCTGATACCAAAACCAGACAAGGATGTCACAAAGAAAGAAAACTACAGGCCAATATCACTGATGAACATAGATGCAAAAATCCTCAACAAAATACTAGCAAACAGAATCCAACAGCACATTCAAAGCATCATACACCATGATCAAGTGGAGTTTATTCCAGGAATGCAAGGATTCTTCAATATATGCAAATCAATCAATGTGATACACCATATTAACAAACTGAAGGAGGAAAACCATATGGTCATCTCAATAGATGCAGAGAAAGCTTTCGACAAAATTCAACACCCATTTATGATAAAAACCCTCCAGAAAGTAGGCATAGAGGGAACTTTCCTCAACATAATAAAGGCCATATATGACAAACCCACAGCCAACATCATCCTCAATGGTGAAAAACTGAAAGCATTTCCACTAAGATCAGGAACAAGACAAGGCTGCCCACTCTCACCACTCTTATTCAACTTAGTTTTGGAAGTATTAGCCACAGCAGTCAGAGAAGAAAAGCAAATAAAAGGAATCCAAATCGGAATAGAAGAAGTAAACCTGTCACTGTTTGCAGATGACATGATACTATACATAGAGAATCCTAAAGATGCTACCAGAAAACTACTAGAGCTAATCAATGAATTTGGTAAAGTAGCAGGATACAAAATTAATGCACAGAAATCTCTGGCATTCCTATACACTAATGATGAAAAATCTGAAAATGAAATCAAGAAAACACTCCCATTTACCATTGCAACAAAAAGAATAAAATATCTAGGAATAAACCTACCTAAGGAGACAAAAGACCTGTATGCAGAAAATTATAAGACATTGATGAAAGAAATTAAGGATGATACAAATAGATGGAGAGATATACCATGTTCTTGGATTGGAAGAATCAACATTGTGAAAATGACTCTACTACCCAAAGCAATCTACAGATTCAATGCAATCCCTATCAAACTACCACTGGCATTTTTCACAGAACTAGAACAAAAAATTTCACAATTTGTATCAAAACACAAAAGACCCCAAATAGTCAAAGCAATCTTGAGAATGAAAAACGGAGCTGGAGGAATCAGGCTCCCTGACTTCAGACTATACTACAAAGCTACAGTAATCAAGACAGTATGGTACTGGCACAAAAACAGAAAGATAGATCAATGGAACAGGATAGAAAGCCCAGAGATAAACCCACGCACATATGGTCACCTTATCTTTGATAAAGGAGGTAGGAATGTACAGTGGAGAAAGGACAGCCTCTTCAATAAGTGGTGCTGGGAAAACTGGACAGGTACATGTAAAAGTATGAGATTAGATCACTCCCTAACACCATACACAAAAATAAGCTCAAAATGGACTAAAGACCTAAATGTAAGGCCAGACACTATCAAACTCTTAGAGGAAAACATAGGCAGAACACTCTATGACATAAATCACAGCTAGATCCTTTTTGACCCACCTCCTAGAGAAATGGAAATAAAAACAAAGATGAACAAATGGGACCTAATGAAACTTCAAAGCTTTTGCACAGCAAAGGAAACCATAAACAAGATGAAAAGACAGCCCTCAGAATGGGAGAAAATATTTGCAAATGAAGCAACTGACAAAGGTTTAATCTCCGAAATTTACAAGCAGCTCATGCAGCTCAATAACAAAAAAACAAAAAACCCAATCCAAAAATGGGAAGAAGACCTAAACAGACATTTCTCCAAAGAAGATATACAGACTGCCAACAAACACATGAAAGAATGCTCAACATCATTAATCATTAGAGAAATGTAAATCAAAACTAGAATGAGATATCACCTCACAGCAGCCAGAATAGCCATCATCAAAAAATCTAGAAACAATAAATGCTGGAGAGGATGTGGAGAAAAGGGAACACCCTTGCACTGCTGGTGGGAATGTGAATTGGTACAGCTACTATGGAGAACAATATGGTGGTTCCTTAAAAAACTACAAATAGAACTACCATATGACCCAGCAATCCCACTACTGGGCATACACCCTGAGAAAATAATAATTCAAAGAGTCATGTACCATAATGTTCATTGCAGCTCTATTTACAATAGCCAGGAGATGGAAACAACCTAAGTGTCCATCATCGGATGAATGGATAAAGAAGATGTGGCACATATATACAATGGAATATTACTCAGCCACAAAAAGAAACGAAATTGAGCTATTTGTAATGAGGTGGATGGACCTAGAGTCTGTCATACAGAGTGAAGTAAGTCAGAAAGAGAAAGACAAATACCGTATGCTGACACATATATATGGAATTTAAGAAAAAAAATGTCATGAAGAACATAGGGGTAAGACAGGAATAAAGACACAGACCTACTAGAGAATGGACTTGAGGATATGGGGAGGGGGAAGGGTAAGCTGTGACAAAGTGAGAGAGTGGCTTGGACATATATACACTACCAAACGTAAAATAGATAGCTAGTGGGAAGCAGCCGTGTAGCACAGGGAGATCAGCTTGGTGCTTTGTGACCACCTAGAGGGGTGGGATAGGGAGGGTGGGAGGGAGGGAGATGCAAGAGGGAAGAGCTATGGGGACATATGTATATGTATTACCGATTCACTTTGTTATAAAGCAGAAACTAACACACCATTGTAAAGCAATTAGACTCCAATAAAGATGTAAAAAAAATGTTTATTCTACCTAAAGCCATCAACAAACAGTGCCAGGAAAACTAGACACCAGACTCCAAAGAACAACAGTGGTCACAATCTACACTGCATATAAAGCTAACTAAAAGCACACAGTATTCCACATTAAACTCCTTCTCTCCTGAGTCCCCTGAAGATGCACCCCACCCAGCCAGCAGTCAGCTGCACAGGAAGATTCTCCACACTTGCTCATTTTTTCCTCTTGCAGAGTCTCCTCACCAGTGGTTCCTGAGAAAACCCAGCTCCTGTCAGTGTGGACAATGCCTCATGGTCCAGAAAACTAAGCCCTGACAGGAGACAAAGCTCCTCTCTGCTTGTCACAGAGCAAAGTCTGTGGGCAGGGTGCACCTGTGCCCCCAGGGTCAGACAGGTGGGTTCGGCGCCCCCTGTGGGACATGAGAAAAGAGCCGGGAGTGCCGCACTCACAAACCCAGAGGCCTCATCCGGAAGGCAGTTCTGCTGTATATACTAAGTTTGGAAATCCAAACTGAAATGAAGCCAAGTATCTCACTGTACCTTCTCAAAACATGGTTAAGGAACAATTAATCAGAAACTATATGTAATGAAATGAATGTAGACACAAACTTCACAACTTAAACCAAAATTCACTCAAAATTGCCCACAGACAAATTTAAATTACCAAACTATAAAAATCCTAGGAAAAAAAAGATAATCTACATGACTTTGGGTCTGGTGACCTTATTCAGAAAACCGGAAGACAAACCACAAACTGCAAGAAACTATTTCCAAAACACATATCTGATAAAGGATTTGTACTCAAATTATGCCAACAACGCCATTAAAATTTGGTAAAGATTGAAACACACACCTGGCCCAAGAAGATAAACAGGCAGTAAGTAAGCATACAAGAATATACTCAAGATGCTGGTGGAATGCACGTACAACCAACTTTGGAAGACAGTTTGGCAGTTTTTTCCAAATCTAAAAAGTCTCACCTTAGGATCCAAGAAATTTACCTCTTGTATTTAGACAACTGCTTTGAAAAACTGTATTCAAACCAAAACTAGCATCAAGTAATGCACAGCAGCTCTATTCATAATGGCTAAAAACTTAAAGATATCAGGATGTCCTTCTGTAGATGAATATAAGCAAATTAGGGCACATACATGTCAAGGAGAGCAGAATACACCACCCCCAAAATATGCCTATTTGACAAAAGGATTATTTTGGACTGATTAATTTAAGAAACAGCAGACCCAGGAGAATCTTTCAAAACCAAGTAGAGGGCTTCCCTGGTGGCGCAGTAGTTGAGAGTCCGCCTGCCGATGCAGGGGACACAGGTTCGTGCCCCAGTCTGGGAAGATCCCACATGCCGCAGAGCGGCTGGGCCCGTGAGCCATGGCCGCTGAGAGTGCACGTCCGGAGCCTGTGCTTCGCAATGGGAGAGACCACAACAGTGAGAGGCCCGTGTACCGCAAAAAAAAAAAAAAAAAAAAAAAAAAAAAAAAAAAAGTAGAAAATGCCTTTTTAGGAGGTAAATTTACATTTATTAAGGATATCTCCATTTGTAAGGGTATGTCCCTCTCTGGACCAGGAATTGAATGATGACTAAATATCAAGAAAAGCTTGTTGCGACTTCCCTGCTGGTCCAGTGGTTAAGACTCCACACTCCCAATGCAGGGGACCAGGGTTCAATCCCTGGTCAGGGAACTAGATCCCTCATGCTGCAATTAAGAGCCTGCATGCCGCAACTAAAGATTCCACAGGCCGCAACTAAGACCCGGCACAGCCAAATAAATAAATGTTTAAAAAAAAAAAAAGCTTGTCAATGAAATAGGCCTGGATGTAAATCTGTGTGACAACCATATCCTTGTTTACTGGGCTTTGACTAATAACATCCCTTAAATGGCTTCCTCCATTCCCTAACATCTTTCTTTTGTTCTCAACAGAAGATAGCACTTAAGGTAATGGCTTGGGCTATTTCAGGGAGTGACTCAGATTTCCTGGGTATCTTTCAAGTATACAGGAGGTACACATGGTATATATTAAACTTCTGATTGTTTTCTCCAGTTCGTCTCTTTTTCATTAAAAGGGAGGTCTCAATAAAGAACATAGAAGTGTAGAGGGAAAATTATTTTTCCTCTCATATACATGCAATGCAATAGTATTCAGAGATATAAAGGAATGGATCATCAACCCGTGCAAAAAAAAATGTATATATAGATGCATCTAACACTTACATTCCTAAGTGAAAGAATCTACTCTGAAGTGCTATGCACTGTATGACCTCATTTATATGACATTCTAGAAAAGGCAAAACTGACAATGGTAAACAGTTTATGGAACATGTGGTTGAAATAGTCCATATGATACTTTAGTGGTGAATACCTGTCACTATGCATTTGTCTACACCCACAGATTTTTACAACCCAACAAGTAATTTACAATCTATTCAAACTTAGCTACTTAGGATATGGGAGTGTCAAAGACTGGAATTCAGAATGTAACAAAGAATCTAACTGATTCAGAAATGTATTAAATAACTCACTGTTGGTAGTGGGACAAATGGGCTGACCTAAGTTAACTTTGGAAATGTACAGAATCTGTAAGCCAAAGACAAAATGTGCCATACATACACAGTGGACTCTAAGTTCTTTCCCATGAGGGGTAGTAGCTAACAGTACTGAAACTACTATATCAGTAATCGAATGGAAGAAGCACTGAATTTAATAAATGACAAATGGTGGAAGCCAAGTTTCTTATGACTGGAGTGGGATGTTACAGTCAAACAAAGGGAGAAGGTTACAATATCCATGTCATAACAGATCTGGTTGGAGACATCGGTATAAACTATCTTTAGCCTACACATAGTTCCACATGGAAATCTTTATAATTATGTGTATATGCATAGGCTGGGATACATGCATGTATTTCTATGTACTGTCAGCTGAGCATATTTAGCTCCCACATGTAAGTTTTTAATACCATTCTCTAATAAAAGGAACAAAGGCTTTTTGAAGAAAGGGCTGATGCTAGGACTGAGACAGTAAATAAATGAAGCAGGATAATCTTAAAATATCAGAAAGTAAAGAAGTACCAAAAATTTTAAAAACCCACAAAAGAAAAATTATGTAAAATGAAAACATGAGCAAATGGAAAAAGCTCTCAGCAGCCAAAGCAAGAATTAACTAAGCAGTCTAATAATGTAGTGCTGGATTATAACCAAAAGTTTTCAATAATAATTCACGTGTCCAAACTGGTAAAAATAAATTACAGGGCTTCCCTGGTGGCGCAGTGGTTGAGGGTCCGCCTGCCGATGCAGGGGACACAGGTTCGTGCCCCTGTCCCGGGGGATCCCGCATGCCGCGCAGCGGCTGGGCCCGCGAGCCATGGCCGCGGAGCCTGTGTGTCCGGAGCCTGTGCTCCGCGACGGGAGAGGCCACGGCAGTGGGAGGCCCGCGTACAGCAAAAATAAAAAAATAAATAAATAAAATAAATAAATAAATTACATAGTTTTTGATGAATGGTGTTAAATAGAAATCTCCTATGCAGAAAGCTTCTAAACAATGTATATAGCCACTCAGCTGTCCATCAAGGATGTGAAGCTAACCCCTCTCTCCTCAAGTGTGGGTTCTGCATTATGACTTCCTCCTACATAAGACACACAGGATGGACATGGGAAAAAAGTTAACCTCACTGTGGGAAAACTTGACAAACACTACTTCAGCTAGTTGACCAAAGTTAAGAATATAAGTGAGAAGTTTCCTTAAGAGCCTGTCCTCTTGATATAGAGTGAAGAGGAAGCACTTCACCTCTGTGATCTGTTTTTTCAAAGCCAAGTCTAACAATGACAAAACCACCAAGCAAATCCCAGTGCCCAGCAGTCTATAAAATACCTGACCAGTCCTCCTCCACACTGTCAAGGTCATGGAAACAAGGAGAGTCTGAGCAACTGTCAAAGCCCAGAAGAGACTAAACAGACATGATGACCCCATGTCCTTTGAGACCCTGGAACAAGGAAAGGTATAACAAAGGGAACATGAATAGGGACTTCAGTTAATAGTAAAGTATCAGTATTTGTTCATTATTTGTCATGATTCTGTAGAAAATTAGACAGGAAAAATTAAACATCAAATAAGAGAAACCTACTGTAACAAACTGGAAATATAGAGGAAAAGGGGGATTTCTTTGTAAAAACACATTACCAAAATGGACCCTAAATTAAGGAAAACACAAAAAGGCCAATTAATCACTGAGGAACCTCTTCCCCTGCTGGTTATCCTACCACTGTTCCAGGCTTTCCCTCTCCCGGGACAGGGAAAGAGCAGGGACAGAGCTGTCTGGCAGCTCCCCTAGTATATGACCCCCCCCAGTGTCTTCACCTCCCCCAGCCATGCCTACCCAGTGAGGACACCTGAGGAAGGGTCAGGGATTATTGACTCAGATGTATCAACCAGGACTTTTTCTTTTCCCAGTGACTGGACACACAGAAGTAAAATAACTTAGTATTTATTGTAAGGGTAGAAATACATTAATACTTGCAAGTGGCAAGTTGAAGAATGGGTTTGGACCTGGCAGGTCCAGTGGCTCACACTGTCTCAGTGTGACCTTGCTTCTCTCCAAAGCTTTGTCCCGCTCAGTGCCTCTGGGGAACCCCATTCACAGGCACAGGCTCTCTCACTGCCCTTGGGCCAACAGCTATTCTAGGCTGACAACCACTCACCATCCATTTTCTGAAAAAGAGCTTTTCCTTTTCTTGGATTCCAAGAAAGTCGTGGTTTTAAATCCCTTTGATCTGGCTTGGGTTGCATTCTCATCCTTGACCCATCACCAGAAGATGGAAAATGGGACTGGCTAGATGTGGGTTGTAAACCCATCTTCAAGCTGGGTGGAACATGGGGTCATCCTTCTGCAACTGTTTGGACTGGAAGCAGGTGAGATGTAATTCCCAAAGGAAAACTGAGGCACTTGGGGCTGAGAACAGATGCTGGCTGGGAGAAAGCAACAGATTCTGAGTCAATGACAGCTCACTGCACAGCACAGAATCTGACACAAAAGGAAGAAAGGGGCTCACTTAGGGTCAGGGGCTGCAGCTACTCATCCAGTGCTCTTACTGTCCCTCCCAAGACTGCAAGAAGTTCTTTCACTTGCTGAAAAGTCAGAATCATTGGTGGTGGTAAACTCAAGTCTCTCTCCTTGGGCATCAGGTCCTCACATCTCAGAGGCTGGCCCAGAACAGCCCATGTGCCCTCAGAAGACACACAGACCTCATTCCCACCCCTGAGAGGTGGGAGCCCTTGAGTTATGCCACCTCCCTGACCATATTAATTGCCCATCCCTGAAAAACAACCCTGCTCCTTTTGCAGTTTCTTCTCTCTCCTTTACTAAGAGGAAGAAACCAAATGCTAGGGTGGTAAGGAAACTCTTGTGCAATGAAGTAACGGGAGGCTCAAGAATTATTCCATGCCATGGAACCCATAATTGGCAGGCTTCCAGAGGCCACATGGATGCATATGACTCTCCAAGACAATGCCAGTGTCAGTGTAAACGTCCCACTGGGAGGTCCAGTTGCTCCCATATCTTTGATTCTTAATGAATATGCATGTCAAAAGTTTCTAATGACTGAAAGGACAAAGGATTGCAGGGCCATGGTCTGCTGTATGGGTGTTGTGTCAGGGACACACTCCAATGTTTAGAGGATTATTACTTCTCTTGGCAGCCTATGAGTCTGTGAGCAGGAGGCTTTTTCTCAGCCATATGCATGTTGGTAGTTGAAACTTCTCAAAGGAATGTCTACACTGCCCCGGTAGCTCTTGAATTGCCCGGCATCATGGTCAGCTCCATAACTGTACATGAGGACCTGACAATGCCCAGGCTGGACTGAGCTAGAGGACCACAGATGCCCGCCTGGATAGTCAGAGGTCAAAGGCTGTCCTTCCTGAGACTTGATCATCTATTCATTCCCACTCAGATGGAACAAAGGATGCCTCCAGTGCCAGGAGGGCCCCACCAGCCCTTAAGAAGGCAGTATCTGGGGGCTGGCAGGTCACTGCACCCAGTCCTGTATAAATCCACACGTGTCCACTGAGTGCCCTCCTGTCTTGGCTCTGCTGGAACCTGGGGCTGCCCAGACAGAGTAGGGCCAGCATCACCCTTCCCAGGTAGGAGGGCAGAAGGAAACCATGCATGACTTCTGACACCCTCCTCAATCCTTGATAGAGGTTGAGTTGGATAAGAAACAGTCTGAGACAAGAACAGACATTTCATTCTTCTCTCAGAGCCCAGGACTGGGGGAAGGGAGGCCAGAAAAACAGTTATTGACCTCAGCTCCCTGACTCCTGTTTGACCCTGGGCAAGTCCTATCCATTCTGGAGGCTTCAGAGAGAAGGAGAGGGGAGGGCAATGAGGGCCAATTGTGCTTAAACCTAACTCTAACCTTCACTCTAAGAGCCCTAACCTCTAACCATAACCCCCTAACAACCTTAGCCCCAGACCCCTAGACCCTCGCCCCTGACCCCTAAACTAATCCCCGACCCTTTAGCCACAACCCTCTACCAGGACTCTCCAACAATGACCCATAACCCTAAACCGTGACCCCTGAACCCTCACACTGACTCAACCCTAGGCCTAAAGCCTGGCCTAGTGGGTACCAAGGGATGACTGTAGGAACTCTCAAATAAACCAAGGAATTAAATCTTCCTGACCATGAATTTAGCAATGGTTTCTTAGATTTGACAGTAAAGCATAAGAAATGAAAGGAAAAAAATAGATAAATTGGATTTCCTCAAAATTACAAACCTTTGTGTATCAAAGGAGGCTATCCAGAAAGTAAAAAGACAGCCCACAGAATGGAAGACAATATTGGCACATTATATATCTGATAAGACTCTTTACCTAGAATATACCCAGGACCTCATCAACAAAAAGACAAACAATAAAATTTTTGAAACAGACAAATGGCTGCATGGACTGCTCTCCAGGCAAGACACACAAACGGTCAACAAGGACATGGAAAGATGTCAAACATCAGTAGTCATGATGAAAATGCAAATTAAAGCCACCATGTGATGCCCCTTCACACACACTAGAATAAAAATAAACTTTAAAATAAATTTTAAAATATATAAATAAAAATAACAAATGTTGGCAACAATGCAGAGAAATTGGAACCCTTAAAAGTTACTTGTGGAGATGTACAATGGTGCAGTCTATGTGTACAAACCTTTACCATTTACTCAAAAATATAAAATATAATTACCATGTGGTTCAACAACTCCACTCCTAGATATATACCAAAAAAATGGAAAACAGGCATTCAAACAAAAACTTGTACACCAATTATTCATAGCAGCACTGTTCACAGTAGCCCAGGGTAGAAAATATTTAAATATCCATCAGCAGGTAAACAGATAAGCAAAATAAGGTAGATCCATAAGCTACATTATTCTGTCATATAAAGGAATAAAGTAAAATTATACAGCCGCTGTGGAAAACAGTATGGTGGCTCCTAAAATACATGGAAAATGTGTGATCCCTTGATTCCACTCCAGGGTGTACACCCAGAATATTAGAAAGCAAGGACTGGAACAGACATTTGTACCCCATATTCATAGCAACATTATTCACAATAGCCAAAAGGTGGAAGCAACACAACACATCCTTCAACAGATGAATGGATAAGTACAGTGTAGTATATACACAATGGAATATGATTCAACCTTTAAGGTAATTCTCACACATGCTACAATGTGGATGAACCTTGAAGTCATTATGCTAAGTGAAACCAGCCAGACACAGAAAGGACAAACGTTCTATGATTCCACTAGTATGAGGTATCCAGATAACTCAAACTCAAAGACAAAGTAGAATAAGGTTGCCAGGGGTTGAGGTGAGTGAGTGTTTAATGGCTACGGTTTCACATGGGGAAAATAAAGTTCTGGAGATGGATGGTGAGGATATTTTTACAACAATGTGAATGCAGTTAATGCCACAGAACTGTGTACTTACAAATGGTTTAAATGGGGCTTCCCTCATGGCACAGTGGTTAAGAATCCGCCTGCCAGTGCAGGGAACATGGGTTCTAGCGCTGGTCCTGGAAGATCCCACATGCTGCAGAGCAACTAAGCCCACGAGCCACAGCTACTGAGCCCTCGTGCCACAACTACTGAAACCCATGCACCTAGAGCCCGTGCTCCGTAACAAGAGAAGCCACCGCAATGAGAAGCTTGCACACAGCAACGAGGAGTAGCACCACTCGCCGCAACTAGAGAAAGCCTGCGTGCAGCAACAAAGACCCGACACAGCCAAAAAATAGAAAATAAAATAAAATAATTTTTTTAAAAAGCTTTTAAAGGGCTTCCCTGGTGGCGCAGTGGTTGAGAGTCCGCCTGCAGATGCAGGGGACATGGGTTCGTGCCCCAGTCCGGGAAGATCCCACATGCCTTGGAGCGGCTGGGCCCATGAGCCATGGCCGCTGAGCCTGCGCCTCCGGAGCCTGTGCTCCGCAACTTGAGAGGCCACAACAGTGAGAGGCCCACATACAGCCAAAAAAAAAAAAAAAGCTATAAAAAGCTTTTAAAAAATGGTTTAACTGGTAAATGTTATGTGTTTTTAATCACAATGGAAAAAATGAATGAAATAATGATCAATGTTACAGTGTGGATAAACACTAAAACATCCTAAGTGAAAGAAGCCATACAGAAAAACCACCCAGATCATTCTCATCTTGTACACTTTAAACCCAGCAAGGTTTTTTAAGTGAGGAAAAGCCCCAGGGATGGTTCCAAGAAAAGAAAACTGGATTCGAATAGAAAAATACATTTCCACAATATGGGGCAGCTGGTGAAAGTTGAAGCAGGTCTGTGGATAGGACTATAATGTGGAAACCATAATTATTCCTCTTTCTGGGGTTATGTGCTGGTTCCCTGGGAGAGTGGCCCTCCCACTCTCAGAGGGTAAAAAAAACTGGAGTATTTCGTGAATGTGGAAAACTTTATACTGCTATTTACAGTTTTTTATACACTTGAAATTTACTAGAAAATAAAGTACTTATCAAAACAACCATGTCATATCATGCCAGAAATACACACATCAAACTCTGTTATAGAGGCCAAGCCCTACCCAGATCCAGTTCACCCACAGTGGTGATGCTAATCACCCTTGTAGGAGTCCACATACTACAAGAGGCACCATAGGAAGATTATACTGGGAGCCACTATGTCTTGGGTGCTGTGGATGACCAAGATGTAGATGAAACAGTGGGATTTCTGAATTCTAGTTTTCCACATTCAACCATCAAAAAACTGTTACAACTAAAAAATGAATTCAGTAAAGCTGCAGGATACGAAAAAAAGAAAAATCAATGCACAAAATCATTTGTGATTCTATACACTGATAATGAACCATCAGAAAAAGAATTTTTTAAAAAATCCCACTTACAATTGCATCCAAAAAGATAACTAGGAGTAAATTTAACCAAGGACGTGAAGGACCTACACACTGAAAACTGGAAGGAAACTGAACAGACAAAAATAAATGGAAAGATACCCTGTGCTCATGAGTAAAAAGAATACTGTGGGGCTTCCCTGGTGGCGCAGTGGTTGAGAGTCCACCTGCCGATGCAGGGGACATGGGTTCGTACCCCGGTTAGGAAGATCCCACATGCCGCGGAGCAGCTGGGCCCGTGAGCCAGGGGCGCTGAGCTTGCGCGTCCAGAGCCTGTGCTCCGCAGCGGGAGAGGCCACAACAGTGAGAGGCCTGCGTACCGCAAAAAAAAAAAAAAAAAAAAAAGAATACTGTGAAAATATGCATTCTAAGGTGGGACTTCCCTGGCCATCCAGGGGTTGGGACTCTGCGCTCCCACTGCAGGGGGTGTGGGTTTGATCCCTGGTTGGGGAACTAAGATCCCGCATCCTGCATGCTACATGGTGTGGCCCAAATTTTTTTTTAATTTAAAAAAAATATGCATTCTAGCCAAATTAATGTACACATTCAATGCAATCCTTACCAAAAGTCCAATAACATTTTCCATAGAAACAGAACAAATAATCTTAAGTTGTGTGTGGAACCACAAAGGACCCAGAAGAGCCAAAGCGACCCTGAGGAAGGAGAACAGGCTGGAGGCAACTCCCTCCCTGATTTCACACTAGATTACGAAGCTACAGTCCCAGAAAAGTGTGGAATTAGCACAAAAACAAGCACACAGACCAGAGGAACAGAGCAGAGAACCCAGGAATCGACCTACAGGTATGTGGTCAGTTAATTCACAAGAAAGGAGCCAAGAACATACACCAGGGAAAGGACAGTCCCCTCAATAAACGGTGCTGGGAAAACCAGATGCCACACGCCAAAGAACAACACTGCACTCTGTCTACACCACACACAAAAGGGGCCAAAAACCCAGTTTTCCACATCAAGCCCTTCCTCTCCTGGGTCCTCCGAAGACAGACACCCTCAGCGGTCAGCCACACACAGGAACCTTCTGCCCACTTTTCCTCACCTTCTCCCTCAGCGGCATCACCTCCCAGCAGGTCCTGAGGAGACCAGGCTCCTGTCAACATGAACTGGACCCCACAGTGTCCCAAAGCTGAAGCCCCAGCGGGTCCTGAGGAGACCCGGCTTCTGTTAGTGTGGACTCAACCCCGGCTTGTCCCGAAGCCTGGCCGTCAGCGTGGACTCGGCCCCGCGTGTCCCAGAAGCCAAAGCCCCAGCGGGTCCTGAGGAGACCCGGCTTCTGTTAGTGTGGACTCGACCCCGGCTTGTCCTGAAGCCCGGCCGTCAGCGTGGACTCGGCCCCACGTGTCCCAGAAGCCAAAGCCCCAGTGGGTCCTGAGGAGACCTGGCTTCTGTTAGTGTGGACTCGACCCCGGCTTGTCCCGAAGCCCGGCCGTCAGCGTGGACTCGGCCCCGCGTGTTCCAGAAGCCAAAGCCCCAGCAGGTCCTGAGGAGGCGGGGCTCCTCTCAGCGTGAACATGACAGCATGACCTGAACAGACATCCCGCCAAAAAAGATACACAAATAGTGAAAGTCATACAGAAACAAGCTCAACATCATACACCATTAGGGAATTACAAATTAAAATCATGAGACATCACAGCACAACTGTTAGGACTGCTAAGCTCCAAAAATAGGACAATACCAATTGCTAGAGGGTGAGGAACAAAAGGAATTCTCCCTCATCGCTGGGGGGATGCATGTGCAGCCACTTTGTAAGACAAGTTAGCAGTTTTTTCCAAAGCTAAACAAGTCTCACGTTGGGATCCAACAATCATACTTCCAGTATTTAGGCAACTACTTTGAAAATCTGTGTCCAAATGCAAATAAGGATGCAATTATGCACAGCAGCACTTCCATAATGGCTAAAAACTTGAAGAAATCAGGATATCCTTCAAGAGATGAATGCATAAGCAAATTGGGGTACATCCATGTCAAGGCGAGTAGAATATGCCACCCCAAAATATGTCTCTCTGGCATAAGAATTATTGGTCTGCTTTAAAATAAAAAAAAATTTTTTAAAGGGCTTCCCTAGTGGCTCAGTGGTTAAGAGTCCGCCTGCCGATTCAGCGGACACAGGTTCGAGCCCTGGTCCGGGAAGATCCCACATGCCGCAGAGCAACTAAGCCTGTGAGCCACAACTACTGAGCCCGTGTGCCACAACTACTGAAGCCCACACGCCTAGAGCCTCTGCTCCGCGACAAGAAAAGCCACCACAATGAGAAGCCCATGCACCACAATGAAGAGTAGCCCCTGCTCGCCACAACCAGAGAAAAGCCTGCATGCAGCAACGAAGACCCAGTGCAGCCAAAAATAAAATAATAACTTTTTAAAAAAAATCTCAGAAAACTGAGATTGCCATTTTATGAAGGACATTTACAACAGAGAAGTCTCCATTTATAAGGGTATGTCCCTCTTTGCACCAAAAATAGAAGGATAATTAAATCTTAAGTGACTCTTTTCAATGGGGAAGTCCTGACTTAAATGTGCAAACAGTCATACCCTTGTTTACTGTGCTTTGCATGATAACCTGCCATAACTGGCCTTCCCCCCTTCCCCAGCATCTTTCTTCTGTTTTTAGCTGAAGACGGTATTTAAGGGGATGGTTTTAGTCATTTCAGGGAGTGACTCAGTTTCCGCGGTATCCCCCCTGTATTCAGAAGGTATACATGTTATTAAACTCCTGCTTTTCTCCTGGTAATCTGTTTTTTATTACAGGGGCAGTGGGGGCCTCAACCAAGAACCTAGAAAATTAGAAGGAAAATTGTTTTTCCTCCCATACACATCTAGTGGAATACTAGTCAGCAGAAAAGAATGCACCACCAACCTATGGAAAGACATGGCTAAATCTTCAGTATATACTGCTAAGTGAAAGAATCCAGTCTGAGCAGGCTGCACACAGTATGACCCCATTGATGACATTCTGGGAAACGCAAAGCTACATAGATGATAAGCAGATCATGGGGTGGGGGGTTTGAAGTGTTCCACGTGATACTCTAGGGTGGATACCTGTCACTTTGCATTTGTCTAAGCCCACAGATGTGTATAGCCCAAGGGGCTAATCATAATCTATTCAAATTTAGTTATTTAGGATGTAGGAGTGTTGCAGGATGGAATACATAATGTCACAGAATCTAACTGTATTAGAAATATATGGAAACAACTCACTGTAGGGGGTGGGATAAAAGGTGCTGACCTAAGTTACCTTTGGAAATGAATGGAATCTGTAGACTAAAGGCAAAATGGACCGTATATAAACAGTGGGCTTTATTCTACGAAGTTCCTTCCAGGGTTGTAGTAGCTAACAATTCTGAAACCTCTGCACATGTAACCTGGAAAGGAGCAATGCACAGATAAATGGCAGATGGTGGGAGCCAGGCTCCTTGCTGTGGGCACGGGAACTTACAGATAAGCAAGGAGAGAGCCTCTGCCCTCATAATCCTGGATCTGGGCTTCCTGGGAGGATGCTGACTGGCTGTGATGTTGACAGATCTTCACACTGGGAAGACCCTGCAGACATAGGAACTTCATGCCCCATCTTTCCACCTGTACCTGCTGGAAACCCTCAGCCCTCCATAATCAGTCAATTGCAGCATTTAAGACATTCTCATCCCCAGGCAGATAAAGGAGCATGAGGGTCTTGCTTACCCCTAACAGAATCCAGGCCCTGGGGGTGGAGCCAGGATGGGGGTTCCTGGGCCTCTGAATACAGGCCCTGGGGGTGGAGCCAGGTTGGGGGTTCCTGGACCTCTGAATCCAGGCCCTGGGGGTGGAGCCAGGATGGGGGTTCCTGGGCCTCTGAATACAGGCCCTGGGGGTGGAGCCAGGTTGGGGGTTCCTGGACCTCTGAATACAGGCCCTGGGGGTGGAGCCAGGTTGGGGGTTCCTGGGCCTCTGACCAGCAGGTGAGAGGAGGGAAGAAGACCAGTCTTGAGGACAGAGGTTCCCTGAAGTCTGTGAGCCCAGGAGCCCCGATGGGTTCATTCCCAATGAGGACATGGGCAGGGCCTGCAGTGGTTGTGTTCCCCTTGGGCCCTCTGATGAAGCCATGGCAACACTGGGCCCAGACGTCTCCTGGCGGTGTCTCAAACTCTGACACAGCGGTTTTACAATGGAACAAGAGAATGGAGCTGAGCCCCTGACGGCCACTCCTTTCTGGCTCTGAGTTGCTTCCAACAGGACCGCAGTCACCTGCACACAGTCTTCTGTGACCCATCTGCCCCCACTTTGCCTTCCCTCTTCCTCCCTGTGATGATTCCAGTAACATTTCCAGCCTGGACCCCTCCCCCAGGCCAGACGCCTCTGTCCAGCCACTGCACCCCAGTCTCCCTTGGGGGCTAACAGGCCCCTCAGAGGACTGGGATCCTGCAGCTCCCCACACCCAGGAGCAGCCCCACCTTCCCAGGTTGCTGAGCCCAGGCACCGGGTGTAACTGAGCAGGACCCTACGGGTCCTTCCCAGGACAGAGCCCTCCCCCACGTCCTCTGCTGTAGGTCCTCTCTGAAGTACCCGGATAACAGTGTCTGACGCACGCTTCCTCCACCACCAAGTGGAAGAAATTAACTACTTGATGATCATGAACAGGTAGCCCCGGAGCTTCTGGTGCCTAAGAATTTATAATGTTAACCGCCTGTTACCTCACCATGAGCCAGAGAACTGTGCACCAGCTGATCACATACCCTGCGACCCACCTCCTTCACTTGGCCTTTAAAATTGCTTTGCTGAAATCCTTCAGGGAGTTTGGGGTTTTAGAGCACAAGCCACCTGGCCTCCTTGTATTGGCACTTGTACAATTAAAGCTGCACTTTTCTTCACCACACCCGGTGTCAGTAGACTGGCTTTACTGCACTCGGGCAAGCGGACCCACGTTTTGTTCGGTAACACTGGGGTCTCCCAGGCTCCCACTCTCCTTGTGCCCCACTGACTGTCATCTGCTCCTCCAGAGTCTTCTTGCAGCAAAAATAGAAATGAAGTTTTCCCTCCCCTGAGAACAAGGAAAACAAAGGGGACAGGGAACAGGCTAGAGAAGAAACATAACCTGGCCTGAAAGAGTTCATGACTCTTCGTTTTACTTTGTCACTCATTTGTAGTAACTAGATTTGTACTTTACAAAGCTAACCTCACTCCCTGACACTATGTAATTTACATTCGGCACCCGTCACCCCTAACTCTGTGTGAGTTACATCCCCTGCCTCTCACTCCCTAACCTTATTATGTCCAGCACTTACATTCTATATGCCCCTCATAACAAATCACCCCTTAGTTTTCATTTCAGAAACAAGGTCACCAGCCGATAAACCAGAGACAAATGGACGCAATTACCAGACTGCCAGACCCCAATTACCGGGCAGCCTGACGCCAGCTATGACTGTTTTGAAATAATGCAAAGGAAAGGAGGAATGCAAGACCTTCACTACTTTGATCCTCATCATATACCCCGGACTGCGAGAGCCCCATATATAAAATCTTCCCTGATTCTCAAGGAGGGGGTGCCCAGTTCTTGAGGTGCTAGCCAGCTGTGTCTTCCCTTCTGCCTGGCAGAAAAATAAAGCCATCTCTCTCTTCCTCAAAAATCCCTGTCTCTGTATTTCTGCTCGGCCTCGGTGCACAGGGAAGCCAGTATTTCGACAACAGTCTGTGGACAGTTCCCACACTAATTCCCCTCTACGCCCACAGCCCTGGCCCAAGCCCGATCTTGTGCCTGGTTCCTCCATCAGGCCTGACAAAACTCCCTGTCCGCACGGTGCGTCTCACATCCCACCCCAACGTGGTCTTTCTGAAGCAAAAATGAGACTGTGACTCTCTCCCACCTGTAATCCCCCAAATGTTTCCCCACTTTCGCTAGGGTATCTGCCGGGAGAGACATCTGCCAAGGCCCTGAGAGTCCCCGGCATCCCCACTAGGCTGCTGGCTCCTGGGTTCCCTAACAATGAGCAACTCAGCAGGCCAGGAGACACAGCAGGAAACCCCAGAACTGCTCACCTCCAGAGGGCCTGGCACTGCCACTGCCTGACCAAAGAGAGCAGAGAAGGGATCCCCCAGCTGGGACACAAACTCTGCACGAGTGGCCTCTCCTTGAGCCATTACATCACCTCGTGTGACTTGAGGGAAGGAAGGACCGAGGCACCCTTGGTTCCTAAGGAGGATGGTATAGGCTCAGTCACGTCCCCCCAAATTCACATGCTGAATCCCTAACCCCCAGGACCCCAGGATGTGGCTGTATTTGGAGATGGGATTTTTCAAGAGGTGATCAAGGTAAAAATGAGGTCACTAGGGTGGATCCTAATCCAATAGGATTGATGTCCTACAAGAAGAGATTAGGACACAGATAGGCACAGGGGGAGACCATGTGAGGACCTTGGGAGAAGATGGCTGTCTAAGCACCAAGTAGAGAGGCCTCAGGAGAAATCAGCCTGCACACACCTTGATCTCAGCATCCAGGACTGGGAGATAGGTCTGTTATTCAAGCTGCCCTGTCTGTGCTATTTGTTACGGCAGCCCTGAGCAGACTCACATGCAGGGTAACTCAGGGCTCAGACTTGACAGAGCCCACTCTCCATCCCCCTGTACGTGAGTTACAGGAGCCCCAGGAACTGAGGAGGGGGTCCCTGAGGGGAGGCACGAGATAGAAGATGCTAGGTATTAACATGACTGCATTCATGTTAAATGTGCCTGAAGTCCATTCACACGAGATGGTTTTGCCCTGTATGTACACCCACATTGGCACCTTCAGTCTGAACTGCAGATCTTTGGCTTCACCAGCTCCACTGAGAGCATTAGCTTCACCTGCTGTGGACCATCTCCTATAGGATTTCCAGAACCACAAAGCATCAAAGCCTCACAGGACCCAGAGTCTGTGCACTAGCGTCCAGGTGACCCTCACAGCAGAGCCGCACAGCTGCCCATCAGAACCCATTTCCCTTTTTCCTGTTCATGGCTACCCTGCACCTCCCAGCCTTCCCACCCCTTCCAGCTGCGGCGTAGTGTCTCGTGTTACCAAGAGAAACGGGTGGAGGTGGTGAGGGCCTTGGCCAGCCTGCATCCTAGGACACAGGGCATGATGCCCACCTGGTCACCCCACCCTGCTGGTTGGAGCCCTCAACTGGAAGCAGGGAGGAGAAACAAGGGGGACAGAGCCTGGGACCTGACACCCACCTGCCCTGGACTCTCACAAGAAGGGGACAGAGACATCTTGAGCTTCAGCCCAGTTTTGGGAGACACTTTGTTCCAGCAACAAACTTTGCCTTAAGAGCGAAGGTGCTTTACAAACCCCTCCCCAGCTGTCACAGAAAGTCAGGCTTCATCTCATCACACTTTTCTCAAACCGCAGCTCACGCTGAGACCACCTCTCAGGTGATGGTGCTTCAAAGAAGCCCCTTTAAAAGATCCCTGGAGTTCAACTCTCCCAGCCCTGCCTTCAGTTTAAGGGAGAAGTTTCCTTGACAACCAAGCTTCACAATCTCCCAAACTCTTCTCCTTCAAACATTCCTATTCTAGGCTGGATGAGCCTAAAGTGACAGTGCTGTCATCATGTGCCAGAAACTGATTCCCACAAGCCCGTAGTTATTGGTTACATGATGCTATTGATGATGAAATCCCAGAAGAGCCAGCTTTGCAGTATAACCATTTCTGGACTCGGCACTGGGTCCCTTTCCATGGACTGAGTGGAGTGGCTGTTTCCACGGACCCCATGGTGGAAGAACTCACCTAATGAAGCCAGAACTTCATCCTTTCCAGGTGATTCCAGGGTCCTCACTCTGCCCAGACCCCACCCACATGGCTGCTGTCTGTGCCAGTCTATACGGGACCTTGGTAATCTCCTAAAATGAGGGTTATTTTATACACAGGTAATGGGTTGAATGCTGGCCCCAAAAGATGTGCCCCCCAGAACACGTGAACAGGACCATATCTGGGAAAAGCGTCTTTGTATATGTAGTTAAGGATCTCGAGGTGAGGTCATCTTGGGTTAGGGTGGCCCTCAGCCCAATTGAGAGAGTCCTTATGAGAGACAACAGAGGAGAAACACAGACATAGAGGAGAAGCCACATGAAGGCAGAGGCAGAGATGGGAGGGACGCAGCCACAAGCCTGGGGACGCCTGGAGCCCCCAGAAGCTGGAAAAGGCAGGAAGAACCCTATCCTGGAGCCTTTGGAGAGACTTCCGTCCTGCAACACCTTGATCTCAGATGTCTGGTCTCCAGGACTGGGGGAGGATGAATTCCTGTTGTTTTAAACCACCCAGCTTGTGGTCATTTGTTACAGAAGCCACAGAACGGTCACACAGACCCTACTCTGTAGGATCCTGGAAGTGCAGGTCTCATTAAAGGTCGACAGAGGCTGGATTGCAGAACCCTTAGAGTCAGCATTGGGCCCCAGAAATCGTAAAGCAGAGGCTGGACACCAGAATGTTGAGGGGTCAGTCAGAAGCCCATCCCTAAGGGTGCCAGCTGCACATGGCCTCCCCAGGTTTTTACGCCTGTACCTGTTGGGGATAAGTATTTCCATCCTGATTCAGGACTTTTGATGTCACCCTTCACGTTGCTAATTAAGAACCCACTAGTTGGGGCTTCCCTGGTGGCGCAGTGGTTGAGAGTCCGCCTGCCAATGCAGGGGACACGGGTTCGTGCCCCGGTCCGGGAAGATCCCACATGCCGTGGAGCAGCTGGGCCCGTGAGCCATGGCCGCTGAGCCTGCGCGTCTGGAGCCTGTGCTCCGCAACGGGAGAGGCCACAACAGTGAGAGGCCCGCGTAACCGCAAAAAACAAACAAACAAAAAAACCACTAGTTACACAGATGAAGACCCTACCAGGACACTTGCTCCAGTGGTAAACAATTCTGAAGTTGGTCAGAGGTGGGGAATCGTCTCACACGCAGCCAGCAGCCCCCCCGCAAGGAGCATCCTCATTGCAAAGCTGGGGGACGGTGCCGAGGCGTCTGTGAGTAAACGTGAGCTGAGCCCCAGGCCAGCTGCTGCTGAACTGTTCCCACCCTTCCCAGGTAAAACACCTGAATGTGTGCAAGGACTTGAAAGCCTAGAGGAAGGGCCGTGGAGCCACACCAGCAACAGCACGCAGGCCGACTTGGTGCCTGCAGGCCAGCCAGGATGGTCCTGGCCCCGGGCCCTCTTCTGGAAGCTTTCCATTTCCCTGCCTGAGGTACCCCTCCTGTCCCGGCCCCACTGCTTTTCTGCTTCCTCACCTCTGCCCGGGGAGAAATTCCAGCGGCAGGTATGGGTGACACATCCTCTTCTTTAGCAGGTGGCAGCCTGGCAACTCCTGCAGAAAGTCCAGCAGAGCCCCACTCACACCGGGCCACCCACAAAGCCATGGCCCCTCACTCCCTCCCACCAGCACAGCCCTGAGACTGCTGACGGAGCAGAGAATATGGCGTCAGGCACAGCTGCAGGTGCTCTTGCTGCCTGGAGGGGTGTTTATATAGACCTCAACCCAGGCACACCTGGGGAGGGCTGGCCGGCCAGGTCAGGCTGCCCAGGTCAGCCAATCCTTGCCCATCAGGGGCTCATAGCTGCAGAAAATGGGCCTTGCTGCGCCGGCTAGGTCCAAGGAACAGGCGTAGGGTCCTGAGGGTCAGGATAGACACGGGGTTGCAGCTCTGCTTGTTTTCTAATCATTTTCTCTGGTCCATGAGTGGGAGACAACTTCAAGACCCTCTCCTAATGAAAGGAACCAAGGAGTCAGGGAGAGGAGGGGTGGTGGGTGAAGACAGAGGCCTGGTGCCCCAGCTGCAGTGGAAGCCTCTGGAAGACCTGGTGGAAGGAGGCCACACAGAGTGAAGCCCAGGGTCACAGACCTGTCCAGGAGCTGCTGTTTGTTAGTTCAGGTCCTGCTCTGAGGTGCTCTGCAATGAGGGCTACGTGCATGGGTCCTATGTGCCCAGCCTTGCTGGGTGCCTGCTCAGGTGAGCTCCATACCTGGGGAAAGGCCTGACCACGAGGGCCCCAGGGGCTGCTGGGTACCTTCTCAGGTGAGCTCCATATCCTGGGAGGGGCCTGGCCATGAGAGCCCCGTGGGTTGTGAGGGGGGCGTGTGTATGAGCGCCCTCTCTGTGCAGCCGGCACAGAGTTGCTTAGCAACTTCCCTGTGGGCAGTGCTGGGATGAAATGAGAACCGGGAGATGCCACGGACCCCCTGAACCACCATCCCCTTACAGACTGTTACCAAGTGAAGTTATGTGGACCCTGCTCGGGCCCCAGCCTGGCGAGGCGCTCTGCCTCAGCGGGGGAGGTTTCCTTTTTCCATGTGGGTTCAAGTAGGCAAATAACAAAACCAAAGCTGAGACCACCACAGCACAGGCTCTATTCAGTGGCCAAAGAATGGAGAAGCGGGAACTAAGTTCACAGATCAACTTCTCACCCTCCTGGAGAAAGTGGCTTAATTTTTTTTTTTTTTTTTTTTTTTTTTTGCAGAACGCAGGCCTCTCACTGCTGTGGCCTCTCCCGTTGCAGAGCACAGGCTCCAGACACGCAGGCTCAGCAGCCATGGCTCACGGGCCCAGCCGCTCTGCGGCACGTGGGATCCTCCCGCACCGGGGCACAAACCTGCGTCCCCTGCATCGGCAAGCGGAGTTTCAACCACTGCGCAAACAGGGAAGCCCGAAAGTGGCTTAATTTTAAAGAGTGAAGACAAAGGGAGGAGGAGTGAGGCTAGTGATGGGATGAAGAGGCCTTCTGGGGAAGGGGCGGGGCTTTTTCCGAGGGGGTGGGTTACCACCTCCTTTTACCCGTTTTTGGTCCTTCATGTCCAGTCATGGCCACTGGTAGCTGTGTCACTTAATATGCTGATATAGTAAATTCAACATGTGATGAGACTCAGGGACTGTTGGAGGTCACATTCGTTGCCATCTTGGTCCCAGCTGGATCCATCTGTTTGTTTGTATTTTCCTTTCTTATCTCTGGACCCCTTCACTTAAATACTTAGCTGAACTCCTGCTGAAGATGGGGGTGGAGGACAGCCCTGTGAAAGGTGGGTGTACGGGTTTTGAGCAGGGCCTGGAGCAGCTCTGACAACAAGAGGAGGCTGAGACGGGTGGTCAGTCTGACGCCCGCACTGGGGCCTGTGGTCGGCATGCGGAGGTGGTCAGCAGGGGGCACGTGTCAGGGAAGGTTCTCGGTGTTTACACAGAAGATGTGAACGTGGGTCCAGAAGCAGAGCCTCCTGCAGACACTGCTACAGAACCCCCTGATTCTTTCCTGAGAAAACTGGTGGGGGGAGGCATTCAGGCAACAGGGCAAACTGCTTGCTCTGGGTTTCTTGTGGGGAAGTGGGGGCCTAGCAACAGGGGCTCAGCCTGCATAACCCCAGAAGCCCTCCTAGGACAGCCCCAGAACCGCTTCTGGAATGGCAAGCAGAAGTGGGTCTTCCACCTACTAGACGTGGAGGAGAGGGCTGGGGTCTGCAGGGCCGCCCTCACCTTCAGGGACTGGCTGGAGGCTCACAGGACTTGGCACATGCTCGTGGCTTGTGTGCTCACAGCTGAGATGGGTCACAGCACGCAGTAGGGATGCCCGGGAGGGAGGGCCCCTGCTCCGGTCACCTCATGACCCTTCATGCCCTCTCCTTCCCTCGAGGGTCTCTAGGGTGTCTCTTCCCCCAGCGATGAAGGGCAGAACCACAACAGTTACCCGCACCCCCGCCCTCCCAGGGAAGCTCATTAGAGACTTGGCACCCAGCTGGAGGCTGGTCACGTGGTGTGCTCTGCCCTCACCTCCAAAATGCCAGTGCCCAGAAGGGGAGCTGGGGTCCAGCATGAGCCACATGGTTTGTGCAACAGCACAGGCGCAGGGGGCTGCCCCTAACAGGAGGCAGGAGGGTTTAGATCAGGCCAGGGAGCTGCTCACCAGCTGCATTAGCTTCCCGGGGCAGCTGTGATGAACGACCACAAACGGAGGCTCAGAGCAACAGAAGCCTGTCCTCTCTCAGTCCTGGAGAACAGACGTCTGAGGTCTAGGTGTCCCAGGGCTGCGCTACCTCTGGAGGCTCCAGGGGAGGGTCCTGCCTGCCTCTTCCAGCTTCTGGGGACTCCAGGTGTCCCTGGGTTTGTGGCTGCATCTCTCCCGTCTCTACCTCCGTCTTCACAGGGTGTCTCCTGTGCGTCTGTGTCTCTCCTCCGGTCTCTTAGTAGGACACTGTCACTGATTCAGGGCCACCCTGATCCAGGATAACGTCATCTCCAGATCCGTAACTAATTATACCTGCAGAGACCGTACTTCCAAATAAGGTTCCATTCTCAGATTCTGGGGGGCATGACGTGGACATAACTCCTTGGGGGGACCCCATTCAACTCACTATAGCAGCCAGTTCCCAGATGCCAGCCAACCTTCCTCAGGAAAGCATCAGGTTGGTGATGCTCTGTTTCCTCACGGAGTTGTCTCTTGTTTCCTGTGGTAACAGTGAGGTTGAGTGGGGGGCGCTGCCGGCTGACCTCCCGGTCATTCCAGGGACCATGCTGATGTGTCCTTCCCGGGAGGGTGCGAGCACAGCCAGGGCTCCCTGGGATTACTCCACACTGACCACTCGGTGGTCAGACACCTGCATGGGCTGGACTGGTCCCTGGCACCTTCTACCACATCCACAGCCTGGTGGACTCTGTATGGGCCTATGACCAGGAGGTGTGGACCGGCAGCCTCAGTGGGAGCCCTCCTGCCTGCCGCGTGGCCTCCAGCCCACCACAGACCCTCCAGTCCTGCCATGGACACCCCCATCCCATTAACCCCCAAGAGGCCTTCTGAGAGGGGTGAGAACTTGGCCATGAAGAAAGCAGGGCACACCCTAACTTCAGCAAGTGAAGGCAAGGACTGGGTGTGCTTGGCTATTTGTCCCCCAAAGACCCCGAATGTGGGCTCTGACTTGATGGGCCCATGTCCACCTGAGCTCACCTGGGGGGTCGCTGCAGGGAGAGTGCATCTTTGGGTGATTTTCCAACTCTCCCCACACCCAGCTTCACCCTCTGGGCTCCCCTGGTACCATTAATAGTCTTTAAACAGTGTCTCTCATCCATAAGGCCTGCGTGGGAGATTTTAATATCGTGTGGGAGTCCAGCGACCAGCGCCCATGTGTCCTGGGTGTCTTGGGAGGGGAGGGAGCCTCGCTCTCACGTTCCTGCCCCAGTGCACCTGGGGGCGGGGGCAGCAGACCCAGGCTCTGTTCCGGCAGAAGCTCCCTTTCTGTGAACAAGTCTTCCCCCACTCCCGTTATCCTCACTGGAGGCTCAGGAGGCCACAGCATCGGGGCACCTCTAGCACCAGGACCCCACCCTAGGGAATCTCTCAAGAGCAGGGACCAGGCCTGGAGGCTGAGGGGAGGAGGGAGCCGGCCTCTTCAGGATCCCCGGGGCTAGGATGCCTCCTATGCAGGAGGGCCTTGGACTCAGCTTAGCTACCACCCAGGGTCTCCTACCCCTCCCCTGGTAGAGTGGCCCTTCAGATTCCAGGGCCCCAAGATCCTCCCCACCAACTTCTGACCCCAACTGCAGAGTCAGGGACCCAGAGACCCCCTCCCCAGCTTCTTTTTTCTTGGAGGCTCCCAGAATTCCCTGAAGCTGTTATACCCAGGGTTTATTACGGTGAAGAATGCAAGTTAAAATCGGCGAGGACAGAGGGGATGAGCAGGGTCCAGCCTCCTTGGCTGTGACAGCCCAGGGAAGCCCACCTGAGTCCTGAAGTGCAGGGTTTATTGGGGTCTGTCATGTCAATGTGGAGACCGCCATGTGCCTGACCTTGGCCTCCAGCCCCCGGGGGACTCAGGAAACCCCACCGTGTATCACGCCATCAGCACAGACCAGCCTGGAGTGAGGCCCACGGAGCATGGACACTCCTGTCAGACTCAAGCCCGGCCTCTCTGTGGGCAGGTGAACCCACACCACATGGGCCCTGGTGCAGTGCCCGTTCCGCATGGTAAGCGTGGGTGCACGCGGGTCAGCCAGTGTCTGTGTGTCTCAGCCTGTGACCACAGACCACACTGTCCTGCTCTGCTCACAAGAGTGAGGCCAATGAAGGGACGACGGTGGGGGGGAACAAAGCCGGGTCATGGTCAGGCTGGGTGAGAAAGGGTCCAAGGAGCGAGAACCCGGCTGCCCTTGCCTGGTGAGCCGAGAGCAGACGTCCGCCCTGTGGGCAGCCCCTCTCCCCACATCCCGAGGTAAGGCTGCCTTTCCTGCACCCTGGGGCAGGGTCAAGCCTGTGTATACAGCAGGGTGCACAGCAGTGCATGCAGCACGCCTGATGCCTGCCCCTGCCATGTACTTGGGGGCTTGGTGAGGGTGGAACATCCCAACAGGACGTGGGCCGACCCCGGGGAGGATGTAGGGGTGAAGCATTTGGGAGCCTCTGGAGGGGATCCTCACCTGTCTGCACAGGTGGACTGAGGACACAGACCGAGGGTGGGCAGGCGGGGAGCCCAGTCCTGGGTCATCCCTGAGGCTGGAGGAGGGGTGTGGAGCTGGGTGTGATGGCGGTGAGGACGAGGGGCTGATCACAGGACAGTGCAGAGAGGGACCGTCCGAGGCAGCGGGGAAGGCGAAGACTGTGCCCCACGGGAGGACGGAGAGACCAGCAGGCGGCGCTGCAGGCGCGGGTAGCAGTGTTGCTCCCTGCAGGGCGGCGCCAGAGCCCCGCACCGCTGGAAACCCCACGGTGTCCGGACAGAACCCCAGAGGATGGGGGCCGGGTGGGCGGGAAGAGTTTGGAAAAGTCACCCCATCTCCACATGTCCTGGGGGAGGGGTTCCCGCTCCAGCCTCGTTCTTTAGAGTCTCCCCACCTGGGAAGTCAGCACCCTCAACAGCCAGCCGGTCGTGCACGGCTTGGAATTTGTCCGGAGGATGAAGGGGAAGGGGGGAAAGGAATGAAAAACAAGCTCTACGTGCTTGGACAGCACATGCCACTCTAATTTCCCATCAGGAAGAGGAATTTCCCAAAGGCTCAGGCTGCCCCTGTAACCAGAATGGGGCTTGAAACAATCCTGCCGCCTTGTGGCCGGTTTCAGAAACAAGTTGAAGACAGTTGCTCAGGGGCACTGCAATCCACCACGCCTGCAGGGCTGTAAATGACAACTATGGTGGGAAAATGTCGGGGTAAGTAACTGAAAAGGACTTGAAAACAAAGCAGAATTGCAGGAACCGGATTGCAAGAGGTAGATTGGACTCGCCGTTAAAGTACATGAAAGCTGCTCAACATTGCCTATGATTCAGTTGGCCAAAAAGGGCATACAGGTGTAAATCCATATGCCCTTGTGCCAACCAAACATGTGGGAAATACAAATCAACACTACAAAGATGTATCATTTTGCCCCAGTCAGAATGGCCATCCTCACAAAGTGTAAAAACAAGAAATGGAGGAGTGGACGTGGAGAAAAGGGAACCCTGCCATGCTGATGGTGGGAATGTCAACTGCTAACAGCCACACTGGAGAAGGGTATGATGTTTCCTAAAATTTCTAAAAAATACAGCTATAGGGACTTCTCTGGTGGCACAGTGGTTAAGAATCCAACTGTCAATGCAGAGGACACGGGTTCAAGCCCTGGTGCGGAAAGATAACACATGCCACGGAGCAACTAAGCCCGTGTGCCACAACTACTGAGCCTGTGCTCTAGAGCCCGTGAGCAACAACTACTGAGCTCATGTGCCACAACTACTGAAGCCCAACGCCTAGAGCCTGTGCTCCACAAGAAGAGAAGCTACTGCAATGAGAAGCCCACACACTTCGACAAAGAGTAGCCCCAACTTGCTGCAACTAGGGAAACCCCATGCGCAATAACAAAGACCCAACACAGGCAAAAAAAATAATTAATTAATTTTTTTAAAAAAACAGAGCTACAGAGCATATGGCACTTCCACTCCTGGGTATATATCTCGGGATAACCATAAATCCATAGGACACAGGCACTTCAACTATTAGTGCAGCCCTTTTACAGGAGCCTTGACTTGGAAACAATATAAATGTCCTTGGAAGGAAAAAATGGATAAAGAAGGTATGGTACTTCTGTACAATGGAATATTACTCAGCCATGAAATCAATGAAATAAGGCCAGTTGCAGCAACTCAGATGGACGTAGGTACGATCATTCTAAGTGACATAAGTTAGACACAAAAAGACACTTAGCATATCACTTATAGGTGGAATCTAAAAATGGCTACACATGAACTAAATTACAAAACAGAAACAGAGTCACACATTTAGAAAACAAACTTATGGCTGCTAAAGGGGAAAGGTGGGGCGGGGTGAGGCATAAACCAGAGGGTTGAAATTAGCACAGATGCCTTCCAAAGACCAAATAGATAATCTACAAGACCTACTCTATAGCTCAAAGAACTGGACTCAGCACACTCTAGTCACCAGAAAAGAATATATAAGACTGGTAAGAATCTGAAAAAGAATGTATGGATGCCTCTCTGTAAGTGAATCAAGTGGATGGGCAGCAGCAAGAAAGACAGCATTGAAAAACAGATACACCCCATTATAAAAATAAATTACAAAAAAAACACAGAGAGAAACTGTTACAAAAGTAGTTCAGGGGCTGTGATGCACCCTGGATTGACCACATCTAGACCCACAGCTGGATGGGCCCTAAGGCTGGACACTCGTGGGGCTGAGAGGCTTGGTGAGGATGAGTCAGCAAATGCAGCCCATTTAGAGTAATACTTCCTGGTCCCCATTCCATTGATCCCAAATCTCCAGGTGCAGGGGACCCTTCGTACAGCTAAAACATGCATGGGACACCCAGAGGATGGTACACCGTCAGATCGGGAAGAGTTTGGGAAAGGCACCTCATCTCATCTCCTGGTGCTCGGGTTCCCCCCTCCAGCCTCTTTCCTAACAATCTCCCCAGCAGGGGAAGTCAGCACCTTCAACATCCTGTTTCTCACAGTTTTGAATTTGTCTGGAGGATGAAGCGGAAGTGGGGGAAACAATGAGAGACCAGCCCTAGGTGTTTGGACAGGTAAATGCCACTCTAAATTCCAATTAGGAAGAGGAATTGACCAAAGGCTACCTTGCCCCTGGAACCAGAATAGGGCTTGAAGCAATCCTGCTGTTTTGCGGCCAGTTCCCAAAAAAGCAAGTTGAAAAATGGAGCTCAGGGGCATTGCAATTCACAAACCTGCAGGATTGTAAAAGATTCCTAACGTCGAAAAATGCCTTGAGCTAAGTCATGAAAAAGGACTTGAAAGCAAGGCAGAAGTGCAGGAACGGGATTTCAAGAGGTAGATGGGACTCACCACTAAAGCACATGGAAAGGGTTAGAACTTCTCCAACGATGCCGTTGGCCAAAAAGGGCGTATGCGTTTTTCCTGAATAGAAAAACGCTTACGCCCTTTTTGGCCAACCAAACAGTCGCACAGTGCAAATCAACACTACAAAGAGGTATCACTTCGCAGCACTCAGAAGGGTCATCCTCACAAAGTGTGAAAACAAGAAATGCAGGATAGTCCATGGAGAGAAGGGAGCCCTGTTACGCTGACTGTGGGAATACAAATTGCCAAGGGCACTCCGGAGAAGTGTATTGTGTTTCCTAAAAATCGAAGAAACAGAGCTATAGAGCATAAGGCACTTCCACTCATGGGCATATATCTTGGGAAAACCAAAATTCAACATGACATAGACAACCCAACGTTTAGTGCTGCTCTGTTTACAAGAGCCTCGACTTGGATACAACTTAAATGTCCCTGGAAGGAAAAGATGGATAAAGAAGATGTGGTATTTATGTACAATGGAATATTACTCAACCATGAAATCAATGAAATAAGGCCAGTTGCAGCAACTCGGGTGGACTTAGGTACAATCATTCTAAGTGACCTAAGTCGGGCAGAAAAAGTGACTTATTATAAGATATCACTTATAGTTGGAACCTAAAAATGGCTACACATGAACTAAATGACAAAACAGAAACAGAGTCACACATCTAGAAAACACACTTAGACTGCGAAAGTGGAAAGGTCGGGTAGGGTGAGGCATAAACCAGGAGGTTGAAATGAGCACAGATACCGTTCCATACACCAAAGAGGTAATCGACAAGACCTACTCTATAGCTCAAAGAACTGAACTCAGCACACTCTAGTTACCAGAAAAGAATATATACAACTGGTAGGAATCTGAAAAAGAACTTATAGATGTCTTTCTGTAAATGAATTAACTGGATGTACAGCAGCAAGAAAAATAGCATTGAAAATCACCTATACCCCATTATAACAATGCATTCCAAAAACAAACACAAAAACAGAGAGAGAGAGATAGAGAAATTCTTACAAAATTCATTCAGGGGCTGTGATGAAACCTGCATTAACCCCATCTAGATCTACAGCTACACGGGACATAAGGCTGGACACTCGTGAGGATGAGAGTTTTGGTGAGGATGGGACAGCAAATGCAGCCCTTTTAGAGTAATACTGCCTGGTCCCCAATCCATGGGTCGCAAATCTCCAGGTGCAGGGGAATCTTCCTACAGCTAAAACATGCATGGGACATGCAGAGGATGGTACACCGTGTGATCGGGAAGTTTGGGAAATGTACCTCATCTCCTGGGGCTCGGGTTCCCCCCTCCAGCCTCTTTCCTAACAATCTCCCCACTTGGGGAAGTCAGCACCTTCAACATCCTGGTTTTTTTGTTTTTTGTTTTTAACATCTTTACTGGAGTATAATTGCTTTACAATGGTGTGTTAGTTTCTGCTTTATAACAAAGTGAATCAGTTATACATATACATATGTTCCCATATCTCTTCCCTCTTGCATCTCCCTCCCTCCCACCCTCCCTATCCCACCCCTCCAGGTGGTCACAAACCACCAAGCTGATCTCCCTGTGCTACACGGCTGCTTCCCACTAGCTATCCACTTTACACTTGGTAGTGTATATATGTCCATGCCACTCTCTCACCTCGTCACAGCCTATCCCTCCCCCTCCCCATATCCTCAAGTCCATGCTCTAGTAAGTCTGTGTCTTTATTCCCATCTTACCCCTAGGTTCTTCATGACCTTTTTTTTTCTTAGATTCCATATATATGTGTTAGCATATGGTATTTGTTTTTCTCTTTCTGACTTACTTCGCTCTGTATGACAGACTCTAGGTCCATCCACCTCACCACAAATAACTCAATTTCGTTTCTTTTTATGGCTGAGTAATATTCCATTGTATATATGTGCCACATCTTCTTTATCCATTCATCTGTTGATGGATACTTAGGTTGCTTCCATCTCCTGGCTATTGTAAATAGAGATGCAATGAACATTTTGGTACATGACTCTTTTTGAATTACGGTTTTCTCAGGGTATATGCCCAGTAGTGGGATTGCTGGGTCATATGGTAATTCTATTTGTAGTTTTTTTAAGGAACCTCCATACTGTTCTCCATAGTGGCTGTATCAATTTACATTTCCACCAACAGTGCAAGAGTGTTCCCTTTTCTCTACACCCTCTCCAGCATTTATTGTTTCTAGATTTTTTGATGATGGCCATTCTGACCGGTGTGAGATTATATCTCATTGTAGTTTTGATTTGCATTTCTCTAATGATTAATGATGTTGAGCATTCTTTCATGTGTTTGTTGGCAATCTGTATATCTTCTTTGGAGAAATGTCTATTTAGGTCTTCTTCGCACAGTTTGGAATTTGTCCGGAGGATGAAGTGGAAGGGGGGGAAACAATGAGAGACAAGCCCAAGGTGTTTGGACAGGCACATGCCACTCTAATTTCCAATTAGGAAGAGGAATTGACCAAATGCTCACCTTGCCCCCGGAACCAGAATAGGGCTTGAAGCAATCCTGCTGTTTTGTGGATAGATCCCAAAGAAACAAGTTGAAAAATGGAGCTCAGGGGCACTGCAATTCACAAACCTGCAGGGTTGTAAATGATACCAATCATCGAAAAATATCCTGAGGTAAGTCAATGAAAAGGATTTGAAAGCAAGGCAGAATTGCAGGAAAGGGATTTCAACAGGTAGATTGGACTCGCCCTTAAAGCACATGAAAATTGGCTGAACTTCGCCAAGGATGCAGTTGGACAAAAAGGGCGTATGCATTTTTCCTGAATATATTCAGGAAAAACACATAAGCCCTTTTTGGCCAAACAAAAAAGCAGACAAGGCAAATCAACACTACAAAGAGGTATCACTTCGCAGCAGCCGTGAGACGGGCCATCCTCACAAAGGGTAAAACCCACCAGTGCAGGACAGGGCATGGAGAAAAGGGAGCCCTGTTACGCTGATGGGGGGAATGTAAATTGCCAACGGCACTCTGGAGGAGTGTACTGTGTTTCCTAAAAGATCTAAAAAACGGAGCTACAGAGCATACAGCACTTCCACTCATGGGCGTATATCTTGGAAAAACCAAAACTCCACAGGACGCAGGCACCCCAGCGTTTACTGCTATTATGTTTACAAAAGCCTCAGCTTGGGTACAACTTAAATGTCCTTGGAAGGAAAAAAATGAATAAAGAAGATTTGGTACTTATGTACAGGGGAATATTACTCAGCCATGTAAACAGACCAGTTGAAGCAACTTGGGGGACTTAGGTACGGTCCTTGATAGTGAAATAAGTCAGACACAAAAAGAAACTTATCATGAGATATCACTTATAGGGGGAATCTCAAAATCACCATACATGAACTGAATTACAAAACAGAACAGAGTCACACATTTAGAAAACACACTTATGGCTGCTTAAGGGGAAAGGTGTGGTGTGGTGATGCATAAACCAGGAGGTTGATATTGGCACAGATACCGTTCCATAAACCAATAATGTAACCAGCAAGACCTACTCACTGCTCAAGGAACTGGACTCAGCACACTCTATTCACAGGAAAAGAATATATCTGACTAGTAGAAACTGGAAAAGAATTTATTGATGTCTCTCCGTAAGTGAAACAAGTGGATGTACAGCACCAAGAAACAAGGCACTGAAAATCAGCTATACCCCATTATAAAAATAAATTTTAAAAAAAGACAGTGATATAGAGAGGAATTCTAACAAAATTCGAACAGGGGCTGTGATGCAACCTGGATTGACCACATCTAGACCCACAGCTGGATGGGACCTAAGCTGGACACTCGTGGGGTTAAGAGGATTGGTGAGGATGGGTCAGCAAATGCAGCCCCTATAGAGTAATGCTGCCTGGTCCCCATTCCATGGGTCCCAAATCTCCAGGTGCAGGGGAATCTTCCTACAGCTAAAACATGCATGGGACATCCAGAGAATGGTATACTGTCTGATCGGGAAGAGTTTGGAAAAGGCAGCTCATCTCCTCATCTCCTGGTGCTCAGATTCCCCCACCAGCCTCTTTCCTAACCATCTCCCCACTTGGGGAATCAGCGCCTTCAACATCCTGTTTTGAATAGTATGGAATTTGTCCAGAGGATGAAGATGAAGGGGGGAAACCAATGAGAGACCAGCCCAAGGTGTTTTCACAGGCACATGTCGCTCTAATTTCCAATCAGGAAGATGACTTGCCCAAAGGCTCAGTTTGCCCCCGGAACCAGAATAGGGTTTGAAGCAATCCTGCTCTTTTGTGGCCAGTTCCCAAGAAAGCAAGTTGAAAAATGGAGCTCAGGGGCACTGCAATTCACAAACCTGCAGGATTGTAAATGATACCTATCATCGAAAAACATCTTGAGGTAAGTCAACGAAAAGGAGTTGAAAGCAAGGCAGAATTGCAGGAAAGGGATTTCAACAGGTAGACTGGACTCGCCCTTAAAGCACATGAAAAGCAGCTGAACTTCGTCAAGGATGCAGTTAGACAAAAAGGGCGTATGCATTTTTCCTGAATATATTCAGGAAAAATGCATACGCCCTTTTTGGCCAACCAAAGAAGCGGGCAATGCAAATCAACACTACAAAGAGGTATCACTTTGAATCAGAAAAAAAAGGGCCATCCTCACAAAGAGTAAAAACCAGATATGCAGGACAGGGCAAGGAGAAAAGGGAGCCTTGTTACGCTGATGGGGGGAATGTAAATTGCCTACGGCCACTCTGGACAAGTGTATTGTGTTTCCTAAAACATGTAAAAAACAGAGCTACAAAGCATAGGGCACTTCCACTCATGGGCGTATATCTTGGAAAAACCAGAACTCCACAGGACGCAGGAACCCAAACATTTGCTGCTGCTATGTTTACAAAAACCTCGACTTGGGTATAACTTAAAAGTCTTTGGAAGGAAAAAATGGATAAAGAAGATTTGGTACTTATGCACACGGAATATTACTCAGCCCTGAAATCAATGAAATAAGGACAGTTATAGCAACTCGGGTGGACTTATGTACGGTCATTGAGAATGAAATAAGTTAGACAGCAAAAGAAACTTACCATAAGATATCACTTATAGGGGGAATCTAAAAATCTCCACACATGAACTGAATTACAAACAGAAAACCATCACACATTTACAAAACACCTTATGGCTGCTTAAGGGGAAAGGTGTGGTGTGGTGGTGCATAAACCAGGAGGTAGAAATTGGCACAGATACCGTTCCATAAACTGATAATGTAATTGACAAGACCTACTCATTGCTCAAGGAACTGGACTCAGCACACAATATTCACAGAAAAATATATATCTGACTATCAGAAACTAGAAAAGAATTTATTGATGTCTCTCTGTAAGTGAATCAAGTGGATGTACAGCACCAAGAAACACGGCATTGAAAATCAGCTACACCCCATTACACAAATAAATTACAAAACAACAAAAACACAGTGAGAGAGAGAGGAATTCTTACAAAATTCGATCAGGGGCTGTGATGCAACTGGACTGACCACATCTACACCCACAGCTGGATGGGATGTAAGGCTGGACACCCTAACCCTAAACCCTAAACCCTAAGCCCTAACCCTAACCCGAACCCAACCCTAACCCTAACCCTAACCCTACCCTAACCCTAAGCCAACCCTAACCATAACCCTAACCCCAACCCTAACCCTAAACCCTAACCCCAATCCAACCCTAAACCTAACCCTAACCCCTAACCCCTAGCCCTAGCCCTAACCCCTAACCCCTAACCCGTAACTGTAACCAAGTTCACAAGTAAACTTCTCGCCCACCACGAGAGAGTGATTTAATTTTAAAGAGTAAAGACACAATCAGCTCAGTAATTGGCCACGGGGGCTTGAGGGGCCAAGGCTAACCTGAACTGGAGGAACATGGATGCCTGCCTGGATGCTCAGAGGCCAAGGGCTGTTCTGAGACCTGCTTGTACACTCATGCAGATGGAACAAAGGACCCATCCAGTCCCAGGAGGGCCCCACCAGCCCTCAAGAACACAGCACCGGACCTCCCTGGTGGCGCAGTGGTTAAGAATCTACCTGCCAATGCAGGGGACACAGGTTTGAGCCCTGGTCCAGGAAGATCCCACATGCCGTGGAGCAACTAAGCCCTTGCGCCACAACTACTGAGCCTGTGCTCTAGAACCCGCGAGCCACAACTGCTGAAGCCCACGCACCTAGAGCCTGTGCTCTGCAACAAGAGAAGCCACTGCAGTGAGAAGCCCCCACTTGCCGCAACTAGAGAAAGCCTCCGCACAGCAATGAAGACCCAACACAGCCAAAAATTAATTATTTTTTAAAAAAAAAAAGGCAGCACCTGGGGCTGGCAGATTGATGCACCGAGTCTTATATAAACACACACACAGCTATTTAGTATCATGCATGTCAGGGCCATGCTGGACCTGGGGCTGCCCAGACAGAGTGGGGCCTGCATCACCCTTCCCAGGAGGGAGGGTGGAGGGAAACCCTGCATGACCACTGAGTCCCTAAGAACCCTTGACTAAGGCTGAGCTCAATTTGAAACAGTGAGTGAGCAGAGCAGACCTTTCATTCATCCATCAATCAGAATCCAGGGCAAGAGGAGCAGAAAACAATGGCCGAGCTCAACCTTGACGCTAATGCTGACATGGATCCTCACCCTAAACTCTGATACTGACCCTAAGCCCTGAGCTAACCTTAGCCCTAACCCGTACTCTAAACCTGTACCTTACCCTAACGCATACTCTACCCGTATCCTACCTGTACCCCAATTCTAATCCATACCCTAACACCCACTCTAACACAGAGCGCTAACACCCTGAGACCAAAACCATAAACCTTAACCAATAAGCAAAACCATAACCATAACCAAACCATAAACCATAAAATATATTCATTAACCATACCCATAAATAAGTCATAACCATAAACCATAACCATAAAACGTAAACCCTAACAGCAACCATAAACCATACACAGCCCCAGTCCTCACACCAGTCCCAGCCCTAATGCTAACCCTCCAAACCACTTACACCAAGCCAAATCTAATCAAATTATACAAATACATCTTAAAAAAGAAAACTAGGGAATTCTCTGGTGGCCCAGTGGTTAGGACTCTGTGATTTCATTGCCAAGGGCTCGGGTTCGATCCCTGACTGGGGAACTAAGATTCCACAAGCCATGGGATGTGGCCAAAATAAATAAATAAATAAAATGAAATAAAACCACTATTTAAAAAAAAGAGATTTAAAAATAAAGAAAAAAAAAGAAAACTACCCCAATATAACTTATAAATATGAATGTAAAAACCTATCACAAAATAATAGCAACATGAAACCAACAGAACTTTAAATGGATAATATGCCATAAGCAAGTATCTCTACACCAGAAATTTCAGGTTGCTCAACATATTAAAAGTAAGCAATGTATTGAACCACAATAATGGTGGGAAGTAAAAATACATGAGCATATCAATTAATGCAAACAAATCTACAATGAAAATCCAGTGTTATTTCATGATAAACACTCAAGAAAGCAGGACTAAAAGGAAATTTGTTCAATATGGAAAAGAGTAGTACAAAAAGCCACAGCAAACTTCATGCTCAGTGTTAAAGACTGAAAGATTTACTCCTGAAATCAGGAGCAAGGCCAGGAAGCTGGCTTTCATCACCGTTACTCAATAGTGTACTGGAAGTTCTACCCAGAATCTTGAGGAAAAAATTAAAGGCATCCGTGGGTAAATGGAAAAATTAGAACTGTGTCTCTTCACGGAACATAGGTCACAGCACTACCTATGGGCTTCCCTGGTGGCACAGTGGTTGAGAGTCCGCCTGCCGATGCAGGGTATACGGGTTCGTGCCCCGGTCCGGGAAGATCCCACGTGCCGCAGAGCGGCTGGGCCCGTGAGCCATGGCCGCTGAGCCTGCGTGTCCGGAGCCTGTGCTCCACAACGGGATAGGCCACAGCAGTGAGAGGCCCGCGTACCGCAAAAAAAAAAAAAAGCAAAAGAAACCTACCTATAATCAGCAAAGAAATTATTTGAGCTAATCAACTAATTAAGCAGTTATAGAACAAAATATCAATTCATGAAAATCTATCTTATATGTATATGCTAGCAAAAAATAATATGAAGAAGAATTTATGAAAACAATTCCATTTTTAATAATGTCAACGTCAATATTTAGGAGTATATTTAATCAAGGTACGAGACTTGTTTTATGTGTGTAAAGTTGTATGTTTGAAATTACTGGAAAGTAAATTATTTTTCAAAATATCATGTATGTCAATAGCACACCAGAAAAGCAGAGAAAACACCAAACTTCCATATAGAAGCCAAGCTTTACCCAGATCCAGTTCACCCAAAGTCCACATGTCATTTAGAGGCACTGTGGGAAGGTTATGTTAGGAACCACTGTCCTCCGTGTTGTGGACGACCTGGATATGGTAGAAACAGTGGGATTTTGGAATTCCAATTTTCCACTTCATTCCACAAAAAAACTATTAGAACTAATAAATGAATTCAGTAAAGTTGCAAAATCAATACACAGAAATCAATTGCATTTCTAAACACTAATCATGAACCATCAGAAAGAGAAAGAAAGCAACCCTATTTACAATTGCATCGAAAAGAACAAAATACCTGGGAATAAACTTAACCAAGGATGTGGAAGACCTGCACACTGAAAACTTTAAGACATTGATGGAGAAATTGAAAAACACACCAATAAATGGAAAGACATCCTGTTCTCAGGGAATGGAACAATTAATATTGTTAAAATACCCATTCTACCCAAAGCAATGGACACAGTGAATGCAATCCCTCCCCAAATTCCACGGTATTTTCCCCCAAATAGAGCAAATCCTCCTAATATCTGTGTGGAACCACAAAGGACCCCAAATAGCCAAAGCAACCCTGAGAAAAGAGAACAGGCTGGAGGCATCTCCCTCCCTGACTTCACACTACATTATGAAGCTACAGTCACCAAAACAGTGTGGAACTGGCTCAAAACAGGCACAGGGACCAGAGGAACAGGACAGAGAGCCCAGAATTCAGCCCACACGGACGGGGTCAGTTAATTTATGACAAAAGGACCAAGGACGCACCACGGAGCACGACAGTCCCTGCAATAAATGGTGCTGGGAAAACTGGACACCCCGTAACTCATGCTGGCTACCCTGCACACAAACCTGACTGAAAGCCCAGCTTTGCACACCAAGCCCTGCCTCGGTCACATGAAGACGGAACCCCTCAGCCGTCAGTCGCCCACAGGAAGCTTCTCCCCACTTTTCCTCACAGTGTCTTCACCTTTCCCTCAGGCATCACCTGGGTCCTCGGGAAACCTAGTTCCCTAGTCAGCGTGGACACAGCCCCACTTTGTCCTGAAGCCGAAACCCCAGCGAGTCCTAAGAAGACGGAGACCGAGCTCCTGTCAGCAGAAACGCTGAGCCGGGCGTCCCACCCGAAGCCCCCGCCCCCGCCCCCGCCCCCGCGCCTGAGGAGGCACAACTCCTCTCAGCTGCGCTCAGAATCAAGATCGCAGGGAACGAACATGCGCTGTGGGTCAGAAAGGGGAGCTCGGCGCCACCATGTGGTCAGTGCAGGAAGTGCAGGCCACGCCTCCCTCACAGGTCACTGGAGACAGCGCCCCCTACTGACAGAACTGCTGAATCCATTAAACTGGAAATTCAAACTGAAATGGAGTCTCTATCCCAAAAGTTTTCCAAAATTAGTTTAGGAACAATTAATTGGAAACCATTTGGAATGAAATGAATGTAGATGCAAACTTTACAACTTACACCAAATTCACTCAAAGTTATTCAGAAGCAAATTTTATTTGATTTTATAATTTATTTTTGGCTACGTTGGGTCTTCGTTGCTTCATGGGGGCTTTCTCTAGTTGCGTCGAGCGGGGCTACTCTTCGTTGCAGTGCACGGGCTTCTCACTGCGGTGGCTTCTCTTGTTGGGGAGCACGGGCTCTAGGCGCACAGGCTTCAGTAGTTGTGTCGCACAGGCTTAGTTGCTCTGCAGCATGTGGGATCTTCCCGGACCAGGGCTCAACCCCTTGTTCCCTGCATTGGCAGGCGGACTCTTAACCACTGCGACACAAGGGAAGTCCTCACAGGCAAATTTTAAATACAAAACTATTCAAAATTATAGAAGAAAATTGTCATGAGCCTGGGTTTGCCCATGTAAATCATGAGCTTTGGAGTTTTAATACACAACACAAAAAGGCAATCTAAAAATGAAAACAAGCAATAACATGGACTTAATAAAATTAAAGATTTGCACTCTGTGAATGACCTTACTCAGAAAATCAAAAGACAAGTCACAAACTAGGAGAAAAATATTTGCAAACACATATCTAATAAACGTTTTGTATCAAAACATACAAATAACTCTAACACGAACAACCCCATTAAAATAGGGAAAGATATGAATGGACACCTGGCCAAAGAAGATACACAGAGAGTACACAAAACTACGCCCAGGACTAGAGGGCAGAAAAACAATGGTCCAGCTCAACTCCCTGAGCCATTTGTAACTGTGGACTAGTCCTGTCCTTCATGGAGGTCTCAGAGACATGGAGAGAGAGGAAGGGGAAGAGGGCCAGTTATGCTTAAACCTAACTCTAACCCTGACCATTCCGGCCACTTTCATTTGATGTGGTCTAAGAAGTCCTAGTCATAGTAATTAGATTTTTAAAAAATAAAAATAAAAGAATCTCATGGCAGAAAAAAAAAGTAAAACTGTCACTGTTTGTAGATGACATGGTACTCTATACAGAAAATCTTGAAGATGACACCCAAAACCAAATAGAACTCATCAGAAAACACAGTTAAGTTGCAGCATACAAAATTAATCTACAGAAATCGGTTGCATTTCTATACACTCACAACAAAATGTTAGAATGAGAAATTAAGAAAACAACCCCATGGACAATGACATTAACAAAGATAAAATACCTAGGAATACATCTAACAGAGGAGGTAAAAGACCTGTACTCAGAAAACTGGAAGACACTGATGAAAGAAATTGAAGACGACACAAACAAATGGAAAGACATACCATGCTCATGGATTAGAAGAATTCGTATTGTTAAAAGTATTCCACACCCCAAGGCTATCTAGAGATTCGATGCCATTTCTAGCAAAATACCAATGGAAATTTTAGGAGAACTAGAACAAGACATGAAGCCATAAAACTCCTAGAAGAAAACATAAGCAGTACACTTTTTGACATCAGTCTTAGCGATATTTTTTGGACCTGTCGCCTCGAGCAAGGGAAACAAAGGCAAAATAAAGCAGTGGGACTCCATCCAACTGAACAGTTTTTCAATGGCAAAGGAAACCATCCACAAAACAAAAAGGCAGCCTACTGAATGTGAGAAATATTTACAAACAGTATGTCTGGTAAGTGGTTCATACGCAAAATAGACCAAGAACTCACTCACACAAGTCAGCCTCCAAAAAAGCAAAAACCCAAATAAAAAATTGGCAGAAGACCAAACATGTTTCCAAAGAATATATACAGTTGACCAAAGGACACATGAAAAGATGGTCAACATCACTCATCATCAGGGAAATGCACATTCAAACCACAGTGAGATTATCACCTCACACCTCGAAGAATGGCTATCATCTAAAAGACAACAAATAACAAGTATTGCTCAGGATGTGGAGAAAAGAGAACCCTCATGCACTTTTGTTGGGAATGTTCATTGGTACAACCACTATGGAAAAGAGTATGGAGGTTCTTCAAGAAATTAAAAATAGATCTACCATATGATGCAGGAATTACACTTGGGGGTATCTTTCTGAAGGAAACCAAAACACAAATTCAGAAAGATACATGCACCCTTATGTTCATGGCAGCTTTATTGGCAATAGTCAAGATGTGGAAGCCAATAAAGTGTCCATCAATAGACAATTGGATAAAGAAGTTTTCATATATATGTATGAAAACTGGACACACACACACACACACACACACACAGTGGAATATTACTCAGCCATAAAAAGAATGAAATCATATGGCAACGTGAATGGACCTAGAAGGCATTATGCTAAGTGAGATACAGCAGACAGAGAAAGACAATTACCTTACAATATCACTTATATGTAGAATCTACAAAACAAAACGAATGAACAAACACAACAAAATAGAAATGGACTCATAGATGCCAAGAACACACTGGTGGTTGCCAGATGGGAGGGAGTGGAGGGATGAGTGCAATAGTTGAGAAAGATTGAGAAGTTCCAAATTCCAGTTATAAAATAAATGTCCTGGGGTGTGATTTACAGCATAGGGAATAGAGTCCATAATACTGTAATAACAGTGTATGGTGACAAATTGTAACTAGACTTATCTTGGTGATCATTTTGTAGAGTATAAAAATATCAAGTCACTATGTTGTGTTCCAGAAAACTAATATATAATACTGCCTGTCAAGTATACACCAATTTTTAAAAAAGAAAAAAAAATACTATCTTAAAAAGAAGAGGGTGAACTTCCCTGGTGGCGCAGTGGATAAGACTGCGCTGCCAGTGCAGGGGGCCAGAGTTTGATCCCTGGTCAGGGAACTAGAACCCACATGCATGCCACAACTAAGAAGCCCACCTGCTGCAACTAAGTAGCCCACCAGGTGCAAATAAGTAGCCCACGTGCTGCAACTAAGGAGCCCACGTGCTGCAACTAAGGAGCCCGCCTGCTGCAACTAAAACCCAATGCAACCAAATATATAAATAAATATATATTTTTTTAAGTGTTGGGGAATTCCCTGGTGGTCCGGAGGTTAGGACTGTGTGCTTTCACTGCTGAGGGCGCAGGTTCAATCCCTGGTCAGGGAACTAACATCCGGCAAGCTGCACGCTGCAGGCAAAAAAAAAAAATTTTTAATTAAAAATGTGTAAAAAAGAGTGTAGTGAGATTAAGAGCGGGCGTCAGATGAAACTTTGAAAGGATGCTGATTGAAAGGCCAAGTGCCTACTGAAGTTTGACTCTCAAGTGACCCAGACATATTGAGGACTTGAAGAGGAGGAGTCATGTGATGCTACTGGAATGTTCATTTTTTTCTTTGTTTAAACTGGGTTTATTATTTTTTTAAAGAAGTTTTGAATTCACAGCAAAATTGGGCAGAGTACAGAGAGGTGCCACATGGCCCCTGCTCTGCTGTTACTGCTCTCTCCATCCAACCCCCCCACCCACACAGGTGCCCAGAGTTTCCCTCTCCCCAACTATCCTATCAACATTCTGTGTGTTGGTCACTATCGCTGAATCTACATGAACACATCATGATCATCAGAGTCCAGAGTTTACACTAGGGTTCACTCCTGGTGTTGTACATTCTATGAGTTTTCACAAATGTATCTCAATGAATAGTTTCACTGCCTTAAAAGTCCTCTGTGCTTGACCTATTTATCATACCCCACCCCTTAACCCTGCCAAAAACCCCTAGCAACCCACCCTTTCTGTGGTTTGCCTTTTCCCAAATGTCATAGGTAGTTGGTGCCCTAAGATATGGCACCTTTCCAGATTGGCTTCTTTCAGTGAGTGACATGCAGTTAAGGTGCCCCACCTGTCACCCCGTGGCTCCCTCTCTCTCTCATTTTTCTTTTCAGTGCCGAAGAACATTCTGCTGCATGGATGGAGCCCAGTCTATCTGTCCATTCACCTCCTGAAGGACATCTTGGTTGCTTCCAAGTTCTGGCAGTTATGAATAAAGCTGCCGTAAACGTCCAGATGCAAGTTTCTGTGTAGATGGAAGCATTCGACTCATTTAGGTCCATCAATACCAAGGAGTTTGAGGGCTGGATTGTATAGTAAGAATGTATTTCATTTTGAAAGACACAGCCCATGTTCACAGAGTTTCTGAAGATGGTAGCTGAGAGCATGTCAGCATGCTGAGGAATCAAGCCAAGGAAGGAGGTAGAATTCAAAGATGCCAGCAAGGAAGATGTGGCCAAGACAAAACCAGACCTCCACCCTCTTAGAGCTGAAGGCTGGTCCTGAGAATTGAATGGACATGAAACAGACTCACAGGAGGGAACCATACACATTTATTACCCACAAGTTTTACCTGATCCAGGGCACCCTCCTAAGGAAATGAAGAAAGACCCAGGGAAGTGGCAAAACCTAAATTCTTTTCTGTTGGGTTGAACAAAGAGAGGCGATTGTGGAAAAGGAACTACACTATGTGGGGAGGCTAAGGAGGTTGAGAATTATGTTGAACAAGGTCTGTTTGTATAGAATTCTCTCATTCTCCACTCTCTGCCCTTGACGATCACAGTGTCACTCTCCTTCCAGCAGAGGGAAGGCGTCTTCCTCTGGGGGTGGGGCGGGGGGACATGTTATCTGCTGCTTCCAGGAAGAAAGAGAAGGCTCAGCACTCCCTTCTGCACCTGCTGTATTGTGGGGAGGGGAGGGGGTTGTTTTTGCTTTGTTTTTTGAAGTGTCCATAGCTCAAGACAATATTCTGGTTTCCTTTACATCTAAGTCCTTTACCTGGGGTTAGGCTTCTGACAAGAGGAGGGACACATGTTCCTGACATGACGGGCTGGGCAGGCAGGGAGGGATAAGATGGGTGCAGGCCTGTTCTCTTCTTGTGTGTTGGGAAGATGATTCTGCTCTTGCCACATGGGATCTAACTTCTCCATGAACGATCTAGCTGAAAAGAGGAAGCGTAAAGGTCAGAAAAATACGGAGAAGATCGCTGATAGATGCTGGGGTCTCCTGAGCAATGATTTTATCAGAGGCACATGCACATCTCTGGTCTCTGAACCACCATGTTTAAGGCCGATTTGATGTGTAGGTCATTTTCAATGGACGGTGGTACCATCAGGCCACTTTGGGGTACTGTCTCCGGCTCACCTGAGTGGTGCCATCGTGCCCACATAAGACGGGGCTCACCCAGGGTTGGCATGGTGCCAGAGAAAGGGAGACAGCAGTATGTCATTGAGCTTAAGGTATTTCTAAGAGAGTGGCTCTCTGGAGAGGTTGAGGTAGAAGGAGGCCAGCTGGATGTCTGTCTGCTTGTTTGTTGGGTATTGGGGGGGAGGGGTGTGCTGTTTATTTTCTGGATGAGGCCAAAGAACACTTCAAATGGAGGTGTTTGTACAAGGGGTCTGGCAGGATGGGAGGGTGGGGATCAGTCCATGTGCCAAGATATCTAGAGAATCTATAGTGGCTCAGACTCAGGCCTTTTCTCATAAACAGGCAGGGAGAGGAGTTGGCTTTGTCATCACAAAGCTAACTGGCACCACAGTAGTCACAACAGAAGGTTCCCAGAATGAATTGATTTGCAGGAGCCAACACACACAAACTGGAAAAGCCTTCCTCATAACCAAGGGCAGAGAATACCTGTGGTCCGAAAACCTCTTGAAAATCAATGTTCTAAAAAGAGAGCAAACACATGCAATTCCACTGAGAGGCCATGCATATGGCCAGTGTGTGTGAGAGATGCTCAGCCTCTCAGATGAGGACACGTGCAAATATAAACACTATGGAGACAGCTTTGGTCACCATCACACTGGCAGTTTTCTAGTCTGGTGACCACCAGCCCAGGGGACAAAGGGAGGAAGAAGAGGCCCCAGCAGATCCCCTAGAGGGAAGAGGGACCAGACACTCCTCTCTGGAAGAACAGTGTGCAGGATACGTCAAAGTCCTACAGGTGCATCCCTTTCCTAACAGTGCTGATCCTTAGACTTGATCCCACTAAAATTCTTGCCCAATTTTTCAAAGATGTCATTTCAAGGGTATCCATCCCAGTACTGGTTGAAATAGTAGGGAATTGGCAACAATATGAACGTTCATGGAGAGGGGGTGGGATCCATCATTTCTGGTCCACATGGATGAATGGATGCTGTGCAGCTAGGAAAGTGAGGACAGGGTGTCTACCTCATGAAAGGGGAGACCTCAGGATTCTCTTAGGTGGGAAGCATGAGCACCAACCATCTGCAGCCTGGATCCCATCTGTAAGACCACAAAGAGGTGAAATAAACAGAGATGTCAATGAATCTGCTTGTGTGAGAGACAGAGATAGAAAGAGACAGGAGAGAGACAGAGCCTGAGAGAGATGCACCAAACCATTCATGATGGTCACCTCTGGGGGTGGGATTTGCAAACCTCTTCTCTTCTCCTTTAGGTGGTATTTCAATTCTTTATAATATGTGTATATCACTTTATAATATGTGTATAATTCTAAAAATATTAAAATCATATGTTAAGTGTGATCCATTTATCACTCATCGATGGAATAATTAAAATAACATCATTTCATTTTTTAAAGATTTATTACAAGGACAGTAACCACTTATGAGAGTAAAATAATGAATTCTGAAGGAATTAAGTATCAGGTAGGGCTTCCCTGGTGGCGCAGTGGTTGAGAATCTGCCTGCCAATGCAGGGGACACGGGTTCGAGCCTTGGTCTGGGAAGATCCCACATGCCATGGAGCAACTGGGCCCGTGAGCCACAATTACTGAGCCTGCGCGTCTGGAGCCTGTGCTCCGCAACAAGAGAGGCCACGATAGTGAGGGGCCCGTGCACCGCGATGAAGAGTGGCCCCTGCTTGCCACAACTAGAGAAAGCCCTCGCACAGAAATGAAGATCCAACACAGCCATAAATTAATTAATTAATTAATTTTTTAAAAAAAGAATCCAGTAAAGAACAAAAGCTATTGGTGGCTCAGTTCCAGGCTAGCTAGGCAGCAGTAAATGGCAGCGTTGGGGCCAGTTTCTCCAGGAGGTTGTATATGTTCTGAATCAGCATCCAGTAGAGGTGAGGGAAATGTGGATAAGACTTGTACACTGAAAACAACAATTGCTTGTTGAAAGAAACTAAGAGAGAGCTAAATTCATGGAAAATAATCCCATATTCATGGATCAGAAGGCTTAATTCTATTAAGATGGCAATACTCCACAAATAAAGATTCAAGTCAATCCCTACTAAAATTCCAGGTGGTGCTTTGCAGAAATTGACAACCAGTCTAAAATTCATGTGGAAAAAGGGCTAAGAATAGATCAAAGAATCTTGAAGAACAAAGTTGGAGGTATGGAGAGCCAGACAGAACCCCATGGTTGGTATAAAGACAATTTAAGCTGAAGATACTTGAGATTCAATAGATGCAGGAAAAAAAGAGCTTTCTTGGAGCTCCCCTCATCTGAATAAAAGCAGAAACTTCTGAGAAATGACCACTGCTGTAAATTCCCTCTTCAGGGTGGCTTCTATTCCCAGGAGAGAGACCAAGAGTAAATCCACCATAAGTCCCTTCTGTGAGGTGTTTTATGACCCTGAAGAAGACGCAAACATTATCACAAACTTTCTCATATCCCATTGTTTTCCAAAGAACCTGTTTGTCTTTCCTGAAGAAACCTCTCTGTTCTTCCCATAGAAGCCAATTCTCCCCTCACCCTTTCCCTGTTAAGTTAGGTTATAAGCCTTTGACTCTCATTATTTAGCATTGAGTGACTTTTTTGGTTGGCTCCTGTATGCATAGAAACAAACCTTTTCTCCTGTTAACCTGTCTTCTGTAAGTTTAATTTACAAGCCCCAGCCACTAATCCTGAGAAGGTCAAGGAAATTGTTTTCCTTTTTCACAGTTTTGGTGAACACAAAGGGAAGGCTGGGGCACACCACTCACTCCTGAGGCTGTGATGGATTCTCAGGATGTCTGAAAGAACTAAGAAAAGGTAATAATTCTGACCAAGTTAGCCCCTCAGATATCTGCTCTGACTGGGTCAAATGAGTGCAGTGACAATCTCTCCTTGTCTTCTCCTTTGCTAATCTAGACTGGCAGGAGGAAACACTTGGGGGAAACACTCCCCTCCTCCCCTCCTCTCCTCTCCCTCCCCTCCCCTCCCTCCCCTCCTCCCCTCCTCTCCCCTCCCTCCCCTGCCCTCTTCTCTGGGCATTGTGATTTTGCATGGCCCTCAGTTTTGGGTCCTCTCAGTGTCCTTTCCCTCCAGGTACAGCATTCCTTTCCCGTTTGCCCCATTTGGTATCCTGGGAGATTGGCCTGGATCCACTGAGAGTGTTCCTTCTGTGTCTTTCCTCCTGCAAGGAACACTGGTTGTATAGCCTGAGTGTACTGGCAGCCAACTGTCACATTTGGGTCCTTAGAATTTGTAGCTGGTTGTCCAGAAATGTGGGTTGCATCCCACTTGAGGCTGATGTGCTACTTAAGGAGGCTGCCAGCTCTCAGGGGCTCATGTAGTCTTTATTTCTTTGGCTGCCTTTGGGAGTGACTCTGTATCACGGCTCCTCTTTTCTCACCCTCTTTAGTGACATCTTTTTGTCCATGGTTAAGCTATAATAAGGCTTAATGGTTTTGAGGCACGTTTAGGAATAGGTATACCTTTGGAAACTGCCTGGGAGGGGAAAAAAAAGGGTTCAATACTGGCAGGAGAATTTACTGGTTGTCCTGGCCAAACACCTGATAAGATATTTGCAAGGATTTTTTTAAAAGGTTCTCACCTCCTAACTGTCCATCGACGGATGAATGGATAAAGAAGATGTGGCACATATATACAATGGACCATTACTCAGCCATAAAAAGGAATGAAACTGAGTTATTTGTAGTAAGGTGGATGGACCTAGAGTCTGTCATATAGAGTGAAGTAAGTCAGAAAGAGAAAAACAAATACCATATGCTAACGCATATGTATGGAATCTAAAAAATTGATGCTGATCAACCTAGTGTCAGGGCAGGAATAAAGACACAGATGTAGAGAATGGACTTGAGGACACAAGGCTGGGAGGAGAAGCTGGGACGAAGTGGGACAGTAGCACTGACATATATCCACTACCAAACGTAAAACAGAGAGCTAGTGGGAAGCTGCTGCATAGCACAGGGAGATCAGCTCGGTGCTTTGTGACGATCTAGAGGGGTGGGATAGGGAGGGTGGGAGGGAGGCTCAAGAGGGAGGGGATATGGGAATATATGTATACATATAGCCGATTCACTTTGTTGTACAGCAGAAAGTAACACACATTGTAAAGCAATTATACTCCAATAAAGACGTAATAAATAAATAAATGTTCTCACCCTAAAACAAATATCCTATTGAAACCTCTCAGATGATCAAATTTTTTAAAAAGACAAAGAAGTATCATAGCGAGCCTAAGAACACTTCCTTAACAAAACAAAAGAATGGAAATCAGATTTAGAGGAAAAAATAAAATCCATGTACACAATCAACCATCACCCCCATATATATACACTCTGCTCATGCCATTTTTCAGATGGCCCCTGGAGAAAACCCTCACGGAGACTGCAAATGGCCAGATCCTTGGCCAGAACCTCCTGCTGATTTTCAGAACTTGGCCCAGTTGGAGGCTGCTCTTCAGGCCTGAGAGGAGCTACCTGTGAGGGCTCCTCTGCTAAGACCACCGGGGCTCAAATGGAAGCACGCGCTCTGAGCAAGACAGAGCACGCCGAGCCTTTGTGGAAGGATTCGTGAAAACATCCAAAAGGCACACAGCTCTAATCCGCACACAAGAATTCTTTGATTTACATCTTTGCTGGAAATCTTCTCCTTGTTAGAAAGAGGCAAATTCAAGATAGTGAAGTTGGATGGGCAGTTCAGCCTCTTGAAATGATCACTGAGCAAGATATGCAATTCCTTGAAAAAGTAAAAACAACCATCCTTGCTTTACTAATCTCATCTGCACGAAACAGAAATGCAGCTGTAGGAGGAAGTCAAAGCCCACCCACCCTTCTTATCGATATGAAAGTCTCCACTTTCTTCTCATGTCTGGGCGTTGGGAAGAGATCTGTCCTACACTCCAGAATGAAGTTAAACTTAAATAGTAATTGCCCTACATCTCTGATAACAGGAAATATGCCCCAGAAATTCTTATTTAAAATGCTTCCATCCTTCCTCAGGCTCTTCTGCCAGCAAGAGCTGTGTCTTTAAATGTGAACATCCAAGGAAATAACTCTAACTTGAGGGTGTCTTGCCTTTAATTGTGCTTCTTGCCTCCTGTCATAAAACATGAGACATTTCAAAAATATATCATGGGGCTTCTCTGGTGGCACAGTGGTTGAGAGTCCGCCTGCCGATGTAGGGGACACAGGTTCGTGCCCCGGTCTGGGAAGATCCCACATGCCGTGGAGCAGCTGGGCCCGTAAGCCATGGCCGTTGAGCCTGCGTGTCTGGAGCCTGTGCTCCGCAACGGGAGAGGCCACAACAGTGAGAGGCCCGCATATCTCATGGACTTCCCTGGCAGTCCAGTGGTTAAGACTCCGGGCTTCCACTGCAGGGGGCACGAGTTTGACCCCTGGTTGGGGAAACCGCATGCCACTTGGTGCAGCCAAAAAAATATATATATATTATTATTAAGGATATTTGAACATGATTTACAGTATTCAAGATATTCAGCTAGTCTCAAGGTTGATAATGTTTCTTGCAAAAAAATTAGACATTTATTTCTTCACCTCATAAATGCAATTAACACCCCCTCCCACCCAAAAAAAAATCCGCAATGCTTTCTTGCCTATCATGCCCAACCATTGAACAGTAACTTACTCCACTAAAATCACTACCTGAGACCAGAAAGGAAAAAGCTAATTGTAGACACACTAGATATTTTATCCACTCAGATTGGTTTAAAAAAAAAAACCAAGATGGATACATAGTATTTCCAGAAATTCCGTTGTCCAGAATTTAGTCCACAGCCTCCATGAGATTACATATCAGGGCAAATCAAAAATCTTAAAAGCCTTCTCCTCATATATTAGTGAAAAGCTTTAGCTCTCACTAAGCAAGCAATCTTTGTCTTCCCTCTGCCAGAAACACAATTCAGAGTCCACTATTTTACATAAACAGATGATTTTGTATTACTCCATTTTACTGACTCACGGCGAGAATTTTGGAAATTTGTCTGTATGCACTTGTCTGGATGATTATGTATATCTCTTATTATGGGGGGGTCCTCATCCAAGAACCTAGGAGGGTAGAGGGAAATTTATTCTTCCTCCCATTCACATGTAATGAAATTCTATTCAGAAATAGGAAGGAATAAACCATCAACCCATGCACAAAACATGGGTGAATCTTACATGTATATTGCTAAGTGAAAGAATCCAGTCTGAAGAGGCTGCACACTATATGACCCCATTTGTATGACATTCTGGAACAGGTAAAACAGAGATGGTAAAGAAGTTATGGGGTGGGCATTGAAATATTCCATATGATAATTTAATGTTGGATACCTGCCACTATGCATTAGTTTAAACCCATGGATTTTTACAACCCAACAAGTAAATAATATATAATCAAATTTAGTTATTTAGGATATGGGAGTTTCACCGGATGGAATAGAGAATGTGACAAGGAATCTAACTGATTTAGAAGTATATGACAAAACTCACTGTTGGTGGGGTGAGGTGTGTGGGGGGGAAAGGTACTTGTCCTAATTAACTATGGAAAACAATGGAATCTGTAGAACAAAGGTGAAATGTACCATACATAAATACTGGAGCCTAAGTTCTTTCCCATGGTGATAGAAGCTAACAATACTGAAACTACTAAATCTGTAATCTGGACTGGAACAAGCAATGAATTCAATAAATGACAGAGGTGGAAGCCAGTTATCTTACACTTGGAGTGGGAAGTTACAGATAAGCAAAGGAGGATGGTTACAGTATCCATGTAATAATGGACAGATTATATTTCCTCAATTTTAAAAACTTCTGTGCATCAAAAGGTGATATACAGGGCTTCCCTGGTGGTGCAGTGGTTGAGAGTCCACCTGCCGATACAGGGGACATGGGTTCGTGCCCCGGTCCCAGAAGATCCAACATGCCGCGGAGCGGCTGGGCCCATGACCCATGGCCGCTGAGCCTGCGCGTCCGGAGCCTGTGCTCCACAACGGGAGAGGCCACAACAGTGAGAGGCCCGTGTACCAAAAAAAAAAAAAAAAAAGGTGATATATAGAGAGGGAAAATACAGCTCACAGAATGGAAGAAAATATTTGCACATCATATATCTGACAAGAGTCTGTTCTTCAGAATATATCAAGAATGTTTACAAATCATCAACAAAAAGACAACCCAATTTTTTTAATGGAAAAGGACTTAAACAGACACTTCTCTAGACAAGAAATACAAATAGTCAATAAATACTTTAAAAGATGTCAAACATCAGTAATCATAATGGAAATGCAAGTTAATACCACAGTGCAATCCCCCTTTACACATACTAGAATGGTTATTTAAAAAAATAGAAAATATCAAATGTTGCCAACAATGTAGAGAAACTGGAACTCTTAAGCATTGCTTGTGGAAATGGAAAATGGTGCAGCCTATGTGTACATTTTTGACATTTCCTCAGAAAGATAAAAATACAGTTACCAGGCTTCCCTGGTGGCACAGTGGTTAAGAATCTGCCTGCCAATGCAGGGGACACGAGTTCGACCCCTGGTCGGGGAAGATCCCACATGCTGCAGAGCAACTAAGCCCGTGCTCCACAACTACTGAGCCTGCGCTCTAGAGCCCTAGAGCCACAACTACTGAAGCCTGCGCACCTAGAGCCCGTGCTCCACAACAAGAGAAGCCACTGCAGTGAGAAGCCCGCGCACCGCAACGAAGAGTAGCCCCCACTCACCGCAACTAGAGAAAGCCCGCGCGCAGCAACGAAGACCCAATGCAGCCAAAAACAAATAAATAAACTTATTTAAAAATATATCTATACAATTACCTTATTACCTTATGGTTCAACAACTGCACTCCGAGATATAGACACCAAACAATTGAATAATAGGTGTTCAAACAAAAAATATATATACACGAATATTCATAGCAGCACTGTTCACAAGAGCCAGAAGGTAGAAATGACTGAAATGTCCATCAAAGGGTGAATGGATAAACAAAATGGGTAGATCCATAAGCTATCCTATTATTCTACCATACAAAGAAATTAAGTAAAATGGCGCAGCCACTGTGGAAAACAATATGGCAGCTCCTCAAACACTTAAGCAGTTAACATACGATCTGTCAATTCCATTTCAGGGCATAGACTCAAGTATTTGAAAGCAGTAAGTAGAACGGTTATTTGTACAACCATATTCATACCAGCATTATTCACAATGGCCAAAAATGTGGAAGTAACCCACGTAACCATCGACTGATGAACAAATAACAAAACGTGGTATATGAAATGATTCAGCCTTTAAAACTAAGGTAATTCCCACATATCGCACATATGATGAAACTTTAAGTCATCATGCTAAAAATAAGTTGGTCACAGGACAAGTATTATATGATTCCACTTACATAAGGTATCCAGATAAGTCAAATTCAGAGACAAAAACAATGTGGTTGCCAGGGGCTGAGTGGAGTTAGTGTTTAATGGATAGAGAGTTTCACTTGGGGAAAATGAAGAAGTCCCAGAGATGGATGGTGAGGATAACTGTACAACAATGAGAAGGTAGCTAGTGCCAGAGGATTGTACACTTAAAACGTTTAAATGATAAATGTCATGTTACACATTTCTAATCACAATGAAAAAAAAGTTAAGTACTGATATGTATTACAACATGGATGAACACTGAAATCATCCAAAGTCAAAGGTGCCATACAGAAAAGGCCACCCAAACACAAACTCATATTATGTGCTCTAAATCCATGAAGACTGTAAAAATAAGGGAAAATCTCAGTAACGATTCCAGAAAAAGAAAACTGGATCAGGATGCAAAAAGACATTTTCAAACAGCTGGAAAACCTGGTGAAAGTTGAAGTGGGCCTGTGGATTAAATTATAAAGTGGAAACCTTTTGATTTACTCATTTTGGGGTTATATGCTGGTTCCTGGGGAGAATGTCCCTATTTTGGGTAAAATACACTGGAATATTTCATGGGAAGTGGCAAATGTGAGCACTTTTTACTGTCATTGAAAGTGTTCTGTATGTTTGAAATGACTGGGAAGTAAATTACTTTTCAAAACAACCATGACAATACCATGTCAGAAAAGCAGAGAAGATATCAAACCCTAACTCTGACCCCTAACCCTAACCCAACTAATGGTCCAGTTCAACCTTTCATTCATGAGTGACCCTTAGAGAGTGCCGTCCTCCTAGAGGTCTCAGGGAGATGGAAAAAAAAGGAGAGAAATGTGGGCCAGTTACCCTTAATGCTAACACAACCCTCAAACCCTAATCCCTAACCTCTATGCCTAAATTCACTACTCCTAACCCTAACTCTAACCCTAACCCTGTAACCCTCTAACTCTAGCCCCTAGACCCTTTCTCTTGGCCCTAGCCCTAGTCCTAAGCCCTAAATCCTAAAACCTAGCTTTTGCCCTAGCCCTATCCTGTACTCTAACCCATACCCAAACCTATACCCTAACTAACCCGTACTCCAACCCAAACCTGAACCCTAGTCCCTGACTCCTAACCCTTGAACCCTATCTCTAACTTCTGATCCCTGAACCCTACCCTAGACCTTGGACCCCCGACCACTGTCTCAAACCCTGATCCTGACCCTAACTACTAAACCCTAACTTCTCACCATAATCCTAATCTAAGATAATTAAAGAGAATAAGAAACAGCCAGAAAAGCAAGAAGGAAACCAAGAGAATGTGGTATCAAAAAAAGCAGTTGAGGGCTTCCCTGGTGGCGCAGTGGTTGAGAGTCCGCCTGCCGATGCAGGGGACGTGGGTTCGTGCCCCGGTCTGGGAAGATCCCACATGCCGCGGAGCGGCTAGGCCCGTGAGCCATGGCCGCTGAGCCTGCGCGTCCGGAGCCTGTGCTCCGCAACGGAAGAAGGCCACAACAGTGAGAGGCCCGCGTATCGCAAAAAAAAAAAAAAAGCAGTTGAATGCTGTTGAGAGTCTGGTATAACTAACCCTGGAATGTACTCACTATATTTGGCACCAGAGAGGTCACTGATGACATTGGCATGTGCGATTTCTGTCGTGTTGGGCATTCAAAGTAGGTTGGAGTGGGCTAGAATGAATGGGGGCGACCAAAGAAGACAGAGGCTCAGCTGTGAGGACAGGCAACTTCAAAGAGTAGCAAAAAAAATAATAATAATCTATTCTGGAGGAAAGGGAGCAAAGATGTTGGTACCAAAGTCCAAAGTGTCTGGCTGTGAACTCCACCGGCCACCAATGAGAATACACCCCCAAAAGACAGTACCTGGTAGCCTTCCAGTTTACGGTCCAGCATGCAAGGAGTTCAGAAGTTGACACTCTGTCCTAACAAGTAAGAAGCTAAACTGAAAAATCACCAGCTATTCTTAGAGAGATGAGGTCACAGAGCAAACCACTGCCCCCCTAAATGAAGAGAAAGACAGGCAGAGCAGAAACCCACAAGTAGAAACACATCGCAGAAACAAGCATCAGGAAAGGAAAACCTACCTACTGTAATTGACAAGTCACTGGACACTCAGTGTGGACAAATCTGAGAGCTAAAAACTCCAGGGTGGGCCCAGTCTTAGGGGAGCTCCCACACTTTTGTGAGTTTTACCTCCAGGAGAGCTCCAGGTCTTCACAGTGAATATTGGAGAAAAATCCCTCATGCTTCCAGCAGAAGGAAAGGAAAAATAACCACTTTAAAATACACCAGGGCATTCTGTTCTTAACAAGGCCTGCCCTCAGGAGAAACCATTTTACCAGAGCCTGACCTGTTAGGGTTTTATCAGAGCTCAACCAAACTGACAGAAGAGAAATACTCAACTCCAGCTAGCTCTAACCATCCTGTCCCACCTTAGGAGGGAAAAAACTGGTGAAGTTCACAGCCAGGGACACAGGCTCACCAAAGACTGAGGCCTAGTCACAGGACTACAGAACACTTCTGTTCTCCCACATCTAACATCACATTACTAAGGCCTATTTACTGCAGTTCCTTTTACTTAGTACATGTCCACCTTCCAACAAAAAATTACAAGGCATACTCAAAAGCAAAAAACATAGTTTGAAGAGACTGAACAAGCAACAGAACCAGAGTCAGATATGGCAAGAATTTGGAATTATCAGATTGGGAATTTAAAACAACTTTTATTAATATGCTAAGGGATTTAATAGAAAAAATAAATAACATGGATTATGTAAGAACAGAAATGGAATTTTTAAGAATTAGTTAAAAAGGAATGTTAGAGATAAAAAATACTGTAACAAAAATGAAGAACATTTTCAATGGGCTTATTAGTATATGGGTTGTGGCTAAGGAAAGAATCTCTGAGCTTGAGGATATAAAAACCAGGACAGAATATCCAAGACAAAAGGTGTAACATACACGTAATGGAAATACCAGAAAAAAAACCAGAACAGAACAGAAGCACTAAAGCCTGAGAATTTCCACCAAATTAATGTCAGACACAAAAACAGAGACCCAGGAAGCTCAGAGAACACCAGGCAGGATAAATGCCACCAAAAAAAAAAAAAAAAACACCTAAGCATACCATATTCAAACTTCAGAAAATCCAACATACAGAAAAAACCTTGAAGAAAACCACAGGGGAAAAACATCTTATCCATGAAGTAACAAAGGTAAGAATTACATACTTCTCAGAAGCCAGGAATGCAAGAAGAGAGTGGAGTGAAATACTTACAGTACTGAGAGAAAAAAAGCACGAAGCTAGAACTCTATTCTCTATGAAAGTATCTTTCAAAAGTGAAGGGGAGGGCTTTCCTGGTGGCGCAGTGGTTGGGAGTCCGCCTGCCGATGCGGGGGCACGGGTTCGTGCCCCGGTCTGGGAGGATCCCGCATGCCGCGAAGCAGCTGGGCCCGTGGGCCATGGCCGCTGAGCCTGCACGTCCGGAGCCTGTGCTCCGTGGCGGGAGAGGCCACAGCAGTGAGAGGCCCTCGTACCCCAACAACAAAAAAAAAAATGAAGGAGACTTTTTCAGACAAACAAAAATTGACCTGCCTTGCAAGAAATGTTATAAAGAAGTTCTTCAGAGAGAAGGAAAATAATGTAGATCATAAACTTGGATCCACATCTACCATCAGAGAATGAATAAGTGAAGGTAAAACTATTAATTTTTCTTTTTCTCAGTTGCTCTAACAGATAACAGTTTATTCAAAATAATAATATCAACAATGCATTCAGTTATATGTGCTTATATATAAGTGAGATAAAGGACAGGCGGGAAGAATAGGAGTGTTTCTTTTTTTTTTTTTTTTTTTTGCGGTATGCGGGCCTCTCACTGTTGTGGCCTCTCTCATTGCGGAGCACAGGCTCCGGACGCGCAGGCCCAGCGGCCATGGCTCACGGGCCCAGCCGCTCCGCGGCATGTGGGATCCTCCCGGACCGGGGCACAAACCCGTGTCCCCTGCATCAGCAGGCGGACTCTCAACCACTGCGCCACCAGGGAAGCCCAGGAGTATTTCATTATTATAAGGCACCTGCACTACCTGTGAAGTGATATAGTGTTATTAACTGGACTTGAATATTTTATAAATGTACATTTCAAACTCTAGGGCAACCATCAAAAATGTAAAAACAAAATAAGCATAATTGATATGACAGGAGGGGGAGAAAATGGAATCATATAAAATTAAAATGCTCAATTAAAACCCCAAAAGGCAAAAAAAAAAAAAAGTAGGAAAGACAAAATAGGAAAAAAAGAACAAGGGCAACAAATAGAAACTAGGAACAAACAGGTAGATGTTAATCAAACAATATCAATAACCACTTTGAATATCAATTGCCTAAATATACCAATTACAAGACAGATTGTCGGAGTGAATCAAACAACAAGACCCAGCTATCTGCTGTCTAAAGTAAATGCATGGAGAAAGATATATCATACTAACACCAATTAAAAGAAATCAGGAGTAGCTATCTTAATTTCAGATAGAGAGGACTTCAGACCAAGGAAAGTTATCAGAGATAAAGAGAGGTATTACATAATGATGAAGGGGTCAATATTTCAAGAATACATGCAATCCTTAATGTATGTACCGAACAACAGGGTGTCAAACTACTTGAGGCAAAAAGAAAAACAGCAATGAGAAACAGATGATTCCAGTATTATTTTGAGACTTCAACACCCCTCTCTCAGAAATGGACAGAGCCAGCAGGCAGAAAATCAGTGAGGACGTAGCTGAACTCAATAGCACATTCATTCAACTGGATATAATGGACATCTATACACTACTTCATCCAACAACAGCAGACTACACATTCTTCTCAAGCTCACATGGAACATATACCAAAATAGACCACATTCTGGGCCATGAAACACAACTTAACAAATTTAAAAGAATACAAATCATACAATGACTACTCTAATTCCGTTCCAAAAGGCTCTTTTGCCAGACAGCCTTTGAGTGGGGCCTTTCCCTAGGTTAGTGACTAATTACCCGCTGAAGCCCAGCTCACTTCCCCTGTTGCTTTCTCCTGGCTCCCTGTGCACTTTCTTCAGAGGATTTGTCTGTAATTTTATTACAACAGCTAGTTGATTTACACGTCTGCCCCACTGGAAGGTCAGCTCCAAGATGGCAGCTCTGTTGCTCTCGGCTGTACCCTCAGTCCCCAGGAGGAATGCCTGTCTTAGCCCACAGCTGCCCTCAACAGGTACTTCTTGAATAAATCAATGAATGCCCCTGAGCCAGCATCTCACTGCCGAGCTGTGTGGAGGGAGAACTAGGTTCCCTGATAAACCTGGCTCAGTCGTGGCTGTCCCAATTCTCGGTTAACAACAATGGAGTAGAAAAATATGCTCATGGGGCTTCCCTGGTGGCCCAGTGGTTAAGAGTCCGCCTGCCAATGTAGGGGACACAGGTTCCATCCCTGGTCCAGGAAGATCCCACATGCCGCAGAGCAACTAAGCCCGTGCGCCACAACTACTGAGCCTGCGCTCTAGAACCCGCGAGCCACAGCTACTGAGCCCTCATGCCACAACTACTCAAGCCCGTGTGCCTAGAGCCCGTGCTCCGCAACAAGAGAAGCCACCGCAATGAGAAGCCCGCGCACCGCAACGAAGAGTAACCCCCTCTCGCTGCAACTAGAGAAAGCACGCGCGCAGCAACAAAGACCATAAATAAATAAATAGTTTTTTTAAAAAGAAAGAAAAATATGCTCAGAATCGCCCCAAGAGAGAATTACAAACTTTAGAAATCACCTAGTCTTCTGCCTCCCACACATGAGGCCCCACCCCTCCACTTTCCCCAGCGCTGCCCTGCGCCCCTTCCATCACCCCCAAAGAAGCCCCCGCACTTGGGCACCAACTCCCACACAAGACTCCCGCCCCACACCTATGGTCCACCCACCGCACCTGAGCACCCTGCCCCCCTGCCTGCACCCCGCCCCACACGCCACAGGCCCCGCCCCCACGCCTCAGGAACGCTTCCCCAGTCTTTCCCCCGGCCGCCCAGTCACTCCCCAGGGCCTACAGCCGCTTGAACCCTGGCTCAGTCCCGGGGCCAAAGCCCACCCCAGACTCCGGATATTGGAAACCCCAGGCCGGCCTGGTCTGGATACTCATTGACCGGCAGTACTCTCGCCCGGCACTGCTCTAGCCAGCCAGCCCCCGGCGAGGTCCTTCAGGCCTTTGTCCGGGCAGCCCTCCTAGGGTCCTTGCGCGGTTGCGTAGCATCTGCGAGGACGCGGGCAGCGCAGGAAGCTGAGTGATCCGCGGTGGGACCTGGGCTGACTCGCGGGGTCCGAGACAGGGCAGGGTCCGGGACGGGGCGGGATCCGAGGGGGACTCGGGGCCCTGAGGGCGGCTGGCCGTGGGCGGACCGACCTGCGGCGCTCCTGGTCTCCAGCCCTCGCCCGGGAACGGCCTCGCATGTGGGAACCACCCCTCCAAGGCCGTCCTCGGGCCCTTGGCCAGTGGGGGGAAGAACGGGACAGTGGGTTCTGGCAACAGTGGGGGGGGGGGGGCGAAGGCAGCCCAGCCTGGCTGCGGCGGTAAAGTGGTTCTCAGACCTGTTTGGTGCCCGAAAACTACTTGAGTGAAAGAGAACTTATCCACTGGGTGGCGAGGACATCGATAACCATTGAAGGTCTTTGAGAACGGGTTTGGCTGCGTTTGGCTTCCGAACAGGTCGCTCCAGCTACAGGGTGGAGGTGGAAGGGACAGCCCCTCATTATGCTTATCAAGCATCTGCCACTTCCCAGTCACTGCTTTTGAGGCTCAGGGCACCTTGGTAAAGAAGGCTGAGTCCCTACCTGAGCAGAAACAATAGCATTGCAGTTAGGGAAACTCATGGGTCCTGTCGGTATTTTCCACCCTTGTGTGCACGTCTGTCATAGCTCTTACCACAGTAGACTTTGCCATCGTGTCTCCTATCCGGGTGCAAGATGTACCCGTGATGAACCCTCAGTAAGTGCGACCACTGATGCTCCGTTGTCGTTGCATCATTTCTGTGTGCCGAGTTAACTCAGAGTGTGGACTATGGCACATTCCCAGTAATGTTTGTGAAGTTATATTTGGGCTTAAGGACATGAGGATAGTGGAATAGAGCTAGAGATTGTTACGCCTCGATGTTGGCATTGGGTGGCTGGTGATGTACAGACAGGGAACGTGAGGAGCGACTTTGGGGTGGGCAGGGCTTAGGTTTCACAGGTAATTTTTGCCTGTGTGGAATAGTTCGCTATTCAAAATCTGGTAGGCAATTGCATACCTGAGTCTGGCCCTGAGGGAAGCGATCTCTGTGGAGATAGAGATTTGTCATCATCAGCATTTAGGAGATACCTGAAACTAGTAGAGGTTGAAATAACCCTAGAGAAGAGGGTCTGGGAAATGCCTAGTTTGAGAGAGGAAAAGGCAGCTACTGATGGCAATATGATGGAAAATGAAATGGAAGTGAGAAGCATGAGGTAGAGGATCAGGAATACAGGTTAGGGTTCTTTGGCTGTGTGATCTGTCATTCAGTGATGAGAATTCAGGCTTACAGAGCCCTGTCTCTTTGTCAGACAGTGTCTCAACTCAATCATGTGATGTGGGCATTGATTTTCGTCCCTGCTTTACAAGTGAGAAAACGCTTGTAGGTAAAACTTGTAAAGCTTCAACATGGCTTTAGAGTAGTCTCTCCAGGTGGGAGTGGGAATTGTGGTTCTGAGCATAGCTGAAGTAAAGAGATGACATGGGGTAAACCACTCTCAGAAGATCTGGGTGGAGACAGGATTACAGCCCCATGATTCAGCAAGTGCTAGCCAGGTTGGTGGTGAATAGAGAAGGATGTAAGTGTTTCCTTGGGCCCTTCTCTTGTCAGCTCATTGTCTCCCCTGTCCAGGAAGAGGAAGTGGATTTGGTGGAGGGGACTTCTCATCTCTTTAACAACAGCCTCTTCTTGATCTTCCCAGACAGTGACAAGACCCCCCTCCCCTGAGCTGATCCCCTTTCTACAGCCAGGAGCCAATGGCCGGGGACAGAGCCAAACCCTGTGAGCTGGACCAAGAGAAATACGATGCCGATCACAATGTGAAAATCATCTGCCTGGGGGACAGCGCTGTGGGCAAGTCCAAGTATGTTGGGAGATTAGGGAAGAAATGCCAGGCCCAGAGTGGGTCTGTGTTATTAGAAAAATCCTCCAGAGGCATAGAGGAGCATGGCTTCTATGGGAGTGGTGAGAGAGTAGTCTTGGCTGGAGCCCAGGTCTGCATGGGGGAACAAGGGAGCGTCACATCAGCAGCTGTGTGTGTTTGGGGAGGAGGGCATCCCCAGGGACAAGTCACAGGACTGAGGAAATTGAGCTTTATCCATGAGTCCTGGCAGAAAGTATGGGATGGGTCACCCTAGAGACTACTGAAGCAGTCCTGGTGAGGTGAGAGCTGGGGTATTCCTGTGTGTGGTGTGGGGCTGAGAGATTGCAAGATGCAGACAGTGGGAATGGGGAGAGGAAAGTGTGAGAAGTGTGACTGGCACAACCAGCAACAGGTCGAAGAAAGGTGGTGAAGATACTGTCTTGAAAGAACTCAGAGTTGAGAAGAGTGGTTAGAAATGATGCCTGACTAATCAGCGTAAAGATTTTTTTTTCTTAAGATTAAATTTTTATTTATTTTTGGCTGTGTTGGCTCTTGGTTGCTGCACGCGGGCTTTCTCTAGTTGCAGTGAGCGGGGGCTACTCTGTTGAGGTGAGTGGGCTTCTCATTGCAGTGGCTTCTCTTGTTGCGGAGCATGGGCTTTATGCGCGCGGGCTTCACTAGTTGTGGCACACGGGCTCAGTAGTTGTGGCTCGTGGGCTGTAGAGCACAGGCTCAGTAGTTGTGGCGCATGGGCTTAGTTGCTCTGTGGCATGTGGGATCTTCCTGGACCAGGGATGGGACCCGTGTCCCCTGCATTGGGGGGCAGATTCCCATCCACTGCACCACCAGGGAAGTCCCAGTGTAAAGACTGACTCACTCTTTTAACTGACTTCAGTGCTTCTGTGCACAGGCGTGGAACTCCCCCTGAAGGGAGGCTCTGCAGTGCTGGCAGCTTGTCTCCACAGGGTGTGAGCCTGTTTCTCAGCTGTCTTGGACCAGTGGGGCACACATCCATTTCTGCCTTCGCAGGATGAGGGCAAATTTACCCCTAACCAGATACCTGGTTTAGTCTTACACCCCAGGTGCCTCAGTTCCACCTTGGTTTCCACTTCTATCTGTTATTAATATATCCTTAGACCCAGGTAGCTGTCAGTAATTCCCTAGGGGCTTTGCTGATTTGGGCAGAGGTCACTAACTTTTCTTAGCCTCAAGTCTGTTTAAAAGGTGCCTTGGGAAAAACAAAGCAGGAACTTGCAGCGGGAATCCTAAACTCAGGTCCTCATCTAAATGTCCAGACTTTAGGTGTGAGCAGGATTGTCATACTGTAAAATGTCTAGGAAGCAACTCAAAATAACTATTTTCTCATCACAGTGCTCTGGCTAGAACTTCCAGTACTATGTTGAATAGAAGTGGCAAAAGTAGGCATCCTCTTGTTTCTCATTATAAGGGAAAGCTTTCAGTCTTTTGCAATTGAGTATTAACTGTGGGGTTTTCATATATGGCCTTTATCCTAGAGGTAATTACCTTCTATTCCTAGTTTTTGTCATGAGATGGTGTTGGTTTTTGTCAAATGCTTTTTCTGCATTTATTGAGATGAATATGTAGGATTTTTCCTTTGCTCTATTAATATGGTATGTTTGATTAATTTTCTTACATTGAACCATCCTTATACTCTGAGAATAAATCTCCCTTGGTCCTTTTGATGATGTATAATCCTTTTAATATGATTTGGTTTGCCAGTGGATTTTTTGAGGATTTTTACAACTAAATTCATGAGGAATATTGGCCTGTAGGTTTCTTTTCTAGTAGTGTCATTGTCTGGCTTTGGAATCAGGGTACCACAGGCCTCATAGAAAGAATTATGAAGTGTTCCCTCCTCCCCAGTTTTTGGGAAGAGTTTGAGAAGCATTGGTGTTTGTTCATGAAATGATTGGTAGAATTCACCAGTGAAGCCATCCAGTCCCGGACTTTTCCTTATGGGAGGTTTTTGAATACTGATATAATCTCCTTACTTGGTATAGGTCTACTCAGATTTTCTATTTCATCTTGAATCTGTTTGGTAGTTTGTGTGTTTCTAGGAATTTGTGCACTTCATCTCGGTTATCCAGCTTGTTCGTTCATCGTATTCTCTTGTAATTCTTTTTGTTTCTGTAAAATTGATGTTACTGTCCCCAGTTTCAGTTCTGATTTTGATCATTTGTGTCCTCTCTCTTTTCTTAGTCTAGCTAAGGTTTGTTGATTTTGTTGATCTTTTCAAAGAACTAATTTCTGGTTACATTGATTTTTGTCTGTTGTCTTTTTATTCTGTATTTTGTTAATCTCCACTCTAATCTTTACTATTTCCTTCCTTCTGCTAGCTTTGAGTTTAGTTTGCTCTTTCATGTCTACTACCTAAAGATGTACAGTTATGTTATTGATTTAATTTGACTAAATCTTCCCTATTTGATTTAATTTCCACCTTTTTGTGAATTTTCTTTTTTTTCTTCTGTTATTAATTTCTAGTTTCATTCCATTTTGTTTGAAAAGATACTTTGTATGATCTAAGTCTTTTAAATTTTATTATGACTTTTTTTGTGGCCTAGCTCATGTTCACTTGAGAAGAATATGTATACTACTATTGTTGGGTGGAGTATTCTGTGTATGTCTGTTAGGTCTAATTGGTGGTTAGACCTAGTTAGTATGGTTCAAGTCCTCTGTTTCATTGTCTACTCATTATTGAAAGTGGGGTATTGAAATCTCAATATATTATTGTGCAACTGTCTATTTCTCCCTTTAGTTGTGTCAGTGTTAGCTTCATATATTTTGGGACTCTGTTGTGCGGTGCATATATGTTTATAACTTTTATATCTTTTTGATAGATTGAACTTTTTATCAATATATAATGTCCTTTGTCTCTTGTAACATTTGTCACTTAAAAGTTTATTTTGGGGCTTCCCTGGTGGCGCAGTGGTTAAGAATCTGCCTGCCAATGCAGGGGACACGGGTTCGAGCCCTGGTCTGGGAAGATCCCACATGCCGCGGAGCAACTAAGCCCGTGCGCCACAACTACTGAGCCTGCGCATCTGGAGCCTGCGCTCCGCAACAGGAGAGGTCGCGACAGTGAGAGGCCTGCGCACCGCGATGAAGAGTGGCCCCCGCTCGCCGCAACTAGAGAAAGCCCTCGCACAGAAACGAAGACCCAACACAGCCATAAATAAATAAATAAATAAATAATAAATTTATAAAAAAAAAAAAAAAAAAAAAGTTTATTTTGTCTGACTGTAGTATAGTCACCCCATTTCTCTTTTGAATACTGTTTGCATGCAATATCTTTATCATACTTTTGTTTTCCAAGTTCTTTGTGACCTTGTATCTAAAGCAAGTGTCTTACAGTTAGGACGTACCTGGATCATGTTTTTTTAATGTACTCTGCCCATCTCTCACTTTTAATTGGAGAGTTTTATCTGTTCTCATTTGCAACAACAATAATTAAAGCTATTACTGCGCAAGTACTCCATTACTCTTTTTCTTTTTTTTTTTTTGATTTTTTTGTAGTGTACTATTTTGAGTCCCTTCCTGTCTTGTATAATTTTTTTAGTTGTTTATTAATGGTTGCCTTGAAGATTATAATTAATATCTAAAATTTATCACAGCCTATTTGAATACCAATTTAGTTATAATAGTATACCAACACTCTGCTCCTATATATTTCTATCCCTCCCCTTGATATTGTTTTGTCACAAATTACAACTTTATACACTGTGATCATTAACATAGATTTACAATTATAGTTTTACATATTTGTCTTTTAAATCATGGGGAAAAAGAGGAGTTACAAACCAAAAATATGAGAATACTGGGTTTTTTTTTTTTTTTTTTTTTTGGCTGTGTTGGGTCTTTGTTGCTGTGCACAGGCTTTCTTCTAGTTTCTGCGAATGGGGACTACTCTTCGTTGTGGTGCACGGGCTTCTCATCACGGTGGCTTCTCTTGCTGCAGAGCACAGGCTCTAGGTGCGTGGGCCTCAGTAATTGTGACACACAGGCTCAGTAGTTATGGCTCGTGGGCTCTAGAGCGCAGGCTCAGTACTTGTGGTGCACGGGCTTAGTTGCTCTGCAGCATGTGGGATCTTCCTGGACCAGGGTTCGAACCCATGTCCCCTGCATTGGCAGGTGGATTCTTAACCAATGCACCACCAGGGAAGCCCAAGAATACTGGTTATTATATTTACCTGTGTAGCTACCTTTACTGAAGATCTTTATTTCTTCATACGGCTTCAAGTTACTGTCTAGTGTCCTTTCATTTCAACCTAAAGGACTTATTGTACCATTTCTTATAGGACAGATCTACTGGTAATAAGCCACATCAGCTTATGTTTATCTGGGAATGTCTTAATTTCTCCTTCATCCTTGAAGGATAGTTTGCTGAACATAGAATTCTTTGTTGACAGTTTTTTTTTCAGGACTTTAAATATATCATTCCACGGCCTTCTGATCTCAGTGGTGTCTGATGAGAAATTGGCTGTTTATCTTATTGAGGATTTTGTCTTTGAGTTTTGACAATTTGCCTATAATATGGATCTCTGTGAGTTTATCCTGTTTGGAGTTTGTTGAGCTTCCTGGGTGTGTACATTCATGTCTTGCATCAGGTTTGGGAAGTTTTTAGCCATTATTTCTTCAAATAGTCTCTCTGCCCCCACCCCTCTTCTATTTATGATGCATGTGTTAGGATGATTTATGTTGTCTGATAGGCTCCTTAGGCACTGGTCATTTTTACTCGTTTTTCTTTCTGCTTCTCAGACTGGATAATTCCAGTTGCCTTATCTTCAAGTTTGCTGATCCTTTCTTCTGCCTTCTCAAGTATGCTGCTGAAACTGTCTAGGTAGTTTTTCATTTAAATTATTGTACTTTTCAGCTCCAGAATATCTGTTTGGTTTCTTTTCATAATTCCTATCTCTTTATTAATACCCTCATTCTGTTTATATATTGCTTTCTAATTTCCTTTAGTTCTTTGTCCATGGTTTTGAGCATATTTAAGATAATTGATTTAACTTCTTTGACTAGTAATTCCAGGGTCTGGATTTCTTCAGGTATTGTTTCTGTTAAATTCTTTTTATCATGAGAATAGGCTATACCTTCCTGTTTCTTTGTATGCTTTGTAATTTTCTGGTTGATAATTAGACATTCTGAGTATTTTGATGTGGTGACTTTGGAACTCAGATATTCCCACTCCTTAGGTATGGCTGATTTCTGCTTGTTTAGAGCTGGAGTATCCACTTGTAACTTTTCCATACTATTTTTGCAAAGTGTATATTCCTTCTTGTGTGTGGTCACTGATATTTCTATTCCATCATCTGTGATCAGACAGTGACCTGATAAAGATTCCTTTAAATATTTGGCTCCAAAAGGGGAAAGAAACAAAGAGGTATTCCTATCCCTTTAAATTTCCAATAGATGCCAGCAGGGGAAGACTCTGAATCCTGAGAGAGCTGAGATCCGGCTCCTCGGCCAAACTTTTTGAGGAAAGTATCTCTACTGGAGCCAGACATTTGGAACACAGGACAGTGCCTAGCTGCAGTGGGCCTGAGGAGTGGGTGACCATTGCTGGTTTGTGCGTGTTGTTCTTTTGCACAAGGCCAGCACTCTCCTTTTATCCAGTACTCTACTGGTCATTGTGTCCAGTCAGGTTCCAGAGTTCTGAAATAGTTGATTCTGATCATTTTTTCCAGTTATTGGTTGTTTCAGTTGAGGGAGTGACCATAGAACTTCATACTCCACCATTTTAAGTAATGTCCTCAAGGTTCATTTTTTTCCTACACAGATATCCAGTTGTTTCCACACCATTCCTTGATAAAACAATCCTTTACCCCGTTGAATTGCAGTTATCCTTTTGTTCTAAATCCAGTGACCATACACATGGCTATATATATTTTAAGTGTGCGTTTACTGTCTGTCTTCACCCACTAGACCGTAAGCTCCATGAAGACAGGAATTTTCCTCTGTTTTGTTAAATGTTATATCATGGCACCTAGCATAGTATCTGGCAAATGGCAAGCACTCAGTAATTTTTTTTTAATTTTTTTTGTACTAAAATATATTTGTCCATTCTTCTGTTGAAGAACAGTTAGGAAATTATCATTTTTATGGTATTAGACACAATACTGCAGTGAATATTTTTATGCCTATCATCTTGGGCACACAGTCGATTAGACTTGGGGTGAAATTGCCCAGTTTTAGGATTAGCTCAAACTTTGACTTATCCCAGTTGCTCTGCAAAGTAGTAGTATATTAAGTTCGCACTCCTACCAGCACAGCACAAGAGTTTCCACAAAATCTGCAACATTTGGTATCATGTGACTTTTTCAACTTTGCTAATCTGAAGGATGTGTGTGCTACTTCATTTTATTTTAATTTGCATGAAAATCATTAATTTACATTAAAATCATTCAAGATTGAGCATCTTTTCATATGTTTTTTAGCCATTCTTCTGAATTGCCTGTTCATATTCTTAGGACCCAGGTTGTGTGTGTGTTCTCTTTTTCACATATCAGAGCTGTTCATAATCTCTGTATATTAATTCTTTGTCAGTGATTGGCATTGCACGTATCTTCTCCCAGTCTGTGTTTTGTTTTGTTTTGTTTTTTTCTTAACTTTTCATTTTGAAATAACAGATTTACAGGATGTTGCAAAGAGAATCCAGAGAGGGCCTGTGTACCCTTTGCCCAGTTTCCGCAGTGGTTATATCTTACATAACTGTAGTACAAGATCAAATTCAGGAAACTGGCATTAGTTCAATGCATATGTATAATTCTGTGTCATTTTGTCACATGTGTAGATTTGTGTAAGCATCACTGGACTCAAGATACAAAACTGTTCCATCACTGCAGAGGCCTTGGTCGTGCTGTCCATTTATAGTCACACCCACCCCACTTCACCTCCTACCACCCCTAACCCCTGTAACCACTAATATACTCCATCTCTATAATTGTGTCATCTTGGCAACATGGTATAAAAGGAATTATACAACATGTGACCTTTTTCACTCAGCACAATACCCTTAAGATTTGTTCAAATTGTTGAGTATATCAGTCATTTGTTCCTTGCTATTGCTGAGTAGTAGTCCATATTATAGATGTACCACAGTTTGTTTATTCCCTAAAAGGAGTAAGCTGGGGTCCCTGCCCACAGGGAAAGCATCTGTGGGTGCTGGGTCAGCGTTATAGCCGAAGGGTGTCAGGAACTTAAGGGGAGTCAGGAAGAGGGTGGGTGGGTGGTTCCTGGTCATTGTCCTTGAAAGGAAACTGTGTAGCTGTGGAAGGAGTGGGAGGGGGGAAGCCACAGCTGGCTTCCAAGTTTTCAACCCTTGGGTGGTGCAACAGGGGCAAGCAGGAGCGTTGAGGGATGCACCTGACCGCCTTGCACATTCTCCTTACAGACTTATGGAGAGATTTCTCATGGATGGATTGTATCCTTCAAGTTTTGAAATGCTCCTTGTTCCTGTGGCCCTCTCCACCCTCATGCCAACTCAGCCCCACTGCCCACCCGTTTGCTCCAGCGGTCCAGGGAGGAGGGATAAGTGAGTAAATTCACAGGTTTCATTTCATGCTGGTTTCTCACCAGCTGACCCACATGGCATCACATGTAATTGGTGCTGCATATTTTGAAGCTTACTCACATTTGGATTTGCTTTATATCAGGAAAGCAGTGGAATGGCTAACAGTAAGTACCTCGTCAAATGCCTGGACTCAAACCCCACCTCTTCCTTCTTAGTAGCTCTGGCGCTGGGCAAGTCACTTAACATCTCTGACCTCAGAGCTTGGGCTCTCTAACGTTTAAACATTCTCTGGTATGAATCAACTTTGTAAAATAGGAACCGCCAGCCCCACCCCTGCTTCCGTGAATCGTTGCATTGTGCAGGTTTGGAATGAGACAATTGGGATGGTTTTTAAAAGCTTCCCGAGTGAGTCCGTTGAGAACTGGGCGTGAGAAGAGCCCTAGAGCCCCCTGCCCGGGGCCCCAGCCCCCCATGGTAGACTCTAAGTGTATCTTACTTCACCTTCTACCGAGTTCTCCTTTGCACCCACCCACCTGCATCATCCCAGCTCCAATGGTTAAACCACACAGCATCTTGCAGCTTCAGGAAATGTTATTCCCCAAGCTTTTTGATAGGGTTGCAAAAAGCAAACTACAGTTCATAAACAGTTTGTCGCCTGTCCGGCTTATGAAGACTTTTTTTCCCTGGACCTGTCATGTTGCTTCTTGTGGCTGGGTTTCCTCTCTGGCCTGCAAGAGCCCCATCCATGAGGAGCTGGGGCATCCCCACAGTCTCATTTGCCAACTACGTGATGCTGTTTCAGACAGCTCCTCTGTAAAATTCCATTCCATGTTTTCCCTTGGACTTAGATGGCCAGGACATAATCCCAACTTCTCCCACCCCTCACCTTTCCATGGAGCTTGTGCCTGTGATATTTGAAGTTGATCCTCTGTCTGCAACACTCACTCAATTTAAAATCTACATAACTTCTTAAAAAGGAGAGAGAGGGCCCATTCCATCCCCCCAGCACCTTGCTTACGTCTCTTTTCATTCATCTTTGCTCCTTAACCTATGTGCAGTCAGCCCCGGCAGCTGTCCACATACGCCCTGACCCTGTACAAGCACACGGCCACAGTGGACGGCAAGACCGTCCTTGTGGGTGAGCAGCGCGGTGCCGAGCCACACCACCTCTCTGGAGGGAGAAGTAGTTGGGGAGAGAGTCAGGCAGGGGGAAGTGAGACTCCAGGCATGGATGAAGGGTGATAGGTACAGCCCAGAGAGCCAGGAAGCCAGGGAGGGTGGGAGGAAGCACGCAGGGTTCTGTTCCGGCGCTCTTCAGCCAGTGTAAAGAAATAACAGGGCTGGTCTGAATGTCGTCTGCCACAAAGGGTTTGGCTTTAAATGGGGTCACAACCTTCCCCTTGGCCAGGCCACACGTCCGGCCTGACTGTGTGCACCCACTGTGATCAGCACACATGGGAATTGGGCCTAGTTTTGACCCTGGAGCGTCCTGCATCTTATAGGTGGGGGAAGGAGGGCACTGACCCTCTCCCTCTTGGGGCCTCCTGTCTGCGTTCTCCTTCCTCCTGGCCCTGTGTCTCCCTCTCAGCCACCCCTGTGCACACCCAGGTGTGTTACATCCTGGCAGCACACCTGCGAGCTGTGGGGTCTCTGTTGCGCCCCATCCTCCCACGTGGGCCTGTGTTTCCGAACACAGACTCTGCGCAGAGCTGCTCAGTGTCTGGGGCTCTCTGCCCTTCGTCCCCCATCAGGCAGTCAGAGCTGTGTTCACATTGCAGACTTTTGGGACACAGCAGGCCAAGAGCGGTTCCAGAGCCTCCACGCCTCCTACTACCACGGGGCCCACGCCTGCATCATGGTAGGAAACCACCTGGAGGGCAAAGGCTCTGGGCAGGTCTGGCCTGAGGGGTGAAGGGATGAAGGGCCCAGCAGGACTGAGCCCTCCTCACCAGGGCTGGGTGCTGGAGGGAGGGATCAAGGCAGGCTTCAGACTGCACGTGCTTCCCAGGGGCTCTGAGTGAGAACATGCCAGGGCCTGCTTCTCTTCCAGGGGTGGGGGGTGAGGGGGATGTGTGGAACCACCATCCCAGCAGGAGGAGCAGGTTCAGGGCCTCATCAGCAGGCAGAGCATCTAAGCATCAAGCACAGTCCCTCGCCAGTGGAGGCCTCCCTCCTCAGGCAAGCTCCTAAGGCCTCCCTCATCCGCCACTCTCTAGGGGCAGATGCTGGGGCCGAGTGGGCTCTGGTTCCCAGGGAACTTTCCCCTCCAAAGCGCCCCCTCCTCCCTCTCAGCCTCTCACTTTGCTGTCTAGAACACCTCCCTCAGAGGTCCACCCCGGTAGCCAGCGGGTAACAAGTGCCGCAGGAGAGCCTGACTCTCAGCTATGGCAAGGGCCACGAATAGAGAGAGGAACTGTAAACCTGTGTCCTTTAGGACCTCCTGCCCACAAACTCACTGGCTCCTTTCTCAGGCTCTTCTGTCCCTTAAGCACAAGATCTCTTGAAATTTTCCAAAATTTAATGCTAGTACCTATAATGGGACAAATAAAGAGGGTAACAGGGTAAGGCAAATGGGGGCAGACCAGTGCCATCAGTCGTGACCTCTTGCCTCTGACACATCTCCATTAGCTCCTTTTGGGCTCTCTTCTGAGACCTGGGGCGTTTGTCCTGCCAGCATCCCTGCATACCTGTATGTGCATGTGCCTACCGCCAGCCCCAGCCTGCTGTTGGGGGCCTTTGCCGGCAGAAAGCACTCGGCCTCTCGTGACCACATGGGGACCTGATAGTCCCAGAGGGAGCTGGGGTTCCGCCCTCCACCTTGAAACCCCAAAGGGTATGCTTCTCAGCCTAACCAGCGCCTCCTCAGCTCTCAAAACAAGGAAAGGAAGCTCAGGAAACCAGACCTGGACGAAGTGTGACTGACAGTGATCATGGCAGGCAGCCACGGGAGGTGTGAAGCAGATTCCGGAAGTTTCATCACAAGCTTATTTTAAAAGAAGTCTTTATTGGGAATTCAAGACAAAGTAGTCATTTATTGAAATTGGGCCTGGGAGTAAGTACCAAAGAAGAGCCTCTCAGGTGGACCTCCTGCTGCCTCAGGTGTGACAGCTGCTGACCAGAGCCCACTGTCGTGCAGGGGGAATCCCTGGCCCTGGACCTGGTTACTCCCATGAAAGGCTGGGTTGTTTAGAAGTAAGATCTGCCATTCCAGCAGGTTACAGGGTTGTGCATCTCAAGCCACTGTTGTGCTGGGGCAGTTTGGACATGTGAGTCTATTCTGGAGGGTGGCTTGGCAACAGAAAGCTGGCCTTTGAGGAGCTCCTGTGAGAGGCTTGAAGGATCCCTGTAGCAGCAACTTGAAGCATCTTAGGACTTCTGTCCTCCCTGCCCTTAGAGCCAGTCACAGTGCTCATGCTTCTTGCGGACACTTTTAAATAGGTAAAAACTATAAATTATAGAAAGTTAATAAAATTATGATAAGCTACAAAATAGTAAAAGACAAAAGTACTTCTACAAAGTTTAAAATACAAAATTAAAAGTTTATAATTAAAAGTAAATCAAAATAACTGAAAGGAAATTCTAGAAACATTTAAGATTATCATAGAGGAGGTGTTTTGTTGGGGTTTTTTTGGCCACACCACGCGTGGCATGTGGGATCTTGGTTCCCCAACCAGGGATCGAACCCACGCTCCCTGCATTGGAAGTGTGGAGTCTTAACCACTGGACCAGCAGGGAAGTCCCATTATAAAGGAGTTTTTAAACAAAGTTTAAGCAGTGGTTAGACTAAGAAAAAAACAAAAAGCTTACCATTTGTAATGGACTTATCAATAAGTAATGATACAATAAGTAAAATGATAAAATCTGGTTAAAATAGGTAAATAAGGTTAGGTGACAAGATGAAGGTTCTAGAGGGTGAGAAGGGTGGGCAAGGCATAGCGTTTGTGGTTAGAGGGGATGCAGCTCAGAGTGGTGCATGGTCCGAGTTGCCAAGCCCATGTTTGCCTGCTTGTGTGTGTGTCACCTGGGGGTGGCATGCAGAGACATTGATGCACTTGGGCTGTCTTCTTTCCTCTGCTAATTGCAGGTATTTGATGTGCAGAGGAAAATCACCTACAAGAACCTGAGCACCTGGTATACAGAGCTTCGGGAGTTCAGGCCAGAGATTCCATGCATTGTGGTGGCCAATAAAATCGATGGTGAGGCCACCCTACATCTGGGTGCCAGCAATTCATGGGGGGACCCACCATCACACGTTTCCTCTTCCTTTCCTGGGCCAACGAACCATCAATGGTCCATTCTTTTTCCCAACATACAGCCCTTGGTTGCTTGCCATCACTCCCCTCCCAGTAAGGATCCGAGTGAGCCAACCTGCCTTCTCGAGACACAAATCCCAGTGAAGTGAACTCTTTCTAAGACATGTCCCCTGCTTGTCCCTGCTCATCCCTCTTCCTAGAATGGGGACCTCCAGTGACCCACCCTGCAAAATTCTCTCCCTTTGCCTTTGTAGACAGACCCATGTCCTACCTTCTCTCTACAGCAGACATAAAGATGACCCAAAAAAGCTTCAGTTTTGCCAGGAAGTTCTCCCTGCCCCTGTACTTTGTCTCAGCTGCTGATGGTACCAACGTTGTGAAGGTAATGGGAGACAGCAGAGACAGTCTCGTAAGGCCGGGGAAGGCCTGGTGCTGAAGTTACCAGGGAAGCCATGGAGAGACGGGCTGGCTGCAGGGATGGTGGAGAGGATGTGCACTGTTGTGGGGGCTGTGCTGAGCATGTGGTGACAGGAAGGGGTCGGGTGAGCACTGACAGTAGGGGCGGTGGTGGGTTGGGCTTGGTGAAGAAAAAGTACATTGACCATGCATGGGGTCAGGGTGACAGGGAAAAGGTGAACGGAGGAGTGACCTTGCTGATTTTAGGGTGGAGTACTGTGTGGACATATGATGGGGACGGGGCCAGTGGGTACAGGGCAGGCAGAGTCCAGGCCACTGGCCCCACGGCCTTGTTTTCCTTCCCATCTCCTTCACCTTACCTCCAGCTCTTCAGCGATGCAATTCGATTAGCTGTGTCTTACAAACAGAACTCCCGGGACTTCATGGATGAGGTTTTGCAGGAGCTTGAGGTAGGTCAGGCCCGGATGTCAGGTGGCGTAGAGGAAGCGGCTTCCCTTCATAGGGGTGCAGAGCATAACCCAACAGACCGACTTTGCAGGCAACATGTGCTCCTCGAGGGCACTGCCCCTAGAGGTGTCAGAGCTACAGTTGGGCAAATGCAAGGCCAGGCCTCACCTGCAACCTTGTTCACAGAGCATCAGCTTGGAGCAGGAGGAGGAGGATATGCTGGACAAAGAGCAGCGTGGCCGCGTCGAGAGCCCACCTCCCTCCTGAGCCGCAGAAGGAGGCCTCTCCATGGCCGACTTGGTGGGAGCGGGGGGAGTTCGGAATACTCCCCTCGGCAGTCCTTCAGCTCTCACTTGAGACATTCTTCCAGGCCATCCCCTGCTATGCCTCCTACAGACCCAACCACCCCATTTGCTCCCCCACTTCCATGGCCCGTGAGACCTGACCCTTCACAGTTGTTCCCTCCCCTGTAGTCAGGGGCAGGGAAGGGATCAACACCAGCAAGTGCCATCAACAGGTGTAAGAGGTCCACACCAGACCCTGAGGCAGAATTAAGGATGGACCCTCCAGGTTATGTGGGACAGTGAAGAAAATCGGGGAACACTCTGTGTGTGTCTCTTAAATAAAAGGAAATTTAGGTGGGTTTTTTTTCCCCTCCCAGAACTGACCTCAGGGCCTATTCGTTGCATTTCTACCAAGGGAATGATTTCTAATTCCTGACTATCCTTTTTCCTCTTTAGTCTCCCAACGAAACCAACCATTTTAAGAAAATGGTTTTGAGCAGAGAGCTGTTCATTCCATAAGTTTTTCCAGAGTTTTAGGTACAGCCAGTACATTGATGAGCCGCGAGGCCAAGAGCACAGGCCCAGGTTTGTTGTTAACATCACGTGAAAGCAGCTGACTGGTCTGGCCATACTTAGTAATACACAAACATCGTAGTTGTAAACATCAAGGGTCAATACAGCCACACCACAAGGCACACCTGTTTGCATTGTAAGAAATTGACTTTAGGAAAGCTTCCTTTAAAACCCCTGTTTCAACAAGGGAGGATTTCCTTCATTTTTTTTGAGGACTAGTGTGGACATTGTAACTCCTTGGGTGGCAAGGGCTGCTGAGAACTGTCATGCTGCCTTTTCCATTTATCTCCAGGACTCGTGGTTCACTAGGATGTTTTTATGATCATCTTGTACATCATTTCCATTTTTTAATTTTTATTTACATTGAATAGATGTGCATGCTTTGTGGGTATGGATTTCTCTGAGCAAAAAGTCACGAGAACGAGCCGATCATCAGCCACATTAATAAGGGGAGACTGCCGTGATCTGTCATGTTATCTCTTGATTTATTGTCACAGAGACCATTTCAGTGGAATTTAGTGTTTTTAAAAGAATGGGTATTTGGGAGTCAAGAACAAGCATTTTTACCCTTTAGATTACTGATGCTTACAATTTCAACTTCACAGATTTAACCCGACCAGGAAATTTTAGGAATGCGTTACCCTGGTGAGATGTACTTTTAAAAACAACAACAAAAACAACCCTTTAGTTATTATAAATGATTAATAAGTCTTTTTTAAATATAATGGCTTCACTGAGATATAATTCAAAAACCATATAATTCACCATCAGTACTGGCTTCACGTAACCATTTTGCATCAGGTTCCCTAGAAGCAAAGCCTGAGAAGGCAACTCTTGTTCAGATGACCTATTGTGACAGTTTTCTGTCTCTGCTGGGGACCAGCTTCAGTCTCCCCCTCCCTAGGGAAGCTCTGGAGGACAAACTGCCCTACAAGGATGGTCCCACTTTGAGACCAGGGGCCTTTTTGTGCCAGTTGGCCAAGTGTGTGAGGAGGAGGAGGTGGAAGGGCTGACTCGTAGTGTCCAGGGCAAAGTGGCTCCTGTTTTAGCAAGGATAGTTCTCTGGGAAAAGGGCAGCTGTTAGTTTCAACACTCAAAGCATGTAGGGGATAAGTGCTCGGGCAGGGTGCCAGCAATATCCATGGCCACCTGCCCATACATTGCTCAAATCCACCTGCTTCTTAAAGATCATTTCATCCTGACATACAGGAACACCACCCCTGAGTCTTTTTTAAATAATTTATTGAGGTGAAATTACATAACATAAAATTAAAGTACACAATCAGTGCCATTTAGTACAGTTACAGTGTTGTGCAACTATCACCTCTATCTAGTTCTAAAACATCTCCATCACTGAAGTAAAACACCTCACTCGTTAAGTAGTTTCTCTCCAGCACTCCCTCCCCTCAGCCCCTTTTAAACACTGATCTACATTCTTTCTGTTTCTATGGATTTATCTTCTGGATATTTCATATAAATGAAATAAAACAATATGTGACCTGTGGCTTTCACTCAGCATGTTTTCAAGATTCACGCATATATCATGTACTTCATCCCTTTCTATGGCTAAATAATGTTCCATTGTATTAAATACCACAAGTTGTCTCTCCATTCATCCACTGATGGATGTTTGGATCCATCTTTCAGCTATTGCAAATAGTGCTGCTATGAACACGCTTATACATGTGCTTATATGAGCAGTTTTCAATTCTTTTCGGTGTCATAGCCTGCTCAGTCTGCTGTAACAAAATACCATTGACTGGGTGGCTTACAACAGGTATTTATTTCTCACAGTTCTGGAGGCCGGGAAGTCTAAGATCAAGGTGCTGGCAAGGTACGTTTCATTCTGAAGCCTCTTCTCTCGGCTTGTAGGCAGCTGCCATCTCGCTGTGTGTCCACGTGACCTCTTTGTGTTCGGGTAGATTCCTCTTAAAAGACTATATCCTGGGACTGAACCTGGTGGCGCAGTGGTTAAGAATCCGCTTGCCAGTGCCGGGGCCCGGGTTCGAGCCCGGGTCCAGGAAGATCCCAAGTGCCACGGAGCAACTAAGCCCGTGCTCCACGACTACTGAGCCTGTGCTCTAGAGCCTGTGCCCCACAATGAGAAGCCAACGCAATGAGAAACCCATGCACCGCAACAAAGAGTAGCCCCCGCTCGCCACACCTAGAGAAAGCCCACGCACAGCAACAAAGACTCAATGCAGCCAAAAAATAAATACTTTTTTTAAAAAAGACTATATCCTGTGACCCCCATCATGACATCCTAATTAGGGCCCCACCCTTATGACCTCATTTAACCTTAATTACTTCCTGAACACTGTGTCTCCAAATACAATCACATGAGGGTAAGGGCTTCAACATTTAAATTGGGGGATGGGAAAGGAGGGCATAGCACAGTGTATCTAGGAGTGGAATTACAAGATCATATAGCGGGACTTTCCTGGTGGCGCAGTGGTTAAGAATCCACCTGCCAGTGCAGGGGACACAGGCTCCATCCCTGGTCCAGGAAGATCCCGCATGCCACGGAGCAACTAAGCCCATGTGCCCCAACTACTGAGCCTGTGCTCTAGAGCCTGTGAGCCACAACTACTGAGCCCACATGCCACAACTACTGAGCCCGTGCACCTAGAGCCTGTGCTCCACAAGCAAAGCCACCACAATGAGAAGCCCACACACCCCAATGCAGAGTAGCCCCCGCTCACCACAACTAGAGAAAACCCATGCGCAGCTTTCAACACAGCCAAAAAATAATTTTTTTTTTTTTGCGTTACACGGGCCTCTCACTGCTATGACCTCTCCCGTTGCGGAGCACAGGCTCCAGGTGCGTAGGCTCAGCATCCATGGCTCACGGGCCTAGCTGCTCCGCAGCATGTGGGATCCTCCCGGACCGGGGCACGAACCTGTGTCCCCTACATCGGCAGGCGGACTCTCACCCACTGCGCCACCAGGGAAGCCCCTATTTTGCTTATTTTTAAATTGAGTTGTTTGACTTTTTGCTGTTGAGTTATAAGAATTCTTTACATATTCTGGATATTAAATTCTTATTTATGACTTTTACAAATATTTTTCCCATTCTACAGGTTTTATTTACACTTTCTTGATAATGTCCTTAATGAACAAAAGTATTTAATTTTTTTTTTTTTTTGGCCGTGCCTCGTGACTTTCGGGATCTTAGTTCCCCAACCAGGGGTCGAATCCAGGCCCTTGGCAGTGAAAGCACCGAGTCCTAACCACTGGACATCCAGGGAATTCCCTGAAAAGTATTTAATTTTGATCAAGTCCAATTTATCTTTTTTTTCTTTTATTGCTCATGCTCTTGGTGTCATATCTAAGAATCCATTGCCAAGTCCAGGGTCATGAAGACTTACCCTTATGTTCTCTTTTAAGAGTTTTATGGTTTTAGCTCTTATATGTAAGTCATTGATCCATTTTGAGTTAATTTTTTTTTTTTTTTTTTTGCGGTACGCGGGCCTCTCACTGCTGTGGCCTCTCCCGTTGCGAAGCACAGGCTCCAGACGCGCAGGCTCAGCGGCCATGGCTCATGGGCCCAGCCACTCCGCGGCATATGGGATCTTCCCGGACTGGGGCACGAACTCGTGTCCCCTGCATCGGCAGGCGGACTCTCAACCACTGCGCCACCAGGGAAGCCCTGAGTTAATTTTTATATATAGTATAACGTAGGGATCTAGCTTCATACCTTTGCATGTGGATATCCAATTGTCCTAGCAATGTTTGTCAAGAACACTATTCTTTTCTGTCTGAATGGTCTTGCCACCTTTGTCAAAAATCAATTGGTCATAGTTGTATGAGTTTATTTCTGGACTCTCAATTCTATTCCATTGGTCTAGATGTCTATCCTTATGCCAATACCACACTATTTCAATTACTGTAGCTTTGTAGTGCAGTTTTGAACTTGGGAGGTATGAGTCCTTCAACTTCTTTCTAAAGATTGTTTTGACATCTTAGCAATATTAAGTCTTCCAATTCATGAACACTGGATGTCTTTCCCTTTTTTTTTTCCATTTATTTATATCTTTAACTTCTTTCAGCAATGTTTGTACTTTTCACGTATGAATTTCTCTCTTCTTGGTTAAACTTATTTCCAGATTTTTTTTAGATGTTATTTACTTTTTTATTTGTCCATTGCTGTTTATAGAAACAGCTGACTTTTGTGTGTAGATCTTGTACCCTAAAACTTTGCTGAATTCTTTTATTAATTCTAATAGTTTTCCTGTGCATACTTTGGGGTTTTTCTATAAATAGAATCATATCATGTGCATATTGAAAAGGTTTTACTTCTCCCTTTCCAATGTGGGTGACTTTTATTTCCTTTTCTTGCCTAATTCCTCTGACTGGAATTTCCAGTACTATGTTGAATTAAGTAGTAAAAGCAGGCATCCTTGTTTTGTTCCTGATCTTAGGGGGAAATTTTTCAGTTTTTCACCACTGAATGTGATGTTAGCTATGGATTTTTCATGTGGCCTTTATCATGTTGTAGAAGTTTCCTTCTATTCCTGATTTTCCGAGTGCTTTCATTATAAAAGGCTGCTGGATTTTGTCTAATGCTCTTCCTGCATTAATTGAGATGACTGTGTGGTCTTTCCACCTCACTTCTATCAATGTAGTGAATTACATTGATTGATTTTTTATATTGAACCACCCTTTTCAAACCAGTAAACAATGCCAAAACAATAAGAGCAATTTGAAAAATCTGTTACTGAATGGGACAAACAAGGAGTTTCTTTGTTGCTGGATGACTTTTGGAGCTGCAGGACTTGATTCTGCTGTGGTGGCAGGGTTTTGCTATATTAATGACCTTACAGTAATCCAATCAACACAGAAGATGCACAAATACCTTGAGAGTGGTTGAGAAACTTTGTCTTGGGTATGACAGCTGGGGTCAAGTAACTAGCAGCTGCAGCATCCAAAGACTTCCTAAACTCACCATTTCAGTCTTGCTGGCTAAAGATGCTTCTGTGTACCTTTTTCCAAAATAAGTTTCTACATCATATGCAGTCCAGGAGCTCAAAGCAGTTGGAGGTGTGATGATTACTGCCTCTCACAACTGCAAGGAAGAGAACAGACAAAGGGTTTATTGGGAAACTGGTGTTTAGATCACATCTCCTCATGATGAAGAAAGTCCAAAACGTATAGAGGACTGTGTGGAACCCTGGAATGCTTCCTGGAATAATGATTTAGTGAATGACAGCCTACTGGGGAGAGACTCTCTGCAGGACCTTACAGGAGACACATGGAAGATCTGAAAAAGATTGATTTTCACAGGGAATCAAACTCAAAGACCACCTTGAAATTTGTACATATATCTTTTCATGGGGTCGGACATGACTATGTGCAGTTGACTCTGCACGTGTTTGGTTTTAAGCCTCCAATTCCATTACCAGAACAAAAAGATCCTGATCCAGACATTTCTACCATTAAATGCCCAAATATAAAGGAGAATCTGTGCTGGAAATTTCCCTGAGACTGGCAGAGAAAGAAAACGCTCGGATAGTGCTATCTACAGATCCCAATGCAGACCAGCTGGCTGTGGCAGAACTCCAGGAGGATGGTCAATGGAAAGTTTTCACGGGGAATGAGTTGGCAACTTTGTTTGGTTGGGGGGAGGGGGGTGGATATTTGATTGCCGGAAAAATAAATCAAGAAATTCTGATGTGAATAATGTTTATATGTTAGCCTCCACAGTCTCTCTTCCAAAATTTTGTATCCAGTTGCACTTTAAGAACGATTTTAGGGAATTCCCTGGTGGTGCAGTGGTTAAGAATCTGCCGGCCAATGCAGGGGACACGGGTTCGAGCCCTGCTCCAGGAAGATCCCACATGCCATGGAGCAACTAAGCCTGTGCGCCTCAACTACTGAGCCTGCGCTCTAGAGCCTACAAGCCACAACTACTGAGCCCACATACCACAACTACTGAAGCTCATGCGCCTAGAGCCCATGCTCTACAATAAGAGAAACCACCAAAATGAGAAGCCCTCACACCACAACAAAGAGTAGCCCCTGCTTGCCGCAACTAGAGAAAGCCCATGTGCAGCAACGAAGACCCAACACAGCTGAAAATAAAATACATAAATAGATAAATTAATTTTTTTAAAAGAAGGATTTTATTTTGAAGAAATATTACCAGACTTTAAATGGCTAGGAAGTAGGATAAAAGACCTGGAAAATGGGAAAGAAGTCATTATTGCATTTAAAAAGTCCATTGCTTTTCTGTGTGGAACTTCAATTTTGAATAAAGATGAAGTGAGTACAGCCATTGTTGTGGCTGAGGTGTTATCTTAACTGGAAACCATAAGCATAACACTGAGCCAGTAACCGATTAAGGTTTGTGAAAAATATGATTATCATACTTCAAAAACTTCATATTTCTTGTGTTTTGATCTGACTACCAACAAATGCATATTTGAAAGTCTTCACAATTTTGATTCTCCAAAAGAATCTCCATCATATTGAATACATGGGACATTACCTGTGAATACGACAGCAGCCAGCCTAATAAGAAGTCAATGCTGGACTTCCCTGGTGGTGCAGTGGTTAAGAATCCCCCTGCCAATGCAGGGGACATGGGTTCAAGCCCTGGTCCAGGAAGATCCCACATGCCACTGAGCAACTAAGCCCTTGCGCCACAACTAGTGAGCCTGAGCTCTAGAGCCCGTGAACCACAACTACTGAGCCCACGTGACACAACTATTGAAGCCTGCACACCTAGAGCGCGTGCTCCACAACAAGAGAAGCCACTGCAATGAGGAAACCGCGCACCACAACGAAGAGTAGCACCCCAACCCCGCTCGCCGCAACTAGAGAAAGCCCACGTGCAGCAACAAAGACCCAATGCAGCCAAAGATAAATAAATTTATAAAAAAGAAAGAAATCAGTGCTGCCTGTGAATAAAAATAACCAAATGATTACATTTGTTACCAAACTCAGGTTCAGCTGTTCACCACTCAAAAGCCAATAATCGAGAGGCAAGTGTCAGTAGACAGGAAAGATGTTTCAATCAGAAAAGCCAGCAATCTGGGGAAAAGGCAGACTCATATCCCCAGACCAAATCCAAAGATTCTACTCAGCCATGACAGTTTTTAAAGGGAAAAGCGAGAGGGGGGAGAATCTCAGTGAATCATCGAGGCAGGAGGCTGTGTTCTGCATCCTTCCCTATTGCGTGCAGGCTGGCTGACTCTCCCTCCTGATGCCATCTTGCCCGTGTGATCTGCCTGCAGGGTTGCTAAGGGGGTTGTTGGGGATAGAGAGCTGGTCATTCTTTACTCAATTCTTTATTCTTACTTCTTTTTATCTTGGAAAAGAATAAACAGGTTAATTAGGTTCTTTCAAGTTTAGAGGGGAACAGAAATGGGCAAAAGAGCTACTTTCACACTTGCTTTTCAAAATGCTGTGTTGCTATTCTTCAGACAAGCAGGACAAAACCAAAGATAAAGTATTATGCAGAGAAGCACACATCACCCAACCAGAGTGTCGCTGCCTTACTGAAAGAAGAATCGAAGAAATTCATTGAGGCTGTTCAATTAATTAATCAATTAATCAATAGTTAATCAATAGTTGATCTAAGGAAGAAATGGAAAATTTTACTTGAACCAATTTGAGGATTATTACCGAGTAGACAGTCTTTCAGAAAGCCCTGAGGACTGTTGTGCCCATTTTTGGTCAAAGAACAGTTATATACATTTTTGAGACAAAGTGTTACATATTGATAGTTTACACAATCCAGATCTGCATGTACAAAGGCAGTAGTGGGTCGTCTTTGCTCCTTACAAGATTAGGAAGGAAGGTTCTCACCTAAGGAGGTCTGGTTAATGCAGGTGCACAGCACACACTAAAGGGTCTGAAGAGGCCCAGACCGGGAGAGAGAAATTTTAAGTTTAATTGTTTCTTGCCTTGCCACAAAATGTGAATTTTATTTCATCACTCTGATTAAAAATTTTCTTGAGCCCAGTAAAAATGGACTGACCTGGACTTCCCTGGTGGCACAGTGGTTGAGAGTCCGCCTGCCGATGCAGGGTACACGGGTTCGTGCCCCGGTCCGGGAAGATCCCACATCCCGCAGAGCGGCTGGGCCCGTGAGCCATGGCCGCTGGGCCTGTGCATCTGGAGCCTGTGCTCCGCAACGGGAGCGGCCACAACAGTGAGAGGCCCACGTACCGCAAAAAAATAATAATAATATATTTTTTTAAATGGACTGACCTGGCACTCTGTTTAGGTGTACGCCCGTCCATCGTTGCTTTTGCTGGCATTTTGGACAGAAAAACCAAGCTGCACCTGGACCTTGTGTTAGCATTCTTTATCTCATCTGGCTGAATGTCTTTTTTCCTTTTATTTTCTTCTGTTTTGGTCAAGTAACTAAACAAACTGTATAAATTTGAAATGAACTGGTCTGGAGGGAAATTATTCAAACTTTTCATAATCTTGAACAAAAGTCATTACATTAGAAGTATCATAGCAACACATTGTTCTTCCTTTAACAAAAACATAACAAAAGTGAGTTTACTAATTAAAGTGTGATTAAGCTTAGTTCCAGTGTCTTGTAATTGTGTATAGCACATTTTATTTATTTATTTGGCTGCACCGGGTCTTAGTTACCACACATGGGATCTTCGTTGCTGGGTGCCAGATCTTCGTTGCGGCACGTGGTACCTTTTTAGGTGCGGCATGCAGGCTCTTTTAGTTGTGGCATGCGGGATCTAGTTCCCTGACCAGGGATCAAACCCAGGCCCCTGCATTAGGAGCATGGAGTCTTAACAAGTGGGCCACCAGGGAAGTCCCTATAGCACATTTTTAAAAGAAGCATGTGTTATGTATTTAATTGTAGAGTTAGTTAAGGAAATTAATCCATTAAGTTGGCAAGAAAATGGCACTGTTCCCAGATCACTGTGGAAACATGTTATTGTTACATCACAGGTATTTATTTACAAATTAGAATATCTGAAATAGGGCATTTAGCACTTCTATATGTGGTTTCAGCACCTCTGTTGAAGATACTCTTGGTGCAGTATACATTTATTGTATATTTTTAAAATCCTGATGTTTACTGAACATAAAACAATAGGCAACACTCCTGGTGGCTTTGTTCTTGTCGAATTTCTTGGACCCTTCTCAGGGTCTGGTGTGAACTGAAATGATGTTCCTGCATTGAATATGATTTAATCAGTTACTTTTTAGGCAGCTAGAGAAAAATCTTTTGAACTATTTAGGTGCTTCACCTCTATATCAAATGGGTTTGCTGATTTAAGTAAAGAAAAAAAAATCAGAGCTGAGAAAGGAGCTGGAATTTATTTAGAAGTCTAACTTTTGAATTATATTTTTGTAAGTAGATTTATGCTAATGTTACTTAGAAATAAAATGAACAGATTTTAGGTATTATGAAACACTAAAACTCCAGTTTATTGTAACATTTTTCTGACCTGAACAAAATTTCTGATCATATAAGAACCATTTATCATTTTTAACGTGGAAAAAAATTTGGGGAAGGTCATTTTTGGTTGATTCTGCAGTCTTCTGAAAAAAGACTTAATAAAGAAGTGCTATTTAATCTTAAAGTATATTCTGTCCTACATAGTTCACAGAATACTTAAACACACGTGGTATAGTTTAAGAGGTAACAATCATAAGGCCTTGAATGTAATCATACTAAACAAATTACCTATAGGAGGTAGCAGTGGTATAAGAGAATTTATTTCCTAAAATAATAATAATATAAAGTTTGAACTGATTAGAATATTCATTAAATCATGGTTTGGTTTGTTGCAGCTATCAGCTAACATTTGGTTGAATGAATATAATCCAAATATAATTTTCAAATTATTATATTGCCACTATTGTTAATATTTTCCTTCTTTACTTTCTCATAGCTGTGTCTTGTCTGATTTAGGTAATAGACAGCTAGCCAAACGTAAAGCACCACTTTTCTGAATGAGTTTGTTTTCAAAGGCTTTGCACTGAAGAAGAAATATGTAGAATTTTTAATTTGCTTTTAAGAATATAAATTGTCATTTAGGAAATGGCCTCTATTTTACAAAGTGGTATAATACTGTATATGTGAAAAATATGTATATTTGGCTTGATATCCGTGTTTCAGTGACTGAAGAACAAAGCGGAGCTGAAATGATACAACAGCCCGTTCATCGTCACTAAGCCACGTCCTGATGGTTACTCTCTATGCAGAGCATAGTTTTATTTGAGTGCTTTAATATAACGCAAGATTTAAGTCATCTTAATCAAGGTGAAAAGTTAGAAGCTTGGATTCTTATCTCAAAAATTTAAAAATCCAAAATTAAAATGAACAGAAATCTTACAAATTCCCAAAGTATATAGACTGAGGAATCATCTGCTTCCAGCCAAGCTCTGGAGTCTGTCGAGTATGATGTTTAGCATGAGCTTAGCATAGAGCTCAGCACTTGGCTAACAGGATAAATTCAGTGCCCAGGCCAGCCCAGAGAAACACAGATGGTAGCCAGCAAGTCCCAGCCTTGGGCTCTGCATTGTTTATCTTTCTCTCTAGGAATAATATCACGGGAATGAATGAATTCTCCTTGATTGCACATATCAAAACTCAATTTTCTAGAGTTTGGGGAAAAAGAAATAATGAGTGGGGCAAGATCAAAGCATATGTTGGAAATTAGCAGTAAAAACAAACAACAGAAAGGTCAGTAAGGCCGCACAGGAAATGCTTCTTGGGAAGGGCAAACCTACTTACCATCCAAAAGTAGGAACAAACTGACTGTGGGCAAGTTGTTGACTTGTGCTTATCTGTTATTATATGAGCAGATAATGAGTCAATTGTTTTCCTTTATTAGCAAACACTAAAAAGAGACCTAGTTTTACGTGAGAAAAAGTATCCCTTTCACTAATTCAGTCCCTGCTAGCATGTTGTGTCTTAGGGGCCGATGGGAACTCAGAAGGAGATACAGGAGAAATAAAAAGAAATGAAATACAGATTGTAAAATAAGACCTCTGAGAAAAAGTTCAAAAAGTTAAGACCATTTTGCTCTGGAGAGGAAAAAGCTGTTGACATGGTTTAATGTCTTGTTATTGTGACTTTTACTAAAGGACTCAAAGTAAGAAGTAATATGATAAGCTGTTCTCCATCCCCAGTGAGGACAGAAAAGGAGGGAATAAGGATCTTTTTTATTAAAAAAAAAAAAAAAAAAAAACGCAGTGTGAAAAGTTTGAGATCTAAGAACTTCTTGAGCAGGAATCGTCATGAAGTCTTCTATTTGAAATCTTTTGGGTTTTTTAAATAAATTTATTTATTTTATTTATTTATTTTTGGCTGCGTTTCGGGTCTTTGTTGCTGCGCGCGGGCTTTCTCTAGTTGCGGCGAGCGGGGGCTACTCTTCATTGCGGTGCACAGGCTTCTCATTGTGGTGGCTTCTCTTGTTGTGGAGCACGGGCTCTAGGCGCACGGGCTTCAGTAGTTGTGGTACACGGGCTCAGTAGTTGTGGCTCGCGGGCTCTAGAGCGCAGGCTCGGTAGTTGTGGTGCATTGACATCATTGCTCTGCGGCATGTGGGATCTTCCTGGTCCAGGGCTCAAATCTGTGTCCCCTGCATTGGCAGGCGGCTTCTTAACTACTGTGCCACCAGGGAAGCCGCTGAAATCTTTATTTTTAAGAAAATAAAAAATTTAAAATTTAAGGGATATACTGAATGGCTTTTGAAGCTTCCTTTCAACACTTCTTTTTTTAAAAAACTCACGTTGGAACAAAGAAGATGTCATAAAGAGCACCGAATGTAACCTATGAGTTTAGCTCCATATCTAGAAGAATTTAGCTCACAAAATAATTTTTGTATATTTTGTGTAATAGATGCATGACTGTAATGAATTAAGACCTGCTTGGATGTTATTTTTAATTTAACCTGGCAAATTAATTGAGACTTGAACACACTTTTGTTCACCTTGAAGAATGTATAGCATTATAGAACATCTGAGGATTTTGTTTTAAATATATTGTTGTTTGAATGTAGTAACATCAGCAGCCAGAGAGGTTCTGAGAGGTTGGATACTTCGGAACATCTTTATATAGGAAATAGACCTCCCATTTCTTAAGCAGATTGCTTCTGGAATTAGTGCAACAGAAATATTAGCTGGAGTTTAATGGAGAAGTTGTGCCATGCATGAACTGCTCCTATCAGTATATCTTTCAGTTTTCCACTGATGTTTGTGATGCTTGAAAAATCCAAATTCTGCTTGGATAAATTGATTTTATGCCTTTTTTTTCTCTACCTACCTCTTTGCCTAGGAGTCCTTCCACGTTTGTTACGATCAAGAGTTATTGCCCTATTGCATTACTGGTAAGAACTCTTAGCTGTATTCATTCAGAATGCTTTAAACTTATTCATAAACTACATTTGTTTATGGAAAAAATTCCACAAATGAAATATTACCACACACCTATCAGAATGGCTAAAATTAGAAGGCTGACCATAGCAGGTGCTGGTGAGATGCCTGAGAACTGGAACTCTCCTCACTGCTGGTGGAACGTGAAATGTTTCCACCATTTTGAGAAGACACTTTGGCAGTTATTAAAAATGCTAAACATCGGGGCTTCCCTGGTGGCGCAGTGGTTGAGAGTCCTCCTGCTGATGCAGGGGACACGGGTTCGGGCCCCGGTCCGGGAGGATCCCACATGCCGCGGAGCGGCTGGGCCTGTGAGCCGTGGCTGCTGAGCCTGCGCGTCCGGAGCCTGTGCTCCGCAACGGGAGAGGCCACAGCAGTGAGAGGCCCACGTACCACACACACAAAAAAAAGCTAAACATGCACCTAACATATGATCCAGCCATTCCACACATACTCAACCAAGAGGTATGAAAGCATGTGTCCATACAAAGACTTGTATGTGAATGCTCATCGCTGCTTTATTTACATAACCAAACATCCATCAACAGTGAATAGAAAAATAAATTGTAGTATAGCCATATGATGAAATATTCAGCAATAAAAAAGGAATAAACTGCTGAACACACTACCATAAAGATGAATCTCAAAATGATTCTGCTGAGTGAAGAAGCTAGACAAAAAAAGTACTTGGTGTGTGATTCCATTTGTATAAACTCCTTAGAAATGTAACTTTATAGTGAGAAAAAGCAGATGAGAGATTGCCTGGAGCCGGGGAGGAAAGGGCTGGAGGGATTACAAAGTGCCACAAGGAAACTTTGGGGAGTGATGGATATGCTCACTGTACTGATTGTGCTGCTGGTTCTGCGGTTGTAGTCATGGGACAAAACTTACACCCACCGAAGCTTACAACCCAGCCATTCCACTTGTGAAAGCACGTGTCCATACAAAGACTCATCTGTAGTGACTAGAGCAGGTCATTGATGATTCTTTACCAAGAATGTAGTTTCTGCAGAAAACCCCAAGCAGCTAACTTCTGTTTCTTGATCAGTTTTCTACACATTAAAAATGAATTACCTCCATTTTTTTCCACTTCCATTTACAATTTACTGCAATTATATTCATTGGGATCAGTTTTTTCCTTGAAAATATGTTTAGATTTCATATACTGATCAAATTCACAACTAGAACTTCTGCCCCTTTAAGAGTCATCATTGTACATCTTTTATTCCTGACATACCCGGTTTTCTAGTGTCAGAGTTTTACCACGTGCAGGTTTAGCCACTGTTTAATCGTTTTCTGTTATTCTTCCTCGCAATAAGATTCATTATGAATTTTATTTTATTTTTTATTTTTATTTTTATTTTTTTTTGTGGTACATGGGCCTCTTACTGTTGTGGCCTCTCCCGCTGCGGAGCATACAGGCTCCGGACGCGCAGGCTAGCAGCCATGGCTCACGGGCCCAGCCGCTCCGCAGCATGTGGGATCTTCCCGGACCGGGGCACAAACCCGTGTCCCCTGCATCGGCAGGCGGACTCTCAACCACTGCGCCACCAGGGAAGCCCTGAATTTTATTTTTTTGAGAATACTTATCATTTGCCTAACGATCCCACAGGGAAAGAGTGAACATATTCCTCGGATGCCTGGATGCCCTTCGGTGTTGGTTCAACGTACTGCTTATCCATTTCTTCCCTGCTCCTCCTGTCCCTGCGGGCAGGGGCTTCTGCTCCAGGATCTGTGAGCCATTTTCAGGGCTAGAGTATCCACAGGGACATGAAGGCCGATCAAAGAGTCTTGCTTCACTTATAAACAGCTTCATTCATAATTTTTTAAATGAAGATTAAAACATCCATTAGATTGGCAAGGCTCGATGAATTTGTTATGAACCAGATGTGGGGAAACGTGCACATTGAGGGGGGAGCTAAAATAGAAGACTGGAAATTCCCTCCTAGGAAGGAAACGTGACACTACGGCTCATAAATGCCCATACTGTGGAGCGTAGTTAGAGAAGGGGTCCATATGTGCTAATATGGAAATGTCTGTATTCGATAAATGAAAAAAAGGAAGTCAAAGAGTAATATGAACAGTGAAAATATAAGGGGATTAGGTTATAGTCACGTGCATGGGAAGTTTGCAGAAGGTATACAAGAACCCGCCACCTAGACTCTGCAGGCTCCCATCAGAGTGTTCCTTGAGCTCAGCTCTGTCTCTCCAGGAAGGAGACCCAAGTGTCAGCTACAGATCACAGGCCCAGGGCAGAATTTTCCACCTCAAGGAGGAGAGAAGAAACAAACGAAGGACAGATTCCTCTCGTGGGTCTGTCTCTTCACACCACCAGGAGAGCATGGCCTCCAGCAGACTTGGACGCACACCCTTCATTTCTAGTCAGCTCACCTCACGGGAGCTGGGAGGCCCGTTGATTTAATATGCAGAGACACTGAGCGCTAAATGACTACCTGGACCACAGCCCCAGGTCACCTTGTTATAGTTTTTAAAATCAAGATTTTAAAAGAACCACAATTGACATCATTAATACAAGCAATTCCAACTTGTCGGGCGGTGAGCAGAGGCGGCAAGGTAGATGAGATGAGGGATTGAGTTAGGGAGGGCAGATAGGAAGAAGTCCAGAAAGCATCTCTTTATGTACATATATTTATATTTATATTTGTATTTATAATCATTTATTTCGACTTTTTTTCCTCAGGAGTGAGGGGTTCACTGGGTCCGTTGAGAAGGGGGTCAGATCAGAAGGAGGCAGGCTGCTCTGGGATGTCTGTGGTCTCCATTTCATAAGTGCCCTTTCTGTCAAAAAAAGGCCTTCCCCTTCAAGGCCTCTATGAGCTGCTGTAGTCGCTTGGCAAAAGAAAGTGCTTGGGGAGGTTTAGTGGAAGGTGGCGGTGGGGGAGGAGGAGGTGGGGGCGGTGGGGCAGTGGGGGGCGGTGGAGCTGCAGGTTGGGGTCGGGCCACTGCAGCGGGGCTCTGGGAGGGAGGTGGTCGAGGAGGGTGTTGGAAGTACCAAGGTGGCCAAATAGAAGGCTGAGTGGAGGCGGATTTAGGGGGGGGTGCTGGAGTAGAAGGAGGGGGAAGGGTGGGCAACTGAATCATGTGCAAAGCGTTAGAACCAATCTTGGAAGCAATCCAGTTCAGATAGGACCAGGTAGACGTGTAGACTCCGGGGCGCTTAGCTCGGGCACAGCCTACCCCCCAGCTTGTGATTCCCACGACCACGTAGCTGTTTTCCACGCTGTCTCTGCACATGAGAGGCCCACCGCTGTCCCCCTGCCCAGAAGGACACAGAAGTCACTCTCTGCCGGAGCCACTTTCCCTGCCCAGAAGGGTCATAGACTCTGGGAGGCAATTTTGCAGTCGTATGTTTCCCTGCTGCCATAAACACAGGAGATTGTGGTAAAGTTGAGGTGCACCAACAGCTTCTCTGGGATGTGAGAAGGGTGTGGATTGTCCTGGGTTTCCTCGCAGTGAGGGGGCAAGGTGACAAACCCATGTGCCTGTGCATGTGGTTTTACGTGCGTATGTGAGCATGTGTGTTCAAGTGGATTTGACTGTTCTGCATTCTGGTGAAGAGAGGTAAGCATCCTCTTTGGAGCTGTGTTTGGACGATATGATCTCTGCGTTAGGGTGGGATAAAGTTCTACAAATGGTGATTGATTCTTTGTAGGGGCAGCTGGTGGGTGTCACCTCCCAAGCTCATTGTGACTGCAGATGCTGGAAGACGGGACCAGGGAAATTTGCTCAGGGATCCAAAAAAGAGGTGTCCGCAAGGGCCTGGGTACCCAAAGGAAAGTTACCTGGCAGGTGTCAATCTTGCCTTCAGGATACCCTGCGCACACATTGGTTGAACGAATGCGCCCATTGTACCACCTGGTCGAGTTGCATAAGTCGAGGTCGATGATGTCCACACGTGCCTCCTGCAGTATAGGTGATGTCCTGGGGACTACAGCCAGGCGACTCAGTGGTCAGTGATCACAGAAGACATGTTCTGGGAAAGCCCTGCCTTCCTCCCTCCACTAAAACCCCATCGTTCTGAAATGCTCTGTTTAAACCTAAGATCCATGCAAGTCAATGCCCCCGGCCTCTCCTTACCCACTCCAGAAGGGAAGAAAACACATGGCTGGAAGAGCAGAGGAGAGACGGGAGATGGAGGTGAAGGAGAGAGGAAGAGAGGAAGGAGGTGCCCAGTGGGCAGACGGCAGGTGGAGGATGGATGGATACAGCTGGAGAGTCGTGGACATTAATGGTAGGCGATGGCTTACGGAGGGCATGTTAACAATTATACTGGTGAGCGCTCACTGTGAATCACACAGGCTTCGTCCATTCACTCCTCATGCCCGCCTCATGAGTTAGGAATGGTTATTCCCCTTTTCTCCCATCAGGAGGTTGGAGCACCAATTGCCAAGGTCACAGCAGGGACCTGGTGTGGCTTGGATTCACACCCAGGTTTTCTTCTCTGTACTCAAGTCCAGGCCACACCTTTCGCTCTGGCTCTAGGTCACCCCCTGCTTTTCGTCCTCCCCCCGTTGTGCACAGGACCCGCTGGACCTGGTCTCATGAGTCCCTCCCCACGCGCCTCGTATCTGTTTAGAGATGTGGACAGAGCAGAGCTACGGCAGGGCCTCCACACACAGGCAGACCTGTCAGGGGCACGGGTGGTTGAAATGACCCCTGAGGCCACGTCAGAACTTCCTTTATTGCCTCAGATGCTCGGCCATGACCAGGGGTCATGGAGCAGCCAGCTCCACTGCATCTGGCTTGGAGCCCAAGAGCCGACGCGACCGTCCCCTCTGCATCACGTGGTCCCACAGAGAGGAGGGTTCCGCTGGCCCTGCCACAGCAGCACCCACAGCCCAGCCACAGCCCAGTGGGCTTGAATGTCATCTGTAGTACAGATGGGGAGTTGCCGGATCAGACCTGTCAGAGGGGCAGACCCAGAGCATGGCTCTGAAGCCCGAGACGGAAGGCAGGAGCCCCATGGAGCACTGTGGGTGGGGCAGGCCCAGGAAGCGTTCAGTAGATGGCTGCTGAATGCACGTTTGTGTGGCTTTGGTTATGCTTCCAATCTCCTTAGCCCCACCTTTCCTTCCCATCCAAGCAGCAATGAGGGTTTTGTACATGCACTGCCCTTTGGGTAGGGGTAACACGGAAATAACAATGGCAAGCCTGGCTTGTTGGCCATTAAGGTGACCTTTTAAATCTATGGCAGAGCCCACAGTCTTGAAAGCCATGAGATTCATTGTTAATAGCCAGGTGTCCTGAAACACAGAAGAGTTTTCTCAGTCCCAGCACCTTGGCTTTAAACATCAAATGCCAAAAAAGCCTGCAGGAGCTAAAAATTCAATGGAAAAAGAGGCCGATTCCCAAAAGCGCTCTTCCAGCCCCAAAGCATCTGAGTTCAAGGAACAGGTAGTTCAAGGAAAAGAAAGGTCGGAAGGCATATCACAGGAGGCTGGGGGTTTCTTTAAGACTTGTCCTTAAAGGTGGGGGATGTGCTTGGAAAAAAAAAGATAGAAATCTCATTAAATTTAAGGTGATTCTAGAACAAAATAGGTCTTGCGTGACGTCCAGGGTATATAGGTGGGAGCCCACAGTTCTCCTGAGCAAAAGGACAGCAGAGGTGGGGTTGGTGGGCGGCGGGGGGGCGAGTCACCGGATGGAAATCCTGAGATCAGCCTCCCAGGGACTGCAAGAACCCCCAAAAGAGCCCCCGTCGGACGGGTGGGCAGAGCAGGGCAGGCCAGGGGGTGAGACAAGAAGGAAGTGTGTACTTGCTCTAGAGATCATGGCAGAGCCACGGACACCAACAGCGGGACAGGGATTGACACCCCAGGCCAGGGAGGAAAGGTTGTGAGTCAGCAAAGGCCAGTGAAAGCAAAGGCGGCTGGGAGGAGATGCCCTTCCCTGAGGGACAGCATAGGTGGCAATCCTATCAGAAACTAAGATCAAACTTTGAGAGAGGAGAAGACGAGTTAAGGGAAGAATCCAAAATTACTGATTTTTGTTACCAAAAAAAGAAAAAAATACTGAGTTTTAAACCCCAAATAATTGAACTGCCTTGAATTAGGAATCCCAGATTTTCCATTATCAATGAACAAAAGAGATTGAAAGCTAAGTTAATTTCAATCATATCTTCACATACCTAATGTGACTGAGTGAAGACTCACGCACCCACCTACGGAAAGCTGAATGGGCAGCTCACGAGCAGAGGCCTGTCCTACTCCATCCTGCCCCGCTAGCAGAACCTTGCTGCCCGTTGCTGACCCGCAGAAAGCCACACCCACCACCAGCCCCTCTCCCGGTCTCCAGAGGACACGCGCAGTTACGGCTGGGCAGGAGGGGCTGCCGGGAAGCATGGGGAGCAGAGGTGGCACTAGGACAGAAGGGCTGGGCTCGGGAGTCGCAGAGCTTGGAGACCACGTGACCTGGCCCTTCCATATACAGATGGGGAAACTGAGGCACAGAGAGGGAAACTCGGTCTAAAACCCTTCTCCAAGTGCTGCTTCGGGGTGCGTCCCCCACTTCCAGAACTCACCCCGGGGCTCCAGGCACAGCCTCGACCCCATGCTAAAGACGCCAAGGTTCTCCTTGCGCGTGCCATCTGCCTCTCCCCGGGGGGGCACACCAGCCGCCGGTGAGGGGCCCTGGACAGGGAACTCTACTCTGTTGCTCTGGCTGTGAAGGGGGACAGTGACAGGACCCACTCACAGCACCGCGCTGGGGACTGGGTGGGGCTAGGGCAGGCGTCCACATATTTCCCCTTCACCTCAAGGACCACCAAGGGGATGAGCAGCACTTCTCCCTGCAGGTACTCACCATTGTCTTTTAACAATCCCCAGCCAGCCACCCAGCATGTCTGGGGAATTCTGGGTGGGCCTGCCCGAAACTGGGGCAGGCAGCCTGGTCCAATGAAGTGCCCACAGGGAACAGGAGGGGTGATCTTCATGAGAGCGATGTCGTTTGCCTCTGAGCCCGGGGAGTATTTCTCGTGAATGATGATTTTCTCAGCATATCTCTCCTGCAGAGGCGGCTTCACTGGCTTATTGCTTCCCCACACGACTTCGTTTGCTCCGAAAATCAGCCTCCAGTCGGTAACTTTGCTGTGGGCACAGAGGTAAGCCAGGTCACCCTCGCTGTGGACTGGCTGGTGACCGTGACCCTTGGAGCACCCCATCCCCAGCAGGTGCGGCTCAACCACACTGGGCCCAAAGCCTCAGGTTTCCCCGGCACACAGGCCCTTGGAGAACGCCCAGTTCTGAGAAGAGCCTTTCTGAAGACCCCCTCTGCGTGTCCCCGCACATACTTTTTGCTCTGGAAGCAGTGAGCAGCAGTGAGCAGCCAGTGGGCGTTCAGCAAGGTGCCCCCGCACGCATGATACCGCCGGTTGTTGTGGTACGTGAAGATCTGGAGGCTGACCATCCAGGGCCAGGCCCCGTGCGCTGCGGCCTGCCCGCCGATGATACGCATGCCCCCTTGCTGGTTCTGCCTGAACCGTAACCCGCAGGGGCCACTGAGGAGAGACCATGGGCACAGTTCGAATCAAGAATAGGCCAGCCTGTCCTCGTGCTTCCACAACTGGGGGAGGGGGCATGGGGCCTGTCATGGTGGGGAAGAGCCGTGGGGTCCTGGGAAAGCAGGGGCCGCTCGCGGGTGTGGGATCCAGGGGGACGGCTGAGCAGCGGTGCTGTGGCGGCTGTGATGGGACAGGAAGCCACGGGCTCCAGGAAATATTCCAGGGGTGGCATTTCTTGGGTCTTGTGAGTGTGGTCACAAGGTGGGGATAGAGGGGGCCATGGGTAGCTAGGACAGACTGTGAGGTCCCTAGAAGTATGGGAGATCCCTGATCAGAGGGGGAGGCTAAAGGTGGGAGCAGAGGGGGGTAATCTTGTGTGGGAGACTCCGGGAAGAGCCAGCGGGTCCTGGGGCTGCAGGGCTGGGTTGGACAGTGGTAGGAGGAGAGCAGCCGCAGGTAGATAAAGTGACCCCCAGGGGAGGGGGCACACTGAGGCGGGAGCGGCCCAGAGGGGGAAGCTCAGGGCTCTGTGTCTCTGGTGGGAGTTTGGCAGTCATTGGCATTGCGGGGTACCTTGGGGGCTTGGGATTCTACACGTGGAGTGGAGGTCCCAGAGGTACCACCTGACGATACCCTGGGGCCTTTGGGATCACCTTCAGTGGCTGCGTGGCGGGGTGGGGGGGTTCCAGTATCTGCGGGAGGACAGGAGCTCCTAAGAATCAAGACTCCCGTTCAAGAGACAGTGAAGTCAGTCGCTGGGCGGGGAGGGAGCACAGGCCTGTGTGCTGCAGGGCCCGAGGAGTCAATCTCTGGCGGAAACCATGGATGTCTGGGGCCCTGGGGGCTCTGGGCTGAGGATGCTGGGGGCAGGGCTGGTCTGGGTTGGGGATATGGGTAACAGGCGCTGTGAGACCCGGGGGACTGCTGAGGCCCCAGCTTGGCTTCCTCCAGAGCCCTGGACAGAGGGAGTCTGGGTGGGGTCTGTTACTCAGAAGACACCCTCCCCACCCCAGGTGTCTCTGACACTTACTCACACATGGTGTTATCTCTAGCGACCACAGACACTGCCAAGACCAGCATAACGGCAGTTGGCAGCATCTCTACCAAACTCCTGCCCCAGCCTGGCCTGGAAGCCCAGTGACCTCACAAAGCTCCATGGCCTTCTGGCCAATCAGCAGAGTGACCTCCCACCCCCCCACCCTCCAAGCAGTTGGGCCAGGCAGGAGGAGCCCTTTAGCTCAACCGGTTCACGCTGAAGTGACTTCCCAACTTCCTGCACAGGTTTCCCCCACCCCAGGGTGACACGGGTTCACGTGCAGCCCCCTCCCTCTGTCCCAGGGCCAGGATCTTCAGTCCCAGTTATCTTCCAAGGTCCCACACCATCTGAGGTTCCAGCTTTGTGCAGGTTCAGGGTCTGACCCTCATGCAAGCTGTAGCCACAGTCCCATTCCAACTCACTGACTGAGGGGCAGCTCAGCCACTCTGCGACAAGATGGTGCAATATGTCAGCGGTTCGAGGCAGGCTCCACAGGTTGACAGACCCTTAACACTGCGGGGGGAGATTGTCTTTCCCTCTTCCAAGTGTGTGCTATCAGCACGCTTTCTGAAGACCATTTTGAACTTACCCACCTTAAGACTACAAAGCCCACCTTTCTCTCCACAGGGTCTCGGTCGGTATCTTCTACCTGAGTGTCTCCAGGTCTCCTCCCTGGGGCCATGTGCAGCAGGGTGTTGTCTCCTATACCTGAGTGTCAGGAATTCTCAGCACAGTTACCTGAATGTCATGAAGTAATGTTTCTTCTGATTGTCAGAAGACAGCATCTCACCTCCCAGAGTAGGAGAATGCTCACCTCACCTACCTGGATGTTAAAAAGTTTTACCTCCCCTGTAAGAGTGTGGGGAGGTCGCATCTCTACCTACTGGAGGAGCAGTCTTAGCTCCTGTACCTGAGTATATGGTCTCAACTGGCCTATCTGAATGTCAAGGAGTTGCACCCCACCTATATGAGTGTCACAAGGTCCCACCTCTCCTACCCGAGTGTCAGGACACCTCATGTCCTCTTTCCAGGTATGAAGAGTTTTCAGATTGTCAGACGATCTCGATTCCTTTACCCGAGCATCTTCTCTGACTAAATATCCTACCTTCTCATTTCATGTAAACTTCAGGAGGTCACATCCCCCTCAACTGAACATCCAGCAGGCCGCATATATCTTAGCTGAGTATCAGGGGGCTGCCGTCTCCTCTCCCTGACTGTGACGATGTCTCTTTTCTTCCATCTCAGGGCCAAAGGCCTCAACTCCACCACCTGAGTGTCGCTTTGTCCCATCTTCTCTGCCTGAGAACCAAAAGGTCTCACATTCTCTATCTGAGTGTCAAGAGGTTGCATCTCACCTGTATGAATGAGTACTCTGAGACTTCAACTGCCACACTGGAGTGTCAGGGATTCTCGCATCGCCACTTGACTGCCAGGAAGTCTCCCAGCCCCTGCTTGAGGAGACCGTCGTCTCCCTTCTGGAATGTCGTGAGCTTACATCTTCTCTACCTGAGCACCACAAGGTCTCCTCTCCTCTACATAAGTGTCCAAAGCTCTCCTCCCAACCCCCTGACTGTCTGAAGTCCTTCTCTCCCCTTCCTGGGTGTCTGGAGGTCTCATCTCCCCTACCAGAGGGTCATGAAATCTCTATCTCCCATTTGAGTGCAAGGAGGTCTTACAGGCCCTGAGTGTCGGGAGGTCTCGTCTCTACCTGACAGGCCTCATCTCTTCTGCTCTGTGTCTGGAGGTCCTGCCTCTTCTCTCTAAGTGACCGAGGGGTCTCCTCTCCCTTACTTTAGTACAAGCATGTCTCATCTTCCTTATTTGAGTGGCACGAGGCTTCATTGTCCCTGGGTATCAGGCATTTCCATCTATTCTACCTAATTGTCAGGGCATCTCACTTCCTCTCCAATGTCCAGAGACATCCTCTCACACACCTCATTGTCAGGAAGTTATTTTCTCCACATGACTGGCCCCAGATATATTCTCCCTGCAGGTCAGAAGGTCTTGTTCTCTCCTATTACAAAGCCAGAACATGTCATCTCTATTTACTAGGGGATGACAAGGCCTTATCACCCCAGTGACGAGCAGGATGATCTAACTTCCTTACTTGAGTTTGAGATTCATTATTTCCCTTCCTGCCAAGCAGGAGGTTTTATTTCCCTTATATAAATGCAATCGGGTCTCAAAGATATCAACTATTGGAGTGTCACGAGATTTTTCTCTCTGCTACTGCATATTGGGAGGTCTCCCTCTCCGCTCCCTGAGTGTAAGGAGGATTCATCTCCCCTCCGTCCGTTTCAGGGCTCTTAGATACTTTATCTGTTAGGATCTCTTACTTCCCATACCTGAGTGTCACAGGACTTGTTTCTTCTACTTGACTTTCAGGAGGACTCTTCTGCCTTACGTAAGTGTCCAAGGTGTCTCTCTCTCTCTCTCTCTCTCTCTCATCTCAGGTGGTCTCACCTCCTCTATCTGAAGGTTTCGAGGTCCTATTTCACCAACCTGAGGCCTTGCTTATTTTAACTCAGTGTCAGACTGTGCCTGATAAAGTAACCAAAAAAGGCTTTGGAAATATAGTTCAAGAAATGGCAATAGGAACTCTATAAGTGATATTAAAGGTTTGTTTGTTAAAGAAAAGGTTATTCAGGTGTCTTTACAGGATTTTGATGGGCATAAAATTGGTACGGTATTTAGATCCATGAGAATCATTTAACAGAATGATGTAACCATTTATTTTAAACGTTAATATGTATAATTTTCTGGAAATCATAACTTTTGCAAGTTTTTCAAAATATAGGATGAAAATGTAACATATAAACTTCAAGATGAAAAGTGGTACCCAGTTTCTCAAAACATTTAGGGGTTATGCAGTAACAAAGATTGAAGACCCAATGTCTAGATTCTAGGAGACGATTATTGTTTGACTCTTCCGAGTAGCGCCCACTCCTGATTCTTGGAGGGGTTAGAGTACCTGCTCCCAGCCACAGTCATGGGTTGGGCGATAGGCACATGGACCAGCAGGCTTAATTTTGTCATTAAACCTAATGGAAGAGTGACTTCGTTTGCCTTCTCCACGCTGTTCCCAAGAGCAAAGGAGGGAGGTGGGAAGGTACAGGACAGTTAGGATTCTGGGGCCAGAGGATGGGGTCTCAATGGCTACTGGGGGCTTGGCTCAGGCCAAGGTGGGGCTCCCCGTACCCCTCCACCCGAGGTTCCTTCTCCCCAGTCTCTAGGCCCCCTCCCTCCCCACCCTGACATGGCCCGCTAGCTGACCCCGGCCCTCCTCCCTGCTCCTGTGTACTCTGAGCAATCCAACTCCCAAGCCATCTTCCTCACACTCACCCTTAACCTCTGCCGGCTCCCACCTGCCCCTGCCTCACTTCTCCCATCCTGCTCACTCCCACCCATCCTCTGTTCCTCTCCAGCATGGCCCCCGGCAGAGCAGAAACCTCATCATGCAGCCAGCCTTAGTGCCCACAGGACCTTGGGGGCGGCTGGTGGCGAGGGAGGGTTGGAGCCACAGCCTCTGCTCCGGGTTCCAGAGCGAGCACTGGTGAGTTGCTTGGGGCCCCTGAGAGGATAAAGCTGGAACATTCTGAGGTCATGACGAGGCAAAAGCAGGGCAGGGAGTTCGTAGCCCTGAGTGAGAAAGTGGCCACAGGCGTTTGGAGGCTTCAGCTCACTCAGCCCTGTGTCCCTCTGCCATCTCTCCACCTGCCCCTGCAGGCTTCTCTGGTATAGATCTGGAAGGTTCTGACTCATTTTCTGAGGCACTGGGGTGGCTTCCGACCTGTGGGGATATCGGTCTCCCCAGGCCCCCCGGGGCCGGGACGGCAACGCCATTTCCAGGGAAGGCGGCTCCCACTGCCTTGCTCTTCCTCTCCTCCACTGAAAAGCTGGACTTGCCCCAAGTTCCGGGCCCAGTTCCAGGGAGGCCCAGGGTTCCATGCGCAGCTCAGAGGAGCCCAGCGCCCCAGCTGCCACAGTGCTCAGGCCCAGAGCAAGTCAGGGCCCCACCTCTGCCCCGCACACTCGGACCCTCCCAGGCCCCCACTACTACTCGAGTCCCTTCTTGGCGTCTTCTGTAGGATGACCACTGTTTCTAACTTGAAAACGAAGCCAAAAATTTGAAAAGTGTTGAAAATTTGAAATTGGGGGGCTTTCTAGACAGACAGTGAGCCTCTCTCAAGGTCCCGCTGCCCAGTAGTCGCCGTCGCAGCCTCAATGGGGCCTTCACCTTCCCTGCAGGCCGTCCAGACCTTCACCTGCTCCTCAGAGCTTCTCTGCCTTCCCACCCCCTCTGGGTAAAGACACCTGAGTCCACCCCTCTTCTGCCCACAAGGCTTCACTCCATCCACCGTTCTTACTCTTCCTGGGATCCTCACGCTTTCCCGGAGGCGTCACCCAGGCCCCATCCTGAATCGAGGTCTACACTTGTCATGTGTCACACTCACACTCCACCTTGACCCAGCGTGGCCAGGCTCTGCACCCACTGCCCCTCTTAAAACCCCGCCAGGTGACTGGGGCGCAACCGGTCTGATATCCCACCTCTGCGGCTTCTGGCCCTCTCTCAGACCCGGGCCCCACGGTCGCCACCCTTTCACGGCTCCCTCTGGGTCTCCTTTGCCCTCTCACCTCACTGTTCCTCCTCCTTTCACTCTTTGAGGTGCCTCTGCCCTTCCTGTGAGCCACCAGCCCCCACCAGGTGCCACACGGCACTTGCCCCATCAATGGCTGGTGGCAGCTGGCTCAGAGGGGAGAAGGCCTGAACATGGGCAGAAGCTTTGGGGGCTGGAGAGCAGGGACAGACAGAAGAAGGTTCAAAGACAGGAGCAGCAGAATTTAGGGACAACTGGATACCGGGGGGAAAAGCGGACAGAGGCCACGGAGGACAACCGGACTTATAGCTCAGGAGGCGTCATTCACTGAGCTGGTGAGCAGAGAGCGAAGCTTCCAGCTCAGGAAGCATGGGCTCAGGTCCAGCAGGACTTGGAGAGAGAGGCACAGAGAAGCCAGGCACGTGGGCGTGGAGCTCAGCAGAGAGCCTGGGTCGGAGACAGGGATCTGTGTGGTCACTGCATGTGGCTGAATGCTTACTCGAGGCCGGGGAGGTTTGTGTGAGCTACCCAAGGGACAGCAGAGATTGTGCTCCCAATATCTCCTCTCAAGCAGGCAACAGAGAGATGGTTTCATTTCTTATAAATTTATTACATAATAATATTATAATAATTATTATCAATAATAATAATAATAATATAAGAAACATAGATCTCTGTGGGGTGTATCACAACGTCAGGGTCAGGAGGCCTCAGGACTGGAGCAGGGGGTGAAATCCCCCAGCTGGAACTCCATACAAAAGGAAGGGTGAAGCAGAACTGACCCTGTAAAGTTAAAAACCCAAATTGAACGGAACCAAAAACCCACAGGTGAGTGTGAGACGAGTGTGTATGTGGCAGTCTGTTACAGTGACTGCTGCTGTGTGTGTGACCTGGTCTGTTGGTGAAAGGGTTACTGGGTGTGAATCTGCCCAGGGAATGGGGCCGGCGGGCCGGGGGCGGGGCGGGTGGGCACAGACCGGCGTGCCAGGTCCCTGGGCTGTGAAAACTTCTGTTTTCTGGGTTTTTTAATTTTTATTAAAAAAAGCTAGAAATATAAACAGAAACTTGTGAGTGACGTGGATGGAGCTTAGTCCAGACTCCACAGCCTAGGTTTAAAAACGTCCCGGGCCCCCCGCCCCACAGGTCATTGCTGAGTGTGAGTAGTCACAGTAAGGGGGGCTGGGGTGCCCGCCGGGGCCTTTGCCTCTCCCCGGGGCTCGCAGTGGCCTGGCTCTAGGGCTGCCCCTATGAAGCCCGATGGGGGAGAGCACTGCCTCCAGGGGCCCTTGGGGGCCTCTCCCAAGCGGCAAGCCTTCACCAAGAAGGCCCACTCAGGCTCGGCGAGGCTCTGGAGGGACAGGCTGGGCAAACAGCAGGTCCCAGTGTGCAAGACGACCTCTGACTTTCTTTGGAAGTGGAGACGGGGTGCTTTCACAGGCACACACCCATGCACGCACCCTGTGCACGCTTCCGAAGCCCCTACACTAGTCCAGAGTGGCCCCTAGGGACCGCTCTCCAGTCAGGCACACGCGGGGCTCCGATGCACTCAGTCACACCCCGAGATTCACACACTCGCACATGTGCGCACACACGCAGGGCGGAACTGGAGACTTCAGGTCTGAGGCAGGGAGGCTTCTTTGCTGTAGTCGCCCAGCAGCGTGGGAAGGAGGCTAGACCCCTACTGGGGAGGGATCCTGTGAGAGAGATAGCTGGGGGCGGGTGCCAGGGTCCTGCCCTCCCACCCACCCCCCAGCCCCGCTCCAGGGCCACGGTCTCCCAGGCCATCTGACCTTGCTAGTGCCCAGCAGGACTCGCTGCCTGCCGCCCCTCCTCCACGCAGCACCTGAAGGGTCGGTGGGGCACACTATAGCTCAGCAAGGGGAGGGGGCCCAGCCGGGGCCCCAGGGCGGGTTACTAGGACCCTGGCCAACCCCAGACCAGCTGGAGCGTCCCCCGCCCCATGTGGGGTGGCAGTGGCAGTTGAGGGGCCAGAGATGGAAGACTGGGCAGCCGCAGCGGTACCAGTGGGGGGCTGGAGGGGAGGGGAAGGGAAGCTATTGAGGACAGAGATATTTGTTCCTTTTCTCGTTCCAAATATAGAGTGGATTAAAATATGCAAAACAAGGGGGCTCCTTGGCCCCCAACCGAGAACCCCAATGTCTCCCCCCTCCCCCCGAGTCACCAAGGTGTGTCTTGACCTTGCATGCTGGACTAGGTTCCCCCCTCTGCGAAAGTAGCCACCAGGAGCTGAGCGGGAGATGGTCAGGCCGGAGCACCCCCCCGTCCCCAACCCCTCCCGCTCCAGCCCCCCCGCCCCACGGCCCGCGCCCTTCCTGACCGTGTGCTGGGTGGGGCTCGACGGCCTGGGAGGGCACTAAGCAATGTACAGGGCAAGTCTCCGAGCAACAGCAAACAGGACGATTCATGCAACATTCCTGGCCCGGGCGCCGTTTGGGTCGGGGTTAGGGGGCGGGCCGAGCCCGCGGCCCGGGGGCGGAGGTGGGGGGCCCTGCCGGCAGGGCGCGGCCGGGGCGTGGGTGGGGGGTGGGGGGCGTCAGCTGCCGTCCAGCTGCCTGAGCGCGCGCTCGATGTTCATGCGGTGGCCCACGCGCGTGACGCCCAGCTCCACGAAGTCGTCCTTGGTGAGCGCCGGCAGGTGCGCGCCCTCGATCTCGTGGTCCTCGAAGCGGTCGCGGTGCTCGCCCAAGTGGATGCTCTCCAGCCAGTCGCCCACGTCGAACTTGCTCCAGAGTTGCAGGGGCTTTTGCTGGAAGGGCCGGCGCGGGCTGGGGGCCCCGGGGCCGGGGCCAGGCGCTGGCGAGGGCAGCGGCGAAGGCGAGGGTGAGCGGCTGCGCGCGCTCACACTGCGCACCACAAAGCGCACCTCCTTCGGCTCGTGCGGGATGGAGAGGCTGGACGACTTGAGGATGGTGGGGGGCGTGAGGCCGAAGGGCCGCCCCACGCCCCCCGCGCCCGCCCCCAGCCCCTCCACCCGCTCCAGCGACGCGGGCTTCACAGGGCTCGGGGCGCGCCGTGCCACTGGGTAGCGGCCGCCGGGCCGCACCGGGTAGGAGGCCCCGCCGCCCGGGCCCCCAGGGCTGCGCTGCGCTGAGATGGAGCTCAGCTCACCGAGGCTGCTGAAGAGCCTGCGGAGGGAGAGGGGGTCAAGGCCAGGTGAGGGGCACTAGGCGAGGTGGGGGTGGGTGGAGGGGCGGGGGCCAGCGGCCAGGAAGACTCCGGGAGGGCGGGGGCGGGAGGGGGTGGCCTGGGACTCGGTGGGTAGCCTTAGGGCCAGAGGAAGAAAGGAGGGTAGGGTCCTGTGGTTACTCTGGCCTCGTCCTCAGACTCAGAGCCAGTGCCCTGCTGGGGGAGGGGGGGCCCTAGACTGAGCGGCCCACGAGGAGTAAAACCCCTGGCCCCCTCCACTCTTTGCGGGCTCCAAGAGCAGGCTGCCAGAGGAGAGACAGCCGCTAGGGCAAAGGGCTTCCCACCGCATTTCTGACAGCCCGGGACACCAGCTCTGGACACTGCCCCGTCCACCCACACCCTGGAGAGTAAGACTCCGGCAAGACCCCTCACCCCTTCTCCCACACACCACTTCCCCCTCTGTCATCATGAGGGGACCCAGAACGACCTGGGCTGGCTGCACGGCTGGCTGAGTCGTGGTACAGGCTGGTGGCAGCACAAGACGGAACAAGTCCATGAGGTCTGAGACAGACACGAGGCGGCGTTCACACCCACACAGAGCAGCGGCACGTGCAGGGCAGGCGTGAGGCAGCAACACACCCATGACACTCGGCCTCCCCGCACAGGACAGCGCACAGCAGCAGCAGTAGCACCCACGTGTGTTACATGCATGCAGCAGCATGGCAGGAGTGGCAGTGGCCTGCTCACGACAGTGACACAGCAGCACATGTGCACACACACACACACACACACACACAGATGGGTCTTCACTTCCCAGCATCACCTGATAGGACCCCAGGCCTTCAGCCCCGCCAAGCCCCCCAGCATGGCCATGGTGGAAGGCCTGGCTGGGGGGACTCCTCCAGAGAAAACCCACTCCTAGATCCCATGCCACCTCCACCCCGTTTCTTTCCCTGTCCCCTACTGTGGCCACGGGAAGCCTCATGGGGCCGTCAGTGGCACCAAAGCCCCATGAAGCCACGCAGAGCAGAGATCCAGGCGGGCAGGTGCAGCGCACGGACAGTGAGAGGCATGGGATGGGCATGCTCACTTACACAGCCGGCGCTCGGGACCACCGCGCAGCTAGACAGAGCAGCCACATGCAGATGGGCGGGAGAGAGCAATGAGAAGAGAGTGTTAGCGGCCCAGGCCCTCAAAGCAGGCGCACGGCCCCCAGTCACGACCACAGTGAGGGCAGCCAGGTGCAGGGACCCCCCTGGCCAGATACCCAGTAAGGGAGGAGTTCAGGTGCAGTGGGCCCAGGTGCGATGGGAGGGAACACATCTGGAGCTGCTGGAGGAAGGAAAGTGCAGGCCCGATGTGGGCAGAGCTGGGTGGGCTCCTGGTTTGCCTGTGACCTGTTCTCTGGTCTGTGAAGTGCAGACCACAGTGGTGTGCATCCACAAGCTTTACTAAGAGCCCTGTGTGGCAGCTGCTCAGCAGACCCCTGGCACTTGGGGGTGCTTTGTGTCCCCTTGTGCTGCTGCTGCCTGAAGGGCCTCTCTCCAGCTGCCATCCCACCTCCCTCTCCCTGCCCTTGTCCGCACTGGGCTAAGGACCCCTCCCCTGGGTTCCCCCACCCACCTCTGTGCTATCCTGACTGGTACCTGTCCCACACTGCACGGTCACCCTGAGCATCCCTCCTCCCCTGAAAGCAGGTTTTGTCTCTTCCTGTCTCACCCGTGCAAGGTCAGCCTCCCGCTGGAGATCCAACTCTCTCCCTCCTACTCAACCTGGTTTCCATTGCCTTCCACTGGCTCCCTCTCCTCAGCCTCTGTCCCTGCTGCCTTGCCCAACTGCTCAGATCCAGAGCAGAGCCTCTTGAAGAGGCCAGACTATGCTTCCCCCACCCAGCAGAGAGGGACTCAAAGGACACCTGGGGTGATGGGCTCAAGGAACAGGCACCGATCACCAGAAGAAACCCTCCCCTCTCCCACGTCTGACCTCCACGGTACCGCCTGGGTTTCGGAGCAAAGTGGGGCGGCAGTGGAGGGTGGGGGAGGGTGCCAAGGAGGTGGTAGGTGCCCAAGTGGTAGCGACTGCTAGGGAGAGGGCGAGGGAGCAGTGCTGGGGCATTGGGCCCAGTACAGTGCTCCCCTCCCGCCACCCCGGGCCCTCATGCATCCCACCCTGGCATGGGGACCTGCATCTTGGGATGGAGTTCTGCGTGGCCCACCCCCAGAGTCCCCTGGAGTAGGGTCTGGAGCCCTGGCAGGGGGTGAGCTGGAGGCCTAGGATGAGGGCAGACTGGCTCAGAAGCACCAGGGAGACCCTGCCGAGGGGAGATACTGGGTGTGGGCAGGTGGGCACCTGCCAGAGGCTAGGGCTGGTGCCAGGAGGTGCCATGAGTGAGGGACTGATCCAGCGGAGTGCAGGGGAGAGGGCCGGTCACACCCCTAAGGCTTCCCTCCCAAGGCCCCAGGGCATAGCAGGGAGCGGCCAGGGATGCCCACGGCCCAGGTGGCTGCTGCTCTGCCCCCTCCTCTCGGGGAACAGGGAACTTCCCACATCGTCCCAGGCCAGGCACCCTGGGAGTGTCCATGGTCAAGGTCCACATGTGTCCATACCACCTCTGCAGAGCCATCGCCGTCTATCACCACTCTGAGCTGTCTGACGGCCTCCCCAGCCAGGCTCTGACCATGGCATGGCCACATCACCACCCCTGCCAGCCTCCCAAATCTAGGCCACCCACTCTCTAACATGTGGTGCCTCACTAGGCACCAGCACCCCTGGACGCCTTCCGGCCTTTCTCCAGACGTCTCAGCCAGGCTCCACACTCCCCAGCAGCTTTCCCACCAGTGTCTGAACCTCGCACTGTCTGGCCTCCTCGTGACTCCTCGACCAGTGAGGTCTGCTCCACCGCCCCTCGCCCCTGCAGTTACCGAGGCTGTCAGCAGAATCCCCGTGCTGACCTGTCCACTGGGTTCCCTCTTAGGCACCCTTTCCTCTACCCCTTCCTTCCTAGATAGGCCCCCCGCTTAGTTCGCACTTTCTCCCAGGCCATGTCATCCACTCCCACCCTTTTCTGTGACCGATGTGCCCATGAATGCCACACGTGAAGCCACGCCACTCTCCCCAGACCTCTCCTGGGGCCTCCAAACATGCTCTCCCTCGCCCCAGTCCTTCCCACACCAGAGGCCTGTGAGCCACCATCAGCTGCTCCATCCTCTCAGCCCCATGGCTGATACGCCACCAACCCCCAGCATTAACCCTGGCCCTCCTCCTCACCCCCAGCCACCTCTGGACCCAGACCTTTCGTGGTCTCACTCAGGACCTTTCATGTCACTTCCTAATTGTTATCCTGGACTCTTGGTCCCTAGCTCAAAGCCAGGAACACAATATGCACTGAAAAAAAATGTTACAAAACAAAGACAATGTGACATGTCACTCTCAGGCTTGACTGCCTGTCAACCCATTGGTGCCAACAGGCAAGAAAAAGCCCACTCCGGCCCTGGTCCCTGCCTGGAGCCTTCTGCCACTGCACTCACGCAGGGCAGGTCTAGGCCCGTGGCCTTTTGAAATTTAAGAGTCTCATTCATGGAAATAATCCTCAACAGGAGCACAAACTATATCCGGGCTTGTGAGCATCCCACTGCACTCTCTCTGGTCTCCGTGTCTCACTCCAGCCCCAACTTCTCACCGCCCACACTAGGTCACTCCAACCCTGATGCACCCAGATGCCCCTATGACCCCTCCTCTGTGACCCCTTCCTGCTCCCCTAGCAGAGTTCCGTGAACTCCTGAAGCCCTGATCACATCTCCTGCAAAAACACACCTCACAGGTCCCCAACCTGTGAGGACCTCCGCAAGGACAGAGCACATCCTGGCCCCTGTGCCCTGCACTGGCCGGCACACAACAGGTCCAGTTTCAAAAGAACAAGCCCTGAGGCACCTGCAGTCATGTATGGCTTTATCCAGATCCCTGTCAGATGGGCTAGCAGGACAGGGCTCACAGTAGGTCCCCAGGGCAGGGTTTCTCCACCATCGCAGAAACGTGTGTCTTCTGTGGGATGCTAATGAGTGATCTACTAAAGAACCTGTCCGAGCCCACAGCACACAGCACATCAAAAGTTCTGAGAAGTGCCGCAGGAAAGAAACCTCGTCAACTTTGTGTTTCCAAAGCTATTTCGCCATGAACTTTTCTCTGTAAAATCAGATGTGATGGTCAGACAGGTGTAAAACTGAGGGCCACAGCAAAACTGAGTATTGCTGTGGGGCTCAGAGACATGTGGCCCTCAGACCACATGTGGGATCAGATCCACCCGTGGGGTCTGGAAGACAAGGGGGTTCCGAGCAGATGGGGGGCCCTGAGCAGACGTGTTCTGCCCATCAGGCTAGACCCAAAGCCGGAAGCACAAAGAGGTGGATGGTCTGGGGTCAAAGTTCCAAAAAGCCAAAGGCCGTGGGCCTTCTGGATGGCCCCAATGCATTTCCCCAAGTTGCCGAGCTTCAAGTCCATGACACAAGGGGTAACCTCCCCTTCCCCTTCTGAGATCTTCCTAGATCTCGGGCCGCAGAGTGTCTTGCGGGTAAAGGACGCCAGAGCCTAGACTGAGCTGTCAGTGAGGAAGGTGGGCAGAGCAGGCACTTCCTTTCTTGTGGTGTCTGTCGGGCGAGGAGAGGGGCAGGCCTGTGAGGGAACACATGGGGGGGCAGTGGACAAGGCACGGGGGTGTGACCCACTGGGTGGCCGTGGCAACTGCCCTAGGGCTTCAGCTAGGATCCATCCTGGGAAGGAAACAGCCCCACTGGGACATCAGAACTTCCTGCACTTTGGATATGTCTCTGAAAGACAGTATCACTAGCACTTTTATCACTATGTGAGAAATGAGTGTCACACTCTAGCCACTGCTGGCAGCAAAACAAGAGCTGCCCAGCAGCGCCGATGGGCAACTCAGCCACTGCCGGCCACACGCGGGGCTGACTGGACGTGGCCACAGCATCTCCGCTCAGCCACCTGCCAGTGGCCAGAAGTAAAGGGTCTAGGACAGGCAGTGGGGCCCACTCCAGAGGCCCACGATTTCACCCAGGTCCGAGGGCAAGAAGGGGAGCATAAGAGGAAGGAAGGAAGGAAGGAAGTGTGAATAGGAGCAGAAGGAAATGTAGAGGGAAGTGGGGACGGAAAGGCAGGGCAGACGGGTAATGTTGCCGGGCCTATCAAGCGGCACTGGCCGGGCTCAACTGCAAGTGATTTCAGAATCCACGTGCTGTCTGTTATACACCTGACTGATAAAGGTTTGGTCTACAGAATGAACACATACGCACTTCTGTGTGAGGGGAACTACTGCACATAAAACACAGCGTCTGTCACTAGAAGGGGTTTAATGACAGAGGCTCCAGATTCTAGTGGACAGAGAGCGGGGCTTGAGGTCAGATGCCACCATCTACTGGCTGGAATGGATCTCCTTAGAACCTCAATTTTATTGTCTGGAAAATGGAGATTATATTATTATCCATCGAACAGAATGGCTCTGAAGATGAAGTAACATGACTTGGCCTTTTTCGGTGCAGGGCACTCATCTTCCCGTAAGGATCCTAAGAGTCCTCCTACCAGCCTGCCTGAGGGCTTGGTCACCCTCACCATTTCACAGGGGTGGGACGGAAGTTCACTGAGGCTAAGTGGTTTGTCCAAGAATACAAACTCAGATGCAACCTGCTGAGGGCTGAAATCCAGGGCCATCGGACCCCAGGCCGACGTCAGGGAACAAAGCGAGGTGCTGAAGCTGGTGAATGCCATGGCACAGGGAGTCTCTTGTTTTAGGCTCTCTGGCATCTGGTACCCTTGGGAACAGCACCTGATTTTCCTTTGGATGCCCGCCCCCTCACTCAGCGCCCAGCCAGTAGCTCTGGCTGACCCCGTGCCCTGGCTCCCAGGATAGCATATGAGGCAGGCCTGTCCAACAGCAGCCCTAGGTCTCCCTGACCCCAGTGACCGTTTCAGGGGAGGCAGGGGATCCACACGAAGCCAATCGGAGGCCGGGATTCTGCAGGAACTCCTGAGGGAAAGAGGCTCACTCTCCCGTGGGCCTGCAGGACAGATGGGATGTAAAGGTTGGAACTGCTGGCCTTGCCCCTCCCCCACACCACTTCCAAGAAAGGAAACAAACACAGGTTCTGGCATGACCCAGACCCACTGGCCAAGAGCGCCTCGCCGTGACAAAGGGGAAACACTGAGGACGACCGTGAGGGATGTGGCGGCAGGTCCAGCCCAGAGACCACCTCCTCCTGCCCTGTGACGGCCCAGCTGCACCACGGGAGCCAGCAGAGCTAAGGCAACACCTGGGCTCTCCTGAGCTCGGCCGAGGGGCTCGACAGCCAGCAAACCTCAACCAAGTGTCTGTGCTTCTGTGGCATTTGTCCTAAGCCGCCTCCCTAGACCTCAAGTCACAAAAGACAGCACTTGCATTGAGCTTTGTTCTTTCGTCCGTTTAGCAAATGTTTTATTAAGGCCTGCACTGCACCAGGCACTGTGCTACCCGCTGTCAATGGCTTTAATTTTCATCAGGACCAAGGGGCACAGAGGAAAGGAAGGGCTGGTGGAGGGGGGAGAAACAGAGAGCGAAGATGGGGACTGGTCCAGGCTGAATCAGGGAATCCCCACCCTCTGTTCCTCAGAGGCCTAGGACCTGGGCTGCTCACTCTGACTGGCCACTCCTGGCCACACCCCTAACACCCACTCGAAGGGCACTTTAAACATTGCCCTGCTGAGAAGAGGGCTTTCACATTCAACTGGGAGTTGGAAGAGGTGAAAAGGGGAGGGCCCCAGCGCAAGCCTGGGATGACGGGAGCTGGAGGGCAGCATTGCCGAACCACTCGGGAGAGGCATCACTAGTTTCCCAAACCCCGACTTATCCTTTGAGTCCTTAGCTGGAAGGAAGTAGATCAGACAAGCGCTTGTGAGTAAGACCTGGACCCCTCACTGCTTTGTGAACTCTGCCTTCCAAGGTTGGCAGGAAAGACTCACTAGGTTGGTCTTCAGGGTGGCGAGAAGAAGGACTCAGGAGGTGGCACCCCATGTGCTACCCACAAAGCCAGAGATGGGGGAGGGCCTACGGGGCACAGAAGGCAAAGGCAGACAAGGGCTGGCCAGGGGACGACCAGCTCTGCGTCAGACCACTCGTGGGCAGGAACCAGCTCTCCCGCCAGCAAGAGTGGAGCCCACAGGCCCGAGGAGGTACCCCTTGGGGGCGGAGGCTTGGGAATGAGGTCCTCAAGGAAAGAGCCAAGGGATGAGCCCAGAGGCTCTGGCAGCTTCTGCCCAGCCAGAACAGCACCCCAGCCCCCTGCTCAGCCCCTCCCCCCAAGCCAGCGCCTCCTCCCATTTCCAGGGCACCATGTGGCCTCTTGAAGTCCCCACCTTGTGTAGGAAGTGGGCGGGGAGGCCAGAGGAACGGGTAAGGTACGAAGAAAGAGCAGATGGAGGCGCAGAGAAACGGCATGATTTCCACCTAAGAATGGCTTCCTGATGCACTCTGAAAATCACGCACAGGAATCTGTGTTTGAGGGACTCTGAGGTGGTGCTGAGGGACAGAAAAGAAATGTTTCCGGGGCAGAAAATGGGAAATTGGTGGTGGGTCCTAAGAGAAAAAGGATCCAGTGTACTCCAGGTTTCAAAAGGAAGCAAGGCAGCTACAAAAGGAAGCGAGGAAAGATGGCACCAGCCACGTGGGACAGCCATGTGGCCACAGAGAAGCCAAGTAGCTGGGGTGGGGGTGGGGGAGAGCTGCAACTTGAGTGTGGACCAGAGAACAACCCTCGATGGTAGTAGAAGCAGCTACGTCAGGCGTGAGAGTGAGAGCGCAGGGACCCCGGGGCAGGGAGCCTCCAGGAGGGCTGTGGAGGCGTTCACGGCCAGCCTGGGTCTCCGGTGGGTGCCCAGCTCCCACTGCCAGCACCAACAGGGATAGAGAGAACAGAACCCCTGATATTTCAGATGGCTGAAAGAGCCTTCGGTCTCAGACAGATAAAGCAAGGCCAGATAAAGGACAGAGATGTGGACGGGAGCACAGGGATGGGCGCCACGGACAGGTGAGGGAGGGGACAGAATGGGCTGTGGAGGAGGAACAGAGGGAACCGTGGAAGGACAAGAGGAAGAACGGGGCGGGCATGGACAGGGGACAGGACCCTCCCCACACCGCCCTGCTCACCGAGCTGCCGCGATGGGCGACTTCTTGGCAGGGTCCAGCAGGCCGCCCAGGCCGCCAACTGGCTCCTCCCCCAGGGAGCGGGTGTCTTTGTTCAGCTGTTGCAGGCGGGAGCTGAGCTCACTGATCACAGTTGGTTTGTCGTCTTCGGGCCCGGGGAGCCCCCGGCTCTCCACGGGGTCCCCCCACAGCTTGGACCTTCTCTGGAAGAGGTAGCGAGGGCGAGCAGGCCCAGCAGCGGAGGCCAACGCGGCAGAGGCGGCATGATGCTGCTGGGCCATGAGCTCGCTGTCCGAGGACTGCTTCAGCAGCGGGTCCCTGAAGGTCACCGGCCCCTTCCCCAGCGGGGACTTGAGCTTGGGCTTGGGAGGCACTGGTGGCTTCTCGAGTAGAAAAGTATGTCCATCGGCGAAGGAGGTGTGGGTGTCGGTGAGTTCCCCGCTCTCCGAGCTCAGGGTGGACATGCTGGACACCGTGGAGATGGTGCTCGTGGTCTCCAGGTGGGGGTCGCTGGAGCTGCGCGTGTCGGCCTCCTCCACCCCCGAATCCGCTGCAGACTCGGGGGCAGGGGGCGGCTCGCTGCTCGGCTTCCCTGAGGCCGGGCCTGGCAGCGTGGCGGGCGAGGGACCTGGGCCAGGGAGTGGGGTGGCCAGCAGGACCCCATTGGCAAACTCTTCAGGAGGCGGCACGAGTCCGATGCGGGCCAGCTCCTCTCTGGTCTCCTCGTCGCTGGAGGACAGCTGGGCGGGCGGCAGGTTCACGGCGAATACCAGCTCTGGCTCCTCCTCTGAGCTGCCCTGGCCCAGCCCGGGTTCTGTCGGGGTACTGCCAGGGGGCTGGGCCCGGGGGCTAGGCAGGGGCTCTGCCACCACGGCCGACTGCGTGGGGGCCGGGGCCAGCTCTGGGGTGCCCGGGCGCTCCTCTTCGGCCCCCAGCCCACTGGGCTCCTGCCCATTGCTGGTGGCGTGCACAACGATGAGGCCGGCTGGCCGCTGCAGGGACGTGTCCAGGACGCTGAGGATCATGGACTTCTTGTCCTCCGGGGACTTCCGCTCCTCCCGGGGAGCCTTCTCGGCTTCCCTGCGAGCAGGCACAGGAACCCAGGCTGGGCTCCTCGGGGAGAAGGCTGGGGAGGCCAGGGGCCCTCGCTCGGGGTCACGAGCCTGCACATCCACAAATAAGGGCCCAGGGCGGTCGGTGTCAGGGCTATGCACAGGTGTGGGGGACCGGGAGGGCGCCTGGGAGGCCAGAGCCCGCTCCCGGGCAGCCAGGGCAAGGGCCAGGGGTGAGCTGGGGTCCAGAGGTTTGCCGGTGAGCGGGTGGATGAAGGTGGAGCCCGAAGGCCCAAGGCTCGGGCCGCTGACCAATGGCTTCAGAGCGGAGACAGGGGAGGGCAGCAGCAGGTCACGGCCGGGGGTGGCGCCGGGCCCCAGTAGGCGCTCGTCAATGGAGCGGGAGGGCTGCAGGGAGGGCATATCCGCGCTAGGAGGGCTGCTCTCGATGGCTCCCACAGATAGGAAGACGGTGGAGCGCCGCCGCTCCTCCAGCCGCCGGTCCTTGCCTGGGGCCGGGCCGCCGAACGCGAGCCCGGGTCCGTCTCCGGGGCTGTAGTCGAGGCCGCTCGGCCGAGGCCCGCGGTGTGTCGGGGAGGGTTCCCGGGCGAAGCTGCCGCCCGCCGGGCCAGGGCTACCCACAGCCAGGGCCGCGCGCTCCTGCGCATCCTCCACCTGCAGCTGCTTCACCAGCGGGCTTTTGCGGCGCTGAGGTTTGGACGGCGCGAAGAGGCTGGCGCTGAAGGCGCCGAGGTTGGCGTAAGGGCTGTCGGGGCCGGGCGGCCGCGGCCGACGCTTCGGGCGCTCCGGCGGAGTGGCCGCTGGCGGGGGCCGCGGGACGTCGCCTGCCTCGGGCGCCGAGTCCTGAAGGATGATCATGGAGCGCGCGCGCTTCTGCCGTTCTGGGTAGGGCAGCGGCCCCAGGGCCGCGCCGGGATCATACAGGCCCGGGGCGCCCGCGCCCAGGCGCGCCTCCAGGCCGGGTTTGAAGCTGGAGCGCACGGTGTCGTAGGCGCGGCCCGGCGGAGGCGGCGGCGAGAAGGCGGGGGGCGGCCCGGAGTCGAAGTAGTAGGGTGCGGGCGGGGGCGGCGGTGCGGTCTGCGGCGGGGGCGGGATGCCTCGGCCCTCGCGCACTGAATCCTGCATCGACGTGCTCCTCGGGAAGCGCCCCTCCAGCAAGGACGCCAGCTTCTCATCTTCCCCTGCGGACAGAGGGGCCCCGGTGAGCCCCGCCCAGGAGCCAGGGGCCTTCGAGGAGGCCCCTCCCGACCCAGGCGCCCGCACTCCCCGTCCGCAGAGGCCGGCCCCGCCCCCCACCCCAGGGCAGCCAAGGTCCCGGACGCCAAGGCGCCTTCGAGGAGGTGCTGGCCGCCAGCCAGAGGACAGAGTCAGGGTGGGCGTGGGCGCTCGGATGAGATCAGGGGGAGACACGGGGATCCCAGAGCAGGGGATCTAAGCAAGATCCCCAGTCTGGGCTCGTCCCCGCTGGGTTGGGAGGGCTCCTGCGGAGACTGGGGAGAGGTATCCATTCAGATATAGCGGAGAGGAGGGGCCCCCAGCGGAGGCTATGACACAAGACCCAAATTCTGCCTACTCAGGTTGGGGACACGGAGAGGGCCCAAGGTCAACACCGCAGGAGGGCAGGGGCAGCCCCACCCCCACCCCCAGTCGTGGGGACAGAACTGCAGAGAAGGGCCAGGGGGTGGCTGGCACAGGCCTTCGCACACAAGACTGAGCAAGGCCTCATCTCAGAACCACCAGCAGTGGAAAAAGCAGGTGTCACTGGGAGGCCCTGGTGGCAACCAGAGGCGGGAAGAAGGGAGATGGTCAGAAATGAGCGGGAACTCTCCCAAGCAGGAGGGACACGCTGTGGACAAGGGGGCAGCAGGGCTGTGGCCGGGGACAGTGCCGATGCCCAGGTGAGGGAGGCTTTGTAAAGAGAAGTCCTGAAAGGCTCTACCCCAGAGACCGACGGGCACTGGACTGGGGGAGGCTGCCAGGTCACTGCCATAGCCCTAGTGGCGGAAATTCAGAAAGGCTGGGCAGGAGGGAGGGAGGGCTGCAGTGGAATGGCAGGCTGAGCACCTGACACGTGTTTTAGTTTCACTCCTGATTGGCTGTGTGACCCCAGGCCAGGCCCTGAGCCCCTCTACGCCCCAATTCTCTCATGGACAACAGAGACTGAAAGTGAACCCTACTTCCTGCCACACTCAGCTGTCATTAGGATCTGTGCGGGGGCAGGGCTGGAGCGCTCAGAGTCCCCACCGTCCTGCTGCCCAGCTAGGGCAGGGCAGGACCTCCCGAGCGTTCCTGTGTACACAACGCGTACACCTGTGCTGCAGGTGTGTTCAGTGAGGCTGCAGGTGTGAGGCAGCCCAATCCAGGGAGAGTGGAGGGGCCGTCCTCAGTGCTGACACACGGGTCTCCGGAACAGTTCCTTGGGAATCTACACCTGGCCTCACTCTGGGCTTGGTCACATTTTCATGAACCCACGACGATGCAGACTGCCTGTTCCCAACCACCTCCTCCTTTGGCCACCACAGTGCTCACCAGGCCTCCCAGCCGGCACTGTTTGCATGTGTCCTGCATAATGGCTCTTTTACCCACCCCCACCCACCCCCTGGCTCAGCAAGGGGCGTGGGGCATGGGGCCGCTTTTGTATAAGATAAGGCTTGAATTCCAGCTCTGCCACTTCTTGTCTGATACCTCTTGGCACTTCAGTTTCCTCATCTCTGGAGACCTGCCCCCTCCCACTGAAGTGCGAAGTGAAGCCATTTAAAGCTTACAGCACAGGGCTGAGCCCCCAGCAGCGCCCCCAGGAAGGTGGCTGAGGTCGTCATTGTCATCATCATCATCATCACCATCATCATTTTTAGGCCAGCCTTCCACCCCCACTGCTGGACACAGATTCTGTGCCAGGTTTGGCCTGGGTCTCCTCCCTGCTGCATTTCTTGAGCAGCATATGAACGCAGCTCAACACCCACAAGCTTGTGCATGAGATGGAGCCACGTGGGACAAGCTAGTGCACCTGGAACACACCGGAGGGTCAGCATGCCACGTTCTGACCCGGGGTAAAGACAAGTCACTTTCCTTGTGATGAAAATGGGAATCCGTTCGATACAGAGCAGGTGGGGCCGCTGCCCAAATAACAGCCGTGAGCATTTCTCCAGCCCTTTCTGTGCACCAGCCTCAAGATGCAGTACCTGCATCTACTATCACCACGAGCAGTTACTCAGTACTCAGTCTGTGAGTACAGCCCTCTGTGCAAACCTCAGAGTGGCCTTAGGAGGTAGGTACTAGATGGTCCCCATGTTTATGGATCAGGACCCTGAGATTTCAAGGGTGGAGATGTGTGCCCGGGGCCACGTAGCCAGGACAAGGGGTAGGAGTCCCGGAGTCTGACACCTCAGCCAGCGTTCAAGTGGGTGACAGGCAGCAGGCTAGGGCAAGGGGGATTAAAGATGAGCCACCCATGGACTCAGCACAGGAGGGTCCAGGAGGGTGAGCAGGGAACAGCTGGCAATCTCCACTGAGAGGCTTACAGCCTGAAGGACAGGCACTTAGATGCGGACGTGTGGTGGTCAGTACTGAGACTGGGTGGGGCTGAAGGACAGGCCATCCAGGCAGAGTGAGGGCAGGTGGAGAACAGCCAGTCCTGGTAGATGAAAATCAGAGGGAGGCAGAGACAAAGGTCCCTAGATGAAGCAGGAGAGGGCTGGGGCTAGGCCTCAGGGCCCCAAGGCAAGGCAGAGCCCACAGAGGACCAACTCTAGGGATGTGAGGTGATATCTTCTGCAGAAAGCCCTCTGTGGCCAGAGGGATGGACTAGAGGGTGAAGCTGAGGCAGGAGGTCAAGAGGAGACCAAAGCTGTGGTCTCCAGATGCTGAGGCACAAGACAATGAGGTCTGGCCAGGTAGGGCTGCAAGGACGGTGAGGAAGCCGGCCATCCCTAATTTGTCCAGGGAGGCAGAGAATAAGGAGGAAACCACAGAGGATGCCCAGGGCTTAGGCCAGGGAGGTGAGGGGGGAGTGCCTCTTGGCTCCAAAGTAGCTGCAAGTCTCATGTGTCCTCTCCCCAACCCTCCTACCTACAGAAATGACCCACAGCCGTCTCTGAAGGACCACTGCTGTCAGCAACTCATGCCATTATCTCTCAGAAACCCCCACTCATCCTGCATGTCTGAGCCCAAACGCATGCACACACACATGCCTGGCCTTTCTTGACACCCAAGCATGGTTGGTGCTCCCTAGTTAATGTGCTTTTGCACCCACCATGTAACTGCTGAGCTGAGCTGTCTGCAGACATGTCGTCTCCTCCAACTGAGCCCCCAGACCCTGCCCAGCATCAGCCTAGAGTGTGCATCAATCAGCAGGGGTCGTGGGGTGAATGAGGGATTGGGTTTGCGGAAACTGATTGGCCAGATGAGTGAATAGAAGACAGGTAAGGCAGCTGTGTGACCTTGGGCAAGTCATTTTACCTCTTTGCCTCGGTTTTCTCATCTATAATCCAGAGGTACTGATAGTGTTACCTCAGCAGGTTACTGTAAGTATTAAATGAACCAGTGTGTGTAGAACACAGAGCGGTGGGGTACACAGGGACAAATGGATGCACAAGTGGAAAGGTCGGTGGGTGAACAGATGGACAGAAAACTGGACATGTCTGTAGGTGGATGGATGGACAGGGGGGCAGGTAAGGGGGCACTAGATGCCTAGAGGGAGGAGCAGTGGGTGGGGCTTATTAGATGACCCAGTCTGGGGTCAACAAGAGAGGAGATGGCCAAGGGTGAGATGTGATGAGGCCCCAAGGAGACAGGTGCAGAAGGCAAAGAGGCTAAGGACATAGCCTTGAGAAGGACCCACATCTTGCAGGGGAATGACGGGAACTGAACAGGTCCAGCCCGAGAACTGAGGGGAAAACCAGTAAGTGTTGTCCTAGAAGCCCTGGGTAGGAAAGTTTCATGGAGAAGGGAGCAGCAAAATCAAATGTGTCCACTGGGAGGAACGCCCTGGAAACCACTGGTGATGCTGGCAAGAACAATTTCAGTTTCAGGTATGGACAATTCCCTAAAAGGCTGAGAGGCAGGCAGGGAATGGGAGACAGCAAGTATGGGTGACTGCTGGAGAAAACTGGCTGTGAAGGAGAGGAGAGATACAGAGAAATAACTGGGGTGCCGGGGGGAGGGGAGAGGGCAGATTCAAGGGGAGGGTAGCTTAGCATCAGAAACGTGACAGGTACTCGGGCTGCAGGGGGCACAGCCAGGTAGGATATGGAAGACCCAGGGACGGGGATGCTGGCGTCTGTGGGAAGTACAGACGGGGGTGCCCGCTGGCAGGGGGTGACAGATGGCGAGAAGCTTCAAGTGTATCTTTCAGCAAAGTATCTCTGGGTTGGGGGAAGGACTGACACCGCCCCCCCCCATATACGTCCACAAAAAAATGAGATTCCTGGGTTGGGGCCAGGGAGAGGCAGGACTCAGAGAGAAACCGGAAACCTCAGTCGAAGGGTGGGGAGAGACAGGGTCCTCCAGCCCCGCACGCACTCCAGCCCCCGCCCCAGTCCTCCAGCCCCATGCAGCTCCCAGCCCAGCCATACCTACAGACTTGGTCCGTGGAATCCCCTTCCGCAGGGAGCCTGGCAGCTTCTCTGGGCCTGGGAGGCCCTGGCGCTCAAACAGTGACTGTGAGAGTTGGAGGGGGCGGGGGTATATGGACGTTCCAGAGCACTGGGGTCCCCAGCTGCCCATCCAGCCCCACCCATCCTCCTCCTAAGCCTGAGATCAGACACCGCGTGTGCTAACTCCAACAGTGCTAATTCCCATGGTGTCTGACCCAGAAGCCAGGCCCAGGCCCTGCCTCCAAGGAACAGGGCATGGCTGTGGGCCCACAGGCATAGGCAGCACTGGGCAGGGGTGATGCAGACGGGCCAGAGAAGTCAGGGGTCCTGGGTATGGCCGAGGTGAGGCTGGGGGAGCAGCCCAGAAGGTGCCAAGTGAGAGGAGTGGGCGGGGGGACAGTGACACCATGTTGTGGCCTCAGCGTGGCTGGGGTCCTTGCTCTAGGTGGCACAGAACCTGCCTAAGGCGGGAGGCGCCAGAAGAGTGAGAGCTCAGCACGAGCTGGACTGTGGCTGTTCTGAGGGCTGATGGCCCCAGGAGACGCTATGGGGTCCTTCACCCCCACCCCTGGAGAGCGGAGTCCAAATGATGGACCCTCGCCCTCCAAAATGCACAAACACCCAGTAGGGGACATGGCACTCTGACCCCGTGCCCCAGCTGCCAGGCTGGCTTACGCTGATCTCAGCAGGGGTGATCCTCCGACTGGTGGGCCGCTGTTTGACAGTGGCAGCTCTCGAGTCAGCATCCGCGATGTCTGGCCTCAGCGCCGGCTCCGTGGCGGCTGCCAGGATCTCGTCCAGCTTCTCTGCACAGCCAAGGAGGTGCTGTCTCAGCCACAGGGACCTTGAACCCGCTACAGCCCTCTGCAGCCCCACTCACGCATCCTGGCTGGTCCTCCTGCGGCTGCTGACAGAGGCCACTGGGGCCCCGCCTACCTCGGCCCCTCACTCCCCAAGGCACACAATCCAGAACCAAGACAAGAGGCCCCATAACTTGTATCCCATCCAAGCCCCTCACACACCACAACCCAGACACTGCTCCAGCCTGGCCCCTCCGTCCTCAGGGAGGCTCCAGGGGACCCCACAAACCCCACCAGGAAAAGCCCGGCTGACCATTACGGAGAGAACCAGGCAGGGGGCGGGACTGTTTACAGCCCAGAGACCTCCTGAATTTCCCCATTTCCCTTTGCCCTTTCACTCTTCTCCTTAGCACATGGCATTACTCGCCTGTCTGTTACCTCCACTGCACCAAAAGATAAGCTGTAGCCCCAGAACAGACCCTGATGTACAGGAGCTGCCCACAGAGAATGTGTATAAACCAAGAACCACGGGGGACAGGGTCTGCCCACAAAGAATGTGTATAAACCAAGAACCATGGGGGGCAGGGCGGGGGCTCACTGCAGGAGGCTAGAGACCTAAGAAATAGCTGTATGCAGATCAGGAGGCCACAGAATCTACAACCCCCGAAAAGCAGCCCCACCAAGGGTGGGGGGTGCAGAGAAGAGGATATTTCGAGGGGCAGTGCTGCGGGGGCTCCACCGGCCCTTTAGAAAGCAGCCCCAGAAGCCAGGAGGGGGAAGGACAAGCCCAGGGCTGAGGCCTGAACCAGGTGCCCTCGGGCGGCGCTCTTTTCAAATCTGTTATAAAAGAAAAGCTTTGTTTGCTTGTTTTTCTTAAAGCTATTTAATGTTTTTGAAAGTGGTGTTTTTGATTACCAAGCAACTTGGAAATTTTGTTAAACACTTGTGTCTGAAAACTATCAGCTGTGGACTGATGACTGGGGAGGGCCCACTTAGGGCCAGCACACGGGACACAGCAGGGGCTGGGGGCAGCTCCCATGTCCACCTGGCTGCCACACTGCCCCTCTCATCCAGGAGCCCCACCGCAGCCCAGCCATCACTCAGCCTCCAAATCCCTGAGCCCTTCCAGACTCTTAGGAGCTGTGCCAACCAGAGAGGACCACGCATCTGGTTACACTTAGTCCTTTTATGCCCCAAGTGCCCCCCTTGGAGAATTGTGGTCAGCCTTGACACCTCCTCCCAGCACTGCTCAGCAATTGCTGTGGGGAAGGAAATAAATTCCTGAGATGTACAGTACCCGACCCAGCCCAGACCCATCCTGTATACTGACTGTCCTGACCTAATCTCTTTGTGACTTGATTTCCTGATCTGATAACAGGCATTAAAAAAGGTACCTGCTTCAGTGTCTGTTGTGAGAATGAGCACATACGGCAGAAGTGCTACAGCTGTGCCTGGCTCAACACAAGCACTGAGGACACACTGGCTACGATTCTTCATGTCTGTGCGCCTCACCTCCCCGAACAGCACATGGGCTGGCAGGAGAAGAGGGCAAATACCTTTGCCAGCATGCCCTGCGCATCCAGCCTGGTACCCAAACACAAGAGAGTTCAACAAATGCTACGAGTCACCAGCAAAACACGCTCCATCTACAAACCAGCTCGCTTGGCCTGTGCACAGCTCCCAGCACCACCAGGTGCAGACAGGGGCGGGCTGTTAGAGGGGCCTTCCTGTTTGCTTCTGTAATGAGGTGAGTAATTTCCCTTTGGAAGCTGAAATCACCATGATCACCATTTGCTAAGTCCGTGGGGATTTCCAGAGTTAGAAGAGGTTTATGCGGCCCCTCGCATGCTGCAACCACCACAGGCAGAAGGGATCGCTATTGCCCGCATTTTACCCAAGAAGAATCTGAAGCTCTGAGAGAGATAAGTTGCCCCAGATCACAGATCCGATAAGAGATCAGACTTAACAACCAGATTATCCAGAAACCACAGACATAAAGACATGAGCAGAGAGAAAATATTTCCGTGGGACACACGGGGCGCACGCTCACCCGAGCTGTGGATTTAGAGGCTGCGTCTCTAGGTCCAGAAGCACTCAATCTCAGAGACCCAAAGCAGTGTGCACGTGAAGTTATTAGCAAGGCGAATATTGTTGGCCATGGGGCAATGGTGCTGAGGCCAGACGGGACTTATTTTCAAAAGGAAAAGAATCAAGAATTCTGCAAACTACAAGCTGGTGAGGTTGACACCAATCCCCAACAAAATGAGAAAGATATATTCTTAAATAAATGACTTTAGATACTTAACAAAAGAAATGAAGCCCATTAGGAACCAGGTCTGGGGCACTATACTGGCTGTCAGGGGTCGCTATGTGGCAGGGACGCAGCTGGGGATGCAGCTGTTTGAACCAGGACCCAAGCAGGGATGAGGGGCCTGCGGGGGCGACGAATCGCTGTCACTTCCCCTGCAACTGGAAGAAGCACACAGGCCACAGCAGAGCACCCTGGGAGCCCCGCTAATGAGCTGAGGAAAGAACCAAAATATTCCAGAAATAGCTTGTGTGTCTGCCTCAAAGGTGTGAAGAAAAGTGTCCCCAGAGGAGACCTAGTCATCTGTTTTATACCTGAAAAGACCCTGAAAAGGGAAAGCATTTCACCTGGGACCGGGGCAAGGGCAACGGGAGAATTCAGAGGGTGAGATCGCAGGTCACACAGGGAACCTGGGCTCACACAGACGGGCAAGTGTGTCCCTGGCACAGGGAAGGCCCAGTGGATCCTGGAGTGAGGGGTGGGCGGGCACCAGGCACAAAGACAAACGAGTGAACACACACGCCTGGGGCCACAAAGCCACCTCAGGCCCCTGCTGGGCACGGACTCCTGTGCAGCAGAAAAGAGGCTCCAGTCTCCACGTGAGGTGGAGCCGGCTGGCAAAGGCCAGGCCCTAGACCCCACCAGACACTGGACCTCAGCGCCCAGGCCCAGACTCTGTCCCCGCCTGGCTGCTGTGCCTCATGTAGCCAGGCTGGACATACAGGAAGGAGCTTCAAAGGATCCAGGGCAGGAGGTCTGACGGGAGGGGCAGGGGTGGTCAAGTCAACAACCTGGGCGACAAAGCTCTGGGGCCCAGATTCCTGCACCTAAAGGGTGTCAGCCTTAGGCTTGACCCCGTAACAGATCAGCACAGAAACGGAACCCACACACCAAGCACAGGAGCCCCAGAAAACAAGCAGAGAGGAGCAACACAGGCTGGGGCTGAGCACCTGACACCCCACCCCCATCAACCCGGTCACCCTGGTCCCCAAGCGAGCTCCACAGCTAGGCCTCCTGAACCCTTCCCCCCTCCACTCCAGGCTGCAGCACGAGCCGTGGCCTCCATTGGGACACTTTTCCAGCTCTGCCTCGGCAGCCCCCGTGGCCCTCACGCCGCTGCCCCCAGCTCACTCGAGCCCCCGAGGACTGTGGCCACACTCCCCATCCCAGGCCCATCTGACCCTTCCCAGGTCCTTCCACTGTGCCCCCAGCAGCCCGCCACGGAGAAGGCCAACAGGAGGGTGCAACCCAGGCTCCCAGACCCCCTGACTCAAACTGGAGCCCCTCGCACACAAGCACTCCCGCAGCCAAGGGTCAGGCAAAGCTGGGCCCCGAGCACAGCAGATGACTCACCCCCTTTCCTTCTCCGAATGGAGGCTTGGAATCAAGAAACAGAGTAAACGGGGTGAGAGGCAGGATTTGTCCCTTGGCACCCGGGCCCCACTCCCCACTCCCACCCCCTCCTAGCCCATCCTTACCCTCCCAACAGCCAGGATCTCCCAGACCCCCACCACCCCTGGCCTATACCCTCGTCAGATCGTGAGTGGCAAATCGACCCAAATGCCAAGTCAGTACATGAAATTCAAGGTGCGAACAACCACAAGCAGGGACAATGCTTGTGTGCATGCATGCACGCGCACACACACACTCACACGTGCTTGTGTACGTACACACAGACATGCACACACTTGTGTGGACGCACAACTAAGTCACACTTGGTTCAGTCAAATATTTGTTCAGAAAAAAGGCAAAACCCCATAAAAACCCATTTCAGAGGCCACCAATGGTGCAGTGGCCACCCACAAGCATTCCTGCAGTGTGTTTCCAACAGGCAAGTCAGCGTGTTTTCCAGACCAAGGCCAGTCAGGGACCACACCCTGGCATGGCACCTGCCCTGACATTCTCATCTCGAAAAAAAAGGAACCCAGAAGCTCCAGATTTCTTATGGGAAAGAGGATGAACAGGAGGGACTTGGACCCATCAGGGCCCCCTCTGGCCTGGGTCTCCACCCACCTCTGCAGCCCCAGCACGTCCTTGGTTCGAGCTATGCAATGAGCACCTGCTGAGTGTGAGGGGCCCCAGGGCTGAAGGGCACTGGAGGGGTCCCACCCTCCCACCTTCCCCCTCTCTCTCCCTTCTCAGGAGGAGAATCCCCATCCAACCCCTCCTCTCAATGCCGTCTCTGCCAGCCACCTCAGCCCTTCCTTTTCTGGGACACCAATGCCCCCCCAGGATATACCTTCCCTTCCTCTTTCCCCTGCAGGGCCCTCCAAGCCACAGGGAGCCACCTTGCGTGAGCCCCCATCCTTGCCACCTGCTTTTTCTGTCGCCTCACATTTTCCTTTCTTCCCAGGTGTTCAGGTCATCTTCTCAATAGACTACAGACACTAAAGGGCCCTATCAGCCCTCGATATTGTGACATAAAACTGACAAGTTTATGCTGGCAACGAACCCACAGGTCTTATTTCTATCCCATAAAAGCACAAACACTGGATCATGGGATGATCGCTTAGGTACCTGGGAAAACCCTGATGCTGGCCTGGCTTCCTCAAACCAGGTGTGTCTACAGAAGGTCGGCAGGTGGACTGGCTTCCCAGGACAGCTGTCGTCCAGGGGCAGGAGTGGGTTTCCTGTGCTCCCAGCTGCCCAGGCCCTTCTCTGAACAGAGCCACAGGAAGGGCCTGGGTCCAGTTCAACAAAAACTGTGACCCCCTCACTCAGCAGTGTGGATGGAGGCTCTGTGGTAGGCTGTCCCTTTGCCCTCCCCCAGACTCTGCTCAGGAAAAGCTGGTGAAAAGGATGCTGACCTCGGGCCACAAGAGTGAGCCCCCTTCCTCTGGAAGACATGGGTCTGTGGAGCAACCCTGTCACAAGGCAACAGAGGGGATGCCCAGGCCAGAGAGGAAGGAGGCTCTTCTTCCATCCACTGGTCTCTGCACACAGAAGCAGCCCAGAGAGCAGAAGGCAAATCCTGTTTCTGCAGCGCAGAGTCCCGGGGCCCCTGGAGGGCAGGCCTCAGGCTGCCCAAGCACCTCCTTCTGAACATGCAGCTGTACGTGGCCACGTGATGGCCTCTGGCAAGAGACTCCCAGGAACCATCCACCAGAGCCTGGTGTGGGGTGTAGCCAGACCCAGCTGCCCACTGGTATTGGTTTATTGACCAGTTTGGATCTTCAATCAGTGCAATGGGTCAGTTCCCCATGGCTAGCCTTGTACCCTTGTGACCCCGGGGCCCGGAGTCTGCCAGCTTCTCTGCCTTACTCTTGAATGAGCGAGGTTACCAGGCATAGAATTCCAGGTGGAAAGGCATTTTGACCCAAGACTTTGAAGTTACTGTTCCGCTGTCTTCTAGCATCTGCTGATCAGACCTCCGCTGTCAGTCTGACCCCTGTTCCTTTCTAAGTCATCATTCTCTGGCAGTTAAGATTTTTCTTTTCGTCTATGGTGGTGTGAAATTTTACTGTGACAGGTCTAGAGGTAGCTTTGTTTTTACTTCATTGCTTCAGACTTACACTCCTGCAAACTGGAGTCTCATGTCCTTGTTCAATTTTAGAAAATTCTTAGCCATTTACTCTTCGAATATCGCCTCTTCCCCAATCTTTTTACTCCTTCCTTCTGGGACTCTATTTAGGCTGGGATTTTTCTCAGTTGTCCTCCATATTTTTTATCTACTCTTTGATATTTTGCAACTCCTTATCTTTCTGTGCCGAATTATGGGTAGTTTCCTCAGATTTATCTTTTAATTCATAGTTTCTTCCTTCAGGTGGGTCTACCATACTGTTTCCCAGGCACGGATTTTTAAAATCTCAGGGGCTATATTTTTGTTTCAATAACATTTCTTTAGGAGTCCTTTTTAAATCTGCTTATCCTTATTTTTCCCCCCGACTGTGTTGTTCTTTCATTATGAGTTCTGTTAGTTCTCTCAAACTTTGTATTTAAACACCTTGTTTTGTCTCTTTCATAGCATTCTACGGTTTCCAGTTCTTCTGATGCTAATTCCGAGTCCTGGGCTTGGCTCGAGCTTTCCCCCATCTCTTGGCTTTGTGGGGGTATCAGAGCCCCAGTGCCCTGCCCGTAGGGTCTGTATCGGTCCCAAGCCCTCATGGACTATGGGAGCATCTGCTTCCTCTCACTCCCTTGGCTCTGATTTCTTTCTTCATTTTTGAGAGCTGGGAAATTCCTCTTCTTTTGTTTTGAGATGGCTATGTATTTTTAGAGTTTTACTTTATTCAGAATATTTATGGGGAAGAAGGTCCTGACCACATCAGCCTAACCTATCTTGGTGGCTGTCCTCCACACTAAACTAAACTGCAGTCAAGAGGACCTGCTTGGAAGGAAAGGGCTCAGCAAAGGACTAGGGTCAGGGATCAGTCCATGAGGGAGGTCAGAAATAATTTTAGGAGACAGGTAAGGGTTCCTTCTATGGCTGGGGCAGAACCAAGCCTGAAGCCAGGGTTGGGGCTCAGTCTAGAACCAGGATCAAGGCCTTCCTGTGCCCACGACTGGGTCAGAGCTCAGCACAGGACCAGAGTCAGGGGTCCTTCTATGGCTGGAACGAGAGCAAAGTCTGGAACTCGAATTGGGTTCAGGTTATAGAAGGACAGAGCACGTTAACAGTCACGTGTATTGGGACATGCCGTGATAAAAACGTCCATGGTCATGTAAGTAAGGGCATAACCATTATTAACTGTCACGTATGTCAGGACATGGTCATGTATATCTGAACATGCCAATGATGAGGCTATTAACGGTCACATATATCGAGACACACCCACAATGAGGCTGCTGGTGGTCACCCTGGGATCGTGACCCCCACATACCCATCAAAGCCCCAACACACTCTTGTTTGCCTCCTGCAACTTACGAGGACCTGTCCCATCACTGTACCAGCAACGTTCACAACGGTCCCGTGAGGTCAGCAGCTCACTCTACTGACCCCTGCGTAACCGACGTGTGAACGGGTGCTGAGAGGGTAAAGGAAATGCAAACACCACACAGCTAGCTAGTGCCTGGCAGAGCCAGGAGCAAAGGTCAGGTCCCCTTTTCTCACATGGATGAAATGAAGGCGTAGTCGCACTGGAGGCGTGGAGGACCAGGGGTGGCATGTGCACACGCATGCAAACACACTGGTGAGCCAGGGCCTGACTCCCCACCGCCAGACATGGTGGTCCCACTGTCTATCCCCAGCCCTGTCACCCTGCCCCTCAGCCCTCGATCCATCCACATGTCGGCTCCCTTTGCAGCCCACAGACACCCAATTCCCCCACCACTTCAGCACCCACCCATTTACCTCTAACCTGTCCATACGTCCACCTCTGCGCCCTCCCTCCGCTCTGTCTCTGCCTGGCTTTGGCCCAGCTCCCCTGACCTGGCCCCCCACCCTGGGCTATCTGCCCACCGCCTGCCCTGCCACTCACCAAGCTCCTCAAGCTCCGCTGTCATGGACTTGGAGCGCAGGGTCAGCGTGGTACTGGGGGCCCTCTTAGGGGGCGGCGGGGCTGCAAAGAAGAGGGAGGCCTTGGACCTCCTGTCCAGCAGCAGGCAGCGCGGCGTGGCCAGGTGCAGGTGCCACCTGCGCTCCACCGCTTGGATCTCCTCGTACTCCCGGGAGGACGAGTCACACTGCGCCAGGATCTTGTTCAGGCTGCGGCTGGATGCAAACTTCTTCATGGCGCTGGGAGCTCAGGGGGTGCTGAAGGCTGGGCTGGGCCAGGGCAGCCAGGGCCTCAGGCGGTGGTCGAGGGCCCCAGGGAGGTCACAGCGCTGGCCAGCCTCAGCCCGAGGGCCCACGTGGAAGGCTTCGAGGGCAGAGTCATGGGGTGGGGGCTGGGAGGGGTCTCCCGGCAGGCCAGGCTCCTGCTGCTCCAGGGCCCCCCACCCACCAGGCCTGGAGGCCGCTGCCCCTCGGGGGACCAGGGTGTGGTCAGCCAAGCCAGGGCCTGGGCTGGGCTAGACCCGGCCAGCAAAGCCTCCTGGGCCCAGGCTGTGCCGCGACGTTGGCGCGGGGAGAAGACGCTTTTCCTCTTCCCTCAGGTGCCGCCTCCCCCTTCCCTCCGACAATAAGCGGCAGCGGCAGCGTCAACCTCACAGTTGCTATGGCAACCCCGGCCTCCAGGCAGCTGCTGGCAGCGTCGGGAAGGAGGGCTCTTCCATGCCAGGGGCTGGGGGGCGCCGGGAAGGAGGGGGCAGGGATCTTAGGAGGGCAACCTGGGGTCAGAGGCCGGGAGAGGGTTGGCTGACTAACATCGGGGATTGGCACCCAGGCGGCGCACGTGGGCGTTCGCCTAGGTTCAGGCCTCTGACGTCAGCAGTCAGCAGTCTGGGGCCGGGGGTAATAAGAGGAGCATGGGCCTGGGGTCAAAGGTCTAAGGTCAGGGGACAGAGCAGGGACACGGGGCACAGAGGTCCGAAGCCCGAGCCCTCACCTCTGCGCCGAGCCCCATCTTCTTCAGGCTTCCTTGTCACTGACACCACCTTCATGACGAGGCGGTTCCCGCCCTGGCGGATCAGAGCCACCACCTGCTTGTGCCCGACCTTCACCACGTTCACTCCATTCACCTGGGACAGTCAGGGCCGGGGGCCATCCAGGTGAGTCCTCCTGGGAGGAGGACTCCTCGGATGGAGGCCAGCACCCCACGGGGCCGCACAGGGAAGGACGAGCCTCACCTCGATTAGGAAGTCCCCCGTGCGCAGCCCGGCCCTCCAGGCCACGCCCTCCACGTCCACCGACTCAAGATACTGAAGCGCGGGGAAGGCCGGCGTGGGCGTGAACTCCTCGATGGGGGTCTCTGCTGTGGGATGGGGAGAAGGCGATGAGGACGGCGTCCTGCCAGCAGGGTCCAGGTGGAGGTGGCTGCCACACAGCAACCTCCCACGAACGACCTGGGCCCGGGGGCAGCAGGCGGGGGCTGGCCAGCGCGAGAAGAGCCAGCCCGGGAATCCAGGACACACCCCTCTGAGAGACGCCCCCCCCTCGCCCCCGCCACTCACCCCACCAGAAAGGCCCCCGCTCCATTAGACACGCACAGCAGAGATCCTGGGAACCAATGAGGGAAAGGACCCGCTGCCTCCTCCCAACATCCCAAACCAAGAATACAGAGTCACAGCAGGGAGAGAGGAAGCGGGTGGGGGAGAAGAAAGGGGGGCAGGGGAGCGGCAGGAGGAGAGCAGAGGAGCAGAGGCAGGACACCGAAGACACCCCGAGTGGTGCGCAGCCCTTGCCAGCCGGGTACCCCCCTCCGTTACCTTTGGCCCCCCGGAGCACAAAACCAAAGCCCTCGTGGTCCCGTTTCTGCAGGACAGCCACCTTGTCGTCAATGACATAATCGCTGACAGAGGAAAACAGAAAGGTGAAGAGAACCCTGCCGGGAAAGCACGTGCCCCAGACAGGATCCCACGGGCACGGGCACAGCCCACCCTGGGAGCTGTCCTTGCACTCACCCGGGAGGCCTCCCTCCACATCTGACGCTCCATCGCACGCGTGCCCACCCTCGCCCGCCTGCCCACCTGCCCCACCTGTACCTGTGTGCAGAGAGGCTGTCATAGGAGCCCACCGTGTAGTGGCGGAAAAGTCGCTTCGTCCGGTCCTCCCGGGTTTCTGAGGGGAGGTTCAGGAGCTGACGGAGGGTCTCATCCTCCAAGTGGCGTGAACCGCCCCCTGAACCACGCCGGTCACCAGCCTCACGCACACGCGCACGCACGCACAGCACACGCACGCACACGCAGCGCACGCACGCGCACGCACACACCCCTGGCCTGGTAGTGCCCACGTGGAAGTGGGGGTCCAAATCCTGGGGTCCTGGGCCCAGCGGTCCTAGGTGAGAAGGCTGAGGGGACCATGCAAGAACTTTTGCCTCTAGGGGTCAGGGTTCAGACAGGGGCAGGAGCTGTGGCTCATCTTTCTCCTGAGTGGCTGCATACAGCAGATCGGACAGGGCCAGGGCAAGCACAGAGCGAGTCAGCAAGCCCCGAAACTAAGGGCAGAGAAGGTGTGCGCACACACACGTGTGGCCTGGAGTCATGTGTAAGTGCTGTGTTCATACAGGCGTGTCTCTGTGTGTGACCTGCAGTTATGTGCAGGTGCTGTGCTCATACGTGTGCATGTCTGTGTGCGCATGTCCCACAGCCATGCGCAAGTGTCACGCTACATACCCCTGTGAACTGGCACTGAGGTGGCCCTGTGTCTTCAACGTACCCCTCACCACAGGGATGCTCATCCTTATGGGGTCCTTTGCTCCAGACCCCACCTCTGGGGGGGGTCAGAGGTGGGCAGGGAGGGGTCCACGTATGGGGGGCTGGGTCCCCCTATCCTGCTGTCACTGCATCCCACAGAGCTTTACCCCCATCTGTACTCTTGATCTCAGAGTCCCTCACAGCCACTGCAGAGCTGCCCCACCCTCGGCCTCGCTGATGTCCTGCAAGCCTGCAGGTTCCAGTCCGCACCTCCAGTCACTACCCTCCCTACTCCAGGCTTACTTCTCCAGCTGCCTGTACACGTACACTGGATTCTCTGGTACCCTCGCACCCACTCCTGGCCCCCAGCCCCCAGCACCTCTGTCTCCAGCTCCACCACCACCTCAAATTTCACCCCTCAGCTCCTCCCCCCTTCTCTACCAGCTTAGCATTCCTCAACATCTATTTATTCATTCAACAAGTACGTACTGAGCTCCTACTACGTACCAGGCTCCAAGAATGGAGCAGAGACAGAACGAAGCCCCCCTACCCTGTGTAGTTTACAGGATAAACTGTACAGCTGAAGAGAGAGAGGAGACGAGAAACAGGTACACACAGAACGTGTGGAATGCTGGTAAGCGGTAAGAAAAAAGGAAGCCGTTCGGGGCACTGCAATTCTAGGTGGTCACGTGAAGGCCTCCCCAGGAAGGGAGAGGTGAACAAAGGCACGAGGACGAAAGGGAGCAGCCCTCTGTGTGGGTAAAGGGCTTCCTGGGAGTGGGGGCACTCAGGGCAAAGTCACATGGCAGGTATCACCTCAGGGTGTTCAAGGGACAGTAGCAGCCTGGGCAGCTGGGGCAGAGGGAGCAGGAGAGAGAGCAGGAAAGGAGGCCCGAGAGGGGACCTATGATTCTGACGACTGTCTCCACCACTAACTGTAAGCTCCTGTGGGTAAGGACCACGTCGCAGTTATTTCTGTGATCCTAGCACCGAGCACAGCACCTGGCACATAACAGGCGTTCCAAATGCCAACTGGAAGGACAGACAGGTGGACAACTGGCTGGGTGGGGGGATGGATGGAAGGATGGATGGAACAAGAGACAGACAGAAGGATGGACCAAAAGGTAAATGTATATATAAGTGGATGGAGGAAAAGAGAGCAGGGTAGGGGGTGGGGGGATGGATGGAAGGAGGGGATGGGTGGACTGGATCTGCTAGGTGGGTTGATGGATGAGTAGATGGATGACAGGATGGGTGGGTGAGTGAAAGCATAGATGGATGTAAGAGTAGACAGAGGGGACTTCCCTGGTGGCACAGTGGTTAAGAATTCACGTGCCAATGCAGGGGACACGGGTTCGATCCCTGGTCTGGGAAGATCCCACATGCCGCAGAGCAACTAAGCCCGTGCGCCACAACTACTGAGCCTGAGCTCTGGAGCCTGCGAATCACAACTACTGAAGCCCGCACGCCTAGAGCCTATGCTCCACAACAAGAGAAGACACCGCGATGAGAAGCCCGCGCACCGCAACAAAGACCCAGCACAGCCAAAACTGAATTAATTAATTAATTTTTTTTTAAAAAAAAAGAGTAGACAGAGGGACTTCCCTGGTGGCGCAGTGGTTAAGAATCCACCTGCCAAGGCAGGGGACACAGGTTCAATCCCTGGCCCGGGAAGATCCCACATGCTGCAGAGCAACTAAGCCCATGCGCCACAACTACTGAGCCTGTGCTCTTGAGCCCGCGAGCCACGCTACTGAAGCCTGCGTGCCCTAGAGCCCATGTACCGCAACTACTGAGCTCACATGCTGCAACTACTGAAGCCCACATGCCTAGAGCCCATGCTCCGCAACAAGAGAAGCCACCGCAACGAGAAGCCCGTGCACCTCAACAAAGAGTAGCCCCTGCTCGCCGCGACTAGAGAAAGTCTGCGCGCAGCAACGAAGACCCAATGCAGCCAAAAATTTAAAAATTAAAAAAAAAGAGTAGATGGAGCAGTGGCTGGATGGAAAGAAGAGCTCCTGTTAACATCAGAAGACAAAGATATCAGGAAAAGTATTGATCTGGATTTCAGAACCCTGCCACTAACTTGTGTGATTCTCAGTATGTTTGACAGTCCCTTTTGGCCCTCTCCTTATAAAGTAGGAAAATTCACCTTGGAGGCCCCCTGGGTTCTGATGGCCTATAGTTTTATCTCACTGGCACCGTCCCCAGTGCTCACACCCTCTCCTCCCTCTGCAGCACACCTGCACCCACCACCCTGCCGTCCCCAAAGCCAGAGCGGGCCAGGCCTCAGCACTGCTCAGGTAGGGCCCAGACCTCTCCCCACCTCCACCACACCCTTCTTTCTCCACGCTGACCCAACTTCGGAAATGTTCACAGGGCCTGCCTGCAGATGGACCCCTCCCCCAAAAAAGACCCTCCGCAGATCACTGGACTCCTATTTTTATATTTATCGACCAAAGACAAATTATTACATAACGCAAATTCATTTTCCAGTTTTATAATCAGACACGTAAAAGCTAGCTCAAATGAAAACACACAGCATGCCCCCCCCACCCCCAGTACTGGAAAGAAAGGGGGAGGAGGGAGGATGCCAGCCAGAGCCATAGCTTTGGTGTTCTATACCAGCCTCCAGGATACCCAGAGCCGCCTCCCCACTCCCTCCCCTCACAGCTCAACTCTCCCTGCTTGCAACTGCTCCTTTCACCCAGATGGGTGCCGTGGGAGCCTTGCTCTCTGCTGACCCTGGGCATCGGCCTGGCCCACACGTGTTGGCAGTATCCCCTCCTTGGCCTCTAAGTCCCTCTCTGTCCCTGCTCCAGTCTCAGAAACAGATCTTTCTTTGGATCTGGGCCTGTTGGAAGCAGGTTCCTGTTCCTGGGCTGCCCTCTCGCCTCTAGCAGAACTCAGCCCCTGGGTCCCAAACCAGAGACTCTGCCCAGAGCAGCTGGCGGCCGGGCCTGCAGGTGAGGACAGAGGTTACTCCCACCCCCTCCCAGCAGGCAGCCCCTGCGGGCCCGTCTCCCTGCCCATCCATGAAACGCTCCCATCTACCCAGCTACCTTCTGACACTTTCAGATGACAAACCCCTGAGCCACCCCTGTCCAGGAGCCCCACAGTTGCCTGGAGGCCTATAGCTCCTTCAACAGGTTGCTCTGTGTCCTCTCCCTTCTCTATGACTCCAGTCCAGCCCTGCCCACCCCGTCTCCATCTCCCTGCTTTGCCCTGCCTGGGCCGTCACCCTAATCTTAAATGATGACCAGCACAATCGGGACAGCGCCCCCCAGACTCCTCCTGCGACACCGCCACAAACTTTAGCCCCTGGTCCCAGGACACCTGAGCAGCCCTCACGCTCCCCACTCCAGCCCTGCCACCCTCCCCTCAACACACAGGTTTACTCAGCCAGAGCCCATGAAGCGTGGCAGCTACAGCACAGACCCTGCAGCCCACCGCCTACACTGCAAACAAGACTCTGCTCCTTGGGCTGTGGAACAGAACCCTCCTAGAGATGAACTAACAACAACTGTCCCCACCTCCCAGGCATGCTGGGACGAGGCAGTGAATTCTTAGATGTGAAAGAGCTTAAAACCCAGCCAGGCATCCTGACACTGCTTGGAGCACACTGGGTGCCAGCACGTGTGTGTCTAGAAGGCCATGCCGTGCTCTGGCCAACAGGCTCTGCCCCCACCCCCATCATGCTGACCACCTAGATGGTCCTAGTGATCCTTCAAGGCTTAGCTCAAACACCACCTCTGCTTTAAAGGCCCCCTGGCTCCTTCAGACCAACCCAGGGAGGCCCCTGTGCTCACGCCCATCACAGCCGTGCAGCATGCACGCCTGCTCCTCGCTGGGCAGAGAGCCCACCCCTGTGAGCCCAGCTCCCAACACAGGGGCCAGCACACGTCAAACACCTAACAAACATGGGCTGTTCTCAAATTCCAACGCCAGTCCAGACCTCCCTTCCTTCCTCCCCAGCTTCAGACTCAGCTCCAACTGCCCCTGGACCCACAGAGTTCTCAGACCAGAACTTTCACTGCCCACCCTATAGGGGTGCACAGGACCCACTCCCTACGCAGGTCTGGAGGCCCCTCCTTCCCCTCCCCGCTCCTGTCCAGTTGGCACCAGAGCCCAAACTTCCGAAACCATTCCCCACCTCAACATACCACCCCACCTGCCCACGATGGGCAGAACACAGGATGTCGTGTCCCTCCCAGGCTCCCAGCCGCAAGGAGAGCCATCAGGGTGAGGCGGCGTGAACAGCCAGGTATGAGAGTAAAGGCTCCATTGTGAGGCAATTATACTCCAATAAAAATAAATAAATAAGTAAAACAAACAAAAAAAAAGTAAAGGCTCCTGCTCAGGAGTGGATCAGCGGCCACACTCCTGCTTCCCTGGGCTCTGCCACGCTCCACCCAGGGTAGGGGTCCAGGCCACACAGGGGTGGGCTCCCCTGGGGAAACTCGCAACCCAGGATAAGGGAGCACAGCAACCCTGGGTCTGAGCCCTTCATGTGCAGGAAGACAGAGGTGTGCACCCTGGGCCCGGACACACCACTAGCGACCACCACTAGCCACCCCTCAGGAGGGGGCTCCCTCGTCCCACCAGCTCTCGGGGCCAGAAATAATACCTGCGGGTCGAGGGGCCTCCTGGGGGCACAGTCAGCCCTGGCTGGGGTCTTGAAAGGACCAGCCGCTCCTTTCCACTGGCAGGACCTCAGATCCCAACTCCCAGAGGGGTCCTTCCTGGAGGTTCAGGTGGTGAGCAGGGTCGGACCGAGGCTGCTCACCAGCCCCCGGAGCCACAGCCTTTGCCCTCACGTCCTTCCTGCAGGCTAAGGATGCAGCGATCCCCCACCTGCTGCCCTCAGACCATCCTGGCCCCAGGGCACCCATGACAGCCCCTCTGGGCCCAACTGGCCTCATTTCCTTTTGGCTGGTCCAGGCCTCCCTGCACTGCCCACTTGGACAATCTGTCCACTTTGGAAAGATGCCTCTTTTCTCATACTGACCTCTTTACTTGTCTGCCAGCCACACAGCAATCACACACTCCAAGCACCCAGCATTTCGGTGAGAACCGTGTCTGGGAAGTGCTGTGGTCAGAGAGCTGCATGTGGGATCACAGACCAGGGCACGTTCACACGTGTGCGTCCCACGGGCGTGCACGTCACCTGTGTCTCCACAGCTGTCCAGGATCCAGATGCACACGTGTGTGTTGGTAAGTAAGTATGGGGTGAACGCGCGCTGTGTCTGTCATGTACACGAGTTTGCACCTACTTCGAACGTGTGTTTGAATTCGTTCTAGTCTTTTCTCTGTGTATACAGTGAGGATCTGCCTCCAAGCAAGACCAGCAGGAAGCTGGAAGGGGCGGCACCCTCAGGGGCCAGCCACCCAGGGGACGCAGGGGTCACTCACCGTGCCGCGCGTCATACTGTCTCATCTGCACCTCCTCCACGCAGTCAGCCGGGAACCAGCCCGTGCGGCCTTTCACGGTCCCCTCCCAAAAACCGCCCTCCCCAATGCTGAGCACTGGGGGGACAGAAGCCAGACGGGCTGTCAGGGCGGAGGAGGGCGGCCAGAGGGCCACACCTCTCCCACCACCACCACCAACTCCACCTCCACCGCCTCAGGCTCAGGTTCTGCCCACCCACCCTTCACCTCTCTCTCCTTCTCTTCCCGGCCCTTCCTTCATCCTCCTGTCTTTTTCCCTGGGAAAATTTTGGGATCCACACAGAAAACAGAAAAGAACAGATGGGCACAGCACAGGATGGGCATGTGGGGGACAGAGAGACGCACAGATGGACACACTCGAGGAGGGGACAGGAGGCAGAGGCAGAGGCAGGGGCCACAATCCTACTCCCGCCCTCCCAGCTGACCCCTCGCCTCCCACCTCTTCAACCAACCTTGCTCTGTCGCCCACCCCAGGGGTCACTGCCAAGAGCTCAGGGTCACTGTGCTGTGGCCAGGGGATTAGGCCACATGATGGGCCATGGAGAGCTGACCCTCGCAACTGTGTTTTTCTGAGGCTCCACGTACAGAGATCATTCATGAGGTGAGGACCCCAGTGATGACAGAGACTCTCGTAATGAAAGGAGCTTGTCATGGCACAGGACCCCCTCATCACAGACACCCACATTAACTGTCACAGATACCCCCAGAATGGCAGAGAATTCCCACATATCACAAGCGTTTCCAATGAAGAAAGTCCCAGAAGTGACACAGGAACCCCATAATTCAAGGAAGCTCTGTAATAGGATAAGGTCCTACGAACACAGAGAACCCCACCACCACCAGCCCCGAGCATGACACAGAAACACCCCCATGACGAGAGGAGCTTCTGTTGTGACACGGAAAACCCAAAATGACAGAGGATGGAGAGGGACCCACGACAGGAACCCCATAAAGACAGACACCCCTCCCTGACAGAGCCCTTCACAGTGACACAAGGAATCCCCAGTGGCAGATGCATCCCATAATGACCACGGCGACTCAGAGTTCCCAGGGACACCCCTAATGACAGACGCCCCAAAATGGCATCAGCCCCTCCACGGCCGCCGGGAAGCTGGGCCGGGCACCCCAGAGTGGCGCCCGCGAACCCCAGGAGGCCCTGCGCCGCGCCCCCCGCGACCGCGCCCCCCGCGCCCCCTCACCCTTCACGGCCTCGCCGCGGTGCAGCGGGATCTCGCCCTCGCCCTGCGGGCTGTGCGCCTTCACGGCGATGAACTTGCGGCCGGGGACAGCGCTGTAAAGTTTCCGCTTCGGGCCCCGGGGCGGCGGCGCGGGGGCCGCGGGGGGCGCCGGGCCAGGGCCGGGCGCGGGGCCGGGGCCGCCGGGGCCGCCGGGACCGCTCGGGCTGTAGACGAACACGTAGGTGACGGACGCGATGCCGGGGGGCAGCGGGCACGCGAAGCCGGCGCCCGGGGCCTCCATGGCGCCCGGCCCGGCCCCGCCGCCGGCCTCACCGCAGCCGCCGCCGCAGCGCCCGCCGCCCGCCGCCCGCCGCGGCCGCCCGCCCGCCCGCCGGGGGCCCGGCCCGGGGCCGCTCCATGGGCCGCGCCGCCGCGCCCGGCCCGCTCCCGCCAGCGCACGAGCCGCGCCCGCTCAGGGCTCCGGGGCCGCGGGGCTGCGCTCCCGGGCGCGCCGGGCTCGCTCCATGCCACGGCCGCTCCGCGCGCCCCGCCTCCTCCGCGGCCCGGCTCCTCCCTCTGCGGGCGGCGGGCCGGGCTCCCTCCTCTCCCCCCTGCGGCCCGGTCGCCGCGGCCCCGACGCGGGAGAGGCCGAGGGGCCGAGGGGGACTACGGTGCCCAGAGGGGAAGGTGGCGGAGGGGCCAGTCCGACGGAGGAGCGCGGGGAAGGGGGAGGCGGGACCGGCCGGGTGGGAGCTGCGGAGGGACTGGAGGCTTCGGACAGGAGGGAAGCGCCTCCGTGAAGGTTCGCCTCGCCGCCAGGAGGGGCTCCCCCAGCGGGTCCGCCCCCGCACCCTCCAGCTCGGGCCTTGGCCTCCTCACTCCCTGACCGCTGCGTGTGCTGGGCGCCAGAATCCCCCTCCCGACCTGGGTCTTCTCCTCCTGGACATCTGCCTCGGATGTTCATGCCCTCTCCAGGCTGACCGCCTTGCCCGGACCACTCCCCCGATCTGGGCACCGAGCCTGAGGCCTCGGCCCTACGCCTCTGCCCGGCTCAATGGCCTGCACTGGCTCCCTGGCACCTAAGCCAACCAGGTGCACGTTCTCCGCCGATAGCCAGGCTCTCTGGGACGAGAATTCGCTACACTTCAGTAACAAGGCTGGGGACCTTCTTTTCCCTGCCCCGGCCGCTCATAAGTCTGTTCCCTACACCTCAACTATCCTAATCCTTCTCCTCCGGCCAACTGTTAAGTTACTGTCTCTCAGCTCCGAATGCACCTTTCTCTGTCCGGCTCTGTGATGGTGGTGGGGGCTCTGCGACTACATTTCATGCCAGGCTTTGCCAACAGGGGGAGCCAGGGGGAAACTGCCACCTCGGCCACCTCTACCCGCCACCCCACAACAGCAGCTCAAACTCAGACGTCTACCTTCTCTCCTTCCACCAAAGGTGATCTCTCCCCGAGGCCCTCTCCCTCCAGGGTGCACCAAGCTTCCTCAGCCCCCTCCTGGCCACTCACTGGGGGACTCCCTTACCTGGATCGCTCCCCGCCAGCTGCTGCTTCGCCTTAGCCCCCCACACATCTGGCACCCTAGGCACCTACTAAATGTTTGCTGGAAAAAAAGTTATAATAATTCTGCTCTCCCCACAGAGCAGGCCTTAGCTTGTGTTTGCTAAAAAATGACCGAATATACGAAAACTGCACGAAAGCAGGGCTTCCACACAGCTCCAACTCAGGAGCAGCCCATCTGCAAAACTGAAACATCCCAAAGTTTGTTCTTTTAGCCACTGGGCCATGCAGAAGTTTTGGGGGAGAACTGAGGTGATTTGGGGCAGGACAGGTAGCCTTGCAGTCTGGGTAGGAGCACGCAGAGACAGAGAAGACATCACAGGTCGAGGCTGTAAGAGCAGGGACGACAGCAGAGGAAGAAATGGCCTTTATAAGCTCCTGCTGCACCCCAAGCCCTCTGCTGAACGCTCAGGCTTAGGAAGTTTGGGAATCAGGTCTACCTGGGGGCTAGTTAAGCTGCTTCCCAGCTCTGTGACTTTGGGCAAGTCATCTACCCCACCTGAGAGTTAGGACCCTCATCTGTAAAATACAGCACAGCCTCATACACGGTCAAGGTTAAGTGATATGATACACACTACGCTGCTCAGCCCAGCTGTCACTGTGAAAACAAAGTGCTGTTTATGTAACTCTTTCAATCAACATGTCAGCCGAGCACCTTCTATGTGACTGGCTCTGGAGCAACTGTGGGAAATGAGAAAGACAGCTCCTGCCCTCAAGGTGCAGGGAGGAGAGAGGCCTTAATCAGCAGCAGCAGGCCGCTGCTGTGGGCCAGGGGGTCCCAGTAGGGAGCCTTCACTGCCCAGGCTCCAGAAGGCTTCCCAGAGGAAATCTTTTGGGTAGGATTAGCCTACCTTCATGATGAGAAAGCCAGGCACAGAGTGGTTGGCTAATCCGCACAAGGCCACACGGGCGGCAGATGCAAGGACTGCACTGGAGCCCGTCTATCTGTCTGCAGAGCCAGTATCTACCTTCCACTTCCCACTGCTCAGCTCAGTGGGGCTCCAGCCCACAGAGTCTAGTGGGGCTCCCGCCCAGGCTTTTTGCTCTAAGTTCTAGGAATGCCAAGTCCTTCAGACCTCCTTGCTTCTCAGGGTCCCAGCACTCATGGTGAGGGATAAAGAGAGAAACCATGGGGTCCTGTGGTTATACAGGGCCAGAGGGGCTGGGGAAACACCAAGAGGGAGTCATGGGATGAAGACTCCCCCCTTGGGAACAGGGCTAGGGTCCACCTATAGATTTTGAGCCCTCATGGAGAGGAAGCTCCAGTCCCTAACCTCTTGCCACACGTCACCCAGCCCTGCCTCATCCCAGCCCTCATCCTCCTCCCTGGCACTGCAGGAACCTTTCTAAACCACAGGTCTGACCAGACCCTCTCCCCACAACATTCTCCCTCAGCTGCCCACTGCCTTCGGGACAAGTCCAGCTCCAACCAGAGATCAGCACGGGGGAGCCTGCCCCAGGCCACAGCACCTCACCTTCTTCCCTTTCCCATCCAAAGAGACCCCCCCCCGACCCAAAGCCTCAGCTCATCACTGCAGAGGTGCCAGGCACCAACAGGCCTCTCCCTGCCCCCCTAATGCTGGCTCCTCCTGGCTCAGGTCCCGGCCCCCACATACCTGATCTTACTCTGGCTGCCCCTGCCTGCTGCGGGGCCACTGCCGTCACTCTGCTGGTCACCATCCCGGTCCCGGTCTTTCTCTTCCTGCAGCCGCTGGAGCAGCAGCTGGTGGGGGAGGCTTCGCAGTGAAGGTCCAGGAGAAGCTGCCGGCTGCACCTCACCCTTCAGGTTGATGTCACTGGCTGAGCGCTGCAGGGGCCGAGGAGAGGCAAGGCCGCTAGGGCCAGCCAGCCGCCGCCGCTTCGCATAGCTGGGGGTTTCCCTGAATGGTACTGGGAGGGGGTAGGGGGGACAGGTGAGACTCTGGGCAGCCAGAAAGGGTGACCAACTTGTCCTGGTTTGCCTGGTATTCCCAGATTTTAAAAGTAGAATCCTATGTCCCAGGAACTGCCTCAGTCCCAGGCAAACCAGGACAGCTGGTCACCCCATGACTGAAACTATGATGCCGGGCGGGTCACATACCAAACTGCCTCTACCTCTACCTTCAGGGGTAAAAGCCTGACCTTCCTGTCAGCCAAATGAGGTCTTGGAACTGCCTATTTCACAGGCTTCCAGAGAGACAAAACCAGCCACATGTGACAAATCTCACCAGACTACCACTGTATAGAACTGTTTGCAGTTGACCATAACCAGAGAAACTGTAAAAGATGTTCTAGACCAGGGGTTGGCAAACATCTGTAATGAATCAGATAGTAAACATTTCAGGCTTTGCAAGCCATACAGTCTCTGTTGCAAGGACAGCACGGCCACTGTGGCATGAAAACAGCCTCAAATGATGTATAGGCAGATGGGTGTGGCTGAGTTCTAATAAAACTTTATTTAAATAGCAGATGGTGATTTTAAAAACATGATCCAACTATGTACTATTTACAGAAGAATCACTTTAGATCCAAAGACACAAGTAGGCTTAAAATAAAAGGATAAAGGAAGATATTTCATGTAAATAGTAACCAAAAGAGAGCTAAGTAGCTACATTAATATCAGACAAAATAGACTTAAAGATAAAAAGTGTTACAAGAGACAGAGGACATTATATATTGATAAGAGTGTCAATTCGTCAAATAGATTAACAATTATTAATACATATGCACCAAACAACAAAGCATCAAAATATATGAAACAAACACTGATATCTTTGGAGAAATAGACAGTTCTACAATAATATTTAAGACTTTAACACCCCACCTTCAATAATGGATAGAACATCTAGAGGGAAGATCAATAAGAACATAGAAGACTTGAACCAATTAGACCTAACAGATATATATAGATATATATATATAGGACACTCCACAGAACAAGAGCAGAATACACATTATTCTCAAGTGCACATGGAACATTCTCCGGGACAGATCATTAATGAGGTCACCAAAAAAGTGTCAACAAATTTAAAAAGACTGAAATCATACAAAGTATCTTCTGCAATGACAATGGAATGAAGCTAGAAATTAAGAACAGGAAAAAAACCTGGAAAATTCCCAAATATGTGAAAAATTAAACAACACTCTTACACAATCATTGTGTCAAAACAGAAATCATAAGCAAAATTGAAAACACTTTGAGAAAAGAAAAACAAAAATACAACATACCAAAACTTATGGGATGCAGTAAAAGCAGTACTAAAAGGGAAATTTATAGCTGTAAGCACCTACATTAAAAAGGGATAAAGGTCTCAAATCAATAACCTATTTAAGGAACTAGAAAAAGAGAAGCAAACCAAACCCAAAGCTAGCAGAGGAAGGAAATAATAAAGCTTACATGAGATAAACAAAATAGAGAATAGAAATACAGAGAGAATCAATGACACCAAAAGTTGTTTCTTTGAAAATATCAACAAAATTGACAAACCTTTAGCTAGACTGACTAAGAAGAAAAAGAGAAGGGGGACACAAATAACTGAAATCAGAAATGAAAATTGGGGTATTACTACCAACCTTATACAAGTAAAAAGAAATGTAAGAGAATACAATGAATAATTGTATGTCAACAAAGTAGATAATCTAGATGGACAAATTCTAGAAAAACATAAATTTCCAAAACTGACTCAAGAAGAAATAGAAAATCTAAACAGATCCATAAAAAGCAAGGAGATTGGATCAGTAATCACAAATCTCCCAACAAAGAAAAATCCAGCATGAAATGGCATCGCTAATGAATTCCACCAAACATTTAAAGAAGAATTAGCAAAATCCTTCTCAAATTCTTCCAAAAAAATGGAAGAGGTAGGAACACTTCCTAACTTATTCTATGAGCAATTTTAAAATGAACAAAGGGACTTCCCTGGTGGTTCAGTGGGTAAGACTCCACGCTCCCAATGCAGGGGGCCCAGGTTCTATCCCTGGTAGGAGAACTAGGTCCCAGATGCATGCCGCAACTAAGCAGCCTGCATGCCGCACCCAAAAGATCCCGCATGCCGCAACTAAGACCCGGCAAAGCCGAAATAACTAAATAAATAAATATTTTTTAAATAAATAAAAATGAGCAAAGAACCTGACATTTCTCCTAAAAAGATGTACAAACAGCCAATAAGCACATGAAAAGATGCATCAATAGCCATTAGGGAAATGCAAATCAAAACCACAATGAGAGATACCACTTCACTTGGACTAGAATGGCTATAATAAAAAATTTTTTTTAATAAAAAAAATTCTTTTAAAGATAATAACAAGTGTTGGTGAGGATCTGAAGAATTTGGAACCCTCATACGTTGCTGGTGGGAATGTAAAATGGTGAAAAACAATTTGGTAGTTCCTCAAAAAATTAAATATAGAATTATCATATGACCCAGCAATTCCACTCCTAAGTGTACACCCAAAATAATTGAAAACAGGTATTCAAGAAAATACATTTCACACATCTTTGTAGCAGCAATATTCACAATAGCCAAAGGGTGGAAACAACCCAAGTGTCCATCAAAGGATGAATGGATAAACAAAATGTCACATATACAAACAATGGAATATTATTCAGCCATAAAAAGGAATGAAGTAGTGATACATACTACAATATGGATAAAGCTTGAAAACAAGGAAACCAAATACTAAGGGTCATTCCACTTAAATGAAATATCCAGAATAGGTAAATCTATACAGACAGAAAGTATGTTAATAGTTGACAGGGGTTGAGGGAGAGGGGAATGTGGAATAGTTGCTTAATATATATGTTGTTTCCATTTGGGAGGATGAAAATGTTTTGGAATTCAATAGAGTTGGTTGTGAATGTACTAAATACCACTGAATTATTCAGTTTAAAAGAGTTAATTTTATGTTACATGAATCTGATTTTAACTGAATTTAAATTCTCAATTTTAAAAAACAACAGTGGTGGGCTGGATCTGGCCTGGGGGTATTGTTTGCCAAGCCCTATTCTAGACTCCTGTTATGCAAAGTGTAGGCCTTGGACCTCACCTCCAGCTTTTAGAAATGCAGAATCTCAGGCTCCACCCAGACCCTCTGAGTCAGAATCTACATTTAACTAGACCCCTGGGTGACTCAAATGTACATTGCAAAGTGAGAAGCACTTCCCTAGGGCACTCTTCAAAAGCACTCTGGGATAGGAAGTCAGTGAGAAGTATACTTGGAAGTGTACACACAAGAGAGGGTGGGAGAGCCGGTGGACCCAGAGGTAGCCCAAGGCAACAGGTGAGGAAGCAGAGGTGGCTGCTCCCAGGTAGGATCCCTGCTTCCGGCTGGTCAGTCTAGAGAGGGAAGGTGGGGCTGCCAAGAGGCTTCCAGGTGACCTGTCCCAGGAAGGGTGACAGGTCTCAGCCTACCAGATCCCTCCAGGTGGGCTTCGTGCCTGAGGAAAAGGAAGGATGACTGGGCAAAGCCTCCCTGCTGCTCCTCCTCTGTGTGCAGGTCCCACCCGGGTCCCCAAGCTGGGGTGGGACATGACAACTGACTCATGGAGGGACTGTGTGCAGAGGAGTGGGGTAACAAGGATGGATCCCTGGATTGCTCAGGACTGAAGACAGGCTTTGCCATTAACCCTTCTGTGCCTCAGTTTCCTCCTTTGTAAAAATGGACTAACAACAATCACTCATTGGGGGGTTGTTAAAACAGTGAATTAAAGTAACAGGGTTTATCATAAATACTCATGAACATCTGGCTGTGTCTTCTGAGTGTATGTGTGACACCTGAGCAGGTAAGGGTACATGACCAGCAGAGCTGATGCCCACAGTGGGACTAACTGATATGGACCTCTCAGCTCAGCGACAAATGCCTAACCCCAGCCGGGTGAGCTCACTCTGGATCAGGCAGACAGAAAGCTGAGATAATGGTGACCCCAGGAGCCCTAGCATGTCTGTCCAAAGAAGAGGGGCAGCTGAGGCCTGCCTGACTCTCAGCCTGGACCGTGGGCTGGCCCCCACCCTCAATGCCACCTGCCAGAGTCCAGACCCACGGAATCGAATCCCACGTGAGGTCAGAGGGGGAAGGAGTTGCAAATAACCATATTTTACTGAAAGGAACTGAGGCACAGAGGTCCCAAGCAGCCTTCCCAAGGTGAGATCACAAGCAGAAGAGGGAACCCACCTCCGCAAACCAGGTTTCTCCCAGGCTAACAACCACCTCCAAACATGCAGCAGCCCCAACCAGACCCTAACTGGAGCCCTTGCTCTGTCTCTCACCCCTAATTCAAACCTCAAACTTCATCACAGTTCTCTCCCAAGCAGAACCTGGGCCCCAAGCCTACACCAATTCATTAGCTCAGTTATGTGCTCAACACACACCTACTGATCCTGCAGCCTACCCACTCTCACGGTCCGCTGACCCTGCTTGGGGAACAAGGGGCTCCTAACCAAGCCTCACTGTGGGGAGGACTGTTCAGGGGAGGCTCTATATCGGAAGACTTCTTAAACATGAACTTGGCCTTAGTCTTAACCCCTGCCTGACCATAACCTCACATTAGAACCAACAAGGACTCAAAACCTGAGACCAGCTCTAGCCCTCTGCTGTCCACTGTCACTTTAAATTTTATAAAAATGGGGATATCGCAATCCCAGCAGAAAGGGGAGCCTGGGAGTCTGTGTTCCAAGGAGAGCCGTGGGCAGAAAAGCCTTGTCCACCAAGGACAGGGGGAGCTGAGCAGGAAGTCCCTCTATGGCTAGAGGGCTGGAGGGGGTAGCCTCTGGCCAGAAAATATTCTTTCCAGGAAGAGAGGCCCACCCTCCAGCCACCCCACACAGGGAGGGGCGGCAGAATTTGGAGGGCCGACAGGGGAGTGGGTGCCCCCTGACCCAGGCCCGATGTAAGCCCTCCTGCCCTGAGGTTCAGACTACAGGGCACCCCCTGGTTCTCCTTCTGGGGCACGTACAGGGCTCCCCCAGAAGCACTAGCTCCTGAAGGCTCAGAGCCCCTTGCCCCCAAGACCGCTGCCACCCTTTCCCACGTGCATCCCCACCACTGTGTTTTGATTTCTTTACGCATGCATACACGTGTCGAGGCTTGCTATGGGCCACTTGAACTGCTGTATGTGCCAGGATGAAGTGAAACACTGAGGGTCCACTGCCACATGTCCCCTGCTGGCCCTTCACACGACCTAACAGGAAAACAAATCTTGACCCTAACTTCAACCCTGCTTTCAGCCTAAGTTGATCTCTAAACCCAGCACTGGCACCAACCCACAGCCCTAACCATTATAACCATACCCTTGACCCTGACCTGACTCTAACCCCAATCCACAGCCCTCACCTAACCATGACCTTGACCCTGACCCTTTGTCCACCCTACACAGGCCCTTCCCTCAGCACATTCCCCATACCAGCAGGGGCCACTAATGGACCACTCCCAGTTGTACTGGGAGAACTGGAGGAAAAGGCTCAGGGTACGGGGGCTTCCTTGTAACATCCCCACTGACCCTTGCACTGCTGGGCCCCGACGACCCCCACAAGTCCACATTCAGCAGGGACCTGGGTGCGCAGAACTCACCAACATCCGAATCTTTGTGAGTCTTGATGACCTCCGCGAGCTCAAAGTTCCCTGCTATGATGGCCACCTGAGGGAGGGGAGGGGCAGGAGGGAGGCTCAGCAGCCCCAAACTCGCCTCCCCTTGGCCCTGGTGGCTCCTTCTCGGACTCCTGTGTGGGGTCCTCCTCAGCTGGGGGCCCCAGGTTCAGACCCTGTCCCCTGCCTAAACTCACCAGCCCAGTCTGCATGGGACTGAGGGGTCTCCTGGGACATGAGACTCTCGGAGCTAAAGCTGGGACGTGCTGGCCGCTCCGCCTGTTCTCTTAAGGGCCCGTCCACACACCATCTTTTCTGTCTCAGCCATGGCCCACCACTACTTTACTCCTGTCACCCTCTCTCCTCCGTGCCCTCACCCCTGCATCTCATCATCCAGAAAGCCCTCCACTGCTGCCTCTGCCCCCTCGACTGGACAATTAGTGGCCAGACCTGTCCTTCCCACGTCTCCCAGGAAGGCCCTTGCTCCCAATGAGAGTGGAGTCCCAGCTCCTTCCGTGTCCAAAGTCCCCATGACGTGGTCCCCGACTCCCCCCACAAACTCTAGGCCACACAGAGACCCATCCATCTGGTCATCCTGGGGCTAAGAGCCAAACCTGGCCAGAGAAAAGGCCCAGAAACATGACCTCAGTTCAGTCGGGATCTGAGACCACCCCTCTCGCCCCTGGTTTGGCCTCAGCACCCCACCTGTCTCTGGTAGGTCAGGCCCACACCTGTTCTCCCTTGGCCCCAGAGCCCTCTAGTCCTCCTCTTCTCCCTGGAAGGGGGACCAAGGGAACCACCCGCAACGAACACCCCCACCACGAGCTGGGCACTGCACTGGCTCACCCCCTTCCTCTGTCCCACCCTGGGGCGATCCTGGGATCAGAGATCCCTTATTACCCTACAGGGAAAAAAAGCAAGGTCTAGAGAGACCAAGCCACATACAAACAGACAAACACGCCCTGGGGCAGCCTCATGCTCCTGTAGACACTGGTGTACCTGGAAGGCTGTCTGGCTGTTATAATTGCGGACATCCTTATTGGCTCCACGGAAAAGCAGGACGCGGGCACAGCTCTCCTGTGGGAGGGTCGGAGTAGGGGTTGCGACTGGGCGACAGCACATGCGCACACAGGAGTGCAGGGCACACGTACCCACGCCTACATGTTCAGCGCACACATTTGTAGCACAGGGACAAGCAGGTCAGGTGTACACGTGCAGGTCCCACCTGGCCCAGAGGGCCCAGATGCACACAATTCACACCTGGTTGTGCAGAACACACACACATGTGACACGTGTGTGCAGGGAACTGATATACACACACGGAGGCCTACGAGGCCACAGCTCACCGCAGGACACAAAACACGCACTTGTGGCGCGACACACAGGGTCAGACGTGCACACACAGGTAGTCACTGTACAGCATCACCTGTGTGTACACACACGTGTGCACAGGCGCAGGCACACCTGGTTGTAGAGGGCACAGATGTGCAGGGCTGTGTTCCCCGAGGCGTTCTGAGCCCCCATGTTGGCTCCGTAGAACAGCAGGTGCTCCAGGTGCTGCACGTGCCCAAAGCGGCAGGCCTGGGGGAGGGAAGAGGTGCTGCTGGGCCCCTGGACAGAGCCCAAGTCCCAAACCCCAGAGGCAGAGCCAGGGACGCCCCCGCCTTCATGCTCCCTGCCCACCTGGTGGACCTCCTGCCAGCCGTTCTCGTCGGCGGTCCCCAGCCGAGCATGGTCGTGCAGGAGCAGCTCGCAGCAGAGGGCGTCTCCCCCGCCCAGGGCGCTGTGGTACAAGGGCGTCAGGCCACGGCTGTCCTTGTAGTCGGGGGAAGCGCCCAGGTCCAGCAGGGTCTGAGAGCGAGAACCTCAGTATTCATGCCAGGCCAGCCTCCTCCCGCTACTGGGCCGCATGCCCCTCCAGGCCAGGGCTGTGCCCGCACTGACCGTCAAGGCCGCCGCATTCCGCTGGCGCGTGGCACAGTGCACAGCGGTGAGCCCGTCACGGGTGCGGAAGTCCAGGTGAGCACCGCCATTCCTCAGCACCTTCAGCAGGTCTGTGGCATCATCTAGCTGGGCCGCAAGGCTCAGAGGACACTCTGCGTTCAAGGGATAGATGAAGGTTATGGTCCTGGCCATTCCAAGGCCATGCCCTTTCCTTCTCTGCTTCTCACCTCCTGAGTCAGGATCGTGGAAATTGGGGTCCAGCCCCTTGTCCAGCAGGCGTGCCACCTTTTCCGTGTTGTGCAGCTGGACGTATTCCATAAACTTCTTCAGGTTCGCCTGGAACACCCAGCCATCCTGATCAGCCCACACCACGGCCACCATCATCTGACCATCACCCACCTTCCACCAGGGAGCCTCAGATTACCTGTGGGGCATCTACCACCCCACCCCGCCCTCAGTCTGACCTATCAGCCTACATCGTGACCTTGTCACTCCCCTCGTGTCACCCTAAGCCCTGCACTCAAGCTGTGGCCCCGATCCCAGCTCAGCTGGACCCACGTGCTGCTCCAAGCCCTTCCCTGCATCCCAAGCCCAACACAGCTGTCAGCCTGAGCCCAGCCAGCCCCTCAACAAGGCCAGGCTGCCCTCACCCACGCCCCTTGAGTGAGTTCCCTACGCCAACCTCAGCCCCTGCCCTGGCTTCTCTCCCTGGCCCTGGTGCCCCAACCTGTCCAGCCGGGAAGAGCCCGAGGCCACATGGGCAGGAGCCAGCCCAGGGCAGCCCACATCCCCATCACTCTCAAGGTAGCCTGTTCCTTATCCAGCCCATTTTCTTCACAAGCTCACCCCATGGCAGACTCCCAACTCCGGGGCCCTCCCCCATCACCAGGTGTCCCCTCCTGTCACGTGACCTTGACTGCCTTTCATTCATACCCCAGTCGTGTGCTAATTTACTCAGCAAAGCCTCACTGAGCTCCTGCTGGTGCTACAGTGCCACGTGCACAAGGCAAGGTGCCCTGGCCAGAGGCCCCAGGCCCTCTAGAAACAACGTGCATCAGAAATAAGACAGGGTGCCATAGGGACAGCTCCACAGGAGGTAGCATCCTCCAGGGGGGGCAGGCAATGAGACAGGAGGAATGCTGCTCATGGCTGAGAGGAAAGACCTCAGCTGTAGCCAGCAGGGTGGGAGGGGGACAGTGTGATGGTGGGGGCCAGCTGGAGCCCAGGCAGGCAGAAACACGGGACTGTGGTAAGGAGCTGAAACGCATCCTAAAAACGAGTGGAACTCACTGAAGGTCAGGAGTCACTGGTGTCCTGTGGGTCACTGGGGACAGTTTTGGAGGAGGGGCAACTACAGGAGGAACCCAGGGTGATAGGTCACACTGGGGCCAGTGACGGAGTCTCTGCCCAGCCACAGAGTCATGGCTACTGACCACCACATGCCCCGGGGTAGCAGAGGAGTCTGGCACGGAGGCTCCAGGATCACAGCGTGGTCACTGGGCCACAGGGGTGAATGTTCAGATCCCTCTCTTAGGCTCCAGAGACTGTCAATGAAGTGTCCAGCAAGCAAATGTCCATTGGCCCAGGGGAGCCTGGGGTGGGAGCTCAGGGAGTCTGCCTGCGGGAAGGGCCGCGGCACCCACCCTGCCCCTCCTACATTCAGAGAAGACAGGGAGGTGCCCCCCAAAGAGCACTTGGGGTCAGACCCTCCTAGCAACAGTATCGAGGAGTAAAGACTCCACAAGTACGCCTAGGGACAGGGCCCCAGAGTCAGAGAGATCTGGGTTCAGCCCCAGCATCACTGGATGCAGAGCTGTAAGTCACTTAACTTCCCTGGGACTCAGTATCTTCATCTGTGAAATGGGATAATAATAGTCCCTCACAGAAGAAACGTAATGAGATGCCTAAAGTGCCCAGCACTGGATGACCACTAAGTGCTGGGCTGCCTGTTCTCCCCACCCCTACCCAGCTCCCCGCAACAACCACATCTGGTGCCTGCTCACTTCTCCCCCACAAAGACACTGTGCCCTATAGCACTCCACCCCTCAACCAGGGGCCCACCAGAGGGGCCAGCCAGAGTCTGATCTGACTAGAACCCATCACCAGACCAACCACCCCAAAGCCATGGTGCCCTGAGTGTGCACCCAGCCCTCTAGCCGTCCCCAACACCCACTCTGGGCCCCTGACGACAAGAGAAAGCAGACTGAGCGAAGGCTGGCAGGACTGACTGGTCAGCCCCAACCAAGATCGGGTGGCGGGGGGGGTCTGGGAACAGGGGGAGGGCCTCAAGAAGGGAGTTTTTAAACAACATTTTTGACACCACAAAACGCAGTTAAGGTTGGCGTGGGTGAACACTGGTCATGGGGGGGGGGCGGTCGGAGGGGGTGTAGAAGGTGACCTTGGAGTCCACTCCCTGTGGCTGCCTCCTTACCTTTGTGTGAAGCTTTGCAAACTGCTTATCATCAATGAGGTTCTGGGCATAAACTCGCCGTTTGTATCGAAACTGCTCAGGTAAAGACAAGGCAGAAAAAGGCATCCATCTGGGCTGAGTGAAAGTATGCACAGAACCGAGTCCTGCCCACTTCTGTGCGGCTAAGGCCCCACGCTGCTCGCCACCCCCATCACAAAACCCCTGCCTGCCAGCCACACAAAGCCATGCACACTACCATAGACACCACCAACACAGAGGTCAGGCGTGATGTATGCCCAGCTGTCCGCCTGCAGTGCCCTTTCTGTCTCATTCCCATCCCCGGGATTCCCTGGAAACCTCAGTCCTCTTCCAAGACCAGGTTCCAGGCTGACCTTCCGAGACATCCCGTCTCTGGGAAGAACTGTCCCTACTTGCCTGGGCCACCACGGAGGCCAAGCCGGCTCTGAGCTCTGCCACCGTAATTCTTGCTTCAGTGCTCATTGCACTTGCCACCCCCACCTCCAAACCGTGGGTCTGGGTCCCTTTGCTCACAGGGCGCTCAACAGCGTTTACACCGTGGACGGGTGAGCAAACGAGGAAGCTTAGGTCGCCCTTCGGACAACTTCACGGGCGCGGAGGGGGAGACGCTGACACCGACGTGCACACAGACCACGGCTGGCTTACTCCACACAGCGCTCCGGGCACTCACGCCTGCTCACACCCCATCGCACGTGCCGCTGACCGCACGCACGGCACGCGGCTCACACCTCACGCGCCAGACACACAACTCAACCCCCCCGCCCGCCGCTTCCACACTAACTCCCCGCGTCCGTGCCCCTCGCTGCCGCGCCCTCCGCCGCTCCCTTCCCGGAGCTCGGAGCTCTCAGCCCGCCCCCGGCCGCGCCCCCGGCCGCCGCTCACCTCCAGGTAGGGCAGGGGCGTGTCCAGGTTGGGCGGGTATTCCTGCAGGAGCCGCTCCTCGTCCAGGAACTTGCCCGCGCGGCCCCGGGAGGGCGGCTGAAAGAGCCCATAGTTGAGCGCGTCCTGGAGGCTGTGGTTGAGGGCGCAGAGCACGCGCTGCTTGGCTGCCCACACTGGCGCGGCCGGGTCCAGGCGCAGGCACTTCTGCGGCGGAGCGGGACCGTGAGCGCCGATCGGCCCCGCGCGGCGCTGAGTACTGAGTCCCCGGGCCCCGCGCGCCCAGGCCGCGGACCCCGAGCCTCCGCGCCCCGCCGGCTAGGCCTCGCCCCGAGGGCGGTGCTTCCCCGGGCCCCGCCCCCGCCCTGGAGGTGGGGAGGGTCCCGGCGGAGGTGGTGGGGGAGGGGTGAGTAGCGGCGGGCCTGGGGTCTCCCGCGCAGGGCTCCGAGCGCGCGGGTGGGGGGCTGGGAGAGGAGGGCGGGGGTGCCGCTGGGATCCGGGCGGCGAGGCTCACCGTCTGCTGAAGGTCCGGGATGCCGACGCGCACGATCACGGCGCTGGCCCCGGGGCCGTCCATCCCCGCGCCCCGGCCGTGGCCGCTCGCGGCCGGGAGCTGGGCGCCCCGGGGCTCCTCGCGGCGCCCCGGCCCCCCCTGCCCCCCCACCGGAGCCCCGTCGGCCGCGCTGCGCGGGAGGGGGCCGGGGGGGGCCGGGGCCGGCACGGGGGACAGCGGCGCCGAGGGCTCCGCAGGGGCGGCGGCGGCGGCGGCGGCGGCGCGGCTCAGCTGCATCGGCCCCGGCTCCGCTCGGCGCCTGCCTTCCCCGGGGGCGGGGGCGGCGGGGGGAGGGGGCCTGAGCGGCGAGGGAAGCGGGGGTGGCAAGGGGGCTGCGCCGGAGGCGGGGGCCGGGAGGGCTCAGAGCCAGCCGAGGGCGAGGGGGACTTTGCGGGGTCGCGGGGTGAGGGGTGGGGTTGGTGCTAAGGGCGAGGGCCGCACTGCAAGGCGGGGGCCTAGGGGCTGCGCCGGGGGTGTGGGGAGTCCTAGGCCTCAGTGTGGGGAGAGTGGCTGAGCAGCAAGGGCCGCGCCGCCGTTCGGCTGCGGAAGAGCATCTGTGGCCCACAGGGGAAGATGCGGCGAGGAGGGGGTCTTGGACCTGGCGTGGAGGCCGCCTTGGGCACAGGGACAAGAGGCAGGGCAGGAAGGGGAGACAAAAACAGGAAAATTAATTTCCGGGGGTGGCAGCTTCTCTTACCACCCTACCGACCTCCCCTCCCCACCCCACTCAAGCCCCGGAGGAGATGACAGGGACCAACACTGCCCCAGTCCTGGGGTGGGACGGTGGGGACCTCGGAGCCCTGGAGGGGCCCGGACTTCTCCCACAGCCAGAACCAAGTAACCTCACAACTTAACCCTTAGGACCACGCCGAGCAGTGTGCCGCGCGGCTCCCGGCTCCCCCACCCCTGGCCGAGGCTGGGGAGTTAACTCCGGACTCTGAGGCCCGCCTCTTCTGCCCCCCTCCTCAGGTCCCCTGGTCCGCCTAGCTCCAACGCCTGTCACGCCCTCCCAGTCACCTTAGCGACGACAAGATGGGGGCGCGACCTGAGAGGAAGGGCTTAGGGGAGGGGGCGCCACTAGCCTCCACCTGCAACCGGGGAGTGAATTTTAGTTTCACGCGTTGTCGTGGCAACGCGGGAGGGGGTGATGAGTAGGCGGAGGAAAGGGGAGCGCAGTAAAGAAACTAGCTCAGGCGACACCGCCCCAATGGAGCTGGCCAGGTCCCACCAACACCCATCAGCCTCACAGGACTACTCCAGTGCTGGGAAACCCTGTGCCCCCAAGGTCCCTAAAATCGAAGAGCGGCCCCTTAACGTTGAAATAGCCCTGATTTCCGGAGAAACATCTCCTGACTCCCCCAACACGCCTGACTCCTCCCCAGAAACAGGCCCTGACCCCCGCAGCCGCTCACCCTCGCACAAGACACCCTGGCCGACCTTCACAGAACACCCCAGCATGAGGACACCTTCGGTCCCTGGCAGAAGACAGCCCAGCCTCACCTACCTTCTCCAAGAGCAGCCCTGGGTCCCCTGAGCCTCCCGGCAATAAACTTGAATGAACCTGCTCCCCCCGACACACACACACACAGAAAGCCTCCCTACCCCTCCCCATGACAACCTGGAAGCAGCCTTACCCCACAGGGACCAGCGCTTGACACCACCCCAAGAACAGCCTCCTCCCCGCAATACCCACCCCTCGCCCCCCCAAAAAACAGCCTCTGGTCACCCCAGAGCGTGGCCCTCTTCCCCAGGACCAGCCGTGACCCCTGAGGGAAACCGGGCTCTCTCCCTGCCCAGCCGGCCCCCATTCAGGAAAAATCTCTGCCTCCCAGGATTTCACTGACCCCACAGAGCCGAGTCTCCAGCGCTGGCTGTGGTCTGGGCCCGCTTTCTTCCCGAGCCTGGGCGGACCCTGCCTGCCTAGAAATGTGGCCCCAGGATGTCCAGGCTCTTCCCAAGGCCACTGGCCTGGCCTGAGTGGGGGAGCTGAGGGTCCCCAGGGGCTGGAGCAGGATGGGAGGGGTAGGGGAAGGGGGGAGCAGGAAGGGGCTGTTGGAAGCCCACTTATCTGCAGGAAGCACCTTGGGAAGCACGTGGCCCAGCCCTGGAGAGAGGAAACTAGTGCTTCCCGGCCCCCCTCCTGTCTCCACTGTCTTCCTGCCCCTGTTCTCCCCTCCCTGAGTCACCCAGAGCTGCCCCCACCCACCCCACCCCCGTGTCCCTCATCCCTCCCACTGTGGCAGCTGCAAGGCCGGGCCGTGCTCACCAGAGTCCCCGATTCATGGTGGGACCGAAGGGGGAGGCTCACAACCAGCCACAGAGCAGCCCCAGGCCTCCGTGCTCTCCCTGCAAACCTACCCTTGACCTGGATAGCCAGACGCCCACCTGGCCACCCAGCCTGGACCTCACAGAGGCCCCCCCGGCCTCCCCAGCAACCCACTGTCCTCGGTGAGCCCAGCACCATGAATGCCAAGCTTTCAGGAGAAAACCTCACAGCCTTGCTGATGGCCACGTTCCTGGTCTCCAGGCTCAGGCAGGCCTGCACTGCCAGGGCTGTTTCCACAGAGCACCTGGCGCAAAGGATAGGTACATCATGAATGAATGCCAAACCGGCACCACTCCTCTGGACCCACCACCACCCTGGCAAACGGCAAAAATTCCAATATCCAGAAGCACCTTACCCACACGATGTCCTCCTGTCACTGCAACATGGTGGGTTTACAGAGGAGGAAGCCCAGGGACAAGCTATTTTGTTGAGAATAAAAGACCCCCAGCCTCTTCACCACCTCCCAGCCTCACCCCTCTGCTCTCCTGCCTCTGTCCTTGAAGGTAAGGATTCCCCAGACTCCATGGCCCCTCTGCATCTCCACTCCTTCCATCAGGGCTAAGATTCCAGAATGACCCATGGTTCTCCCATCCCCACTTCTTCCCACCACACACGTTCAGACGCCCAGGGCCTGTGGGAGCTCATGTGGGCAAAGCGTCCAGAACAGCGCCTGGCACAGGGTCAAACCCATCCGTGGGTGAACCCCTGCACACATAGGCCGTCTCACACCCTTGGTGCCCCACACCCTCAAAGTCTTAAGCTCCTCCCCCAGCATGGATGGTCCACCCCCAACTCCTGGCCCTTCCTGGTGAGGCCGTTTGTGTCCCCCTCCCTCACCATGCCATCCCTCCCTCCTTTTACATTCCTGGGGTCACTTCCTCACCCAAACCCTAACCCTCCCCTCCCTCTCACCCCTCGGCCTACAGTGGCCTGGCCCCACAATCCGCCTCTTGCTGAAAACCCCACAGGCCTGCTTTCTCTCCTATCTCCTCTCACCCCCTGGTTTCCTTGACAACTGGGGGTGTGGGGCAGATGAGTGTCCTGCTGTCAGGTGCTCCCCTGGCTGCCCTTGGTCTTCTCTCCCAGTCTGTACTCTTCCTCTGCCCTCCACTCTGATCTGTCCTCCGCAGTACCCTAGTGTCTACCTGCCCTGTAATTCACTTACTTGTTGCTCACTGTTTAGGATCTGTCTTCCCCCCAGAATGTAGGCTCCCTGTGGAGAGGGAGCTTTGCCTGTTTGGTTCACTGCTGTGTCCAAGGCCCTGGTGCTCAGTCGATGCTGAGCATATATTTGCTGAACCTTCATCTACAGACTGTTCATGCCCAACTTTCTTCAGAGCAGACCCTCTCCAACCTCCAGAGCAGATTGTAGGGGCAGAATACCTGAGTGTTCAGTTGACTGTCCGGATCCGGTGTAATTTTTGTGGGTAGGGTTTTGGGGTTTTGTTTGTTTGTTTGTTGTTGTTTTGCTTCTAGTTATTTAACATCTATCAGTATATTTAGATTCTGTTTCATCCTGAGTCTGATTTGTTAAGTTTTATCTCTCTAGGAATACAAATCTATTTCTAAAGAATCAACTTTTCATTCTGTTAATCATCTCTATTTCTATTTTGTTTATTTCTTTCTACTGTTTTGGTTGTTGTTAAGATTCTTTTTTTATTTCTTCAGCTGGGTAGTCAACTCAATTTTTAGTCTTTCTCTTCTCTGACAATGAGTATTTAAGGTTATAAATTTCCAAGTGTGACTTTAGTTATGTCCAGTAAGTCTTGATAAGTAGCATTTTTAATTTCATCTTGTTGATTTTCTAATATCAATTATATTGTTTGCTTTAGGAATTGCTGAAAAATATGCTTACTTAAATTTTCAAATGTATACTAGGTTTTCTTTGGAGGGAGGACTAACCCTTAGCTACTGATTTCTTTTTTTATTGTGTTGTGGTCAGAAGGTGATCCGCATAATGCAGATATATATATATATCTCCATTATATCAAGCTTGTTAATTGTATTATTCAAATATCCTATGTCCTTTCTAATGTTCTGTTTGCTTGATTTATAAGTTACTAAAAGAAGTGGGATAAAATCCCACTTTAGCAGTCTCATCATGAAATTTTGCCAATTTGGGGTTTATATGTCTTTCCAGACTTTGTTTTTAATGCTAACAGATTTAGGATTATTATAGCTTCCTGATAAATTATTCCTGTTATTATTATATGGTACCCTTCTTTATCCCTATGCTTTTTGCCTTAATCTTTTTTTTTTCAATAATTATCCTAGGCACAGCACTTTTCTGTGAGTATTGACCTCATATGTCTTTTCCCCTCATTTTCCTTTTATCCTTTCTACATCTTACATTCCTAGGTGTGCTTGTGGTAAATAGTATGTGTGGCCAGATTTTTATGAAAACCAATCTTACAATTTTCAACTTTTGATGGTGTTTTATTGTGATTATTGATTACTGATATGTTTTCATTGATTTTTACCATCTTATTTTGTGTTGTCGGTTGTTTTTTTGTTTTTGTTTTTCCTCTATGATGCTTTTTTCTCCCTTTGGGCCCTCCGTTTGATTGATCACATTATCTTTATTCCTTTTTCCCTCAACTCCCATTGTTTTGGAAGTCCAGCATTCTCTTTCTTTCATTTTCATAAACACACTTAAATTTTCAGCATGTGGGATTAACAAAGCCTGAAGTTAATTACTGTCTCCAGCCACCTCATGAACTAGTGGGAGTTTAAGATGCTTTAGCTGCAGGTCTTTGTCCACATCGTCCTCACTCCAGTGAGCCTTGAGGCTGCTTCAGGAGTCACATGTCAACCCGCTCTTTACTCACTTTCCTTCTGGCTTGAATTTTCTTCTTCCTGAAAGTAGTGACAAATTTCAGCCTTTGAAATGTCTTATTTCACCCTCATTTTGAGTGATTATTTAGCCACTGTAGAATTCTAAATTGACAAATTATTTTTTTCTCAATACTTGGAAGATTTTTCTCTCTGTGTGCTGTATCCTGAGTAATTTTCCCAATTCTGACTTCCATCTCACTGATTCTGTTTGATTTTAATCTGCTGTTAATCCCATCCATAGGGTTGTTGTTGGTTTTTTCCCCATAGAATTTTAAATTTCGATGACCCTAGGTTTTATTTCTGTAAGCCCTGTTTTGTACATTATCAAATCTGCTTGCTCTTTCTTTATATTGGCTTTTTCTTTTTTATTTAATGCAATTTTTATTTAATACAATTTTTAGATTTCTTTTGTCTTTAATTATTTTAAAAACATTTATTTTAAAATTCTAGTCAGTAATTCCCTTATGTGAAATTTTTGGTGGTCTAATCCTGTTTGCAGTGTCCTCCGACTCACTCACTGTAGGGGGACTGTAGGTTCTTTCTGTGACAGTTTTGTGACTTGGGGTTACAAACTCAGCAGGGCCTGTATTTATGTGGAAATCCTGGGCAGCCTAGATGTGTCCCTCAGAGGAGTACGACTAGCCCAGGACTTGTTTTATGTTAATTTCTTGGCTTGGTGGTCCTGGGGACTACAAAGAGAAATACAGTTCAGACTCCAAAATTGTTGGGGACAGGCAGTGGTTACAACTTCATAGGGAGACTTCTCCACAGCGAGATCACCACAAAGCTTTATGAAAATTGCTTAAATAAAAGAGAAATATACAATAAGAATTATGAAAATAGATTACTCACCAGGTTTTTGAGCACTACATGTCATCCTAAGTGTATGACACATATTAACTCATTCAGTCATCACAAAATCACTAAGCAAGCCCATTATTGTCCCCATGTAACAGGTGAGGAAACAAAGCAAACTAGAAGTAACTTAACTTGTCCAGAATCACATGTGGCTCATCAGTGGAGAAACCAGGATTTGAAACACATCAGTGGGAATGTGACCCAAGCAAGACCAATGAGAATCCTGCCCTGGAGTCTTACCCTTGTAACTAAGGGAAGAAACCCCTTTTCTACTCTTGGGATTCACAGGAGAGATGTAGCTCGGCAATTGCTAGTGACTGAGATTCCAGCCTTGGGAAGAAAGCAACCCTGCAAGGAATATAGATACAGGAGACGAGGACGGTTCTGAAGGAGCTTGAGCCCCCAGACTTAGTCCCTGAAATCTGCTTTTCTTGCCTTTGGTTTCAAGAGCCAAGGGTCCCTAGAAGGGGCTTTCCCTTCTAGGATGAAAATCCATGGATAAGAGAGGCTGAAGGGCTGGCCCTAGGGCAAGGGCCTCGACTGGAATCCCAGCTCAGCCATGAGATACCCAGTGGCCTGAGAAAGCCTCCTGGCTTCCCTCTGTCTCCCTGTGAGCTCTGGTACGTTGAGTACAATGGTAGGAATTACTTCATTCCCTCCCTCATTCAGGCCACATACCAAAAACCTGCCTTTGGGCTGACAAGGTGGCTCCTGTCCCCCTGGGCTGTTGTGCAGGTTAGATGAGGTCCATGGATGTGACATGCTCACCATGTGCCTGGTACATAGTGAACACATTTTTGGTATAATCATAAAGCTAGTTCAGATTTGGTTTCTGTCATCTCAACCAAAGGAGTGCATTCTAATGCACATTCTTCGTGTAGAGTGGCAAAACTTAGAGCCGTGAGAAGGGATGGCTGATCTTTGTTGTAAATTCTTAGAAAGAGCATTAGACTTAAAATATTATTTTAACAGTGAAATTAAGCGTGAGAAATATATGCCTAGTTAATTTCACACTTAGGATTCTACTTACCCTTTGGTTCAAGACTCTGAGTTTTGCCTACATGTTTACCTCTTCTTCCCAAAGGTCACTGACAATTTAAGAACTATGTGAGGTTTTTTTTTAATTATTATGGTAAATAATACATAACATAAAATTTACCATCTTAACCATTTTAAGTGTATAATACAGTAGTGTTAAAAGGAACAATATATTTTTTTAAATAATAAGTCCATCCTAGTGTTAAAAGACAGACACATGGATTGTGAATAAAATCTGTGCAGACATGATACAGACGGATCAGAAGATGGAAAAGCTAACAAGAGCTGAAGAGTCGGCTGCACAGCCCTAATGTCACAGCGACTTCTGGGGAAGGGGCCAGCTGGGCACAGTGGGACCATGCTGGAGTGGGGTGGGATCAGCTGACTCCAGGTGCAGGGCACAGAACTGCTCCCTGAGTATAGTGGGCGGGGGACTGGAGAGACCCCTGGGCCAGAAGAGAAGTGGGGCTGTTATTGCAGGGAGGGAGGGGCTTAACTTTTTATGAAAGGTAATTCCTAGCCCCTCCTTCTCAACTTTCTGAATGACAGGGGATCCCCAGCCTACTTTCTGCCAGAGTCCCCTTGCACTCACATGTCCCCACCCACCATCTTGAAGGGAAGCCCTCCTAGGGATAAATCCCACTCAGTTCATTCTTTTTGTTCTGAGCAGTATTCCATTTTGTGAAAATACCACGTTGATATGCGTATTTAGGTTGATTCTAGTTTGGGACAATTACGAATAAAACTGCTGTGAATATTCTTGCTAACTTTTTGTCTTGTTTTGTTTTGTTTTGTTTCTTGCTAACTTTTAAAGAAACTGGCAAGCAGTTTTCCAGAATGATAGTACCATTTTACATTCCAGCTTTTCCCATCTCCTCCACATCCTTGCTAACACTTGATATTTCCTGTCTTTTTAATTTTTAGCCATTCTAATGGATGTATAGTGGATCTCCTTGTGTGATTAAATTTGCATTTCTCTGATGACTAATGATATTGAGCCTCTTTTCATATGCTTATTAGCCATTCACATGTCTTTTGTGAAGTGTCCATTCAAGTCCAGTGACCATTTTTTTTTTAAATGTGTAGATTACCTAATTGAAATTTTGAAGCTCTTTATATATTGTGGGAACAAATTTTTTGTAAGATACGTGTATTGCAAAAGTTCTCTAATTTTGTAGCTTCCTTTCACTTTCATAGTAGTTTCCTTCAAAGAGCAGAAGTTTTTTATTATTATAGAGTGAGCTTATCTTTTTTCTTCTATCATTTATATTCTGTGTCCTATCCAAGAAACCTTTGCCTCCTGCAAGATCATAAAATTTTCTCCTGTGTTTTCAATGAGAAGTTGTAGTTTTAACTTTTGATTTAGTTCTATGATTAATTTCAAGTTAATTTTTATTTGTGGTGTCAAGAAAAGGTTGATGTTTGTATTTTCCCTTTTGGGGTGTCCAGTTGTTTCATTCCATTTTTAAATTATTTTAAAATATTTTTATTTACATTGTTTTGCAACCATCACCACTATGTCCAGAACTTTTTCATCATGCCGTATGGAAACTCTGTGCCCATTAAGTAGTAATGCTCCATTCCCCTCCCCCAGCCCCCATAACCACTTTTCTACTTTCTGTCTCCACCACTATTTTAGGGACCTCTCAACACCATTTTTGAAGACTTTCCTTTCCCACTGAATTGCCTTTGCACTTTCTTTACTTTTCCTTTAATCTATATTTATAAATTTTTTAAATTTATTTATTTTATTATTATTATTTTTTTGGCCGCATTGTGTCTTCGTTGCTGCACGCAGGCTTTCTCTAGTTGCAGTTAGCGGGGGCTACTCTTGGTAGTGGTGCGTGGGCTTCTCACTGTGGTGGCTTCTCATGTTGCGGAGCACGGGCTCTGGGAGTGCGGGCTTCAGTAGTTGTGGCACGCGGGCTCAATATTTGTGGCTAACAGGCTCTAGAGGGCAGGCTCAGTAGTTGTGGCGCACGGACTTAGTTGCTCTGCAGCATGTGAGATCTTCCTGGACCAGGGCTCGAACCCGTATCCCCTGAATTGGCAGGCGGATTCTTAACCACTGTGCCACCAGGGAAGCCCTAATCTATATTTATATACTTTCTCCAATACCACACTATCTTAATTTCTATAACTCTATACTAAGTCTTGAAATCAGATAGTGTAAGTCCTACAACTTCATTCTTTTTTAATTTTGTTGGCTATTCTCGGTCATTTTCATTTCTATGTTTTAGAAGTTTTAGAATCAGCTTGGCAATTTCTACAAAAATTAAAAGCCACCTGGGAATTTAATTGGGTATTGCATTGAGTCTATAAATATATTTAGAGAAAATGGACATCTTAACAATATTGAATCTTCTAATGTTTGAACATGGTATGTCCCCCATTTATTTTGTTTTCCTCAGGTATCTCAGCCAGGCTTAGTAGTTTTCAGGGTTGCATTCTTAAACATTTTGTTAAATTTTCTCCTAAGAATTTCATTATTTCACATTATTACAAATGAAATTTTTTAATTTCATGCTGTAATTGTTTGTTGCTAGTATATAAAAATACAACTGATTTTTGTAGGTAAAATTTGTAGCTTATAACCTTGTTAAATTCACTTTATTTTATAGTATTTTTGTAGATTCCTTAGGATTTTCTACATAAATAGTCAGCAAATAGCAAAATACTTCCTTATTTTGAATGTTTATGCCTTTCATTTATTTTCCTTGCCTTGTGCAATGACCACCAGTACAGTGTCGTACAGAAGTGATAAGAGCAGGCATTCTTGCTTTGCTCTCAATCATCAGTAGAAAATGTTTGCTATTTCACCATGAACTATGTTATCTGAAGGTTTTTTTATAGATACCCTTTATCAGATTTAGAAAATTACCTTGTAGTCCTTGTCTGTAGAGAGTTTTTCATTATGAACAGATAGCTGACCCACTTAAGGAACATTTTGATACCTTACCCAATAACTGCTTACATCCTATTGGCCAGAACTGGGTCTGACTGCAAGTGAGGCTAGAAAATGTTCTTTCTTAGGTGAACACATTACTGCCTCCTAGAAAACCAGGGCTCTGTTAATAAGGAAGAAGGCATGATGGATATCAGAATAGGCAACTAGCAAGATGCCACTGTGGGTATACAATTCTAGATTAACAGTTATTGACATGCCACATTTTAAACTTACTATTCTATTGTCATCTTGTTGCCATTAAAATAAATATTGTTTTGAATTGTTATTCTTTCCGTAGGTAATTTGTTCTCTCTGGCTATTTTTCAGACCCTGTTGTCTTTAATATTATTCAATTTCAGTATGATGTGCCTAGGTGTTCTTTTAGTTTTATTTATCCAGTTTGCAATTTATTGTGATTCCTGAATCTGAGGAGTTATGTCTTTCATCAAATCTGAAAATTCTCTGCTATTATCTTTTGTAATATTGTATCTCCTCAGTATCTTCTTTAAAAAATATGTTAGACCTCATGTATGAACGTTGAAAACATGTGAAGGGAAATAAGCCATTCACAAAGGGCAAACGTTATATGACTCTACTGATATGAGGTTCCTAGAATAGGCAAATTCATAGAGACAGAAAGCAGAATAGAGGTTACAAGGGGCTGGGGAAAGGAGAGAATAGATAGTATTGTTAATGGGGACAGAGTTTCTCTTTGAGATAATGAACAAGTTCTGGAAATGAATAGTGGTGATGGTTCTACAACATTGTGAATATATTTTGTTAAATTATAAATTGTGAAAAAATTTTAAAGATTGAAAGTTTTAATATATATTAGACCTTCTCACTGTAACTTCTATAAAATGGTCTCATCTCCCAGTCTATTTTGTATTCAGTCTACCATCTTCTAGTTCAATAATTCTCAGCTGTGTCTAGTCTGCTATTAACCTTCCCATTGAAATTTCAATTATTATATTTTTCATTTCTAAAGTTATATTTCATTTGTTTTAAAATCTATCAGATTCTTTCTTTCCTTTAAGATTCTTTCTTTTCCTTTATCCTTTTTTTATGATGCTTTCTAACAGTTTCTCATTCCTTGTTCAGGTTTTCAACTGCATCTTTTACCTCTGAGGCCATCCTTACGTGTTTTGTGGTTTTTGGATTGTGATCTCATGTTTGGTTGATCTAAACTGTGGTAAGCTGGAGGGACTGAACTCCTCCAGAGGTGATTTGCATTTGCACCTGCTAGGTGCCTCAATGCTGCCAACATATAACCACTTCAACTCAATTCTAAACCACCCAGGTAGGGAATTCCCTTGTGGTCCAGTGGTTAGGACTCCACACTTCCACTGCTGGGGGTGCAGGTTCGATCCCTGGTCAGGGAACTAAGATCCTGCAAGCTGTGCAGTGACCAAAAAAACCCCATCCAGTATATATTTAAAACCCACACCCATTTGAAGGTAAAAGTCTGTACTTATGAATTCTGAAGGGAGATTTGATTTCTGTCTTGTGGTGAGTTTGTCACAAAATTTCTCATTTCTCTTTCCTGGAAAGGAGAATTTTTTTCCTAGCCTTTGTAACCTTTTACTGAAATTACAGGTCTTTAATAATCCTGACTTTATGTGGGTATCAAAATACCAACTTCTTATATTGTGTGGGCCCACATCCCTTTCTCTTGCCTTCTATGCAGCCATTAAAACCCAGAGCTTTAAGTTCCTGGTATTGAGAATGTCCCTGATATCACACTTGCTTACCTTGTTGCTTTTAGTTTCTACTTACTATATTTTACTCAGCATTTTCAGTGTTTTACAATAGAGGGGTTTTAGGTTATATTGTTGGAAATCTGTTTTTCTTATTCAGCCACAGCAGTCAGCACATAGAAGTGTTTAACGATTGTTTGCTGGTCAGATATTAAATGAATCAATAAATGAACAGAAAGACATCCTGCATTTTATTTTACTTTTTAAAAATAAATTTATTTATTTATTTTTGGCTGCACTGGGTCTTCGTTGCTGCACGCAGGCCTTCTCTAGTTGTGGCGAGAGGGGGCTACTCTTCATTGCGGTGTGCAGGCTTCTCATTGTGGTGACTTCTCTTGTTGTGGAGCACAGGCTCTAGGCACACAGGCTTCAGTAGTTGTGGCACGTGAGCTCAGTAGTTGTGGCTTGCGGGCTCTAGAGCGCAGGCTCAGTAGTTGTGGCGCACGGGCTTAGTTGCTCTGCGGCATGTGGGATCTTCCTGGACCAGGGCTCGAACTCGTGTCCCCTGCATTGGCAGGCGGATTCTTAACCACTGCGCCACCAGGGAAGTCCAACATCCTGCATTTTAAAATGTTTATTACACACACACCCACACACAACAAAGTATGAGGGTAAGGCACTAGGAATACAGCAGTGATCAAATGGGTCCCTCCTGGCCAACCACATCCTCTCATTCACTGAGAACTTCAGCACCCTGATGACAGGTCTTCTCACTCCAAGTTCTGACATCCTCCGTGTCTCTCCAAGTGATCCCTCACACCATGGCCTCCCAGGTCCTCCACCTCTCATCTCACTGACTGTAAAAGCTAGGGTTTAGGTGTAGATTATAGACCCACGTGCGGCTAGTTTGAGCAGAAAGGTATTTAATGCATGGAATTAGTGTCTACAACGTCATTGGAAGTCCTGAAAGCAGCGCTTACCCTGAGCTGCTAGAAATATACTCTCCTCCAACAATACCACAGAACCAGTCCCCTGGGGATTTGTTCTTTTTTGCCACAGTCAGCAAACTGAGGTGTCAGAAAGCTGATATTCCAACTGCTGGCTCCAAGAGACCACACCTCGGAGTCTGTATTCCCCAGCCCCTTTCGCATCTAGGTAAGGCCACGTCACAGAGTTCTGGAATTGGTTTGGGTAGAAATGATGTGCGCCACTCCTAGGCCTAACCCGTAAATACCTCCTGCTTATCCTGCATGCTCTCTGTTCACTCTTCTGCTGGCTGAATGTAGGCATCTAGGATGACCTTAAATCCACATGTCAAAAACGGCAGCACTTCCTTCAGCATGGACCCCTAAATGTCCACATGGAGCAGAGACTCACCCACCCCCATTCCTGCCTATGTTGCAAACTGGACTTTCTGTGAGCAAGAAATAAATGTCTATTGTATTGAGTCACTGAGATTTGGGGGTTTATCTGTTAAAGTAGCTGGTGTTTCCTCAACTGATATAGGAGACTCCACTGAGCTTTCCACCTTCAGAGTTCTTGTCTAGATCAGCAGGTAGAGTTGCACTGGCCAGCTGCTCAATATATCTGTTTGAATAATATGCTTGAGAACCAGGGAGATTAATACAAAATAAATTCACATAACCACTGTATCCATTGTGGGATGGACAGTGGCCCCAAATGCATGACTTGTCTGACTTCCAAAGCCCAGCTCTCATCAGTGGACTGTGGGGGCATCAGAATGTCCAAAAAGTGGGGCTTCCCTGGTGGGGCAGTGGTTGAGAGTCCGCCTGCCGATGCAGGGGACATGGGTTCGTGCCCCGGTCCGGGAAGATCCCACATGCTGCGGAGCAGCTGGGCCCGTGAGCCATGGCCGCTGAGCCTGCGCGTCTAGAGCCTGTGCTCCGCAACGGGAGAGGCCACGACAGTGAGAGGCCTGCGTGCCGCAAAAAACAAAAAGAAAAGAAAAGAAAAAGAATGTCTAAGAAGTGACATTCGCTCAGAGCCAGTGCCCAACAACCCCTCAGAGCCTGAGGTGTCCCTTCCCCTAGTGCATGGCCATCCTGGCCAAAGGCCATAACTCCTTGCAGCGGAGGCCAGGGAAAAGCCTTAGTACAGCCCTGGGTGTTTCTGCCAGGTCTTTCCCTCTGGCAGAGGGCTCCAGGTCTGTGAGTGACTCATGTCCAGGAACTGGAAGAGGAGCTGCATTGTGAGTCAAGTCTGGGCCATGTTCCCGAGACCCAGGGTCTTTCCACCACCAGCCCCGCCTCCACTAGTGCTGCCCTCTGTTTTTGTCCTGGAGGGTAACTCCACTGGCCAGTGAGCCAAAAATCTCTGAGGCCACACCATTCTGCCTGACCATGATGGTGACAATACCTGCCTGGCCATGTGGCTTCTGCCACCCTAGCATCTTTTCATCCCGTTTCATTTCTGTCCCACAGTGGCCAGCTCCTCAGAGCCTTGCAAGGGTGTTGCTACTTCCCTTCCTTACTCCAAAGTCCACCTCAATGTCTCAATGAGAGCATCCTCCAGGCCCTCACAGAGGACAGTTAGGGGACAACAGAGCAGGTCAAGCACAATACACTCCTATCCCTCTCTGTCTTTGGATGCCTTTTTCTGTATTAAACCAAAGAGTTTCCAGCATCTTGGCTTCATTCACATGGCCTGTCATGAGCACTGGTTTTAACCACAGCACAGTCAACACCATCCTAGCCCCTCAGATCCAGAACCTGTGCTCACTGTCAGTCCTGCCTGACTTAGGATCGTTTTCCTCCAATATCCAGGGGACAGGAATGATGGTTGCTGAGGGCAAAGTGGACGGAGCAGACCCAAAGGAGGAGGTGGAGGCCTGCACAGATGGTCTTCGGTGTCCTGGGTCCCCCACATCCGCCAGTCCCAAGAACCACTGCAGAAGCCCTTCAGGTGGGCCAAGTGTTCTCCATGAAGCGGCTGGCCCACCCCACTTACCCAGGGCAGGCCCAGGAAATGTGAGGCCCTCCCTTGCCCTAGGTGCCGAAGGAGCAGGCACGCACTGCTCACAGGGCCCCTCTCCTAACTGTGGGTGTTAGTTCCAAATTAGCAATGCCCAGAGCCACTTCCGCAGCCTGGCAGGATGCCTCGCACGGGGCTCTGTCCCAAGCTGACCCTCCTGCCGGCTCCCGCAGCAAAGCCAAGAAAGGCTCACATCTCCAAAAGACTCTGGCGCCCGCAGAGCTCGGCTCTGAACAAACACAGCTGGCAGCACATGCGCCCTCCCCCCCACCCAGAGGTCAGGGCTGGGCTGGCTCTGCTGTCCCGTGTGCACACACCAGAACGGCCTCCAGAGACTGCAGGGGAAAGTGCCAGCCATTTGCATAACATTACAACCACAGGCCGGCTCTTCCAGAGAATAAGGGCAGGTCCTCCGCTGCCTGGGGTACTTCCCAGCTTGCAGCAGAGAGGGAAGAAAGTGCTTTTGGTCGATTCCTTTTAAACTCCGATTCACAGCACCAACCAGCTGTGATAGTTCCAATTACAAGTTCAAAGGTTTCTGGGCCACGGAAAAACTTTCTGTCCTGGCCACCCACCCCATACTGCTCCCACGCACCGGCCCAGAAACCACACTGGAATGTGACACCAAGGGGGTGGCTCACCGGAGCCCCTTCCGTTCCCCACGAGGCCAGCAGCAGCCGCAAGCCCAGCCGTGTCCCTGGGAGTCGCTACTCTTCCAATTTTCTCCCCCACGCTGCCTCTCGTCTTGAGCTTTCATCTTTCACCAGCAAAATACCAGCTCCCCAGCCAGGGCTGCAGTGGAAACTGTCTTGGCCCCCACCCCAGTGACCAGAGGCCTTTCAGGGGCCCTGTCCACTCTCCCACTGGCTCCAGGGTCAGTAACCACGGGAAGCCCTCCCCAACCAGCAGCCCGCATCCTGCTCTTCCTGAGGTCCGACCTTGTGGGGGACCCTGAAGCCTGAGAGCTGCCCTGGGAAGGGCTGGGGGTGGGCGACGAATGTCCTAGGGGAGCTGCTGTGCGGAGGCGCTCTGGGGGAGTTACGTGGGGTGTTCAGCTGCACTAAGATACCCACCTAACCACCCCCTAGGGCGTTCTCTTACTTTGAAACAGCTAAACAAACTGCGGACCAAAAAGGTGAAGTCATTCGTCCAAAGCTGTGCAGTGATGGAGCCAGGACCGTCATCTCCGCTTTCGATGGGCCCTTCCCACTGGTGTAACCCGGACGCAGAGCAAACCCCAGACGCCCCTCTACACAGCACACACACGCCCCACCACGCACACCGCACATCACACACACAGACACATCACACACACACACACCCTGACACACAACAGACACACACATGAACGGAGGAGAAAAGATTGGGAAGAAATTTTTATCTCCTGTTTCAAGAAAAACACCAAAAGTAGTGTTGAAGGAAAAGCCAGCAGCCCGCGGGCTCCACGGTTTTTGTTTCGATTCGCTCGTTCCACACTCTCCCGGTTCAGGCCCCTTAAGGAACACACCGCGCGCCGAGCGCGAACGCCGGCAGCCCGCTTGCGAGCACCCCCCCCCCGCCGCCCCGCACCTGGCGCCGACTGCCTCGGGGCGCAAACCGGGTCCGAGCGCGCGCGAACGACCGCGCCGCCCCCGCGCGCAGGACGCCCCCCGCCGCAGGACCGCAACCCCGCCCCAACCCCGGTCGGAAAAGGCCTCGCCACACCCGCCGGGCCTGGCGCCCCCTGCCTGGCCCTGCGCCCCGCCTCTGGGGGAGGGCGCGGAAGTCACGGGGTCAGGGGGCGGGTCGCAGGGCGGGCCGGGGGCGGGACCGGGCCAGGCGGAAGAGCCAGCAGAGGGCACTGCTGCCCACTGTTCCGCGTTCGTCCCTCCTCGGCCGTGAATTGCGTTCGTCCCGCTTCGCGGGCCCCCGCGGGTCAGTGTCCTGGGACTTCTGCCCCTGATCACGAGCCTGGGCCGGGACCTTTACGTGAAGAGGGTCAGATCTCCGCCTAAGAATCTAAAGGTGTCCTGGCACTTGAGGGTCTCCAGGGAGTTAGATCCCAGGCTACGGGCTCCTGTGTTCTGTTGAGGTCAAGGGTCTCAGGGTGCGGAGTTCGCTGGGACTTCAGGAAAGGAGTTGTCTCAGGCGGGGGAGTATTTGTGTCTGGGGTCTCAGGGGAGGGTAGTGCCTAGGTCTGAGGTCTCAGGGGAGGGTAGTGCCTGGGTCTGAGGTCTCAGAAGTTAGTGCCTGGGTCTGGGGTATCAGGGGAGGGTAATGCCTTGGGTCTGGGGTTTGGGGATAGAGCTTTCTGGAACCAGTTTGCCTTCTCTCCCAAGGGTCCCTTGTTACAGGCCTGTCTGCCGTGTGCCATGCTGGCTCTGTGGACCCTCGCTGTGGCCTTGGCTGCTGGCCTGGCTGCTACCAGCCCACCTAACATTCTGCTGGTCTTTGCTGATGACCTGGGCTATGGGGACCTGGGCTCCTATGGACATCCCAGTTCCACCACCCCCAATCTGGACCAGCTGGCCTCAGGGGGTCTGCGGTTCACGGACTTCTACGTGCCTGTGTCTCTGTGCACACCCTCCCGGTGAGCAAGGAGACCGGGAGCCCTCACCCCAGATGCCCACCCCTGCCCATCCAGTTCCTCCCAGATTCACTCTGGGTTGCAGAGGGAGCAAGAGGGTCTCTATGTCTCTATGGAGCAGTTCGTGTCTCTTTGTTTTTGTCCTCTCTCTTCCCTTCTCCTTCTGTTCGTCTCAGTCACTTTTGCTCTGTCTCACGGACTCTGACTTGTCCTATAGGGCTGCCCTCCTGACCGGCCGACTCCCAGTTCGGATGGGGCTATACCCTGGCGTTCTGGAGCCCAGCTCCCGAGGGGGCCTGCCCCTGGAGGAGGTGACCCTGGCTGAGGTCCTGGCTGCCCGAGGCTACCTCACAGGGATAGCTGGCAAATGGCACCTTGGGGTAGGGCCTGAGGGGGCCTTTCTGCCCCCCCACCATGGCTTCCATCGATTCCTGGGCATCCCATACTCCCATGACCAGGTAGGAACCACAGAGGTCCTTCCCCTTGACCCTACAGCCCCAGCCCACAGCCCAGACCTCTGAAGGAGCTGCTCCCCCAGGGCCCTTGCCAGAACCTGACCTGCTTCCCGCCGGCCACCCCCTGTGATGGCGGCTGTGACCAGGGCCTGGTCCCTGTCCCTCTGTTGGCCAACCTATCGGTGGAGGCACAGCCCCCTTGGCTTCCTGGACTTGAGGCCCGCTACGTGGCCTTCGCCCGTGACCTCATGGCTGATGCCCAGCGCCAGGGCCGCCCGTTCTTCCTGTACTACGCCTCCCACGTGAGTGATCGTGGCCCCCCCCAGCCCAGGGCTGCCCGTGACCCCTACCTGCTGCTAACTCCAGTCTCCATCCCCAGCACACCCACTATCCACAGTTCAGTGGGCAGAGCTTTTCGGGGCGCTCAGGCCGAGGGCCGTTTGGGGACTCCCTGATGGAGCTGGATGCGGCTGTGGGGGCCCTGATGACGGCTGTGGCGGACCTGGGGCTGCTCGGAGAGACACTGGTCTTCTTCACTGCAGACAACGGGTACTCTGGCAGGGGGCAGAGGATGCTGGTCGATCCCTCACAGGGCCCTGGGATCTTCCCATCTTGACTGCTGGCCGAGGACGTAGTGGGATAAGGGAGTCTCGGGAGATGCTGGCCATATGTGGTGACACCAGGTGCATGTGTGTGGGAGGCTTGGGGGCCACGAGTAGGACAGGGAGCAGACAGGCACATGCTGGCCGTTTCTGGACAAAATGTGTAACTTAGAAGTCTGGGGCTGGGGTCACTGGGGCAGGCCAGAGACCCTGGGCCCCTCATCGCAGATAACCTCTCGTGTGTTCCAGACCTGAGACGATGCGGATGTCCCATGGCGGCTGCTCTGGCCTCCTGCGATGCGGAAAGGGAACCACTTTCGAGGGGGGCGTCCGAGAGCCTGCCTTGGCCTTCTGGCCAGGCCACATTGCTCCCGGTCAGTCTTCAGGCCTTCTCCTCCTGGACTCTTGGCCCCATCTCCCCAACCCTGATCACAAATGGAGTGACTGTACAGCCCTCTACCCACAGGTGTGACCCACGAGCTAGCCAGCTCCCTGGACCTACTGCCCACCTTGGCAGCCTTGGCAGGGGCCCCACTGCCCAATGTCACCTTGGATGGCGTTGACCTCAGCCCCCTGCTGCTGGGCACAGGCAAGGTAGGGCCCGTGACCTCATGACCCCAGCTCCCCCAACCCCTGCCGGGCCCCCCCAACTTACCCTCCCCGGGAGTGAGTATGGGCAGCAACTGAAGTCCCTGGGACCAGCCAGACCCTCTGTTGAGCAGTGTCCAAGTGGTGCCACCCCTGGGGCTCTCAGGTGGGCAGGGAGCCACTGCACATCCAGGGCCCAACGCAGAGCTGAGGCTCTGGGTATGTGCAGACCCCTGACTTTGCCCCCAGAGCCCCCGGCAGACCCTCTTCTTCTACCCGGCCTACCCAGACGAGGTCCGAGGGGTCTTTGCTGTGCGAAGCGGAAAGTACAAGGCACACTTCTTCACCCAGGGTAACTTCCTCTCCCCCAGCCCTGCCCACCCCTCGTAGCCCCAGAGCCTACACCCCCCCTTGCCCTGTACACAGTTGTGCCCCCCTCCCCAGGCTCTGTCCACAGTGACACCACTGCGGACCCTGCCTGCCATGCCTCTAGTCCTCTGACTGCCCATGAGCCCCCACTGCTCTTTGACCTGTCTGAGGACCCTGGTGAGAACTACAACCTTCTGGGGGGTGTGGCTGAGGTCGCCCCAGAGGCGCTGCAGGCGCTGAAGCAACTTCAGCTGCTCAAGGCCCAGTTTGATGCTGCCGTGACCTTCAGCCCCAGCCAGATAGCCCGGGGCGAGGACCCTGCCCTGCAGGTCTGCTGTCAGCCCAGCTGCACCCCCAGGCCATCCTGCTGCCACTGCCCTGAGCTCCAGCCCTGAGAGCATAGGCGGAGGCCAGCCCCACGCCCCTCGCCCCACCCAGGCATGTGATGGTTCATTGCTGTGCTGTGGGTGTGTAGAGGTGGTTTGTACCTGAGAATGCTAACACCAGCTGACACTTGTAGGTGAGATAATTCACATGATCCTTGTGATAGCCCTGAGCTACGTGTTCTGCCCATTATAAATGAGGAACCTGAGGTGTGGAGAGGTCCAGCAACTTGTCTGAGGTCACCCAGCCAGTGAGAGGTTGGCTCCGGAAGCTGCCCCCCTCCCCCTGGTGATTGCTTTTGTCAGTGCAGACAAGCGTGGTGGTGAGTGTGGGCACACCTCTTCACAGGGGCAACACTAGGTGCTTTTATGTGCCGGGACGGGGTGAGGAGGGGGCGAGGGCTTGGCGGACAGCAGACCCCGAAGACGCGGAGTGCCCATAAGAGTCAGGTTTTCCCCGGGGAAGAAGCACAGGAACTGGACCGCCCTGGCTGTTAGAAACCTGTCTGAAGGAGGGTGAGGGGTTACACGGTCTACGTGATGAAGTGGGCTGGGGAGCCCTGCCAGCTCTGAGGAAGGCACGTCAGCAGCTCCAGAGGCTTCCCTTCGGCCCCCTAATGCCCCTTCCAAAACTCTGCGTTTCCTACCTGCACACACATTTCCAGTCTCCTGGCTTTGCCTCTGCCCCCATGAGAGCCATTCCCCACCGGCAAAGTGATCTCTTAAAAACAAGCAGGTTTGGCTCCATTTGTGCTCAAAACCGCAGGCTTCCTATCATGCTCAGAATAGAACCCAGACTCCTTGGAGTGGCCCACCATGCCCCACCCCACAGCCCTCGTCCGTCAGCCCTGGCAGCTGGCCGGGTTACCCATCATCAGGGCAAGATGCTCATTTTTGACTCTGGCATCTTCTCTGCAGAGGGGCCCCCTGCCTGCCCACCCGCTGGCATCTGCGTGGTGGCATGTAGCCCTCCTGGGGTCCCCTGTGTGCGTACCGATCCAGGGCCACATGCTCCTAGAGCGGCTGTCACACCCCTCATGCTCCCTCAGCATTGGTTGAGTAAGAAGAGTGCTGTCTGGGTGCTCAGGACCCCAAGTGGGTGTCCTGTCCTCATGGTAGACCAAACAGCCATCCCCCTCCTACTAATGGTCCTCGCTTTTTCATTGGTGGGCAGAGGCCCTGTGACTTCTGAGGTACAGGCTCTCCTAGTCCCAGGAGGGTAGTAGCCAGTCTGAGCCAATCACAATCCAGTGATTGGTCCAAGAGAGGCGTGTGACCAAGGGTCCTGGTCAGTGAAAGGTCAGGGGCAGTCTCCTGGAACCCCGGGGTCTTCCGCACCACTCATCCTCCAGGGGTGGTGAGGACAGTGCTGCAGCATCACTGGCCCTGACCAGACATCGTGCACCTGCTAAACGAGTGTCTCCAGCCATGTACCTCCAGAGCTCACAATGTAAGAAAATAAACCAGCCTATTTAAGCCAAGTGCTGCTGGCTTGTCTATTACTTGCAGCTGAAAGTCTTGCTGGAATGACATGTGAACGGGACGTGTAGAGGGCATGTGTATGTGTGCAGGGGTCCTCCTGAGTGAGCCTGTGGTGTCAGATACCGCGTGCTGAGGCCCCTCCTGTGTTCTCCATGTGACTCTCCCATCACTTCTAGTCTGGTTTGGGGGCTGCATGAACCATGCCCCAAATCCTGCTGTATCTTGGAGCTGCCCCCATAGGGCAGTGGTTTCCTTGGGGGCCCCTTCAGCCACTGACGCTGACAAAAGGAGGGCCCACGTGCACGTGTGGTCTGGGCATGCCCACCCCCTGCAGCCTGCAGCTTCTCTCCTAGGGGGCCTGCAGTCACCTCGAGGTGCCTTGGTTTCAGGATGAGAACAGAGAGGAATGGAAGCAGGTGCATCATCTCTGTATCACATCCAAAGATCAAACACTCCAGCAAGAATAAATGAATGCCAGCACCCAGGCATAACCTGCAGGCGCCTTGTCCAGGTCTGCTGCCCAGCTGGGTGGTGAGCATCACTTTATTAGTTCCACAGACCTTTACTTACCACCCAGGGCTGTGCTTAGGGCCGGGGCACAGATCCCCCTGCTCCTGTGGTGCTTAATGTCTAGCAAGGGAGATGAACATCACCCCTGCACACTCAGACCCAGTGGAGTTCAGCGTGGGAGAAACCCAGCTTCCCAGGTTTCGGGGTGTGGGTATTGCCTGGGAACAGCGATCGGGAACCATCAGGTGCTACAGAAGTTCTCTGTCTTGACTGGGGGTGGTGGAAACGTGGTGCACACATATGTGTAATGCACTTGAGCTACACACTTGAGTGTGTAGAGTGCCCTTTATGATGCCATGTATATTTTATACTTCAGTAGAAATAAAATATTAATCGTGATTGTGTCAACTGTATCTCGAGAAAACTGGAAGAAAAAAATTTAACCGTAGTAAATACCACAAAGGAAGAGAGCTTGGTGCCACAAAAGCGCAACTGCGGGGCAGGGCAGGGTGCGGGAAATGATTGAACCAGTTAGGGCTGCTTCCTGGTCCGCTGAGACCTGACAGGTGTTCACCCTCTGAACGCAAGGCTCTCCCCCTCCCCCTCCACTTTTGGTCTCGCTGTGATGCTTTGAGAGCAGAAAAGCTTCTTTCTCATCACTTTAGCTGCTTTAGTGCGATGCGCCCTCTTTGTCGAGGCACCGGTATGCGCACGCGCTCTCCCACGTTCGTGCACACGTGCCCGCACACGGGCCTGCACGCTCGACACAGACATGCACACACTCACGCATATTCATACACACACGCACAGCCCCAAATGCTGTCTGCGATGTCCCTTCCCTGCTGCTGTTGATTTGAAAAGCGGCCCTTTTCCTGTGAGCCTGAGACCATCCACGCCCACCGAGTGGCTTCCTCAGGGAGCCCAGCATCCTCTGGAAGGAGCTACGTGTGTCTGGAAGGAACAGAACATTGTGCTGTGGGTGCTGTGGTTTCCCTCAGAAGGGAAGAAGAGATGCCCGGACACGCCCCTCCTCCCCCCGTGACCTGACTGTGAAGCCCACATCTTACCTGTGGGTGTTGAACTCGACCCTCATCACGGCTGGACACTGCCTGTGGGATGTCTGCAGAGTCCTGCCAGCTCCTTGACCCCAGGCCTGGTGTAGGCAGGGCGGTAACAGAGGGACGAGGGCATCTATTTGTGGCCCCAGCTCCTTGGCCCCTTCGTGTGAAGACCTCCCCTCAGGCGGTCGCAGCCCTGGGGGCAGAGGCGTGCCAGCCTCCAGCACGAGCCGCATCCTCCTCGGTAGCTCCCCACACCCTGGGCCCGAGCTGCCCACGGGCCCTCTGCAGGGCCCCTTTTTGTGCCTTCTTTTCCACCCGGGAGTCCCCAGCACCCTCCCAATAAATTCCCTTTTGGCTAAGTTACCCAGAGTCAGTGTCTATAGGTTGGCTGCAACCACAGAAGAAAATTAACTACTAACCCCACCCTCCTCATCCCAGCAAACGTGGGCCAGTGGTGAGGAATGGGCCGTGGTCCCTGCCATCCAGGGTGACGGCGCTGCCACAGACAGGGTCAGTGTAACGTGCTGAGTGTTTGCAGTGGAGGACGGGCCACTGCCTCCTGGAGACACTGCGGCAGAGCCCTGGGGTCCACCTGTGCCCACCCTGCCCTGTGGCCACAGGGACATGTGCCCTAATAAACAGCATGACCCTCTCCCTTTGCTTCGCCACCCATGACTTGACAAGTCACCCGCCCTGAGACACTTCCTCCTGTGAGGACAGTCCAGTCACTTAAGGGGGGGTGGGGTGGGGGGAGTCCCTGAGGGAGGACGGGGCGAGGTCCTGGTGGCTGGTGGCACTGAGGCTGCTGACTCCTCCCACCTCCCCGTGGGGAGAGCAAGGCTGCAGACACCTCACTGGGTCGTCAGGCTCCTTGCCCGATGACCTCATGCAGAACGCCCCAGGGAAGCACAGGGGCTCCCGCTCTACAGGGTTCCGGTCTGTCTGCGGGCTGAGTGTGGTGAGCCACTTCTTCAGAGGTGGGGCGCCAGGCACCCCCACCCCCAGTCAGGTAGATGCCAGGGGCTGGCCACTCTTGTCTGCTCCAAATCTGCACAAAGGAAATAAGAAACAAAAATAAAGTTGTCCTTTTGTCATCAACCCAGATGATGGCTGAGGCAGCTTTTAGGGCTGCATTGTTTTATCCTCCTCCCTGCAAAGCTGTACTTCACTCACAGGGGAGAGGGCGTGGCACTCGGTGCAGCTGACTTTGGATTATGTGGGTGCTGCCACAGGACAGGAACCAGGACGTGAGACAGGGCCTGTATGCTGGGTGTATGCTAATTCCGTAAAACGTGAGCCAGGTGTGGGGGGCACACTTCGGGAGAGACCCTATGCGTGCATCAACTCCCATCCCACACGCACCTCACACCTTCACACATCCCGCCACACCTGCAGACCAGGTGAGGCCGTCTCAGGGCGGCTGTCTCAGGGATGGGGGGCCTGGTACCGTTGCTCTGCTCAGCACCAAGGCAATGTTCCTTAAAAGTCCCTCTTTGGGGGTGCCATTTACTTCCCCAACACCCTCACCCTTGGTTGGAGGGATACCTTGAGCCCCCTGGGTGGGTTTTACTCTCTGTGCTTCTTTTGGGAATGTCAGGGTGGCTGCTCAGCTTTAAAGGATCTGCAGCCTGGGCGGGTCTTCTGACCTTTGCTGCAACTGGCCGGGCAGTCCTGAGAGGGCTTGCTTCTTCTCTCTGCTCTCAGCCCGCAAACAAGCTGCTCTAAAGGGCAAGGGGTGCACGCTCCCGGGTGGCTCTCAACCAGTGGGGGCCAGGAGCCAGCAGGTAAGTTCCTGCTTCCCATCCTTTGGGTGTATGGTTCAGGGAAGAACTCTTAGGCTTCTCAGACGGGCACCCAGCCTTAAGGATGGGCCTTACACTGGCTTTCGCTCCCTCCCTACCTCACTCGTGCCCTCTCCTCACTACAGCACACAGTGGGGCTTTTACAAAACCAGCTGCCTGCCCCTCTGCCCTTGTATTCCTCTTGCATGGAACTGAGCACAATGCCCAGAGATACAGCAGCCCTCAGGCAGTCATGAGGGCAAAGACCACACACTTAGGACACAGGACCAAGGGAAGGAGCCTGCTGTTCTCGATGTCCAGGCCTCCTGCGGCACAAGAAACGCCCTGATCTATTAGACTGTCTCCCTGGGCATTTCTCTTAGAGCTGAATGCTCTGCGTCCCACCTATCACACAAACCACTGTTGAAACATTCCCAGTGACATCCAAAAAGAAGGGTGCTCTTGACATGCAGAATATAAAATCCAGGGTGTACATGTATTTTTTTTTACCTTACTGATTGTATTTTTGAATCTATGATTATGTTTTTCTCCTTTTCTTGCCACTCAAACATTTTAAATCATGAATTTCTTGGTCAGCAGTTTCATAACTAGAATCTGAGCTGAGACCACCATTCTTTATTTTATAATGGTCTTAGCTACTTTGCCTTAATCTTTTTTTTGTTTGTTTTGTTTCGTTTTTGTTGTACGCGGGCCTCTCACTGTTGTGGCCTCTCCCGTTGTGGAGCACAGGCTCCGGACGCGCAGGCTCAGCGGCCATGGCTCACAGGCCCAGCCGCTCCGCGGCATGTGGGATCATCCCGGACCGGGGCACGAACCCGTGTCCCCTGCATCGGCGGACTCTCAACCACTGTGCCACCAGGGAAGCCCGTTTGCCTTATTAATCTTTTTGTCCTAAATTATTCCTTGATTCTCCCAATCTCTTTCTGGCCTCAAACAAAATAAAATAAAACTCATATATAGGAAGGAAACTGGAAAAAAAAAATACACCAAAATATTAGCAATCGTCTTTAAGTTGAAAAGATACACTCATGGGAGTCCTCCTCTTGGCCTGACAGCTGAACTCACCGAATCCTATGAGATGGGTATTTCCACTGTGGCCAAAATAACTTTTTATGTTTGGGGTTTTTTTGTTCTTTTTTAGATGTATTTATTATTTATTTACTTTTGGCTGCATCAGGTCTTAGTTGCGGCACACGGGATCTTCGTTGAGGCACGTGGGCTCTTTCATTGTCATGTGCAGGCTTCTCTCTAGTTGTGGCGTGCGGGTTTTTCTCTCTAGTTGTGGCGTGCAGGCTCCAGGGCGTGGGGGTTCTGTGGTTTGCGGCACGCAGCCTCCCTAGTTGAGGAGCACGAGCTCAGTAGTTGTGGCTCCCGGGCTTAGTTGCCCTGCGGTATGGGGGATCTTAGTTCCCTGACCAGGGATCAAACCCGCGTTCCCTGCATTGTAAGGTGGATTCTTTACCACTGGACCACCAGGGAAGTCCCTGTGTTTGGATTTAATGAATATACCTGTACTTTTTTTTAGTTTTCTGTGGGTGTTTCTATTTGCATTCGGGGGTCCCTAATAGCAACATATAATGCCTGAAACAATTAAGACATGTTCATTGCAGAGAAAAAAAGGAAGAGAAACTGTCAGCCCCACCTCTGGCGACAATGACTGCAGTCTTTGTGTTTTCTTTCACTCTTTTTCAGTGTAGTTTCTAGTGTAGATTCTGCATATTTATTTTTCCTTAATAGCATAACAAATATTTCTGTATTATTACTAAATGTTTGTAAGCACACTTTTTTCATACCAGCCCACTATTCCAATTAGGTACATATACCTTAATTCAGTTAACCGTACTGGTCAATATTTAGATTTTTTTTTATGTTTTCAACATTTTAAACAAGAACATGTACAATACAAAGCTTTTCATTTAGGATGCTCTCCTTGGCTGGATTTCCAGAAGGCACAGTCCTGGCATTGGACGCTTACTCACTCACCACTCAGGGCTCTGAGGGCCCCCAGCACGTGTGCCAGGCTCTGGGAGGATGGGGCATTAGCAGACTCACAGTTGGTAGCCTCTGCCCAGGGTCCCCCTGCGTCCAGGAGGATAGGAGGTCACCCAGCCGCATGCAGAAAAAGGCAGTGCAGGCCCACAGGAAGCTCAGTGTCAAGGGTGGAAATAAAGGGGTGGAGGGAAGAGGGGCTGGAGAGGGGCAGCGACAGGGCAGGCTGAGGTCGCACAGGGAGCCACAGCAGAGTTAAGAGGGAGAGTGGCCTGCTCAGGTTTCTGTTTAAACAACCGGGTCTGGTTGCAGGAGCTGGTGGATTGCAGACACAGGTGGAGGTGGGAGGCTAGAAGAGGCTGCTTGACGCACAAAGATCCAGGCGGAGGCGGGGAGGCGGAGGGGCAGGTTTGGGGTGGTCGGGGGTGACGCTGACAGCAGGGGCAGTCTAGGGTGCCTCCAGGCCTCCTGCTCAGGCAACTGGAAGAGACACAAAGCACAGAATATAGAATGGGGCACATGGGGAAGAGGCTCACGTCAGTTTGTAGTGTCCGTGGCTCCCACCCGGAGTTCTGTGTCTCTGCACCTCAGAGCCCTGGTTAGGATCCCGCGTTTACTGAACCCCACCAGGCGCCTGGCCTGTGACTGGCAGAAGCAGAGCTCCTGGAGGGCGCTGGGGTTGGCGAGTTAAGGCGCAGCACAGAGCTGAACCACGCGGTCTGCCGGGGGGCAGGACTCTGGGGCCCTCAGCACAGGGAAGGCACCGAGGCCGCGGGAGAGAGGAAGCCAGTGAGGGGACCCAGGACAGAGCCAGGGTGGGGTCTGGAGCACAGCTGAGCCGGGGCAGACCACGAACCAGCCCCGAGAAGGAACAGCTGGGGAGGTGAAGGAAGGTGCCCAGGCCGGTGCAGGAAAGGAGACCAGAGGTGGAAGGAAGGTGGACAGGTGTGGGAACGGCCCTACAGACAGGAAGCTGTTCCAGGTGAAGGACGCCCAAGCGCGTCTGGCTGCTGTCCCAAAGGGCCTCCGCAGGAAGGGAAAGGTATGGATACAGAGACATGAGGAGACGAGTCGGAGGGAGGGACTGAGCCCAACAAGGGTGGAGCGGGGGCCGGGCAGATGGAGGCTTCCCTGAGATGGGGGGTCGAATTTCCACCTGGCAGAGAGTGAAGGGAACAGCAGGCGGGGTGCAGCCACAGGGACCTGAGAGTCACACCCCCAGGCTGAGGGGCAGAGGTGCGTGTCCAGAGGTTCTCTGCCTCGTTCAACTGTAATTAGTAGGAAAGTTTTCTCGTAGATGTTCTGTTGGGTCGGTCTTCTTGCAGGGTCGGGGGCCCTGGCCTGCGCCGGGGCTACCCAAATGCTGAAGGGTGGTCATTTACTGATTCCTAACCCGTGACTACGTTCTGTTTGCCGGCTGCCCTTAATTTGAGTAGAGGTGTGTGATTTCTATAGACAGTGGTTTTCAACCTTCATGGAGTGAATGGCTACACTGGCCTTTCTCTCTCATTTCTTAACCTTCACCTGTTGTCTTCCTGGTGCTGCTCTCATCCTGGGCTCAGGGGGTTAGGGCGGGGGGCAGGCCCACCCTCAGAAAGGCACTGACCACCATGCTGACCTCAGCAGCTGGGAGCTGGGGCTCACCAGGGCCAGGGGGCCAGGGAAGCCCTTTCTCCAGGAGGTACCATCTGTAATCACCTAGGGCATGTGACAGTCACCTCTTTTCTCTTGGCTTTCTGTGGAGAATTTTTAAAACACGAATCTTAACATCTGAGCAGACTGACGCCTGCCCTGTCTCACATACACACTCACAAGCGTGCGGGCACACTCATAAGCACGCACACACTTCCCAGCCCGGCGCTCCAGTGCAGGTGGAAAGGACACACGTTGCGTGACCTTCCTCTCTGGCCTCAGCTTCCTCGCTGACCAAGCACGTGTATTTGGGGAGCACACCCCGCGCGCCGCACAGGGACACCGGCGTGATTTCAGAGCGCACTGAAGGGGTGAAACTTCTCCTGATTCCATCACCCTGGGGTCTCGGTCCCCACGGCCATGGACAATGCCTGGGCCCCTGGCCCCTTATCTGCTCCCCCCCACCCCAGAAATAGCCAAGGTCACACCAAGCAGAGAGTTTATTGAGGTGCTGGACTGCGGGGAGTGTTTGCAGCGGCGTAGCGGATGCTGGTGTGGCCGGGACCTGGGCCAGGGCACCCTCCTCCTAGCAGCGTCTGGGGCTTGGGGTGACCACGACTCCTAGTCTCCCTAGGGCCCTACTGGGGAACCCCTCCCTGCTTACCCCTGAGCTCCTCGTGGGGCACTATGGGGGGGTCCCTCTTTTTGTCCCTATGGTGAGGATGGGATGATCCCTTGATATTCACTATAAAAATTAAAATTCCTTTATAAATCACATGGGAAGAGCAAGAGGGGATCACCTGGGAGCTTCCTCCACACGCCCCTCCCAATTCTGACCCCAAAGTAAAGAGCAGAGGGCAACAGTTTGCAGGCACAGAGGAGCAGAGACAGACAGGAGGAGAGAGGAGGGAGGCCAAGGGCAGACCAGGGTGACACAGAGAGAACAGATCAGGGGTAGCGAAGGTGCAGGCTCCACTCTTCAGCAGCCCCTGGGGAGCAAGGAGGAGAGTTCCCAGCACAGCCCGGAGACTCGCCAGATGTCAGGTCCCACGTGCCCCCAGTCCAGTCCTTGCCAAAGCCAAGGTGGCCGCATGAGACGCCCCCAGCCCCGGCCGCCCCGGATCAGGAGAGCGGCGGGTGGCTACTCCAGGTAGATGTCCTCTGTGGGGCAGGCGTACTCCAGGTGCTGCTGGTAGTACTCCAGGAAGGCGCGGCTGGGGAGAGAGCAGCCTCAGCCCCAGGCTCCCGGGGCCGCCCACCTGAGCCTGCCCACGCCGCCCCCCGCTGCACCCCTCAGCCCTCGTGGCCCGGACCCTTTTCCTTACGGTCCAGCCTCAATGCTGCCTTCCTCCCGCCAGCCCCGTGGTCAGTGTGCCCGTGCCGTTCCCACGCCCAGGACTCCCCTCCACGCTCCTGCCCCAAGCATTCTGCCCACCAACTTCCCAACCCTCCACCACCACCGTCACCTGGCCTGCCCTCCCTTCCCCTCCCCTGTCTCCCCAAACGTCATCTCCCTCCCTCTTCCCAGCCTGCTCACCCCCCCCCCGGGCACCGCTGCTGCACCGGTTCCGCATCCCCACCCCAGTCCCAGCGGTCACTCCACACTGGCCCAACCCTAATCTTGCGACCCACCCTCCGGACCCACTCACCCCACACTCTGGGCCACGGGCCTCATCGACTCCTGGGAGACGAAAACGTGGCAGGCAAAACGGCTCAGCAGCGGGTGTTTGGTGATGAAGCCAAAATAGCTGCGGGGAGAGTGGCGGTGAGCACACGGGGACGTCAGGGCACGGGTCCACCCCTCAGCCCCCAGGGATCGGGGAGAAGAGGCAGGAACAGAGGGCTCAGGGAGGGCGTGTGGGGCTGGGGAATGTGTGCGGCATTTGATTTCAAGATTCCAGGCCCCTTTCTGGGTCCCCGTCCAAGCACAGCGCTGGGCATCTGTGAGGAGTTAGCGATCTATGCTAATCTGTCCACAACAAGGGTGTCCCGCTGCATCTTCCTTCTCCCGAGACAGTGCCACCTGCCTCTGTGGCCCCCCACCCAAAGCCTGCCCCTGGACCACAGAGCAAGGCCTCCCCGTCTTCTGGGCCCCGCATCTCAGCTGACTCTTCCTTGTCACGTCACCTGACACCCTGAGCTGGCCCAGTCCCACCTCTGGTCCTGCAAACCCACAGCTGTTTTCCGGGCTCTGATGTGGGGTTTGACGCGGGCCCCGATGTGTAAAACAGTCTTCCTGAAGGAGCTTGTACCCTGGCTCGGCCGCCCCAAGCTCTGTTCCATGTATGCCTTTCCTGAATCTGCCCTTCTTCTCATCAAGACATTAATAAAAATTATTGTCCAGAGGGAGGAACTGCCAGAATCCTGCAGCAGGAGGGTTGAGACCCCCCCAGCTGTGGCCGATCCAGTCCACGTCGGGTGGCATTAGGGTTTTGTGGTTCCACCAGGTGGGAATCCACACAACAGCATCACGGCTGGGACAACGTGCTCACGTGGACCACAAACACATCACAGCCTTGTCTTGAATGCCACGCTCAGATGATCACAATTCATGGGGGGGTGCCAGGCATCGTCCTAAACAAGCTCTTTATATCATTAACTCCCATAACCCTCACAATGGCCCTGCGCGGTGGGTCTCTAGATGAGGGCGCTAAGGCACAGAGGGCGTCGGACACACAGCCAGTGTGTGGCGCCCCGGGAGCGCTCTCAACCGCCTGTGATCTCACACGCCACACGCTCCCACCTTACCCGGACACAGTGCATCCAGCACATGCCTAATCCAGCCCGCTTCACAGCGAGATGCCTGACACTGTCTCCTCGTGCCCCCTCACTGTGTGGACTGGGCTGAGTTCTGCAGTAACACGTACCAGGAAATCTGGGCCAGGACAGCACCTCCTCGGTCCACTCCTGGCCACAGAACTGCATCTGGGGCAGCGTCTGGCCTGGACACCTGAGCCTGTGGCACCCACAGTTTCCCTCTGCTGTCCTTCCTCTCTCGGGTGTCCACCCTCAGCCCACCGTCCGTGTGGGCCAACGTGCACACTGGTCCTCATGGCGCCAGATCTGCCCGCCGCCTGTTCTGAGCCCTGGCCCTCCACCCCAGCCCTCCACCCCTCAGGGCAGCATCGAAACTGTGACCCCATCAAACCATCTCCCTCTCAAAGGAGAAGCAGCCCAACTGGGCTATGACCCGGCTGAGGGTGGACACCATCGCCCAGCCAGCAGGCAGAGCGCCCCTCACTCTTACCACAAGTGTCCAGGTGACACACATGACAGCCTCAGTATCTGTCACAAGCCTCAGCCCCAGCAGCAGTGTGTCCTTCCCACATCCTGCCTCTCCTGAGGACCTGCTTCCTAAGATACCACTGGGCCCTTCTGAGCCTCTGCTTGGCTCTGCCTGCGTCGCAGGTTAGCTCCTCCTGTCGCTTCATCTAGGGCACTGGCATCCCGCGCGCAGGAGGCCGGCTGGGCAGGAAGGCTGTAGCCTTCCATCCGCTGGTTACGCTTCTCTTTCGCTCCCGTCTCTTCTCTCTCTGCCTGGCTATCTTGTTTGCCCCGTAGCCGAAGTTATCTACCTGCTCCGAACATACCTCCCCCCACGTCTCCCTTCCACATTCCAGACCATGTAGCAACGGCCACTTCACCCTCACTGCCTCTGGATTGAATACTGCATCGCCAGCCTGTCCGGCCCATTCACTCCATGCCTCTTCTCTTGGTGTGTGGGTTACTGACTGCTCAACACCCAGGTCACCCTTGATTCTCTCTCCAGGTCAGCCTCTACATCCAATCAACTCAGGTCCTGCCCGCCCACCTCCCAAATGCCACTAGGTCACAGCACCTGCATAACCTCAGCAGCCACCTGGTCTCCTGCCAGCAGCACTTGTGTCCTTCCACTCTGCACAGCAGCCAGAGGCAGCCCGTCAACCTGACTGTGTCACCCCATGACCCCATTGCCAATGGGATTAAGTATAAGCTCCCTGGCATAGTCAGAAAGACACAGGTGCTCTTAGTGTCCCTCCAGCCTTACCCAGCTGCCCCCAAAGAGCCCCCAGTGCCCCTTGCCCACAGCCCTGGCTCAGCTGGCTCCCTGCCAAGAAGATCCACCATGTCACCCACTTGCCTTTCAAGGTTTGTAGAGTGGTCTTCAGTCGCCCCTCTAAGTCCCAGGAGAATGCGCCCGCCTCCCTGCAGGTCTGCTCACTGGAGCCCCACACAGACGTCCATCAGAGCCCCACGAGCGCTTCGAGCACTCGCTTGTCTGTGTGTCTGTCGCCCTACCCAGACCAGATGGGAGCCTGTCTGATTCAGGTGTCCTGGGCCCAGAACAGAGTGGGCGCCATGTGGGGACTCAACTCCTGGAGCCAAGTGGGTGTGGGTGAGTGGGTGGGATGGTGAATGGGCAGCCCTCAGGGTCTGAGGGGACCAGGGGATGGGTGAGTCTCCTACCAGCTGTTGCGGGGGTGGCAGCCGCAGAACGAGATGTTCTTCATCTGGAAGAAGTGGCTGCAGTGCTGGAACTAGAGGAGAGGTGGCAGGAGAGGGCCACGTTAGACAGAGCGGCCAGGGCCACTCCGGCCGCCCCTGCTGGACGCGCCTGTCTGACCCCCTTGCCTCACCCCTCCCACCGTCCCCTGTGCCTCAGGCCCCCACACCCCACCTCGGGTCCTCCACTTAGACTCAGCTTGACCCCCCGAAGAGAAATCTCAAGGTCACAGGAGGCAGGAGGACGCAGGTGGACGGTCAGTTTCCGGGCAGTGGCGATCTGCAGAAGTGAGGGGAGAAAAGGGTCTCCAGGGCCTACGAGGGTATCTCTCCCTCCTGGTGGGACGTTGTCGATTAGGTTTGAAGACTCCCGACAGCGATTCGGGAAGATGTGAGCATGGCCTTGACCTCTCCTCGGCCTCAGGACAGCCTGCCTCGTCTGCCTTCCGCCCCTCCCCAGGACTACGGCCCCACCAACCCCGGCCTGCTCACTGCCCGTCTCGTGAGCTGGACGCGCGCTCTCAGGCGCAGAGCCGTGCTGCGCCCCTGCTGCCCTCCCGCTCGTCCGCAGGCCCAGCAGATGGGCCGGCCCTCACCGAGTGTCCACTGAGTGAATAACGAGTGAGCAAATGACTTCCAGGGAAGGGTCTGTGAGAGCTGGTCTTGATTTTCAGACACGAATAGGATGGGCTGAAGGCGGGGAGGGGCCGGCGGGAAGGTGACGGGGAACAGCTGCCGAGCGCTACCCGAGGCCTGTCTGCCAGGCCCCTGAATCGGGGCTGGGGGGGCCTGGGCCCTGAGGCCCCCAAGCATCCTGGAACCCTGTGTGGAAGAGGGCGGAGGCCTGGGGCCTCCAAGGGCTGTGCCAGCCTGCAGGGCTTAGGGGCCCCCACTTCCAGACTGACCTTCTGCATGGCTGCACACAGGATGCCATTGCCCTGGTGACAGGGCACCTCCACGGAGCCCAGGAACTGCACGTCAAAGCGCTCCACCCAGCAGGGACCCCGCTTGCTCCCTGGGAGATCACAAGGGGCCTAGGTCAGGTGAGCAAGAGAGGGTCTGGGGTGACAAGACGCCCCTTGGGGAAGGGGCCTCACCCAGCAGGTCCTTGGCCGGGCCAGGCACCGCGTGGGCATAGAAGGCAGGGAAGACGCCACGCTCCCCCGTGCGCATGTTGAAGCCACGGAACCAGAAGTCATCCTCCTCGGCCTCCACCAGGACCGGGTCGTCCACATCCAGCTCAAGCTCGTCAGGATGGCGGGGAATGAACCTGAGGTCAGGTCAGAGGTAGGAGGTCACTGGGGCAGGGGCAGGAATGGCTGGGCTGTGTCCACCAGTGTCCCATAGTGTCTGTAGACTCAGGTGGAGCGCCACTAGCAGCGAGGGGGAGAGGCTGTACCTGAAGACAGCCCGATGGGTTTGCTCTCTCTCCTCCCCATTCACCAGGCAGGAAAAAAGGCCGAAGGACTCGGTGCCTGAGAGACAGAAACCAAAGAGACAAAGGCTCAGGGGAGGGGCAGGAAGAGACGTTCCCCTCCTCTCAACAGTCTGGTGTGGGTTGTCCTCAGTCACGGAGGGAGGGAGAAGTAGCTCACCGGGGGCTGCAGACAGAGTAGCCTTCCCCACGCAACTCCCCACCCTATGGGGGCCTGGGGGAAGCCCCAGGCCCAGGTGCTGGGTAAGAGGGCAAAGCCCAGTCCTGAAAACCTGCAGACCCTCAGGCTATCCTGGGCAGTCCGGGGCTCTGCGTGGGCCCTGGGGCCAAGGAGCCAGGCTGTTCCCCCGGGACCACCCCCTTTCCCCACCTCCCACTCACTGGAAGATCGAGAGGTGCTGTTGACAAAGACATTGAGGAACTTCTTGGAGAAGGTGAGGTCAGGGCTGTCCGGGGAAGCATCCCCGGGGCCCTGATCACAGCCCAGCAGTGCGGCTCCCGCCTCTTCCTCGCTGGCTTCGCCACCACTGTCCTCGCTGTCATCACCCAGGCCCGCGCAGCGCTGCAAGCTCACCAGCTCCAGCTGCGTGTGCTCGTCCACCACCAGAGTGTACTTGACTGCATCGTAAACCAGCGAGGCGTCCAGCGCCGCGGGGCCCGTGCCCCGGCCCCCGGGGGGCCCTGCCCCGGGCTCAGCTTCGTCCTCCTCCTCTTCATCCTCGTCGTCCTCTTCCGAGCAGGCAGCAGAGCAGGCGCTGCCGGGGCGGGCAGGGCGACCCGGAGCGGCCCACAGGGGCGTGATGGTGTCGCGCGTGGGGTTGCTGAGGAAGAGGCAGGGCCCGGGCTGCGCGGGGCCAGGCCGGGGGGCGGAGGGCTCGGGGGGCGGCGGCCCACACAGCGTCTCCATGTCCACCAGCTCCACGTCCGGCCCCGCCGCCGCCTCGGGGGCCGCGCCGGCGGGCGACACACACTCCCCGTCAGGACGCGGCGCGGGAGACAGGCACTGGCCCGGGCAGCGGATGGGCGAGGAGCCCTCGGAGATCATGCGGCTCACGAGGTTGCTGAGCAGCCAGGGCGAGTCGGCGTCCTCGCTGAGGTCCGGCTCGGACTCGGACCCTGACTCGTACTCACTGTTGGTGTCATCGGGGCCCACGGGCAGGAAGGCGGGGCGGCGCGGGGGCTCGCACGGCGGCTCGGGCTCGGGCTCCGAGGCCGGCGACGAGGCCTCCTCGATGGAGTTGGTGAGGTGCGAGGAGCGGCCGCTGCTGCTGCCACCGTCGTCGCTGCTCCGCTCCAGCTCTGTCTCTGAGATGGACGAAATCATGCGCCCCAGGCGCGCGCCACCCGCGTCCTCGCAGTCGGAGCCCGGCGACGACAGCTCCTGGCTGCTGCGCCGACCCCCGCGGCCTCCGCTGGAGCCGCTCCCCAGGTCGGCTTCGATGCCCGGATCCGAGGAGGGCGAGGCCCCACCTGACTCCAGGGGCCCTGCGGGCTGGTTGCCTTCAGAGTCGCAACCCGGGTGCACAGGTGACTGCGCCCCGCAGGGGCTTCGGTCCGTGGGTGGGAGGGGGGCGGGCGGCTCTGCGGAGCACGGGGTTGGGTCAGCCAGCCCACCTCCCCCACTCCTCCCTCCCTCGCCTCCGGCATACCCCCGCCCACCGCCGCCCAGCTCACCTCTGAGGGGCTCCTGGGCGGGTGGGCACAGCACTGTTCCCTGCCTGGAGGCTGGAGGCCCTGGAGCAAACCCTCCGTTGTTGTTCAGGGAGTCCTGGGGGGGAGGGAAGGGGCAGGGGGAGGAGAGCAGCGCTGAGGAGGGGCCCCAGCTCTCAAGGGTAGGTGGGGGGACAGGCTGCCGCGGGGCCCAGTCCCAGATGCTGGGAACCACGGATAGCTGTGGGTCTGGCTGCTCGCTCACCTGGGCTCCCAGCGTTGTCAGGTGGAGCGTGGTGGGCCGGTGCTTGTGGGGCTCCTCTAGGGAGGGGGAGGGGATCAGGGGATCCCGAGCCCGGGCCTCTGAGCCAGGGCCTCCTCCCTCCTTGCCCTCCCCTTCTGCTTCCTCCTCCTCCTCCTCGTCCTCTTCCTCTTCCTCCTCGTCGTCCTCCTCCTCTTCATTGTCATCGATCATCTCAAACTCCTGGAAGTCATCCTGGAAGGAGCAGATGGGGTGCGGCTGCTCCGAACGCCCCAGGGAAAGGCTGTCCTGCAGGAAAGAAGGGCAGGGCAGAGCTGGGCCAGTGTGGGCCAGTGACTTGGGGTCCCAGGCGCCAGGAAAGGGGAAGGCAGGAAGCTATAAGTCAGGGGACAGAAGCCTCCCTCCAGTTCACCCTGCCCTCCACCGACAGAGCCGCTCTTTTAAAAATCTGCTTAAGGGCCTCCCTGGTGGCGCAGTGGTTGAGAGTCCGCCTGCCGATGCAGGGGATACGGGTTCGTGCCCCGGTCCGGGAGGATCCCATATGCCGCGGAGCGGCTGGGCCCGTGGGCCATGGCCGCTGGGCCTGCGCGTCCGGAGCCTGTGCTCCACAGCGGGAGAGGCCACAACAGTGAGAGGCCCGCATACCGCAAAAAAAAAAAAAAAAAAAAAAAAAAAAAAAATCTGCTTAAGATACATAAGGATCCCTAGAGCTCCTGGTAAGTAAGAGCCCACACTCCTCAGTCTGGGTGACAGAGAGACTCAAAGTGGCCCCGGCCCACCTGCCAGCCTCATCTCACCCTCAAACCCCATCACCTTTGACACCAGCACTTTTCCTTCATAGCAATTTTTTTTTTTTTTTTTTTGCGGTACGCGGGCCTCTCATTGTTGCAGCCTCTCCCATTGCGAAGCACAGGCTCCGGACGCGCAGGCTCAGTGGCCATGGCTCACGGGCCCAGCCGCTCCGCGGCATGTGGGATCCTCCCGGACTGGGGCACGAACCCGTGTCCCCTGCATCGGCAGGCGGACTCTCAACCACTGCGCCACCAGGGAAGCCCCCTTCATAGCATTTTAACACAACTCATAGTTACTGTAGAGTTTCGGGTCTGTCTCCCCTACCAAGCTGCAAGCCCCACCAGGACAGGGCCGTGCCCATACTGGACACTGGTACAGCCCACCCCAAACCGAGAACAGGACCGGGCCCACAGTAAAAGCTCAGTAAATATCAAATGAATGCATGAAGCAAAGACAGCCAGCACCAGGCTTCACCAACCTCAGGGCCTCTGACCCACTAATCCCTTGCCAGCAATGCCTCTCCTCCATTCCCTCATACCTCCCTCATCTGCCAGTTCCTTCTAGTCCTCCCTAAGGGCACGGTTGTGCGCCATTTCCACTGGAAAATCTCCCTGATGGCCTCAGTCTTGGGTGGGTTCCCATCGTTGCACCTTCTGTCCCCTCATTGGAATCCAGCCGTTGACACTCAGGCAGCCACTGCCTCTCACATGTCTTTCTCCCCTACTAGGTTATAAGCTCCTGAGGGCAAGAGCCACACCTGTCTTGCTCTCTTCCCAGGCACCTGGAAGCCCCCAGCACTTGCCACATGGGAGTTGCTCAGAAATGTTCTTGAATGAAAACAAAAACGTAAAGAGATGGCGAGGAGGAGATGGGCAGGGGGAGACTTCAGGGGTGGAGGCATGAGGCAGACAGATGGAGACTTGAGAGGTGGGGAAAGGGCAAAGGAGGAGATGAGGTGAGATGGCAGCTGGAAGGGGTTAGATCTTTCTGGGAAGTGAGCTGAGCACAGAGGCACCAAAGCATAGACACATCTCCCCTCCCCCAAGCTAGCCCGCTGGTGGGGGTCAAGTGAGGACTGATGGGGAAGGTCCTCAGTGGACCTCTGTTAGAAAAAGAGAGGTCTGATATCAAGGAAGACTCCAGGTCGAGAGGCCAAGGGAGAGGGGTCAATCAGAGGATTTCTTGTTGCAAGGCTGAGCTTAGACCCACCCTAAAGCCCCCAAGACTGCTAAGCATAACCTAAGCGAGACTCTCCCTTGAGAGAGTTCTCTGCCCCCAGCCCCTTCCCCACCTTCTCGCAGTGGTCCGAGTCGTAGCTGAGGCCCAGACCACAGTCATCGGTGATCTCAGACAGATCTTCATCATCAAATTCTTCCAGGCTTATGTCCTGTGGAGGCCTGGAGAGGAGAGCAAGGACAGGGCTCCTGAGAGAGCCACCAACCCTGGACTCGCTGGCTGGGAACCGGTCCTAAGGAGGGGCCAAGGGAGACCCCCCTCCCCAGCTCCTAGGCCCCGTGATCTCCAGAGCCCCCAATTCCCAGACCTGCATCCTGCCATTATCTTGGGCCTCAAACTCTGCTCTCCAACGGATTTCCCCCTCAATCTGAGCCACGACCAGCCCAGAAGAGGCACCTGTCCCCCAAACCCTCCTCCCGGCCCTCCTTCCGCAAGGAGCCAGCAGCCTCTCCCCCCTCTACCCTCAGCTCCAGGCCCCTCTGGGTCACAGGCTCAGCCTCAGGGGAGTCAGGCTGAGCGGAGAAGGGGGAGGGGGAGCTGAAGCTGCAGCAGCAGGAGGAGGGGGAGGGGTCAAGCCTGTTCCGGGAGCAGAATCCGGCCAGTTTGTCCCCCACTCCTGCGGAAGGCAGGCCTACACCCAGAGGTCCAGCCCTCTCCCCACCCTAGTCCCTTCCCCCAGGCCCCAGGCTTGATTTCAGCTCTCTCCCTCCCAGAGCCCTAGAGACCAGGCCGGGCTTCCACCAGAGGCCCAACAAGGCCAAAAGGACACTGCCAAGCACAGAGTGCGTGCTTAGCATCCTGCCCAGGCAGCCCACCCCTCAGAGGCTCCGCCCACGACCTCTGAGGACCTCCACCTTGGAGGACCTCCACCTTGGAGGGGTCGGCTGTTCAGGCTGGGTGCAGCACTGGATCCCAGCAGGACTTTGGGGTTGGGGGCGGTCACTGGGGCTGGAGGACGGGCATAAGGGAAGAACAAAAATGGAGAGACGCGGAACCGAGGGGTGGGGATGAGGCGCAGGAACCACGGGCCTCAGGACCAGAGTGGGGTCTGGGGCTTGGGCCCCCAAAAGCGGCGGGGGGGTGGGTGGCAGGGTCGGGTCGGAGAAGTCTGGGGACTGGGTCAGAGCGGGTGCTGTACGAAGGGAAGGGCCTGCCGAGGCCCGGGGCGCCCAAGTGCGTACCTGCAGCCTGGCGGCGACAGCGAGTGAAAGGTGGAAAGAGAAAACATCTCCGCCCGATCCGCCATCTTCTCCGGGGAAAGGTCCGCCGACTGCGGCGGGGGAGGGGTGCTCGGAGCGACAGCCCCGCACGCCCTTCGTCGCTCCCTCCCGCCCGCCCTCAGCCCGCCCCAAGTCACCTCGTGACACGCCCTGCGACACCCCGCCGCCAGCACACCTCGACGCCAGGACACCGCGGCAGCGCGAGCCGGGGGGGGGAGGGGAGGAGGGGAGGACCTGGGAGGAGGGAGGATCCGGGGGGAGGGGAGGAGGGCGGACCCGGGAGGAGGGCGAAGGGGACGGCGGGGAAGCTGGTTGGAGGAGACAAGATGGTTTGACTAAGAGGCTCGGGTTGGGGGAGAATGGGGCTGCGGTTTGGTTTTTTTGGGGTGGGGGCAGGTGAGAAGCGGACTCGTGGGGATGGGGGATCCGTTCGTATGGTGAGAGCTTAAATGAGGAACTTGCTGTGGGGAAGTCGGTCCGCAGACCTCTAATTAACTGACTTTGGGGTGTGGGGTGGGACGGGGCCTGGTGGAGTGGTGGGTGCAGCCCCAGGAGCTGCGCTGACGTCCCAAGGAATCAGAACAGAAGAGCTGGGGTCCCAAGCCTGGCTCTGAGTGATTCAGACTGAGACTGGGCGGCGCGTGGACTAGGGCTGGAGGAGCTGTCCACGTCTGGGTGCTGATCAGGGCTGGTCGGAGCTGTCCCACAAAGGGTGCTGATTGGGCCCACGGAGATTTCTCCCTAAAACGTGCTGACTGGGACTGGAGGAGCTGTTTCCCCGACGGGCGCTGATCAGTGCTGGGCAGAGGCAGCTGCCCAAGGAGTGCTGATCCGGGCTGGACTCACAAAGAGTTGTGACCCAGACTTCCCAGATTTCCTTTCTATCCCGAGTCTTGTCATCAAACCGATTAACTTGGACATCCACATAAGTGACCCATCCAACACCCTTGACTCCTGATCAAGTCTGACGGTCTATGATCCACTAATGGTACACCTAGTACAAAACACAAAATCGACTGGACTTACGTGGGAAAATTGAAATAGCAACACACTCTCAGCAATCCTCATGACAGATGAATCCTAAAACGTCAGAGGATACTTTCTGACAATTTTCTCATAGATTAGAAAATAAATAAATGCAAACCTTCTATCTTTTACTCTACTCACATAGCGCCAAAATCACAAACAAAATAAAAATGCCAGTAGCTAAAACTGAAAAATGAAAAGCTTGAGAGGGACTTCCCTTGTGGCCCAGTGGGTAGGACTCTGTGCCCATAGTGCAGGGGGCTGGGGTTTGATGCCTGGTCAGGGAACTAGATCCCGCACGCCATAACTAAAGAGTTCACATGCCGCAGTGAAGACCCTGTGTGCTGCAGCTAAGGCCAGGCGCAGCCAAAATAAATAAATAAATATTTTTTTAAAGAAAGAAAAGCTTAAGAGCCACACCTTGTTGGGAATACTGTCATAACCAGTAACTTCACCACCTCCTGAATCTTGATTTTAAGCCTCCAATTCTCTGATGATTGCCTCCTATTTTTCTCGCTTTCTTATGGTATTACCATGACACTCACAATTCTCTGACTCCATAAGAAACGTATTCCAGGGAATTCCCTGGTGGTCCGGTGGTTAGGGCTCCGTGCTCTCACTGCCAAGGGCCCAGGTTCGATCCCTGATCGGGGAGCTAGGATCCCACCAGCTGCACAGCACGGCCAAGGGAGAAAAAAAAGAAAGAAACTTATTCCAGGTACTATTGCTGTGTAGCAAATTACCACCAAATTTAGAGAATGAAGACAACCACTTTACTCTGCTTACAGTTTGGGGGTCCTACGTTTGGGAAGGACTCCAATGGGAAGCTCTTGTCTGGGGTTTCTCATGCAGTTTGGTTACAGCTGGAGGTAAGCTGGGCTGGATGTCTAAGATGGCTCACTTGCAAAGTTGACAGTTGGTACTGACTGTTGACTGGGAGCTCAGCTGGGGCTGTCAACCGGCACCTACACCTGACCTCTCCAGCATAGAAGTCTCAGGATAATTGGACTTCTTACATAATGGCTAGCTTCTCCCAGAGTGACTGTACTAGGAGGACCAGGGGTCAGCTGCATGGCCTTTTCTGATTTAGCCTTGGAAGTCATATGGCTTCCTATTGGTCAAAGCAGTCACGATCCCATCTAGATTCAAGAGAGCAGTCACAGACCCACCTCTTAATGGGACGAATGTCAAAGAACTGGGGGACCATGTTATAAACCCAACACAGATCTCCAATCCATTGATCCTCCCACTCCTTTTTTTAACATTCACTTTTTAAAAAATAAATTTGTTTATTTTATTTATTTATTTTTGGCTGCATTTGGTCTTCGTTGCTGCGCACGGGCTTTTCTCTAGTTGCGGCTAGTGAAGGCTACTCTTCAGTTGCGGTGCACAGCCTTCTCATTGCGGTGGCTTCTCTTGTTGTGAAGCACGGGCTATAGGAGTGTGGACTCAGTAGTTGTGGCTCTGCGGCTCGTGGAATCTTCCCAGACCAGGGCTCGAACACGTGTCCCCTGAGTTGGCAGGCAGATTCTTAACCACTGCGCCACCAGGGATGCCCGATCCTCCCACTTTTCTCATTGCCAACTCAAGTTCCTTGCTTTAAATTAAACTCCTTTCTGGAATCATCAAGTTCTTCTCTTCTGGATCATTTCCAACAGCAAACAAGCATAATCTAGTGTTAAAAATAAATGGTATATTCTCATCTCTGCTCATAAAAGTGATCCAAAGCCATGGGGTTTTCAGTACTGTTATGCCTTAAAGGAAAGGACAGTTAAAATGTCCTTTTGGTTTAAGAAAGAATGCTTACAAATAGTTATACCTTTTGGAAAACAGATTTCTACCAATGAGGAAAACTATTATGACAATGAATCGGACTTGAAGCTTTTTTGTAAAGGGATCGTTATGAGGAAATAATAACAATCTCTGAAATCTAAATGTCTAGCTTTTTGCTTCATTGCAGCCAAGAAAGCAAGATGGGTCACCCGCAGCTCCACTGGAGCCATCGGAGAAAATTCGGCAAGGTTCTCATTCTTGCCACGTCTGCTCAAACCGGCCTGGTCTGATCTGGAAATACGGCCTCAATATGTGCCACCAGTGTTTCTGCTAGTACGCGAAGGATATCGGCTTCATAAATGAAGCTGGACTAAGTGAACTTCCTTGAATGTGTCATCGAGGACATCTACCCTATGCAGAAACAATGCAAGCTCTTTGTATATAAAATGAAAATGTTAAAACTTCCCTCAAAATAATAAATAAATGTCTTAAAAGACTCCTTTTGCATGAAGTACATTCTTCAGAATTTTCCTTATTGAGAGCTTTGGGAGGTAAACTCTCAGTTTGTCTAAAAATGTCTTTATTTTGCCCTATCTCCTGAAAGATGTTTTTACTGGATATAGAATTCTATGTCAGGTAGTTCATTTCCATCATCACCCAGTGTCTTCCTCTGAATTCCCTTGTTGCTATGAGAAGCCACCTCTCTGTCTGCCACTTCCTTGAAGGTAATTTCCCTTTCCTCTCCAGCTGCATTTAGGAGTTCTTTCCCTGACTTTGGTGCTCTGATGTTTCGATGCGGTGTATCTAGGTGTGGTGTATTTATTTTTTCTGGCTGAGGTTCACAGAGCTTCTTCACTACATGATTTCTCTTTCATCAGTTTAGAAATTTCACAGCCATTATCTCTTCAAATATCGCCTCTGCTCCGTTCCATCTCTCCTCTTTCTGGGACTCCAACAGATTCATGCTGGATGGACCTTCTCATTCGAGCCTCCATATTTCCTAACCTTTCTTTCATGTTTTCCATCTCTATGTCCTTCCAGGCAATATTCAGGTTAATTTATTCACATTTATCTTTTAGTTCACTAACTCTGTCTTTAACTGTTTATAATCTCCTCTTAAAGCTGTATACTGAGTTTTAAATTTAGTTAAAATTAAAATTCAATTAACATTTTTACTAAATTAAAACTTATTTTAGAACTTCCATTTGGAAATTCTTCTCAAGCTGCTTGATTATTCATTATAGTTTTTGTAGTTTCTGCACATATTTTCAAACTTGCCTTTTATTACTATATTGAACATAGGCATTTTATAATCTGTTTGATAATTTCATTATTTGAAATGTGCTATCTGTGGTTACTGCTGGCTTGCTGCCATGATTTCTCATTATCTTTCTGTTTAATTACCTTTTTTAACTTAGAGGTGCTTGTTAGCCTTGGCATTGTATTTATGGAAAACTCTGAGGCCTAAGAAGAAAGTGAGTACCTGCAGAGAGAATCTCTGTTTGCTTCTACCAGGCACCTATAGAATTACAAACCTGAGTTCATTCTATATTTAATGCCTACTGAGGTTTCTTGGACCACCCTGACTGTATGAATTTGAGCTGCAACTCATGTGAGGACCAGCTTCTTGTTCTAAATTTCCAGCATCTCTTTCTCTATCTCTGTCTCTGTGTCTCTGCCTCTGTATCTCTCTCTCTGTCTTTCTGTCTCTGTCTCCATCTCTGTCTCTGTCTCTGTCTCTGTCTCTGTCTCTCTCTCTCTCTCACACACACACACACACACACACACACACACACACACACACACACAAACTTCGCTTTGCCCCCAGATTCGAAGCTGTCAATTTTCTTCACTATCCTCTAAAGACAGAGCGTATCTCTACTTCATCCCTACACGGGGGGTTTAACCTTTCAATGCCTAAGCTTTGTAGAGGGTTGGTCTCTTATTAGGGGTCTCCTCCTGGGTGGGCTCTGTGCTTTATATCTGTTCTCTACATCTCAAAGATTACATATTAGTTTCCTAGGGCTGCCATAAAAAATATCGCTAACTTGGTGGCTTAAAAAAACAGAAATTTATTCTCTCACAGTTCTGGAGTCTAGAAGCTCAAAATCAAGCAGACTGTTCTCTGCACAGTCAGCAGGCCATGGTCTCTCCAAAGATGCTAGGGAAGGGCTCTTTCTTGCCTTTTCCTAGCTTCTGGTGGTTGCTGGCTTTCCTCAGCTTACGGATGCATCACTTTAATCTCTGCTTCCATTGTCACGTGACCTTCTCTCCTATGTTTCTCTGTGTCCAAATTTCCCTCTTCTTATAAGGACAACAGTCATTGGATTAGGTGACTGGTGTCACCAACCTAATCTAGTATGACCTTATCTTAACTAATTTCATCTGCAAATACCCTATATCTAAATAAAGTCACATTCTGAGGTTCTGAGTGGATATGAATTGGTGGGGGGGCACTATTCAACATGGCATAGGCTATAAAATCCCAAATCCAAGTTTTCTTGGTTCACCAAATGCCTTGATCAAAAGCAACGTGCAGTGCTCCACTTGTCCCACTGGGCTCCTGTCTTATTTAGTCCCTGTTTTCTTACTAGATCATCAATGATCTTAGAAAACACTTCTTTAGAAAATAGTTTATCCTGGATTTTTAACCATTTTCAGCAGGAAATTCTATGTAGGAATCTAGCTCACCATATTACATTTCCATTCATTTTATGAAGCTACAACGTGATAAGAATAGCTCAAGAAAATTAATAAATTATACGTCTATTTCTCTTACGAGCATGTGCAAAAGTCCCAACAAAATATTAGCTAATGAAATTCAACAGTTTATTTTTGTAAATGCATCCTTATTACATGGGTTTAACAGAGAAATCCAAGGATGTCTCAACATCCCACTTTCATTTTCAATGGTAATTCAACACATTCATGGACAAAGAGAGAAAAATTGCATGATCATCTCATGCAATGTGATTTTTTTAAAAATAAATTTATTTATTTATTTATTTATATTTTTGGCTGCGTTGGGTCTTTGTTGCTGCGCACAGGCTTCCTCTAGCTGTGGCGAGGCGGGGTTACTCTTCGTAGTGGTGTGCAAGCTTCTCATTGTGGTGGCTTCTCTTGTTGTGGAGCATGGGTTCCAGGAACATGGGCTTCAGTAGTCAATGTGAATTTTATAACATTCAACAATTAATTACAATTTTTAAATGGCTTCCAGCCATCATGGAATAACAGCTATTGGACTTGCCCACCTGCCAAAGGGGGAAAAATCCAGAAAAGTAAACAAAACATTGGAAGCAACTATTTTCAGACATTGGACAAAGGACAGCACAGGACTGTGATCCCTGAGAGAAAGGAAGCAAATTACATAAAGCCTATGATTGCCCTGGTTTTCCCTGGTTCTCCAAATGGAGGCATTTCCAGACTTCAGTGTAGGGAAGAGGGTCCAATTAGAGTGTGGTGGTCTTGATGAGTTTAGAAGACAGAAGTCAGAGTTTGGGGAGGCTGATGTATTTGGAATTTTCAGATAAAAGTACTAGAGGAAAAGGATCAATTCAGGGAAAGAGTTCCAGAAATCTACAATAGGATCCCCCTAAGTTTTAGTAAATACTCAGTTGTGCTTACATAGAATAAAATTCAATGAGGCTGGATAAAGAAAAGCTATTGGGAAACTGTAATCTAGAAATTCCCAGAGCTCATGTAGGACTGGGGGAGGGTCAAGATCCAATAGCTAAGTGGTGAGACATATTGAACACTGTCACATTCAGTAGGGCTGGACTAACCCCAGAGTAAAGACCACTTTAGACTGATGCTTACAAAGTTTTAAAACAAACCTGAAAAGAATCAAGCTGATCCACAAGAAACTTAACTGACTTCCAAAACCAACTTTAATACTATTTAGAGGAGGATAATGAAATCCAAGCACTTATGTCCTGCAACAAAAACAAAACAAAAAAAAATCCCAGACCTGCAGTGAACCAGGAAAAATCTGGAGGGAAAAAATCAGTCAAAACAGAATCAGAAAGGACAGAAATCATGGAATTAATAGACATGGACTTAGAACAACTATAATAAATATACTCATGGATTTATAGAAAACATCAACACAGTGAGCAAAGAAATGGAAGACATAAAAAAGAATCAAATGGAATTTTAAGAGATGAAAACTCAGTATACGAAATGAAAATTTTACTAGATGAGGTTAACAGTGGGTTAGACACTGAGGAAGAAAAGATACGTGAACATGAAAACAGAGTAATAGAAACTATCCAAATTGAAGCAGAGAGAAAAAACATTGAAAAAAAATTAACAAGCCTCATTGATCTCTGGGAAAATATCAAGCAGTCTAACAACTGTATAATTGGAGACACGCACAAAGGGTAAGCACACACACAAAAGTATTGAAATAAATAATGGCTGAAATTTTTCCAAATGTTTTGAAAACTATAAACCCACAGGTCCAAAATACTCAACAAATCCCAAGCAGGAGAAACACAAAATAAACTACTTCAAAACATATAATAATCTAGTTCCTGAAAATTTATGATCAAAAGAAAGTATTAAAAACAGCCAGGGGGGTTCCCTGGTGGCGCAGTGGTTGAGAGTCCGCCTGCTGATGCAGGGGACGTGGGTTCGTGCCCGGGTCCGGGAAGATCCCACATGCCGCGGAGCAGCTGGGCCCGTGAGCCATGGCCGCTGAGCCTGCGTGTCCAGAGGCTGTGCTCCACAGTGGGAGAGGCCACACCAGTGAGGGGCCCGCGTACCACACACACACACAAAAAAAAACAGCCAGAAAGGGCTTCCCTGGTGGCACAGTTGTTGAGAGTCCATCTGCCAATGCAGGGGACATGGGTTCGTGCCCCGGTCCAGGAAGATCCCACATGCCGCAGAGCGGCTGGGCCCGTGAGCCATGGCCGCTGAGCCTGCACGTCCAGAGCCTGTGCTCTGCAACGGGAGAGGCCACAACAGTGAGAGGTCCGTGTACCGCAAAAAAAAAATAAAAATAAAAATCAGCCAGAAAAAAAGACGCATGCGTATCAGGAAACAAAGATAAGAATTTTTGCTGATTTCTCATCATAAACAATGTAAATCATAATAAATGGAATGACATCCTTAAATTTCTAAAAGGAAAACATTTTCAACCTGCAGTGAAAATATCCTCCAAAAAGTGAAGGTGAAATAAAGACAACAACAGACATATAAAATCTGAGATAATTTTTCACTAGCATATCTGCAATACAAGGAATATTAAAATAAGTTATTTAGAATGAATGAAACACATCTGATGAGAACTTGGGTGTACACAAAGGAATAAAGAGAACTGAGGGTAATCCTAAAAGACTTTTTTCATGCTTGAATTTCTTTAAAATATAATTGTATACATTTTTAAAATCAGCAATGTACTGTAGAGTTTAAAACATATGTGTAAGTAAAACATACAACAACAACAGCACAAAGGGTGGGAGGGAGAACAGGAAATACACTGTTGTAAGGTTCTTATATGTGAGATAGTATATTTTTGAGGGTAAACTATGATAATCTAAAAATGCATACTACAAACTCAAGAGAATACACATTAAAAATCATAGAGGGACTTCCCTGGAGGTCCAGTAGTTAAGACTCCATGCTTCCAATGCAGGGGGCACGGGTTCAATCCCTGGTGGGGGAACTAAGATCTCGCATGCTGCATGGCGTGGCCAAAAAAAAAAAAAATCACAGAGATATAGTTAGTTAGCTAAGAGTGGAGATAAAATGGAATTCTGAAACATGTTTGTTTAATACAAAAGAAAGCAAAAAGGAAGAGAAATAAAACAAAGGTAAGATGGGACAAATATAAAACAAATAGCAAGATGGTAGATTTAAAACCAAAATGTCAATAATTACATTAAATGGAAATATTCTAAACACTTAAATTACAATGCAGAGATTGTTAGACTGTATAAAAAAGTAAGACCCAACTACAGGCTGTCTCAAGAGATGAATTTTAATATAAAAACAAAAATAAACTAGGGACTTCCCTGGTGGTCCAGTGGTAAAGAATCCTCCTGCCAATGCAGGGGACACAGTTTTGATCCCTGGTCAGGGAACTAAGATCCCACATGCTGTGGGGCAACTAAGCCTGCACGCCACAACTACTGAGCTTGTGCGCCTCAGTGAGAGAGCCCGCATGCAACAAACTACAGAGCCCATGTGCCCTGGAGCCCATGCACCACAACTAGAGAGAGAAAAACCCACATGCCACAACTAGAGAGAAACCTGCATGTTGCAATGAAAGATCCCACATGCCTCAATGGAGAACAGCATGCCGCAACTAAGACCTGACACAGCCAAATAAATAAATAAATATTTTAAAAAATAAACTAAATGTAAAAGCCTGGAAGGGAGGAGAAGAACCAATGAATTAGAAGGAAAAAACAGAAATAAGTGAAATGAAATTGTTTTCTTAATTTCTCTTTCTGTTAGCGTATTGTTAGCATATAGAAATGCAGTAGGTTTTGTTTTTGTTTTTTTTTGGTAGTGCCGTGCGGCTTGTGGGATCTTACTTCCCCAACCAGGGATCAAATCTGGGCCTTGGCAGTGAAAGCACAGAGTCCTACCACTGGACCTCCAGGGAATCCCCTAAATGCAACAGATTTTTGTATGTTGATTTTGTACCCCACAAGATTACTGTATTTATTATTTCTTTTTTCTAGAAAATTAAAAAATATCCCACTTTATTATCAGGAAGCTAAAGTTAAAACTCCTTGCATCTTCACAGAAATGTTTTCACTGAAATATATATTTTCCCCATTTTATTTGATTTCTTTTTTATTGAGGTCTATTGATTTACATGTTATATAAGTTTCAGATGTACATCATAGTGATTCATGATTTTTTTTTTTTGCGGTACGTGGGCCTCCCACCGTTGCGGCCTCTCCCGTCGCGGAGCACAGGCTCCGGATGCACAGGCTCAGCAGCCATGGCTCACGGGCCCAGCCGCTCCGCGGCATATGGGATCCTCCCGGACCGGGGCACGAACCCGTATCCCCTGCATCGGCAGGCGGACTCTCAACCACTGCGCCACCAGGGAGGCCCGTGATTCATGATTTTAAAGGTTATACTCTATTTATAGTTATTATAAAATATTGGCTATAGTCCCTGTACAATAGATCCTTGTAGATTATTTACTTTATACATAGTAGTTTGTACCTCTTAATCCCCTACACTTATCTTGTTCCTCCCTATTTGTTTATTATTTCTAATATTTTTTGGTGGGGTCTTTAGGGTTTTCTATATATAAAATCATGTCATCTGCAAATAGTGGCAGTTTTACTTCTTCCTTTCCAATTTGGATGCCTTTCATTTCTTTTTCTTGCCTAATTGCTCTGGCTAGGTTTTCCAATACTGTGCTGAATAAGAGTGGCGAGAGTGGGCATCCTTGTCTTGTTTCTGATTTTAGAGGTAATGCTTTCAGTTTTTCACCATTGAGTATGATGTTAGCTGTGGGCTCATCATATATGCCTTTATTATATTGAGGTACATTCCTTCTATGCTCACTTTATTGAGAGTTTTTTTTTGTATCATAAATGGGTGTTGAATCTTGTCAAATGCTTTTTCGGCATCTATTGAGATAATCATATGGTCTTTATCCTTCATTTTGTTAATGTGGTGTATCATATTGATTGATTTGTGGACATTGAACCATCCTTCCCTCCCTGGGATAAGTCCCACTCGATCATGGTGTATGATCCTTTTAATGTATTATTGTATTGGTTTTCTAGTGTTTTGTTGAGGATTTTTCAATCTGTGTTCATCAGAGATATCGGCCTGTAATTTTCTTTTTTTGTGTTGTCTTTGTCTGGTTTTGGAATCAGGGTGATGTTGGCCTTATAAAATGAGTTAGGAAGCATTTCCGCCTCTTCAGTTTTTTGGAGTAGTTTGAGATGAATAGGTATTAAATATTCTTTGAATGTTTGGTAGCATTTACCTTTGAAGCCATCTGGTCCTGGACTTTTGTTTGGGGGGAGCTTTTTGATTACTGTTTAAATCTCTGCAATAGTGATCAGCCTATTCAGATTTTCTATTTTTTTGTGATTCAGTCTTGGAAGGATGTATGATTCCAATGATTTGTCCATTTCTTCTAGGCTGTCTATTTTGTTGGCATATAGCTATTCATAATATTCTCTCATAATCCTTTGTATTTCTGAGGTATCCATTAGTTCTCCTCTTTCGTTTCTGATTTTATTTATCAGAGTCTTCTCTCTTTTTTTCTTAGTGAGCCTAGATAGATCTTTGTCAACTTTGTTTGTCTTTCCCAAGAGCCATCTCTTAGTTTCACTGGTGTTTTCTATTATCTTTTTGTCTCTACTTCATTTATTTCTGCTCTGCTCTTAATTATTTCCTTCCTTCTAGTGACTTCGGGTTTTGTTTATTCTTCTTTTTCTAGTTACTTTAAGTACAAAGTTAGATTGTTTATTTGAGATTTTTCTGTGTCTTGAGGTAGACCTATACTGCTATAAACTATGTTTTTACTGCACCCCATAGATTTTTTTTGAATTCCTTTATTTATTTATTTATTTATTTATTTATTTATTTATTTATTTATTTATTTATGGCTGTGTCGGGTCTTAGAGGCAACATATGGGATTTTCATTGCAGTGCGTGGGCTTTTTGTTGCGGCACTCAGGCTTCTATCTAGTTGTGGCATGAGGGTTTCTTTTCTCTAGTTGTGGCACACAGGCTCCAGTGCGTGTGGGCTCTGTAGTTTGCAGAACATGGGTTTTCTAGTTGAGGAGCCTGGGCTCAGTAGTTGCAGCGCATGGACTTAGTTGCCCTGCTGCACGTGGGATTTTAGTTCCCCGACCAGGGATCAACATGTGTCCCCTGCTTTGGAAGACAGATTCTTTACCACTGGCCCACAAGGGAAATCCCACCCCATAGATTTAAAAAAAAATTTTTTTATTGGAGTATAATTGCTTTACAATGTGTTGGTTTCTGCTGTACAATGAAGTGAATCAGCTATATATATACATATATCCCCTCCCTCTTGGACCTCCCTCCCACCCCCCATCCCACCCATCTAGGTCATCACAGAGCACTGAGCTGAGCTCCCTGTGCTATACAGCAGGTTCCCACTAGCTATCTATTTTACACATGGTAGTGTGTATATGTCAAAGACCCTGAATAGCCAAAGCAATCTTCAGAAAGAAAATCAGAGCTGGAGGAATCAGGTTCCCCAACTTCAGACTATACTACAAAGCTACAGTAATCAAGACAGTGTGGTATTGGCACAAAAACAGAAATATAGATCAATGGCACAGGCTAGAAAGCCCAGAGATAAACCCACACACCTATGGTCACCTAATCTATGACAAAGGAGGAAAGGATATACAATGGAGAAAAGACAGCCTCTTCAATAAGCAGTGCTGGGAAAACTGGACAGCTACATGTAAAGGGATGAAATTAGAACATTCCCTAACACCATACACAAAAATAAACCCCAAATGAATTAAAGACCTAAATGTAAGACCAGACACTATAAAACGCTTAGAGGAAAACCTAGGAAAAACATTCTTTGACATAAACCACAACAAGATCTTTTTTGACCCAGCTCCTAGAGTAATGAAAACAAAAATAAAGATAAACAAATGCGACCTAGTTAAACTTAAAAACTTTTGCACAGCAAAGGAAACCATAAACAAGAAAAAAAGACAACCCTCAGAATGGGAGAAAATATGTACAAACGAAGCAACAGGCAAGGGATTAATCTCCAAAATATACAAACAGCTCATGCAGCTCAATAACAAAAAAACAAATAACCCAATCAAAAAATGGGCAGAAGACCTAAATAGACATTTCTCCAAAGAAGACATACAGATGGCCAACTGGCACATGAAAAGATGCTCAACATCACTAATTATTAGAGAAATGCAAATCAAAACTACAATAAGGTATCACCTCACACTGGTTAGAATGGGCATCATCAAAAAATCTACAAACAACAAATGCTGGAGAGGATGTGGAGAAAAGGGAACCCTCTTGCACTCTTGGTGGGAACGTAAATTGATACAACTGCTGTGGAGAATAGTATGGAGGTTCCTTAAAACACTAAAAATAGAACTACTATATGACCCAGCAATCCCACTACTGGGCATATACCCTGAGAAAACCATAATTTGCAATGACACATGTACCTCAGTGTTCACTGCAGCACTATTTACAATAGCCAGGACATGGAACCAACCTAATGTCCAATGACAGGTGAATGTATAAAGAAGATGTGGTTATACAATGGAATATTACTCAGCCATAAAAAGGAATGAAATTGGGTGATTTGCAGAGATGTGGATGGACCTAGATTCTGTCATGTAGAGTGAAGTAAGTCAGAAATAGAAAAACAAATATCATATATTAATGCATATATGTGGAATCTAGAAAAATGGTACAGATGAATCTATTTCCAGGAAAGGAATAGAGACACAGACATAGAGAGCAGGCATGTGGACACAGTGAGGGAAGGGGAGGGTGGGACGAACTGGGAGATTAGGATTGACATATATACACTACCATGCATCCCTATACACTAACAATGAAAGATCAGAAAGAGAAATTAAGGAAATAATCCCATTTACCCTTGCAACAAAAAGAATAAAATACCTAGGAATAAACCTACCTGAGCAGGCAAAAGACCTGTACTCAGAAAACTACAAAACACTGATGAAAGAAATCAAAGATGACACAAACAGATGGAGAAATATACCATGTTCTTGGATTGGAAGAAGCAGTATTATGAAAATGACTATACTACCTATAGATTTTGATATGTGGTATTTTTATTTTCATTTGTCTTCAGGTATTTTTTTATGTCTGCTTTGATTTTTTTCATTGACCCAATGTTGTTCAGTAGCATGTTGGTCAGTCTCCACATATTTGTGATCTTCCCAGCTTTCTTCTTGTAGTTGATTTCTAGTTTCATACCGTTGGATTGTAAAATTGCTTGATATGATTCCAATCTTCTTAAATTTATTGAGACTTGTTTTGTGTCTCAACATACGGTGTTTTCTTGAGAAAGTTTCATGTGCACTTGAGAAGAATGTGTTTTCTGCTGCATTTGGATGGAATGTTCTGTACAAATCTATCAAAGCCATCTGGGCCAATGTTTCATTTAAGGCCACTGTGTCCTTGTTGACTTTCTGTATGGGTGAACTATCCGTTGATGTAAGTGGGTGTTAGAATCTCCTACCATCATTGTGTTACTGTCAATTTCTCTCTTTAGGTCTGTTAATGTTTGTTAAATATTTTGGTGCTCCCATGTTAGGTGCATATATATTAATAATGTTACGTCTTCTTGATGAGTAGCCTTCTTCATCATCATATACTATCCATTTTTGTGTCTTGTTACCTTTTTTGGCTTGAAGTCCATTTTGCCTGATATGAATATGGCTGCACCCCCTTTCTTCTGGCTGCCATTTGCTTGGAGCATCATCTTTCATTCCTTCACTGTGAGCCTATGTGTGTCTTCAGAGCTGAGGTGAGCCTCCTGGAGGAAGCTTTAGTTGGGTCTTATTTTTTAATCCACTCTGTGTGTTTTGATTGGTGACATCAACACATTTATATTTAGCATGATTATTGATAGATGAGAACTTAGTATTGCCATTTTATTTCTTGTTTTCTGGTTGCTCTACATCTCCATTGTTTCTTTTTTCTTGTGTTTCTGTCTGCCATTTTGGTTTGGTCATTTTCTCTTATGTTTTTCTCCATTTCCTCTTTTTTGTTTCATGTCTCTACTCTAGATTTATGTTTTGTCGTTATCATGAGTTTGTATAAAACGTTTCTGAGATAAAATGGTCTTTTTTCTGCTGATAGCATCTTATCTTCATTTACCTACATGGGTTCTGTCGTTTTCCTCTTCCTCTTTTGTGTTTTTGTTGTTTCAAATTATCTCTTTTTATGTTGTGAGTTTGTTACCAAATTGAAGCAGCCATAGTTTTTTTTCTTCTTTTCCCCCCTTTAACATTTATGCTATAATAAAGAGTTTAAAAACCTATTCTGATAAAGAGTTGCAATTTTCTGATTCTGTCTATTTATCACCTTACTTGAAGTTTTGTGTACTTTAGCCTTTTTGTTTCTGGTAAAAGAGCTCCTTTCAACATTTCTTGTAAGGCAGATCTAGTGGGGTTTTTTTTTTTTTAATTGAAGTATAGTTGAATACAATGTTGTGTTGATTTCTGCTGTACAGCAAAGTGACTCAGTTATACATATATATCAGTACACTCTTTTTCATATTCTTTTCCACTATGGTTTGTTACAAGACATTGAATATAGTTCCCTGAGCTATACAGTGGAAACTTGTTGCTTAACCATTAGGTCTAGTATTAATGAACTTCCTCAGCTTTTGTTTGTCTTGGAAAGTCTTTATTTCCCTTCATATTTGAATGATAACTTTGCTGGATAAAGTATTCTTGGGTGACAGTTTATATCTTTCAGTACTTTGAGAATATCATTCTGCTCCCTCCTGGCCTGTAGAGTTTCTTCTGAGAAATCTGCTGATAAATTAATGGGGTTCCGATGTAGGTTAACATCCTTTTTTCCCCAGTTACCTTCAAAATTCTTTGTTACTGACTTTTGACAATTTTAATATAATGTGTCTTGGAGAAGGTCTTTTTGCATTGAAGTAATTAGGTGTTCTCTTAACTTCATGGACTTGTATATCCATAACAGGGAAGAGCCAATTTTGACTCCATGTTGGATCTGTTTCTTTGACTGTAGCCTTTGCTTTTCATTGTTTTTGTTATTATAATCATACATAATGGCCTGCCTCAGGGAACCCTACCCACCTGTGAATGGCTGCAAGAAAGAAGAAACTAACACGTCCAAGGCTGGCGATTCCAGATGTTTGCCCTTTTTACTTTACTTCCCTCTCTGATTCTATAAAAGAAACTGGCGTCTAGACCTCAATAAGATGGTTATTTTGAGACACTAGTCTGCCATCTTCTCGGTCTGCTGGCTTTCCGAATAAAGTTGTATTCCTTGCCTCAAAAAAAAGAATTTCATCATTTAAAAAATATTTTATTTCTCTTGCCTCTTATATTTGTATCATTTCTAGATTTCTGTTTTTGCTCTTGCTATTTCTCTCTTCCATATGGTCTGCTCTATTTCCAATTCTTCCTAATGCATCCTTCATCTCATTTATTGAGTTTTTCAGCTCTAGAATTTGTTTTTTTTTTTAGAGTTTCAATCTCTTTGGTAAAGTATTCCTTCTGTTTATTAACTTTCTTCCTGAGCCTATTTAACTACCTTTATGAGTTTTCTTGCAGCTAATTGATTTTCTTCATGACAGCTATTTTGAATTCTCCATCAGTTAGATCACAATATTCCATGATTTTAAGTTTAGTTTCTGGAGAACTCATTTTCTTTTCGTGGTGCAGTGTTACCATGGTTCTTTGTGGTGCTTGATAAATTGTTCCTCTGCCAGTGCATGTGAAGTTGCAAACAGCTTCCTGCTTGATTCTGAGCTGCCTCTTGTTATATTTGAGAGTCAGCACTTTCCACCCTCCACTGCCTCTGCCAGGGGTGTCGCCCTGTGACCTCATGATCACTTCTTGTACCTCTGGAGTCATTGGTATCTTGCTGCTGCCAGTGTTGCTAGTGTTGCTCCCTGGGGCACCAGGAGAGTGGGCTCTTCCATTTTGCCTGGGATCCCCTGGGCCGCAGGTTCTGCCACTGCCGGGGGAGGGTTTGGGTGGGGGTAGCCAGTGTTGCACAGGTACCGCTGTCATGTCCACTGTAAGGTGCACAGGCTCTGTCATTGCAGGGTGGGGGGAGTCATGGGCCCCTCTGCAGCTGAAGGGATGGGATCCCAGGCCTCATGGCCACCATTGCCAGTTGCCTATGGCTGCCACGGTGGCTGGGGCGATGGCATCACATGCGTCACTTCCCCTGCTACTGCCAAGTTCTCTGGGGCTGCAGGCTCAGCTGCTGCAGGTGGGAATCCAGGACTGCAGGCACCACTCCACTGCTCCCCCAGTTCCACCTCCTCTATGGGTTCTGGTCCACCCACCTTCAGATGTACAGAAGTATGGAATTCTCCAGCACCCTAGTATATGGGGCAGAGGCACCCTTTTAGCATTGTGAATGTTTTACTGGTTGAAGATTGAAGGGGAGAGACAAAGGGAAGGTCTCAATTTGCCATGTTGCAGACATCCCTCCACGAAACACTATTTTTACTTGAAAGAAAATTGACAAACTATGGTTATTCTGACTTGAGTGTTTGGCAAACACTTTCTCAAAAATGAATAAAGTGAGTGTGTCACTTCATGGAAATGGCAAACACTTTCTCAAAAATGAATAAAGTGAGTGTGTCACTTCATGGAAAACAACTGATAGTATTTATTGCCAATGATAAAATTTGTGCTTTTAAGCAAAACTTAGATTTTTGGAAAACATGTATCTATCATCATGAGCTTAAAGTTTCTCAATATTTAAATATTTTTCTGATGAGATTGGTGGTGACATTAACAAGTGTGATTTTTAAAATATTATATAATAAAATTTGTCAAAAATTGGAAGATCTATATAACTCAGGGAACCAGTTTTTTCCAAATGACAAATGAATGCATGATGTTTTAAAATTATGCATAACTAAAAGACCCATTCTGCATGCAAGACAGAGCAATGGATTTTAATGTAGCAGAAGACGAAAAAGGGGACATCCCTGGTGGCGCAGTGGTTAAGAATCCACCTGCCAATGCAGGGGACACGGGTTCGAGCCTTGGTCCAGGAAGATCCCACATGCCACAGAGCAAGTAAGCCCGTGTGCCACAACTGCTGAGCCTGCGCTCTAGAGCCCGTGAGCCACAACTATTGAGCCCGTGCACCACAACTACTGAAGCCCGTGTGCCTAGAGCCCATACTCCACAACAAGAGAAGCCACTGCAATGAGAAGCCCATGCACTGCAATGAAGAGTAGCATCCATTTGCTGCAACTAGAGAAAGCCCGTGTGCAGCAATGAAGACCCAATGCAACCCAAAATAAAAAGATAAATAAATAATAAATAAATTTATTTTAAATTTTTTTCTAAAAAAAAAAAGACAAAAAAGTTCATTGATATGGTTTCAAATTCCAAATTGCAACTAACCTCTAAGAAACTACCTCTTGTCAACTCTTGGTGTAGTATCAACGAAGATCCACAATTATCTGAAAAAGCTATTGTTTGCTTCCAACTACAAACCTAAGTCAGGCTGGGTTTTCTTCACGTTTCAACCAAAACAACACATGGAAGAGACTGCCTGCAGAAGCAGGTACAAGAACCAGCCATCTCCAGCTAAGCAGACACTAAAGAAACTTGCAAAAATGTAAAAAACAATGCCACTATTCTCATCAAAGTTTTATTTTATAAAATAGTTATTTTGTAAGATATTATTTATGTTAACATGTTGAGGGCTTATTATCATTTTAAATGAATAAATAAATCATTCCCTCATGCATATACCATACTTTTTCAAGCGTTCAGTCAGAAAAATCAAATCCTGTCCAAGGGAGAAAAATTACTCTGGACTCAGAACTTTTCATCTCCAATATTCAAAGTCTAGGACACAATGGAATGACGAGACAACAGCTGTGAGGGAAAGAAGTGGTGACTGTGGCAGGACAGGAAAATGATCCCCCAAGAGAGAGTCACATCCTAATGCTTGGAACCTGTAAATGTCACCTTATTTGGAAAAAGGATCTTTGCAGATTTGATTTAATTAAGGATTTTGAGATGAGGAGATTATCCTGGATTATCCAGGTTGGCCCTGAATATGATCACAGTGTGTTTATAAGAGAGCTAGAGGGAGGGCTTCCCTGGTGGTGCAGTGGTTAAGAATCTGCCTGCCAGTGCAGGGGACACAGGTTTGATCCCTGGTCTGGGAAGATCCCACATGCCGCAGAGTAACTAAGCCCGTGTGCCACAACTACTGAGCCTGTGCTCTAGAGCCCACGAGCCACAACTACTGAAGCTCGCGTGCCTAGAGCCTGCGCTCCACAACAAGAGAAGCCACCGCAATGAGAAACCCTCGCACCACAACAAAGAGTAGCCCCCGCTCGTCGCAACTAGAGAAAGCCTGCACGCAGCAATGAAGCCCTAACGCAGCCATAAATAAATAAATTTATTAAAAAAAAAAAGAGAGAGAGCTAGAGGGAGATTACACAGACAGAAGAGGTGGGAGCAGTGTTGACCACAGAGCAGAGATTGGAGTGATGCAGCCACATGCTCAGGAATGCTTGCAGCCATCAGAAAAGACAAGGAATGGATTCTCCCTTAGAACTTCCAAGGAAGTGCAGCCCTGGCGACACCATCATTTCAGCACAGTGACAGTGATTTCAAACCCAAAGACTTGGGTATAAATGGTTTGTTCAGGAAGTGATTCCATGAAACAGAAATGAAGGAGGAAAAGAATGGGACAGGAAAGGAGGAATCGAAACATAGGTGTGTGCTCCTTAGGTTACTGCTCTGGGTAACAACGCCTTCGCTTCAGCAGGACCTCCTGAGAAGTGTACAGAATACCTCTTAGGATTGTCCAACCATTCCTCCACTGACTCCTGTCTCCAGGCCCTGAGGTTGCCCCCCAGAGACCTAGGCTGTGCTGGTGAGCAGGCCAGGTAGGCTCCTGTGGTGTCAGAGAAGGCCTGGGGCAGGAAGTTCAAAGACACACAGCAGGTGCCAGAGGTGCATCTCTGTAAGTCCACGGCAATTAAAGGTGTGCTGAGGGCATCATTCAAGACACCAGCTCTTGTATCCCACAGTCTACGCAGGCACCACATTAAGTCCACGCTGCCACGATTCTTTGAGGTGAAGTCTCGAAGGTCACAACCTTTACAAAAGCCTTAATATAAGAGTGTTAGTAGAACAAATACAGTCCCCACTGCCACACCTGCTCCTGAGGCTGTAGCTAATATTGGTCATGTCCCTTCTCCTCTGCCCATTCTAGGTTTCCCTCACTGTCAGCCAGCACTTCAGCTGGTCCACATGGCTCTCCTGGTCAGGTTACGAGACCTCCATCCCTGAAGGCCCTGAGCCCTTGGCAGGCTGTGGCTGCTCTTATCACTTGGCATGGAAGCAACCACACAGAACCAGGCGAATCCTCCATACTAGACCAACTCCTGATTGCCCCATTAAGTAGCAGCAACCCTATCTACCTCTAATAATCGGGATCTATTATCCCCTCCTTCTTTGCCTGCTGGTTCACCGGCATAAGCAGCTCAAAGTGACCTGGTGGAACTTGCAGATTCTGGTTCAGTGGAGGCGTCCTTTTCCGGAATCAGCGGAAGCTCCCTTGTGGAAGTGTTTCCTACCTGGGAACCAGGGGATCTAATCCAGCAGAGCTCTAGGCTGCTCGTAGGTAATACAGGGTATCACAGAAGCGGTACAGCCCACGGCAATGTGTACATTGCTGTACCTTTTTCACTGTAAAATGAGCTTCTTGGTCCAAGGTAATGTTTTTTTTTTGTTTTTTTTTTTTGCGGTATGTGGGCCTCTCACTGTTGTGGCCTCTCCCGTTGCGGAGCACAGGCTCCGGACGCGCAGGCCCAGCGGCCATGGCTCACGGGCCCAGCCGCTCCGCGGCACGCGGGATCCTCCCAGACCGGGGCACGAACCCGCGTCCCCCGCATCGGCAGGTGGACTCCCAACCACTGCGCCACCAGGGAAGCCCCCAAGGTAATGTTATACCTGATCCCGTGTTGGTAAATCGAGCATTCTCTAAGCTGCTAGATGGTAATGCTACTGTAAGACCTTGTGGATAGGGAAGGCAAACTCATATCCAGAGCAGGTATCAATTCCAGTAAAGATGAATCAATCTCTCTCCTGGGTGGAAAGGATCTGCTGTAATGAACCTGTCACCGAGTCATCTAGGGATGGTACCATATCAGGAGCTCAGCACTAAGACTGCTAACAGGTCAGAAACTCATAGGCAGTAATAATTAGATAAGCCTTGATAAGAAAGAGCCTGTGTTGGTGGGCATAGCTTGCCACCATGGCAACTCCATTCACGGCCTCACCTTACAAGCACAAGTGTAGCCAAGGACAGAAGCTGACTGACATCTATACATCCAATCTGTTACCCAGTGACCCCTTTTCAGTGGGTATTAACATGAGGCACAAAGGTACACACACCTGTGGCCAGTGCTATAGGTCCATCTTCTTTCCCAGACCTCCTTGTCTCCAGTATTCCCCTCTTGCTCTTTCCAGGTCCCTGACCAACGAGCAAGACATCTGCCTTAACCCAGAAGTTTATGTGCACACCTTCCTTAGGCCACTCTTCTGTCCACTCCCTTCCCTCCCTACAAAGTGAATATCCAAGTGTACTGCTCGAAGCTCTGGTCTCTGGAAGGATTCTCTTCATTACTGTCCTTCAGAGCCACCTGAAATGGGATGGTAGTGCAGCAGTACTTCATTTTCAGCTCATATCAACACATCAAGCTGACCCATCTGTGAACCAGACCTAAATTTTTCTTCCTGTCTGCTAAGAAGCACTGGTACAACAAGGTGGGAGATGTGCGGGCCACAGCCACCTCTTCCTATAAATGACCAGTACTCTCTGGACAGACTGGGGTCCAAACCTTTTTCACTGGGCAGTGAATTGCTACTGAGCCTGGTGGATTTGCCAGTATCTAGTTTAGGACAGGCAGATTTGGTCACATGATCATTTGATGCCCCATAATCAGGCACCCAGTCTCCAATTGGGCCCCATAGTGTGCCAGAAGCTGCTTTCAATTGGTGAGTAGTTCTTCACTGTAGCTGGCATGGTCTTGCTTCAGAACCCTAGGGGTGAGCACTCCAAATCTCCTGTTGGAGCCTACCAAAGGCGCTGCACAGGGTCCCTATCTGCCACAGATAAGCCATAACCCATTGGTTCTGTTAAGAGACAGGGGAACCCATCCTCCAGTGTGGATCTTCACCAGAGCCCTCCTTTGCTCTGGGCCCCATTCAAAACCAGCAGTCTTCCAAGCCACCCGATAAATGGGTCAGAACAGTATTCCCAAGTGTGGTACATGCTGACTCCAAAATCCAGAGGCGCATGGAGTGGTAGGCCTCATTTTTCATGTTAGGGATGCAAGATGCAGTAACTTGCCCTTATCTCAGAGGTGATGGCCTGGTTTGCCCTACAACACTGCACCCCTGGAAACTTCACTGATGACAGGCTCCAGAACTTCTGAGGGTTTATCTCTCATCCTCTGACATACATTGTCTTACCAGGGACAGAGCACTTGTCACTTCCTTCCTCACTGTGTCCAATTAGCATAATTTCATCAGTTTTATGGAGAATGTCCAGATGATCAAGGTCTCAACGATTACACTGTGACAGAAAGCATGACTTAAAACAGACTTGAAGTAAGACAATGTATATGTTTGGCTGTCCTTCCCATATAAAAGTGAACTGCTTTTGGAAACTTACTCTTTACTACTGGAAATTAAAAGGAATGTTCACCACCTCAATTGCATTATCAGGTGCCAAAGGTGCATTAATCGGTTCCAGTACAGATACCTCACCTGACACAGCTGCTGTGATTAGGGATACTAATTGGCTAAGTTTGTGGTAGTCCACCATCATTTACTTGAATCCATCTGGATTTTGCAGGGGCCATTCAGGTGAATTGAAGGTGATGTAGTAGGGATTTATGTCTTTGAGAGTAAGCAATCTCTGCAATCCCACATGGAATGCAGCATTGGAGAGGGTGGGGAGTTTCAGAGGCTTCCACTTCGCTCTTCCTACCATGACTCTTATTCCACAGGTGAGGGATCAATGTACAGGCTCTCCCCACTGCTAGGTATAATTACCCCAAGTATGTACTGGGACCAGAGAAGTGACCTCAAGACTTGGGTCAGGACTCTGTTTATCATCTGACTTCCACAGCCTCTACTCAAACCAGTGATTCATGATGCTTCATGTACCCTGGCACACATGTCACCTCAGATCTTGTATCTAACAGCCCTTGAAAGGTCTGGATAGTCCCTTTTCCAAAGTAAATGTGTTACTTTGTTAAGAGGCGCTGGGTCCCTTTGGGGAAGGATTAGGGGAATATTTTTTTATGTACTTATGGTGGCACTGTAGGATCCTTTCTATAAGAGACCAAGCCTCCCTTTCAACCAGTGGACTCCAGGTCTCAGAACTGGCTCAGATTTAAATACAGAGTGAGGGATCATGATTTCCCATTGCAGTAACTGACATTTGCTTTCTGATCACCAATTCTTGATTTCTTTCTCGTTATTCAAATCAAACACCACTCAGGTCAGCTGTCCATCTACTTCACCCCAAAGAACACCATGGTCCAACAGTGCCACAGATTCCCGTGGATCAAGTCTTCCTGGTCGCCACTCCAGCATGAGGCAGAAGAAATGCAAGGAGGCATTTCAAACTGCTGTGGTGGGACAAGGAGACGTGATGCAGCCCCAGGTGCCTGCTCCAAGGTGTGAGCCTCTCCTCCTGGGCTTGATTTTAGGTCTGGAGGCAAGAGGGGTAGTGGAGCAGGACATGAAGACAGTGGTTTCAAGCAGGGTAACAATAGCCTCCTCTCAGCGGCGGGCTTCAACTGACAAGGGAGTCTCAGCGGTGAGAAGGGATTTAAGGTTACGCATCAACAAATGTTTATTCGGCACCTACCAGGTGCCCCACACTCCCCACCCCCTAGATGTGAGTCACACACAGTACTCTCTCCCTTTCCCCCAAACTCAGGACTCGCCACACTCATTCAACGGCCCTCTTCCTTGCCCAACTGCCCCGGGGGCCAAATCTGTCCAGTGAGGGGCTGCCGCCGCCGCCGCTGCCCGCGCTGCCCTGTCCGCTCCCAGACCCTGACGAAGGCCCACCTCGCCTCACGGGCACTTTACCAGTGACACCGCCCTTATGCGCCGGACCGGCTTCTCAGCCTGTTACGCGCCACCCGCCCACGTGGTTAGCTCACGTGACACGCCACTGCGTCGTGGGCCCGACCGCTCAGGGCGCTTCTGATTGGCCCGCGCCATTTCCTGTTTCCGGGTTAAGGTCCAAACAGCACTGTCTTTCGAGTGGCCCAGCCAAGAGAGAGAGGCCATTGGTCTTCGCTCTGAGCAGGGGGCGGGGCACAGCCTTCGGAACCAGCACCCGGACGAGGGTCTCCGAGACAGCCGAACGGCACCGCAAAGAGCCGAATAGAGCCAAGGAGACCCGAGTACGACCGGAGCAGCGCAGGCTGGCCGGAAGCGGAGCCGAGCGCAGCCGGAAGGAGCCGAGCGTGCCCGAAGGGTCTGTGCGCGGCGGGGTGTTGGCCGGGCCAAGCCCGAGCCATGGCGGCTGAGGGGACAGAAGTGGCCGGAGGCGGGGCTGTTGGAGGCCGCCTGGCCAAGGACAGCTTGCGGCAGGCTATGTGCCCCGACGCGGCCCCGAACCGGAGGCGCGGCTCGGCGCGGTCGCGAGACGCCGAGCGCCGAGCCTACCAGTGGTGCCGGGAGTACTTGGGCGGGGCCTGGCGCCGAGTACGGCCGGAGGAGCTGAGGGTTGACCCCGTGAGGTGGGAGGTCAGGGGTCATCCCCTCCTGTGCGCGGGCCGGGGTCAGGCTCAGGCTCGGGCCAGCGGGACACTCAGCGTTCCTGGGCCGGGGGCGGGGCGGGGCCGGGAGCGACGGGGGAGCGCGGGGCGCGGGGGCTGGACGCCTGGCCGGTGGAGCGGATGGCGGGCTGAGCGCGCCCTGCTGTGGGTCTGCAGCGGAGGCCTCAGTAACCTGCTCTTCCGCTGCTCGCTGCCTGACCACCTGCCCAGCGTTGGCGAGGAGCCCCGGGAGGTGCTGCTGCGGCTGTACGGGGCCATCCTGCAGGTGAGGAGGGAGTGAAGGCCGCAGTGGCCTTAGGACCTCTTACCCAAGTGTGGCAGGTGGTATGGTCCCCACTAAGCAATTGAGGACACTGAGCCTTAGGGGCTAAGTATTTTGTCCATTATGATACTAATTCCTGCGCTCTGGAGCCCCCGGGCAATAGAACAAGAAGTCCCAGATGTGGTGGGAGGAGCAAAAAGACCTTCGTGTGTGTCAGCGCCACTTTGCCTCTGGCCCCTTGTGACCATGGTCGCTTCGCTGTCTGTTTTCCTTCAGGGAGTGGACTCCTTGGTCCTTGAAAGTGTGATGTTCGCCATCCTTGCAGAGCGGTCACTGGGGCCCCAGCTCTACGGAGTCTTTCCAGAGGGCCGGCTGGAACAGTACATCCCAGTACGAGCCCGGCCCCGACCTCCCCGAAGCATCTCCTTCCCCAGCCCCTATTCCCCTTCCCAATGTCTGCCTTCACATCCCTCACCCCAGGTAGGGAATTTTCCCCAAGCCCTGACTTCCCCCACCTCCATTGCCCCACCCTTCCCCCCTCCTGCCCCAGCCCCTTCACCACCCTGATAGGTTCCTGGGTGCAGAGCCGGCCACTGAAGACGCATGAACTTCGAGAGCCCGTGTTGTCCGCAGCCATCGCCACGAAGATGGCCCAGTTCCATGGCATGGAAATGCCTTTCACTAAGGAGCCCCACTGGCTATTTGGGACCATGGAGCGGTGAGTCGGGGCCCTCCTCAGGGCTCCTGCACATAGGCTGAACCCTCATGTTGGCAGTTACTATGCTGGGCTGTGACTGAATGCATCTAGTGCTCTGTCCAACTCTCCAGTTGAGTGGATCAAGTGTCCCACTGTCTAGCATGGTTTCTCACGCAACAGGCTTCCAGATGATTGCCAGACAAGTCATTCGGTGACCGAATGGGTAGGACAGCCTGGCCTGGGGTAGAGGGGAGGGATAGCAGAGTGAGTATATCCTATTCTTTGGGCTTCAGGTATTTAAAGCAGATCCAGGACCTACCCCCCACTGGCCTCCCCCAGATGAACCTGCTGGAGATGTACAGCTTGCAGGACGAGATGGGCAGCCTCAGGTGAGGGCAGGCACGATGGGGCAGGGGTGGGGGGATGGGGACAGAAGAGCACAGGAGATGTGCCAGGCACCTAGTGGGGTCCTCCCCAGGATTTGCTGGAGGCTGGGGTCAAGGCCTCGCCCACGCGGGTGCCTCTGACCCTCCTTTCGTCACTCCTGCTCAGGACCCATGCCCGTGTTCCCCTGCAGGAAGTTGCTAGACTCTACCCCATCACCAGTGGTCTTTTGCCACAATGACATCCAGGAAGGTAGGAGAAGGCATCTGAGTCTCCCAACCTCGGGTGAGGGGGGCCAGAGGACCCTGGAGTGACCAGAACCTCACCACATTCCTCCAGGGAACATCTTACTGCTCTCAGAGCCAGAAAACGCTGACGGCCTCATGCTGGTCGACTTCGAGTACAGCAGTTATAACTACAGGTGAGGGTAAGAGGGTGGCCTCCCATGGGTCTGTTCCCGCAGTGCCCTGGTAAAGCAGACCAGGCCTTCATCTCTGCATCCCAGCTGCCCAGCGTATTTGGGGACTGAGTGTCCACCTTATTCCCTCAGGGGCTTTGACATTGGGAACCATTTTTGTGAGTGGGTTTACGATTACACTCACGAGGAGTGGCCTTTCTACAAAGCGCGGCCTGCAAACTACCCCACCCGGGGACAGCAGGTATGTGGGCCAGGAGCTGGGGAGCAGGAGCTGGCTTAGAGGGGAGGAGGAGGTTGAAGTCTGGAAGGAATGGCGAGCAAGGGTGTTAACTGGGAAATGCTCCCCAGTCTCCCCATTTTCTGACTCTTGTCTTTTGATCTCAGCTCCATTTTATTCGCCACTACCTGGCGGAGGTAAAGAAAGGTGAGACCATCTCCCAAGAGGAGCAGAGGAAACTGGAAGCAGATTTGCTGGCAGAGGCTAACCGGTGAGGAAAGACGTGTGGGGCAGGGGTAGAGCAGGGTGCAGAGGCAAGGGGGGGGGATGTGGCAGGTAGACTCACTGGGCTGCAGGTTAGGTGTCAGTGCAAAGTGGGGGCAGGAAGTGAGGATGAGGTCTGAGGCTGATGGGGAAGAACAGTTTGAGAGTGGGAAGAGTCAGGACAGGGTAGGGGTTAGGACGATAGGGGAGAAGTTAGAGCTTTGGGGCTTGACCAGCCTGGGGGAGGGGGTTCAGGCAGTGCCAAATGTGCTCTGAACCCCCCTTTTCCTGCTCCCCCTCAGGTATGCTCTGGCATCTCATTTCTTCTGGGGTCTCTGGTCCATCCTCCAGGCATCCATGTCCACTATAGAATTTGGTTACTTGGTAAGTAACCAGGTTGGGTGAGTTAGGTGTGGGGACGGGGCACAGCAGAGGCCTCGGACCCTCTAGGCCAGCTGTGGGCAGACTGAGGGGGGTGTGGGGTGCTAGTCCCAACCCTTCTCACCAGTGCGCGGGGTTCCTTCCTTAGGAGTACGCCCAGTCTCGGTTCCAGTTCTACTTCCAGCAGAAGGGACAGCTGACCAGCTTCCACCCCTCATCCTGACTGTCCACCTCCCAACTCCTTGGATTTCTCCTGGAGCCTCCAGGGCAGGACCTTGGAGGGAGGGACAAAGGGGAGGCCCTGGGGACTGGGCTGAGCACGAGTGAGACTGGGGTTGAGGAGGCTGACCTCCCCCACCCACCCACCCACCCCCACGTTTGAGCAGGTCCCCACCGCAGGCAAGTGGGCAGAAGCCCTGGGATGTGTACCGTAAGACAATAAACTAGCTTCTTTCTTCACACCGTCCTAACCCTGCTTGGGGGCGGCGGAAAGTACCGACCAAGGGCTGCACACAGATTGACAAAGGGGCCACTGCTAGGAGCCTCAGTTTCCCCTCCTGAGAAGCGTGGCTGTTGGGTGATCTGGGCTTGAAAGTGGTTAGGGGTCCATTCTGCTCTCCCCCACCCCGGCTCCAGCTTAGAAGTGATAAATACTCGGAGGACTTGGGTCGGGCAGTGGGGAGTTACAGGGTACAAAGAGGGCCCCGGGTGGGGCCGCCCAACCCTGAGCGCCGGACATCAGGGAACAGCAGGCACAGCTGACACACTGGTGACCTTTTCCCTACATTCGGCTATTTTTAGCTCTAATGCCACCATCCTCACGTGAGACCCGTTGGGCGCCCCAGGCTCTCAGACCTTTGAGCCATCTTCATCTTGCAGAAACCCGGCTCCCCCCCACTCCTGATTCCCGCCACGGAGCCGGGGAGATTGTGGTTGCCGCCCCCCCAAGTGTTCTCTCAACCCAAATTTGGGAGTGGGTGTCAGGTTCCCGGTGAGGGCGGGACTTAGGTGGCCAGGCCTGAAGGACGTGGGGACACAGGCCAGAGTGACTGTCCCCACAAGCGGACAGGAGCACACCCGAGCCGTGAGTGGAGTTGGGGGGTGGCTCTGGGCTGCCGGCCTGGCCCAGGGCTCTGAGCCGGCAGGGGGGGCGGGGGAGGGGGGTAGAGGCTGGTGCCAGGGTCCCACGTGGCAGTGCTGGGGGTACGAAGACCCCGCCTCACTCCAGACCAGACCGACTCCGCTTCCGGGGCCCCTCTAGCCCCCACCCCGAGGCCACCCTACACTGTCCTCGGGATTCCTGACGTTTTCAAGGCCCTGACCCCCTTCCGACCCCCGCACCGTTGCGCGAAGGTTCTGCGGCGGTTGGCGAGGCTGGGGGCCAGGGGTGGGGCCTCGGCGCTGCGGGTGGCCGACGCAGGGCGGAAGGGGAGGGGGGCGGGCTGGGGGCGCGGCCGGGGGCGGGGCCTCGGCGCTGCGGGTGGCCGATCCAGGGCGGAAGGGGAGGGAGGCGGACTGGGGGCGCGGCCAGTGGCCGGAGGCGGGGCCTCGGCGCGGGCGGCCGAGCTGCCCGCACAACCTCCTGCCACCTCCCAGGTGCCCAGCAGCTCCCGGGTGCCCAGCAACCCACAGGATGGCGGAAGCGCACCAGGCTGTGGCCTTCCAGTTCACGGTGACGCCAGAGGGGGTCGACTTCCGGCTCAGTCGGGAGGCCCTAAAACACATCTACCTGTCCGGCATCAACTCCTGGAAGAAACGCCTGATTCGCATCAAGGTGGGCGCAGGTGGTGCTGGTCTCTTCCAGCAGGTGCAGAATCGAGCCTTCCAGGGAGGCAGAGGCTAGGTGTCAGCTGCTGCCCATTGTCAAGGTCCTCCACCACCACCTCGGCTGGCAGCTCTATGGAGTGACAGGCTCCAGCAGTGCAGAAACCAGAGGGGTGCTCAAGGCGTGGAGAGGAGATGGGTGTGCAGGAAGTGTCAGTGGGACACAGTAATCAGGTGCTGCAGGTGTGGGAATGTGGAGGGGCGTCCACCAGACGTGAAGGAGAAGTGAAAACAGGCAAAGACTTGATAGGTGCCTGCTTACCCCAGTCCTTGCTCTGTGAGCATAACTGTTTCTGCCCACAGAATGGCATCCTCAGGGGTGTGTACCCTGGCAGCCCCACCAGCTGGCTGGTCGTCGTCCTGACAACACTGGGTTCCTCCTACTGCAACGTGGACATCTCCATGGGGCTGGTCTGTTTTATCCAGAGATGGCTTCCTGAGGGGTAAGAAGTGGGGCCATGAGAAAGGGCTGGGTGGGCTCCAAGGCCAAGGTTCCTGAGCTGGGCAGTGACAGGACAACAGCCATTGGAGGTAATAGGGGCAACCCTCCCTGGGGGCGACCACCATCTTATTCCCTACTTCTGTAACTTCGTGCGTGATGCACTCAGAGGGTCAGATGTGAGTGTGTCCAGGGAGTTTTTCCTCCTTTGGTGCCTCCCCCAAGGTGGCTCACATACATCAGGACTGCAGAGTCAGAATCTCCCTGAGGTTGGTCTCGAGTGGATCCCCCTGCAGTCCTCTCCCCTTCTCTGATAGATGTGGCCCCTACCGGACCCCACAGACCCGGACACTTCTCAGCATGGCCATCTTCTCCACGGGGGTCTGGATGATGGGCATCCTCTTCTTCCGCCAAACCCTGAAACTGCTGCTTTCCTACCACGGTTGGATGTTTGAGATGCACGGCCAGACCAGCCACTTCACCAGAGTCTGGGCTGTGAGCAGAAGCTGGTGGAGGGGTCCAGGCATCGGGTTTGAGACCCCAGGGCCTCACTTTGGGTTCTGAGCTGGAGGGGACAGCCAGGCGGGGCACTGGTGCCTGGCGGGGTTTGTCCCAGTTCTGAGGGTCTGGGGTAGCCCCTCCAGTGTTTGCTAGTTTCCATTCTTTCCCCCGGCTTCCCCCTCAACATTCTCCACTCTGTACCCCCAGATGTGTGTCCGCCTTCTGTCCAGCCGGCGGCCCATGCTCTACAGTTTCCAGACATCTCTGCCCAAGTTGCCCGTGCCCAGCGTGTCAGCCACAATTCATCGGGTGAGGGCCTGGGTCAGACATCCCAGTGGGCAGGGCAGGCTGGACTCAGAGGACTTATCCAAACATAAGGGACTGTCCCCTACAAAGAGTCGGCTTGAGAGGGAGCAGTGGGGCTGGGCTTGGAAGAAGGTCAGGACAGAGGCAGCTCTTGCTGACTGGCCCTCACACGAGCAATAACTTGGCTGGACAGTACCTAGAATCCGTGCAACACTTACTGGATGACGAGGAATATTACCGAATGGAGACGCTGGCCAAGGAATTCCAGGAGAAGACTGCCCCCAGGCTGCAGAAGTACCTGGTACTCAAGTCATGGTGGGCAACCAATTATGTGAGTTCTACTTCCTGGGCTTACCCTCACCCACCCTGTGTCCTGGCTGCTCACACCCCACCCTCCTCCGCCCCAGCTCCAACCTCCCACCCACCCACAGGTGAGCGACTGGTGGGAAGAGTATGTCTACCTTCAAGGCAGGACTCCCCTCATGGTGAACAGCAACTATTATGTCATGGTAAGGGCTAGAGCCACATGGGCTCCTGTGTGCTCAGCTGTGTCCCCAGCTCTGGTCTCAGGGCAAGGAACCTGGAGGACAGTTCAGAGCCCTAGTGGTGGTTTCTGTAGGCAAGTGGGGGTTCTGAAGTGAGGCCTGAAGGAGAGGGAAGATGCGGGGTGGGGGGTGTCATATCCTGGAAGAATAGTCAGGAAGCAGCTCACAGGCGACGGGGATACTGAGGATCTGGAGAGCCCAGTAGACCCCACAGCCTGATACTGTCACTCCCATAGTTCCCCAGGCTCACTGTCCTGCCCAGCTCAGGCTCTCTCACTTCCTTCCTTGTTCCCTCACTGGCTTTCCAGCCACAACTTCCCAGCTGTCCTGACGCCATTACCAGGGAACTTCCTTAAGTGTGTCTTAAGCAGATCAGAGCTGCTGCTTATAGAGCTCAGGGGGTCACTGTCGGTCCCTATCCCACATGACTGGCCCTTTTCCTGCTCCTAGTACAAGACTGCACAGCCAGCTGGGAGAGGCTGCCCAGCCACTGCCCTGTGCACCTCTTTGCTCTCCCACTTCCAAAGCACGTTTCAAGTAGCATGCTGGCATTCCCCTCTTCCACAAAGCTGTCTTTCCAGAAACCTATATGCATACTTGTCTAGACAAGAGGTTTTAAGCTGTTTTGTAGTGGCAGAACCCCTTGCTCAAAGAAAAATAAACAAAACATCAACAAATACAATGGGTTTGGAAAAGCAGCTCAGGTCAAAGTCAGGGCAGGGGGTTATCTGATCAGTTATGCATTTCACCTCTTGTACTTGGTTCTCAGAGGGTGTGCAGGATGGACTGGGGAAAGGGGGCAAGACACCCCAGACAGAGAGATGCCACTGTGCACACCTGTCGCAGCCTCCTTGCAGGCTCTGCTCTCTCCCTTTAGGACTTAGTGCTCGTCAAGAACACAGACGTGCAGGCAGCCCGCCTGGGAAACATTGTCCACGCCATGATCACGTATCGCCGTAAACTTGACCGTGAAGAGATCAAGCCTGTGAGTTGTGTTGGGGACGAGGGTGTGACCGGGAGAGGAGGCCTGCGTCTGAGCCGTGCCGGGCCTTCCTCCTAGGTGATGGCGCTGGGCATTGTGCCCATGTGCTCCTACCAGATGGAGAGGATGTTCAACACCACCCGGATCCCGGGGAAGGACACAGGTACTAGCGGCCAGGCGCCTGCGCTGGGGCCGCAGGATGGAGGCCACCCCCTCCCAGCTGTGGGCCCGCCACGGCCAGATGCCCTACTGCCTGCTGGTCACCACGCGTCCTCAGTGTCTCAGGGTCATGTAACTGCGAAAAATAGTTGGCGGCCGTTACTAGACACCTGCTGTTTACAGGCACGGTGCTAGTACTGGGACCCTGGGAGACCCAGGTCAGAGCTCCCCCCCTGCAGGGGCTCACAATTCAGGAGTCTCCGCGCAAAGAGCAACAGGAGGCCTAGTGGGTCTCCCCACTCAAGGAGCCTGTAGAGGAGGAGGGGCGGGCTCGCCCAGGGCCCCAGGGCCGCCAAGCAGCACCCGCATTTCCAATGCCAAGACAGTCTGTGGGATTTCCTAGAGCTTTGGTTTCCTCTTCTGTGAAATGCCTCATGGGACTGTGGTTGGCATTAAATGACAGACAGGGAAGCTCAGGGCACGGGGCCTGGCTTGGTGCCAGCAGATTCCGCCCAGGGAAGGGGAAGGGAGGCCAGGCGAAGGGTCCATGCGGTCACCTGGTGTGAGGCTGGGGGGCCATCCTGAGTGGCATGGGGTGGGGGAGGGAATAGCTCCCTACCTTCCCGCCTGAGCCCACCCGTGGCCTCTGCCGCAGATGTGCTGCAGCACCTCACAGACAGCAGGCACGTAGCCGTCTACCACAAGGGCCGCTTCTTCAAGTTGTGGCTCTATGAGGGCTCCCGCCTGCTCAAGCCTCGGGACCTGGAGATGCAGTTCCAGAGGATCCTGGATGACCCCTCCCCACCCCAGCCTGGGGAGGAGAGACTGGCAGCCCTCACCGCAGGGGGAAGGTATTGGGGCCCAGGTTCAGGTGCCGTGTGGAGAGGAGTTGGGTCCTGTGTGCCACCCTGGAACTCGGCCAGAGCCCTCAGCAAGGGAGGAGCTGGGCCCCAGCATCCTCTGCATAAACCAGGACCTGCGGTCGTGAGGGGTGCTGGTGGTAACGGCAGGAGGGTAGCTGCTGTGACCTCTAACTGCCAGTGGCTAGGTGGGGGTGTGTGGAGGGGGGGACCTGGGAGGTGCCCTCACGCCCACAGGGCCCCCCCCCCAGCTCACTCTGCCCTCGCGCCCTCAGAGTGGAGTGGGCTCAGGTACGCCAGGCCTTCTTCGGCTCCGGCAAGAACAAGGCTGCCCTGGATGCCATCGAGCGCGCTGCTTTCTTTGTGGCTCTGGATGAGGAGTCTCACCGCTATGACCCCGAAGACGAGGCCAGCCTCAGCCTCTATGGCAAGGCCCTGCTGCACGGCAGCTGCTACAACAGGTACCGCACCCCCAGCTCCACTGCACGGCCCACCCCGCCCACCCCCGGGCTCCTCCCCCTGCCCCCGCACCGTCGCCCCATCTCCTCCCGCTGCAGGTGGTTCGACAAGTCCTTCACTCTCATCGCTTTCAAGAACGGCCAGCTGGGCCTCAACACAGAACACGCGTGGGCAGACGCCCCTATCATAGGGCACCTCTGGGAGGTAGCAGACCCTGGGAGAGGTCCCGCAGGGCAGGGGCGGGGCGGGGACGGGGGCAGCCGGGCAAGGACGGCCTCTCAGCCTGACCTTGCCCCTGCAGTTTGTCCTGGGCACCGACAGCTTCGACCTGGGCTACACAGAGACTGGGCACTGTCTGGGCAAACCCAACCCTGTGCTGGCCCCCCCTCAGCGGCTGCAGTGGGACATTCCTGAGCAGGTGTGTGGGCCGAGAAGGGGCAGGGGTGGGTGTGCGAAAGGGACAAGTGTCTGAGATGCCCTGTGGCCCTCCCCTCTGTCCCAGCCCCACCCTCAGGGGAAGAGTCCAGAGTGTCTCATGGTCCAGACTGGCTACAGGGAGAATAGAGATCCCAGGACCATTTCGGGACTGGAGAAAGACATGAGGTGTGAACTCGTGTCCAGGGAGCACCTGTCAGTGCCTTCCTCCCCGACAAAGCCCAGCCAGGAATCTGCTGATGCCCCTGGCTTGTCCTTTGCGTCTCCTTCTCCTGAGGATGTCAAGCACACTGCGGCCTGCCCAGCCTTGCCTTCATCCGTTGCTAACGCTCAGGCCTCCTGGACGTGACCCTGGAGTCCCCCTGGAGAGCTCTGCCCCCAGCTGACCCCTCCGTGTCTTGGCAGTGCCAGGCAGTCATCGAGAGCTCCTACCGGGTGGCCAAGGCGCTGGCTGATGACGTGGAATTGTACTGCTTCCAGTTCTTGCCCTTTGGCAAAGGCCTCATCAAGAAGTGCCGGACCAGCCCTGACGCCTTCGTACAGATCGCCCTGCAGCTGGCACACTTCCGGGTAGGAGCCCCAGGCCACCGAGCAGGCGGGGGTGGCACCAGGGCACACCTGCAAGATTCACCCCTCTGTGTTCCCTAGGACAGAGGCAAGTTCTGCCTGACCTATGAAGCCTCGATGACTAGGATGTTCCGGGAGGGACGGACAGAGACCGTACGTTCCTGCACCTGCGAGTCCACAGCCTTTGTTCAGGCCATGGTGCAGGGGCGCCAACTGGTGAGCCCCCCAGGGCCTCGTGCTGACGTGACTGTGCGGCCTCCTGCCTGCTCGAGGGTCAGGGCTACTCTTCACTGCTCCATTTCTGCCCCCAGAAAGCAGACCTCCAAGATCTGTTCCGGAAAGCTGCTGAGAAGCACCAGAATATGTACCGCCTGGCCATGACAGGGGCTGGGATTGACAGGCACCTCTTCTGCCTTTACGTGGTCTCCAAGTACCTGGGGGTCAAGTCCCCTTTCCTGGCTGAGGTCAGTGTTGATGGGTGTGTCCTCTGTCCTCAGGCCCTCTCCTGGTGGGTCTCGGCCTGTTTTCTGTCTGGACAGCTGGGGCCAGTGTTCCCGCTCCATACTCCACCCAGGCCTGTGGACTGGCACCAAGCAGGAGCCTCCCCCTCGTAGAGTTGCTGTTGGCGTGAGGGGGGATGGACAGACAAACATATGTCAGATGGTGGCAGCGCTCGTGAGAGAAGGGCAGAGGCTCAGGGGAATCGGGGCGTCCAGGTGGAGGGAACCTCCAGTGCCCGGACACTGACACTGAGGCAGGAGTGTGGGATGCAGGAGGGACAGCAGGAGGGGTGGGGGGCGGAGCCGGGGGGCGGACAGGCAGGTCACCTGACAGAGGGTTTTGTGCAGAGGCTGTGATGGTGAGAACAGACTAGGGGACCACGGACAGCAATCAGGAAGGTCCTGCATCCTGTCCCTTCTGCATCCTTAGCCAGGACAGTGCCAGGCTCACGCACCTGTCCGCAGGTGTGCGTGGCACCTGACTGCCGGGCCTCCCTGTTGCAGGTGCTCTCAGAACCCTGGCGCCTCTCCACCAGCCAAACTGCTCAATTCCAGATCCGCATGTTTGACCCAAACAAGTACCCCAATCACCTGGGTGCTGGCGGTGGCTTTGGCCCTGTAAGTGCCCTTGAAGGTGGACAGGTGGGAAGGACCAGGGGCCGGGGTGTCAGGGGAGAGTGCAGGGCCTTGAGGAGGTCAGACCAGAGGCAGGAGCACAGCCCTGGACCTGCCCTGCCTGGAAACAGGATAGGTACCTGTCGACCCCAGCAAGAAAGGTGGCTGGGACCCCACCCATGTTGACACCCACTGCTGGAGTGACCCTGCCCGGGGCTTCTGTACCCTCTGAAGTGGGCTTATGGAGAGAGTCCAGATCTCCCACTGAGACACTCATGTGGGCTAGTTTGTTGGGGAGCTAGAGACCCTCTGCAAACATGAAGGGGGCCTCCTGAGGGAACCTGAGGTCCTGGAACCCCCAGTGGGGTCTTCTCTTCTGTTTTCATACTGTTTCCTGGGGATGGGCCCTTCCTGTGAATCTTGTGGGCAGAGCAAGGATAACATCAGCTTGGCTTCCAGATCCTCAAGGTTCAGTTCACCTCTTCTTCTTCACCCCTTGTGCTGCCCTCAGGTAGCTAATGATGGCTACGGGGTTTCCTACATGATCGCGGGTGAGAACACCATCTTCTTCCACGTCTCCAGCAAGTTCTCAAGCTCAGAGACAGTGAGTGTCTCGTGCTCCCACTCAGCCTGAGGAGGGGTCGCCCCCCAGGGCATGTCTGGCTGGGGAAGAACCCTTCCCTGTGGGGACAGAGGGGCGGGGGCTCACCCGGAGGTTGGTCTGAGCTCTTGACTCCCGCAGAATGCCCAGCGCTTTGGGAACCACATCCGCCAAGCTCTGCTGGACATCGCTGATCTTTTCCAAGTTCCCAAGGCTGACAGCTGAGGGCTGGAGAAATGCCAGCTGCCCTTCTGTCCCCACATTGTGAAGGAAGGGGCCTGTGGTCCGCTTGCAGGCACAGAGGTGGCCGTGCACAGGTGCCCAGGCTCCAAGGACACCTCTGGAAGCAGGTGCTCCCTGGGCAGACACTGCTCCCTGAGGGCTCAAGTGGTGGAGGTAGGGCTGGAGCAGGAAGGGAATCTTCTTTTTTTTTTTTTTTTCTTGCTAGATGTTAATAAAAATAAGGCTGTATAATTCTATTTTAGCCCTTAAGTACCTGTGTTTTTTGGTGGGGGAACTAGGAGGCCCTTCCCCTGCTCCGGCCTCAGGCCAGGGACGTGGCAAGGGAAGGTCTAGGGCTGGAGACTATTTGTGAGAGTTTCTGACCTGCTTTGAAAGGTGGGTCTCTGCTGTCTACACCCACATACGCACTTGGAATAAATTCTTGCTTCAGAACCTCCACCTGTTCCCTGGGGCCATTTCTGTTTGTCTTCTGGAGAGTGGGGCCCTCTGTGCACGGACATGTCCTCTGCACCCCGTTGGGCTGGAGCACAGCTCTGTAGAGGCCCTCGGCATAGGAAGGAGCTACAGTCCCAGGCCTGAGGTTTGGGTGCCAGGCGGTCATGTCTGTGAGAGGGCGCACAGGATAATCTGGAGCAACACGTGCTCCTTCCCTTGGGTCAGCTTTTTTATTAAAATAATATCATGAGTAAACAAAAAATTATTATGGAAAGTCTAAGCAGGTACTCAATTACTATTGCTGCATGCCTAAACGAATCTACATCTCATTACTCTGGTAGGCGATGAGAACCGGACATGAATTAGATACACTCCCAGGCCTTCTCTTATTAACCAGTGTTTATTGAGCAACCACTGTCTACTTGGCTCTGTGCTGGGGATTCAGTGGTGAACAAGGCACCCCCTGCACATGGGGAATTCACTACTTATTGAAGCAAGCATGGATCAGGGGATGGAGCCGGTGGCAGGGAACTCAGGCTCTTGAATAATCCATTTAGCAAATACTAAGTGCTACAGTGTGCTAAGCTCTGGGATACAGCAGTGAACAAACCTGGCAAAAACAATCCTTCCCTGTGCGGCTTAGAGTCTAGTGAGGGAGACAGGCAATAACCAAGAAGAATGAGCAAATGACATAATAAGTCAGAGGGCAGTTAAGTGCTGAGGAGAGAAGTAAGGGGAGGGAGCAATGGAGGGTGGATGGCAATTTCAGACAGGGTGGCAGAGGCAGGCCTTCTGGAGTGGGGCCATTTGACTCAGACCAGCAGGAGATGAGGGTGCAATCCATGTATGTACCTGAGGGCAGGGTATCCCTGGCCAAGGGGGCAGCAACAGCCAATGCTTCGGGGTGGGAGGAGCCTGCTGTGGTGGAGGAACAGTACCCGAGGGCCTGTGGCTGGCGTGGAGTCAGGAGCAGCAGGAGGGGACAGGTGGAGTGGCGCAGCAAGGGCCTCGTAGGCCAGGCTCTGGGTTCTCCAAATGATGGGGGAAGCCGCCAGGGTTGGAGCAGAGGGTGACATAATCTGTTGTAAATTCTTAATGGGATCACTCTGGCTAACCAGAATATTAGAACAAAGTAGGGTGCAGTAAGGATAGAAGCAAGAAGGCCTAGCAGAGGGTACTGCTTATGGTGGTGGCAGAGTTGGGAGAAATGACGGGACTAACTAAGGGATGGAGATTCAGAATGCTAGGGAGCTGTCGAAGATGATTCATGTGTTCTCTTTGGGTGACTGGGTGATTAAAGAAGATTTTTAAATGTTGAGTTTAACATACCTGTAAGAAATATTTGTGAAAATGTCTCATAGACTCTTGAAAATATAAATTGAAAGAAAGATTTAGGTTCCTGATAATAGCTTTGAAGATTGTTTGAACACTGAGAACATGAGAAGATTCCCAGGACAGAGGCTTCTAACCTCTTTTGAGTCTCTGTGAGAAGCTTATAAAAATAAATCTATGCTCACAAAATAGTACATTCCGTATCAGAGCTTTCCTGGGCTTCCAAAAGTATCTTCACAGACCTTTGCCTCTCCGGTGCCTGCGTGACCTACCCTGGGAAACTGTCTGGGATCTGGTAGGCTTCTGGGAGACATCACCTCACCCAGGCCTGGGAGAACAGTGAGCAGAGATTCCAACAAGCTGGCTTTTAATTAATGTTAAAATTCAGTCAAAATTCTTTTATCTGATTTGTTCTTGGTTGAAATAAGAGAAGAAAACACAGTGCTAAACCAGGGTATAAACTTCTGGTGACCACCCACCAAATGCAAATCTGCATTAGTACCCCAGAGGTGTGCAGATCTGCATTAGTTAAGGCTAGTAGCCATAACAGACAAAGCTTGAAATCTCAATGGCTTAACCCAATAGAAGTTTAATTCTTGTTCACTTGGCTGAGAGGAAGACTCTGCTCCATACCATTATTCAAAGACTTGGCTGTTAGAGGTCCTACCTTCCTCGGGTAGCTCCCAGTTTGCCTTGGACATCAACATCCCGCAAGTACACGGAGGAGAGGGCTCACTCATGGGAGGCTTTTATGGACTCAGCCTGGTAGTGATACAGAGCATTTCTACCCACATCCCACCAGCCAGGACTCATACTGCAAGGGAGGCTGGGAAATGTAATCTAGCTGTATGCCCAGGACATAAAGGAAACATTTGATGAACAGTTAGCCAGTTTCGGATGCACAAGGGTATGGGCAGACCAGACACATGTCTCTGGACTCCCTGAGGGCCCATCCTTCTTGGCCTGGGCTCTTCAGGGTGTTTCAGACGCCCACCTCCACCTGCTGGGCCCTCATATTCCAGACCAACTGATCTTCTCTGAGTGTCTTTCGCTCCTCCACAAGAACCCTGAGCCCCAGCTTCACTCTCCATTCCTAAAGGAGGCAGGCACACCCACACCCTTGCCTTTGCTGAACCTCCTGCCTGGAATCCTGTGCCATTGTTTCTCAGCCTGGTAAACTCCTACTCTTCCCTGAAGCTGCCTTCATTACCCCTCAGAATTCTTCCTGATTCATATTTTTCTGGGGTGCTATAACAGAAATCAGCTCTAGAAAGTATAAGCAAATGGTGGAATGATTCGAAGTGTGCAGGTGCCTCACAGGTAGGAAGCAACAGCTGGAGAACCAGATTCAGAAGGGGAAGGAGCCTGGCAGCTTGGAGAGGGCATGGCCCAGACAGCAGACTCCTCAAGAGAGAGACGAGTCAGCGCTCTATGCCCAGAACTGTCTGGCTCAGCTCCAGCTGTGTTTCCTCCTCTGCGATCAGTTTGCTAAGGATCGGAATCCCTGAGGGAAAATGCAGTGGGTCCCAGGTTTGTCAGGAATCTCAAAGAGTTCAAGGTATTCAAAACCGAAGTTAACAACCTCCCAAACTGGCTTCTTTGCCACTCTTCCCCATCTCAGCCGGTGGTGTTACCCTCCAGCGACTCAGACATTCCTTCTTTCTCCCTCCCTTCCCACATTACGAAGCTTTGTCAAGGCGACCTTCTAAATGGCTTCTGACTCCGTGTACTTCCCTCCGCCACGACCACTGCCTCCCTGTCCCCACCTCCACCATCATTCACCCAAAAACGAACAACAGCCCCATTTCTACTCTCCCTCCGGCAAGAGAGACTGCTTCGCCATGCCCCTCCTCTGCTTACCAACCTTCTAAGGTGCCCATCGCCCTCCAAATAAAGACCGAGCTCCCTGGACTGACCTATGGAGGCCAGAGTGGTCTCTTTAGCCTCCTCTTGGCCAGAGTTTTACGTGCAGCCTAAGGGTTGATCAGCACGCTCACCTGGCCTTGCTTGGTGATCTGTGCTTTACTGCCTGGAGGCCAGAACGCCTGGCAGACCTCGGCTGTAACCAAGGCCCGCACCTCCCGGGTGCATGGACCTGGGCCCCTGCCTCATCTCCTTGGGCCTCAGCGTCCTCTTCTGTGAGACAGCTGCAACAATGTCGGCCACCCACGGTAGCTGGGAGACAAAATACTTGGGCATTCAGCTACTCACTCAACAAGGTTACTAGCACTTGCTGACGTATACTGGAGACACAGCGGTCAAGCAGACGCCCCGCCCCCACCCCCACCCCCGCCGTGCACGGATTTACGCTCCAGGTGCAAGGGGGAGAACACTCCCATAAGGACGGGGGTGTCCCGCCTCATTTCAGCTCTACCATCCCTCAACCTCAATCACTCTTCAATCCAGGCACTCGGTCCACTGAGACGGAGAAACCCAAGTGCGGGACCACATGGGACCAGCCGGGACAACCCCGCCCTTTCCGCTCCAGGCGACCAGCCAATGAGACCTCAAGGCCGGGACTTGGGACCAGCGTGAGGTGGGCGTAGTCAGGTGCTTGCAGCACCGCCCCTTCCGCTCCAGGAGACCAGCCAATGAGGGCCAGAGGCCAGCTCCGGGGGCGGGTCTGGTAACGGAAAGGGGAGGGGCGTCATTCTGAGGAGCCGCCTCAAGTCTCAGGCTGCTGAGGAGGGCAGCCGAGCGGGAACCCGAGCGTCGGAGAGCTGGAGGTGAGCGAGGCCAGCCCGCCTGGGGGTCCCGGACCCTCCCTTGGCGCCTCGACCCCCGAGTCACGGCGTCCCCAGGCGGTGCCGACCGCCTCACGCCAGACCGGTGGGGCGCCTACCGCTTCCTCACCCACCCGGCCCTCAACCCGGTCCCGTCACGCCGTTCTCCTCACGCCGCACCCCCGGCTCCTCACCCACACGTCCTCCAGACCCCCCACACCGCACATTCTGAGCTCTGTACACCTGAACCTCTCAGCCTCACGCCCCACCTGGACTCACATCACACACGTCAAATTCCCTCCCATCTGCACACCGGTAGGCGTGGTCCCAGACTCACACCGCTCAACTGCAGGACCACCACCCCAAGCATCCCCCACACATTCTGTTCCCATGCTGTTCACACCACGCACACGCCTCGCAGACTCGCCAGTCCAGGCTCCCCTCTCATCCTCTCACATTTCTCACCCCAGGAAGGATCCCAGCCTCCATGACAGCTCTTTGTGCTGGGCGAGCGAGACCCTCAGACCACAGAGAGGGCCCCAGGCCCTTGCCTTTCTCATGCCTCTGAATTCCTCAGTCGCCAGCACCTCAAACCTTCACACCCTAAGGTGACCCCCTCACCCCCACTTTCCCTTGCCCACCTCACCCCACAGTCAGACATTACCCTCATTCCCTTGGCTCTGGCGCTGGCCCGGGCCTCCTCTCCATCCTAACCCTGCGGTCAGCCTCGGCAGCCTCACCAGGAAAGAGTGCCATGGACCTTAATGCCATGGTCTTCCTCCTTCACTCCAGCTCACACCCCTTCCCTGGATCTGCTTTCCAGGCCCACCCTTCCTCTGAGATCTAGGGGTACCTTACCACGGCCTCCATCCTTCTAGGTGTCTCGTGCTCCATCCCCCAGCCTACCCGCCCCTCAGCTCCATGTCCCTCGAGGCCTCCGCTTTGTATCCACCTCTCATCTTACACACGCCTTCGTCGTGCCTCCACCGCGTACACATTTCAGTTCCCAGGCCAGTTACACTCCGTCCATGTTCTGTGTGCCACCCCAGGGTCCTGAGAATACCGTGCAGCCATGTGGCCTCAGCCACACTACCCCTGCTTCTCTGCTGCAGCTCTCTGTCGAACGTCTGTTCTCAGGAAAAAACCTTTTCATTGCCGTTCGTAGGCAAGCTGGAGACCTCAGACTTGGAACAGGGACTCGCCTGGACCTTTACCTACCTGACTCCACCCATACCTCTTTACCTTCCCTTCCCTTCATAGGGTAAGGTGACCATTCTCCTGTCTGAGACCAGTCCCTGCACCATCAGCAACCCTTTCTCCTGATTCTTCAGCCTTTTCTGTACAGCTAATCCTTTCCACACAGAACAAAGACAGGCAAGTCTCTGCCTTTGTTAATTTAAAAAACAAAAAACTTTCACTGTGTACCACCTTCTCACTATCTCCTGTTTTTTTCTACCCTCCTCATCTAAGTCTGCATGCCCTATCTGTTTTGTCTAGTGATCCATTAGTTCTTTTTTAAAAAAATATTTATTTATTTATTTGGTTGTGGCCGGTCTTAGCCGTGGCAGGTGGGCTTCTTAGTTGCAGCTCACCGGCTCCTTAGTTGCGGCATGCATGTGGGATCTAGTTCCCTGACCAGGGATGGAGCCCGGGCCCCCTAGACTGGGAGTGCGGAGTCTTAACCACTGCGCCACCAGGGAAGTCCCTAAATAGGATTATCTTATTCTAAACTTTTAATCTTATTCTAGGTCTAGCATATTTTTAATAGTAACAATGTTTTTGTTCCATTTATAAACTTAAACTTTTAATTATAAACTTAATGTATTCTACTTCTTTAAGTACCTCAATTGTCTTAATAACAAACCATCCTACCTTCTTATATAATTCTTTTTTTTTTAATTAAAAAGAAAAAGTTTTTTTGGCTACGTTGGGTCTTCATTGCTGCTCGTGGACTTTCTCTGGTTGCGGCAAGTGGGGGCTTCTCTTGTGGAGCACGGGCTCTAGGCTCGCGGGCTTCAGTAGTTGTGGCGCATGGGCTTAGTTGCTCCGCGGCATGTGGGATCTTCCCGGACCAGCGATCGAACCCGTGTCCCCAGCGCTGGCAGGCAAATTCTTAACCACTGCGCCACCAGGGAAGTCCCATGTAATTCTTATAAAAATCATAAGTAAAACTTATAAATATTGTAAACCTCAAGATCTCTTAAATGTCCTAGAACTGCTATAAACTTACTAAGACTGTGACTTAAAATTACAACCCATAATCAATTTCACATTTTAAACTCCAATGACAAAGCTGAGCTGCTGCTCTGGTAGACCAAATTCTCTTAAACATTCAAATGCATATAATACCAGATAGTCAGTGAGAGGCCTGCGTACCGCAAAAAAAAAAAAAAAAATTCTCAATACCAGATAGTCATAGTACAGGTATCACCTGCTTTGTGAAAGTTCACTTTACACCACTCCACTTTTATGAAAAACCTACATTAGTACCTGTTTCACTAACCAAAAGAAATATGAAGAGGATTTTGGCTTTTATAAAAAAGAATGTAAAAAATGAAAATAGCGTCCAGCATTTGTTTTGCAGCGAGCTGTATAGAGGCAGTGTGCACCCCAGCACTGAGAGTAGCACCGCCAAGCTCCTTCCCGGGGAACTACACTCTGCATCTCAGCATCAGGCTGCCACAGCTTTGAACTTTGTCTGTGAGCATCTGTGCTTTATCTTGGTTTATTTTGTGCGTTCATTAGCAAGATGTGTCCTAAGGTAATTGCTTCTTTGCCTTATGCCATTTTGGCTTATGAAAGGTTTTATACAAACACTCTAGTTTTGCATAGTGGGGAAACCTGTACTTCTAGATTTTATGCTCTTAATATTTCCTATCTTAGTTCCCTACCTTCCCAGAATTATGTTATTCACCCATATGATTTTTAGAGTTTCCTTCTCTTGTACTTTTTATTTTATTTATTTATTTTTAAATTGAGGTATAGTTGATTTACAACGTCGTGTTAGTTTCAGGTATACAGCACAGTGATTCAATTTTATGTATGTATATTTACATTCTTTTTCAGATTCTTTTCCTTATCGGTTATTACAAAATATTGAGTATAGTTCCCAGTGTCTTGTGCTTTTTAGAGTTGTCTTCTCAGCTTGCTGAGATTTCATAATGATCAGAGGACATTGGCTGGGGTTCAGTGACTCTGTAACAGTCTGCACTTGACTTCCAAAACATGACCCTCCTGGTTCTCCTTCTACCTCTCTGGCCCCTCTTCCTCAATCTCTTTGGCTGGTTCCTTTGCAGCTCCCCAGTCTTGATGTTGGGCCTCTTCTCCATCTGTGTTTTCTCCCTTGATCTCTCCCATTCTCATGTCTTTAAATATCGCCTATATGCTGATGACTCCCAAATTTCTATCTCTAGCCTACCTTCTCCCCTGAATTAATTTATTCAGCTGCCTACTCAACATTCCCACTTGGATGCCTCATAAGCATCTTAATATGTTCAAAACTGAGTTATTTCTTTCCCATGCAAACTATCTTCTTCCAGTCTTCCTCCGTCTCAGTTAATTGTACCACCACTTCTGGTTGCCCAGTCAAATACCCTAGCGTTGTCCCTGACTTCACGTTGACTCATCAGCAAATCTTGTCAGCCCTGCCCTCAAAATATACCCTGAACGGTCCTCCTTCACACTACTTGCATCAGTCCTATGCTGATCTGAGCTGTTACTATCTCTCACCTGCATTATTCCAGTGACCTCCTCCTAACTAGTCTCCCTGCCTCCACCCATGTCCATATACGCTATTCTCAATCTAGTGATTTATTAACATGTAAATCAGATTATCACCCTCCAGGCTTCCATCTCACTCAAAAAAAAAACCAAAGTCTTTTCAGTGGTCTCTAAGGCCCACCTCAACTTCACCCACCAAGTTTTGACCTTATTTTCTACTACTCTTCACTTCACTCTCTCTATACCAACTATACTACCCTTATTGCTCTTCCTCCAGCTCATCCAGCAGGCTCCTAGCTCAGGGCCTTTGTTCTTACTATTTCCTCTGCCTGGAATGCACTTTCCCAACATATCTGTATGGCTCACCATTCTCTCACTTCCTCCAGCTCTCTAGTCAAAATCACTTCAGCAAGGCTTTCGCTGCACACTTATCTGAAATACAGCCACTACCCTGTACATACTCTCTCCCACCCTCCACCTCCGGTTGACTTTTTTTCTTTAGTACTTATCCCCTCCTTATATTTATTTCACTCATTAATCTTGTTCAAGGATTTTAATGTTTTGTTCACTGCTGTATCTTCAGATCTAAAATAGTACTCAATAAATAAGTGTTGAATGTATGGATAAAATAATATAAGTGGAACTTTATAATGAATTGAGCAAGCAGTCCACACAACTTAGATATGAAGTATGTAATTACCTACTTCTTTGCCTTCACGTAGATTTTTGTAACCACCCACATGATAGAATTATTTTACTCCATTTTGTACTTCCTTAGCTCTTTGGTAAGAAAACTGTAGAGATTTTTAACTTTCCAGAGTTTTGTGTTATTTTCATGGATATCTTTTCATTACATCTCTTGTAAATAATAATCTCTATTTGCAAGAGATTATTATTATATTTAATAATATCTCATTACATTTTGGATCTCTTAAGGCTTTCAGCTATTTTGTCACATCTTGGAACTAGATGAGAACAGGGGCAGTTGGGAGCTAGATTATGAAGGATCTTATATCCATAGTAAAGAGGTTGTATTTTATCCTGAAAGAAATAGGAGCGGGCTTCCCCTGGTGGCGCAGTGGTTGAGAGTCTGCCTGCCGATGCAAGGAACACGGGTTCGTGCCCCGGTCCAGGAAGATCCCACGTGCCGCGGAGCCGCTGGGCCTGTGAGCCATGGCCGCTGAGCCTGCGCGTCCGGAGCCTGTGCTCCGCAACGGGAGAGGCCACAACAGTGAGAGGCCCGCATACCGCAAAAAAAAAAAAAAAAAAAAAGAAATAGGAGCTATTGAAGGATTTCAAACAGTGTGACATGGTTAGTTTTGTATGTTAGGAAAGGTCACTCTGGGAGTGAACTGGAAAATAGATTGGACAAGAGGAAGTTACAAGCAGGGAGACCAGTTAGGAGTCTATGACAATAGTCCTAGTGAAAGATGAATAGAGCCTGTACCACTAGTTCCAAACTTTATATTTTTAGCTTCAACCTATCTCCTGAACTCCAGGCCCATGTATTCAACTGCCTATATGTATCTCCAGTTGGAGGCCTAATAGGCATCTCATAGTAGTAACGTGTTCAAAATAGGGCACCTGGGAATTCCCTGGCGGTCCAGTGGTCAAGACTCCGAGCTTCCACTGCAGGGGACACGGGTTTGATCCCTAGTCCGGGAACTAAGATTCCACATACCACACAGCATGGCCTAAAAAAAAAAAAAGAGAAAAGCAAAGCACCTGGTTTACCTTCTAATCTGCTCCTGTCCTACTCTTCCCCATTTCGGTTAATAACACCACCATCCATTAAGTTGTTCTCACCAAAATTAGAAGTCATTTTATTTTCTCTCTTCCCATCACTTGCCCCTGCAAACCTTGACACAAGTCCTCTACCCAATTCTGTTGGCTTATCTTCCAAAATATAACCAGAACACTTCATTTCTCACTATTCATATTATCACTGAAGTCCAAGCCACTGTCATCTCTAGACCACTTTAGTGCTCTCCTGCCTAATTGGTCTTCCCACTCTTTCCTCCTCTCCACCTTCTGCAGCAGTCCATTTTCCAAACAGCAGCTGAAGTCTGCTGTTACCTTAAAACATAATCACATAATCCCCTGCTCTCTCAACCTCCAGTGGCTTTTCCCGCACTCTCAAAATAAAACCAAAGTTCTTGCCTACTTAGTTGATCTCATGTCCTATCACTCTTCTCCTCAACTCCATTCTCTATTCCTTAAAACACACCAGGGACACTCCCACTTTTTCTTGAGCCATTCCCTCTGTCTAGAACTCTTCCCTTAGATCTTCACATGACAACACCTTTTTGTCATTCAAATGGCAGTTCAAATGTCCCTTCATTAGAAAGGACTTCTTGAACTTTACAAGCCAAAGCATTTCTCCCCATGAAAAATCTTTATTACACCATCCTTTTTATTTTCTTTGTAGCAGTGACCACAAACTGAAGGTATCTTTATGAAACTGTTAACTTGGCTATTATCAGTCTCTCTCCCTGGAATGGAAGCTCCATGACAGCATCCAGTCTGTTTGGATCCTCAGATACACTGCAGTGTCCCCAGAGCCATAGTAGATGTCTGGCATATAGTAGATGCCCAGTAAATCTGTAATCAATGGTGGATAATGGAATGGACCTCAATTAAAGCAGCAACCTTGGAGAGAGGGAGGAAGGCAGTGATAGGAGAGACTTTAAAGAACTGGGCCAGGCTACGATCTCCACAAGGGCAGGATTCAGTGTACTGGTGGCTCTCAAGCACTGGCCCTTCCTGACCCATAGATGATTTAATGTTTATTCCATAAACAAATAAAATTGGTGAGTTTCAGTGACCCCTTAGGTCAGGAAGATAAGAGGAGTTAAAGATGACCTAAGTTTTCTGGCTTGGGCTACCCAGCTGTGAGTAGTGGTGCTAGAATTGAAACACTGGTCTGTCTCACTGCATCTTCTCTCTGTGCACTGCCTAGATGGCTGATTCTGACCCTGGTGAAAGAAACTATGACAACATGCTGAAAATGCTGTCAGACCTGAATAAAGACTTGGAAAAGCTATTGGAAGAGATGGAAAAAATCTCAGGTAAGATGTTTTCCCAGGCAGGGTACCTTCACCCTTCTTTCCAAGAGCTCAAATCCTCCCTACACTCCTAAGCTCAAATCAAGTGCCTTCTCAACCAGGTCTTCCCTGACTACTTTTCAACTTCTACACCATATAACTACTGTACCACAAGATTTTACAGTAACCGCTGAATATTGCCTTGACTCGTTTTCTGATTATTTTGTGTGCGTTTGCATCTTATTTCTGCAAATGGGCTGTTATCTATTTTTTGTGTGTGGTACACTGGCCTCTCACTGCTGTGAGAGCACAGTGCACAGGCTCCGGACGCGCAGGCTCAGCAGCCATGGCTCACGGGCCCAGCCGCTCCGCAGCATGTGGGATCCTCCCAGACCGGGGCACGAACCCACGCCCCCTGCATCGGCAGGCGGACTCTCAACCACTGCGCCACCAGGGAAGCCCAGGCTGTTATCTTTTTGAGGGCAGAAATAGTGACTTCTTCTTTTGTAACTGGGCACACAGTACCATACCCAAGCTCAAGTACTCAGCAAATGGCAAATGATGTTAATATAACACCTGTGAACAAAGTTGGAACATACTTTCTGTGAATTATTTAAATAAGAAGAGTTCAGAGTAATAGTGCAAAGACTGGTGAGGTGCTGAAATGGGAGGTACAGCCAGTGTAATGAAGCAGCAGTAGAGTTCAACAAATTTCTCCATTTTGGGAAAAAACTGTTTGTCTGTTATTTTTTTTTATTTTTATTTTTTTGCGGTACGTGGGCCTCCCACTGTTGTGGCCTCTCCCGTTGCGGAGCACAGGCTCCGGACACGCAGGCTCAGCGGCCATGGCTCACGGGCCCAGCCGCTCCACGGCATGTGGGATCTTCCCGGACCGGGGCACGAACCCGCGCACCCTGCATTGGCAGGCGGACTCTCAACCACTGCGCCACCAGGGAAGCCCTGTCTGTTATTTTATTCAACATGTTTCCACTAAGCGGTAACTAGCAGTGGTAGTGATACCATTATAAGTTCTTTAATTTGTTCTTTACTAGTTCAGAATATGTGTAATTCTTATAATTGTGTGAGCCTAAGTTTTGCTAGAGAAAATCATAATGTAAAACAAATTTTAGAAAGCCTGCATACTCTACTCAAACGAAAACAAATTATTTTTAAGGACATTATTAGTTTATAAATAATCTCCATTTATTACAACAGTCTTCAGAAAGTTTCTGCTTAGAAATGTTTGCAATTTTGTGCCCATATACTTGAAAGTCTCATATATACCTTGCTAAAAGGTTCACTGTAAGTTATTTAATTCCTTCAATCTGATTAAATAGTCTCTTATTTAACATCATTTACTAAGCACCTACTATGTGCTTTTCTAAGAATACAAAGTTGAATAGAGATGCTCCTTCATTAGAAGAGGTGGGCAGGGGCCAGAAACAGACATCAAGATGACTAATTATAATTTAAATATATAAATTAAAATTAAATCACATTTTAAATTTATGTTAAAATTATAACCTGGGAAATGCTAATAATGGAGTATACCAAGTCCAGGGAGGGAGCAGAGAAGAAGGAGAGTCTGACTGCCTAGGGAAGCAAGTGAGGCTTTGAACAGAACAGAGCACTAGGGAAGCAGCAGGGATTGGACAGATGGGGTAGGGCCCGTGGGTAGGAGGAGATAGCCAAGGCTGTGTGCCCGTGAGGGAAAGACTGGCATAGTCAAGAAGTCATATTTGTGCATGAGATTCACAGGGAAGCAGGCCAAAGAAAGAAGAGGCTGAAAAGGTGAGAAGAAGGGTCTTCAGTGCCAAGCTAAAGAGGTTTACCTTTCTTGTTTAGGTGATAGGGAGCCATTTGGGATTTCAGGGAAGACACTTGCCTTTTGAAAAGATACCTCTGGTAGCAGTGTGAGAGGTGGTTCGGAGGGGGAAGACTAGAGGCAGGAAGGCCAATTAGGAATGTTCTGCAGAACTAAAGGCTAAAAAGGAGCTAGCCTTACCTCAGGCGTGGCACTGAGAACAATAAGAGAATAACAGATTTCTGTGATAGCATCTATTATTGATTTGTAAGAGCTCTTTATGTATTAAGACTTGTTCAAAATTGTAGTAAATATTTTTCCCAGTTTGTTATTTTCCTTTAATTTTGTATATGAAGCTTTGGTAAACATAAGTCATATGTAGTAAAAATGTATCAATATTTTCCTTTCTGATTTATTCCCATTGCTGTGATGCCTAGAAAATCTTTCCCTAATCCAAGATCAGTGAAATAATCATTTATATTTTCTTCTACTTTGTGTTTGTTTTTTCTTTCTTTTTTTAAAAATAAATTTATTTATTTATTTTTGGCTGTGTTGGGTCGTCTTTGCTGCACACGGGCTTTCTCTAGTTGTGGTGAGCGGGGGCTACTCTTTGTTGCAGTGCGCAGGCTTCTCATTGCGGTGGCTTCTCTTGTTGCGGAGCACAGGCTCTAGGTGCGTGGGCTTCAGTAGTTGTGGCACACAGACTCAGTAGTTACGGCTCGCGGGCTACAGAGCAGAGGCTCAGTAGTTGTGGCGCACATGCTTCGTTGCTCCGCGGTATGTGGGATCTTCCCGGACCAGGGCTCGAACCCGTGTCCCCTGCATTGGCAAGCGGATTCTTAACCACTGCACCACCAGGGAAGCCCTGTTTGTTTTTTTAAACATTTAATTCTAAACTATCTGGTGTACCAAAGGAACCAGGCTGTGTACTGCATTTTTATTTAGATTCACTAGAGACTCTCTTTTTGGCAAATAATTCCAACAGTAATTAAGGTAATAGTTAAGTAAGTTATTAAGTAATAATAAAAGTTAATATTGCTAAGATGATATTACTAAGGTAATAGTGTTGTAAAAAAATGCTCTCTCACCTTAGAGACAAGGTTGACAGGTGTTTATATGGAAACAAGTCACATAAAAGACTTAGCTTTGACAATTTTAAAAATTTGTCTTTTAAGTTTTCTAAGTAAACCTGAAATTGATAGATTCAACTATTGTATTTAAGCATCTGCACATCCTGGAAGGCTTGTGTACTTCCTTTCTCACAGAAATAAAACAAATGTAGCCTGCATCTGCTTGGCATGAATGAGGCTTCTGTTGTGCATGATTCCACATCCCCTCCCCTTGGTGCTTTTCCACATCACATTCCTTGAGTTGATGGAAGGTCCATTAATTCCCCTTTAGCTTATTCTTTCCTTCATTTTAGTTGCACATATTTTCCTCTTTTTATTATTCTATTTTTATATAAATGTTCTGCACAGTTGTCTAATTTGGGGGGCAATATACATCTTTCAAAATTTTTCTTTAGCAGTTTATCAGCTGGTAAATATATGTTTTTATCAACATATAAGCAACCACAGGTTAAATAGTATTAAAATGTTTTGTAAAATTCACCTTTTTTGTAATTTCTTAAGTAAACAATACGTTCTTGGGTCCACGGACTCAAATCCAACGGTTGAGAACAATAAAATATTTTTCTACCTGAAGTGTAAGCAGCAGAACTATTTTGTCATAGTGTCCCTAGGTCAAGTTAGGACAAATATTGTTGACAGAAGTAGCATGATTTTGGGCCATGATGAATCTCACACCCTTACCCTTTAGCTTAAATTTAAAGTGAAGCCCAACACGTAAGTTCTTGGCCTCTGTTGCCCCTGGGAAGGCTCTTGCCCAATTTTTCCAGTGACCACACAGGGCAAGGAAAATCACCAAACAAGCAGTCATCAACTATCAAAAGCACCAACCAGCAAATAAATGTAAGTGTGCATATTTATAGGTATTTATATAAATATATATGCTTATTTTAAACTATTAAGTATATATGCATAACTTAAGCAATATTAAAAAGCCAAATCATCTTGACTCCAAGGCTTAAAGTTTCTCTTTCTGTTCTCTTGAACTTAAGTCAACTCATGACCTAGGATACAGTAGAAATTTAGCTGTAGAACGCCTTATGGGGGTGAGCCTTGAGAATGTAAAATTTCTCAGGTAGAAGGAGAGATTCTAACTTGGTTTCCCTCATCCCCAAATCCATCCCATCCTATCCTGTTAGTTTAGAAGTCATTTCTTTATTACTCATGACGTTTTTATATATAGTAGAGCAGAGATAGCTAACCTGTTATATAATATGTTAGGTTTTATGGCTTATCACACTGGTTTCATTATTATTAATCAGTGAGTTCCCCTTCATTATTCTTTTTTCTTTCCTTTTTTCTTTTTTACCTTTTCTCACATGTTTATTCTCAAGATGAATAATAGCTTCATTTAATATTTTATTTGGAATTGTGTTAAACCTATATGTTAATATAGAAAGAATGATATATTTTTAACATTAAGCATTCTCAGGTAGGAATGTGGTATTTCTCTCCAATTATTGCAGTGTTCTTTAACATGTCTCAAAGGGTTTTGCAATATTTTTCTCCAGATTTTTTTTGCCTTCAATTTTATTTTATTTTTTCCAGTTTTATTGAGATATAATTGATATATAATATTGTATAAGTTTAGATTGTATAACATAATGACTTGATATATGTATATATTGCAAAATGATTACCCTAATACATTTAGTTAATATCCACCACCTCACATGGTTACAAGTTATTTTTTCCCTTACAACGAAAACTTTAAAGATACTATTCCCTTAGTAACTTTCAAATATACAATGCAGTTGGTTAACTATAGTCATCATGCTGTTCATTACATAAAAATGTGAAATACTTCACAAATTTGCATGTCATCCTTGCACAGGGGCCGTGCTAATCTTTTCCGTATCATTCCAATTTTAGTATATATGCCGTCAAAGGGGGCACTCTCCAGATTTTTCAGTACATTTACTTCTGTGTTTCTGTTCCTATTATAAATGGGGTGTTTTTCTATTTTATTTACCAAATAATTAATACTAGTGTATAGGAAGGCTGTAGATTCTTGGATATTTTATATTATTCTAATAATAATAATAGTAGTAGTAATTTTATTATTCATAGCTTATGTTTATTGTTTACCATGTATTGGTCTCTTTACCATATGCTTTACACACATTATCTCATTTATTCTTCCTAAGAAGTTTATGGGGGAGAGACACTATTATTATTTCCACTTTACATATGAGGAGGAAATTAGAGCTTACAGAGTTTACATAACTTTTTCAGGGAATTCCCTGGCGATCCCGTGGTTAGGATTCAGCGTTTTCACTGCCAGGGCCCGGGTTCAATCCCTGGTCAAGGAACTAAGATCCCACAGGCCGTGCAACACGGCCAAAATAAATAAATAAATAAATAAATAAATAAATAACTTGCTCAAAGGCACTTGGTCAAACTGTAGTAATATCCAGTTCTACTCAGCCTAGTCTTCTGTCTTGTTCTGTATTCTGAAATTATACATATAGTATTTGTAAACAACTCTTTATTGAACAGTTAATGGTGAAACTACTAGAGATAACTTCTGATAACTTTTTCAATTTCTTCTTTGGTTAATGCTTTAAGATTGTGTCAGTTTGTGTATTTCATTTATCCTCCCACTTCATCCATTTCATCAGTATTTTCTAATTTATTAGATTACTGCTATATACAGCATTATTAGCATTTTAAAATAAATAACTATTATTAGATGATTATAATGAATAATCATGTTTATTATTTAATAAATATTAATAATTCGTAAGTTGATAATTATTAAATAAACAATGACTTTTAAAAGAAATGTTGCATGTACATTGTTTTTAAAATCCAAAGTAAATTCAATTAAAATAGAAAATTACAAGGAAAGTTTAAAATCAGCAAAATCCAGCCACTCAGAATTAACTACTGTTAACACTGGCAAACATGATTCCAAGTCTCTCTCTATGCAAAAACAGAATAATGGACCAATATGGGATGCATAGAGGAATCTTTTTTTGACAGATACACTTTAATGAAAATGGAATCATACTATACAAGCTACTTTTAAAATAAAGAGTACTACCTTTAATTTTACTTAAGAATTTAAATTGAAGTGAAACTCAAGAAATCCTTTACTTAAAATAAATATTTCTTCACCATAAAAACTATACTAAAATTAAGAAAGTTCGTGGGGAAACGTTAAGGAAATTAGTGTTATTTCTTCAGTTGTATCTTTTATCTTTATTCAGGATCTAATAATACTAATCAGTAATATTTATGCCTTACTTATTAATTGCTAGATCCTATACTAAGCACTATATGAATTTGTTCATTTAATCCTCACAACAATTTTTGACATATAGGGATTGTTATTATCCCTATTTACAAATAAAGAAACTGAGGCACAACTGTCCTTCGTTATACTATTACCTGTATTTGTATATTATCAAGTACAAATAATGTTTACATTAACAATAACGTTTACAACATTTACACTCTATTCTGTAATCATAATTCCTAAGGTTGTTGAGACTCACACATTCTGTATTCAAATAATTCAAAGAGTTAAACCTAGTAACTATAGCTTTGGACATTGTATTCCTTGAATTCATAAATGCTTAAGAATATATCTGTGTTTATAACTGGATGGTAACTTGGTTAGGTATATAATTATTTTCTTTATAACGTAAAATATGTTTTCAGCATTTAGTGACACTGTGAAGATGTGTGAAACACTCTGCCTCTTAAAAGTGACTTTTCTGCCTGTAAGATTCTTTATTCTTGGAGTTCTATACTTCACCAGCATAAGATTGGTGTTAATACCCTCTGACATATTTCCTAGGACATGTTAGATCTCTAGAGCTGTAGATTTGAGTATTTTTTATTTATTTATTTTATTTAGTTATTTTTGGCTCTGTTGGGTCTTCGTTGCTGTGCGCGGGCTTTCTCTAGTTGCGGTGAGCGGGGGCTGCTCTTCGTTGTGGTGCGCAGGTTTCTTATTGCGGTGGCTTCTCTTGTTGTGGAACACAGGCTCTAGGCTCGCGGGCTCAGTAGCTGTGACTTGCAGGCTCTAGAGCACAGGCTCAGTAGTTGTGGTGCGCGGGCCTAGTTGCTCCGCGGCATGTGGGATCTTCCCAGACCAGGGCTCGATCCCCTCTCCCCTGCATTGGCAGGCAGATTCTCAACCACTGCGCCACCAGGGAAGCCCAGGGCCAGTTTTATATAGAGGTGGAGATATTCTACACACTGTCAAAAATATAATCACAGAGCCAGTGCAAACGGTATAATGTACCAATATAAACTGGTGTAGCCGTTATGGGAAAGAGTATGGAGGTTTCTCAAAACATTAAAAATAGAACTACCTAGGGGCTTCCCTGGTGGCGCAGTGGTTGAAAGTCCGCCTGCTGATGCAGGGGACATGGGTTCGTGTCCCGGTCCGGGAAGATCCCACATGCCACGGAGCGGCTGGGCCCGTGAGCCATGGCCGCTGAGCCTGTGCGTCCGGAGCCTGTGCTCCGCAACGGGAGAGGCCACAACAGTGAGAGGCCCGTGTACCGCAAAAAAAAAAAAAAGGAAAAAAGAACTACCACATGATCAGCAATTCCCCTTCTGGGTATATATCCAGGAAATTATGCAAGAAGAATGCGTTCTGGAGACGTAATGTACAGCATCATGACTACAGCTACTATGATATTGTATACTTGAAATTTACTATAAATGTAGATCTTAAGTGTTCTCTCCATACCAAAAAAAAAAAAAAAAACCCACATAACTGTGAGGTTTTGGAAATGTTAATTAGCTTGATGATGATAATCATTTCACAATGCATACAATATCAAAAGATCACATCATACACCTTAAATATATACAATTTTTATTTGTCAATTATACTTCAATAAAGCTGGAAAAATATAATCCCAGAGCTCAAAGACTGAGGGGTTAAAGCACCGTTCATTCATTCATTCATTCATTCAACAAACACTATTTTTAAAATATATTTATTAATTAATTTATTTAGGCTGCGCTGGGTCTTAGTGGCAGCATGTGGACGCTTAGTTGTGGCATGCATGTGGAATCTAGTTTCCCGACCAGGGATCAGACCTGGGCCCCCTGCACTGGGAGCACGGAGTCTTACCCACTGGGCCACCAGGGAAGTCCCAACAAACACTTTCTAAATAACTACCTATGCCAAGCCCTGAGCTCAAGTTGCTTATAATCTAATGGAGAAATAAATGTACAGACCCATAAATGCAACATACTATGTTATTTGCTATAATAAAAGGATATTAAAATTTCAGTGAGATTTTGGATGAGTGGCTGAAATCTGTGTAGTAAATTGTGGAATTTTTTAAGAGGAGGTATGGAGCATTCCTCTGAAGTATTGTGAGGAGTTCCCCAGATAGACAGGTGGTAGGGAAGGCTTTCAGACAAAAAGAACAGTTTGTGCCAAGAAACAAAAGTATAAGAAAGCTGGTTGGACTTAGGGTTCAATTACTGTTGAATACACTACAAGTGGAAGTGATAGAGAGTAAATCTAAATGAATCTTCTGGGGTCAGATCATGAAAGATTTTGTGTGCCACACCAAGAAATCATCCTACAGGCAACAGGAATAACTGAAGAAAGTTAGGCAGTGGAATGACATGAAAAGATAAGTGTTTTAGAAAGATTCTGTAGCAGTGTAAAGGACATTGGGAGCTAGCTCATCAATGACCTAACCAATAAATACATGAGATGATAAGCCACTGTTAGTGAAAGTCCACAGAAACAAGAGTCAACATATTTACATCTCCAAGAACTATAGATGATGTCGGATGCAGCCTCCTCAAAATCCAAAATCCTACGAACAGTGAGTTTCAGGCACTTTAAACTTTCATTAATGCTCTCCTCAAAATCTTTACAGGTTTTCTAGCTTCCAACAACTGTCCCATTCCAAAGCTACTCTTACATTTTAGGTTTTTGTTACAGCAGCACCATACTCTCAGTACCAAAATCTGTATTAGTTATCTCTTTGCTGCATTACAAATTAACCCAAACTTAGCAGCTTAAAACAAGAAACATTGATTATCACAGTTTCTGAGGGTCAGGAATCTGAGAATGGCTTAGCTGCGTGGTTCTGGATGTGGTTTTCATGAGTTTGCAGTCAAGTTCTAGGTCATGGCTTCAATCTCTGGATACTTGACTGCATGCTGGAGAGTCTCCTTCCAAGCTCACGTAGCTGTTGGCAGGAGGCTTTCTATGTAACCTCTCCACAGGGCTGGTCATGTAATAACTTCCCTCAGAGCAAGTGATCCAAGAAATATTTATATATATAATAGAGAGAGAACCCAAGACAGAAGATACAGTCTTTTATCATCTAATCTTGGAAGTGACATACCATCACTTCTGCCATAATCTGTTGGTCACATGGATCAACTCTGGCACAATGTGAGAGAACTACAGAAGGGTGCGGCTACCAGAAGGGTGGGACTCCTGGGGCCAACGTGGAGCTAATTACCGAATTTATTATGTAGAACATAAAACACATATTATTGGAAATAGTAAAGCTTAGCAAGGTGGCTGCATATAAAATCAATGTACAAAAGTTAATTGCATTTTTATATACCTGCAGCAAAGAATTAGAACATACTTTTTTTAAGGCACGGTTTATAATAGCAACAATAACAGTAACACAAACACGTACATCTATGAATTACCTTGGAAGAAGTTTAACAAGAAATATGCAAGGCCTATATGCAGAAAGTTACAAAACTTGACTAACAGATATTAAAGACCAAAATAAATGGAGCTATAGCTACCTTCATGAGTAGAAAGAAAATATAATAAATGTGTTCATTCTCCCCAAATTCCATCCAAGGCTTCAAAGTAGTTCTAATAAAAATCCTAATAGGGTTTTTCATGGAACTTGACAGGTTGATTCTAAAACATTTATTGGAGACTTGGGCTTCCCTGGTATTGCAGTGGTTGGGAGTCCGCCTGCCAATGCAGGGGACACGGGTTCGAGCCCCGGTCCAGGGGGATCCCACGTGCGACGGAGCAACTAAGCCTGTGTGCCACAACTACTGAGCCTGTGCTCTGGAGCCCACGTGCCACAACTGCTGAGGCCCGCGCGCCTGGAGCCGGTGCTCTGCGACAAGAGAAGCCACCGCAGTGAGAAGCCCGCGCACTGCAACAAAGAGTAGCCCCCACTTGCGGCAGCTGGAGAGAGCCCGTGCACAGCAACGAAGACACAATACAGCCAAAAATAAATAAATTAATTAGTTAGAAATAAATAAATAAAACATTTATTGGAGACTTAAGAGCCAAAAGTAGCTAAGATACTTCTGAGAAAGACAAGGACAGGGGATTCACCCTACAATTAGCAAAGTTTATTATAAAACTATATAATTGATAGTGTCATATTGGCTTAGGAATAGACAAGTTGAGCATCGGAGTACAACAGAGAGCCCAGAAACAGATAGACACACACACAGAGTTTTCTACATAACACAGGTGACATGGAAGATCAGTGGAGGAAAGAAGGGACTATTTGACAGGTAAGCTGGAAGAATTGGTTGTGAATAAGAATAAAAATTTAAAACGGATCCCTGCACACACACAAACACACAGTAGCTTCAGAGTAATGAGAACTTAATTATCAAAAATAAATTTTAACGTTTGGGAAGAAAATAAGGGAGAATATCTTTGCAACTTTGAAGGTTGGGTAGAATTTTCTAAACAAAAGGCAAAAAGTGCTAAATACAGAATAAAAGATTGAGAAATTGAACTACACTAATGTTAAGAACTTCTATTCATCAAAAGTTAATTTAAAGGTCACTTCCTCAGTGAAGTCTTTCCCAAGCACCCTTCTTGAAATTGCAGATCCTTTTTTCCTAGCATCCTCAACCCTCCTTCACTGCTTTATTTTTCTCCTTAGCACCTGTTACCTTCTAACACACTGTATAAGTTTACTATAGGCACTATGTAAGTTTGTTATTTAGTATATAATGGTCATGAGAGCAAGACTTTTTGACATTTTTTCTCATTGCTCTGTCCCCAGAACTTAAACAGGTGCTGACCCATACTAGGTGCTTGATAGATATTTTTTCAGTTGAATGATGTGTCTTAACTCCCTGACTTTTTATGCATTTTGAGAAAGCTTGTGTCTTAAGCCTCCTGGCATCTCCCTTGCGTAGTTCAATGCTAACAGTGAAATCGTATTTGGAATGTGCTTGTTTCCCTTGGTACCCACTTGCCTGGCACAGTGAAGAGAATATAGTATGTTTTCTATATTTGTGATTGACTTTGTTCTCTTCCATGTCTGTCTGCCATAGTGGATCCCCATTTGTTATTTCCTAATGAGTCTGGTTTATTTGTTAGTTTGTTTCTCTTTATGGTTCTCTGGCAGAAAGGTTGACACCATATTTCTCAGTTCATAGCGTGTTAGCGTCACTGGCCCATGTAACAATCCTCACTTATTTGTTTATTTATGCTCTTTTTTTTATTCCTTTTTTTGGTATATCCCTTTTTATGTGTTTCTGTAAAATTCATACTTTTTGTTTTATATCTCCAGCTTGTATCTTACTTTTTAAACTCAAGACTATGTTATGAAGACCTATTTGAGTAGCCATGTGTACATGTTATCTATTACTTTTAACTGCAATATAGTATTTATTCCATGGTGAGCCACTACTTTTTGCTTCTCCATTCTTCCCAGTGATGGACACCTAGATTGCCTACAACTCTTCATCACAAAAACAATGCTACAATGAACATCTTCACACATCTATGCTCAAGGACCTGTGTAATCATTTTAGGGGTTACCAGATGACCTCACAGAACGACTGAGTCAGACTCTGTTCCAACCAGCAGTGCCTGGGGGTTCTTAGATCCCACGAGCTCACAGACACTTGATATTATCCAGCTTTCTAATTTTGCCAGTCTAATAGGAGTAAAGTGATATCTGATTGTTTTAGTTTTTACTTCTCTAATGAATTCCAGATTCTCTTCAAATGCTTGTTAGTCTTTTGGGTTTCTTCTTAGGGAATGTAAGAAGCAGTGGAAGCAGTGGACCATAAGCAGCTAAAAACATGCACACAGGTGCTTGATTACTTGGGTAAAATCCTGCCTGTGCTACTTATTAGCTGTATGACTTGGGCAAGCTGCTTAACCTCTCTGTCCATTTCCACTTTTGAAAAATGAAGATAATTATAATATCTACATCTTATATTTAAATAAATTGTTACCAAAGTGAATTCACATAAAATTAACTATTTTAGAGTATACATTCAGTGGCATTTAATACATTCATAATTTTGTGCAGCCACCAACTCTGTCAAGTTCCGCAACATTTTCATCACCCAAAAAAGACACTTTGTACCCATTAAGCAGTCACTCCCATACCTCTATTCCCAACCCCTGGCAACCACCAATCTGTTTCCAGTCTCTATGGATTTACCTATTCTGGATATTTCATATAAGAGAATCATATAATATGTGACATTTTGTTTCTGGCTTCTTTCACCTAACATAGTATTTTCAAGTTTCACTTGAATACTGTAGCATATTATGAGTACTTTATTCCTTTATATGGCTAAATAATGTTCCGTGTATTCATCCACTGATGGATATTTGGGTTGTGTCCCAATATTTAACTATTGTGAATAGTGCCACCATGAACATTTGTATACGAATATTTGTTTGAGTGCCCATTCTTTATTGTTTGGGACACTATCTAGGAGTAGAATTGCTAGGTCATATGGTAATTCTATATTTAGCTTTCTGAAGAATGTCAAACTGTTTTACACAATGGTGCATCATTTTACAACCCCACCAGCAATGTACAAGCGTTCCAATTTCTCCACATCCTCACCAACACTTGTTATTTTCCAGGGTTTTATTTTGTTGTTACTGAATTTCTTTTATTGATTTGAAGTAATTTCTTGTATATTCTAGATATTAACCCATTATCAGTTTTAAGATTGTAAATTTCTTCTATCATTTGTATGAAAATTTTGTCCATGTTGTCCTTAGTAGAAAAAAAATTTTTGATAAAAAGAAATTCACCAGTATTTTGCCTTATGGTTTGTGGTTTTTAAGAAGTCCCTAGATCACAGGTATTCTGCTAAATTTTGATCTATAAATGTTATTTTATCTTTCATATTTATGTCTTTAATCCATCTGGAGTATACTGTCCTTTTTTTCTCCTTTTTTCAGGAGACGTATATTTCTGAAGGATTTTTTAGTGTTACTTTCATCATATACTAAATTCCATATACACTTAGGTCTGTCTCCGAGCATACTATTTTCTTTCATTGGTCTGTTTGTCTGCATCACACTATTTTTTTTAAAAAGGGCTTTAGGGAATTCCCTGGCGGTCTAGTGGTTAGGACTCTGCACTTTCACTGCTGAGGGCACAGGTTCAATCCCTGGTCAGGGAACTAAGATCCCACAAGCCACTCAGTGTGGCTAAATAAATAAAACAGGGCTTTATAGGATGTCTTGATATCTAATAGAGTATATTCCCCCTTTTAGCTGTTATTTTTTTAAGATTGACTTGACTATTGGACCTCTTTTCTTTCATATACACTTTTATAATTTACAAATACTGTTAGTTTTATCTCTTACCTTATACCTCTTATTTCTTTTAAATGTTTAAATTCCATTTACCAACATCTTCAATACCCATAACATTATTAGAGGCATCCTTGTTTGATTCCCAAAGGAATTTATCCACAGTTTCTCCATTAAGTATAATGTTTGCTGTAAGTTTTTGGTGTATCACCTTTGCTAGGTTAAAATGTCTCCTTCTATTCCTAATTTGTTAGTTTTGATCTTCTGAAATCACAAATAAGTATTAAACTTTATTAACTGCTTTTTTTTGCATTAACTGAGATATTACTATGATTTCCCCCTTTTATTAATGTGGTTAATTATGCTGATTGATTTTCTGATACTCAACTATCCTTGAATTTCTTTTACAAACTCTACTTGATCATAACATATTATTTTAACACATTGTTAGGTTTGGTTAGGTCATATTACATTAGGATTTTACATCTATTTTCATGTGAGACAGACCTATAATTTTTTTTATATAATCTTTGTCTGGTTTTAAAATAAACCAGCTTAGGGAAAATTATGTTTTTATTTTTACTTATCTCTATTCTCAAATTTTCTACAGTGTAAATGGAATACTTCTATAAAATGCTTTTCTTAAAAAGTTACACCAGGGGACTTCCTTAGCAGTTCAGTGGTTAAGACTCCGAGCTTCCAGTGCAGGGGGCGCAGGTTCGACCCCTGGTTGGGAAACTAGGATCCCACATGCCACGTGGTGCAGCCAAAAAATTAAAAAATAATAATAATAATAAAATAAAAAATTTAAAAAGTTAACACCAGTCCATACAGTCAGCTTATCAGTCTTCCCTCTTTTTCTAATTTCTGGAATCACTTACGTTAGATAAGAATTAACTGTTCTTCCACAGTTAGGTGGAACTCATCTTTAAAACCATTTGGGACCTGAGATTTGAGGAGGTAGACCTTCACCATTTACATTTTAAAATGTTGATTCTTCTATTTTGCCAGTGGTGTGAATTAGCCTGTGGGCTGTAAACTCCAGGCTTATCTTCATCCCTTTATGCCTGGCTCAATTAGCCTTGACATTCCTGTTCTCTGCTTCTACCTCTTCTACTGTCAGAATAAACCTACTCGCTGCATCCCTCGTTAGTCCTCCCTCTCCTACACAGATTTTTGGAACACTTTATCCTCATCCTTTACTGAACCCTGCATCTAGTGCACATCTTGACCATTTTTTAAATTTCTGTGTGAGGACCTGGCCCTACCCAGCAGGTTATCAGAGTTTGTGAGGCGAGTCCTAACTAGCCTCTCAGAATAGCTGCTGTTCAGGCCCCTCCAGAGATTAGGACCTTGGCTTTGCTACTGCATAGGCCTTACCAAAAGCCCCCTGAGAAGGCCTGCCCTCACTACCTGGTCTAAAATAAGACTCTTCCTGTCCCATTTCTCTGTCACAATACACGTTGCTTCGCAGCTCCTTTCACAATGTGTAGTTGTCTTATATGTTTATTATCTGTCTCCTCCCACTGCAACTAGTATAGAAGCTCACGAGGGCAGGGATGTGTCTATCCTGTAGTAGACAGCTGTATCATCAGGGCTGCCTTAGCAAAACGCCGACACAGAGCAGGTGCACAATAAACATTGAATGAATGAAAAACTCAGGCGACATATATTTCCAAAGGATTTTCAGATGATTGTGAGTCCTTCCTATTCTATATTTTCTTTTTTTTTCCCCCTTGGATCAAACCATAAGAGGGCTATGCACTTGATATAGTGTTTTAGTGTCTCACTGAATTGCTCTTTCTGAAGTGTGCTTTGGTACTGTGCCACCAGCTTTCTTTTACCAGTGCCTACAGCTGTAGACATAGAAGAATGTCTTTCTATAAAATGCTTTAAAGTAGGGATGTTGTCAAGGACATTTTCCATTATGTTACACACCTCTCATGAAATATACCTATAAGGGAATTCTTTCTTAGGGTAAAAGTGTCTTAAACAATGGGTTTGTTTTTATTTTATGGTCACTGAATCTTATAACCGAGCATGTTTCCTTCTCTGCTTTGACCTCAGGAAACTCAGGACTAGAATTTCAGCTGCTATGTAGGACTATATGAGGTTCATTTCTGTGAGCTGTTTTGTTTTGTTTTGTTTACCCACCCTAGTTCTTTGTCCTGAATACCTGAATTATTTATTTTATAGTAAGAGTTTCTCCTTTCTTGAGCACCTAATATGTTGGAGACAGGTTACATACATCATCGGTTTAATCTTCACAGCAAAGCCATGAGATCTGGACGTTTTCCGTCCTTCACATAAGAGGAGATGAGGTTAGTAAGTTTAAATCATTTACTCCAGGTCACGCAGCCAGTGAGTGGAGAGCTGGGAAGCAGACTCTGCCCTGGCTTCAAGTCCATGCTCCACCTGCTGCTCAGGTGGCCTCACATGGTGGTCTACAGGCTTCCTGCACCAGAATTACCCAGGATGCTTGTCAAGATGAAGGTTCCTGGGCACCATTCCCAACTTGCTACACAAGAACCTTCTTTGAGTTCTGAGAGGGGCCAGTGGTCTACATTTTAACAGGTGTCCCAAGTGACTCTCATACTTCCAGAAGATTGAGAATCCCTGTGCTAGCTATATATCATATGCCCTCTGTCTGTTGAGGTGTACTGCACGTATCTTTCTAACAATTTTTCCCTAAACATACAGATGCCACTTTCTATAAAACTTCAAGTCTGCCACACTGCTGACCTCGGTTGTGTGTAGACATGCATGTGCATTTGTTATTAATCATTCTGCCTATCTCTTTTTTTTTTTTCATTCTGCTTGCGGGATCTTAGTTCCCTGATCAGGGATTTAACCCACGGCCTCAGCGGTGAAAGTGTGGAGTCCTAACCACTGGACTGCCAGGGAATTCCCTGCCTATCTCTTCTTTGGTTAATTTCCTGAAGGACATAGTTTCCCAGAGTCTCCAGCATTTTTTAACCCAGACAGGAGAAGTTCTAAGGAGATGTATTTACTGCACAGAGAGACAACCCTGTTCTTCGTTCTAAAGGGGAGAACCACACCAGTGGGGGGCAGGTGCTGCAGAGGGAAGGGGTAGAGGTGGGGCTTCTGCACACACCATTGGATTTGTACAGGAATCACATGTTCACCTATAGGCCCAGGGGATGCGGCCCTCAAGTTGCTCTCAAAGGGAAAGAGCAAGAAGGGTGGTCAGTGCAGTGGTGAGCGCCAAAGGACACCTGACATGGAACTCGGCAAACCTTCCCAGGAGGAGGAGCCCCTGGACTGGCCTTATTGAAAGCAGAGAGGTGCCAAGGTGGAGGTAGGCAGGCATCCCAGGCCAATGAGCATGAGATAACCTGAGGCTCTAGCCTTGGAGGAGTGGGAGCCGTCAGCCCTACCTGAGTATGTGAGCTTGGGCGGGGTTATGACTTCTTGGGGGTCACCCGGCAACCACTAGCTGTGAACTGCAGATAGGTGAGGACCTGTGTTTACTCTCATTTTTCCTAACATTTCATGTCAGATTGGCCTCCAGCCTCTTAGTGTCGTGGGCTGGTGTATCCAGAAGTTAAGACTTGTGTGAGATTAGGGAAGGTTCATGACTGCTCTGTGCAGAGAGGAGTTTTAATAGGGTTGTCATGAGCCCTGTAACGCATGGCCGACCCGCTTTCTCTCCTTCGAGTAATTGGGTGACTCAGCACGTCCTGTCCCCAGGATGCTGGGCATGAGGGGAGGCGCCCCCTGTGGCCTGACCAGGGCCTGTCTGGTTGTTGCAGTGCAGGCCACGTGGATGGCCTACGACATGGTGGTGATGCGCACCAACCCCACACTGGCGGAGTCCATGCGGCGGCTGGAGGACGCCTTCCTCAGCTGCAAGGAGGAGGTGGAGAAGAACTGGCAGGAGCTGCTGGACGAGGCCAAGCGCACGCAGGAGGCCCACCCGCCCTGCGCAGTCCGAGCAGGCTTGGCAGAGTAGCAGCGGCCCCGGAGCAGGGCTGTGCCCAGAGCTTGTTTCTCAGTAAACTTCTTTCCAAGCACAGCCTAAGGACCCTTTCTGTCCCACCCAGCTGCATATCAAACCTTGTGGACAGCACGTGAGAAGGGCGAGGTGCAGAGGCTCTCGATGAAGTAGACGTACTCAGTGCCAGTGGCGCCGAACTTAGAATAAAAAAACAAAAAGGGAGCCAGACGGGGACAAACCAGGTCAGAGGGTGGGACAGGCAGCAGTATTCAGTCAGATTTATTTACCTTCCTACAGTGAGTTCCTAAGCGAATAAGGGGGAACATTAGTTACTCGGTTGTGTATTTGGGGCACCAGGCTGGGCACTCTCGGGTGTGTCCTTATGTTCTCACAGCCCCGTTTCAGACAAGAAAAGCAATGTTAGACGTCTCTTCCAATCCACACAGCTAATAAGGGGCAGAACGAGGGTGAAACCCAGGCCTCACCTAGGAAGGGGGCTGGCGGGAAGTGGGGCGGGCTCCTGGAGGGGCTGAGCCGGCAGGAGAGACCCCACCAGGCTGCAGAGGGGTATGAGCTGAGTGGTCCTGCACGGCCTGGGCTGGGGTCTGGGCAGGGGCTAGAGCCAGCAGGGCGCTTTCACAGACAAGGGTTCTAGGCCCTTGAGGTCAGTCAGACAAAAGAGGGCTTCAGAGCTGTTCCAGGGGAGAGCCAGCCAGGCTCCCAGAGGCCTCAGGACAGGTAGAACGTCCCAGAGGCAAGGATGTTTTCCTGGGGACTTGTTTGCTCCCTGGTCCCCCTTTCCACCCCCTTGAGGGCTCCTTGCCTGGCCTGGAACCCCAGGGACAGACCCTAGTAAGCAGAATGTGTTCCCAGCCATCTCCTTCCTCGGCTCAGGGGTTGCCAGGCGCCTCAGTGGGCCAAGTCCTGGTGCCCAGGGACATGTCAGGCTCTCGGAGCCCAGGGAGTCCCATGGGCAGGTAATTCCCAGGCAGTGGGGTGGTGCTGTGAGAGAGGATCTCTGTCTGGAGGAGGGTGGGTGAGCCAGCAGAGGCGCTGGGTAACCAGAGAAGGAATTAAGTACTAGAGGAAGGAAGCAGCTTGGGTGTGGTGGGAGGTAGGATACCAGGCTAGGGACACCCAGCGACCAGCTCCCAGGTGCGGGGAGCCTGGGCTCTGAGGGGAGAGGCTTAGGGGAGGGGAGCGGGTGGAAGGCGGAGTCAGGAGGCTTATTAGAACAGAAAAGGAAAGTTGTCCCGGGAACAACAGCAGAAAGTTCTGGATCACAGCCTCTTCCCTGTGCCCCTCCTGCCCTCAGACTCCGCCCCAGGGCCTCCCCGGAGAGCAGCGCTGAAGTCCCTGGTGTTCCAGCAGCCACTCAGAGGGCAGTCTGCAGCGGGTCCACGGGGGGCAGCGTCAGGATGAATGGGCAGAGGACCCCTTTGGCCCCCGGGGGAAAAGGCTGTAGCTCCTTGGCCTGGAACTGGGCGGTTCCCTCGGAGACCGTGAAGGTGGCTGTGACCTGGTGGTTGAGGCAGTAAATGGTGTTGCCCAGCACGGCGCAGCGGAGCGGGGCGGGGTCGGGCAGGGGCAGGGAGGCGGCCCGGCTCCAGGAGCTGGTCACGGTGTTGTAGCGCATCACCGCGGCGCCCACGCCCCGCAGCAGGTCGAAGCGGTACAGGAAGCCCCCCAGAGCCACAATGTCGCTGGACCGCCGATGGCTGGCACTGTAGGGACACTCGTCCCACGCGTCCTTCGCGGGGCTGTACCTGAGCAGGCGATAGAAGAGGTGGCCGCCGGTAACATAAATGTCCCCCCGGCAGGCCACAGCTTCGTGAGCCACGGGGAAGGTGCCTGCAGGGAGGGGCGCACGGGAGGTCCAGGCATCCGTGCGCGGGTCGTAGCGCTCCATGCTGTACAGACACTCGCCCCCAATGGCGTAGAGTAGCCCGTCCAGCGCCACCAGTTTGAGCTGGGCGCGCGCCTGCTGCATGGGCCGCACCTGGCTCCAGATGTTGGTCAGAGGGTTGTAGCAGAAGACCTCGTTGGAGCAGACAGCCTCGGCACCGGATCCACGGATGCCCCCCGCCAGGAACAGGTAGTTGTGCAGGGTGCAGAGACCGCAGCCCCGGAGCGGGGCCTCCTGGGGCACCTGGGTCAGGGGCCGCCACGTGTTCTCCCGGGGGTGGAACACGTGCAGGTACGTGCGGGGAGGCGGGGGCGCGGGCCGCACCGCGGGAGTTTCTTCCACCCCACGAGGGTCCCTTGTGAGCCCTGAGCGGCTCACCCGGTAGAGGCTGGGCAGCACGAGAACCCCCAGCACCGCCTGGCCCCGGCTGGTCCGAAGGCTCAGGATGCGCTCCCGGTCAGCCCCACTCAGCTGCCGGTAGAGGCTCGGGTCTCCCAGCACGTGTAGCAGATTGTCACTCATCCAGGCATAGGTCTCCTGGGCCAGGCGGTGGTCCCCGTGCTGCTGGGCAAAGGCCAGTGCCTCCAGGCAGCTGCCCAGGTCCAGCCATCGCTGCAGAGCTGCTGCCGCCGAGGACATGGGCTTCTGGGGCCCCTCCACCACCCCCCAGCCCCCCGGCCTCTGCAGAAACACCATGAGTTTTCGGGCCTCCTTCTGTTTCTCAGTGAGGACCTGCCTGCTGCCTGCAGGGCTGGGCCCCTCCCCGGGCTCCTGTCCTCGGCGCTGCCCTGGGGCCGCTGGGCTGGCCTCACGCTCAGAGCTCTGGGATATTTCGCACAAGCTGCGTTTCCGTGGCCGGGGGACAGGCTGTGAGTCCTGCCTTGTAACTGGGGAGGGTGCAGAGCCAGGCTGGGTCTGCTCCGGTGGCCGTGAGGGGGCCCTGGGTTCTGCAGCTCCAGGTGGCAGCGAGTCTGGATGTTTCTCCTCAATCCTCTCCCCTCTTGGGCCTGAGGGAGGGCCTGCGGTGGGAGCCTCGTTGGTCACGGTGCTGCCCTGCTGTGGCTGAGCTCCAGCCTCAGCCAGGCCCCCTGTGCCTGCCCCTGTGACCAGTCCAGCCGAGCCATGCCTGTCCTCACGGCTGGGGACAGCCTCTTCAGGGGAAGAGCCAGACTCTCTGTTCTCAGAGGGTGTGGAAGTGCTGGGCTCTCTGGGGCTCTCCGGAGCTGCCCTTGGGACTGTCCCTTGGGGCCTCTCTCGCCTGGGGAAGGGGTGACTCCTAAGAACCATCGAAATAAGGTTTCCCCAGCTAGTTGAGAACTGCCCCTCCTGACTGCCCTTGCAGAGAACCACACTGGGCTTCTGAGAGGCAAGCCTTGACCCACTAGCAGGCCCAGGGGCTACAGCTGTAACAGGGGCAGGGGCTGCAGCTGTGACAGGGGCAGGGGCTGCAGCTGTGACAGGGGCAGGGGCTGAAGCTGTGACAGGGGATGGGCCTGGGGCAGGGGATGGTGCTGCTTTGAGATTTTCATCCTCAGCAGGACCCTGGCCAACTCTGGGGGGCAAAGAGACTGACAGAGAGGAGTTCAGAAGAGTTGGGGCTGCAGGTAAGAGACCTGGATGGGGATGTGCTGTGGGCGGGAGGGGTTTAGGGGTGCGTGGAGAGGATGTGAGGGAGGGGCTCAGGGAGGGCATGCAGCTGCCAACCTCTGCAGCTCGCTTCCCTCTGTCAGAGCCACTAGCCACCTGGCCTTGCAGGGATCCTCCCCCTTCTCTAACACTGTGGCCCCCTTGCTCCTTTGTCCCTTCAGGGCCTGAACTGAAGAAAGGGTGGTCTCCAGAGCCGTTAGCCCCAGCCTCACCCACAGTGCTGGCCTCTGTGGTCCCCTCCCCTTGGGACAAGAGTGGGTGTCCCCCCTGTGGCCCCTCTTGTGATAGGCCCATGGAGCCTGGGGCCTGGCTGAAGCTCCCAGTGATAAGGACCTCCCTCCTCACCCAGGGCCAACCTTCCATGGAGGCTGGGGACCTCTGAGACTCCCTGGGGGCCAGGGTCCCAGCCTCCCTGCTCTCAGTAGCTTTGGCTCCAGAGTCCAGAGCTAGGGCTGGGGCTGGTTGGGGGCTTCTCTTCCCACGCCCCCTCTCTGAGACATCCATCGGGGGACTAGTCTTCAGGGTGTACGATGGGGGCAGCTCCTGGGGCAAAGGGAGCCCCTGGGAGCCCGCGGGGAGGCTGCTGGCCGCACCCACAGAATCCCACACACTCACCACAGTGCCCAGGGACAGGGGGTCCAGCCTTGGGGAGCGGCAGGTTCTCTCTCCTGAGCTGCGGTCCACCTGCCATCGGCGGCTGCCTGGGCCCCTCCCCAGTGAGCCAGGTGACGCCACACCTTGCTGCCAGGGGCTGGTGTCCCGTTCCACCATGTGGACGAGGGCCTGGTGAGCTGGTGCCTTGGCTTGGACGCCTCCTGCTTCTACCTGCACCTCCACTTCTCCGCCAGGACTCCGGGGGGTGAAGTGTATCAGGAGGGGGGCAGATGTCCCCTCTGTTTTGCTCTGACCCAGGAGGGCAGCACCTGGCCTGCGAGGCTCCCTTCCTTTTCCTCGGGGGGCTTCTGGAGTGGCATTACCCTGCTGCTGTCCCAAGGCCCCTCCGCTGGCCACCTCACCAGGTGTCTTGAGTGGAGGTGTAGCTGTAGCAGCCAGACCTTCACCTCGCGGGGGCTCCTGATCCTGGGCCCCTGCTGCAGCTGGACTCCCCTGGCCGCGTCCTGGAGGGTATGGCTTCTCCTGCCCTGGGCTGTGTCCCTCGACACCACCACTAACCTTGGATTTCGGGGGCAGGGCTGGCCCAGGTCCTCCCACCTGTGAAGGTCGAGAGGCTGTGGATGCTGGACCTGCCGCCTCCTGGTCCTGCCCAGAGCCAAACCAGTGCAAAGCTAGCGCCGTGGCGGCCACCACAGCCAGCGCCAGCAGGGTCAGCACGACGCCATCCCAGTCTTCGTCCCCATCCCCGTCCCAGCCCCAGCCGGGGCCGTCAGCCTCCGAGACGCCCTGGGTCATGGTCTGGGCGGAGACCCAGCGTGAGGAGCTGGGCAGCAGGCTGGGAGCTATGTGCTGCGCACACCAGGTCCTGCTTCAGGCCTGGGTGCCACCTGGTGTCGTGCAGATGGCATCCGTGACGTGCCCCGCCCAGAGGGCTGCCCAGTTAAGGTGGCCCTGTGCTGGGGCCAGTGCGCCGCCCAACCTGGGAGGGGTGGGTCTCTGTGTCTGCACCGGGGTTTGGGTGTTGTTAGGAGGGCCTGGTTGGAGGTATCAGGAGACAGCATAACCCACAGCAGCTCCAGGAGCTCAGGGGCCTCCCCAGGCCCCTGCCCAGCTCCTGCCCCTTCCCTTTTTCCATAGGTTCCAATGGCAAATGGCAGTGTTCCTCAGCACTGTTCTGGCATCCCAGCCGACCCACTTCTGCCTAAGAGACCCTCACACCCCCAAATTCATCCCACACCCCCGCGTCCCTCCTCTGAGCTCGGGGCCAGCCTCAGGGGGCTCTGGCGGGGAAGAGTTACCCACAGGAAGATGTTATCTGTAGCTGCGGCAACACGATGAGGCCCTGATGAAATTACCAGAAACCGGAGAAGACTATTCCACTCTCGGCCAGGGTGGGGGGGTCTCCCTGAGGAGGGGGACCACGGGGGCGGGGGTCCTGACCCTAAGCACTGCCCAGCACACAGATGGGCTGCCAGGAAGGTGCACAGGTGTGAAGCAGAGGCTGGCGCTTCTCCCTCTCAGACACACAGGTGCTTGGGGGGGCCAAGGCCGACTCTCCCTTCCCCTCCTCCAGCAGCTTCTGGACTCTCCGTACCTTCAGTTCAGCAGAGATGGGATGGTTGTCAAAAGGAATTTTTAAGCTATCACTAATAAAGAGTGAACAAAGTAAAGAAAATCCAAAAGTTGTGTTTTCCTCTTTATTGGCCTGGTTTATCACAACCTTCTAGAGCCCTCGGGCCTCCCTCTGGGCCATCTTGACTGCCACACGCCACTCTCACGCAGTGGAGAACCCTGAGCCCCTGCCAGCTCCATCTCCTGCCACCACTCAGCCCTGGGAGACTTCACAAACCCTCCTCTGGCCCCGGGGCTCTATCAGTCTGACTTCTGGTGCCTCATCTCAGGCCTCAGCCTTCCCTCGTCCACCCCCTCCCTCCTCGCCAGGACTCAGGCCCCTCACAGGCCAGCGTGTAGGTGCCCTGCAGTGCTTGGCTTCTCAGGGGACAAGCCTTGTCTCCTCCATCTGCTTCTCACTTAGGCCGAGGAGTAAGTGTCAGGACAGGTGCCATGTGGGACCCAGACATGAAAAAGAGCCTGGAGCTCCTGGGACAAAGGCAGGCCCCCACGACATGTACTTGTTCCTTCTTCAGGGACAGAGGACTCTCCCTGACTCAGGCAGCGAGATGGCCAAGGCATGTCCCTGGCACCCAGCCTGGGTTCTGCTGAGCCTCAGGTATCTCACCCACCTGTCCCCTCCCAGCCTCCCCCCTCCCAGAGCGTATCAAGTGATAGTAAGAGGAAGGATGGGAGGGGGCCCTGCCTTAAGGTGGACCTCACGCTGGTGGCGGGCTTCCTGGATGCCGCCCTTATTCTCTGTCCTGGTCCCAGGCTCTGCCTCTTGGTTAAGTTTGGGGTCCAACAACCTTGAGAGGATGGAGATGACACCATTTTCTGCACCTCTGTATTGGCCACGTGGTGTCCACCACGCATCTCCACCCAGTACCTGAAGACCCCTGTCGTCGGTCTGAGCACCAGGCTGTGGCCAGAGAACAAGTGTCCACTAGGGATACCTTAGGACACCAACTTCACAAGGTGCTGAGGACCGTGACAGGTCCTAGAGACACACAGGTGACCAAGGAAGGGTCTAGTCCCCTCCTCTGTGGAAAGGAAACACCTGACTTTTTGTCAAGGGCAAACCCTGCCCTTCGTGGAGCAGCTCCCTACAGGGAAGGTGACTGGAGACATGTTACCGCCCAAAATAGTGGGAGTTTTGCCCTCTTTCCATAGAGAGTAAAAATGTGGCACTGCTGCAAAGGTGACAGAACTTCAGAAGCACACAGGATCACCCACAGAAATGGTGAAACATAAGTAATGGTTCTGGTTGTGCTATGATGGCATAAATATCACAGATTCCCATTGAGGTCAAAATAAAGATCAAAAATATGGGTCCCGGGAAAGTCTGACCTGTAGCAGCCTCCTCAGAGCTCCATTTCCAGTTGCCTGCTGAGGCAGGACCCCTGTCCCAGTCCCTCCAAGGAATAGAGGGACTTGGGCTTATGGACCCAGAGATCCTGTTTCTTCGGAGACAACACAAGCAAAACAGGAATGGAGGCAGTCACCTGCTTGCCAGCAACCGTGACCAATGGAGCTGGGGGCCCGGCAGGTGGGGAAATCCATCCACATGAGCTGATCCACTGCAGCACCCACAGGAAGACCCCCACTAACTGGTCACCAAGCCCCAACTACGCTAGCTCCCATGGCGCCTTTCTGAAACATTTGGTGGAGGAAAAGCCTAGTGTGATGAAGACATGATTCCACATGGAGAGCTAAATACAAATGGACAGCTAATATAAATAAGGTGATAGAGAGCTGCAGACGCCACAACATGTGGGGTTTTTCTATTATTGGAAGAAAGATTTCATAATCAGAAATGATATAAAACAAAGAATATTATATTATATAATCATGTTTATGTTAAAAGTATATATGTACTTTTATATATGTATAAATAAATCTAGAATAATGTTTAAGGCTTAGAAAATATAAATCTCAGATTTAATAGTTATATAGTTATACCCAACGGGGGATACCTTTTAAGGAATCCATCTGAGGTGGGGAAAGGTTTATGCAGAAAAAAGTTATTTAAAAAAGACAAACAGGGCTTCCCTGGTGGCACAGTGGTTGAGAATCTGCCTGCCAACGCAGGGGACACGGGTTCGATCCCTGGTCCGGGAAGATCCCACATGCCGCGGAGCAACTAAGCCCGTGAGCCACAACTACTGAGCCTGCACTCTAGAGCCCGTGAGCCACAACTGCTGAGCCCACATGCCGCAACTACTGAAGCCCATGCACCTAAAGCCTGTGCCCTGCAACAAGAGAAGCCACTGCAATGAGAAGCCCACGCACTGCAATGAAGAGTAGCCCCCGCTCACCGCAACTAGAGAAAGCCCGGGCTTAGCAACAAAGACCCAACGCAGCCATAAATAAATAAATAAATAAATAAATAAATAAATAAAAAGACAAACAATACAATGTGATTTATAATGGAAAAAATTAAAACACATAAGCATTCAACAATATGGGAATGATGAAGAGAACGTGTTTCCACACAAATTTAAAATTTTTTTGTTCTAGTTCTGCAAAAAAAAATGCCATTGGTAATTTGATAGGGATTGCATTGAATCTGTAGATTGCCTTGGGTAGTGTGGTCATTTTAACAATATTAATTCTTCCAATCCAAGAACACAGTATATGTTTCCGTCTGTTTCTGTCAACTTCAGTTTCTTTCATCAGTGTCTTATAGTTTTCAGAGTACAGTCTTTTGCCTCCTTAGGGAGGTTTATTCCTAGGTATTTTATTCTCTTCGATGCAATGGTAAATGAGACTGTTTCCTTAATTTCTCTTTCTGATAGTTCGTTGTTAGTGCATAGAAGTGCAACAGACACTGGTCAGGATGGCCATCATCAAAAAGTCTACAAGTAATAAATGCTGGAGAGGGTGTGGAGAAAAGGGAACCCTCTTCCACTGTTGGTGGGAAGGTAAATTAGTACAGCCACTATGGAGAACAGTACGGAGGCTCCTTAAAAAACTAAAAGTAGAATTACCATATGACCCAGCAATCCCACTACTGGGCATATACCCTGAGAAAACCATAATTCAAAAAGACACATGCACCCCAATGTTCACTGCAGCACTATTTACAATAGACAGGTCATGGAAGCAACCTAAATGCTCACCAACAGACGAATGGATAAAGATGTGATACATATATACAATGGAATATTACTCAGCCATAAAAAGGAACAAAATTGGGTCATTTGTAGAGACGTGGATGAATCTAGAGACTGTCATACATAGTGAAGTAAATCAGAAAGAGAAAATCAAATATCGTATATTAACGCATATATGTGGAACTAGAAAAATGGTACAGATGAACCGGTTTGCAGGGCAGAAATAGAGGCACAGATGTAGAGAACAAACGTATGGACACCAAGGGGGGAAAGCGGCGGTGCGGTGGGGTGGTGGTGGGATGAATCGGGAGATTGGGATTGACATGTATACACTGACGTGTATAAAATGGATGACTAATAAGAACCTGCTGTATACAAAAATAAATAAAATTAAAAAAAAACATTTTACTGTTTGCTAAGAATTATTTTGAATTGTGATCAATCATGTGTCCTATTATATCTCTTTATTCAACTCGTATGGGTTTTTTTCTTAATTGAAGTAGAGTTGAGTTACAATGTTGTCTCAATCTCTGCTGTGCAGCAGTGACTCAGTTATACACAGAGACACTTTTTTTCATATTCTTTTCCATTATGGTTTATCACAGGATATTGAATGTAGTTCCCTGTGCTCTACAGTAGGACCTTGTTGTTTATCCATCCTATATATAATAGTTTACATCTGCTAATTGTATGGACGTTTTTGTGGCCCAGTACATGATTATTTTCTGCAAATATTCCATGGGTTTAAATAGATGCAAAGTTCTCTCCCTACACATAACAATTAAATTAAGCTTGATTTCTTTATTCTCGCACTTGTTTTTTGTCGGCATATCTGTCCATTTCTGGAATGGGTGTATTGAAGCCTGGGGAAGGGTGAGGACAGAGTTCTGGTCTGTGGCACAGCCTGCGGGACGCCTACCATTGCCATGGACTCCAAGGAGGAGAGGCGGAGGAGGGGAGGGGCGGAGCCAGGTGGGACGGTCCGTCTGGTTTCCTGGAGGCGCGACCTGGACACAATGGGGTCTGGGAGCTGGGCCGGGCAGGGGCAGAAATCCAGACACCCCACCCTGCCTTCCCAGCCAGGAGACACGGGAGCAGGTCAGTGCATCAACTTCGGGGGCCCCCCTCCGGCACCAGGTCCCCCACGCCGCTCCCTCGCCTCGGTATCCTCCCCCAATGTCCCTAAAATATCCCAGTTCTCCAGAACCCCGGGGAGTTCCTCTCCCGCAGGGTTGAGTCCAAACTTGGAGCGCGCACATACACCTCCACTGAACTCATTTTGGGGGTGGGGGACGAGAGACGGCCTCGAAGCTCTGTCCCTGCCCCGCGCCCCTCTGGAGCTGGGAAAGCTACCGTTTGTTTCCCTGGTACTTGGGATAGGCGCGGGCCCCGCCCCGGAGTCCGGCCCGTCTGGAGGGGATAGGGAGTGCGGCCTCGCGAGTCAGGGTGGAGGGGCCGGGGCCGCCACCTTGTGTCCGCAGGTGTTGCCGGCAGCAAGCGCTCCCACCGTACCATGGGCTCGGAAGTCTGGGTCGGCCCGTGGCGGCCGCACCAGCCCCGCGGCCCCATCGCAGCGCTCTACAGCGGCCCGGGGCCCAAGTACAAGCTGCCAGCCAGCACCGGTACCAGCGGCGGGCCGGGGGAGGCGGGCCGGCAGGGGCTAACCCTAACCCTAACCCTGGTGATGCTGGGGCGCCCCGCAGGTTACATCCTGCACGACCCATCGCGGCCCCGCGCCCCCGCCTTCACCTTCGGCGCACGCCTCCCCACGCAGCAGACTTCGCGCGGCCCCGGGCCAGGTCACCTGGTGCCCGCTCGCATGACCGTGCGCGGCCGCGACGGCGCCCCCGCCTACTCCATCTTCGGCCGCCCGCGCCACGCAGCGCCCTTCCTCACTCCCGGACCGGGTCAGGACCCTGGAACCCCGGCCTCCCCAACGCCGAGCCGCCTCCAGGGACGCCCACTCGGGAACCCCCCCACTGAGCCCGAGTCCCCCTCGGGCACCCTAACACTCCAAATTCGGTCCCCCCATCTCCGGATCTCAAAAGAGCTCCAAGCCTCACCGGGCTTTGACAAATCGTGATTCGAATTCCCCCTAATCCCTGGACTCCAGCCTGGGCACTCACCAGGCCCCCAATGCAGTTCCGGCCCACACCCCGGTCCGCCCCGTAGGCAGGTACTTCCCGGAGCGAGCGGGGAACGCGGCGTACCCCAGCGCGCCTCGGCACACCATCGCTCCCCGAAACTGGGGCCTCCGCGCGGAGTCGCAGACCCCAGGTGAGCCCAGGAAGGCCCACCCTACACTGGCTGAGGCGGGGAGACTGGCCGGTCCTCAAAGACCCACCCTCGCTGGCTCCCCCAGGCCCCGGGACCTACACTGTGCCCTCGCTCCTGGGCCCGCGCGTCGTCGGTAAAGTCTCGGCCCCGATTTACTCCATCTACGGCCGCAGCGCGGTGGGCAGCTTCTGCGAGGACCTCAGTAAGGTGGGGAAGGGGCTGCCCAAACCGCGCGGCGAGGGGTCAGCGGTCGACGGTCCGAGAAGCCGGACACAGCGCCCCTCCCGCCCTCCCGCAGACCCCCGGGCCCTGCGCCTACCATGTGGTGAGCCCTGGTATCTACAAGCCCCGGGCCCCCCAGTTCTCGATGCTGGGGCGGACTTCGCTCCCCCAAGGCAACAACAGCCTGAATCCCGGGCCTGCAGCCTACAACGTGGACCAGGTGCTCTGCAGTTCAGGGTCAAGGGTCAGAGGCGGGGTAAAGGGGTCCGGGTCTGGATCGAGGGGCTGAGGTGTGAGGTTGGGACCCGGGAGCCCTGGGCCGGCCGGCCGCGCCAGGCCAGCGACGTCTCCTGGGTCCGCAGCACCGGAAGCCTCGCGGCTGGAGCTTCGGGATCCGGCACTCGGACTACCTGGCCCCGATGGTGATCGACGTGGATGACTGACCAGCCGGGTGGGCGCGGCCCCACGAATGTTTCTTAAAACCTCTGGAGCCAGCAGCCTGTCGGCCTCTCTGTGCTTGCGGCGAGGCGGGCGGGCAAAACGGACAGGTGGGCGGGCCCGCGAAGTCCCGGACTTCTCAAGTTCCCGCAGGCCCTCGTGACTGGCCAGGACTGAAGTGAGCCGGGTCGTCCTGCCCCTCCGAGGCGGCGATTGGCCTAAAACCCTGCCTGTCGGGAGGCCCCGCCTCTCCGCGGCTCCGGCCAGGCGCGCAGTCCCACTGTTCCCACCCTGTGGCCTCCCGCAAGACGGGACGGCAACCGGTTGGGATCCGAAAAGGACCGGCGAGCGCCGCTGTGCAGGACAGGTACGGCCCCGGATCAAGTTGTGAGACCGAGACGTGAGAGCCAGACACGGAGACATGCACACGGGCGACACAGACACGGGACTGAGGGGCGGACACGGGAGAGAAACGAGAACGGGGTCGGGACAAGGGCACTTGGCCTCAGTGACACGGACACAGGGAGGCGACAGGTTCCAGATGTATGTCGCAGCCCGGAGTGGTGGCGGCCCCACCTACCCCTGTCGCACCTGCTGATCTCTCTCCGGGCGGGAGCCAGAGCACAAGCAGCTGCCGGGGCTGATCCGCCTGAAGCAAGGGTACATCAGAGGCTTCGTGCGCGCTGTGCTGGACCGGACGCGCAGGGCGCACACATCCGTGCGTGAGGACGGCTGGCTGCCCCTGACCCCGACCCAGAGGTCAGGCCCAGAGACTACCTGCCCCCAGGGATGCCACAGCGCCCCACCACTGTCACTGACACTGAGGATAACCCATTGCTGTGGGAACGCCCCCTTTGTGCTGTCTACACCACCTTACCCATGCCGAGAGGCCATGCTCTTGGCCATCTGGCGAAGCATGAATCTGGAGGAGACCGCGGCCCTGGCCAAGTCTGGGCAGCAGCTGGAGTGGCCGCAAGCATGGTGCCAATACCTTGGGGACAAACATGCCCTAAGGCAGAGTCCTGGCACCTGCCCTGGCTGCCTGTGGCTGCAAGGTTAGAAGGCACCTCCTCTCCAGACCAGAACCGCTGACCTCAAAAAGGCCAGCAGCCACAGGCAGCTCCTAACCTCACGCCTGACCCAGACAGAGCCCCCAAAGGCAGGACCCAGGCTTCTCAGCCCCAGGACAGAACTTGGATCTCCCTTCCCGTCAGCCCCCAATAACAGGACCAAATTATCCAGCTGCCCCTTCCCCTTCGGTTCCCAAGGGAAGAGCTGTGTACTGCTCTCCCTCCATCCCCCACACTTGTACCCCCAGCAGTAGGCACCAGCCTCCTCCCCCAATTGACACCCCCCATCCCAAACAAGGACAATTTATTTTCCACTCCCTCTCCAGCTGGACACCCACTACACTGCTCAGTAAATACTTAACTCCAGCTGAGTCCTAACCAAGGAAGGTGAGGAAAAATGTGGGGGTGGGGAGGTGACTGTGCAGGTGAACAGCATCCTTGCCTAGCATGTACCAATAGTCAGCAGACGTGGTCTGGGGGACGTGGGGGGGCACTTTGGGTAAACTGGAGTCTATTCATGGATTCACTGTCACCCAGAGCCCAGAGCATGTACAGGCCGGCCACTGATTGGTCATTGATCTGGGTTATTGATAGAAACATTGGCCAGAATCTCTGAAGGATCATTGGGGAGGATACTGATCAGTTATTTATGGGTCATTGGACTTTGGTCAAGATCATCAACGGAAATTTGATTGGAGTCATTAATAGGGACTTGGTCAAAATAACTGATGGGCTTCTGATCAATCATTAATGGGCCATAGGACATTGATCCATATCTTTGATGGGTCATTAGTGAGGACTTATCAGAATTGTTCACGTCACTGGTCATTATTTTGGACATTTGTCAAGGTTGCTGATGAGTCCTTGGTCAGGGTCAGTGATGCGATCACTGATCAGAGGCCACTGAGGGTCACTGGGAGTCCTGATGCAGGGGAGGTTGGCCAGATGCAAGGGCTGCCAGGGCAAGTGGGCCACTGTATTGTGGGTCAGAGCAGGAAGCTTGTTCCTGCAGACGGAATCCTGCATGAAGCAAGAGATGTGATGGCCACTGTCGACAGCCTGCCACTCATGATGTGTTGACCTGACCCCAGACTCCGGGGTCCACCTCCTGCATGTTAAAGACCCCGGACCTATGAACACACACAACCACAGGTGATCTGACCCAAACCCAGGGTCAGTGTCCCACATCACAAGATGCTTGACCACCCACTCAAGAAGGTGACCTGACTGATGCACCGGTCATCCCATCACATAGGGGACTTGACCTTCCATGCTCAGGGTCCCTGACCCCTCATGACTGACCCGAGAGTCAGCATCCCCTGCATCTCACAGGAAGCTGCAGGATCTCCATCACCTTAGCCTCCCCCACACAGCCTTCATCCTCAGTAAGAAGGCAGCGGACAGCCTGTCTGCTCTGATGGTAGGCAGGAAGTTCAGAGAGGCCGCAGTCCTTCCCAGCCAGGCACAGGCCCCGGAGCACCTGGAGCCTGTGTGGCTTCTCCATAGGGGTCCCCATGTGGCTGTGGCATGTCTGTTGGCGTGGATCTCCTTATGTGGCCCCAACCTCCCGTTCATAACTCCGGCAGCCTTGGTTCTCAAGTACCTCAGCAGCCCTGTCTCACCCTGCTTCTGCCGGGACCGGCCTCACCGCTGGCAGGTTCCCCCCGCCCCACTTCTTCAACTCCTACCCAGTGACCTTATCCGAGCAAGGCTGACCTGGCCTCGGGTCTGGGGAAACCCTCACTGCCCTCCCGCCCAGGCCGGGTACAAGGTCTTCCTGACCCCCACCTCTGAAGTCAGGCACACTTCACGTCTCCCCCGCCCCCTCACTCCAGGGGAACTGGCAACCAAGGGTGCATCAGGGGCTGGAGTTTGCACGCGAGACGCGGGGTGGGTCCACGCTGAACCGTGTCTCCGCAGGTTGGCATGGGGCAGCCGCTCTGACCGCCAGGGACAACCCCGCCGTAGGCCACGTTTTGGAGTGGAGGAAGCGCTGCTGTGCTTGGACGGCCTGGGGCCACCGGGCCTGCGGACCCCGTCACCCATCACCACGCTCGGTGAGGGGACAGGGAAAGGGGCACCCGCTCTGGCTCAGCCCTACGCCCAGAGACCCCCTCCCCTCCTGAGCCCGGCTCCTCACTCCCCGTCCCACCACGCGCGCAGGCCGACACGCAGCAACGAAGCCCGAGCGGCGCGCAGCCGTGCGGGTACCTGGTGCGCCGGAGTCGTAAGCGAGAGGGCGGGTAGGGCCAGCGACTAGAGACAGCGCCGAACAAGGAGCCGCCGCCGCGGCGGGCGGAGGCGCAGGGAAGCCCCGCCTCCAACACGTGACCTCTGGCGGACCCACCACCTTCGGCGCACGCGCACGGCCGAGCGCCGGCCAGCTGCAGGCCAGTCTGCGCGAGCGCGGCGTCGTTGACGCATGCGCGCTGGTGTGGTGCGAGACGGATGGTCTCTGCAGCTTCCCAGGTCGCGTCCCCAGACTCCTGACACCGACCCTGGCGCCGGGGACCTGGAAGACCGGTCCGCGAGGCGCGTTCCGGGAGGGCGCCCTGAACGGGGATCCCGGAGGAAAGGGGCCTCCCGGAGAGGGGCCCTGGAAACGTTCGCAGGCTGCCTCCGTTTGCAGGTCCATCTCGTGCACCGCTTAGAACACCTTTTGTAAAGGAGGAAGCTGATGTGAACAGGCTAAGGGGCGTATCCAAGGTCGTCCAGGAGTCTTCCAGAGGGTCCTCCCAGCAGCAGCTGAACAGGTGAGGCGGGGGCTGGGGTGGAGGCGGGGTCCTAAGACCTCCGCCTAGCAAACCTCCAGAGGGCCCTGAGAAAGGCACAGAGGTCACCGAAGCAACAGCAGGGCGTGGGCCACGAGCTCTGAGCTGCTGTCGGGTACCCGGCTGTGAAGAGAGTGGGCTCGAGGCAAGTGGAAACCTTGTTTCTCTTCCAGGGTGACTGCCGGCCGGAAGTTTCTACGTGCGAGGGGCTCGGGGGGAAGGCGCTGCAGGCTGCGGTGCGGGTGGCACAGGATTTCCGCGGGGCTGGGGGCCAAAGCACCACGGTTGAAGCGGCCTCAGAGGGGAGAGGCTGCAAAAGGGCCGGAGGAGTCAGTCTTGGTGGTGGTGGTGGTGGGGGGTGTTGAGGCCAGAGACTCACCTACCTCCTTTCAAGAAATGGGAGTTTATTGCAAACAGATAAATATGCTCAGGAATCCGGGCGAGGCATGCGCTTGGAATGCTCCTGGTCAGCTCAGACGCTGTGGTGCAGGCGAGGGCTGGGCTGGTTAGAGAGCTGCAGGCACAGGACCGGGGGCAGGGTCCGGGTGGGATGCGATAGACTGAGGCTCTCAGGCTAAAGGACAGGAGGGACAAGGGTGGACGCTTGATGACACCTAAGCTGGAGTTTGAGGTTTCAGAGGTGAAGCAGTTCTGACCCCAGGTGAGCAGCTGCTGATAGCAGACCCTGTGTAGGGCTGGTCCTTCAGATGGCAGCAAGCATCTCCAGAGTGATGGGGTATGACCCAGTAGGCCGAGGCACCTTCTGGCTCCTGACACCCTTGCTCTTTTCCAGGAGCGTTAGGCCATGCTGTTGCTGGCTCAGGCACCCAAGGCTTGGCACAGGCTCTTTCAGCTCAAGCCTCCAGCCCTCCCTAGGACCCCAGGAGGAGAGGCCCAGCATGTGAGGTGCCGGCTCCTATCAAGGCAGGGCCCTGCAGAGACGGGAAGGCAGGACCAGCCCCAGGGCCCTGGGCTACGAACTAGGTTGCTGATCACAGCCTTGATTGGGGCTGGGCTGGGTGGGGTCTGGCTGGCCATGAGAGCTGAGAAGGAGCAGTGGCAGCAGCAACGACGGACAGAGGCCCTGCGCCAAGCTGCCGTGGGCCAGGGTGACTTCAGCCTGCTGGATCACCGGGGCCAGGCTCGCTGCAAAGCTGACTTCCGGGGCCAGTGGGTGCTGATGTACTTCGGCTTCACTCACTGCCCTGACATCTGCCCCGAGGAACTGGAGAAGCTGGTGCAGGTGGTGCGGCAGCTGGAGGCGGAGCCTGGCCTGCCCCCCGTGCAGCCCATCTTCATTACCGTGGACCCCGAGCGGGATGATGTGGCGGCCATGGCCCGCTATGTGCAGGACTTCCACCCCAGGCTGTTGGGCCTGACCGGCTCTGCTGAGCAGGTTGCCCAGGTGAGCCGCAGCTACCGCGTGTACTACAGCGCCGGCCCCAAGGACGAGGACCAGGATTATATCGTGGACCATTCCATCGCCATCTACCTGCTCAGCCCTGACGGCCTCTTCACAGACTACTACGGCAGGGCCAGGTCGGCCGAGCAGGTCGCAGACAGCGTGCGGCGCCATATGGCTGCCTTCCGCAGCGTCCTGCACTGAGCCGGGTCATTAAAAGGATGTGGTGGAGCTGTGTGTGCCTGAGATCTGTACCAGCAGCCCCTGGAGGCCACGGCAGGAAAGGGTCTGGAGACATGGTAGCTTCCTGGGGTGCAGAGGACAGACAGCCCTTTCCTCCACACGGAACGGTTTTGTGAAGGTTTTTTAAAGGGATTGGCGGAATGACAACACTTTATTGAGCTGGGCGAGCCGGGAAGCAAAGTGGAGTGAGCAGACGCATGCCCAGCACCTGCGGGGGACAGGGCTTCAGGGCCCAACCCCGGTCTCAGTGCTCCCCACTCAGGGCTGGACCATGGAGGGGGCAGCATAGGTCTGGAAGCGCTTGTGGGCCCGCTGGTACGTGAGCAGTCTCAGGGACATGGTATCCACCGCCGCCTCTAGCCCAGGCTGCTGGGTGATCTCCACTGTGTAGTCATTAGCCTGTAGAGACAGATTATCAGCAGAGACCAGGGACCGCCTCCCTCTCAGGCTCCCAGGCCACTTACCAGCTGCAGGGAGGCCAGCATGGAACGACACACCTCAAAGGCAGGCTGGCCAGCCACCAACTCCGCAAAGGGACACCACTGGTTGAGTTGGCTGAACCTTGAGACTACCTGGTCCCCGTAAGTGTGGATGTCAAAGGGCACATGCTGCTCCTGCAAAGGGGAGGGGCAGGTCCTGGGGCTGGCCCAAGGCAGGCAGCAGGAGGCTCCAGCTGTCCACCAGAGGCCCTGGCCCAGCCCACCTCACCTGCTCCTGGAGCAGGGGCTGGATGACGTCCTCCCAGTCCCTGACGCGCTGGCTCAGCTCTGTCTCCTGGACGAATTTCTGCGAGGTGGCGATGAAGAGCTCCTGCGGGAGGAGCAGGGGCTGTCACCTCCGTGCAGCGCCCACCGCCCGGCTCCCCCACCCGCTCTGACCTGGGCCTACCACATTCCTTCGGACCAGCTCCTCGTAGCTTAGGGACGCCGGCATGGCTTCTGCTTCTGGAAAAGGGCAGCCATGAGGTGCTCCGGCCGTGAGCCTCACCTTCTCCTTCCTCCCCTCAGGGTCCCCTGGCCGGCAGCCCACTCCCAGACCTACCCAGGTCTGCGTCTTCCCCAGGCTCGGCCCCTTCAGGCTCTGCGTACTCCTCGGGCTCTAGAAAGTCACCTGCTGGGAGGGGAGGACCCGAGCAGAAGGCAGGTTAGCCCACAGCCGGCGCTGAGCCCCGACCCAGCCTGCCCCCAGTAGGCACCCACCTGCCGTTCCCAGGTCCTCCAGGGAGTCCTCCAGCCGATCCTCCTCCGCAGGCCACGCTTCCTCCTGAGCCCTCGGCAGCCACCGCTCAGCTGCCTGCGCAAAGAGAGCAACTGAGGGGCACTGCCGCCTCCCACCAGGGGCCAAGTGGGGTCCAGGTGGTGGCCGGTACTTGCCTCCCTCCTCTGCAGCTTCCGGAGGGTCTCCAGCTGCTCCCTCACGTGTCTCCAGTACAGGACCTCCATGTCTGCACACGAAAGCCTTGTGAGAAGGGCCCCCTCATCCTGCCCAGGTCCACCCGAATCCACCCAGGGCCTTAGGTGTCCCCAGGCTGAGGAGAGGTGGCAGAGCATGGTGCCATCATCCCGCAGAAGAGCCCACAAGGCCCCGGCCTCACCTGCAAAGGAAGGGCCCTTTCGCCGGGGCCTCCTGCTGTCAGCGTGGTCAGCATCTGCAAGAGGACTGGGTCAGCAGGCGCCTAGCCAAGTCCCACAGCCACACCCGGGCCCTCTGGCCCTGGCCCAGCCCCCAGGCCCACGCACAGGCAGCCAGGTACCACTGGTGGAAGTCCTGCAGCTTGACAGCACCCTTCCTCTTACGCTTCTGTCCTGGAGCCTCCTCCACACAGGGGGGCACAGAGTAGGGCCTACCTGGGGGCAAACAGACCGTCTCGGAGCACAACCATGGCCCAGAGCAGATCACCATGCCCACAGGCCCTGGAGCCCCAGCCTCCACTCAAGCCACGTGAGCCCAGCCCCAGGTGCCCAGGGGCAGTGCCTCTCCCCCAGTTACCTTTCCTGAAGGGCTTAGAGTCCAGGGAGTCGAAGGGGTCCAGGCCCTGCCAGGGGTCTGGGGTCTCCTGAGCACAGAGCACAAGCAGACACAGGAGAGTGGAGGACATGCACCCTCCCCCCAGTCGAGAGACATAGGGAGGGAAGTGCCCTGGGGCTGCAGGAGAGAGGTCTAATTCTGGGGAAGAAGATTGCTCGAAAGACAGCCACTGCAGAGAGGCCTCAAGCATACCCTCCCTGCTGGGGGTCCAGGCCCCACCAGCCCTCACCTTCAGCCGGGACGCAGGCTCCAGGGCCTCCCTTTGCTCCCGTAGTGCACACCTCCTGGGCTGGGCCGCACTCTGCAAAAAAAAACGCCGAGGGTTCCCCTCTCCTCCTCCACCCAAGGCTCCAGGCACCCCAGCAGCCCTGCTCTGGGGCCAGACACCAAGAACCCTGCAGGGACCTTCTCTGGGGGCAGGAAGTTCAAATAGTTTAATGACTAAAAAGTAAAACAAAAGTTCTAGGAAAAACTTTAGGAGAACATACAAATCAGTAAACTAGTGGTCACGGGGTACTTTTTCTTCTTTAAAAAAGAGAAAAAAGAATAGAACGATATGATATCCATGTATCTACCAGCCAATATTGACAAATGTTAACATTTTTTCCTATATGTGTCAGGATTTTTTCTTATAAAAAAGATTTCTTAGTTCTGGGCTGGAGCACAGAGCTGACCGTCGGGGGTGAGGGAGGCCGGCCTGTCCACTCCTGCCAGCCTGGCCTTGGGAGAGTCAGCTCTGGAGACCAGCTGCCATTCTGGGTAGTAACCCTGAGCACCGTGGGCCTTGGACCCTTGGACACCAGCCGCCCCCCTCTGAGAGCAGCAGCTGCTCTGCTCGGAGAGGGGAGAGACATGAAAGCTGCTGCCCAAAAGGGCAGGGTGCAGGGCCAGGTCTAGGGCTGGCTGGGGGATGCACCCACTGCCCTGGTGTGCAAGGACCAGAGAGGGGGCAGAGACCAGCGGGCCTGGGAGCAAAGACCAGGGGACTGCCTTCCCTGTGTAAGCGAGACTCTCCCCGCCAGGGCTGAGGGCTAGAGCTTTGCAGGCCGGACTGTGGGTCCCACCTGCTCTGGGCTCCTGGGCTCCTGCAGCTCCATCGGGACCTCAGGGGCTGAGGCCTCGGGGGGCTCTGCTGCCCCCTCTGTATCCTCTTCCTCACCCCCACCTCCGGGCACTGGGCCTTCTGTAGTGGTGCCTGGGCAGGGAAGGAAGAGACCAGTCAGCCCCAAGGAGCCTGAAGACCAGACAGCAGAAGGGGGGCTGCCCCTCTGGGATGAGGGGCCAACTCCAAGGAGAACCTGAGAGGCCATTCCTCTCAGCTTCGTTTGTTACAACCAGACAATGCAGCAGGGCGTTTTACACTCTCATCATACTGCTGCTTTGTTTGGTTCATTTTATTTCTTAGTAAAATTCTTCTCTTTAAATGCTGCCACCTCTGTCTGCCCAGAGAGGAGGGGGTGGGCCCAAACCTCAGAGCCCCAGAATGGTCAGGGGGTGGTCACTGAACCAAGACAGCACGGCTGGCCAAGGTGGGCCCTGAGCACAGAGGCCTGCTCCCCACGCCTCACCCCTCCACAGGCTGTACAGCGGTGGGCAGGCTGGGGTGGAGGAGTGCAGGGCCCCATCCCCCCACCCCCCCTGCAGCTCCACCCAGCAGCTCTCTCCTCACCTGGCTCCTGGGAGATGCTGAGCACCGGGACTGGGCTCCTGCACGCAGAGGCTTCCACTGGCTGCTCCTCAGCCCTCCCAGCCTCTGGGAGAGATGGGGGATTGAACGGGGTCAGCCCCGCTTACCCCTCAGAAGGCCCCTTCCTTCCCACCAACATCCGAGCCCTCACCCTTCTGGTTCCTCGGCAGCAGTGCCCCCATGGGGGACATGCCCATCGGCTCCAACATGAAGGCTCCTCTGGGGTGGGGGGTGCACGTATTCATCCTAAAATCCTTCCGGCTGGTCAGGACCTCCCCCCGACAGCTGTGCTGGCACAAACACACGTGCTACAGTGACCCTTCCCCAGCACAGCCCACCCTCCACCCACCAGGCTCAGGCCCGCACCTGTACAGGGGGTTATTATTCTTCTCCATCTCATCAGGGGCTACCAGGGCCATGGGCAGGAGGGGGACGATGAGGGTCTCCTGAACAGAGGCCAAGAGTGGGTGAACCATGAGAACCCACGTGGCATGACACCACCTTCCAACACCCCCATCAGCTAAACGCGGGAGAGGGGCACTCACACTGGGGGCCTGGTCACTCCTCAGATCCACGTTAGCACGGGAATCAGAGAGGTCATCCAACGACAGGAACTGCGGGGGAATGGAGAGCTCAGAGGGGGGTGCCTGGCAAGCACAGGGGGCAATGCCAGGCACCCAGGAAACCTCACCTCATACTCCACTTCCTGGGGGGCCCTGGAGCCGGCGTCCCCAATGGGCCCGTCTTCCTGCTCACAGGAGAGCTGCTTGGCCCGCCTGAGAGAGAATCAGTGCAAGGGCATCACAGGAGGCCGCGGGGCCTCCCGAGCTGCATGCAGGCCCCACCTCCAGTACTCACTTCTTGCCAGAGATGAAATCAAGAGCCTGGTAGACCAGCGAGTAGAGATATTCCACCTGGCAACCAGAAGCGGGCAGTGAGGATGCAGAGAGGAGGGGCCCTCCCCAGAGCCTTTCCAACCAGTTGTCCGAGTACACGGAGAAGCCCAGGTGTCCTCTCCAAAACCCCCAGCACAATTCCTGCCAACGTGGCTGCCAGAAATACTTGTCCAATCAAACTGGTATGTTTCCCCAGAATTACCTAACCGCTGCTCTGCGTCCTCACACCACGCCGCAGCAGGTGTGGCCGCCTCCACACTGTGGCACCCCGCCCTGTGCTCCACGCAGCCCTGTCTGCCTTCACTGCTGGCACACCAACCAGCCTGCCTGCAGCAGCACCCAGGGGGTCTCTGCCAGCCCGCCACAGCTCCAGCCACAACCTGTGGGGCCCCACTGTTAGGGTGAGGGTTGGGATCTTCCAGATACCACAAAGCACCCACCAGGAGGGTACATACACACGCTGCCCCTGGGCCATTTCCTCTGGGGTGACAGCGCCCGATAGAAGACAGTGGTGAGCAAAACAGATGGTGGCCCCTGATCGCATGGATCCCACTCACCAGGAATAATAAACATTAACTTTCTTAAGTGTTTGTCACATACACAGGACTGTGCTTCATGCTTCATCTCATTTACTCTGTCTGAATTAAGTGCCATCACTATTCTCATTGTATACGAGATAAACTGAGACTCAGAGAGTCAAAGTAACCTCAGTCAGTAGTGGGTCCAGGACTTGCACCCGGGATGTAGAAATCCAGTGCACCATCTAATACAGCAGCCATGAGCCACAGGTGGCGCAATCAACTTAAATGTAATTAAAAGTTAATAAAATGCAAGATGCCTCAGTCACGCCTGCCACATTTCAAGGGCTCAGGAGCCGCATGTATTGGACAGCACAGATCATAGAACGTTCCCATCACCTCGGAAGGTCCGGCTGGACGGCGCTGACTACAGCCAACGCTCCCCTCACACCTTCCAGACTTCATGCTAACATTGTTACACCTGCTTTATCACATATCTACCCGGCTACATATTTGTCTATCGGTTCACCTTAGGTTTTGTGCTTTCAAAGTTAGTTGCAGATATTCCTTCTTAGGACAAATGCAGGACAAAAGAATCCAATTTAGTTGGATCATCTAGAACAAAAACCAATGAAATCTCAGACCATCTTAATAACTTACAGTGTGCAGAGGTAGGTCCGCTGTGCCCTGCGCCCGTTAACCTGCATGTAGGTTACTCCCCCTCCTCTGTCTGGCTGGGACCCCATTTCTGATCTCCTCAACACACTTCTTCTGAACTCTTACCTCCTGTGCACTTTTTATTTTCCCCCCTCCCACTAAACCACCAATTTGGGATCAGTGCTGCGGTCCGCTTTTCCACGCTCCTCCACTAGGGGACAGCTACTGCTGCTGGAGGATTTCCAGCATTTAATCTTCACTAGACTACCAATGCTTTCAATTAATCTTTTATTTTGCATTCCCCTCAGCAAATATTTTGAACTTTCGCCAAACCTCACTCTCCAAATTTCCTATCCAGTAGCTGATTCTCAGTAGCTGACTTACATGCTCCATTGTGAAAACTGGGGCCTTAGGTGTGAACTCTGCAAACTGTTGGGCCCACCTTCTCTGCATCAGCGTTTCTCCCTGCAGTCTCCTGAGATGAGTTGTCTTTTCTTTTTTTCAAGGCAAGCCCGTCAGCCCATGTTTCTGAACCATTCCTTACCTATTTCTTCTGGTTCTTTGTTTCATCCATTTTCCTCTCCCAGCTCCCCTTTCCCCTCCCCACACCCGGCTGGCCACCCCAGTTCCGTGGTTTTCAATTCTGGTTGTCAGAGGGTAGTTCAGAAAATCCTGCGACCTGCCTGCCCCTCCACCCCACCACCCGGGGATCCTGATTTAATCAGTCTGGGTTAGGCCAAGGCACTGGTGATTAATTGGAGTGTATCCTGGGTTGAGAGCCACCGATTTAGTATTTGCCCAATCTCTTTCCTTCCCTTTACAATAAAATGTCTTTCTTTCTTTTTCTTCTTCTTCTTTTTTTTTTTTTTTTTTTTTTGGCCACATTGCACGGCATGTGGGATCTTAGTTCCCCAACCAGGAATCAAACCCATGCCCCCTGGAAGCGTGGAGTCCTAACCACAGGACGGCCAGGGAAGTCCCAACCCTGCAATTATTAAATCCAAGTTTGTTCTTCGGTGTTAAAAGGTGGCGAGGAATTCGGGGAGGAGGTGGGAGGCGCTGGTGAGCCTGCCACCTGCCCCGGCAGGACAGCAGACCTCGGTCTCACGAGACACTACAACACCAAGACCAGTAGCCAGGAGGGGCCCACCTTCTTACTGTAGACACAAGCGGAGCCCTGGATCAGTAGTGCTGCCTCAATGAAGTTCATTGTGGTTTTGCCTTCGTCAAAAGAAATGCAGATCTGGTCCAGCTGCAAGACACGACGCAGGGCAGTGGGAAGTCTATGCACCCTTCTCGCCGGCAGCCCACCTGCCACCCCACCTTCTCCCAGTGCCACTGGCCCAAAATACCCATCACCACAAGCAGCCCCTCAGAACGACAGCTCTGGCTCTGCTTAGGGCTCACCGGTTGTGCATTTTTTTAGAGGCAAAAGACAGGTCTTTGTGATTTTCCCTACTTCCGGTAACCACTAAGACCTAGTGTTTTGGAAGCGGGAGGCCCCTAGAGAGTATTGTCCACGAACGGCCAGAGCTACACACCACCTCCTCTCCAGAGGTGCTCACACCTCACCCATCCTAGTCGGGGCCTACTCAGCCAGACTCCAGCAGGAAGACGCCCACCCCGAGAGAAGGACTGAGGACCCTCAGGGGTGGGGGAGACAGAGACAAAATGCTGGGGTCTCAATCCTTTGAGCAGGAAAGTCAGGAAACACTTCCAAGTACATCCTCCTCCTTCCTCTGCAACCACCAACTCCACAGCCTCTCATGAGCCCCAATTCCTACCACCCCTTAAATCTGTGTCCACCAACCATATGCCAACAGTCCCCAAACCCATCTAGACCAGCTCTCTCTCCTAAGCTGCAGAACTGTGTTTATAGCTGCCCACTAGGTGTGTCCACCAAGACATCCAAAGTCCCCAAACTCTATGTCCACTTAACTCAGGACCTTCCCCACAACCCGGTGCCTCCCTGCTCCTCTCAGGGAACCGTACTCTGAAGCCTCCACATGGTTTTCAAGCTCTTTGCCTTTGCTTTCCATCTGCCTGGAACGTCCAGCCCCAGCGTGCTCAGACTGACCCCTTCAGCAGTCTCCCTAGGACATGCCTTGGGCCTCACCACCGCTAGGGTGGTCTTGTCACACCGAGGCTCTCCTTCCCCAGTGGACTGTGAGCAACGTTAGGGTGATTCCAGCCTTCAGCTCAGTGCCCGACACCGGTGTTCAGTAAATGTCTGATGAGCAAGGTGGTGACAGCGGAGCTACGCCTGAAGACAGATCGATGCTCCACAGACAGATCAAGGGAACGGCATTTTAGGAAGAGCAAAGGCACCCACACAGAGGCAGTTAGCAGACACAGGTTTCAACGATTTAGGTAAATGAGTACTATGCAAACATGTCCAAAGCAGAGGGTGTGCTGGGGAATAAGGCGAGATACTAGATACTATGGCGGCACAACAAAGGGGGAGAGTCTGAGAGGAGCCACCATGGCACCGCTTCTGCTAATTCCTGAAAGACAGAGGAAGTCTGTGAAGAGGACAGCAACATAAAATGTGTTTAAAAAGAAAGAAAGAATGTTTTGGTAGCTATGTGGAAAATGAAAGGAGAAAGACAAAACTAGAGGAAGAGAAATCAGAACTTCAGGGGCCAGAGAAGGTTTGGAAAAGTAGACACATGAAGCAGGAGGGGAGCTGACCAAGCAAGTAGGTTTACCAGGCATCCACAAGCACCCTGCTCAATGCGGAAGCCTGAATCCACAGCAGCCCCACCTAGCATAGTTCTCTGCATGTTCTCAGGAGACTCTATGTCCAAGCAGAGGTCAATTGTCAGATCAAGTGTCCATTTCACAAACATTTATTCTGCACCTACTATGTGTCAGGCATTCTATTAAGCAAAGGGGAGAGAGCATGAACATAGTCCCTGCCCTCACAGAACTTACATTCTAGGGTGGAAACAGACCATAAACAAGTTAGAGAATAGCTTATGATGAACACTCTAAAACACAGAAGGTACTATGACAGAGAACTGTTTTAGACATGGTGATCAGCTGATATTTCAACTGAGAGATACAGGATGTGAAAGAATTAGTCATAAAAAGAACTAGGCAGGGCTTCCCTGGTGGCGCAGTGGTTGGGAGTCCGCCTGCCGATGCAGGGGACGCGGGTTCGTGCCCCGGTCCGGGAGGATCCCACATGCCGCAGAGCGGCTGGGCCCTTGAGCCATGGCCGCTGAGTCTGTGCTCCGCAACGGGAGAGGCCACAACAGTGAGAGGCCCGCGTACCGCAAAAAAAAAAAAAAAAAAAAAAAAAAGAGGATGTGGTCAACCCACCAAATGCTGCTGAGTTGAATAAGATGACACTTCTGGTGACCCTAGGATTTGGTAAGAGGGATATCATTATTGATCAAGACAAGAGCAGTCCAAGCGGTCTGAGGAGTGAAAATGAAGTGCAGAAATGGAGCGGACAGCTCCTTAACGACGTCTAGACACAGCTGTCAAATACGGAAAAAAGGTTAAATGCTGACGAGATGGAACATGGCAGTCGCTTGAAACTGGTTTGAAAATCTAGCATAAGATATCCCTCTTACATCGTGATCCAGACCTCTCACACACCCACACATGCACACAAATCGTATTCTACTCTATCAGAGAAAAATGCTGGTCGCCACTCACTAAGTCGATTTCAAGGCTGCCTAACGGGTAGTTACAGGTGCTGTAAGGACAGCTCCAGGTTAATCTAATAAAGGATGATTTCGAGGGGCAGAGACGGGGCTGGGAAAAAAGAAACGACCCTGATGATGAGTGCGATCAGAGCGCCAGATGGACACACACAAGGAGGCGGCGGGGCCCCCGGCAGCCCCCGCCCCCCGCCACTCCCCGGGGGCCGCCCTCACCTCCTCAAGATATTCGCCCAGCTGGGCCGCCACATCCACCTCCCAGTTCTTGGTGAGGTCGCGGATGGGCTGCAGGAGGTGAGCGAAGCGCGCCTCCACGTCCTCCATGTCCGGGAGGGGCCGGGTCGGCCCGGGGACCGCAGGGCCAGCTTCGAGTGTCCCAGTGTGCTCAGCCCACCACTAGTTCTGGCGCCATTTTACTGTTCCCGCCCAGGAAAATACGTAGCGCGCAGCGACGCGCGCACATCTCTGACGTGAGCTGCCGGATCGCGCCGGAAGGGTCTCAGGACGCGCCGGAGGCGGGGCATGCGTGGGGACGGGGCCTGCGTCTGCGTGGGGTGGGGTGGGGTGGGGTGGTGTGGGGTGGGGTGGGGCGGGGCGGACCGGACCCTGGGATCCACTCCATCCCGCAGCAGCGTAGCGGTTATGGCTGGCTCCCGGCTCCCGCGGCAGCTCTTTCTCCAGGGCGTGGCCGCCGTCTTCATGTTCGCCTTCGCTTCCCTCTACATGCAGATCCCGGGTGAGGGCGCCGAGGGCGGGATCCCCCCGCCAACCCGCGCCCTGTGACCCCTCATCTCCCCACCCGACACTCCGCTGCCTGGGGGCGGGAGTGAGGTCCAGGCCTTGATGCACGGGGTAGGGGGCTGTGGTTTGTGTCCTGCGGGCCGCGGGGGTGTGGGCAGTGGGAAGGCGTGCAAGGGTCCCTTTTCAGTAGGGTTCTGCGTTCTGACCTGGGGCGGGGGTCAGAGCCCTGAGGGGGGTGGGCCCAGACCTGGTGGGAAGGTAAAAGAACAGGCTCTGGCGTGGAGGAAGGGGGAACAGGGCCCTGCCGGGTGGAAGATCCTGACTTGGGGGCGTCGGGTAGGCCTGGGGCCTGACCTGGGTGGGGGTGTCTGGAGGGTCTGCAGGCCTTGACCTGTGAGCGGGTAGAGTCAGCAGGTCCTGACCTAGATTTGGGGGGGGGGGTCTGCAGGGCTTGACCTGGGGAGGCGGGTCTGAAGGCCCTGACTGGTGGGAGGAGTCAATCCTTGGAGGGCAGTGTCCAGTGCCTGGCCCTGACGTGCCCTCTCACAGGCCTGTACGGCCCTGAGGGCATCCTGCCTGCACGGAGGACACTGCGGCCGCAGGGAAAGGGACGCTGGCCGCAGCTGTGGGAGACCCCAACACTGCTGTGGGAGACTCCGCTACTGGGGCTGGACACAGCGCAGGGCCTGGAGCTGCTGAGCCTGCTGGGCACCCTGCTGGCCCTGGGAGCCCTGCTGCTGCACCAGCTGCGCCACCTCCTTGTCTACCTGCTGCTCTGGGCTGCCTACCTGTCTGCCTACCAGGCAAGTGAGGGCTGCCTGCTACCCCCTACACCACTGGGACCCTTATCTCCAGCTCACTCCAGGCCCATGCGCTCTCCACCCCACCCCTGCCTCTGCCTTGCCTGCCTTTGCAGACACACACCCCCTGTTCCCTGACAGCCCTTCTCCCTGCAGGTGGGCCAGGTGTTTCTTTATTTCCAGTGGTGAGTGACTATTGGGTGTGGGGCTGCAGGAGGCTGGGTGGGATGGGGTGGGGTGTGTTTGTCTCTCCCGGGAGGACCCCTTAGGGGAGCAGCCTTGATGGGGAGGAGGTCCTTTGTGCTATTTTTTCTCCCCACAGGGATTCCCTTCTGCTGGAGACTGGCTTCCTGGCCTTGTTGGTGGCCCCTCTGAGGCTGCCCCCGCGCCACAAGCAGGCCCAGGGCAGGCTGGCGGGGGTGTTGCCCCACGAAGACCTCCCCTTCTGGCTCGTGCGCTGGCTGCTGTTTCGTCTCATGTTTGCCTCGGGTGTGGTCAAGCTGACCAGCCGTTGCCCCGCGTGGTGGGGGCTCACCGGTGAGGTCCCTGTCTGGACGTGGGGCAGTCTTGGGGGCTCTGCCCAGCCCTGACCACCCACCTGTCACCCGCAGCCCTCACCTATCACTTCGAGACTCAGTGCTTGCCCACGCCCGCCTCCTGGTTTGCCCACCATCTGCCCGTCTGGCTGCACAAGCTCGGCGTGGTGGCCACTTTCCTCATCGAGATTGCAGTGCCCCCTCTGTTCTTCGCTCCTGTTCGCCGCCTGCGCTTGGCTGCCTTCTACTCCCAGGTGGGTGGGGTCCTTAGCCATCAGGAAGACAGGCAGGACGTGCACTGCACTGCCCAGAGGGTCCCACTGGGGATGGGGTGTCTGCTGCCAGCGGTCAGAAAGGCCTCATGGGCAGAGGAGTAAGTCAGCCTGAGGTTGAAGGTGTGCCTATGGGGCAGGGCTGCAGCCTCGCTGGAGGATGTCCATCTTGGGTCAGCAGGGGCAGGTGGGGAAAGGGCGCCGCGTGAGGCGTGCTGAGCTCGGGTTTTGTCCAGGTGGTGGTGGGGAGCCATGGAAGGTGTGAGCCCAGGGGGAGGACAGGTGGAGTGGGAAAACAGAGGCCTGCATGCAGTGACGAGGAGGGCACAGGGGCCTGGAGGAGAGATCTAGGTGGGGCAGGGGGGGATGGTGCAGAGGGGCCTGGAAGTGGGCTCTGACGGGCCCGGGAAGGGGCGGTTGCTGCAAGCGCTGAGTCCAGATCCTCCCAGGTCTTGCTGCAAGTCCTGATTATTGTCACTGGCAATTATAACTTCTTCAACTTGCTCACCCTGGTGCTCACCACTGCCCTCCTGGATGACGCACACCTGGCTGCTGAGCCTGGCAACAGCCGCCGCAAGAAGACGCCCACCTGTGAGTGTCAGCCTGTCCCGGACAGACAGCCATCCTCACCCCTGCTGCCCGCCAGAGTGTTGCCAGCACCCCCCAAGTGACCCTGCTCTAGCTCCGCCCCAGCCCCCTGGCCGTAGACCCTCCAGCCCTGTTCCCAACCGACCCATGACCTTCTTGCCCTGCAGCCTGGCCCAAGGCTCTGCTGGCCCTGCTGGCCCTGCTGCTGGAATTGGCCGTCTATGGGCTGCTGGCCTATGGCGTGGTGCACTGCTTTGGCCTGGAGGTGGACTGGGAGCAGCACACTGTTCACTCCAAAACCAGTGAGTGCCAGCTGGGGGCTCAGAGGGCAGAGGCTGGACCATCCCTCCTCACACCCCCTTCCTTCCACAGCCTTCACCTTCCACCAGTTCTCCCAGTGGCTGAAGATGGTGACCCTACCCACCATGTGGCTGGGTGCAGCCTCCCTTGCCTGGGAACTGCTGACCGCCCTCTGGAGGTACATAGTCTACGGGGGTGGGGTAGGGCTGTGCAGAGCAGGCCTGACTGCGTTTCGGTCCCCTGCCCCCCAGGTGGACCCAAGTGCGAGGGTGGCTGCAGAAGTTCTGTGCTGCAGTCCAGCTGTCCATCTTTGGCACTGCCACGGTGGCTCTGTTCATGATCAGCCTGGTGAGTAGTCCCTTGCGGCCGGGGTAGGGGGTCGGGAGAGGGCTGGAAGGTCATTGCTGAGCCTCTGCTTACCTGTGTCTAGGTGCCATACTCCTACATGGAGCCCTCGACCCATGGGCGCCTCTGGACTGGGGCCCACCGCCTGTTTGGCACCGTGGAGCACCTGCAGCTGGCCCACTCCTATGGCCTCTTCCGCCGGATGACTGGTCTGGGTGGACGGCCCGAGGTGGTGCTCGAGGGCAGCTATGACGGGCATCACTGGACGGTGAGAGCTCCCTGGGGCCCCTGCCTGGGGCGCCTGGCGGGCTCCACGGGGCTGGGGAGCCACAGGCATGGGGTTGGGGGGAAGAGCTGGGAACCAGGTCCTGCTGGCAGTGCTAACCCTAACTCTGCCCAGCAGGAAATCGAGTTCATGTACAAGCCCGGTAACGTGAGCCGGGCGCCCCCCATCGTGGCGCCCCACCAGCCGCGCCTGGATTGGCAGATGTGGTTCGCGGCCCTGGGCCCGCACACGCATAGTCCCTGGTTCACAAGCTTGGTCCTCCGCCTGCTGCAGGGCAAAGAGCCTGGTGAGGCTGGGCTGTGGGGCGGAGCCTATAGGCAGGTCTGGGGGACCTGCGGGGGCAGGGCTGCTGGAGGTGTCGCGGGGAGGGGAGGGGCCTGGGGGGGGCTAGGGGGCAGGGCCGCGGGGGGGGGCCAGGCTGAGGGAGCTGCCGGGTGCTGAGCTAGCTCCCCGCCCCTCGCAGTGATCCGCCTCATCCAGAACCATACGCCCAGGTACCCCTTCCACAAGCAGCCGCCCACTTACGTGCGGGCCCAGCGCTACAAGTACCGGTTCTCGAAGCCCGGGGAGCAGGGGTAAGGCCGGGCGCCAGGCGGGGTGCGGGGCCTGTGCGCTGGCGCCGCCTAAGTTCCCCGTGCTGTTGCAGCCAGTGGTGGCGACGCCAGTGGGTGGAGGAATTTTTCCCGTCCGTGTCCTTGGGGGACCCGACGCTGGACACGCTGCTCGGGCAGTTTGGCCTTCAGGTGGGAAGGCGTTAGCCAGCCTGGGGTGGGCGGCAGGGGTGGGCGGCAGGGGTGGGCCCAGGCCTTACTCCACCCCCCCACCCCCCAGGACAAGAGCCCGCCCCGGGCCCGCAGCTCCAGCAGCACCCTGGCTCAGGCGCTCCGCTGGATGCGGAAACAGCTGTCTCCCCTGGAGGCCCCTGCCCTGCTCTGGGGGCTCCTTGGAACCGTGGGGGCCATTAGGGTCATGCAGGCCCTACTGGGCCCCCAGTCCTCCCCTCGGGCCAAGGGGGAGAAGCACAGGCTAGCCCCGCCGGAGGACTCAGTGGCCACCAGCAAACAAACTTCTCCAGCCACCGACGTAAGCAGCGGTTCCCAGACCCCTCGGCGGAAGAAGTAGCCCCATTCTGTCAGCCACATGTCCGGAGAGGGTCAGGGTCCCGGCTCGTCTCTGGCCTTCTGCAGCAGGACGTGGCCCAGCCACTGTGCCTTAGCCAGCTGCCACGCAGACGCAGGTTGGGGTGCTGCCCTGTGGGGCAGGCACTGGTTGCCCTTTTGCTTCGAGGGCCCACTCATCCACCCACGCTAACCACGTCCCGTCCCAGGGCATTCTCTGGCCTGATGGATGGCCCAGGAGGCCCGTGTGTTACTTGGCCCAGGGTCCTTCCCAGGGCATTGTAATCAGGGCTGTGGGAGGTCCTTCCCTTTTGCTCCCACCGTAGGGGTCCAAGCCTGATGCCCCTGACGCGAGCTCCTGCACAGGAAGGGATGAGGCTGACCTGCTGCGGGAGAGGAGGAAAGACGACCCTGAGGTCATCTCCACAGCAGCCTGTCCTGTCATTCGGATCCGTGAACGAATAAAGCCAGTTCATGCTTGATCCTGTGCCTGCCATTTCCTTCCCACTGGGGAGGCCTGAGGGCAGTGGGCCGTCCCTGCCTTTGACGGTGGACACAGCCCAGATACTGTCCGGCTGATCGCTGACCAGTCTTCCTGGGTGCCTTCGCTGTGCAGTCCTCAACATTCTCGTTTATAAAATGGACGCAAGGGTCTGAGCTGGTGCTGCCTGAGGCCCTGAGCCTCAGTGCCGCACAGCCTGGCCGGCCTGTCAGCTCTACACATCAAGGCCGCGAGGTTGGTGCTGGAATGTGGGGCCTGAAACCATCTTGAGGGCTGGAGAATTCACCAGAACACAGCCCCTTCCTACTCTCCTGCTCCCTGCTTCCTCATCTCAGGGCAGAACTGAAGGGTCAGCACACTGGCCCTTGCCTAGGCAGGGATGGAGGAGAGATGGGGGAGGGAACTCGTCAGGCCCATGACAGCGGAATGGGGTGTGGGTTGGGAGAGTATGGAGGGACAGAGGCCCTGGACTGGGGGCGGAAGAGGGAGGACACGTATGACCACCTGTGCTCTGACCAGTTCCTGGGAGCAGCAGTTGAAGACACTGTCCAGGTTTCGGTTTGGAGATCGGTTGTCAATCAGGAAGTCACTGCCTCCCCTGTGTCTGGCTCTGCCCTCAGCCCCTACCCCTCATGCTCTCACCTCACAGACCCCTGGAGAGCCCCCCAGTGTGCCCAACCCCTCCCCCCAAGTCACTGAGCCCCCCCGACTGACCCAAGTAGACAGTGCTCCATGCTCAGCCCGTGCCCACTGTCACACGTGGCTCAAGGGGACCTGTGACCTGAGCCTTCGGATGCTCTTAGACACAATTAAACGATCTGTAAGTTGACCTTTGGCTTAAGACAGTACATAGCAGCCCGCGGACTTCCCTGGTGGTCAGATAGTTGAGAATCCGCCTTCCAACGCAGGGGATTCGGGTTCAACCCCTGGTCCAGACACTAAGATCCCACATGCCACGAGGCAACTAAGCCTGCGCACCGCAACTAGAGAGCCTGTATGCTACAACAAAAGATCCCACATGCCACAACTAAGACCCGACACAGCCATAAAAAATATTTTTTAAAACGAGCAAAAATCAACGGAATAGAAAGCAATGAACAAAACAAAACAAAACAAAGACAGTACAGTTGGCCCTCTGTATCCTCAGCTTCCGCATCCACGGACTGACCCACCCTCGTGTTGAAAATAATCGAAAACAATTCCGGAAAGTTCCAAAAAACAAAACTTGAATTGGTTACACAATCAACAATTATTTATATAGCATTTCCCTTGTATTAGGTATTATAAGTAATCTAGAGACTAGGGTGTATGGAGGGTGTGTGTAGGTATACGCAAACACTACACCATTTTATGTAAGGGAACTTGAGCATCTGTGGATTTTGGTATCTGGGGGGATTCCTGGAACCAATCCCCCTTGGATATGGAGGGACAACTGTAATATAACAGTTTAAACTATATATATATTTAAACTAATATATTTAAAATTTAAAAATCTGTTCTTTTTCTTAGGCTTTTAAGCTCAGTGTATGAATCTCTTTTGGAGCGGGGTGGGGGAGGTGTTTTGTTTTCCATAACAGCTTTGAGATGTAATTCACGTGCCATACAACTCACCCACTTAAAGGACACAGTTCAGTGGCTCTCAGTAGATTCACAGAGTTGTGCATCAATCACCATAGTCAATTTTAAAACCTTTTTATCATCTCAAGAAGAAACCCTGTTCTGCCTAGCTGGCATCTTCCAACCCCTCCTTCCCATGACCTCAGCAACCACTAATCTACTTTTTGTCTTCGTGGAGTTAGCTATTCTGGACACTTCATGTAAATAGAATCATACAATTTGTGCCCTTTTATGTCTGGCTTCTTTCACTTAGCATAATATTTTCAAGGTATATCTGTGCAGTAGCCTGTGTCAGAACTTCATTCCTTTTCATGGCTGAATAATATTCCATTGTACGTTTATGCCACATTTTGTCCATTGATCCATCACTAGACATTTGGGTTATTCTCACATTTTGGCTGTTGTGAATTATGTTGCTGTGAACGTGGGTGCACAAGTATCTGTTTGAGTCCCTGCTTTCAGTTCTTTTGGGTGTATACCTAGAAGTAGAATTGCAGGATCGTATCGCAATTTTACATTTAACTTTTTGAGGAGCCACCAAACTTTATCACAGCAGCTGCATCTTTTAAATTTTACATTCCCTCCAGCAGTGTACCAAGGTTCCCGTTTCTTCACATCCTCACTAACACTTGTTATTTTCCCGTTTTTGATAAAAGCCATCCTCATGGGTAAGAAATAGTATCTCAAAGTGGTTTGTTTTTGTTTTGTTTTAATTTATTTATTTTTGGCTGTGTTGGGTCTTCGTGGCTGCGCACGGGTTTTCTCTAGTTGCGGCAAGTGGGGGCTACTCTTCGTTGTGGTGTGCGGACTTCTCATTGTTGTGGCCTCTCTTGTTGCCGAGCGCGGGCTCTAGGCGCGCGGGCTTCAGTAGTTGTGGCACGTGGGCTCAGTAGTTGTGGCTCGCAGGCTGTATAGCGCAGGCTCAGTAGTTGTGGCGCACAGGCTTAGGTGCTCCGCAGCATGTGGGATCTTCCTGGACCAGGGCTTGAACCCGTGTCCCCTGCATTGGCAGGTGGATTCTTAACCACTGCACCACCAGGGAAGTCCTCAAAGTGGTTTTGATTTGCATTTGCCCAATGGCTAATGATGTTGAGCATATTTTCATGTGCTTATTGGCCATTTGTATATCTCCTTTGGAGAACTGTCTATCCAAGTCCTTTGCCCCCCCCTTTTCTTTTTTGGCCTCGCCACGTGGTGCGCTGGATCATTATTCCCAGATCAGGGATCAAACCCACTCCCCCTGCAGTGGAAGTGTGGAGTTTTAACCACTGGACTGCCAGGGAAGTCCCTCACACCGTTTTGATTACTGTAGGTTTATAGTGAGTTTTGAAATTGGGAAGTGTGAGTCCTTCAGCTTTATTGTTTTTCAAGATTTTTTGGCTATTTGGGATCCCTTGAAATTTTAGAATGGATTTTTCTGCAAGAAAAAAGTGCCATTGGAATTTTGATAGAGATTGCATGGAATCTGTAGATCACTTTGATAGTACAGTTTGACCCTTAAACAGCACTGAGGTTAGGAACGCCGACCCTAACCAGTCGAAAATCCGAGGATAACCTTACAGTTTGCCGTTCATATCCGAGGTTCCAAATCCACAGATTCAACCTACCGAGGGTCATGTGGTGCTGTAATATGTATTTAGTAAAAAAACTCCACATACAAGTGGACTGTGCCGTTCAAACCGGAGTTGTTCAAGGGTTAACTGTATTGTCTTAACAATAGTGAGCCTCCCAATCCATGTACTTTCATTTTCTCTCTTCTATTTAACTCTAGCAGGTTTTAGCAATAACTCTGAAGGGTTCCATTTATAAATTTTAAATGCCTAAAATATTCTAGGTGCTTTACAAATTTAATTTATTTTTTAACTGTTCAGTCATCTGATGCAACACAATCTTCCCAAGCTTCAAAAAAAAAACCCATAAATGAATAAACATACAAATGCAATGAGCCAGTAATTCACTTGAACCTCCCTTTACCAAGAATAAACTTACTAAGATTGACCAGAGGCAAAACCTTACCATAGCCTGGCCTGGTGAGGACACAGAGTGCCGGGACCCAGAGCTGACTCCGGAGTCCAGTGGGGCTGGGATGTGGGCCCCATGGCTCCTGGGCGAGCACCAACTTTCTCCCCTTCTTGGCTTCCAAAAGGAAAGGTGGGAGAGGAAGTGCAGCCCAGCCTCCCACCCAGACTCGTGGAAAGGCAGAGCCTCCGTCCACAGGAAGAGTTCCGACACCCACCCCCTTAGGTGCCCAGGCCCCTGATGAGTCCATCTTTCTGATTCACACTCCCTCCCCACACCCACTCAACGTTCCACTAACGCAAGGCAGCCACTCTACATCTCACTCGAAACCCCTCGCTCATGCCAGGTGGGGAGGCACCCACATCACTTCCAGGCTCCAGCTGGACACCCACCCCTGAGCTCAGTACCGTCGCATCTCAAAATTCTACATCTCACATCTCATTGAACAGTGAAGTTAGCCACCAGAAGATGTTTGAAGGACAGCAAGGAAAAAATACAGTTTGTGCTTGGTCCTGCAACAATCACGAGATAGGGCTGGTCGGGCCTCCACGCCCACCATCTTGAGGCATCTGAGCCCTCGGGCCTGTCTGCAGAGGGCGCTGCCGTCTTCCACTAAACTGGCTGCTGGATTCAGCACTGCACATCTATGGGTCTCCAGGAGCTTGTTCCCAGTCCTCCTGGCCTCTCAGTCCTGCACCAGCAGCCTTTTCCCAGTGGAGGTCAGCACTGGTCGCGCCCCTCAGCTGCCTGCTCATTCAGTGGTCGAGGTGCTCAGAAGAGCCACGTGGCTGGCCTTGCCCAGCTCAGAGGGCTGTCTGTGGGAGGAAGCACTGCTTCCCTGAGAAGTGCATTCCACATGCAGCATCACCCGGTCACTGGGGCAGGCAGCAACAGCTTCTCCAGGGGTCGCGGGTCCAGGAGTGAGAGCCACTTGCCCACATGCACCAGATGGCTCCCAGACACAGGGCATTTTCCACAGCCTGACTCCCAGAGGCACCGTCTCCAAGCTGGCACCACGGCTGGGGCTTCGACTGGTGGCTGCACCATTCCATCAGATCATTGATTTGGGGTCGTGGGGTGTGAGTGGTAGTTTCTTGGGGGTTTACTGCAATTTGGAATCTGAAACCTTACCAGTGAGCTTTCTGTCCTCTACCACGTGAAAATCCATGTGTGCATCTTTCCCTCTGAATGGATATTTTTACTCAGGAGAGATTTTGGTGGGTCACATATTGGTCATTTGGAAAATCTCAGTGAGTTATGCAAATCTTCCAGATGTTGACACATTCCATCATACAGTCTAAAAAAATCCCACTCATTAATTTCACCATCCACCTTATCAGACAAATCTTTAACAAATCTTTAAGTATGAGGAAGCTGTCAAGTTCACAGTGGTGGACACAAGTTTTCCCAAATCCCAGTTTTTTCTTGAAAGCTAAATTGTTATCACTGGCAATAAATGCTGTCATCGTTTTCCTTTGTCCATTTTTTTAAACAATAAACTTATTTATTTATTTATTTATTTATGGCTGTGTTGGGTCTTCATTGCTGCGCGGGGGCTTTCTCTAGTTGCAGCAAGCGGGGGCTACTCTTCGATGCGGCACGCAGGCTTCAGTAGTTGTGGCTCACGGGCTTAGTTGCTCCGCAGCATGTGGGATCTTCCCGGACCAGGGCTCGAACCCATGTCCCCTGCATTGGCAGGTGGATTCTTAACCACTGCACCACCAGGGAAGCCCTCACTTTGTCCATTTTTGAGGAAATGATCACCAAATCCCCAAGGCTGAGTGACTCATGTGTTTGTCAGTTGTTCTCCCGAGTAAGACTGATGCGCTGAGCTGGCAGCTGGGGCCACACCTGCTCTCCCTAGGCAGCCGTCCTGCTGATGCCCGCACAGAGCTTCCTGTCCCCCCCCAGCTTAAAAAAGAGCTGCACTCAAGGAGGAGACTTAACAGTATCAATAGCTTTTACTACTTCATCAAAGACATTTTTGGGAATTCCCTGGCTGTCCAGTGGTTAGGACTCGGCATTTTCACTGCTGAGGGCCTGGGTTCAATCCCTGGTTGGGGAACTAAGATCCCACAAGCCACATGGCGTGGCCCAAAAGATTAAAAAAGACATTCTTAAGTAAAACTTACCTTTTTCTTTCTTTTTTTTTTTCTTTTTGCGGTACGCGGGCCTCTCACTGTTGTGGCCTCTCCCGTTGCGGAGCACAGGCTTCGGACGCGCAGGCTTAGCAGCCATGGCTCACGGGCCCAGCCGCTCCGCGGCATGTGGGATCTTCCCGGACCAGGGCACGAACCCATGTTCCCTGCATCGGCAGGCGGAATCTCAACCACTGCACCACCAGGGAAGCCCAAAACTTACCTTTTTTTAAACTGCAAGAGTGAGGACTAGAGGGACATGGCCAGGCCACGACCGTTGCCCCCATTGTGACATTCTGTCACCATAGGAATGTAAGCTCAGTGAAAAGGCAATGACGTCTCTGGGTGAAAATAGCAGTGACCTCACGGGCCCCTGACAGCCTAGAGTTTCGGGGGCAGCCAGGCAGCTGCCAACCAAACCCTAAGGGCTGCGGTCTAGGTATAGTCACAGACTGTTTCTCTTTCAGTCCAGGCTTGCGCCTGAAATTTAGGGGTTTGAACTTATTGTTGTATTTTCTTAGGCCATCAGTGCCCTTGGAAGCAGCCACCTTCCTCTAGTGCCTGGTCACAGTCCCCTCGGCCTGGCCAGAGTAACAAAGGCCATAATCAGCCACTAAGCTCCTGCAGGCCATGAACCCGCCAGATTTTCATTACCAGCAGGCGTTGCCAACTTTCAGCCCCAAACGGGCCTCATAAGAAATTCTAGGGCTTCCCTGGTGGCGCAGTGGTTGAGAGTCCGCCTGCCGATGCAGGGGACGCGGGTTCGTGCCCCGGTCTGGGAAGATCCCACATGCCGCGGAGCGGCTGGGCCCGTGAGCCATGGCTGCTGAGCCTGCGCGTCCGGAGCCTGTGCTCTGCAGGGGGAGAGGCCACAACAGTGAGAGGCCCGCCTACCGCAAAAAAAAAAAAAAAAAGAAATTCTACATTCCTCTAAGACTCTGTGGCTTGCTACCACTCTCTTAGAAGAAACTGGCTCCTTGACAGAGAAACGTGGCTAGTTAGAAGGGTGCTGGAAGGCCTGACCCAGGCCGTGGGCGTCGGCGGGCCGCAGGAGGGGCGGGTGCAGTGAGGCAGCGGGTCCGGTGGTGGAAAGCAGAGCAGGCTGGAGGGAGGACCAAGCCCCTCCTCCTCTCTGCGGGCTCCTCAGCTGCCCCAGTGCCCTGAGGCTCCCAGTGGGGCCCTGGTAGACAGAAATATGGGAGCCCTGGCCCCCGCTGCCCTTCCCCCACACTGGGGCCTTTTTGGAGATGGCCAGGTTAGGGTCTGCAGGGCCACAGAGAGGCCTGAGGACCCAGGGGCAGGGGCAGAGGTGACCACTCCTGCTCTGCACTGGGGAGGCTCCCGCGGGGGGGTTTCAGGGTGATAACTTCGGGCCCAGAGGGGCAGTCTGTCAAACATCCCCCTGCCCCAGCTCCGGGGCTCATGTTTCTCTTCCCCACCCCAGCCTCGTCCCTGCTCTCAGGAAGGCTGAGAGGCCCCGTTGCCCACACCCAGTCCAGGCTCAGAGCCCCCTGCACCCCACAAGCAACTTTAGGGAGGGACCCCCTTGGCGCCCCGCACCTGCCCTGCCTGAGCTCAAAGGCTGAGAGGGGGCCGCGGCTGGGAAGGCTGCCCAGGGACGGTGCGAGGGAGCCCAAGGCAGGCAGGAATTCTCCAGAAGGAAGCACAGCGAGTGGAGAAGAGCTTGGGCAAAGCCTCTTGACACACTCGAGCCTGTCCTCTCCTGACACCAGCGCCCAGAGGGGCTGGGGTACACAGGGAGGGCCGGGGTGGGGTTTGAGCGGAACAGGAGGGTCTGACCATGCAGCAGCCTGGGCAAGGCAGGGAGGGCAGCGGGCAACGCCACCTTTCATGGCTACAACCAGTGGACATTCAAGAAGTGATTGGGTCTTCAGCCCCAGCACGTGGATTTGTAATACCACCTCCCACTCAGCAAAACCAAGGTTCCTTGGAGAAAGGGCCAATTCTACGTCTAGGGCAGCCTCTGTGGTAAACTGGAAAATGGCCCCCAAAGATGTCCACATCCGATCCCTGGAACTTGTGAGTGTAACCTTATTTGGAAAAAGCATCTTGCAGATATAATTATGGACCTTGAGATGAGAAGGTCATCCTGGATAGTTTGGGTGGGCACTAAATGCCATCACAAGTGTCTTTATAAGAGGGGCAGAGGGAGACAGACACACAGAGAAGGAGCTGTGTGAAGGCAGAGGAGAGACAGGCATCCACCAGCCAGGGTGTGCTGGCTGTCACCTGAGTCTGGATCTTCCCGGAGCCTCCGGCGGGGGCACTGCTGACACACTGATCTCAGACTTCTGGCTTCCTTCCAGCACTTGAGAGAATAAACTTCTGTTGTTTTAAGTCACCAAGCTTGTGGTAATTTGTTACAGCAGACACAGGAAACAAACAGTCGGGCATCTTGTTACACCAGATGGCAAGACATCCCAGAGACCCTTGCGATGGTCAGAAGGAGACAGGGGCCCACAGGAAAGACCCTCCCCAACCCTGTCTGAGCACCAGTAAGAATAACTCACTGAGGCGCAAATATGCTGAAATCTATGCGTTCTTTATTCAAAAGCAGACAACTTGATCATGTTTGAAGGATGCTAGGGAACCAGCTGTTGCAAAATGGTACATTAAGAGAGAAGACAGGAGCATTTACTTCCCTTTCCTCCATAAACAGGAAGCAAACAGCACCAGGGGAGCGGCTCTTTACTGCCGGGTTCTACCAGGTGAGCGAGGATGGAAATGGAGCCTTGCTGTTCTCACTCTATCCAGTGGAGGGTGTTCTTAGACCCGAAACTGCCGCACAGCAGCTTCTGACAACACAGGAAACAGCGGGGCTTCCTGATAGAGCACAGCCCCCTGCCTCTAGGGCACCCCTGCCCTCAAGTCAAACCTGAATCCTACTAAGCCTCTAAATTTATTTACCAGTTAGCAAGAAAGACCGAGGAAAGTCTACTAATAGATACCATGGGGACGCAACCAGCAAATCCCAATAGGAAGTCCCTAGACACATGAGCCACTTTCTTCAAAGGAATAAACCTCTAGTAGAGGGAAGGCTGACGCTGAGCTGCAGCATGAGGGGTGCACACTTGGGGGACGAAACCACAAGGAAAAGAAGGTGATTGTCGGCCAAGGTGAGGGCTGCACCCTGGGGCCCACGGAGGGTTTCTTGGCGTGTTTTCGTGGGTCGTGTTCATGGCAGTTAACCTGAGCATTTATCATGACGTTTCCTGTAGTGCGTTCTTCTAGCTATCAGGTATTTTGTATTGTTTTCTTTAAGGGGACTGAGCCCAGAGGACTGGGCTCAGAGGTGGCTGTTTTCAGAATGTGGAGGTGGGCAGGGTGACCCCAGGTCCTGACACCAGAGCTGGGAGGACGAGCAAGATGTTTATGGCAGCAGGAATGGCCGGGCACGCGTGTCCACGAGATCGCAGACTTGCCCCTCCCACCCCCCGCCCCCTCAAGTGACTGCCCTGCCACGACACGCCTCAGTCTCAATGAGGGTTTGAGGGTCAGACTCACGAGCTGCTTTAAAGTCTTTATTGCAACCGGGGAGAGGGGCCAACAGGGCAGGGAATGCAGGTGGGTATGTGGGGTCCCCTAGAAAGGCCAGGGTGGGTCGTCACTGTGCCTGACAGTGCCTGTCACCCCAGGGCACCCAGCCAGGTGTGGGCAGGGTGGGCAGGCCGGTCACCAGCGGAGGACACCAGGGCAGTACTTGTCAATGAGCCCCTGGTAATAGGGCCGCAGCTTGTCCACGTCTGGCAGGTCAGAGTTCTTGGTGTAGAGATCAAACTTGCTGCAGCGCAGAGGGACAGTGCCTCGTGAAGCCCCGGGTCCCCTCCCCCGCCCCCCCCCCCCACGGGCATGACCGTACTTGAACTCCTGCACCCAGGGCAGCATGGCCAAGTCCTGCTCGTTGCACAGCTGCTGGTAGTCGCCGCCCGTGTGCCACGGGTAGAAGGAGTGGAACCGGATGATGTAGAAGGCCTGGGGCAGGAGGAACCACACCCCACGCTCCAGGCTGGGATGGACTGGGATGAACTGGGATGGACTGGGCTAGGCTGGGTGGGGTTCTTGGTTTGGTTCCTCCCCCACACCTACCTCCGGTGGGAGGGAGAATTTGTTGAACTTCATCATCTGGTACATGTACTCTGGGGGAGAGAGGGTGTCACTCCCAGGCACCCAGAGGCGCGGCCCCCACCTCAGTCCCCACTGTTCCTGTCTCTAACTGGCCTCACCGTCATGGCCCCAGGACATGAGGACGTTCTCGAGCCCACAGTGGGGCTGGTACATGCCAAGCTCTGTGCTGCAGGGAGAGACAGAGGGTGAGGGGGGCTCAGGAGCACCCTGCAGAGGGGAGGCCCAACAGCGAGGGAGGCATACCTGTACAGAGGATCCTGGAGGTCAGGGTTGTCCTGGAAGGTAGAGTCACAGAAAAGCACAGAGCCTTGGGGACGGCAGCCAACTGGGAAGGTGTCTCCAACGACTGCCCACTGGGGAGGGACAGGCAGCGGTGGGTGGGCCTGACTGGCCTGCCCACCAAGTGGATGTCCAGAGCCCAGAGCCGAGGCTGCCCTGGGCCCCGCCCTGCCCACCCTCTCCACCCCTCTCCTCACCTGGGGCTCCCCTGCCAGAGCCAGGACCTTCCCCAGGTCGTGCAGGAGCCCGGCGAGGTGGAACCAGTCTGGGGGAGAGAGAGGGGCAGGGCAGGCTAGAGGGGGTGCAGGGGCCAGGGCAGAGGGACAGCCTTGGGGCCGGGGTGGGGGCAGGGCCTGCTGGGAGAGGGCCGGACCTCCACCCTCCCCCACCACCAGCCGGGGCGGGTGGGGAGCACACCCTTGTCGGGATGGGCCTTCCGGATGCCCTCGGCCGTCTGGAAGGCATGGAAGGAGTTGGGGAAGTCCACGTCGGGGTCCGACTCGTCCACCAGCGCATCCAGCATGTCCACAGCCTCCATGACAGTCATTCTCTTATAGGAGAAGCTCCCAAACTGGGCATGCTGGGCCAGTAAGGGAGAGGTCAGCATAGCCCCAGGGTCGGCCCTGGGGGGTTCGGGTTAGGAGTCTTCCAGCTACCTTCCTCCTGACGAAGTCCACGGTCTGCCATGTGTGCATAAGCTTGTAGGTGGTGAAGACACGGTCCAGGAGAGGGCCGGACTGCAGGACAGAGGGTCAGCCAGGCAGCTCGCCAACCCCTGCCCTTCACACCCAGGGGGCCACTGCCTCCCTCTCCCAGGCCTGGCCCCACAAGATGTGAACGGGGTATCCCCAGGGTGGCCCCTGGAGCTGTGCAAGGGGACAGGTGCTGCCCTTCCCAGGGGCGGGAAAAGCAGGGGCGCAGGGGGCGGCGGCCGCAGGTGCTCACCGTGTAGTTTCGGAAGCTGCCTTTGTCTTTGGCCGCCTCTGGCTCCATATCAGGCTGGTAGACCAGGGAAGGGTCTGGGTCCTGGTTGGGTGGGGGAGTGAACCCATTTCACCACAATGCCAGCTCCATGAGGGAGTGAGGACATCCCCAAGGGGGCACGAGACTTGTCAGAGGTGGAGCAGCCGCGATGCAGTGGGCGCCCCAGGGCACAGCCCCTCCCAGCACAGGCACGGTGGCTACTCCAGGCTCCTGGTGTCCTTAGCTGCAGGGTGGATGCCGAGGATGACTGCTTCCCCAGTGATGCACGGCTCTGGTAGCACCCCTACCCAGCATCTCCTCCTCAAGACCTGGGTCCGCAGGGAGCCCAGGGGTTGGGCCGATGACCCTTGCCCCAGCTAGACCACGACAGGAAGGAGGGAGACCTTTGACCCAGATGAGCGGGCCGGCAGAAACCCGCTGGGAGAGGGCATGGTGCTGCTGCCCTTTCCCCGAGGGAGCAGCCTGTGCGGGGTCTGGGGTACTCACCACAGCCACCTTCATCCTGAGAGGGGGCAGAGCTCCACAGACCCGGGTGCCCGTATATATGCCCACAGGTTACATAAGTGACCGGACACCACCCAGCCCCTTGGCCTTGGCCCTCGGTAATGAGTGACCATCCACCCTCCTCCTGGCCTCTGAGAGTTAATGTGTCAGCACAGGAGCAGTCCCAGTGGCCGCCCCCCCCCCCCCCAGCCAACCTCAGCGTCCCTGGAGCAACTGACCTGCCTGGGAGGTCGAGGCTGCTCTGTAGCCAGACTCCCACTCCTGCTTCCCAAGCTTTAAACACCTCCATGCCCCAGGCGGTAGGCCCCTCCCAACACCCTATCATCCCCAGGCACCTGGGATTTGGGGTGGGGCGGGGCGGGGCTTATTTCAGAAAATCATTTTGACACTTGTTAAAATGGGATAGAAGACTTTATTCACGTTTTCCTAGAAGGGAGAGGTCGGGCTCCACTCTGAACACAGAGTAAATCCCCAGCACACAGTCAGCTGGGGATTTACAGCCACCAGGCAAGGTGGGGGCCTGGGGTGGGCTGGGTGGGCAGGGGTCAGGAGGGAAAATAGCCAGAGGAGACATCAAGGGTGGGGGCACTCTTGCTAAACCCCAGGATTCTGTCAAGGGCCTGATTTTTGCTAATACTGGGCGAGGCTGGAGCCTTGGGCTCACGTTTGGTCCAGGGGGTCTTTGTCAGGCTCTTGGAGCGAGGGGCTCCATCTCGAGTCAGGGCAGAGATGAATTCACAGCACTGGTCATGTGTGGGCTGAGTTAGGCAGTGAGGACACAGCAGGGACCGCACCGCCTGGAGCTGACGGTCCCGTCACTGGAAAGAGGCCGGCGCTCTGGCGAAGGACGGGCACCGAGTGCAATCAGGGTGAGTGGGACGGGAGAGGGCAGTGGGCGAGGTGCTGGGCACTCCGTGAGGTGCCTCCTGCCCACGCTGAGAATCAACCGGGCCCCACTTAAAACAGCAAAGTGCTCTCAGCCCCTGTGAGCCCATAGCGCCTCCAGCTTCCCAGGTGCATGTACATCCCTCACGCACCGTACTTTTGAGGTTGGTTTCCTCTGCCTCCTCCCACTGGAATCTCAGTCCCTGGGGGTGGGGGGCAGGGTTTATTCGCTGTTTCCACAAGTGCTCAGAAAATATTGGCTGCAAGGATGGAGAGGGGCCTGGGGAGGTAGGATGGGGACTAGAACCATCACCCCAAAGCAGGTGGTGGCTTGGACCAAGAAAAGGGACAAAGGGCCGGCCAAGGGATCCAGATGAGGAGGGAGGGGAGCAGCAGCAGTGGGAGGGCAGCGGGTGGGGGAGCTGGGGGGGCTGGGGGGCTGCCACCAGGCCCCCAAGTGGGGCGCCAGATAGGCAGCCAGGACACGGTCTGGAGCTCAGGGGCCATGTGGACCACAGTGCGATGCTGTGACCATGGCAGGTGACCCTAAGGAAAAACAGCCCAAGGCTCAGGCAGCACCTCGGCAAGGGCACCAGGTGGTGCAATCCTGGGGGCCTCCTGGCAGTCTGTGTTGCCACAAGGAGGGTGCAGTGTGGGGTGGTGTTCTGGCAGGGGGAGCATCCGGCATGGAGAACTGGACCGCAAGGGACTTTGCCCCAGGGCCAGAGCCAGGGAGGGTCTTGGCCGAGCTGAGCTCCTGACTCTCCCTGACTCGGCCCTCCCGGAGCCCTCCTCTTCCTTATCCCCCAGTCCCCCTGGCCCTGTGCCATAGCCCACCCTCCCTGCCTGCTCTACCGACACCCCTCGGTGGCCACAGGCTCCAAGCTCTGAGGCCCAGCCTGCCGCCCATCCAGCCCCCACGCACACACCTGTTCCAGCCTCCCCCCAACATCTACGCCTCCCCTGGGCTCAGGGCCTGGGTGCTCTCGGCTCCTCCCCCGGGGCCCCTGCCGTCCTCAGTTCATCTCCCCAGCAGGGCAGGGACCAGCCTGAACTATTCCCACGGGGCCTGCTGGAAGGAAGGTGAGCCCTGAGCTGGAAGAGCAAGCGCAAGGGTGGGAGGCCAGATGGCTTCCAGGAGCCTCCCGCCCTTAGGGGGCCCCCGGGGGTCTGAGGGGCAGGCCTGCCAGCGACCCAGGGTATGGGCTCTGTGGGTGGGCACTGCAGGGACCGCAGGCACCTCCCTGATCTCTGGCTGAAAAGCTGGGTATAAAGGCATGCTCTCTTCACAGGGTGGCTGAGAGGGTGACATGGCAAACGTTGACAAATTAAGTGCTGTATGAACATTTGTTAAATAACGGAAACCACATTTCTGAACCCGTGAGGCATAAGGCGCCAGTACTACAGGACTAGCAAAAGGCTCTGGTGTCACAGCACTTAAAGCCCCGCCCCCTCCCTCCCCCCCACCCCGTGGCGGGGCGGGGAGCGGGGGCAGACACACACTAAGAACTCCGCCCTCTGGCTGTGGACTTGTTCTTCTGATAATTTGAGGCCAGTCCCCTCCCCCAGGCTCCTGGCAAGCCTGCTCCAGCCTCCTGTTGTCCCCACACCGGGCAGGATGGGGCTCAGGGAGCCCCTGTGGCCCGCGGGACCCCAACCCTTGTTCGGCCATCCCTACCCACCTTGAGGTGGTGGTGCTTCTGCCTTAACTGAGAGATTTGGGCTAGGAGATTTGCCCCACCCTACTCCCACCCTGCCCTAGAGAGTGGGAAGGGTGTTCTGCCCTGCTCTGCCCCAGAACCCCTACACCCTTTCCCCAGCTGCCCTCAGGGCACCCAGGCAGGGAGTCTCCATTGTGACCTTGGGCCCAGCTGGAACAGGGCAGTCCAGCCTTAATCCTACCATGTCAGGACCAGCAGGGAAGAGGCCATGCTGGGCCAACTCTGGGCCCCTCCTCTCTCCTGCTTGCCCAGAGGTGGCCCAGGGTGTTCAGGTCCCTGGCATCTGCCCTACGTCCTTGGGCAGACCCTGTCCTCTAATGCTGCCAACCGCCTCCAAGTGTTACACTCCCCAGGGGCAGAGCCCCTTGGGGTCTGCTGGGTCCACACACGTGCACTGGCTTCTGTGTCCACGGTCATTCGAGGTTGGCTGCTGCAGAACCTGGTGGGGGTAGGGTGGGGCGGGGGTGTCCTCAGGAGCCTGCTCCGCTGTTCCAGTGACTGCTCTTTGCAGGAGCTTCGGGGCTGGTTCTGGGCTGGGGGCTCAGCTTCAGCTCTGGGATTAGGGCGCAGCATCCCAGCTGGGACAGGTAGGGGTATGGCCTGCCGCGCCTCAGCCGTAGCTGTGAGGGCTGCTGGGGTCCACAGGGGCTGAGTCGTGTGGGCTGGCTGAGCCGACGAGCTGCCATAGGCGGTGGCTGAGGTTCTGCACCTGGCAGGTGCCCAGCATACAGCCCACACGCAGGAGCTGGGCTCGGGGCCTGCGGGGACCCAAGTGTCGGCGGGGGCCATTCCGGAGAGGCTGACCCATAGCACGGGCCATGCTGGCACTCCTTTGGGGCTGGAGGGCCTGGTGCAGCTTCCAGGACACAGGCCGGGCTGCAGGGTGCCGGGACTGCAAGCCACTGGAAGGAGTCCGGGCTGGGGGCTCCCTGCAGAGGGAGATGGAGGAAGTAAGCCCGGCGGGCCAGCCTTTCAGGGACCCATAAACCCACCCACTTTCCCTTCCACACAGGCCTGGGGTCACTGGCAGGGGAAGCCCACTGAGCTCAGGGCTCAGGGCCTGGCCCTCAGCCACTCAGTAGCCCATTTACCTGCTCCTCCCTGGGCAAGGGGCGGCCCTGGCCTCTGTGGGCCACTAAGCTCAGGACTCAGGTGACTCCCTCTCAGCCCTTCCCTTGGGGGGGGCAGGCCTGAGGGCCCCTCCAGCCTTCCCTCCCACAGCTGACCTTTTCTTTTGAGGGGTCTGCTCTGCCAGTGGAGGAGTGGGCATGCCTTAGGAGGAGAAGCAGAGAAAGAGGAGCCTCTTGCCCTGCTCGGGGGTTGCTTAAGGCCTGGGGCTGGCCCTTGATCTAGGGGGTGAGCCCCAGCAGCAGGTGGGGGGTTTCCCCAACCAGGGGCTAGAGGGCCTGGGGAGGGGTCGGGGTCGGAGGGAGGCCTCCCCCGAGCACTCTGGTTTCCTGCCCCGACAGCCAGGGTGGTCTGAGACCTGCTCACCTGGCTCGCGTGGGCGGCCGGCTCCGGGCCAGGCCGAGGGACAGCGCGCCTGGGAGCTGCAGGTAGAGGAAGCTGATGCAACCGAGGGTGACCGTCAAGAGCCGGGCCATGAGGGCGGGGCCGGAGGGGGCAGTGAGCCGGGCAGGTGTTGGGGGCGGCCCTAGGTTGAGCCACCGCTTCCGCCCGCACCTCGGGGCGCGCGGGCTGGCGCCGGTAGGTCGGCGAGGGTCTCCAACACGAAGCGACACGAAGCGGGCGGGCGAGTCTCCTGCAGGTGGTGCGTGAACCTCCTGGGTCAGCTGGCGGCCGGGGCCCTGCTAGGGCCGGAGCCTCAGCGCCTCGGGGCTAAATAGTCTTCCAAGGAGGCGGAGCCGGACGCGCCGGCGGGGCGGGGCGGGGTGCTCCCGCCCGGACCCCAACTCCGCCCGCCGCCCGAGAGAGGGCGGCGGCCGTAGGGAGCACGGGCGGCTAGTCAGAGACCCCGGCGGGCCAGCCTCACCTCTGCCACCTTCTGGTGGGGGACACTGTCCCTGAGCCTGGAGGGGTAAAGAACTGGGTGCTGCGGCGTGCGATCGGCGGGGCTGGGTCCCGCCCACCACCTCTAGGTCCCTGGGCCTCGCCTCCCAAATATCCGCGCCAGTGAGTGGCAGGGGCCTGGCCAGAGGCGATTTTGAGACCCCTCCTCAAGAGGTCCTAGCAGCTCTATTCCTAAAAACTCTACCCCCCACCCCGCACCATTACTGAAGTATTAACTGGTTTTTGTAAGAAATTTAAATAAGTAGAAAGTGAGAACCTCTCACTGCCATCCGGTGGATTCCTCTCCCAGGTCCGGATGGGCGCCCCGTTCTTGACTTTCTCTTGTGTGCATTTTGTTGACGGGGGGTTGCATCCTGTGTGTGTGCACTATATACAGACACATATGCACATATAGGTAAAAATATATGTAAACATAGAGACTGCCATTCTTTCTTATGGTTGATCCTACACTAAAATGTAGGTGTCCTGTGACTTAATTGATCCTTTATTGGGAAGCAATTAGGTGATTTCCAAGCTTTCCAAGAGCAAGAACCCTTCTTCATGAGCTCATGGATGTGTCTCTATAGGATACTATCGTAGACATGGGAATTCTGGCTGAAGGTGAGCCCGTGTTTGTGTTGACAGATGGAGCCAAACTGCTCTCCACAAAGCTGATGCACTGTCAACCGATAACGGACTTGGTGCCAGGGTTCTTCATCCCTTTGTCCCTCTGAGAGGGGACAATTATCCCATCACACACTCAGACATTTCTGATCATCTGAGCATCTCTGCATCCATTTGTATTTCCTCTTCTGTCTTCCCTGCCCCAGTCTTGCTCCCTCTATCGGGTGATCACAAGTGACCTGGTCACTCTCCGTCCCTCCTTCTGCACACCCCGTGGGAGCTCAACAAACATTAGCTGGATGAATAAATCAACAAGTGGTGACCACCTGCCATGTTAAAGAGCGGTAGGGAAGCATCAGCAGGTATTCTCGTTTCTATTTATTTATTTTTACCGGAAAGAGGGTGGGTGATGTGATCACATTTATATTAGAAAAGTGGAATTCAGCAGGCAGGTGGGTGCTGAAGGGCTGGCAGGAAGGGTGCAGTGGGGACAGAGAGGATGGGTCAGAGAAACAGAGCAGAGCAGGGGGGCTGATGAGGAGGGTCAGCCCACCCATCTGTTTGCTGAGGCAGGGAGAGTGGGGGGAGGGGTTAGCTACATGGGGGACAGCCTGGCAGGGATGTCTTGCTGGCCTCCAGCGTCTTGGGCCTGGGGCTGAAAAGAAGGCAGCCCTGGCACACAGTCTGGGAGCTTTGGAGCTGGCAAGGCTCTGAGAGGTGAGAGGTGTGTGGGCATCACCACAGAGAGTGAAGAGAGAGGACAGCGTGGGAAGAGGGGCAGGCAAGGGACCCCAGGGGTGGCCCGGTTCTGCAGCTACTGCTTCTCCCACCAGCACCCCCATCCTCCTCAATCTGCCTTCCACAGCGCTGCCAGTACCGTCTTTCCAAAACACATGGGACCGTATCACTCACCCCACCAATAAAGAAGAAAGAGAAAAAAATTTGCAGTCTCTTAGGCCCTCGGCCACTGCACTCTTTCTTTCAGAACACTGGCTGCCACCACAGGCCTAGGGTCTCATTTCCCCGACAGCCCACAGGCAGGGTGTCCTCTGGCCTCAGGCCTCAGCCTGGGAGCTTACTTCACCCCTATCCCCCTTGACTGGATCAGAGACCCCCTGTGATCCCACAGCCCCTGCACAGCACAGCTCGTGGCACTTGTGGTCTGTAACTGTCCATGTGCCCCCCAAGGGGAAATCCACGGACTTCCCCCACTGGTCCTCGGTGGAGGATCCGCTTCTGCGGAGCCACCCAGAGCACCGCTCACCCATGGAAACACACAAGAAGCACACAGAACCTCCAGAGGTTCCCCTGGAGGAATGCTTTAGAGAGAAATCATCGTGGAGCAGGAAAAGCGAGGGTGGCAATTGGCTGGGCAGACAACATCTAGGGAGGTTTTGCTTGAGTGTTTTAAGGTGGGAGAGACTGAGTTTAATCCCGATGGCGAGGATCCATAGAGAGGAAGATTGAGGATGGGGGCACCTAGCAAACAGCCAGAGGTGGGGAGGGGGCAGGAGGGGCAGAGCCTCTGTGGTCGCTGTGGAGGGGGAGGCGGGGGTGAGGGGAGCAGACTTGGGGTGATGCAAGTCTGTTTTCTCTGTGAAGGAGGGCAGTGGGGTCATTTCTGAGACACGGGAAGGGGATCAGAGGAGACTGCAGAGAGAACAGAGCTGACCAGATGTCAGCAGGCTGGGCAGTGGCGAGAGTGCATCCACAGCTGGGGCCGCGGGGTCACTGTGGCTACTCTGCACCAGCTGGCGCTGCAGGCCTCGAGGAGACGGATGGGCGGGACTGTGCGGGGCTGGGGTTTGCCAGGTGAGGACAATGAAAACCGTTGCGGGGGGCGACGATGTTGGCAGCATGACAGGTGACTGGAGCCACACTGGGAGGAAGCGGGCAGCAGCAAGTGCCTCTGAGGGTAACATGGACAGTGTGGTAGCAAGGAACTTGAGAGGGACTATCACGGTCTAGAAGTGACCCCAAACCTACCCTTGACCCAAGGTGCTCAAGAAATGGGCTCCTTGCAAGGAGGGCATGAGGGTGGAAGAAAATGGAGTGCAGGGTCCCCACCATCTCTGTGGAAGAGTCAGTCCTGGGCTCATGTGCTGGGCCAGAGGCCTTCCCTGGCACACTGCCTGCCCATGCACAAGCTCAGTGGTGTGGTAATGTGGCGGTGAGGACCTTTTTGGGTGTAAGTGACAAAAGCCAACTCAAGACAGCTGGGGCAAAAAGGAGGGGTTCTCAGCCTATCTACCCAGTACCGTACAGAAGCAGAGGAGGCTGTGGCTGGGCATGTACCCAGGGGCAGGGAGGGGAGCCTGGTGGTCTTCCCCCTCAGCTCTTGTCTCTGGGTTGTGTTCCACTCATGCTCCAGGCGGGCCCCTGCGAGGGGGTGGAGGAGGAACGCCAGCAGTTTGTTCCTTCGTGGGTTCTTGAAGCAGCCAAAGTCACCCCAAAACAAGTTCAACCCTGCCTTCCCCTCCCAGCCTGTCAGCGAGCAGCCCTGAGGCTCCCCCTCCCCCCACCCCCATCTCCTCTCCTAGCGTGTTCTGCCCTGGACTCTGTGTCCCCCTTGCCCATCCCTGTGTCACTGCGGAGGAGGCCCTGGCCGGCCCCGGCCCTGAGGGTGGTGGGCACTGTCAGGGACCCTGAGTGGTGCAGCCTTCTCCCAAGCAGCGCACCCGGGCCCTGGCGCCTCACGGCCTAGTACGCGGCTCTTTACATACAGCAGGGCGTGCAGCGCGCCTTTTAAAAAGTACATGTGTTGGGCTTCCCTGGTGGCACAGTGGTTGAGAGTCTGCCTGCCGATGCAGGGGACATGGGTTCGTGCCCCGGTCCGGGAAGATCGCACATGCTGCAGAGTGGCTGGGCCCGTGAGCCATGGCCGCTGAGCCTGCGCGTCCGGAGCCTGTGCTCCGCAACGGGAGAGGCCACAACAGTGAGAGGCCCGCGTACCGCCAAAAAAAAAAAAAAAAAAAAAAAAAAAAAAAGTACATGTGCTAAAAATAAATAAATGAATGAATGAATGAACGAATAAATAAATAAATAGAAATTAAAATAGTAAAAGTACATGTGTTAAGCGTTTCACCTCACTTAGACTGGGCTTCCAAGTGGGGCCAGAGCCCTCCTCAGGCTGGGAACCCCAAGGGTAGGGCCTGGGTGGGTACTCCCCCCTATCACCAGGCTGGCAGCCCCAGGGGATGGCTTAGGGCCCCAGTTTGGGAGACCTGTGGGTAGGGCCGGGCCTTCCGGCCTTCCTGCAGACTGACAGCGCCGGGGGAGAGAGCCCCGGGAGCCGCGCGGACCCCAGACAGAGCTCCCAGAGGCGGAGCCCGACCCCTCTCCGCCCTGCGTGGGAGCCGCGACGGCGAGGCGCGCTCTGACCCGGCCCGCGCATGCCGCTGACCCGCCCGAGCCTCCGTCGCTGTCACCGCTTGAGGGTGGTGAGCGGCTGAATCCCGCCCCCGGGAACCGAGCCCGCGCCGCTGGTCCAATGAGGGAGCTTCGCTCCGGACCCCGCCCACAGGGGGGGCGGGGCGAGGCAGCGCAGGCGCACGGCGCGGCCGGGCGGGCCGGCTGGCTGGGAAGATGGCGGCTGGAGCCCTGGCCGCCGCCGTGGAGCGGGCCCGAGGCGTCCCGGGTGCGCGGGCCAGGGCCGGGGCCGGGCCATGAGAGCGCCGTCCTCGCGTCCCCGAGCCGCGGAGCCCGCCCGCGCCCCTCGCCATGGCGCGGCTCGCGGACTACTTCGTGCTGGTGGCGTTCGGGCCGCACCCGCGCGGTGAGTGCCGGCGCGCGGCCGAGGGCTGAGGGCCGGGGACCGGGAGCCGGGAAGGGTCAGCCGGGGCGGCGGGGCAGCCCCAGGGTCAGCCGGGCACCTGCCGCCCTGGTTCGGGGTCCGGGGTCGGGGGTCACGGCGGGCCGACCTCCCCGAGGTGGGCAGCGCGGCGAGACGGGGCGGGCCGAGATTGCCCACCCCAGTCAGCGCAGAGCCGGGCCGACAGCGCCTCGGCGTCGCCCCGGAGGTGGGAGGGCCCTGGGGCGGCTCGGCCTCCCGACTCCCAGTTGGGTGGGATGGGCTCTCTCAGCCTTGGCGGACTGCCGGGCGGCTCTGCTTCCAGGGGCACGGAACGCTCACTTGCTAGCCCCTCCTCTGACCCCCAGTGCCTCTGGTCTGGAGCCTCCGGGCCGTGTCTCAGGTACTGGAGGCTGGGGAGCATGCAGAAAAGGGGTGGGATTCAGGGACTACTGCTCGAAGAGGTGGTGTTTGAGTTGGAACTCGGAGGACTTCAGGAGGAGCTGTGGAGAGGAGAGAGGAGTGTTCCTGGAGGAGCGCCTGCCGACTTCACGCCTGCAGCCAAGCCCTGGGTGGGAGAGTGGTGTGGTGACTGGTGCCGATGGCCAGGAGGTCCGTGTCTAGGGTCAGCGCCCGTGTCTGAGAGCGCTTCAGCCCAGGGGGTAGGAGAAAACAGCCTGACAGTGACATCAGCAACAGCCGTGGAGACAGCGGCGTTGGGGTGTGCACTCAGCGTGCCAGGCCCTGCACAGCCCTTTGTGTGCGTGATCTCACTTCTTCCTCCCAGCAGCCCACCGAGGTTTTCCTGTCATTGCCCCCATGTGTAGAGTGCAGTCAGGGCAGAGAGGTTGAGTGCCTGGTCTGAGCCCCCAGAGGGGCTGGGACTCGCACCCAGGCTACCCCAGAGCTAAGCTGGGGTCTCAGATCCTAAACTGCAGGAGGGCACGCGTGTCATTGGTGGGGTGGGGTGGCTGTGTGGTCAGTCTGGGGCTGAACCTTGAGCCTGAGAGTGGGGTCGAGACCCCCAGTCTACCCTGCTTCTTGTCACCCCAGCTGCCTCTGTCACCATCCAGGACCCGGACTTGCGCTCCTCTTTGCTTTTCTTCTTGCTGAGCCTGTACCTGCTGGACTCCACACTCTCCAGACCCTCCTCATGCCCTTTCTCTCAACACTCACTCCTCCTCTCCGCTCCTCCTGTCGTATCCATCCCGACACCCTCAGTCATGAGCATGTCTCTCCCTTCAGGGAGGGCGTTCTTGTGGGCAAGGACCAGTTGTCCTCGTCCTGCAGTCTGCACGTGGCAGGCTCACTGTCAGTGTTGAACAGGCCCAGAGGGAGAGCCGTCTACTCCAGGGCATGTGAGGAGGGGGCAGTGAGGAGGACATGCCAACTGCAGCAGCAGGGTGCACTGGATCCAGGGAGACAAGGCTGGCCAAGGTGCTGCCCCAGCGTGAGGGCCCCCAGGCTGCGTGCCAGGGCAGGGGCTGCATGAGCAGAGTGAGCTTGGAGGCTGAGGACGCTGAGGGCAGTGTGGGAGGCATGCTGATGGTGGTGGCAGCTGGAGTGAATGTGAGGGAGGTGAGAGGAGGCATGGGTGGGCTCCGTGACAAGCTGGCTGGAGCCACACGGGCGGTGGGCACCCCAGGTGTGTGTGGCCTCTGAGCAGAGCAGGGGAGAAGGCTGGCGGCCACAGTGCCTGCTCACCCCACCTGCTCACCCCAAGTGACTGGAAGGAGTGATTCTCAAGATGTCCTCTTCAGTAGGGCTGGGGGGCCATGGAGCCCCCTAACCACTGTCTTCCGGGGTTGGAGCTGGTCAGCTGCTGGCTGGCTACCCAGCCTCAGGGCCTCCCTTGGCATACTGGTCCATCCCTGTGAGAAACAAGCCCACGAGCTGGAATCGCGGCTGTGGGACTGCGGGCAGAGCGGGGTGGTGGGGAAGTCTGAAGCAGAGGAGCACCGCACGAGGCTCAGTGGTCCCCGCTTTGCCGTGTGATACCTCTGTGACCTTGGACCAGCCTTTCGGCCCTCCGCACCTCACCTTCCTCCTCTGGGGGTAGGGTGAGTGACACAGACCTCCCAGGCTGCTGTGAGCACAAGGTGGACATACACACATGGGGCTGTTCACGCAGAGGCTCCAGGAGGTGATGGGTGTCTTGTTAATGCTGAGCAGCCAGTGTGTGGACACCACTTGGCACAGACAGTGGGCACCCGTGCGTGCTGTCAAGCCTAGGACACTAGGGCAAGACATAGGGTCTTTAGGGTTCAGTGGAGAGTGCAAGAGTGGTAGAAGGCTTGTCCTTGGCCTGGATCTGGACATCCGGTCTGGAGCTTCTGGATGCTGAGTCCCAGAGTCCTAACTGAGGAAGTACCCTGGTTTCACAGTTACTACCTGGCAGACCGCTCCAGGCAGGAGGGCAGGGAGGAGCTTGGGTGGTTCCCTTTCATTCATCTCAGAAGGTGTAGGCTCCTCCCTTGGTGAGCTGGGGGAGCTCCTTCACTAGGGACATGGGTTTAGCCTGTATTGCACCCTGGCCCAGCCCTGGGGACATCGTGGGGGCCAGAGAGACTGCCTTGCCCAGTTCCTGGCCTGGGAGTGCCCTGATGGTGGTCAGCTGATCTTACACGGTGTGACCAGTGCCAGAGTGTGTCTTTGATCTGACCAGATGGCCGAGTGCATATCTGCCAGGGAGGAGGGGCTGGACCCCTCTTCTGGTGCTGAGGTTTCCACCCCCAAACATCTGAGAAGAAGACTTTCCACCCCTGGCCTGGCCTCTTTTGGTCCTGACCATGTTGAGCTGGCCACATTCCTCAGCCCCATCTACTCTCCCCACCCATGTTCCTGCCCTCTCTCTGGAGCAGGTTGGGGCTGTTTGGGATGGCCTTGGCTGGCTCCCAGCCCCACCCTGGGAGCCCAAGGGTCCAAGTCCTTGGGTCAGAGCCAGTCGGGTCTGACTGAGGAGGTTGGAGAGGTTGCAGCCCCTCTGCACTTGTCGTGTGTTGAGGTTTGTGTTGAGGTGGGAGGTTGAGTTTGCAGCAGGACGGTGCCGTCCTTCCTACGGTCCCGGCCCAGCTAGTCTCAGGGCGTGTGTGCTGGGTGTGGGGAGGGGCGGGCAGAGGAGGCTGCCATCCTCCCTCGCCTCTGCCCACAGCACATGCTGGCCTGGGCCGGCCCAGGCATCGGAGCCTGGCACTGGTGACGGCGTTGCCAGCAGATGACGGACGTGAGCTCTGTGTTCCCCGCCCTGGGGCTGGCTGTGGGGACACAGCTCTTGTCCCCGTCTGTGTCTCAGGGGACCTCTGTGCCCTTCCTCCTAGGGCCCCCCGAGTCCCGCCCTGTGACGCACGGCTGTGCTGGTTGGATTAGTCCTGTCACCATGGGGTGGAGGTGTCCTCTCTCTTGTCTACCCCAAGGTGGGGCACCTCTGGTGGGGCAGGGGACTCAGCTGCTGTAGGTCCCCTTCACGGCCTCAAGAGCTCTACTGGGTGGGGGACACTGGGAGATGTGGCAGAGCCCTACCCCCACCCCCAGGATTCAGGCCAGCAGGCAGATTGCAGCCCGGCCCCTGTTGGCACAGAGCTGAGGCATGGGCTGGGGTCTCTTGAGAAGGGTGAGGGAGTCAGGACATATCCACGGTGTGCCCTTCCAGGGAGGGCCGGCGAGCGCTGGTGTGCCTTGGGGCTCCGGAAGCTGCCCTGGACTTCCTACTGAGGAACCTGTTTGCCTGTGGGGTGTGAGCGGGGCTGATCATGGGGGGAGGGTGGTGCAGCGGCTGTCTGTGATCAGCAAGCCCTAATTAGGCCGAGGGCTGTGCAGCGCTGGACGCGGAGATGTAGCTTCTTGCTCATGGAGCTCCTGTCTGGCTCAGCTGGCCAACAGGTGCACCAGGAATCCCAGAAGGCTGTGGCAGAGGGTGGGAGGTTCTTGGGGTCCCACTGCAGGCCCCAGACTTGGGCAGGGTGCAGAGAGCTGGCTAGAGGAGGTGACTCTCTTTGGGCTGAGACCTGAGGGCCAAGTTTGGGACCATGATGGCCCAGAGGAGGAGCTGGCGGGGGGATGCTCACCTGCCTAGTGCCCTCCCCCCACCAACCCTGTAGGTGGCCTGGACACCTCCAGGAAAGCCTGCGCTCAGTTCTTTGGAGGGTGGAGCCCTGCACGTGGGAGTAGACGTTCCATACGATGAATGGGGTAGGGAGGGTGGGCAGTGGCCAGTGGCCAGCCACTCTGCCCACTTCCCTGGGGAGAGGCTGTGGAGAGCAGCCCCCTGAAGGCCACCTGCCCACTGGCTTTGGGAGGGAGATGGGGCAGAGGCTACCGTCCCCATCCGCACACACCCCCTTCCTTCCTCCTGCTGCTGCCTCGTGGCAGGGACTGGGTGAGCCCTGGGTGCCAGCCAGGGCTGAGCCCAGATGGTGGTTTGGGGTTGCACACAAGTTGGCCCTGGGGGAGGAGCCACAGTTCAGGGTGATTTGAGGGGGGGCCCTTGGGAGTGGGCCTGGATGGACCCGGGTGTGTGTGTGTGTGTGTGTGTGTGTGTGTGTGTGTGTGTGTGTGTGTGTGTGTGTGTGTGTGTGTGTGTGTGTGTGTGTGTGTGTGTGTGTGTGTGTGTGTGTGTGTGTGTGTGTGTGTGTGTGTGTGTGTGTGTGTGTGTGTGTGTGTCACCAGCAGACACCTGTCCTCCCCCACCCTGTCTTGTCTGCCACCTCCTCTCAGTGTCAGTGTGGGAGGGGGAGGGGAGCAGGAAGCTGAGGTTTGGTGAGTCAGAGGCACAGCCCCTCACTACCCCTGCTCCCCCAGCCAGCAGCAACCTGCCTGCTGCTGGCCTTTTTGGCATTGCCTCCGTGATCCTGGAGGGTGGCGGGTTCCTAAGATTGCAGCCCAGCTTCTCTGCCTCTGGGGGCCTGGGGAGTGTGTGCTCTTGGGCTGCTGCGGTCCGTTTGCCAGTGCCCTTGGGTCCAGGCCTGTGCCCAGGCCCCCTGCTTGGTCTGAGGCTCCTGTGCCCACTCAGGTCACAGGTGGACCAGACAGGCTGGACGTGGGGCTGCATCTCACAGGTCCTCAGAGGCTGCACACGGTGGCTTTCTGGGCCTTCCCTATGCGCCACTGCTCTTCTGCTGGTGTGGGCAGCAGCGTTGAGGCTGGTCTGAGCAGAGGGCTGCACCTGCTTGTCGAGTGTGGGAGGTGAAGGTGGAGAGCTCTTTCCTGCTTCAAGCTGCTGCCACGCTGGGTGGGAGCTGGGGGCAGAGCAGGGACCCGCGTCCTTCGTCCACGACGCCCGGGCGAGTGCTTCCCCGCCTTGACCCTCGTCATGCCTCCAGGTTTGTCTCCACAAAGGGTGGGCAAGAGGCAGGGGCCTCCAGCTGGCCCTGCCAGTGTGGACTGGACCTGGGAGCACTGCCCTGGGCATGAAGTGGGGGAAGCAGACCCGAGGGGGCTTAGCGGACCAAGTGGTTTTGGGAGTGGAGGGGGGTCTCTGGGGAACACATGGGGAGCTAGCAGGCTGGGTGCAGGGACATGCCCTTCTCCCTGGTCTAGAGGACCCTCAGGGCTGCACATGGCGACCTGGTCTGTGGCTGTGTGCAAGGTGGCCTTTGCAGGCAGGGAGCAGGCCTGTGTGCCAGCATCCACAGGGCTCAGGAGAGCACTCCTGGCTTCCCTGCCAGCCCCACCCCATCTCTGGCTGTCTTCTGGGACCTTTGCTTGTCACCTCTGCCTCTTGAGGCAGCGGGGACAAGCAGCAGTTCGAGGCTGTAGGCACAGGTGGTCCTTCCGCCGGCACAGGTGGCAGGTGTGAGACCTCTGCACCTCTCAGTTGGGCCCAGGGCTGGCAGGTGAGGCGGAGGCAGGGAGCAGGGCTGTGGGCCAAGTGCCTAAGCTGGGCGCTGGCTGTGGAACAGTCGGGAACAGTTCTCCCCTTGCTGCAGGGGCAGGTGCTATGCAGTTGGGCGGGCACGCTGGCACGTGGCAGGCTGGGTGTGGGTTCTGGCTGGGGGTGTTGACACAGTGGGCGGGACCCAGGAGGGGGCTAGTGGGGGTGGGAGTATCTCCCCCTACTCCCCTGGGCTGGGGCTCCTGTGCCCTTTTTTTTTTTTTTTTTTTGAGGCTCTCACAGTTTATTTTATTTTACTTTATTTTTTAAAATTTCCAGGTCATTTAAAAATTTTTTTCTATTGGAGTATAGTTGATTTGTAATGTTGTGTTAGTTTCTGCTGTACAGCAAAGTGAACCAGTTATACATATACGTATATCCACTTTTTTAGATTCTTTTCCCGTTAAGTTCATTGCAGAGTACTGAGTAGAGGTCCCTGTGTTATACAGTAGGTCCTTATTAGTTATCTGTTTTATATACAGTGGGCATATGTCAGTCCCAATATGTATATGTCAGTCCCAATCTCCCAATTTATCCCCCCCTTCCCCCCCACCGTAACCATAAGTTTGTTTTCTGCATCTGTGATGGGCCTCCTGTGCTCTTGGTGCCTGGCCCAGCCAGAGGCTTGCAGGGACCCCGACCCCACAGCAGGGGCTTCTCTCTATGCCCTCTGGTGGTCCTGGGGTCTGTGGCTGCCTAGTGGCCCCTCCTCACAGGACTGTCTTTAGGGAAACCATAGGTTTGGGAGCTGGGGCTGGTCTGGTGCCACATGAGGGCCAGGATGGGTGAGATGTTTCCACTCAGACCCTCGAGGCTCCTGACCGGGTGCGGGTGTGGGAGGTGGTAGGTGCTCTGACCCCTGTTCCTGTCCTCAGGGAGTGGGGAAGGCCAGGGCCAGATCCTGCAGCGCTTCCCAGAGAAGGACTGGGAGGACAACCCGTTCCCCCAGGGCATCGAGCTGGTGAGTGTGGGTGCTCCCCCAGGGCCTGGAGCCGAGGGCTGGGGTGCTGAGACGGTGGGGGGCAGGCACCGTGAGGACCCCACTGGGTACAAGGAGACATCAACTGCATTGGAGAACGTAGGGCGCGGGTGCAGCCTTGACTGGTTGGGCGCTTGGTGCCCACATCACGTCCTGTTGTCCCTCCCTCGTGATGGTGGGGACCGTGCCCTGCGTCACAGGGTTCTCGCCCTGCACAGTGAGGCCGGAGGCTCTTACTCCCTTTTGTGGGTGAGAAGGCTGAGGTCCAGGAGGCAAGGCACGTGGGTCGCAGAGCAGGGTGCTGCTGGCTGCACTGGAACCCGGCCTCCAGGCCCTGGCTGTGCAGTCCCTCGCAGGCAGTGGGCTAGAGGGAACTGACTGCTGACCCCTGTCCCCGTCCTCCCTGTAGTTTTGCCAGCCCAGTGGGTGGCAGCTGTGTCCCGAGAGGAACCCGCCGACCTTCTTTGTTGCTGTCCTCACCGATATCAACTCCGAGCGGCACTACTGCGCATGCTTGACGTTCTGGGAGCCCGTGGAGCCCACACAGGTGACCCTTCAGGGGCCGAGCCTCTGGCTGTGGCCGACTCCCTCTGTCCTGTGTGTGTCTCCCTGTGTGTGTCTGGTCCTGGCGACCCAACCCCACAGAGGCTGAAGTTTCCAGAGGGCTAGTCCTGTCTTGAGTCACCTGTGTCCCGTGTCCCCCACCACCCCCCGCCAGGCCTCAGGAGACCTGCCTGAGAGCCTGGCACATGGGGCTTCTGTCCACAGGAAGGGCTGTGCACCGAGGACACTGCCGAGAGGGAAGAGGAGGCAGGTGAGGGAGGCCCAGTGGGACTGTCACCCGCAACTCCTGGCCCGCCCAGTCAGCTGTTTGCTCCAAAGACGCTGGTGCTGGTGTCTCGACTGGACCATGTGGAGGTGTTCAGGGTGAGGCGGGCAGCCAGGGCACAGGGCAGGATGCGGGGTGCTCCCGCTGGCTGGGCCATCATTCCCCGATCTGTGGTCCTTGCAGAACAGCCTGGGTCTCATCTACACCATCCATGTGGAGGGCCTGAACGTGGGCCTGGAGAACGTGGTTGGGAACCTGCTGACGTGCATCATCCCTCTGGCCGGGGGCTCACAGGTGGGTCAGGAGGCAGCTGCTGTCCACCTGCAGCCACAGGACCCGCTGGTGCCTGAGGCCACGGGGTGGGGGCTGGTAGGCGTTCGGAGTCCGGCCTGGGCAGAGCGTGGCCCCATCCCCCGACCCTGTCCTGCGTCTTGGTACCGCCGCCTGTCCTCTTTGCTTAGCCCTGCCTGTCTCGTGTCCCCTCTCGCGCCTGGCTCTCCACCTGGCACCCTTTGGCTCCTCTGTCCTCTCCCTCCTTGGGTGTGCCTGTCTCTGGGTGTCAGTATTGGCTTATCTGTCCACCCCCCGTCTGTGTCCCCGCGTGTGGGTGTGTCTAACTGTGTCTCTCTGCCTGTCTGTCCCGTGCAGCTGGACTCTGTTGAGGACGGAGTGGTACGGATTCTTTGTTTCTTCTGCCCACCCAGGCCCCGTCCCCACCCCAGGTCAGAGGCCCAGAGTTTTCTCTGCAGCACTGCTTGGGCCGACAGAGGCTGGGCGTGGCCTTTCCCTTGTGCCGTGCTGCCCGTCCTGGCCAGTCCCACCTCAGGCTCTGTCATTCCCCCAGGCCTGCCTGAGGCTGTGAAGCTGGGGATGACCCAGGTCTGGGTGGAGCTGCTGAGCACTGGTCCCTCTCTCTCCACAGAGAACCATCTCCTTGGGGGCTGGGGACCGGCAGGTCATCCAGACCCCACTCACCGACTCGCTGCCCATTAGCCGCTGCAGTGTGGCCCTGCTTTTCCGCCAGCTGGGTGAGCCTGGTGCCCCCAGCCCCAGCCCCCGCACAGTCCTTCCTCTCCCCTCCCGGTGCTGGTGGACAGACACCGAGGTTTCACTGCAGGGCGGGCGCCTGTCCTCCTCCTCAGGCATCACCAACGTGCTGTCTCTGTTCTGCGCGGCGCTCACGGAGCACAAGGTGCTCTTCCTGTCCCGGAGCTACCAGCGGCTCTCGGACGCCTGCCGGGGACTCCTGGCGCTGCTCTTCCCTCTCAGATACAGGTGCTTACCTTACTGTTGCCCACTGCCCCGCAGTCCCTCCGCTCCGCCCCAGCCCTCGGGCTGTCGCGCTGAGCCTTGGCCTGTTGCAGTTTCACCTACGTGCCCATCCTGCCGGCGCAGCTCCTGGAGGTGCTCAGCACGCCCACACCCTTCATCATCGGAGTCAACGCTGCCTTCCAGGCAGAGGCCCAGGAGCTGGTGAGGGCCCTGCTTGGTGTCTGCCTCGCTGCTCCAGGCTGCGCTGACCCCAGGCCCTGCTGACCAGCCCGCGGCTCCCTGACCTCTTGCTCCCTTTGGTCCACAGCTGGATGTGATTGTTGCTGATCTCGATGGCGGGACGGTGACTGTGCCCGAGTGTGTGCACATTCCGCCCCTGCCAGAGCCACTGCAGAGCCAGACGCACAGTATTCTGAGCATGGTGAGGCAGGACCAGGGGCCTTGGGGAGGCTGGTGCCTCGGGCAGGCTGGGGTGGGGTCACTTGGTGGCCAGGGGAACCCAGAGCCTGGGGCTGGTGTGCAGCTGACCCTGCTCCCCGCTGCTTCCACAGGTCCTGGATCCAGAGCTGGAGCTGGCAGATCTTGCCTTCCCTCCACCTACGACGTCCACTTCCTCCCTGAAGATGCAGGTGGGGGTCGCTGCCCCTCTGGGGGCCCAGGCCCACCCGGTGCTGAGCGCTCCTCCAGGGGGTCGCCAGGGCCGAGTGGGGTGGGTGTGAGCCTCGGGGGGTCCTGCACAGCAGTGACCGTCGGCACTGAGTCTTAGAGGAGGCACTGTGGCTTGTGTGGAGGAAGGTTGGAGGATCAGGAGGGCGAGGTGCCTGAAGGCTTAGGGCCTGGCACTCACCTGCCCTCACGTGTGCCCCAGGATAAGGAGCTGCGCGCCGTCTTTCTGCGGCTCTTTGCTCAGCTCCTGCAAGGCTACCGCTGGTGTCTGCACATGGTCCGCATCCACCCGGAGCCTGTCATCCGCTTCCATAAGGTGGGCGCCAGGCGGGGGCAGGGCTGGGCAGAAGGTGAGTGCCTGAGGGGCTGACCTCTTTGTTCACCGCAGGCAGCCTTCCTGGGCCAGCGTGGGCTGGTGGAGGATGATTTCCTGATGAAGGTGTTGGAGGGCATGGCCTTTGCAGGCTTTGTGTCGGAGCGTGGGGTCCCCTACCGTCCTACGGACCTATTTGATGAGGTGCGCCCCGACCCCACCTGGGAGGAGCCGCCGTCACCCCCAACTCCGCCCCAGCCAGCCCGCCTGACCCTGCTTCCTCCCCCAGCTGGTGGCCCACGAGGTGGCACGGATGCGGGCGGATGACAGCCACCCCCAGCGTGTCCTGCGTCATGTCAAGGAACTGGCAGAGCAGCTCTACAAGAACGTAAGGCAGGCAGCACGAGGGGGCGGGCTGGCCTGGTGAGGTCACTGTACTGCCCTGGCCTGGGCTGCTTGCCCATCCTGCCTGTGTCCCCCCCGCCAGGAGAACCCGTACCCTGCCGTGGCTATGCACAAGGTGCAGAGACCAGGGGAGGCCAGTCACCTGCGGCGGGCGCCCCGGCCCTTCCCCCGGCTAGACGAGGGCATGGTGCAGTGGATCGTGGATCAGGCCACAGCCAAGATGCAGGGCGCACCCCCAGCCGTGAAGGCCGAGAAGAGGACCACCGTGCCCTCAGGACCCCCCATGAGTGCGTAACCGGGACGGGGAGCCTGAGTGTGGCCGAGGGTGGACATGAGGTCAGAAGTGAGCACGTTCTCTGCTCCCCAGCCGCCATACTGGAGCGGAGCAGTGGGCTCCACGGCAACAGCGCGCGCCGGCTGGAGGTAGTCCGGAACTGCATCTCCTACGTGTTCGAGGGGAAGATGCTTGAGGCCAAGAAGGTGAGGGTAACCCGGGCACAGGGAGCGCTGGGGGCTCTGGGTGGGGGCGGCCTGGGCCAGGGCAGCGGCTCTCAGAGGAGCCCTGGCCCTCGTTCTCCTGCAGGCGGCTGGAGGGAGCTGGGCTGGCAAGAAGGGCAGGTGGACGCCAGGTCCACCTCAGAACAGCTGGGTGCAGCCTGCTGGGGAGGCTCAGCGGGAGGGATTTTCTTCAACTTTTAGTCGTCAGAATGCTCTAAAAGTTCCTACTGTTAAGTCTCTTCTTTATCTCTCACGAAAACTAGTGTAGACTCACACGTGTCTTTTTTTTTTTTTACTTGCAGAAAGTGGAGCTCATTTAGCATTCTGCCCTCTGTGATGTCCACTGACACTTTGGGTCTCTTAGGACAGCCAGTTTGAGTCTGTCTTGTGTTTCACAGCTGCGTGGTTCTCTGTGAAGCACCTAATTCTTAAACCAGCCCTTTATCGGGTTCCTGGTTGTTTCACAGTGTGCGGTAGTATCAACAGGACGAGTGCAGCCCTTTCTGTGGCCCACCCAGTGCTGAGCCGGGTGCTGGCTCTGCGTTAGGCTTGTGCGTTCTAGGCGCTGGGGCCCTGGCTGGCCGTGGGGCCTCGCTCAGAGCACTGGCAGTGTCGTGAGGTTCGTGTCGGGGGGCTGGCTCCACTAGAGCGTTGGTCTGTCTTGGGCAGTGAAGCCCCAAGTCTGGGCACACCTGACCGGATGGCTTCCGGTCTCCTCTGTGCTGAGAGCCCGGGCTCTGGCCCCCACGTCTGGGCCAGGCCTTCCCTGTGCATCAGGGCACGGTTGGGTCCACATAGGCTCGTGCCCTCATCCCCTTGTTTCCCCCTCCGCAGCTGCTTCCAGCTGTGCTGAGGGCCCTGAAGGGGCGTGCGGCCCGCCGCTGCCTTGCCCAGGAGCTGCACCTGCACGTGCAGCAGAACCGGGCGGTCCTTGACCACCAGCAGTTCGACTTCGTGGTCCGCATGATGAACTGCTGTCTGCAGGTGAGGCCGGGCCTCACACCCTGCTGGCGCTATGGCCACAGGGTGGGGCCGGGCAGGGTTTCCCCGGCCTACCCATAAGGGTGCATCTTCTGGTGGTGCCGACAACTGGGGAGACCCCGGTCTGCCGGTGAGGGTGGCGTTGGGAGAATCCTTGTGGGAGGCTGGTGCAGGGGCCTCCTGCCCTCAACCTCCGAGCAGCCCTGGGGAGCTGGTGCAGACGGTTCAGGGACTGACGGGAGGTGCTGCTCTGTCGGCGGTGCTGGTGGGGGTGAGAATGGCACGGGGCCGGGATCCGACGCCCCCGGCCCTACCGCAGGACTGCACCTCCCTGGATGAGCACGGCATCGCAGCTGCTCTGCTGCCCCTGGTCACTGCCTTCTGCCGGGTGAGTGCTGGGGTAGACAGAGTCTCCCCAACCTCCTCCCGGCTGCACCCGCTGACTCCCTCTTGGCTTCTGCAGAAGCTGAGCCCAGGGGTGACGCAGTTTGCGTACAGCTGCGTGCAGGAGCACGTAGTGTGGAGCACGCCGCAGTTCTGGGAGGCCATGTTCTACGGGGATGTGCAGACCCACATCCGGGCCCTCTACCTGGAGCCTGCTGAGGACCGAGACCCTTCCCAGGTGCGTGGGGACCCCCTGGGCCCGCGGGATGGGGCTGGCCTGGCTCTGGCTCACACGCGGCCCCTGTGGCAGGCCGGGGAGGCACCCACACAGGAGGACGAGCGCTCTGCCCTGGACGTGGCCTCTGAGCAGAGGCGCCTGTGGCCCACCCTGAGCCGCGAGAAGCAGCAGGAGCTGGTGCAGAAGGAGGAGAGCACTGTGTTCAGCCAGGCCATCCACTACGCCAACCGCATGAGCTACCTGCTCCTGCCCCTGGACAGCAGCAAGAGCCGGCTGCTCCGGGAGCGCGCGGGGCTGGGCGACCTGGAGAGCGCCAGCAACAGCCTGGTCACCAACAGGTGGGCTGTGGCCTGGGGGCAGGACCTGAGCAGTACAGGCCTTGGGTTGGGTGGCCTGTGCCCACTGTGCCCCTCCCCGGCCCAGCATGGCAGGCAGTGTGGCAGAGAGCTATGACACAGAGAGCGGCTTCGAGGACGCAGAGACCTGTGACGTGCCCGGGGCCGTGGTCCGCTTCATCAACCGCTTCGTGGACAAGGTCTGCACAGAGAGTGGGGTCACCAGCGACCACCTCAAGGGGCTGCATGTCATGGTGCCAGGTATGGGGTCTGGGCCTGGAAACACTCCCCTTGGATGGGTGGGTGCAGGCCAGGGCATGAGAACTGCTGTCCCCCAGACATCGTCCAGATGCACATTGAGACCCTGGAGGCCGTGCAGAGAGAGAGCAAGAGGCTGCCCCCAATCCAGAAGGTGAGTAGGAGCCGGGGGGTGGCGGGCACCAGGACTGGGCTATGTTCTGAGGCACTGCTCCTGTCCCCAAACAGCCCAAACTGCTTCGGCCACGCCTGCTGCCCGGTGAGGAGTGTGTGCTGGATGGCCTGCGTGTCTACCTCCTGCCGGATGGGCGTGAGGAGGGTGCCGGGGGTAGCAGGGGCGGCCCCGCACTGCTCCCGGCTGAGGGTGCTGTCTTCCTCACCACGTACCGGGTCATCTTCACGGGGATGCCCACCGACCCCCTGGGTGAGCCTTTGGACCCCTCTGCCCCCGCTCCCCCTGCCCCTCCCCCCGCACCCCCCCCCCCGGGTCTTCGGGCTAGTGGGACTTCTTCTGCCTCTCCTTCTCCCCTTCTCCGGGATTTAGGGTCTCTGTGGGAGATAGGCTGTTGTCTTTCCTCCCCACCCTCCCGGTCTACCCCATAGCTCTGGGACCCTGAGACTCTGTGACCCTTGACCCCTCCCATCCCCCTGACTCTGCACCCGGCTTGTTATAAGTGGGGGAACAGGTGGTGGTCCGCTCCTTCCCGGTGGCTGCGCTGACCAAGGAGGAGCGCATCAATATCCAGACCCCCAGTGACCAGTACCTGCCAGACGGGCTGCAGCTGCGCTCCTGCACCTTCCAGGTCGGCTGGGGCGTGGGCTGTGTTGGGTGGGGTCTGTGGGCCCCTGAGTCGCGGCCCTCTCCGGGATGCAGCATCTGAGCCCTAGTCTTGTTCTCATGAGCGGGTGTTGAGCCAGCACTGAGCCCTTTGTGATTCCTGAGTTTACGGGGAAGTCGCTGTGCCTTAGCTTGGTGTCCTCTGCCTGCGCCGTGTGCCAGTCTTTAGGGCTCTCCCGTTTCCCTTGCAAGGCCCGAACCCTAGAGACCGTGTCTGGAGTGTGCTGCATGAGCCCAGCCCAGCTGAAACCTACACAGATTAGATGAAACACAAAGACTGGGTTCCTGAGTCTCCGGCTACGTGCAGTCTGGGGAGCAGGCCCTCCGCTAACCCTCTGTCCCTGGGGCGCTCCTTGAGGACGTGTCCATCACCGGATGGAGAGGCGAGACTGGCCCTTCATGGTCCCACGGTAGACCTAGCCGCCTTTCTCAGGGCCGCCTGGTCCCAGGGCCCTCACCCGTCCATCCTGTTAGAAACAGCCGAGTTGCAGTGGTGCAGCACGGGGCGTCCCGTAGGCCTGTCCGCCTTTGTGGCCGGGGCTCAGGCCCACGGGCCTCCCAGCCTCTGAGGGCCTCATGTCTGACACAGCTGCTGAAGATGGTCTTTGACGAGGAGGTGGGGTCTGACAGCGCTGAGCTCTTCCGCAAGCAGCTGCACAAGCTGCGGTATCCGCCAGATATCAGGGGCACCTTTGCACTCACCCTGGGTTCTGCCCACACACCCGGCCGGCCGCCCCGTGCCACCAAGGACAAGGGTCCTTCCTTCAGGTAGGGAGCTGGGCCCCAAGGCCAGAACACCTTCCCTTCGCAGAACTACTGTGTGTGTGTCCCCTTGTCCATCTCCTCACCTCTGCTGACCCTGCAACTGGACTCCTCACGCCCCCCCAGGACCCTGTCCCGGAACTTGATGAAGAACGCTAAGAGGACCATTGGGCGGCAGTACGTCACTCGGAAGAAGTACAACCCCCCCAGCTGGGAGCACCGGGGCCGGCCATCCCCTGAGGACCAGGAGGACGAGATCTCAGGTGGGGGTGTGGGGGGCCATGGGCGGTCTGGGTGAAGACCCTCATGTGGAGGGGTAAGGGACCCGGGCAGCCTGTGGGTAATGACCCCCGTGTGCCTGGCCTGCCCCAGTGTCAGAGGAGCTGGAGCCCAGCACGCTGACCCCTTCCTTGGCCCTGAAGCCCTCGGACCGCATGACCATGAGTAGCCTGGTGGAGCGGGCGTGCTGCCGGGACTACCAGCGCCTGGGGCTGGGCACCCTGAGCAGCAGCCTGAGCCGCGCGAAATCCGAGCCCTTCCGGATCTCCCCGGTCAACCGCATGTATGCCATCTGCCGCAGGTGAGCAGTGAGTGCGGCAGGTTTGGGGGCCTCCAGGAGGCCGAAGGCCCAGGGGCGCCTGGCTGTGGGTCCAGAGTGCCTTTGGCCTGCTTTTCCCCTCATGTCCGCCTCCTCGCAGCTACCCGGGGCTGCTAATCGTCCCCCAGAGCGTCCAGGACAACGCCCTGCAGCGCGTTTCCCGCTGCTACCGCCAGAACCGCTTCCCGGTGGTCTGTTGGCGCAGCGGGCGCTCCAAGGCCGTGCTGCTGCGCTCAGGGGGTCTGCACGGCAAGGGGGTCGTCGGCCTCTTCAAGGCCCAGAACGCGCCTTCTCCGGGTAGGCTCCCTGCTCACGCTACAGCCCGCCCCGCCCCCGGCGCCCCGCCCCCGGCCCTCCGCCCCTGGCGCCCCGCCCCCGGCGCCCCGCCCCCAGCTCCACTTCCTCCCGCAGGCCAGTCCCAGGCCGACTCCAGCAGCCTGGAGCAGGAGAAGTACCTGCAGGCCGTGGTCAGCTCCATGCCGCGCTATGCTGATGCGTCCGGTCGCAACACCCTCAGCGGCTTCTCCTCGGCCCATATGGGCAGTCACGGTGAGGGTGCTCGGGGCCGGAGGACCTGGGGGTTTGTGATGGCATTTATGGAGAGCAGGCCAACAAGGGGGCAGAGTGTTTGGGGTGCGGGAGCAGGTGAGTGTCCTGAGGCCCAGCTCTGACCACTCCTCGGGGGGTTTACAACGGAGGCAGCAGGCCCCGGAATTCGGGGCGTGTGCCCAGGGGCCATCCTGGGCCCTACCCCTTGCCGTCGGGGTACTGGTGCAGGGCGACCCTTAGAAGAGCATGCAGTCCACAAGCGGTGGTCTGGTCTCCTGGGGTGACAGGCGGGGACCCTGCTGTGGCAGGGTGAGCCATGTGGATGCCTGGCGCTGGGAGAGGGTTTTAGACAGAAGACACCCAGGAGGGCCCCAGGGCGTGCAGGCAGGGGAGGGTTTATGTCAGGATGGGCAGCCTCACCCCAGGGTCTTGCTCCAAGGCAATCGCTTCTGCACCCCGCTTACCCTCCACCTGACCCCATCCTGCCCCCGCATCTCCCCCATCTCCCGCCCGTGACAGCCTCTCCCCTACCTGCCTCTGTCTCCCCCCATCTCCCCTCCTGGACCCTCCCTCACTGATCTTCTGGTCCCTTCTGGTTCATCCTCTTGGCCCTCCTGAAAGCTGCTGGGCCTCCTCGAAGCTGCCATCTAGCCCATGTTGGTCCTCATGTTGGCGATCAGCGAGCTGCCTCTCAGTCCGTGCTTGGAGGTCTCATCACCCCGCTGGAGGCATGAGGGCTGGGAGGCTGCCCGCACTGGGCCTGACCATTGCCCAGATGCTGGCCTGAGCCAACCCCTGCCTGTACCTCAGCAGATGTGGTGACAGTGTCTACCAGGGATCTGTACACACCTGAAGCCGTCCTGGCGGTTGTGTGTGCAGAATCGGCAGATGTCACACGAGGGTCACTTCTCTCTGTGAGACCCTTACCCCACCCTGGCTTGTGCAGACATCACACCAGGGGTCACTTGTCGCTCAGGCCTTCCTGATTCCCTCCCTCCCCTCACACTTGTCTGCGTTTTTCTCTGCTGCTGCTCTAGGTTCCAGATGCACTGGCTCCCAGATGCATTGCTCTAGCTCTCAGGTGGGCTTGGGGGCTAGCAGACCACCTGTGGGGCTGAGCCTTCCAGAAGCCCGGGCATTGTCCTTGATTCTTCCCTCTCTGCCCACCCTGAGTCCTGTGAGCTCACCACCCGAGTCTGCAGCCATCCCCATGGCCAGCTGCCCCCACGCTGGCCCAGGCTGCTCCTGCCCATGGCACAGGGCCTCCTGGTGCAGCCGCCACTTGTTCCTGTAGCTGGAGGGCCTTCACCCCTCCCAAGTGAGGCCTGGGGAGCACCCCAACCGCAGGCACCTCCGCTGCTGCTGGCGCACACCAGCCCCCCAGTCCCCGTGCCGCCTGTAGTTCAGTGCTCTGTCTGTAGCTGTTGTTACCACTTGCTGGGCACTGGGGCCAAGGGGGCTGGGAACAGGGTGGCCAGGCTGTCCTCACGGTAGTTAATGGGGATGCTGCCCTAGGAAGCGCTAGACTCGGTGCCACCTTCTGAAGCGGCACAGGCCTTACTCCTCTTGGTCCTCTACTGGGAATACCGCTCTCTAGTTTGAGTGGCTTTTAGTTTTCCAAACATCAGAGTCCATCATTAAGTATGTTTCACGGTTACACTGTCTTCCTGCCTTCTGCCCCCTCAGAGGTTCTGAGTGGCCCCTGCAGGCAGCACCCTCCCCACAGGATCTTTCGTCTCCTAGTGCCTGTGTCTTCCCTGGTGTTGCTTGGGCATCTCTGACTGTCCCCACAGCCCACTGGTGCTGCTTCTTGGTGTCCCCCGAGTTCTGGGCACGGGCCTTCCCCCTCATTGCCTGGGGGCATACAGGGTCTCGGCTCACCTCAGCCGTACACCGGTTCCGGTCCAGACTGTGTCACGAGGACACACTGTCCTCACTGTGGGTGACTATGCTTCGGCCTGCAGCGTAGTGGGCTGGCGTAGTGCTGGCCTCTGGTGCCCTGTGCCCTCTCTTTAGAGGCGAGTGGGCCTGGCTCAGAGCCACATGCAGGCTTTGGCATCCAGAGGCCTCCCCCTGCGGGCTTCTGTGCCTCCCAGCTGGGCCGTCCCAGTCCGTTAAGCCTCGGGCCTGGTCCTCACAGGTGGCTCTGTGCTGGGGCTTGGTCCTGCCTGTGTCCTGGACTGAACCACCCTCCGAGGTTCCAGGCTGGGAGCTCCCAGGCTGGGCCTCCTCTTCTCCGGGCTGCGCCTCATGGGCACCTCCTGCTGCTGCTGTGTGCTGGGCAGAGGCCGCTTGGTGGCTGTTGTCATGAGCAGCTTAGGCAGTGTCCACGGGGCTGCGGGTGCAGAGGCGGCGGCCCAGGGGCCTGCCTGCCCCCTGACCCTTCCTACCCACCACCGGGGCCTCTGCTCCCTAGTTTGCCCTGGGGGCCCAGAGGACCTTGGCGCTGATCCTCACTGTCTCTGGGGCCCCCGGGGGGTTCGGTGGTGACCCAGCCCTGTACCCAGTCTCTTTGGGCCACAGCTCCCCCCTTGCTGGGCGCACCCCCGGGCCTGGGGCCAAGCCTGAGCCTTCTCTCTGCTGTGCCCCCAGTGCCCAGCCCCAGAGCCAGGGTCACCACGCTGTCCAACCCCATGGCGGCCTTGGCCTCCAGACGGACTGCGCCCCGAGGTACCGTACTGACCGTGCAGGCTGGCTCCCTACTCCTGGCACTGATGGCCCCGTGTGACTGCTCATGGGCACTAACGTCCCCCACACCTGGCACTAACGGCCCCGTGTGACCAGCATAACCCAGCCCTCCCCACAGCCCCGGGCACTAACAGCCTGACGCCCCGAGTCCCGCCCTTGCCCTCCCTGGGAGCTCTGCCCCAGGTAAGTGGTACCCTGGCCCTGCTTTGGTGCTCACCTGGTTTCTCTGTGCAGGTAAATGGGGCAGTGTCCGGGCCAGCGGGCGCAGCGGTGGGCTCAGCACTGACGTAGGCACCCGGCTAGCAGGCATGGGTCCCCCCCAGGCCAACGGGGCCCCTCCCGACCCAGCCTTTCTCCGACCCCAGCGTGCAGCCCTCTACATCATTGGAGACAAAGCCCAGCTCAAGGTGACTGGGACAGGGTCCTGGGGCCAGGTGGGGGCACGGGGCCTGGGCGCGTCTCACCACGGCCGGCTTCCTCCAGGGTGTACGGCCAGATCCCCTGCAGCAGTGGGAGCTGGTGCCCATCGAGGTGTTCGAGACACGGCAGGTGAAAGGCAGCTTCAAGAAGCTGCTGAAGGCGTGTGTCCCTGGCTATCCTGCCACCGAGCCCGGTTCAGCCTCCTTCCTGTGCTCGCTGGAAGACTCAGAGTGGCTGATCCAGGTCTCTCCACTGCCCCTGCCCCACCGTGATGGAGGGCTATCCGGGGGGAGGGGATGCGATGGGCAGGGGCTGTCTGGTGCCCGCCTGGGTGCTGGGGCCCCCCACTTACCTACAGCTGTGGGTGGACGGGGTCTCGGCTTGCTCTTTTGATAGCGTTGGGCTTCGGGTGGGGATGATGGCCACTTCCCAGTGGTGGTACATGGACGGGAGGGAGGCCAGGGCCCAGCTGTGTCGTAGCCCTCTGCTCTCTGTCAGGGTGTGGCTGCGCACATCAAGGAGAGGGGGGTGCCTCTTCAGGCCCAGAAGACACTGATGGGTGGGTGGGCGGCCGGGTGGGAGGAAGCACGCCAGAGCATTTCGGGTCCATCCAGGCTGTGCTGCCTCGCGGGGTGTCCCCTGGCGTGGGCCTGCGCAGCCACTGCTCCTGTGGATGTGTGGGTCCTGGGGGCCTGGCTGGGTGCCGGAGTCTTAGGCCACGGGCTCTAGGAGGTGCTGAGGGGCTGCGGGTCACTGCAGATCCACAAGCTGCTGCAGGTGTCGGTGCTGGTGGTGGAGCTCCTGGACTCGGGCTCCTCTGTCCTGGTGAGCCTGGAGGACGGCTGGGACATCACTACTCAGGTGCGCAGTGGCCGGGGTCGGGAGGGGTTGGGCCCGGTCCCCACGCCCTGCTGACCCACGGCGCTGCTGGCAGGTGGTGTCCCTGGTGCAGCTGCTCTCGGACCCCTTCTACCGCACGCTGGAGGGCTTCCGTCTGCTGGTGGAGAAGGAGTGGCTGTCCTTTGGCCATCGCTTCAGCCACCGCGGGGCCCACACCCTGGCCGGGCAAAGTAGTGGCTTCACGCCAGTCTTTCTGCAGTTCCTGGACTGCGTGCACCAGGTGAGCGGGCTGCTGTGGTGGGGGGCTGTGCATGCTGACCGCTGGCCGCTGACTCCCGACGCCCCACAGGTCCACCTGCAATTCCCCATGGAGTTCGAGTTCAGCCCATTCTACCTCAAGTTCCTCGGCTACCATCACGCGTCCCATCGCTTCCGGACCTTCCTGCTGGACTCGGACTACGAACGCATCGAGCTGGGTACAGCGGGGGCGGGGGCGGTGAAGGTGGGCACGGGCGCGGTCAGCAGCCGGGGTGGGGCCGGGCTCAGCGCTGCCCCCTGCAGGGCTGCTGTATGAGGAGAAGGGGGAGCGCCGGGGCCAGCCAGCCTGCCGCTCGGTGTGGGAGTATGTGGAGCGGCTGAGCAAGAGGACGCCGGTGTTCTACAACTACCTGTACGCGCCCGAGGACGCGGAGGTGAGCGGGGCCTGGTCAGGGCGGGCGGGCCCCTCCGCGCCCCGGTGCTCACGCCAGGCCCGCCCCCAGGTCCTCCGGCCGTACAGCAACGTGTCCAACCTGAAGGTGTGGGACTTCTACACCGAGGAGACGCTGGCCGAGGGCCCCCCCTATGACTGGGAGCTGGCGCAGGGGCCCCCCGAACCCCCAGAGGAGGAGCGGCCCGATGGGAGTGCCCCCCAGAGCAGGCGCCGGGTGGTGTGGCCCTGCTACGACAGCTGCCCCCGAGCCCAGCCCGACGCCATCTCCCAGCTGCTGGAGGTGCGTGTGGCCCCTGAGAAGGGGAGAGGGGGGTCCTAGCACACGTCAGTCCAGTGGCCCTGTCCCGGACCCCCACCCCCCGATGGGGATGGTGCTCTGCTGGGTTCCCTCCTGCCTGGTGGTGCCCCCTTCAGAGAGAGATGGGCCTGGAAGCTTGGGGTTGACGTTCAGGCTTCTCTCACTCTCCCTCTGCCAGACTTAGTGGGCGTGTCTGCTTAGCCTCAGCAATCAGGATTCAATAGGACACAGGCCCCCGGAAGAGAGAAGAGAGCCCCTTGGGGTTGGGGTTTGGTGGGGAGGCTGGGATGGCATAGAGGGTGGCTGTCCAGTGGCCGGAGCTCTCCCCCGGGGCCTCAGGTCTGGACCACAGGAAGGTTTGCATGCCCCTCCCCACCCCTCGGCCGGGTGCCTTTGGAGGGGTATCTAAGTATCCTGAGCTTCTGCTTCCTTGCGGGGAAAGTGGGGAGGCAGATTCTTGCCTCTCAGGGTGGTGGTGAGGTGTAAACAAGCAGGTGAAAAGGTTTTGACAACCCAGCAGTGGCCCGGGCTGAAGGCACTGGCCACACAGTGTATGGGGGAGCCTGGGTCATGGTTTTGTGGGTGAAGGGGATCCACAAGCACAGAGAGCAGAGGACCGTCCTCTCTGGTACTACTCGTGGTCTTGGAGTCGGTGTCCCTAGGCCAGCGTCTGTGTGGCGTGATATTGTCTGTAGTGCTTTCGCTTCTGGCTGGTCTGTGTCTTTACAGTTACGGTGAGTCTCTGGTTGGTACTCAGCATGTGGTTAGGTCCTCTTCTTACCCATTTCTGTCTTTCATTGGACTTTTTTTGTTTTTTTGCTGCTTTCTTCCTTTTGTTATTTTTCCTGACAGTTGAGTATTACTTTTCCATGTTATCTACTTTGTGTGGCTTTTGAGCTGTATCTTTGTGTTATTTTTAGTGGTTGTCAGTGACTGCAGTCCCAGCCCATCTGGGATTGAATTGCACACCCCCACGGGAGCTGCCCACTCCTGTCCTGCCTTTGTCATCACCCCTTTTACTTTTACCTGTGACATCAGCACAGAGCATGGATTATGGTTGTTTTAAATGGTCAACTTTGTTTTAAAAAAATTAGGAAACAAGGAAAAAGCCTTCTGTTTGCTGTGCCCAGTATTCTTCATTCTCAGTGTAGATCTGGTATTGTATCATTTTCTTTTAGCTTGAAGAACTTTTAATGTTTCTTGTAATCCAAATCTGCTAGTGACAAATTCTCTCAGCTTTTTTTTTTTACCTGAAAATGTCTTCATTTTCTTTTTTTTTTATTTTCACCATTTCTGTTCTTATTGTATAGTTAATTTACAATGTTGTGTTAGTTTCAGGTGTATAGCGAAGTGACTCAGATATATATATATATCCTTTTATAGAGTCTTTTCCATTATAGATTATTACAAGATGTTAACTGTGGTTCCCTGTGCTATTCAGTAGATCCTTGCTGATTATCTGTTTTATATATAGTAGTGTGTCTATGTTCATCCTGAACTCCTAATTTATCCCTCCCGCCATCCCCTTTGGTAACCATAAGTTTTTATTTATTTATTTATTTATTTATTTATTTGCTGCATCGGGTCTTAGTTGTGGCCCGCCGGCTTCTCTCTAGTTGTGGTGCACGGGCTCCAGAGCACATGGGATCCGGAGCATGTGGGTTCTTTAATTGTGGCCCATGGGCTTAGTTGCCTGACCAGGGGTCGAACCTGCGCTCCCTGCATTGGAAGGCGGATTCTTAACCACTGGACCACGAGGGAAGCCCCCATAAGTTTGTTTTCTATGTCTGTGAGTCTATTTCTGTATTGTAAATAAGTTCATTTATATCATATTTTTAGATTCCACATACGTGATATCATATGATATTTGTCTTTTTCTGTCTGACTTACTTAGTATGATAATCTCTAGGTCCATCCACGTTGCTGCACATGGCATTATTTCATTCTTTTTATGGCTGAGTAGTATTCCATTGTATAAATATTCCACATCTTCTTTATCCATTCATCTGTTGCTTCTGTGTCTTGGCTTTTGTGAATATTGCTGCCTTGAACATTGTGGGGGGGTGCATGTATCTTTTTGAATTAGAGATTTTGCGTTTTCTGGATATATGCCCAGGAGTGGAATTGCTGGGTCATATGGTAGTTCTATTTTTAGTTTTCTGAGGAACCTCCATACTGTTTTCCATAGTGGCTGCACCAATTTACCTTCCCACCAGCAGTGTAGGAGGGTTCCCTTTTCTCCACTCCCTCTCAGCATTTATTATTTGTAGACATTTTTTTTATATACGTTTATTTATTTATTTATTATTTTTGGCAGCATTGGGTCTTTGTTGCTGTGCATGGGCTTTCTCTAGTTGGAGCGAGCGGGGGCTACTCTTTGTTAGTGTGCACGGGCTTCTCATTGCGGTGGCTTCTCGTTGCGGAGCACGGGCTCTACGTAGAGCGCATGGGCTTCAGTAGTTGTGGTGCGCGGGCTTCAGTAGTTGTGGCTCACGGGCTCTAGAGCGCAGGCTCAGTAGTTGTGGTGCACGGGCTTAGTTGCTCCGTGGCATGTGGGATCTTCCCGGGCCAGGGATCGAACCCTTGTCCTCTGTGTTGGCAGGCGGATTCTTACACTGCCACCAGGGAAGTCCCTCCCCTGTAGACTTTTTAATGATGGACTTTCTCACTGGTGTGAGGTATATTGAGCATCTTTTCATGTGCCTGTTAGCCATCTGTATGTTTTCTTTGGAGAAATGTCTATTTAGGTCTTCTCATTTTTTGATTGGGTTGTTTGTTTCTTTGATATTAAGCTGTGTGAGCTGTTTGTATATTTTGGAAATTAATCTCTTGTCCATAGCATTGTTTGCAAATATTTTCTCCCAGTCCATAGGCTGTCTTTTCATTTTGTTTATGGTTTCCTCTGCTGTGCAAAAGTTTTTAAGTTTAATTAGGTCCCATTTGTTTACTTTTGTTATTATTTGTTACTCTAGGAGATGGATCCAAAAAAATATTGCTGTGCTTTATGTTAAAGAGTGTTCTGCCTATGTTTCCCTCTGGGAGTTTTATAGTATCTGGTCTTACATTTAGATCTTTAATCCTTTTGTTTTTTTTGGTGGTGCCATGCAGCTTGTGGGATCTTAGTTCCCTTATCAGGGATCAGACCTGTGCCCCCTGCAGTGGAAGTGTGGAGTCCTAAGCACTGGACTGCCAGGGGATTCCCTTTAATCCATTTTGAGTTTATTTTTGTATATGGTGTTAGAGAATGTTCTGATTTCATTCTTTAGCATGTAGCACCACTTACTGAAGAAGCTGTTTTTTCTCCATTGTATATTCTTGCCTCCTTTGTTGTAGTTTAATTGACCATAGGTTCATGGGTTTATTTCTGGGCTCTCTATCCTGTTCTATTGATCTGTGTCTGTTTTTGTGCCAGTACCACACTGTTTTGATTACTGTAGCTTTGTAGTATATTCTGAAATCAGGGCACATGATTCCTCCAGCTCTGTTCTTTCTCAAGATTGTTTTGGCTATTTGGGGTCTTTTGTGTTTCCATATAAGTTTAAAATTTTTTTGTTCTAGTTCTGTGAAAAAGGCCATTTGTAATTTAATAGGAATTGCATTGAATCTGTTGATTGTCTTGGGTAGTGTGGTCATTTAAACAGCATTGATTCTTCCAATCCAAGAACACAGTATATCTTTCCATCTGTTTGTGTCATCTTTAGTTTTGTTCATCAGCATCTTATAGTTTTTGGAGTACAGGTCTTTTGCTGCCTTAGGTTTATTCCTAGGTATTTGATTCTTTCTGATGCAATGGTAAATGGGATTGTTTCTTTAATTTCTCTTTCTATGCCTTTATTTTTTAAAGGAATATTTATTTATTTATTTATTTATTTATTTATTGCCACGTTGGGTCTTCATTGCTGCACTCGGGCTTTCTTTAGTTGCGGTGAGCGGGGGCTACTCTTTGATGCCGTGCATGGGCTTCTCATTGCGGTGGCTTCTCTTGCTGTGGAGCGTGGGCTCTAGGTGCACGGGTTTCAGTAGTTGTGGCTCGTGGGCTCTAGGAGCATAGGCTCAGTAGTTGTGGCACACAAGCTTAGTTGCTCCGCATCTATGCCTTTATTTTTTAAAGGGTGTTTTCTTTGGATATAGAATGTTAGGTTGACAGATTTTTGTACTTGGCAGTTTACCTTTTTTTTTTTTTTTTTTTGTGGTACGCGGGCCTTTCACTGTTGTGGCCTCTCCCTTTAAGCTTCTTAGATGTATGGGATGATAGTTTTAATCAAACTTAGTACATTTTAGGCCATTCTTTCTTTCTATTTTTTTTGTCTGTGCCCCGCGGCATGCGGGATCGTAGTTCCCCGACCAGGGATTGAACCCGCGCCCCCTGTGTTGGAAACGCAGAGTCCCAACCACTGGACCGCCAAGGAAGTCCCTAGGCCATTATGTCTTTAAAAAGGTTTTTCTGCATGATCTTGTCCCTCATTTCCTCTGGGACTTTTTTGCCTGATAGGCCACTGAGGCTGTATTTGGTTTTTTCCTCCAATCTTTCCTGTCTGCAGTTCATTTTTATGATTCCTATTACATTGTTTTCAACTCTACTGCTCTTTTCTTTCTTGTTTAATGTGCTCTTAAACCTGTTTAATGAATTTTCCACTTTAGATATTGTATTTTTCAGCTCTAGTGTTTCCATTTTTCTTTATAGTTTTTCTTTTCTGTAGAGATTCCCCATCTGCTCAACCATTATGTCCATCTTTAAATCTTAAATGTATTTATAACTGTTTTGAACTTCTTGTATGCTAGTTGAGTGTCTAGTTCATTTCTGGATCTGTTTCTTTTAACTTTTCCCCTGAGGATGCTTATTTTTCTGCCGTTCTGCTTGTCTAATAATTTTTTTTAATTTATTAAATTTATTTATTTTGGGCTGTGTTGGGTCTTTGTTGCTGCGCACAGGCTTTCTCTAGTTGCGGCGAGCAGGGGCTACTCTTCGTCACGGTGCGCGGGCTTCTCATTGCGGTGGCTTCTCTTGTTGCGGAGCACGGGCTCTAGGCGCACGGGCTCCGTAGTTGTGCCTCGCGGGCTCTGGAGTGCAGGCTCAGTAGTTGCGGTGCACAGGCTTAGTTGCTCCGCGGCATGTGGGATCTTCCCGGACCAGGGCTCGAACCCGTGTCCCCTGCACTGGCAGGCGGGTTCTTAACCACTGTGCCAGCAGGGAAGCCCCTTGAGTATATTTCTGATGTCTCTTCAACTGTTGTCTCCAAATACTGATTCTGCCCAATCCCTCCCCCTTGCCTTCTCCTCCTCTTCCTCCGGACGACAGTTACACAGTCGTTAGATCTTTTTCCCTGTCTCCTTTCCTACGTCTTCCATCCTCTTGTCCTATCGTGTTCTAGTCTGGATACTTTCTTCTGCGTAATCTCTCACTGATTCTCCTCCAGGAGCTGCAGCGGCTGGAGACAGAGCTGGGCCGACCCCCTGAGCGTTGGAAGGACGCCTGGGATCGGGTGAAAGCTGCGCAGCGCCTTGAAGGCCGGCAAGACGAACGTGTGAGCAGGGGTGGGTGTGGGGGGCTGGGGTGGGCTTGCTGCCAGGAGGCGGTGGAGGCCACCCCCCTGACACGGGCCCATCCTCCTGCCCCCAGGGCACCCCCAGCTCCCTGTTGGTGTCCAGTGTGCCCCACCACCGCCGCTCGCTGGGTGTGTACCTGCAGGAGGGACCCGTGGGCTCCACCCTGAGCCTCAGCCTGGACAGCGACCAGAGCAGCGGCTCAACTGCGTCCGGCTCCCGCCAGGCAGCCCGCCGCAGCACCAGCACCCTGTACAGCCAGTTCCAGACAGCTGAGAGTGAGAACAGGTGTGGGAAGCAGCTCTCCTTGCACCACGGACACCTCTGAGCTGAGGAGAGGGGGGGCTCAACTGGGGTCCCAGGCAATTCTCAGATGGCTGGGGGGCAGGTGCCTTTGGGGAGCTTCTAGTTACTTCTTAGGTGGACTGATTTGCCAGGGAAGCCATGATGGTGGCCTAAGCTGTGACCGTTGCTGGGGAGAAGCAGGTGGGCTTGGAAGGGGTTTGGGATATAGAACTGGCGACCACAGCCAGGCCACGGTGGCTGCGGAGGAGGAGAGGGACAGGGACCATGGGATACCTGTGCGAGTGGGCCAAGTGCCCAGTGAGGTTGAGGCAGCTTCCAGCAGAGGCTGGGGCCCGGCAGGCTGCATCCTACCCTCTGGGCCTGTAGGGGCCACATTGCCGCAGTCGCCTCCCCAGACCTGCCTGCTCCGTGTCAGGGGCCCCTGCTCTGCATGTAGGGCTGTTTCCCTGAGACCCTGAGGCTCTGGTGTGGGACCCTCCCGCGTGTGCTGTGATGGGCATGAGGGGGTCCTTTCTGGGGACAACCCCAGGCTTCTTCGTGTTCCCTTGCCCAGTGCTCCGGGCTTGGGTCGGTTTGGGGACAGGGGCCTCGGTCTTGCTGCTGGGGCTGGCGGGGGCGGGGAGGCGGGACCGTTGTCGGGCCCTGATGGCTGTTCTGGCCGGTTCTTCTGCAAACGCAGGTCCTACGAGGGCACCCTGTACAAGAAGGGGGCCTTCATGAAGCCCTGGAAGGCCCGCTGGTTTGTGCTGGACAAGACTAAGCACCAGGTGAGTGGTCAGTGGGCTGGCTGGGGTAGGGAGTTGAGGGAGCCCTGCCGTGACCTCCTGCTCCTGCTCAGCTGCGCTACTATGACCACCGAGTGGACACGGAGTGCAAGGGCTTCATCGACCTGGCGGAGGTGGAGGCTGTGGCGCCTGGCACTCCCACTCTGGGTGCCCCCAAGACCGTGGACGAGAAGGCCTTCTTTGACGTGAGCTGCGGCTGGGGTGCGGGGGGACCGGGGGTGCGGGGGGTGGGGCGGCCCACGTGGGGCCATGGAGTCAGTGTCCCGCGTCCCCAGGTGAAGACGACGCGTCGTGTTTACAACTTCTGTGCCCAGGACGTGCCGTCAGCCCAGCAGTGGGTGGACCAGATCCAGAGCTGCCTGTCGGACGCCTGAGCCCGGCCCTGCTTGGCGGCTCTGCGTCCAGTCGTTACAGACCACTAGGGGTGGGCAGGGCCCCCCGGCCATGTTTACAGCCCCCGCCCTTGACAGTATTGAGGCCCCACCCCCAGATGTGTGTACAGCCCCCCCACCCCCGCCCCGCCCAGCCAGCTCTAACTTATTTTGGAGCCCTGGCTGAGCACCCGCCGGGAGCAGCCACGGTACAGCCCTCGCGGTGGGCCTGTAAATATCTCCCCTCCCGCCCTGTCAGCATGCTGGCCCCGGCCGGCCAGCCGCAGACAACCTGTTCCTAGAACCAGAGTCTATAAAGAGCGCTAATGACACACCGCACGCCTGCGTCTCCTCCGTGTCCTGGGGCCGGGGTGGGCGGCGGGGGCCAGCATCACCAGGCTTTTGCTTGGTGCCCGGCCACCCATCCCTCCAGGCCTCAGAGGCGATCCTGGGGCTGGCGCAGAAGGGACCCCCAGAGGTGTGTGTGTTGTGAAGAAGGGGGTACAGGGGAGGTGGCCCCCAGGAAGCTGTCTGGAGTCCAGACTTGCTGGCCCCTCCCTGGTCAGATGAGAGTCAGTCGATGGGATGGATGGAAGAGTGGGACGGGGCCTGAGGAGGGGGAGACACCAAAGAGGGTGGGCTCTCTGGAGAGCAAGGGTGCTTGAGGACTTGACTTGGGGGGCTTATGTATGGGGAGGTGGGACACAGGGACCCGACGGCCTCCGTTATGGGCACTTTGCTCCAAATGCCTCTGTCTGCCTCTCCCCTGGGGTCCTGACCATCCTCACCCCGCCCCAGTCTTGGCTGTAATGCGGGTCACTCTCCCATTCAGACGTGAGTCCCATGCAGGCTAGGGCCTTACTCGCAACGGGTGCCAACCAGGGGCAGGGCAGGGCTGGGTGGGCAGCAGGTGGGGTGTGGGGGCAGAATGTGGCACCGCGGAGGCTGGGAGAACATCCCAGGGTGGTCAGGGTGATGGCCACAGCTCCTGGTCAGGGGGGCTGGTGGTGCGGGGGCCTGGCCGGCAGCGGCACCTGTCAGTGGGAGCTAAGGGGGGGCTCACTCAGGTCCTCCCTGGGCCCACGGACAGCTGTCGGGCTGATGTTCCTGTTGCCCAGGAACCTGTGGGTCTGGGGTCCCTGCCCGAGACTCAACCTCCAGGCAGAGCTTGTTTCACAGAGAAAAAAGAGCTCAGTCTTTACTCAGGAGCTGACTCAAAGACGGGCCCGGGAGCAGCAGACGACCCCGGCCGCCAGCCAGGTTGGGGCTCCAGGGCCCGCAGCGTAACAATACGCGGCTCTGTCGGTGAGAATAACAACTTTTATTGGCAGTCGTGGGGTCCGGGCGCCCTGTCAGATCATCAGAACAGTAACATGGGATACCCCGCCCTCCCCGGCAGGTGCAGGGTAGCCCCCCAGGCACGGGCACTGCTGGGCCCTCCGCACCCCGTCCTGCACGCCCGCAGCCAGCTCCTGCCAGGCACCCCCCGACTGCGGACAGCCTGCCAGGCTGCAGGGGGCTTTTTTTTTTTTTAAGGCAGTCAAGTTTGCAGCCTGGCTCAAGGCCAGCTCCCAGGGCCACCGGGCAGCTAAAACCCCGTCTGGCCAGCCCAGTTCCAGACCCACATTTGTCCCCAGAGCCTCGGAGACCCTCTCCTGCGCTAGATTAAAAAGTGCAAACACGTGGCTCTCTCTGCGTTTGTTAAAAAATGGATAAAAACAGGCTCAGAGCCTGTGGCACAGGCAGAGCCCCTGTCTGAGGCCTTATTGCTGTGTGTGGGGCTGGACCCTCAAGGCCCACCCGGAGTCAGGCAGGAGAAATGCAGGCTGGGCCGTCTGACTGGTTCCAATTGCCAGCTTTACCAATGCAGCATTTATTTTAAAATTAAATTAAGTTAAATTAAAAAAGACAAACTGCGTCACCAGGTAGTTTTCTTGGTTGGGGCGCCAAGGCTGGGCAGCGGCAGGATCACACGAGGCCATTTAAGGCGGCTCCCGTGGGCGGTGGCCCGTCAGTCTGCCTGCGGGGGTGGGTAGGAGTCGCTCAGGGCAAGGGTCCCCACCCAGCCCCTCCCCTGGCCCGACCTGCTCACCTGTCCTTTGTCACCGTCCCCAGGGTGGCCGCTGTGGAGACAGCTGGGGCTGCAGGGATGACGGCCGCGGCCAGCACAGGAGAGACTGCAGGGGTGGCCGGGGCGGGGCCAGCGTTGCTCGGTACTGTGGTGGCCACCACGGCAGCCTCGGGGAGGACAGCCTCGACTGGGGCAGAGGTCACTTCCACAGGCGCAAGGGAGGCCAGGTCTGGAGGCGTGCTGGTGGCGCGCTCAGCCCTGCGTGGCAGACAGGCTCCGGTTACTGAACCACCCCCGCTGGGGCTCCACCCTGCAGGGTGGCCCAGGCCCCTCTGCCACCCCAAGTTCCAAACACGCCAGAGACCATCTGTCAGTCCACCAAAGCGTTGAGCCTCCTTCCCAGCAGCACTCATCCCGGGCATCCCGTCCCCCTCGGCCCCCTCCCGACGGCCCTCGCCACACCCCAACCCCAGTCTGGAACATGCCCCTTAGGTGCTCCCAGCAACCCTCACCACTCTGTGGACCACACAGGCCCAGGGACCTTCCCTGGAACACCTCTCAGGCCACGTCTGTCCACAACACTCCCGCCCACACCTAGGAAGGCTGAGAGCAGGAGGCAGGCGGCCTTGGGACACCCAGCCCTGGCACTCAGCTCTGGTCTGGGGGCCCAGAGAGCAAGCCCACGGTCCCCCCACCAGCCCACACCTGCCCAGCGCCTACTTCTGCTGTGTGACATCTCCTCCAGCCTGGCACTGACCCTCGCGAACCAGTGAGGGCAGAGCCTGGAGACAAGCCCCGCGTGTCCCCCCACAATGGCCCAAGGCTCGCGAAGACTGCCCCGAGAACCAGACGGCTTGCTTTCAGAACACCAACTGCTTCTTGGAGCCGGGTGGGTTTTTGGGGGAACGGGGAGTTAGTAAGAGGAAAAGGTTTTAAGAATTTCGATGACTAAGCTTCAAGAAGGAATCGAACCATTTGGGAGCCGCGTGTGCACCTTTACCTCAGCGCTGAGGTTTTCCCTGGGCCCAGGCGTCAAGCTCGCCCCCCACCCTACAGCGGCCGCGTGCACCGCCCCTCCCCCGACACACACTGCGCAGCTTGACCCTGCTCCCTCCAGGCTGTGCCCACTGGCCCGAGCCCCAGCGCAGGGCGCCAATGGGGATGGGCGTGCCCTGGGGTCCTGGGAGCTAGACTGGACCCCCAGCGTCAGCAGGGACGCTCCAGGGTCACTGGGTGGGGACCTCACGGGAGCAACACTGTCAGTCTCTGCTCCTCGTCCCCTCGTGGGGGTCTGGCCTGGCCCCCGGCCCCCCACAGCCCCCCACAGCCCCTTCAGGCCTTGACCCCAGCACCACCTACTCCCTCACGTCCCACCAGCCCTCCTGCACCGTTCCGTCTTCACCACACGTGGTTCCTCATGCTGCCCACCCGCCCAGTCAGGAGGCATGTGTCCACCAGCCGACCCCAGAGGCCTGGACCTTCCCCCTGTGCGCAGGGGTGGGGTGCACGGGCCAAGCCTGCAGGGAGGACGACCCAGGTCAGGGCCCCAAGCGAAGTCCCGAGACACCCCCGTCCTACTGGTCCAGCGTGATGGACATGTGTGTCCGAAGTGCCCGGCTGAGGTGGGCGCAAGTCTGGAACTAGGCACCCACCCCAGGAGAGCGGCAGCTCCAGAGCCCACCCGGAGCCCCAAAAGCCTGGCCATTCTCTCCGACGCGGCCTGAGGCGGGCTAGCCCCATGCTGTCTCAATGGCCACCCCAGCTTCCACCTGGGCGAAGCGGTGTCCCTCCTGTCCAAAGCTGGCCTCCAAGGAGTCACGGGGCCATCAGGACAGGAGGGTCGGCCTGCCGCCAGGCCAGCGGAATGCTGGGGACAGCCAGACCTCCATGTGCACCCGGGGGCCTCCCACCTAGCCTGTCCTCCTCACCTGGGGACTAACACAGGCGGTGGGGGGACCTCCCGACCGGGACCCATCCTAACAGCCTCCGAGGCAACAGCCACCTTCTGCTTGTCCTCACGGCTGCTGGAGGCCACCAGGGGCGCCTTCCTGGCAACACATGCGTTCCAGGCACCCAGAGTGGCCGGGCCAGCTGCAACACAGGGAGCCAGCGACACCAGGTGAGAACAGAGGGACCAGTACAGCGCACGCGAGAACTTCAGCCTGCAACTGGCGACAGGCCTGTGCCCCACACCCACTGCTGCGTGCGTGTGATGTGCACACGTGCGTCTGTGAATTCACAGGAACTTGAGGAGGAACGGTTCTCCCTGCAGGAGGGGGCCACCACTCAGCCTTGTGGCTTCCAAGTCCCTCCCCGTGTGGCCGATACCCTGGGCGGCGGCTTCCAAGCCCATCTGACAGGGAGCTCAGGGCCAGGTCCTAGGACAAGCACTGGGGTGGCGCGGCGCACACGTGTGATCCACACCTAGAAGGCGGCCGGGCCTGGGGAGACAGGCTCTGCCTGGGGTCCTGGCAACACAGACGGGTTTGGGCTGGTCGGACTTGTGCGCTGAGGCCAGCCCGAGGGCCTCACTGGCCGTCCTGTGCCTGGAGTCGGGGCCCTGACCCCTCCACACACCCACTCCAGTCCCCACACGTGGCGCAAACCCCAACATCACCAGGGCACGACGGCGGCCCCGAGGTCTTGGCCTCCCCCTCCCGCCCCCCTGCCCCTGGGGCCGCCCCTACTCACGGGTTCTCTCTGGGCCCCGGTTCAGGCCACCCTGGGCATCGCCGTGACCTCTGTCCACGGGGGAGCTGCACCTGGGCCCCGACTCAGAGCTGCAGACAAGGCCCACTCTCAGCCCACGCGCAGGAGACCCGGCCCCCAGGCAGCCGCGGCCGCCCCTGCCCCCGCCCCGCCTCACCAGCAGAAAGGCTGGAAGTCGGCGAACCTGGCCCAGCCTCTCTCCTCTGCAGCCGAGGCGCTGGGCGCGCTGGCCGCCCACACACTGGAACCCACGTCCATCGCCACTGCCGGGGCCAGGCCCGAGGCCGTGGAATTCACCAGCTCATCAGACATCGTCCACGGGGCGCCTGCTGGGGGAGATGCGGTGTCCAGGCCCCTTGACCAGCACGTGACCGGCGGTGGAGGCCCCACAGCAGTGGTGCGGGTGTGCCTTCCCCCACGGTACTGGGGGACACCCGCCTCTAGCCGTGACAGCGTGGCCAAGAGTGACTGTGACGGGGCGGGAGACCAAGGGCATAGGAGCGTGTTTGAAAGTGTGTGCAGGGGGGGGTCAGTGGGCATCAGGCCCACAGCAGCCCAGCCACGCACATACACAGGCCCACAGGCCAGGACACCAAATCCTCTGTCCCCCATGTTCCCGCCCAAGCCCCTTGCCCGGCCCGCACCCCGTGGCCCCATCATCTACCTTCTGAGCCACCCTCAACACGAGGACCTTCCTTCTGGACGGTAGCCTGAGGGGCGCCCGCCCGAGCCCCGTCCCCGTCTGCTTCCGAGCTCTCCTCCCCACCTTGGCCTCGGCGCTCCAGGCCGTCCTTCTGGCAGCTCTCTGAAGTGTGAGGGCCCCCGAACCTGGGGGGAGACCCACGGTCAGAGCAGCCCTTCCCGCCCGCCCAGGGCGCCACAGCACGGCTGAAACAGGGCTGGTGCCGTGTGGCGCCCAGGTCCACCTGGCCCACCAGGCCCACCTGGCTCTGGTCACGCGGGCCACACAGTGTGTCTCCCCGTCCTCCCAGAGGTCGTCGTCCTCGTCAAAGGGCTGGATGTGGTCACTGCAGCAGGCCTCAAACAGAGCGGCACCGGGCTGCAGGAGAGCACATGTGGGCCACGTGGCCCCCCACGCCCGGCCACCCCCAAGGGCACCCACGGGACTCACGCTGTCCTCGTCAGCGTCGACGCTGAAGTTGATCTCCGCGATCCTGTCAAATGGGGCGCTGCGAGGACAACAGGGACGCCGTCAAGTCCCACCAAGGGAGGCAAAGGCAGGGGCGGGGGCCAGGGCTGCAGGCCAAGCCCGGTGGGTGCACGGGCTCCCCTCCCACCTCTGGATGGGCGGCCAGGGGTGACTCCCACCCAGCTGCTCTGCCTCCCCAGAGGGTGTCTCCAGGCCGTGGGGTCACATGTGGCTTCCAGCTGAGGAAGTGGTGTGATGGCCCCGAAGGCCAGCAGGGCTGAGCCACAGGCCAGGGACCTGGTCACACGGAGCAGAGCCCAGCTCCCTCCCAAAGGCACGAGGGTGGGGCAGGTGGGCACGTCCCACTGGGCTCACTTGACGCTGTCGTCCTGCTCAGCAAACTCCTCGTCGCTGAAGCCAAACTGGTCCACGAAGGTGGCCGTCATCTGCTGGACCTGGTACTCGGAGAAAGCCTGGGCGACAGGACCGTGGCCGCTCTCAGGAAACCCCCTGGTACTTCAGTGGCTTCTCCCAGGCCCTGCCCTCTCGGCTGGGCACCCACAGGCAGCCACGTCCAAACAGCCTGTGACTCTGACTTTCCATTCGCCCACCACGTCCCCAAGGGTCTCATCAATGTCAAGTGGCCCTGGGGGCACCCCCTAAGTAGAGGAGGGTGAGGCTGCACCCCCTGCAGAAGCGGGGGGATGAGCACCTCCCCCGGTCCCGCCCGAGGCTCTGGTGACGCGTGCAGGCCCCTCTTGAGGCCTAAGCGCTGCCCAGAATGTGGGGATGAGGGGGCCCGGCCTCACGCACCTGCTGAAGGGACAGCTCATTAGGGAAAACGCCCTCCATGTCCTCGTCCTCACTCGAGGGGTGGAGATGGTGGGTGCTAACCTGCAACGGCCAGGGTGGGCGGGCATGAGACGGCGTCCGGGGCCGTGCCGACCCACCCTCCCTGTGCAGGGCGCACCAGGCCTCAGGCACCAGGAGTCCCACGAGCCCAGGTCGGGCAGGGACCAGGGGGAGGACAGCGCTCTGCCCAGAGGGCCACGAGGGCCCCCCACCCTTGGCTGGCCTGGGGCCTGCTCACCAGGTCCACCGCGTTCCTACGGTTGGCCTCCATCAGCGTCTCCTCCACAAAGCTCTCCCAGCGCCCACGGCAATCCGAGGGGAGCCCTGCGGGGAAGGCTGCCTGGTGAGCCCTTGGGATGGAGCCAGCAGCTGCATCCTGGTCCCGCGAGGGCTCACAGGCCGACCGGGGAGCCCCGGGGACACAGGAACCACGGGGCACAGTCACGTCCCTCTTGGCCTCACAGGCCCAACCCAGCAGGCCTGGGTGTGTCTGTTTTTCTGGGGAGGTTGGGGCCCAGAGACATTCACAGTCCAGAAAGAGAGAGCTTCACGCTCGCCCCCAACCCCACACCGGGCCGTCCTGGGTGCACACGCTCGACACAGGTGCCCATGGGCTGGGGGCCGGACCCCAGCCCAGATACCACCGACCGAGAGCACCCCGCTCATGTCAGAGGGCCCCGCCCCCCTGAGCCTCCTGGCTCACAGCTGCCCCGGGACCACAGGGGGCCACGGCCAAGGTCACCATGGGGGCAACTAGGCAAGGGCACAGGCGGGGGGCCGTGGAGGGCATGCCCACTGCATGACCAACTGGACATCTGCGGGGCAGCTTCCCCAGCCCAGGACAGGGACAAACCCAGCACCTCCCCTGCCTGCCCCGGGCTCAGGGCACCACGGCCCCCAGAAGGGATGGGGATCACTCCACCCCAACAACACACACAGCACTCAGGGGCCCCTCAGACGGTGCTCACTCCCGTTTGCTGTTCACTGAGCACACGCGTCCCCCTCCCCGCTGGCCAGCCCTGTCCTCAGGCGCCCCCCACAGTGCGGGGGACAAACTGTCTTGGCTGTGAAACCAGCACAAGCCCCCAAGTGCCCTCAGGGTCCCAGCCTCTGTGGGTCGTCACTGTCCATCACCCTCAGGCCACCCCAAGCGCATGCCCCTCCTGTCACCCTAGCACGTGCTGCTCGGGCTGGTCTGGCATCCTCCTCCCCAAGAGGCCACACAGGCCCTTCTAAGCTGCCCGCCTTCTCCCATCTGAACCGAGACCCCTTGGGCTCTCCCCAGCTCAGGCCAGAAGCCCAGTGCCTGGGAGCTGCAGACTGGGCGCCCAGAATGTGCGAGGGCTGGGAAGAGGCATGGGCGGCGGACCCTCGGTCGGGGCCCCGGATCACGACGAGGGGGCCCGTGGGGTATGAGGGAGAGAAGGCCTGGCCAGGGTGGCCTCTGCTCAGGCCCTGAGGCCGCTCTTAGGCCACAGAGGCCCCCTCGCCAGGCTCTCCAGATGAGCCACGAGCTCAGAGAAGAGCCGGACGGCGGAGCAGGAGTGCAGGCGTTCGGGCCGGCGCGGGTGGCCCAGGGCGCAGAAGAAGCTGCCGCCCAGGCCCAGGCCCAGCTGACAGGACAGCCCCCGTGGCAAGGTGGGCCAAGTGTCTGGCACCAGTGCTGGTCCCGTCCACAGAGGGGCCCAAGGGCAGGGGCGGGGCACCTCGGGCAGCAACACCTGGGCCTGGAGGCGCTCACCTCGGAGGACCTCGCTGACCTGGGTCTGCACGGGGCCCCCCTCCAGGCTCTGCACCACTGCGTTGGCGATCCGGGTGAGATGGCCCATGTTCCCGCGCCTCATGCCACCCGCTGCCCTGAAAGAGAGGGTGGCATCAGGGCTGCCGCCAGCCCTCCTCCACGGTGCTGCCACCCGGCCCGTCCTCGGCTCTGCGGCCTCCTCCCTGCGAGCCTCCTCCCCGCGGGCCCCACTGCCCTGCGAAGCTGTCTCGTGGCCTCGCCTGCAGGCTGCTTACTTTCAGAGCACCTGCTCCACACCCGCGTCGCTCCGCTCCCCGCCTACAAGTGAGGTGGGCATTCGCCGCTCTCACTCTGCGCAGACCACAGGCCTGCAGACCCGCGCCCGGTTTGGGCTGTGAGTGTTGACCAAGCGCGTCCCGAGCCCCCAGAGAAGACCGAGGATGGACCCAGGACCCAGGAGCGGGCAGAGCAGCAGGGGCAGCGGCCTGGCTCCCGTCCACCTGCACATCCCGCAAGGCCGCAAACACACGGCTCTCCCCCCACTTCTCATCTCTCCCACACGGGACCCAACAGAGCAGCAAGTCTTCAGATCTCCGACACAGTAGGAAGAGCATCAGATGTGAGACTCTGGCGCGTCCGTTACAGAAACACAGCCCTTGGGTCCCAGAGTGGACAGCGCTTGCTTTCAACAGTATTCTTTCTCTTCAGAGCCTGACGACAACCAGAGACGAAGCGAAGGTGGTCCTCAATCGGTGGGCCCACCCGGAAGAGGAAGGGGGTCAGGAGAGACTGGGTGGAACTGGCCCAGACATGAAGCTGGGCTGAGGGTGGAGGCCTGTGAGCAGCTGTCCAGGTCGCAGGAGAACTTTGCCGAGGCCGCAGCCTGCAAGGATCCAGGCTCACATGCCCGTCCACGGCTTACTATGGCCCAGGGACCCCTCGGTGACAGCAGTGAGCCCTCCCCTCACACAGGCACACACATGTGCACCAACACGCAAAACATACAGGAGCAGACTCAGCACAGGCCTCCCTGGGCACTATGCACACTGGGTCCAGCGGAAGGCGGAGCGGCCCCATCTTGCTTGTTGCTACTTGGGAGCGGACACAGATTTCCGGGTTCAGTAACAGCAGGACAGAAGGGATGAACTAGGTGTGGTCGCAGAGCTCTCCCCACCTGCCCAGAGCAGCCCCCGGCAGGGCAGAGTAGGAGCACAGGGGGGCCAGGGCTGCCCACCGGACCCTGCAGTCACACCAGGGACCTGGGCAGTCAAGACTTTCAAGCAGGTGACACCACCTGCTGGTTTCAGAAAGATCCCAGCTTATCACGCAACAAGAGGGCAGATGGGGCAAGAAGGAAGCAGAAAGTGGCCCGGATGCTCTTTCAAGGGTTTGAAGCTTCAGTAAGAGAAGTGGCTGGAGGCTGGGATGGGGACGTGGGAGGATTCGGGACACAGTGCAGGCACAGAATTGGCGTCTCTGCTAATGGACGGGCAAGGGAGGAAGAGGGTGAGGGGCCCATGGAGCCAGGGGCCGGGGTGTGCAGGCCGCAAGGAGCAGGACCAGGACCACAGCCCAGGCCGCGTTACCCTGCCCGGCGCCCCGGCCCAGCCAGCAGCACTGCAGCTGCTCCCACAGCGGTGGGACCCTTCCTTGAAAACAAACCCTCCATGGCAGCCCTGGAGCACCACGCCGAGCCCCAGTGGTCCTTACTGTGTGTGGTCATTGGCTTCCCAGGCCTCCAGGATCCTCTGGACCAGGCAACACTTCTGGAACAGCTGGCAGACAGGCGGCACGGGTCAGGGCCAGCAGGGCTGCACACTCCCCTCCACCCACCCCTGGACTGAGTGGGCTTAGCAGCCAGCAAGCACACATCAGCCCCAAGTTCGCTGTGGGCAGTGACAGCATTACAGCCCAGCCCTGTGGTCCCCGTCCGACACCCAGGCAGGCGCTGCTCAGGGTCGTCCACGTGGCGACGGGGGTCGAATCAGGACATTCTCGTTCCCCTCAGTCTCCTGGCCAGTCGTGTACTCCCCCTCGGGCCACTCTCCTGCCTTCTCTGTCCAGGAGGAAGGCCGGCGGCCCCAGGGCTCACTTGCTTCCAGGCCCTCACACAGGCAGCTTCCCGTAACTGGAATGTTTGTTCCGGGCCCCAAATCGCACGCCCACCCCGCATGTGGCCTATCTGGGTGAGGGTCCCTCGCTGGCCTGCATGGCCGCTGCACACATCCACCCCCTGTGGCTCTCATCGCTGAAACCGCCCGCTCCTGGCTATTTACCCCCTTGGCTGTGTCCTGCTCAGGCCTGCAGGTGCGGCCCTTCACGACCCTCTCCCAGGCCTCTGACCAGAGACCTAGGGGCCCCGTTGCCAAGCCCCTCCTGTCTGAGCCTTGCAGCCACCTGGGGGTGGGGGGCAGAGCAGACCCCCAGGGCCCCGCATGCATAGGTGGGCTCTTTGGCTTGGGGACCGCTGTGCCACGTGCTCCACCCACGTGCTGCTTCCTTCTTCCTTCCTTAGCAAACACCCACTAAGGCCGACTCCCTGCAGGCCCCGCGCGGCCGCTCAGGATGCTCTTGCTCGCGGCCCCGGGAAGGGCAGCCCCGGGGGGCTCCGCACAGTGTGCTCGGATGAGCAGGAAAGCGTCAGGGAAGAGGCGGGCCGCGCAGAGCATCCACACTTTCCAGAGGCTCAAAATCCCAGAAAGTCTTCTTGTGAGAACTGGACATGTTCACTCCTCCCCTGGCACCTTCCCGGCACGGCCTTCACACCGTGACGGGGCTGCTCGCCCTCACGGCCTGGAGGAGCCAACCCGGGGGCAGCCACGGGGCTTCTTCTACACCCCTCCGGGGCCCTCCCCTCCACTGGCTCTAGGCCCTGGCAAACACGGGCCCCTTCTTTGGGATTTGCCATCTCACGGGTGAAAGGAGAGCAGCACACCTGCGTCACGGGAGGATTAGAGGGGAAAGCGCACGAGGGCCCAAAGCAGCGTTAGTGTCCACATGGTCTGGGTGGGGTTCAGCACACGCAGGACATGCAGTGACACACAGGACATGCAACACACGCAGTGACACACAGGACACGCAGGACACAGCTACACGCGTGACACTGCCGGGACCTACGTGGGTCACCATCGTGCTCTCAGGGCGGCTGGCGGCAGGCTGGGGGGTCTCAGGGTCCCCGCTGGAGGGCGGAGGCTCCACCCCGCCCTCAGGTCCACTGGCCACGGCCCTGTCCTCCCGGGCAGAGTGGGACAGGATGGCGGCTATGCACAGCTCCACTTGGAAGTGCAGGAAGTTATTCCAGGCGTACTTAACAAACAGGTCCTGGGGAGACAGAGGGTGAGGGAAGCCCCGTGTCCTGCAGGCCGAACGTGAGGGGCCCTGCTGCCCTGCACACCTCCCCATGCTGTATCCTGACATCCGGGCGGCCACGGGCCTTCCATCTCCATCCAGCTCCGTAATCTCTGCTTGTGTGGCCGCTTCCTGTGGTTTCTTTATCCTCTGTCCTAGGTTACAAGCTTCACCCGCAGACCCTCAACCTCCCTCCTTCTCCAGTGCATCTTGACAAGGCTGTACGTCTCCCTGTAAAATCCACCGCAGCTACACTCTACACATTTTGCCATGTAGTATTTTTATCGTCTTTCCTTTATGATTTTATCTTTGACCCACAAGTTACTGGAAGTGTATTCAATTCTCCGACCCCTGGGGATCCTATCCAGGAGGGCCATGAAATCAGGAGGTGCACACGTGGACACTCCCCAAGGGAGCCCCAAGGGGCCCAAACAGAAGCTCCCAGGCGGATGCCCCTGAGGAGGCTGAATGGGCAGCTGCATCCCCTCTCCCACGGCCTTTTCCAGACCTGCCCCTGAGGCGAGCAGGGCGGCACCAGCAGGGAGGCGAGACAGGCACACCTGCCACGTCCACATGGCCACCTCACACCCAGCAGGGGCCACAGCTGCCTGCACCCCACACCGTCTGCTGCCTACACGGAAGGAAGCGGGGTGCGCAGGATGGGGAGACAGGGCTGGGGAAAGGGGTGTAGACTCCAGCCCAGGATATAAGTCTGGACCCTTCTTTCCCACCAGGGAGTGGGGAGTTGGATAAGAAAGGAGGCCCGTCTGCCTGACACAGCTCTCCTCCCCACAGAAACACAGTCTCCAGTCTCGGCTTCACCTTCTCTGCCTGTGTGACTTTGGGTGACACTGGAGGTGGCTTCATCCACGCTGCCTCGTCTTCAACAGTCAGACCCACCTCCCAATAAAGAAAAGCCCATACCAGATGGCTTCACTGGAATTCTACCAAACATTTAAAGAAGAATTAACAACACCAATCCTTCTCAAAGTCTCCCCAAAAAACTAAAGGGAGCACTTTCTACCAAATTCAGTCTGTGAGGCCAGCACTGCCCTGACACCAAAAACATCACAAGAAAAGAAAATTACAGACCAACATCCCTTAAGAACACTGATGCAAAAATTCTCCACAAAATACTAACAAACTGAATTCAGCAGCATATTAAAAGAAAATTATACACTATGACCAAGTGGGATTTCTTCCCAGAACGCAAGGATGGTTCAACATATGAAAATCCTTCAATGTAATACACCACATTAGAAGAATGAAGGAAAAAAACCACAGTCATCTCAACTGATACTGAAAAATCATTTGACAAAATTCAACACATTTTCTTGATAAAAACACTTAATAAACTAGGAATAAAGGAAACTTCCTCAACATGGTGAAGGGCATCTATGACGAGAGCACAGCAAACATCATATTCAGTGGTGAGAGACTGAAAGCTTTTCCTCTAAGACCAAAAACAAAGAAAGGATGCCCCTTTTGCCACTTGTATTCAGCACTGCACTCGAAGTTCTAGCAAGGGCAATTAGGCAATAAAAAGAACTAAAAGGCATCAAAACAACAAGAGAAGCCACCGCAGAGATTGGTTCAAGATGGCAGAGCAGAAGGACGTGCGCTCACTCCCTCTTGCGAGAACACCAGAATCACAACTGCTGAACAATCATCGACAGGAAGACAATGAAGCTCACCAAAAAAAGATACCCCACATCCAAAGACAAAGGAGAAGCCACAATGAGATGGTAGGAGGGGCTCAATCACAGTAAAATCACATCCCATAACTGCTGGGTGAGTGACTCACAGACTGGAGAACACTTATGCCATAGAAGTCCACCCACTGGTGTGAAGGTTCTGAGCCCCACATCAGGCTTCCCAACGTGGGGGTCCGGCAACGGGAGGAGGAATTCCTAGAGAATCAGACTTTCAAGGCTAGTGGGATTTGACTGCAGGACTTCAACAGGACTGGGAGAAACAGAGACTTCACTCTTGGAGGGCACACACAAAGTAGTGTGCCCATTGGGACCCAGGGGAAGGAGCAGTGACCCAAGGGGAGACTGAATCAGACCTACCTGCTAGTGTTGGAGGGTCTCCTGCAGAGGTAGGGGTGGTTGTGGCTCACTGTGGGGGACAAGGACACTGGCAGCAGAAGTTCTGGGAAGTACTCCTTGGCATGAGACCTCCCAGAGTCCATTAGCCCCACCAAAGAGCCCGGGTAGGCTCCAGTGCTGGGTCAAGCCAAACAACCAACAGGGAGGGAACCCAGCCCCACCCATCAGCAGACAAGTGGATTAAAGTTTTAATGAGCTCTGCCCACCAGAGCAACAGCCAGCTCTACCCACCACCAGTCCCTCCAGCAGGAAGCTTGCACAATCCTCTTAGATAGCCTCATCCTCCAGTGGGCAGACAGCAGAAGCAAGAAGGACTACAATTCTGCAGCCTGTGAACAAAAACCACATTCACAGAAAGACAAAATGAAAAGGCAGATGACTTTGTACCAGAGGAAGGAACAAGATAAAACCCCAGAAAAACAACTAAATGAAGTGGAGATAGGCAACCTTCCAGAAAAAGAATTCAGAATAATGACAGTGAAGATGATCCAGGACCTCAGAAAAAGAATGGAGGCAAAGATCAAGAAGATGCAAGAAATGTTTAACAAAGACCCAGAAGAACTAAAGAACAAACAAACAGATGAACAACACAATAACTGAAATGAAAACTACACTAGAAGGAATCAATAGCAGAATAACTGAGGCAGAAAAACGGATAACTGAGCTGGAAGACAGAATGGTGGAATTCACTGCCGTGGAACAGAATAAAGAAAAAAGAATGAAAAGAAATGAAGACAGCCTAAGAGACCTCTGGGACAACATTAAACACAACAACATTCGCATTATAGGGGTCCCAGAAGGAGAAGAGAGAGAGAAAGGACCCAAGAAAATATCTGAAAGGATTTTAGTCAAAAACTTCCCTAACATGGGAAAGGAAATAGCCACCCAAGTCCAGGAAGCGCAGAGAGTCCCATACAGGATAAACACAAGGAGAAACACTCCGAGACACACAGTAATCAAATTGGCAAAAATTAAAGACAAAGAAAAATTGTTGAAAGCAACAAGGGAAAAACAACAAATAACATACAAGGGAACTCCCATAAGGTTAACAGCTGATTTCTCAGCTGTTAACAGCTGATTTTTTTTTAGAAGCTCTAAAAGCCAGAAGGGAGTGGCACGATATATTTAAAGTGATGAAAGGGAAGAACCTACAATCAAGATTACCTGGCAAGGATCTCATTCAGATTCGATGGAGAAATCAAAAGCTTTACAGAAAAGCAAAAGCTAAGAGAATTCAGCACCACCAACCAGTTCTACAACAAATGATAAAGGAACTGCTGTAAGTGGGAAACACAAGACAAGAAAAGGACCTACAAAAACAAACCCAGAACAATTAAGAAAATGGTAATAGGAACATACATATCGATAAGTACCTTAAACGTGAATGGATTAAATGCTCCAACCAAAAGACACAGGCTTGCTGAATGCATACAAAAACAAGACCCATATATATGCTGTCTACAAGAGACCCACTTCAGACCTTGAGACACATACAGACTGAAAGTGAGGGGATGGAAAAAGATATCCCATGCAAATGGAAATCAAAAGAAAGCTGGAGTAGTAATACTCATATCAGATAAAACAGACTTTAAAATAAAGAATGGTACAAGAGACAAGGAAGGACACCACATAATGATCAAGGGATCAATCCAAGGAGAGAATATAACAATTATAAATATATATGCACCCAACACAGGAGCACCTAAATACGTAAGGAAACTGCTAACAGCTGTAAAAGAGGAAATCGACGGTAACACGGTAACAGTGGGGGACTTTAACACCTCACTTACACCAATGGACAGATCATCCAGACAGAAAATTAACAGGGAAACACAAGCTTTAAATGACACAACAGACCAGATAGATTTAATTGATATTTATAGGACATTCCACCCAAAAACAGCAGATCACACTTTCTTCTCAAGTGCACACGGAACATTCTCCAGGATAGATCACATCTTGGGTCAGAAATCAAGCCTCAGTAAATTTAAGAAAACTGAAATCATATCAAGCATCTTTTCCGGCCACAACACTATAAAGATTAGACATGAATTACAGGGAAAAAAACGTAAAAAACACAAACACATTGAGGTTAAACAACACGTTACTAAATAACCAAGAGATCACTGAAGAAATCAGAAAGGAAATAAAAAATACCTAGAGACAAATTACAATGAAAACATCACGATCCAAATCCTATGGGATGCAGCAAAAACAGTTCTAAGAGGGAAGTTTATAGCAATACAAGCCTACCTCAAGAAACAAGAAAAATCTCAAATAAACAATCTAACCTTACACCTAAAAGAACTAGAGAAAGAAGAACAAACAAAATCCAAAGTTGGTAGAAGGAAAGCAATCATAAAGATCAGAGCAGAAATAAAAGAAATAGAAACAAGGAAAACAATAGTAAAGATCAATAAAACTAAAAGCTGGTTCTTTGAGAAGATAAACAGAATTAATAAACCTTTAGCCAGACTGATCAAGAAAAAGAGATAGAGGACTCAAATCAATAAAATTAGAAATGAAAAAGGAGAAGTTACAACGGACACCGCAGAAATACAAAGCATCCTCAGAGACTACTACAAGCAACTCTATGCCAGTAAAATGGACAACCTGGAAGAAACTGACAAATTCTTAGAAAGGTATAACCTTCCAAGACTGAACCAGGAAGAAATAGAAAATATGAACAGAATTACTTTCAGTTTCAAGTAGTGAAATTGAAACTGTGATTTAAAATCTTCCAACAAACAAAAGTCCAGGACCAGATGGCTTCACAGGTAAATTCTATCAAACATTCAGAGAGGAGCTAACACCCATCCTTCTCAAACTGTTCCAAAAAAACTGCAAAGGAAGGAACACTCCCAAACTCATTCTATGAGGCCACCATCACCCTGATACCAAAACCAGACAAAGATACTACAAAAAAAGAAAATTACAGACCAATATCACTGATGAATATAGACGCAAAACTCCTCAACAAAATACTAGCAAACAGAATCCAACCACACATTAAAAGGATCATTGGGCCTCCCTGGTGGCGCAGTGGTTGAGAGTCCGCCTGCCGATGCAGGGGATACGGGTTCGTGCCCCGGTCCGGGAGGATCCCATGTGCCGCGGAGCGGCTGGGCCCGTGAGCCATGGCCGCTGAGCCTGCGCATCCGGAGCCTGTGCTCCGCAACGGGAGAGGCCACAACAGTGAGAGGCCCGCATACCGCAAAAAAAAAAAAAAAAAAAAAAAAAAAAAAAAAAAAAGGATCATACACCATGATCAAGTGGGATTTATCCCAGGGATGCAAGGATTCTTCAATATACGCACTTAATCAATGTGATACACCATATTAACAAACTGAAGAATAAAAAGCATATGATCATCTCAACAGATGCAGAAAAAGCTTTGACAAAATTCAACACCCATTTATGATAAAAACTCTCCAGAAAGTGGGCAGAGAGGGAACCTACCTCAACATAATAAAGGCCACACACGACAAACCCCCACAGCAAAAGTCATTCTCAATGGTGAAAAACTGAAAGCATTTCCTCTAAGATCAGGAACAAGACAAGGATGTCCACTCTCACCACTATTACTCAACATAGTTTTGGAAGTCCTAGCCATGGCAATCAGAGAAGAAAAAGAAAAGGAATGCAAATTAGAAAGAAGAAGTAAAACTGTCACTGTTTGCAGATGACATGATGCTATACATACAGAATCCTAAAGATGCCACCAGAAAACTACTAGAGCTAATCAATGAATTGGGTAAAGTTGCAAGATACAAAATTAATGCACAGAAATCTCTTGCATCCCTATACACTAACAACAAAAGATCAGAAAGAGAAATTAAGGAACAATCCCATTCACCACTGCAACAAAAAGAATAAAATACCTAGGAATAAACCTATGTGAGGAGGTAAAAGACCTGTACTCAGAAAACTATAAGACAATGGTGAAAGAAATCAAAGATGACACTAACTGATGGAGAGATATACCATGTTCTTGGATTGGAAGAATCAATACTGTGAAAATGACCATACTACCCAAAGCAGTCTACAGATTCAATGCAATCCCTATCAAATTACCAATGGCATTTTTTATGGAACTAGAACAAAAAGTCTTAAAATTTGTATGGAGACACAAAAGACCCCGAATAGCCAAAGCAGTCTTGAGGGAAAAAAATGGAGCAGAGGAATCAGACTCCCTGACTTCAGACTATACTACAAAGCTACAGTAATCAAGACAGTGTGGTACTGGCACAAAAACAGAAATACAGATCAATGGAACAGGATAGAAAGCCCAGAGATAAACCCACACACCTATGGTCAACTAACCTATGACAAAGGAGGAAAGGATATACAATGGAGAAAAGACAGTCTCTTCAATAAGTGGTGCTGGCAAAACTGGAAACTACATGTAAAAGACTGAAATTAGTACACTCCCTAACACCATACACAAAAATAAACTCAAAATGGATTAGAGACCTAAATGTAAGACCGGACACTATAAAACTCTAAGAGGGAAACATAGGAAGAACACTTTAACATAAATTACAGCAAGATCTTTCTTGATCCACCTCCTAGAGTAATGGAAATAAAAACAAAAATAAACAAATGGGACCTAACGAAACTTAAAAGCTTTTGCAAAGCAAAGGAAACTACAAACAAGACGAAAAAACAACCCTCAGAATGGGAGAAAATATTTGCAAACGAATCAACGGACCAAAGGTTAATCTCCAAAATATATAAACAGCTTATGCAGCTCAATATTAAAATAACAAAGAACCCAATCCAAAAATGGGCAGAAGACCTAAATAGACATTTCTCCAAAGAGGACATACAGATGGCCAAGAAGCACATGAAAAGCTGCTCAACATCACTAATTATTAGAGAAATGCAAATCAAAACTACAATGAGGTATCACCTCACACCAGTTGGAACAGGCATCATCAGAAAATCTACAAACAACCAATGCTGGAGAGGGTGTGGAGAAAAGGGAACCCTCTTCCACTGTTGGTGGGAATGTAAATTGATACAGCCACTATGGAGAACAGTATGGAGGTTCCTTAAAAAACTAAAAACAGGATTACCATATGACCCAGCAATCCCACTACTGGGCATATACCCTGAGAAAACCATAATTCAAAAAGACACATGCACCCCAATGTTCACTGCAGCACTATTTACAATTGCCAGGTCACGGAAGCAACCTAAATGCCCGTTGACAGACGAATGGATAAAGAAGATGTGGTACATATATTCAATGGAATATTACTCAGCCATAAAAAGGAACGAAGCTGGGTCCTTTGCAGAGACATGGATGAATCTAGAGACTGTCATAGAGAGTGAAGTAAGTCAGAAACAGAAAAACAAATATTGTATATTAATGCATATATGTGGAACCTAGAAAAATGGTACAGAGGAACCAGTTTGCAGGGCAGAAATAGAGACACAGATGTAGAGAACAAGCGTATGGACACCAAGTGGGGAAAGCGGCGGGGCGTGGGTGTGGGGGTGGGATGAATTGTGAGGTTGGGATTGACATGTATACACTGATGTGTATAAAATGGATAACTAATAAGAATCTGCTTATAAAAATAAAATTAAAAATGAAAAAATATTAAAACTAAATAAAAATAAAAGGCATCTAAATTGAAAAGGAAGAAATAAAATTATCTCTGTTCACAGATGATACAATCTTATATACAGAAAATTGTACAAATTCCACATAAACTGTTAGAGCTAATAAACAAATTCAGCGAGGTTCCAGTATACACGATCAACACACAAAACTCTGTTGCATTTTTTCCCACTAACGATAAACAATCCAAAGAACTAAATCTTCACACATGTGGTCAATTTATTTTCAACAAGGGTGCCAAGACCATTCAGTGGGAAAAGGATGGTGTTTTCAACAAAAGGTGCTGAAAGAAATACCAAGTGTTGGCGAGGATGGGGAGAAGAGAGGACCTTGTGCACTGGTGGTGGGAATGTGCACTGGTGGTGGGAATGTAAACTGGTGCAACCACTGTGGAACACAGTGTGGACGTTCCTCAAAAAATTAAAAATAGAACAATCATATGATCCAACAATTCCATTCCTGAGTATTTACCCAGAGAATACAAAAACACTAATTTGAAAAGATATATGCCCCTCCATGTTCACTGCAGAATTATTTACAATAACCAAGATATGGAAATGACCTAAATGTCCATAAACAGATGAATGGATAAAGGAGATGTGGTACATATATACAATGGAGTATCACTCAGCCATAAAAAAGAATGATATAATGCCATTTGCAGCAACATGGATGGACCTACAGGGTATTATGCTAAATGAAGTAGGTCAGATGGAGAAAGACAAATACCGTATAATTTCATCAATGAAAAACAAACAAAAGAAACAAACCAAACAAAAACAAACATGTAGATACAGAGTAGTGGTTACCAGTGGTAAGGGGTGGGGTAGGGAGGAGGACGAAATGGGTAAAGGGGATCAGCTGTATGGTGACAGATGGAAACTAAATCTTTGGTGGTGAGCATGCAATAGGGTATAAAGAAGTAGAAATATAACCTACACATGAAACTTACATTCAAAAAACGAAACAAAACAAATGGTGCTGTGATATCCACATGCAAAAGAATGAAGTTGGACACTTATCTTACACTGCATACATATACAAACTCAAAATGGACCAAAGACCTGAAAGAGCTAAAACTATAAAGTACTTAGAAGAAAACACAGGGGGAAAGCTGCGTGACAGTGGATTTGGCAATGATTTCTTAGGTATAGGTATGACACCAAATGCACAAGCAACAAAAGAAAAAAACAGATAAACTTGCGACTTCCCTGGTGGCGCAGTGGTTAAGAATCCGCCTGCCAATGCAGGGGACAAGGGTTTGAGCCCTGGTCCGGGAAGATCCCACATGCCGCAGAGCAACTAAGTCCATGAGCCACAACTACTGAGCCTGCGCTCTAGAGCCCACGAGCCACAACTACTGAAGCCTGCATGCCTAGAGCCTGTGCTCCACAACAAGAGAAGCCACCACAATGAGAAGCCCATGTACCACAACGAAGAGCAGCCCCCCACTCACTGCTACTAGAGAAAGCCCACGCACAGCAACAAAGACCCAAGGCAGCCAAAAATAAATAAAATAATTAATTGAAAAAAACAGATAAACTGGACTTCATCAAAATGAAAACCTTTTGTGCGTCAGAGGACACCATCAAGGGAGTAAAAAGACAACTCACAGAATGGGAGAAAATATTTGCAAATCATGTATCTAAGTGCTTAATATCCAGAATATATAAAGAACTCCTTCAATTCAGCAACAACAAAAAAACAAAGAACCCAATTCAAAAATGGGCAGAGGGCTTGAACAGACAGTTCTCCAAAGAAGATACACAAATGGCCAGCAAAAGCACATGAAAAAATGCTCGGCATCACTAATCATTAAGGAAACGCAAATCAAAACACAGTGAGATACCACCTCAAACCCATCTGGATGGCTATTATCAAAAAAATGGAAAACACGTGTTAGTGAAGAATTTGGAACCCTCATACATTGCTGGTGCGAATGTAAAACAGTGTACCCACTGGGGAAAACAGTGTGTGGGTGCTTCAAAAAGTTGAACATAGAATTACTATATGACCCATCAATTCCACTTCTAGGTATGTAGTCAGAAGAAGTGAAAGCAGGGGCTGAAATAGATATTTGTACATCCATGTTTATAGCAGCATTACTAAAAATAGCCAAAATGTGGAAGCAACCCACTGTCCACCAATGTATGAATGGATAAGCAAAACGTAGTATACCCATACAATGAAATATCATTCAGCCTTAAAAAGGAAAGAAACTGCGACACGTGCTACCACATGGATGAACATTATACTAAGTGAAATAAGCCAGACAGAAAAGGCCAAATACTGTTTGATTCCACTTACATAGGAATCCCTGTAATAGTCGGATCCATAGGGATAGAAAGTAGAAGGGTGGGTGCCAGGGCTGGGGACTGGCGGGGGGATGAGGACCGAGTGTTTAATGCTCAGAGCTGGAGAAGATGAGAAAGTCCTGGAAATAGTGGTAATGGTTATACAACAACGTGAACGTTGAACCATATGCTTGAAAGTTATTCAAATGGTGTGTTTCATGTTAATATATTTTGCCACAATAAATGAAAAGTAGAAAGGGGGAGTGGGAGAGAGAGAACTTTCTCGGAGGAGAGGAAAGGAAATGAGTGAGGTCTTTCCTAGTCGCCCTCTGACCCACATCCAGGCTCTACAGTCATAGCAGAGCCCAGTGACTCCCAAACGCTGGAAGGACGCCTGAGGCAGGCAGTCCTTCAGGCCCAGGTCCAAGGCAGCTCCTCCTGGGATTGAGATTTAAATTTAAGGATATTTCAGCTTCCTGGGAGCAGAGGCCCAAGGGCAAGGCTGAGGAGAAGGCTGGGGATGCATCAGCCGGCTGTACAGCTTGGGCGAGGTCCCCTCCCTGTCAGCACCGCCCTGTGGTCACTGCCTGCAGACCCTCCCTCAGACGCCCAGGGCGTGCTCACCAGAGGAGCTCCCCACAGGCTCTGCCTTTACTGTGGGGATGAGGAGCAGCTCTTTAGGGCGTTTTAGGCTGAAGAGCTACTAAGTTCTCTATTAAGGCAGAAATCAGAAAGGGGAGGGACCATATTACCCGCTCCCTCTGCTTCCAGGGCAGCCCCGTATGAGCCTACACGGAGGCGGGTCCCAGCGTCGCTCAGTGCACCTCACCAGCGACCTGGCGTCAAGCCTGGGGGGCAGGATGCGGTCTCTGCACAGACTGTGCCTGTCCCAGGACCGAACCAGAGCCTCCCTTCGGGCAGGCCTTCACCTGGATGCTGAGGTCTGGCTGTCCAGCCCCGAGGCCCCAGGCTGTGCAGGTGTCCGCTCACCAGCAGCAGGCCCATGGTGTTGAGCCGGCAGAGCTCCTGGTTGATGCTGGGCGTGTTCGTGTGCAGCAGGGCGGCCACGAGGCGAGCTCCGTGCAGGCGGGCGTTACCCAGGGGCTCCTCTAGCACGCCAATGGTGGTCAGGATCGCCGCTTTCTGCAAACACAAAAGGACTGCCCAGTTAGAGCCTTGTGACCAGTGTGATCACCACCCACGTGTGGGCTTCTCTTTGACCTGACCCTGGTCGAAGGGCCAGGGCCGCTGCTGCATGATGTGGCCCAGCCGGGGAGGGGTCCTCAAGGCAACGTGGTCTGCAGGAGGAAACAAGGGGTCAGTCGGGTTAAGAGCCCCACCGCTCCCCTCAGGGCTCACAAGACTGAGTGAGGGTGGGCCGCTGCTCCTGGGTGCCTAGGGCACTCTGGTCTCAGCCTGCCAGCCGAAGGGATGTGACCTCCGCATGTAAGACAGAGGAGACTGACGAAAAGGCTGGCCTCGTGAGACGAGGTGATCCCACACACGGAGCACAGTGCATCTACCTTTTCATTAGAATGTTCCAGAATCCCTGACTTCATGAGTCCTCCTTTCTAGTGGGGAAGGGAGACCACAAGCAAACTGATAAATGTAAGAAACAGTATGGTAGACCACGGCGGGTGCCAAAGAGAGGCACCAGGAGAGGCGAAGGGGCTGTGCCTGGGGCACTGAGGTGGAGAGGGACTGGGTCTTCCTCACCATGACCACCGCTGCTCAGCTGAGCAAAGGGTCTCCCCTGGGACCCCCTGACCCCTTGGCTGGGTGCCCCCAACTCAAGAGGCACTCGGGCTCTCGGACCACCCCCCGTCAGAAGGCAGGAGTTGCCAGGGGGGGTGGCGAACCATCCAACTCTCCAAAGAGAAGATGGACACTCGGCAGATGCGGTCTGAGTGCGCTTGTCATCCTGGGCGGCGAGTGGGGTCCTTGCCTTGCAAGCGACCCAGCCCACGAGGTCTCCAGAGCCCCCGACCTTTGCTCAGGGCACTTACCTTTGGCGGGCTGAGCAGAAGCTGGTGGAAGTCCTTCAGCCGAGGCTCGATGCCGCGCAGGACGCCGGAGCTGACGGCACACAGCCTGTCCAGTCCCTGAGAGCAGGAGTCCAGCAAGCCCTCCATCCTGTGGACCAGAGGCAGCTGGACACAGGGACACTGGTCCCATCACACCACACCCCCTACCGACGTGCCCACCTGTCGTCTCCAGGGAGGCTGCTGACCGTATGGGGGTGGGGGCCGTGCCCAGGTGATGGCCCTGACGGGCTGTGGGCGTCACACCCCCGAACCAGCTCTGTTCCCTCCTCCCACCTTGAAAACCTTCACTGTCGACCCCGCTCCTCGGCTGAGAAACAGACAGGACTGGCCATAAAAGGATAAAAAAGGCCACATAAAAAGATAAAAAAGCAAAGAGAATGAACTGGATCATCTGTTTTCTGCATTGTCATGCTGTCCCTGCATCGCAGGCGAGGCCCTCACCAGAGTCCCCACTTCCTGCGGGAAGGGCCCAGCCTTCCTGGGCTCATAAAGATGAATAAGCAATATTCTGGTTTCTAACTAGAGAAAACGATGGTAACATCATAATTCTGTTTTTAGGTAATAAACTAATAAACATGTATTGGGTACCAGAGTGAGAGAAAGAAACTGCTAATAATCTCACCATTGAGATTAAGTCAATTTCTTGTTATTTTCTGGTTGTTCTTTTTCTTTAAAAAAACAGCACAGGCTATCAGTGCTGGGGGCTACAGCGAAGCTCCTTCCAGAGCGAGGACACGAGGGAACTGCAGTCTTCTTGGGAATCAGACCACCAGCACGGCATGTGACAGGACAGAGCAGACAGAAGTGCACACGCAAACACACGTACATATACACACATATAAACACACATACATACATATACACACACACACACGTGCTGGGGGTACTCATCGGGACAGTCCTTGGGGCCCACTGGCCATGCCGATTCTGCACACACGTCTACAAACACTTTGCAAACTGGCGACAGGGGGTGCCTTTGGGCTGAGGTGGGAATGTGATTGATGGCAAAGGTCAAAGGGGACTTTACAGCCATAAAGTTTATCTTTTCAACAAGGAGAGTCCATCCCCACGATCACCTGCATTGTTAGAAACATTAAAAGCACACACAGCACCCCCGGCCACGCCCCTGGGCCTCGCGTCACTGAAGTGGCAGCACCCTCCCTCCCGGGGGACACTCACCCCGCCCGCCGGGGCTCAAGCAAGGTCAGCAACACCTGGGTCCCGCTGACGAGGCAGAGCTCGGTCTGGGCTCCGTCAAACATGTTCCTCAGCAGCCGTTCCACGCAGTCCTGCCTGTCAGACACGCGCAAGGTCACCGCCTGGCAGGGGGATGCACAGACCCCGCCCCCACCCCCGCCGAAGGAGCAGCGCCCTGAATCCCGGAGAGGCCCCGCTCGGGGCTCAGGCCACGCACCCAGGGTTTTTAGGACACGGCTGCCCCGGGGGCCCGCACTCTCTGAACCTGCCAGGAGACACCTCCCGTGAGAAAGAGGCCCATCAAGTTAACTCTGGATCGGGGCGAGTTCCTCAGAAACGATCAGAGGAGGTGGCGGGGTCCCTGGCCCCCAGCCCAGGCCCCCCAGCGCCGCGGGCCACACTCACGACTCCAGCACCGTGAGGAGGGGGTCTGGCTCTGGAGCCTCCTGCAGCTGGCTGCCCTGCTCCCTGCCCAGCCTGACGATGTCGCAGAGCGTCTGAGAAGCGTTGGACTGCCTCTGCAAAGACGGGGGCGAAGAGCTGCCTTCAGGGCCAGCCTGCCGCACGGTCAGAGCGGCTCCTGTGGCGGGTCCGCTGAGGCGCTGGACTCGAAGTCGGTTCGTCTCAGGGACACCTGGCCTGCCTCTCACCGCAGGGCGCAGATCTGGCCACCGCCCAAGAGCTCCCACGGGGCCTCGACGGTCGAGCACGCCACGCAGACATCGCTCTATACCCTCTGACAGACACCGTGAGTGTGCCCGTGGTACTGACACAAGTGGCTATTAATACACAGGGTGGGTCCTGTGAGCTCATGAAAACAGGACAGTTGCTACAGAGAAAATAAAGGACTCAACTTTTCTAGAGAAACATTAAGCCCATAAAAATTCAGAACCTCTGATTCAGTGCCTTTGCCAGCCATGTGGTCATGAGTCTGTGGAGCAGATGAACAGGGTCGGAGAGAAACTCAGCCGCCGGCGCGGCGCAGGGAGCACCTAACAAGCAGCCCTGACGTGCACGCCACGGGAAACCGAGCTGAAGGAAGTGCTTCATGACTGTTTTAGGCAAGACTGAAAGCAGCCAGGTTGCCTCCGCGGCCTCCCAGCTGCCTCGGGGACTGGGAAGGGGCCAGTCAGCTCACAGCGTTCACACTGGTGGAGGGGCATCTCCCTTCCCCGATCTGGAGCACAGACACCCTTGCCCGGCTGCCTGGCCAGGCCCATGGGCCAAAAGAGCCCCAAACAGCACAGCCAGGCAGCAGCAAAGGCTCAGACATGAGTCAGCACCACCGTTCTCCAAAGTGCTAAGGAGACCATGCGTGTGCAGTTGCGTGCAGTTGTCACGTGTAGGAAAAGGCCTATCGGGATATACCCCACACTCTCAACTGTGATACCGCAAGGAGTGGGCAGGGGCTGAGAGAAGGAGCCCCACTGCCACCCCACACGCTCCCTCCGGAGCTCACGCCCCTGTAGACCCCATCTCCTCGAGCACAGGCTAGAACCAGCACTCACGGGGGTGGCAGGCCAGCGAGGACTGTCACCTGTAGGTCAGGTGCCTGCCCCAGAGGACCAGCAGCAGGCTGCGAGCTGCCCTGCGGAGAGGCCCGGGGGGCATGGGCCAAGGGCAGCCTCAGCCAGCAGCCCTCAGGAAGCTGAGTCCTGGCACTTCCCTGGTGGTCCAGTGGTTAAGACTCTGTGTTTCCAATGCAAGGGGTATGGGTAGGGGGCGTGGGTTCGATCCCTGGTCAGGGAACTAAGATCCCACATGCCACACAGCCAAGAAATAAAAATAAACAAACAAACAAATAAATAAATAAAATAAGGAACTGAGTCCTGCAGAGCCACAGGTGACCCTGGGGGTGGACCCTCCCCTCGTTGAGCCCTGAGGTGACCATAGTCTTGTGAGAGACCCTGGGCAGAGGACCTGTGACCCCTGGCCCATAAAAACTGAGATAAAAAATACTTACTGTTATAAGCAACTAAGTTTTGGGGTCATCTGTTACTCAGCCATAGATAACTAATACAATTCTATTCAGATTGTTCTTTTATAATATGTATGTATTATATTTTAGAAAAAAAAAGTCTACAAGTCAGTGCTTGATTAAAGGAAGAAGAGCATCTGAGGAAAGGAGTGACTTGCCCCCTCAGACAGCAGTGGAGAGCGCGCTCCGCCAGCCCTAAGCGAGGGGCTCCTGCTCAAAGGTGGGGTCCACGAGCCCCGTACTCACATCTTCATCCTGACTCGGATGGATCAACTCCACGAGTCTCTGGATGATCTTCTCTTCATTAAGCCACTGAAAGGGAAAATGAGGCCCGTAAGTGACTCCGCTCACACCTGACGAAATGGAAGGAAAGTCCTTCAGTGCAACAGAAATCCATGCGCCAGGTTCTGGCACAGAGATACTTCACCCAACACGTGCGTCCACCCAGACCCAGAAAGCACAAGCAGTGGCCGAATTCTGGAGTGGCCCGAAGACTATAAAGGAGGGAATCCCCTTCCACATGCCCTAATGGCTCAGACTCTTAAACACACGCGAGCTCTGTTTTTAGGACGTCTCCGAAGCGGAGCCGGGAGCCACCCGCGCCGGTGGGGCTCTCCCAGCACACAGCCAGCTGCTCCCTGCAGCGCCCGGGCCTTTCCAGGTCAGTCCGGCTCCCCCACGCACTTCCTCACCCACAAGCGGGCTCAGTGCCGTAAGGGCCGGCTTCCCACTGACGCTCGACAACGGCTGGCGTTCTCGCTGCTCCCACTGTGCCACACCAGCCGCTACGATGAATTCTTAGTGGGAAGCTGCTCCACAATGGAGCGAGTTATGAATCTAAGAGTGACAACTGCCACCTAATTCCAGGAGCTGGAAAACTGTCAAGAAGGACCAATGGTTTACTTATTCTATTTTAAGCTGCATTACAAACAAAACCTGCCAAACAGCAGCAAACTGTGTGTCCAGCACTCATTTCCTGGGCTTCTCTGGGTTGAGCATCCTCCCCTTTTCTGGGAAAGCCCTCAGGGAGCTATGGGTGGCCCTCTCGCTGTGAAAACTGTCAGGACAGACACAGGCACACGCTCCAGGACAAACAACAGGCCAACTCTGGTCTTCGAAACTTCCCTGCATGGAATCCTCTTTGGCGACTGTTTCTTCTCGGGCACAGGACCAGCGCCCAGTGGAGACCTAGCAGCCCCGGGGGTGGGGCACAAGTGAGGAAGCCCACTTCTGCTCTCTGCTAATGAATGGACTGAGGCAGGACAAGAGAAAAGGTGCAGACGCCAGACCCAGTCTCAAATACAAGCCTTGACGAGAACCCCTGAGGGGTTCTCCTCCGGAGGGGAAGGTCCTGCTGGGTGGAAAGCTGGGGTGCTGGGCACCCTGGTGCTGCTTCACCAGCTCCAGCCTCCTTATACCAGGCACTTACTCCACACTCGGAGAATGTGCAGAACCCGCGCAGACGGGGAGGGGCTCCAGGGAGGAGGGGGCCCACACACTCACATGCAGGACCTCCTGCCGGAGCCCGGCGGGCTCTACGCAGCTGACCAGGCGCAGCAGCAGGTCCATGAGGGCCGAGGTGCCAATGTGCTTCAACAGCAGGCTGATGAACTTGTCCTTCTTCCTCAAGAACACAATCACCTGCAACCAGACAGCCCCTGAGAGGTGAGCAGGGCAGACCCTGACCACCAGGAGAAGCTGCCCCCAAGAACTGCCATGGGAAAGATTCATTTTCAACAACAGTGAGCAGAAATAATGGAAAGACGTAGAAAGAGTTGTAAGAAAGCCCCCTCCGCCGCTCCCCAGCAATGACAGGCAGGGCCCTGAACACAAGCGAGTCCACGAGGCGGTGGGGGCCTGAGAGGACCCCGGGCTGGTGGAGTTTGCCACACACCGAGACTGGGCACCAGTGCAGCCCCAGCACCCGAGTGAGATGGCACAGCAACCACTCCACATGCACCAGCTCAAGTCTTCCCAGCAGAAATGACCAGTGCAGACAGAGCTGAGCCTGGGGTGGCCATCACTGACAGCTCCCGGACAGGGGACACAAACCCAGAAAGCTGACAGGCCCCACAGGTGGCTGAAGGGAAAGGACTGAGGTTTCAGAAAAGCAGAGGCAGAGGGGTGCGGCTGGCTGGTGACCAGAGCCGACAAGACACGACGCAGCTGGCTGGCTCAGTGTGCAGTCACAGGGTGTGGTGCCTGAGCGCAGAGAGATGGGAGAAGCCCAGGCAGAGGCCTTCTTGGCCACGTGTTGGCAAGCTCGGCTCAGTTGGCCACAGAGACGAGGTGCCTGCGAGTCCAGGCCACTGCACAGACCCAGGACTCTACTGGGGGCAACGGGGACACGGAAGAGGCAAGGGATCCCAACCATCCTCATGCCAGAATCCTCATGCCAGAAGTGAAGGGGAGGAGGGGAAGGAGGAGGAAGAGAGAGAAGAGAGGCAATAGGGGTGGGGGGGCGGGGGCGGGGGTTCTTTGAAAAGCGTGATTAAACTCCTAGAGAGAAAGACTGAAAACAGCAGAGAAGGCTCCAGGGAACATCCCTACACACCCTACAGATATAAACACTATTATAAGAGGTTATCCCGAACAAGTTTATGCCAATTTCTGTAAATTTGGAAAAATGAAAAACTTCTTTGAAAAACTCACTTACGTAAACTGACAAGAAGAAAGAGAAAATCTGGAGTTCTAGAGCGTCAAAAGAAACAAAATCTCTAATTAAAAGCCTCCCCATACAGAAGACTCCAGGCTCTAAAGGCTTTACTAGTGAATTCTATCAAACATTCAAAGAAAAATAACCCCAATCTTATGCAGGACTCTTCCAGGGAACATAAAATGAGAGAAGATGCCCCATATCATTGTATGAGGACATAAAACCTTGATTCCAAAAACTTGATGTGGGCACTTTAAGAAAAGGAAATTATATAAGGACCTACTGTATAGCACAGGGAACTCTACTCAATACTCTATAATGGCCTATAAGGGAAAAGAATCTAAAAAAGAGTGGATATGTGTATATGTATAATAGATTCACTTTGCTGTACACTTGAAACTAACACAACATTGTAAATCAATTATACCCCAATAAAAATTAAAAACAAAAAAGAAAAGGAAAGGAAATTATAAGCCAATCTCACTGATGGCCACAGATACAAAAATTCTTAAAAAGGAAGCAATATGAAAAAAAGCATAATATATCACAATCAAGTTGGATATATTCCAGGAAATCAAGGTTGGTTTAACATTAGAAAACTAATCAGTGGAATTTACCTATTAACAGAATAGAAAAGAAAAATCATATGATGAACTCAATAGATACGGTAAAAACATTTCACACATTTCAACATTCATGTTATAAACTAATAAGACTAGGAATAGTCTTATAAAAAAATCTACAAAAACTCCACAACAAACAACATACTTAATTGTAAAACAGTGAAAGCTTTTCCTCAGAGGCAATAAATAAAACAGAGGCCCACTATCACCACTTCAATTCAACAGTGTATTAAAGGTTCCAGACAATGCAACAAGGCAAGAAAAAGAGACTAAAAGTGTAAGATTTATAAAGGACAAAATAAAATTGTCATTAATCACAGATGGTATGATCTTATACACAGATTTAAAAAAAGAATATAAGGAATTCCCTGGCAGTCCAGTGGTTACGACTCCATGCTTCCACTGCAGGGGGCATGGGTTTGATCCCTGGTGGGGAACTAAGATCCCGCATGCCGTGCAGTGTGGTCAAAAATAAAAATTAAAAAAAATGTAAAAAGAATATAAATTATTAGAACAGCAGCTTTATTGATAATTTCCAAAAACTGGAATCAGCCCAGATGTCCTTCAACATGTGAATGGTTTAACACACTGTGTTCCATCCACACCATGGAACACTATTCTGCAATAAAAGGGAATGTAGTACTGATACATACAACAACTTGGATGACTCTTCAGGGATGTATGCTAGAAAAAAAAGCCATAAGGCTATATGTTATATGATTTAATTTAAATAAGTTTGAAAAAACAAAATTTCTGAAATGAAACAGATGAGTGGTTGCCAGAGGTTAGGGATGGGTGAAGGGATAGAGGCCAGAGGAAGGTGGGAGTAGTTATAAAAGGGCAACACACAGGATCCTTATGGTTTAAGAACTGTTCAGTATCTTGGCTGATGGTGGAGACACGAACCTACACAAGTTATAAATTGTATTGAACTTAATACATATACACACACAAATGACTACAAGTGAAATGTCAATGTCCTGGTTGTGATCTTCTGCTAGTATTTTACAAAATGTCACCACTGAAGGAAACCAGGCAAAGTGTACAAAAGATAGCTTTATATTATTTCATAAAACTGCATGTGAATCTACAATTATCTCAATAAAAATTTTCAATAAAAAAGACACTGTTTAGAATAACGTGAAAATATCAAGTACCTAAGGATAAACATAACGAAAAATATGTAAGACCGCTACCCAGAGAACTTGGTTACTGAGAGAAATTAAAGAAGCCCTAACTACTCAGCTTTTTGCTACAGCACAAAAGCAGCCATAGATAATATGTAAACAAACGGGAGTAGCTGTGTTTCAGTAAAGTTTCTTTTACAAAATAGGGGCAGGCTGGTTTTGGCCTGTGGGCCATAATTAGCCAACCCCAATCTATAGGAAATGCAAGCCTAATCAAAATTTCAGCAGGTTTTTCTGGGGAACAGGGGAGAATGTGGAAACTGACAAACTCACTCTAAAATTTGTTCATCCTAAAATAATGCAAAAGGCAAAGAATACTAAAAATAACCTTGAAGAAAAACAAAGTGAGAGGACTAATTCTATCAAACATCAAAACTTAAAAAGCTACAGTCGTTAAATAGTGCTGTGTTCATAATTACAAACAGGACAGTAGATCAGAAACATATACACACGTGATTGCTTGATTTATGACAAGAGGGACACTGTAAAGCAATTGAGAAAGAACGGCCTTATCAATACAGTGCTGGGTCAACTGGATTACCATATTAAAAGAAATACTTCAATCTTACACCATTTACAAGAATCAATTCCAGGTAGACTGTAGGTAGAAATATGAAAGGTAAAACAATAAAGCTTCTAAAAGATAACACAGAAGAGTAGTAAGAGAATTATCTTTATGATTTCGAAGTCGGCAGAAGCTTCTTAACAAAACAACAACAACAACAAAAAACCAAACAAATAAAAAGAGTTATGACTTGGACTATATGAAAATCAGGATCTCTGCTCATTAAAAGATACCATTAAGAGAGTAAAAAACAAAACCAAACCCAGCAAGCAGAGTGGGAAAAGATGTTTGCAACACAAAATCAACAAAGGGGGAATTCCCTGGCAGTCCAGTGGGTGGGACTCTTGGCTTTCGCTACTGAGGGCGTGGGTTCAATACCTGGTCAGGGAACTAAGATTCTGCAAGCTGCGTGGCACGCCGCACCCCCCCCAAAAAAGAAATCAACAAAGGACTTGTATCCCCAAAATAGAGAGAATTCCTACAAATGAAAAAAGAAGAGACAGCCTGATAGAAAATGGGCAAGAGACTTCACACAAAAAACATCTAAATGGCCAATTAATATATGAAAAGGTTCTCATCCTCACTAGTCACCAGGGAGATGCAAACTAAAAGCACAATGCTGTTATATACACCATCAGCAGAGATAAGATAAACCAAGTGATAATATTAGTCAGGGCTGGAGAGGAAGTGGAAGAGCAGGAACTGCCATGCTCTGCTGCTGGGACTGCAAACTGGCTCAACCACTCTCACTTCAGCCATTCAAGCTGACCACACATACATCCTAGTTACGACCATGTGGCGCAATGCCTGGAGAAAAGGAAGTCCTTATATTTTAGAGATACACACTGAAATACTGACAAAAGAAATGACGTGCCATCTGGGGTTTGTTTTGAAATAGTGCCTGGGGGATGGCGAGCAGGGAGAAAGGTGAAAGAAGACTGACAAGGCCGACTCCTGAAGCAGGTAACAGGCACAGGTGCCAGCAAACCTCATGCCCCTTCTGTGCCATCTACGGTGTGTGGTGCTGAAGCACGCACCTGCAAGGGCAGATGCAAGGCAGGAGCAACCGTGGAGCAAACATGGCCTCCAGGAGGCCCACGCTCCAGCTGAATGAAACGAGTTCACTCCCTGCTTTACAGAAACCTATTACTAGGCATTTCCTTTTTTTGGCTGCACCGCGCGGCTTGTGGGATCTTAGTTCCCCAACCAGGGATCAAACCCATACCTCCTGCAGTGGAAGCACTAAATACTAACTGCTGGACGGCCAGGGAAGTCCTAGGCATTGCCTTTTATTTGCTTTGAAACAATAAGTGCCCTAGACATACAGGCACCCGCCACCCACACAGATGCAGCAGCAGACACCCTAATGTCCTGCCATGATGCAGGCATGTCCTGGATCTCACACCCATGACTGGTCAGTGACAGGACGAGCTGGCCTGGTTTGGGGCCCTGCGCAGCTCCCAGGGGTGGCAGAGGTGCTGCTTATTTCAGAGCCGGCCAGAGGAAGTCTCTCTTGGGAAGCCACTTTCTTAATCAGATCCCAGCTCCCACAGCAGCGGCCCACACTGCTCCACGTGGGTCCCACAGAACAGTCAGAAGCCTGCCCCCCACAGCCTGATGCACGGGTCACACAGCAGTGGCTGAGGGCAAGATGCGACGGCGTCAGCCACGCCTCCCTCCCACATCTCGCGGGCTTGGCGGATGAGTACCTGTTCAGTTCTTCTTGCAATGAGACTGCCTATGGTCTTGCTGAAAAAACTGGCGAGGAGAGGATTGAGAGGCGGCTCACGGTTCAAGAAGTCGTAAAGGAGGTTGAGCAAAGTCTCGTCCCCTCCCAGCCTGTCGCTGATCTGCGGCACGTCACACGTCAGCAGCTCACAGGCTGTGTTTGGGTACCTGAAGGGGCACAGTGCAAGCAACTGGAGGTGAATGAGACTTCCCCACCGCTCAGAAAGCTACTTGAATAATCCGCCTCTTAGGAAGCAGATCCACAGGCAAAAACCAAACATGGCTAGACCTTGGAACAGAATAAAAATGTGATTATTCTGTGACCAACTGGCATTTTTGACTACTAGAACCTCAATGTTTTCATCATACCTTTTTCTGGCTCCTCATACCCTAAACTCTGACATCCCACATTTTCTGACTCTATTCCCATTCTCTACGGAACCTTTCCTAGTCTTTTGGCTTCTCCTCTGCCCTCGTACTCACCTGCCATGTCTCTCACCTCCATCAGGTTCATCCTCCCCTCTCCATGCCTTTCCTGACCCCACATGTCAACAAGCACAGATCCAGCTTGTTCCCAGACTGAAGAGATGCTTCATCAGCAGTTTACAATGCAGTACCAGTTCTGAAGTATTATGCAGGCAAATTATTATTAAGAAATACCAATATATGTAAACGATGTACTATTCATTTGATAAAAATGATCAGACAGGGGCTTCCCTGGTGGTGCAGTGGTTAAGAATCCACCTGCCAATGAAGGGAACACGGGTTCGAGCCCTGGTCCGGGAAGATCCCACATGCCGCAGAGCAACTAAGCCCGTGCACCACAACTACTGAAGCCCGCGCACCACAACTACTGAAGCCCGCGCACCTAGAGCCTGTGCTCGGCAACAAGAGAAGCCACCGCAATGAGAAGCCCACGCACTGCAACGAAGAGTAGTCCCCGCTCGCCACAAATGAAAGAAAGCCCACGCGCAGCAACTAAGACCCAATGCAGCCAAAAATAATAAATAAATAAATGAATAAATTTATTTACTTTAAAAAAAAAAGATCAGACACAAAATAATCCTAATCCCATTACGTGTAATCCCATACCACTGTGCTCCCTGCCTGGCCCTCTGACAGACATGGGGTCACTGCTGTGGTCCTGGGACAGGCCTACCCAATGTCCTGCTGCATCCAGGACAGAGCCCACCACAGCAGTGCAGTGGCAATGCCTGGTGCCACACTCAGCACATCTGGGAACACAGGTGAGGGTGCCCAGGGCCAGAGCAGGCAGGAACCTGGCAGGAGCATCCTGTGGGGCTGACTGCCCCGGAGCACACCTGGCACCAAGCTACATGGGACATGCTGTGCAGCCTCAGGCACCTTACCTAACGCTTCTGTGTCTAGGCTGCTTTATCTGAACATGGAGGTCTGAGTGTCCACCTTCCCCACGAGGCTGTATATAAAGCAGAGCAGCAGCGCCTGGCACACAGTAAGCCTGGGATCAAGGTCAGCCACTATGACCCTACGGCTCCTGGTAGCCACCCACACGGCCCCAGCAAGGGCCTAACCCCAGGTGGTCACTGTGGTCAGCTAGGGCCTGGGTTTGAGAGTCTAGAGAAAACAGCTGGTGGAGCGCGCGGCCGGCCCAGCGTGGAGGGGAGGGGACAGGATCTCAGCCTGGCTGTGGGGTGGGTGCTCCCCGTCACCCAGAGAAGAGGGCCTTCTGAAGCCAAGCGGGCAGCCGGGTATGAGGGAACGCCCGATCCACACAGAGGGGCCCAGACGAGGTGTGGCCAGCGCCCAGCTCATGGGGTCGTGATGAGGATGAGATGGGGCAGCTCCGTACCGTGGACGTGCCCCACGGTGACCAGCACAGCAGACAGTGCAGGGCCGCCAGGGGCAGAGGCCAGAGAGCCTGCCCAGAGTGCAGCACCCAAGGGCGGCACGAGGCCCCACAGGACACGGGCGGAGAGGTGCCCACCAGACTCCAAACAACAAGACTCGCCGAGCAACAAGGGAGAAGCACGCCCCAGAGAAAGGCACGGAAGCTTCTCCAGAGCACACGGAAAGGCTCCCATGCAGTCTCTGCGTGTGTGCACGCGCACACACACGGATTGTGCACGTGTGTGGCGAGCTGAGCCACAAGGTGCTGTTGTACTTATTAGACAAGGTTGCATCGAGGTGGAGGGGCTGAGATCTCTATCAGTAGTTTATAATTATTCTTCAGAAAAACAGGTACTGCTCTAATAATTTATATAATTTATGCAGGGAATAGCCATTCCAGTTAAACACGGCAGATGGAACATAGACGTCTGTGGCCATAATGCAAAGAAGGAAAGACGAGAGAGGTAGAAACTACGCGGAATGAACCTAGAGGGTGGGCGGCCAGGGAAGCAGGCCAGGCGCACGAGGCAGGTCTGTGTCTCAGGGTCCTGGGGGAGGAGGGTGGACAACCAGAGACACAGCTCATGAAACCGAGAAGGACGCTGTGGAGTCCTCCAGGGCACAAAAGCCTTTCTGTGTCCACCATTTCTTGTTCGTAGGAAACAGGCTTCATTCAGCCTCCCTGACATTCCACACGTTCCAAAGGGCAGGTTCAGACAGTTGCTAATCAGGGAAGGGAGGGGCAGTCAAGAACCAATGGAGCAGGCCCTGGTTCCTCCTCAAGGGATACACATAACAGTATCCTTGAGCTCTTCAGCAGAACTAAGGCCTACATCCAGGAGGAGGACAGTAACTTGAGGCTGAGCCCAAGATTCCTGGAGCATTGCTCTGTTACCTGACTACCAACCAATGAGAAGAAAGCCACATACTCCGCAGCCCTCACCCCAAATTTTCCCTATAAAACTTCTCCCTTGAAATCGGGGTGTTTGGGGTTTTTGAGCATGAACCACCCATTCTCCCTGCAGGGCCCTGCAATAAAAAACCTTTCTCTGCTCCAAACTCTGACATTTCAGTTTGTTTGGCCTCACTGTGCTTTGGGCACACACACTTGCATTCTGTAACACTCAGAGAGGCCTGGATGGAGACAGCGTCCACAGGCAGGTGGAGGGTCAGTGCAGTGAGGCTCCCAGCCCCTCCTCCTTGTTTTGTTTGCTTATAGTTTTATACTTATTTACTACTAATTTCTCCCAAACTCTTTGACTATAAAACTCTCCTGGATTATTAGTGCTGCTTCTGAGATTCCCCTATCTTAACCCAGGGGATAAAGTTACATTACTGGGAAATTCCAGAGCAACAGGATTAGAAAAGGCCCTAAAATGCCCCTAAGGAAAGCATCAGACTTGTCAGCAGCAGGGCTGGAACTAGGAACTAGAAGATGTGAATGAAAAATGCTGCCCTGTCAGTAAACAAAGGGTGCTGCAGCCATCAAGCCACTAGAGCCTCCCGGCCGCCCTGCCCCGTGAGCCCTGAGAGAACTCGGGAGAGAGAAAAGCGGCTCAGCCACAGCAGCCACCCTCAAGGATGGGAAAAGCACAGGATCCTGGCCCTAGACAGCTGAGGTGCAGATCAAAGGAATGATTTCAATGAGCCCAGACTCTTTTTTTTTTTTTTTTTGGCTGCGTTGGGTCTTCATTGCTGCACGCAGGCTTTCTCTAGTTGCGGCGAGCGGGGCTACTCTTTGTTGCAGTGCACGGGCTTCTCATTGCGGTGGCTTCTCTTGTTGCGGAGCACGGGCTCTAGGCGTGTAGGCTCAGTAGTGGTGACTCGCGGGCCCTAGAGCGCAGGCTCAGTAGTTGTGGCACATGGGCTTAGTTGCTCTGCGGCATGTGGGATCTTCCCGGACCAGGGCTCAAACCAGTGTCCCCTACATTGGCAGGCGGATTCTTAACCACTGCACCACCAACCAGGGAAGTCCTGAGCCCAGACTCTTGCATCTTTCCATACACAGAAAAGTGCTAAATTCCTTAACTTAAGATGTCTGGTTTTCTTTAATGAACAGTAAGCTTTTGAAGTCCCAACTACCTGGTCTTTGTTGCAAAAACTCCTATATATCCTGGCCCCTCCCTCACCCTTTAGAGCTGTCCCTCAGAGCGATCTGAGAGTCCTGGCTCCAGGGCTTGAAGTCCTTAGAAATTCCGCCAAATAAAACATAATTCTCAGCTTTTAGGCTGTACGTTTTTTTTTTTCAGTTGACGAAGACACCTATAGAGTCTTCAAAATTTCAGGAGACGCATGTCCAGTCTGGACTGGAAACCAGAGGGAGCTTAGAGCCAGCAGGAAGGAGAATCATGCACTCAGGCTGCGCCCCAACCTTGCCACCCACGCAGACCTCCTCAGGAAGCTGCCAGGGAATAGGATTTGCCAGGGGAAGGAGACAAAAAAGAGGAAGACGAAATCCTGGAGCACGGAAGGTGGACTCAGGAATTATCAGAGCGAGTCCAGGAACCATAAAGGCGGGGATTCATTCCCTCTCCCCACTTCACGCCTCCCTCTGGGCCCTGCCCTGCTGCTCCCCAGGGGCTCAGCTGGGCAACTGGGCTCAGCCGTCCTCTCTGCTCTGCCCCTTAGTGCGGCAGGCAGGGTTATTTGGTGGGGGTGGGGGTGGGGTCCTTCCTGGGGTCCTGCCCTGACCCAGCCCTGCTTCCCCTGGGCGAGCAGTTCTAACTCTGATTTGGAAAGAGGAAGCCCTCCATTCAGAGCTAAGACAACATCCCCCCACCACCACCGCATGAGGAACAGAAGTGGTAACTTGGCGTCCATCTGCTGGCTTTTCTGTCTGATTTCTCAAATGGTTCAGCTCTGCAAAGTGCACAGGAATCTCAAGAAAAAGGCCAGAAGCGTCCGCAGGGTTCTCAGGCTGGACCAGGTGGCCAGCTCCCAGCCCAGGGCTGCTCCACAGAGGTCTCACCTGCATGGAGCAGGCTCTGGCTTTAGCAGAACAGCTAACCACTCAGGGCCGCTCCTCTGGACCCGTGTGGCTCGGGCACACTCCCTGCTCTCGGGAAGGGTCTCGCCGTAACCAGCCTGCAGCCACAAGGGTGAAGCCACACCAGCTGGGCTGCAGAGGCACAAAGGCGGCTGGAGGAGGAGCTGCCGCCCTGCCCAGGCGGCCTGGGGTGACCATCTAGAGGCCGAGCAGCACAGGCACTGGCTCGGCGCTCTCCGCCGTGTCACCTGCTGCTGCCGCACGCTCCGAGGGCCGAGCTGAGCAGCTCGACAGAGACCTACGGTTCAAAGCCTGAAACAGGGCCTATCTGTATCTTCGGCATCTTTAAAAAATGATCTTGACCCCACTTCTTCCTTCAGCTACTACCTCATCCATCTACCCAGCCTATTCCTCTTCTCAAAAAGGACATTTTGATTTAATTTTAATGAAAAGCAAATAAATTTTTAATAAAAGCAAGTTAATTTTAAAATTACTTTTTAAATTAAAAGCTTTTTACTTTTTTTAACAGGTGATATGGGGATTTCCCTGGTGGCCCAGTGGTTAAGACTCCACACTCCCAATGCAGGGGGGGCCTGGGTTCAATCCCTGGTCAGGGAACTAGATCCTGTGTGCCACAACTAAGACTCAGAGCAACCAAGTAAATAAATAAATATTTTTAAAAACCAAAAACCAAAAACAGGTGATACGCACAAATGCTTTTAAGACTGTATGACGGGGCTCGTGAGGAACAGCAGCCCCCTCCTTTCCCACTCCCACATCCCACTCCTGAGACAGTCACCACAGTCTCCTGGCATTTTTTGTATTACTGACGTCCATGTTTCCAAATAAAATACAAGTACACTTCTTCATCTAGCAATTTGAGGTATTACAAATTGACCTCCTAGGGTGGAAGACGAAGATGTAGCTCTCACGTCTCACGTCACCCTGCCCTGCCACCCCACTGTCCCTTCCCTACCTCTATAAAATTATAGCACAATTTTTAGTTAAATCCATGTCCAGTGTTGCCCTCTGCATGAACATGCAAACACTGTTCTATTTGCTTACTTACACGCATCCTTCCCTCAGAGTTAAAGGTTTTCTCACTGCCCTGTTTGCTTTGTTTGTACTCACCCACTGCTAACCTCTCCCAAACTCTGTCCTGGCTCACTGATGCCACGCTGGGACCCCTCCACCCAGAACCACAACATGCTGCCCCAGCCCTTCTCCCCGTCACACTGTCGCCAACACCCTCCAGACAGGGAGACCCTCGACGGGTCAGCAACAGGACACATTTGGGGGTGAGAGAGTGAAAGGAATGGGGCCCACTAACAGCGATGCTGAGGTAAGAGGCGCTGACCAGGCACATCTCAGGGACGATGGCCTCTGATCTATCGCAGGTGATCACCATGGCCCCAAGCCCCTGGCTCCTCCACAAGCAAGCCCCCGCCTCCTTCCAGAGCTCTCCTCTTCCAGCGCCAGCTGACTCCCTGTCAGAGGGGCGCGGTAGACTACCACGACCGCAGCACTACTCCCCATCACCCCATCCTTCTTTATTTGCCTCCTAAGTCATCAAAGACTTTCTGTAAAAAGTAAAGGGCCAGAGAGTCAATATTTTAGAACGTCTATGTTGTCATGGCCAACGGGTCATGGATGTGTCCAACAAAACTTTACAATGAAAATGACGGACAAGGAAATGTGAATTTTGTCATTTTCATGTGATATTATTATTTTTCTATTTTTTCCAACCATTTAAAAATGTAAAACCATTCTCAGCTTGCAGGCCTCACAAAAACAGAATCTGACCTCAGGCCGTAGTTTCCCAACTAAGACTTTACCACCACACGCCGACTCCCTGTGGGACACGTGAGCAGCTGAGGGCACCCTGTCTGCCCTGAATCCCTCTGCATCACTAGCCCCAGCTCCCCCGCTTCCCAGAGCCTGCTCGGGCCCAGAGAGGCACCCTCAGAGCCAGAGGCCGGCTCTGCTGTCCTTCCTGTCACCTGAGGCCCCACCCATTCACACTCTGTCCTCACTCCAACCCTTGTCCTAAGTCCTTGCCCTGTCCCTTTTGTCGTCCCCTAACATCCCAGCCGACTGTTGAATGGAACATTTTAGGAAAAACTCTGAGAACGGTCAGGATCACTAATGACACAAAATATGTCCTCCAGGCCCAAGACCCCATGGTCGAGCAGTCAGATGCCGCTTGTCTCTGGGGACTGGCTGTTTCACCAGTCAGGCCAAGGCTGCACCCATCGGCCTGTCAGGGCTCAGCCTTTCTTCAGCACATATTCACCCAAAACGCTCCAACACAGCGCAGCTTGCTATAACCCAGAGTGAGGAACCACACACAGGAGATCCCCAAACCTTCAACATCACAGAAGCAAAGCCCACCGGAGGGGCCTTCTCACGTGTCAGGCGGGGCAAACGTGTACGGTCAGCCACTCCGTCAGAAAGCCCGGCTCTGACCGTCCTCAAGCCCCGCCCGCTGCCACCCTGTGCGCTGCCCAGCTCCAGGCCGCTCAGCGCCGCGGTACATACTTGAAGCGGACCTTCTCTTCCACGTCCAGGGCCGGGTCCTGTGTGACGAGGCTCACCAGCTCCTCCATGCTCTGCTGCCTGCACAGGAAGTCCAGCAGCTTCCGGTTCTGGGCCTTGCACTCCTGCAAGATGTCATCTTCATCCATTAACTCTCGCAGCGTCACGTCCTCCTTATCCAGCAGCTTGTCGACGTGGGATGTGGTGTTCAAGTCAAACTTCCAGAACATGGTGACGCCCACAGAGCTGCGAGCAGACAAGAGGGTCACTGCCACCAGGTGCGAACCCGCCTCAGCAACCCCCGCACCCAGGTCCCGAAGTCCACCCACAACGGGGCCTGGGCTGCAGGGGGCACTCCCCCATGTACGGCAGGACAGCTCAGCCTCCTGCCCTCCCGGGGGGCCCCCGGGGCTCCCACCACCAGCCCCCCTGGGCTCCGAGGCCAACACGTGCCGGCCTCCCACACGTCCGACGGGGGACGCCCCTCCACCCAAACAGCGAGACTCACAACCCTCCTCCCCAGGGTCCAGCCCCTCCTCAGCGAGCACTGGACATCTCTCCCCAGACGTCTCTGTATCGTATATATTTTAAAGTCTCTGTATATTATGTTTTGACATCTTTAAAAAACTTTCTGATTGAGAAGACACTGCCCCTCCTGGGCGGCCAACTCCTAGAGATGGCAAAGGGCTCCCAGGAGCACTCCTGTGACCTGAAGGCTGACCCCCCGGGGCCCTCCTCCTCTGTGGGCCCACACACACCCAGGGGACTACGTTCCACTGCCGTCATTATCCCAGGGCCAGGGGCCAGGCAACCAGGAGCCACCCATGTAGCTGAGAGCCCGCCGAAATCATCCAAGCAAGCTGACCCGAAACTGTTCACCCTGTCCAGCCTTGCCTTCCGCGTGGAAACCCCAATAAAAGCTGCAGCCTCGGCTCCGCCCTGGCTCCTCCCACTTCTGCCTCCGGCCCCCCTTGGGCTTCCTGCATGTGGCCCGCGTGAGGTCGGTACCTCCGGCCTCCAGGACCCAGCAGTGTAACGAGCTCTGCTTCCCTGTCCCTCCGACGCCTCCCCTCGTGGCCGTACCCGCCTGGCCATCCCTTCCTTACAGGACACAGAACAGCTCCCAGCACAAACCTCAGCAGGCCACGCTCAGGACAGCTCCCTCTGCTCGACCCTCTGCCCCTCTGCCATCCCAACCTACTCGGCCCCTTGTTTCCTTGCGTCACCTTGCTGAGTAAGCCAGGGCTGTTCCTGAGGCCCCCACCTCCCTCACGTGCACACACCGAGTCCTAGGTCCTGTCACGCCACCTAAGGACTCTCGATCCACCCACCCCTTCCCCTGCACCCCACATCACCCTCTGCGGGCTCCTGCTGTCTTTGCCTGGACTCTACAAGGTCTGCAGCACTCAGTGAGTCTCATATGTCAGTCTGTGGGCCTAGGTTGGTTTGCAACAAAGTTTTCGCTGTTGGATACAAAATGAAAAACATGAAGCCTGCATCTTCAACAAAGTTACACCTGTATCTTGAGATCACCTTTTCAGTGTTACACAGATCGCTACGTGCAAAACCATGCTGACAGTAGACGGGACTTACCTAATCGCTTTACTTAAAAGAGAAAAGGACTTCCCACGTGACGTGAGCCCCAGTGTGTCTGTGCATGACGCCCAGCTGCCCAGGAGTCCCGGACACAGGCCCCTCAGCTGTACAGCCACACCCTCCACAGCCTCTTGTCTTTGCTGCGTCAAACTCACTTTCCCAAAACACAGACACACGTCTTCACGTCCCTCTCACGGTGGTTTAAAGCCTGTGCTGACCCCAAATACCCACCGCTCACCAGGCCGCCTCTCCCAACGTGCCTCCAGGTCCTCTGGGCACTTCCCGCTGCCTCCCCGACCCCAAGGATGCCGTGTCTCTCTTCCCAAACACACCGCACTCTCTGCCTTTGCCCTTCTGCGCACACTCCTGTGCTCAGTCCCTTCACTGACAAAATCCCACCTGCCTCGCCAGACTCAGAGGTGGGGTCTCTTGGACTTGCAGCGCAAGGGACTCCACACGCTGACCTGCACTCAGTTTCCATCTAGGTCCTAATATCTTCCTTATTTCTCTCGTGAGGAGTGCAGATGGGTATTTGTCAGTGTTAGTTACAGACTCTGGGGGACCAGAAATAATGATTACTAGATGTACCTTCAGGAAAAGATGGATGTCCCCACACACACATCAGGTGCCCTCTCTAAGGCCCTACAGAATGACTCATGTGCTTGGATAACATACAATCCAGGGAAAGAGGGGAACCAGAGGGAGGACCCCCACCTAGGCAAGGCTTTGTTTCCAAACAAGAACTTGCCAGACATGGCAGCTAGAGGTGGCTTCTATGCGTCCTGTTTTCAGCGAGAGTGGGTGAGTGTCTTGAAGTGAATATAGGGTATCTTGAAGTCTGCCTTGTCTGACACTATTACAGCATACCATTCTTGTGGTTTATATTTGCTATATCCTTTAACATCCTTTTACTGTCAACCTATTTGTATTTATATATATATATATATATATATATATATATATATATATATATATTTTTTTTTTTTTTTTGGCGGTACGCGGGCCTCTCACTGTTGTGGCCTCTCCCGTTGCGGAGCACAGGCTCCAGACGCGCAGGCTCAGCGGCCGTGGCTCACGGGCCCAGCCGCTCGGCGGCATGGGGGATCTTCCCAGACCGGGGCATGAACCCATGGTCCCTGCATCGGCAGGCGGACTCTCAACCACTGCGCCACCTGGGAAGCCCCCTGTATTTTTATATTTAAAGTGGTGTGATGAATTGGGAGATTCGGATCGACATGTATACAATGATGCGTATAATGTGGATGACTAATAAGAACCTGCTGTATAAAAAAAATAAATAAAATTCAATTTAAAAAAAAGTATGATCCTCAAGAGTCATATAATTCTAAAAAAGACTTGAGACAATATTTTATAAACTATTTAATTTTACTCATATGCTTTGTTAATTCATTGAAAAGTACATATTTAGCACCTATTATAAGCCAGAACTGCATTATATATAGGGGTTATAACAGTGAGCAAAACAAATACAGTCTATGACTTCACAGAAAGTTCAGCCTACTAGGGAAGTTTTGTAATGATTATATAATCATGCAAATATATAATCAGTTATACAATATTTAAAATTTTAGGTACAACAGGTATAGAGAGCTATGTAAATACATGATACAGGGGCAGAACTCAATGACTAACTGGATGTGGGAGAAAAAAGGTCAAGGATTAATCTTGGTTCTCGACTGCATACATAGCTGGAGACGTTCACAGATATAGGAATCTTAAAAGATCATTACATTGCACAATTTCACAAGGCATGTTTCACATGTTTGCAGTGAAAATCATTAACTTCTTTGGCTTTGTACACAAGCTTGATATTCATTTGAAAGATCTAAGAAAATCTGGCATGTAGGCAATTGGATGTATGCATGGTAAACTCAGGTAAACAGTTTGAGGTGGAGAAATAAATGAAGCCACAGAGAATAAATGAAGCCATGAGATTGTAGAGAAAAGATATAGCATGAGGGCTTCCCTGGAGGTGCAGTGGTTGAGAGCTCGTCTGCCGATGCAGGGGACACGGGTTCGTGCCCCGGTCTGGGAGGATCCCACATGCCACGGAGCGGCTGGGCCCATGAGCCATGGCCATTGAGCCTGTGTGTCCGGAGCCTGTGCTCCGCAACGGGAGAGGCCACAACAGTGAGAGGCCCGCGTACCGCAAAAAAAAAAAAAAAGAAAAAAAAGAAAAAGATACAGGATGAGAAGAAAATAGCATCTGTGAAGCTAAAATATTTTAAGGCCTAATAATGGTCCTGAGCAAAGAATACAGACTAAGAATAGCCAGATAAATAGAATGAAAATCAAGACAGTATGCTAATTAGCTTAATGGTGGTAATTATTTCATGATGTATACATATATCAAAGCATCACATTGTACACCTTAAATATGTACAATTTTTATTTGTCAATGATACTTCAATAAAGTTCTTAATTAAAAAAATAAAAATAAAAAAATAAAGTGTTTCTTTTTAAACAGCAAAGACTGATTGATAAGGTCTTGCTTTGTTATTCCGTCTGTTATTCTCTGTCTTTTAATTAAAATATTTAGGTCATTTACATGTAATATGGTTGGGTTTGAGTAATTTGAAAAAAAATACAACACACTTGCATGACACTCTCAATAAATGAGGAATAGAAGGGAACTTCCTGAACCTGATAAAGGGCATCTACTAAAAAACCTACAGCTATCAGCACACTTAATGGTGAAAAGACTGAATGCTTTCCTCCTAAGACTGGAACAACAAACTCTAACCACTTATATACAAGATTGCAGCGAAGGTCCTAGGTAGTACTATAAGACAAGAAAAAGAAATAAAACACATACAGATTGAAAAAGAATAAGTAAAATTTTCTTTACTAACAAATAATATGATTGTGTAAGCAGAAATGCCTAAGAAATCTATAAGGAAAAGAGCTACAAGAATTAATGAGAGTGAACAGCTAGCTTACCAGTTACAAGGTCAATATCCAAAAAGTAATTGTATCACTATATACTAGCAATAAAAATTGGTAAATAAAAAATATTTAACTTCTGCTAACGACATTCAAAAACGTGAAATACTTCAGGATAATTTAATAAAACATGTGCAAGATCTGCACACTGAGGGACTTTCCTGGTGGCGCACTGGTTAAGAATCCACCTGCCAATGCAGGGGACATGAGTTCAATACCTGGCCTGGGAAGATCCCACATGCCGCGGAGCAACTAAGCCTGTGTGCCACAACTACTGAGCCTGTGCTCTAGAGCCCACAAGCCACAACTACTCAGCCTGCGTGCCACAACTACTAAAGCCCGCATACCTCTAGAGCCCGTGCTCCACCAACAAGAGAAGCCACCACAGTGAGAAGCCCCCACGCAGCAACAAAGAGTGGCCCTCACTCACCACAACTAGAAAAAGCCCAAGCACAGAAACAAAGACCCAACACAGCCAAAAATAAATAAATAAATTTATTTTTAAAAAAAGATCTGCACACTGAAAACTACAAAACGCTGCTGAGAGAAATTAAAGAAAACTTAATGGAGGGATATACTATGTTCATGGATGAGAAAATGCAATATTGTTAAGATGTCAGTTTTCCTTAAACTGGTCTACTGAGTCAGTGCAACCCCAAATAATACCTAGCAGGTTTTTAAAAACAGAAATTGATAACTTGATACTAAAATGTATATGGAAAAAGACCTAGAATAGCCAAAGCAATTTTGAAAAGGAAGAACAAACTTGGAGTACTAACACCACCTATTTCAAGACTTACTATAAGGTGAGATTAATCAAGACAGTGTGGTTCTAGTGGTTCAACAGAACAAAGTAGAAAAGTCCAGAAACAGATGAACACACATATGGTCAAGTGACTTTCAATAAATGTACTAAAGCAATTTGATGGGGAAAGTATAATCCTTTTCAACAAATGATTCTGAAAAACTGAATATCTATATGTAAAATGACCTCAACCCTTACCTCACATCATACACGGATCACAGGCTTAACCATAAAAGCTGACACTAAAATTTTTAGAAGAAAACTTAAGAAAAAAATATTTGGGGGGACTTACCTGGCAGTCCAGGGGTAAAGAACCCACCTTCCAATGCAGGGGACACAGGTTTGATCCCTGGTCAGGGAACTAAGATCCCACATGCCACGGGGCAACTAAGCCCACGCACCACAACTACTGGGTTCGCGCACCTCAATGAAAGATCCCGGGCTTCCCTGGTGGCGCAGTGGTTGAGAATCTGCTTGCCAATACAGGGGACACGGGTTCGAGCCCTGGTCTGGGAAGATCCCACGTGCTGCAGAGCAGCTAGGCCCGTGAGCCACAATTACTGAGCCTGCGCGTCTGCAGCCTGTGCTCCGCAACAAGAGAGGCGGTGATAGTGAGAGGCCCGTGCACTGCGATGAAGAGTGGCCCCCGCTTGCCACAACTAGAGAAAGCCCTCGCACAGAAACGAAGACTCAACGCATAAATAAATAAATAAATAAATAAATAAATAAATGAATAAAAATGGAAAGATCCCACATGCCTCAACGAAGATCCCACGTGCCACAACTAAGACCCGACGTAGCCATAAAAAAAAAGATAAATTAATTAATTTAATTAAAAATAAGATTTGTGAACTTGCGGTAGATAAGATACAAGAAAAGACAAATTAAAGAAAAAAAACTTATAAACAGCCAGTCCTGGTGTCTGAGGGATTCTCTGGGCCCAGCAAAGGGAGCAAGCTTCCAGAGCCTGAAGACAAGGGTTAACACCCCAAAATATGGACTCATTTTCCACTCTACCTTCATTGGCCGCATCTCCTAATACCTGGCAAGCAAATGCAGTATTGCCTCACAAACTGATTGCTTCTCTGAGGTACCCACCAGTGTATTTGGGGAGAAGAAGCTTCGAGAACAAGTTGAGGAGTGGCTGTCCTTCTATGAGACTGGAGAGATTCCACGAAACAATCTGCATATCATGAAGGAGGCGTTCAGGCAGAGGAAGCAGCTGCCAAGATTACTAAGGAAGCTGGAGAAACAGGAGAAGAAATGCTTGAAGAAGGAAAACAAACAGTTGGCTGCGATTGCCCTGGCGTCTTCAGAGAACAGCAGTAAGACCCCAGAGGAATGTGAAGAGACAAGTGAAAGACCCAAAAGGAAGCAAAAGCAAAAGCCCCAGGAGGCTCCTCAGGAGAATGGAATGGAAGACCCATCTGTCTCCTTCTCCAAACCCAAGAAAAAGAAATCTTCTTCCACAGAGGAGCTGGTTAGTAGTGATCTTAAAGAGACAGCTGACAGTGGAAGTCCTCCCAAAAGGAAGAAATCTTTCCCCAAAGAGGAACCATAAGTGACCCTGAAGAGCCAGGAAACAAGACTGTCCCCAAGAAAAAGAGGGCCTGAAGAGGCTGCTGCCAGCAAGAGCAGCGGCTCCAAGAAAACGAAAAAGCTCCGAAAGCTATCCCAGGAAAACTAGAAGGGACATTTCCCTAGTGGGGCATAACTTGCAGAGATATTTCCCAATCCATCCCCTATAGCCCAATAAAAATTAAAAAAAAAACTGATAAACAGGATTTCATCAAAATTGAAAACTTCAATTTTGAATGATACCATTAAGAAAATAAACAGATAAGTCACAGACCAGGAGAAAAGTATTTGCTGTCTATATCTGACAAAGCATTCTTTTTTTTTGTTTGTTTTGTTTTTTTTGTTGTTATTGTTGTTCTTTTGCGGTATGTGGGCCTCTCACTGTTGTGGCCTCTCCCGTTGCGGAGCACAGGCTCCAGACATGCAGGCTCAATGGCCATGGCTCACGGGCCCAACCGCTCCACAGCATGTGGGATCTTCCCTGACCGGGGCATGAACCCGTGTCCCCTGCATCGGCAGGCAGACTCCCAACCACTGAGCCACCAGGGAAGCCCTGACAAAGCATTCTTATCAAGAACGTGTAATGAACTTTTACAAAGCAATGATAAAAAAAAATACTCAACTAAACAAAATGGACAAAAAATTTGGACAGACACTTTGTAAAAGAAGATATACAAATAGCCAATAAGCACATGAAAAGATGACCAACACTGCTATCGAGGAAATGCAAATCAGAACCACAATAAGGTACCACTAGAAGGGCTAAAATTAAAAAGCTATCAATACCCTGTGTTGATGAGGATGCTGAACTGAAACACCCATACACTGTGAGTAGGACCATAAAATGGCATGACCATGATGGAAAACACTTCGCCAGCTTGTTATAAAGTTAAGCATATACTTACCGTGTGATCCAGTAATTCCGATCCGAGGTATTACCCTAGAGTAATGAAATCATAAATCTAAACAAAGACTCCTTGTAAATGAATGTTCATAGCTGCCTTATTCATAATAGTCAAACACTGGAAACAGCTCAAATATCTATCAACAGGTGAAAGGATAAACAAAGGATGGTATACCTACAATGGAATACTACTCAGCAAAAAGGAACAAGCACATCTGTAAACACAGATGAATCTAATAAACGTGGTAAGTAAAAGAAGCTGGACACAAAAAAGTAAAACCAGAAGATTCCATTTATATGCAATTTTAAACAAAGCAAAATGAACCCATGGTGACAAAGAGACTAGTGGTTGCTTAGGATCAAGGGCTGCAGCAGGAGGGAGTGACAGGAGGGAGTTTTGGGGGTGATACAAATGCTCTAAATCTTGACTGTGGTGGTATATTTGTCAAAATACACAGAACCACAAATATAAAATGGGTCCATTTATTGTACATAAACTACACCTCAATATTATTATTATTATTAATTTTTTTTCTTGCCGCACAGCATGCGGGAATCTTAGTACCCCCACCAGGGATTGAACCCGTGCCTTCTGCAGTGGAAGCGCAGAGTCTTAACCACTGGACTGCCAGGGAAGTCCCTCAATATTACTGTTTTAAAAACATACTGTAGGGCTTCCCTGGTGGCGCGCTGATTAAGAGTCCGCCTGCCAGAGATTGGTTCAAGATGGCAGAGTAGAAGGACATGCGCTCACTCTCTCTTACAAGAGCACCAGAATCACAACTAACTGCTGAACAATCATCGACAGGAAGACACTGGAACTCACCAAAAAAGATACCCCACATCCAAAGACAAAGGAGAAGCCACAATGAGATGGTAGGAGGGGCACAATCACAATAAAATCAAATCCCATAACTGCTCGGTGGGTGACTCACAAACTGGAGAACACTTATACCACAGAAGCCCACCCACTGGAGTGAAGGTCCTGAGCCACACGTCAGGCTTCCCAATGTGGGGGTCCGGCAACGGGAGGCGGCATTCCTAGAGAATCAGACTTTCAAGGCTAGTGGGATTTGACTGCAGGACTTCGACAGGACTGGGGGAAACAGAGACTTCACTCTTGGAGGGCACACACAAAGTAGTGTGCGCATCGGGACCCAGGGGAAGGAGCAGTGACCCCAGGGAAGACTGAACCAGACCTACCTGCTAGTGTTGGAGGGTCTCCTGCAGAGGCAGGGGGTGGCTGTGGCTCACCGGGGGGGACAAGGACACTGGCAGCAGAAGTTCTGGGAAGTACTCCTTGGCATGAGACCTCCCAGAGTCTGACATTAGCCCCACCAAAGAGCCCGGGTGGGCTCCAGTGTTGGGTCGCCTCAGGCCAAACAACCAACAGGGAGGGAACCCAGCCCCACCCATCAGCAGACAAGTGGATTAAAGTTTTAATGAGCTCTGCCCACCAAAGCAACAGCCAGCTCTACCCACCACCACAGTCCCTCCCATCAGGAAACTTGCACCAGCCTCTCAGATAGCTTCATCCACCAGAGGGCAGACAGCAGAAGCAAGAAGAACTACAATCCTGGAGCCTGTGAACAAAAACCACATTCACAGAAACACAGACAAGATGAAAAGGCAGAGGGCTATGTACCAGATGAAGGAACAAGATAAAACCCCAGAAAAACAACTAAATGAAGTGGAGATAGGCAACCTTCCAGAAAAAGAATTCAGAATAATGATAGTGAAGATGATCCAGGACCTCGGAAAAAGAATGGAGGCAAAGATTGAGAAGATGCAAGAAATGTTTAACAAAGATGTAGGAAAATTAAAGAACAAACAAACAGATGAACAACACAATAACTAAAATGAAAAATACACTAGAAGGAATCAATAGCAGAATAACTGAGGCAGAAAAATGGATAAGTGAGCTGGAAGACAGAATGGTGGAATTCACTGCCATGGAACAGAATAAAGAAAAAAGAATGAAAAGAAATGAAGACAGCCTAAGAGATCTCTGGGACAACATTAAGTGCAACAACATTCTCATTATAGGGGTCCCAGAAGGAGAAGAGAGAGAGAAAGGACCCAAGAAAATATCTGAAGAGATTTTAGTCGAAAACTTCCCTAACATGGGAAAGGAAATAGCCACCCAAGTCCAGGAAGCACAAAGAGTCCCACACAGGATAAACCCAAGGAGAAACATGCCGAGACACATAGTAATCAAATTGGCAAAAATTAAAGACAAAGAAAAACTATTGAAAGCAGCAAGGGAAAAATGACAAATAACATACAAGGGGACTCCCATAAGGTTAACAGCTGATTTCTCAGCAGAAATTCTACAAGCCAGAAGAGAGTGGCATGATATACTTAAAGTGATGAAAGGGAAGAACCTACAACCAAGATCACTCTACCCGGCTAGGATTTCATTCAGATTCGATGGAGAAATCAAAAGCTTTACAGACAAGCAAAAACTAAGAGAATTCAGCACCACCAAACCAGCTCTACAACAAATGCTAAAGGAACTTCTCTAAGTGGGAAACACAAGAGAAGAAAAGGACCTACAAAAACAAACCCAAAACAATTAAGAAAATGGTAATAGGAACATACATATCGATAAGTACCTTAAACGCGAATGGATTAAATGCTCCAACCAAAAGACACAGGCTTGCTGAATGCATACAAAAACAAGACCCATATATATGCTTTCTACAAGAGACCCACTTCAGACCCAGGGACACATTCAGACTGAAAGTGAGGGGACGGAAAAAGATATTCCATGCAAATGGAAATCAAAAGAAAGCGGGAGTAGCAATACTCATATCAGATAAAATAGACTTTAAAATAAAGAATGGTACAAGAGACAAGGAAGGCCACTACATAATGATCAAAGAATCAATCCAAGAAGAAGATATAACAATTATAAATATATGTGCACCCAACATAGGAGCACCTCAATACATAAGCCAATTGTTAACAGCTCTAAAAGAGGAAATCGACAGTAACAAAATAATAGTGGGGGACTTTAACACCTCACTTACACCAATGGACAGATCATCCAAACAGAAAATGAATAAGGAGACACAAGCTTTAAATGACACAACAGACCAGATAGATTTAATTGATATTTATAGGACATCCCACCCAAAAACCACAGATTACACTTTCTTCTCAAGTGTGCATGGAACATTCTCAATAGATCACATCTTGGGTCACAAATCAAGCCTCAGTAAATTTAAGAAAACTGAAATCATATCAAGCATCTTGTCTGACCACAACGCTATAGATTAGAAATCAATTACAGGGAAAAAAACATAAAAAACACAAACACGTGCAGGCTAAACAATATGTTACTAAATAACCAAGAAATCACTGGAGAAATCAAAAAGGAAATCACAAAATACCTAGAGACAAATGACAATGAAAACACGACGACCCAAAACCTATGGGATGAAGCAAAAGTGGTTCTACGAGGGAAGGTTATAGCTATACAAGCCTACCTCAAGAAACAAGAAAAATCTCAAACCATCTAACGTTACACCTAAAGGAACTAGAGAAAGAAGAACAAACAAAACCCAAAGTTAGCAGAAGGAAAGAAATCATAAAGGTCAGAGCAGAAATAAATGAAATAAAAACAAAGAAAACAATAGCAAAGATCAATAAAACTAAAAGCTGGTTCTTTGAGAAGATAAACAAGATTGATAAACCATTAGCCAGATACATCAAGAAAAAGAGGGAGAGGACTCAAATCAATAAAATTAGAAATGAAAAAGGAGAAATCACAACTGACACTGCAGAAATTCAAAGGATTATAAGAGATTACTACAAACAACTGTATGCCAATAAAATGGACAAGCTGGAAGAAATGGACAAATTCTTAGAAAGGTATAACCTTTCAAGACTGAACCAGGAAGAAACAGAAAATAGGAACCGACCAATCACAAGTAATGAAATTGAAACTGTGATTAAAAATCTCCCAACAGGGGGCTTCCCTGGTGGTGCAGTGTTTGAGAGTCCGCCTGCCGATGCAGGGGACACGGGTTCGTGCCCCGGTCCAGGAAGATCCCACATGCCATGGAGCGGCTAGGTCCGTGAGCCATGGCCGCTGAGCCTGTGCGTCCGGAGCCTGTGCTCCGCAACGGGAGGGGCCACAACAGTGAGAGACCGGCATACCGAAAAAAAAGAAAAAAAAATCTTCCAACAGGGACTTCGCTGGTGGCGCAGTGGTTATGTATCTGCCTGCCAATGCAGAGGATGCAGGTTCAGTCCCTGATCCGGGAAGATCCCACATGCTGCAGAGCAACTAAGACCATGCGCCACAACTACAGAGCCTGCACTCTGGAGCCTGTGAGCCACAACTACTAAGCCTGTGCACCTAGAACCTGTGCTCCGCAACAAGAGAAGCCACCTCAATGAGAAGCCCGCACACCACAACGAAAAGTAGCCCCTGCTCGCTTCAACTAGAGAAAGCACATGTGCAGCAATGAAGACTCAACGCAGCCAAAAATTTTTTAAAAAAATTAAAAAACAATCTTCCAACAAACAAAAGTCCAGGACCAGATGGCTTCACAGGTAAATTCTAACAAACATTTAGAGAAGAGCTAACACCCAACCTTCTCAAACTCTTCCAAAAAATTGCAAAGGAAGAAACACTCCCAAACTCATTCTATGAGGCCACCATCACCCTGATACCAAAACCAGACAAAGATACTACAAAAAAAGAAAATTACAGGCCAATATCACTGATGAATATAAATGCAAAAATCCTCAACAAAATACTAGCAAACAGGGGCTTCCCTGGTGGCGCGGTGGTTGGGAGTCCGCCTGCCGATGCAGGGGACATGGGTTCGTGCCCCGGTCTGGGAGGATCCCACATGCCGCGGAGCGGCTGGGTCCGTGCGCCATGGCCGCTGAGCCTGCGCATCCGGAGCCTGTGCTCCGCAACGGGAGAGGCCACAGCAGTGAGAAGCCCGCGTAACGCAAAAAAAAAAAAAAAAAAAAAAAAAAAAAAAAAAAAAAAAAAAAAATACTAGCAAACAGAATCCAACAGCACATTAAAAAGGATCATACAGCACGATCAAGTGGGATTATCCCAGGGATGCAAGGATTCTTCAATATACGCAAATCAGGGCTTCCCTGGTGGTGCAATGGTTAAGAATCCGCCTGCCAACGCAGGGTCACGGGTTCGAGCCCTGGTCCAGGAAGATGCCGTGAAGCAACTAAGCCCGTGCGCCACAACTACTGAGCCTGCGCTCTTGAGCCTGCGAGCCACAACTACTGAAGCCCGTGTGCCACAACTACTGAAGCCCACACGCCTAGAGCCTGTGCTCTGCAATAAGAGAAGCCACCACAATGAGAAGCCTGTGCACTGCAACAAAGAGTAGCCCCCGCTCACTGCAACTAGTGAAAGCCCACGTGCAGCAGCGAAGACCCAATGCAGCCAAATATTAAATAAATTAATAAATTTATTCAAATATATATATATACGCAAATCAATCAACGTGATACACCATATTAACAAATTGAAGAATAAAAACCATATGATCATCTCAATAGAGAAAGAAAAAGCTTTTGACAAAATTTAATGCCCATTGATAAAAAAAACTCTCCAGAAAGTGGGCATAGAGGGAACCTACCTAAACATCATAAGGGCCATATACGACAAACCCACAGCAAACATCATTCTCAATGGTGAAAAACTGAAAGCATTTCCTCTAAGATCAGGAACGAGAGAAGGATGTCCACTCTCACCACTATTATTCAACATAGTTTTGGAAGTCCTAGCCACGGCAATCAGAGAATAAAAAGAAATAAAAGGAATACAAATTGGAAAAGAAGTAAAACTGTCACTTTTCAGATGACATGATACTATACATAGAGAATCCTACAGATGCCACCAGAAAACTACTACAGCTAATCAATGAATTTGGTAAAGTTGCAGGATACAAAATTAATGCACAGAAATCTCTTGCATTCCTATATGCTAATGATGAAAAATCTGAAAGAGAAATTAAGGAAACACTACCATTTACCACTGCAACAAAAAGAATAAAATACCTAGGAATAAACCTACCTAGGGAGACAAAAGACCTGTATGCAGAAAACTATAAGACACTGATGAAAGAAATTAAAGATGATACCAACAGATGGAGAGATATTCCATGTTCTTGGATTGGAAGAATCAATATTGTGAAAATGACTACACTACCCAAAGCAATCTACAGATTCAATGCAATCCCTATCACATTACCAATGGCATTTTTTACATAACTAGAACAAAAAATCTTAACATTTGTATGGAGACACAAAAGATCCTGAACAGCCAAAGCAGTCTTGAGGGAAAAAAACGGAGCTGGAGGAAACAGACTCCCTGACTTCAGACTATACTACAAAGCTACAGTAATCAAGACAATATGGTACTGGCACAAAAACAGAAATATAGATCAACGGAACAGAGATAAACCCACACACCTATGGTCAACTAACCTATGACAAAGGAGGAAAGGATATACAATGGAGAAAAGACAGTCTCTTCAATAAGTAGTGCTGGGGGCTTCCCTGGTGGCGCAGTGGTTGAGAGTCCGCCTGCCAATGCAGGGGACACAGGTTCTTGCCCCAGTCCGGGAAGATCCCACATGCCGTGGAGTGGATAGGCCCGTGAGCCACGGCCGCTAGGCCTGCATGTCTGGAGCCTGTGCTCCGCAACAGGAGAGGCCACATCAGTGAGAGGCCCGCGTACCTCAAAAAAAAAAAAAAAGTAGTGCTGGACAGCTACATGTAAAAGAATGAAATTAGAACACTCCTTAACACCACACACAAAAATAAACTCAAAATGGATTAGAGACCTAACTGTAAGACCGGACAGTATAAAACTCTTAAAGGAAAACATAGGAAGACCACTGTTTGACATAAATCACAGCAAGATCTTTTTTGATCCACCACCTAGAGGAATGGAAATAAAAACAAAAATAAACAAATGGGACCTAATGAAACTTAAAAGCTTTTGCAAAGCAAAGGAAACTACAAACAATACCAAAAAACAACCCTCAGAATGGGAAAAAATATTTGCAAACAAATCAACAGACAAAGGATTAATCTCCAAAATATATAAACAGCTCATGCAGCTCAATATTAAAAAAACAAACAACCCAATCCAAAAATGGGCAGAAGGGACTTCCCTAGTGGCACAGTGGTTAAGAATCCACCTTCCAATGCAGGGGACACGGGTTCAAGCCCTGGTCCGGGAAGATCCCACATGCCGCGGAGCAACTAAGCCCGTGCACCACAACTACTGGGCCTGCGCTCTAGAGCCCATGCTCTGCAACAAGAGAAGCCACCACAGTGAGAAGCCTGTGCACTGCATCGTTGACCCTGCTCACTGCAACTAGGGAAAGCCCGCATGCAGCAACGAAGACCCAACGCAGTCAAAAATAAATAAATTTTTTAAAAACCCAAAAAACCCCCAAAAAAAACAAAAATGGGCAGAAGACCTAAATAAACATTTCTCCAAAGAGGACATACAGATGGCCAAGAAGCACATGAAAAGCTGCTCAACATCACTAATTATTAGAGAAATGCAAATCAAAACTACAGTGAGGTATCACCTCACACCAGTTAGAACGGGCATCATCAGAAAATCTACAAACAACCAGTGCTGGAGAGGGTGTGGAGAAAAGGGAACCCTCTTCCACTGTTGGTGGGAATGTAAATTGATACAGCCACTATGGAGAACAGTATGGAGGTTCCTTAAAAAACTAAAAACAGGATTACCATATGACCCAGCAATCCCACTACTGGGCATATACCCTGAGAAAACCATAATTCAAAAAGACACATGCACCCCAATGTTCACTGCAGCACTATTTACAATAGCCAGGTCACAGAAGCAACCTAAATGCCCATCGACAGATGAATGGATACAGAAAATGTAGTACATATATGCAATGGAATATTACTCAGCCATAAAAAGGAACAAAATTGGGTCATTTGTAGAGATGTGAATGAATCTAGAGACTGTCATACACAGTGAAGTTAAGTCAGAAAGAGGAAAAACAAATACTGTATATTAATGCATATATGTGGAACCTAGAAAAATGGTACAGATGAACCAGTCTGCAGGGCAGAAACAGAGACACAGATGTAGAGAATAAACGTATGGACACCAAGGGGGGAAAGCGGCAGGCGGGTGGTGGTGGTGGTGTGATGAATTGGGAGATTGGGATTGACATGTATACACCGATGTGTATGAAATGGATGACTAATAAGAACCTACCGTATAAAAAAAAATAAAATTCAAAAAGAAATTTGCTTTGAGGATATATATAGTGCATACATTCGGGGCTAATTCTCCTTTTAAAGAGATATTTAATACAATCTTTAGATGTACTAATGTATTTCACGCTATGGGGTTCTGTCTGCTTAGAATTTGCCCATTTTTAAAAATAAAAACATTTTGCATTATTCAAACCAGAAAATAAACAATAGCTCAAAAACAAACAAAAAAAGAGTCCGCCTGCCAATGCAGGGGACACGGGTTCGAGCCCTGGTCCAGGAAGATCCCACATGCAATGGAGCAACTAAGCCCGTGTGCCACAACCACTGAGCCTGCTCTCTAGAGCCTGTGAGCCACAACTACCGAGCCCGCGTCCTGCAACTACTGAAGCCCACGCGCCTACAGCCCATGTTCCGTGACAAGAGAAGCCACTACAATGAGAAGCACGCACACTGCAAGGAAAAGTGGCCCCCGCTCACTGCAACCAGAGAAAGCCTGTGCGCAGGAACGAAAACCCAATGCAGCCAAAAATAAAATAAATAAATAAATAAATTTTAAAGTAAAGCTTTATTAAAAAAACCAAAAAAAAACCCATACTGTATACAACAACAGAGAGAAAGAAATCAGTAAAACAAATAATTAAGGCTAAATAATTACTGATGAAAAGCTATGAAGCTAAGTGCAAGATTCAGAAAGAATCCATAAATTGGAGAGGCTTATTATAAAATAATCTGCAATTTAAAAATCTATAGGATTTCAGTAACAACAACAAAACAGAAAACAGCCTGGCCCAGTGCCCCCTTCCACCTCTCCATCTGGAACCTGACCTCAGTCTTCACACATATCCCACCAGCTTTCCTCACAGTGGCAGCAAACCTCCACCTTACCACTCCCATCCAGAATCCTTGTTCTATTGCTATTAACAAGCTTTGTGTTATCTAGTAATGTGAAAAGGAGTCCTAAAATATCCTTAAATCACTAATCAAATTTTTAAATAAAATAGAATGAAGGTCAGAATCCTGTGGCATGTCAGTCAGGAGAGGAGCATGCTAATGTAGTTGTCTTATTGAAGGAAAGCAGGGATACTGTTAAGCTTGAAAAGTCAGAGAAGAAATACCTGGGACTTTCCTGGTGGTCCAGTAGGTAAGACTCCGCACTCCCAATGCAGGGAGCCTGGGTTCGATCCCTGGTTGGGGAACTATATCCCGCATGCATGACGCAACTAAGAGTTTGCATGTGGAACTTCCCTGGTGGCGCAGTGGTTAAGAATCTGCCTGCCAATGCAGGGGATATGGGTTTGAGCCCTGGTCCGGGAAGATCCCGCATGCCGCAGAGCAACTAAGCCCATGCACCCACAACTACTGAAGCCCGCATGCCTAGAGCCCGTGCTCCGCAACAAGAGAAGCCACCGCAATGAGAAGCCCACGCACCGCAACGAAGAGTAGCCCCTGCTCGCTGCAACTAGAGAAAGCCCACGCACAGCAACAAAGACCCAATGCAGACAAAAATAAATAAATAAATAACCATTATTAAAATTAAAAAAAAAAGAGTTCGCATGCCACAACTAAGAAGTCAGCATGCCGCAACTAAAGATCCCGCATGCCGCAACGAAGTGCCCGTGTGCCACAACTAAGACACAGCGCAGCCAAAATAAATAAATAAATACATATTTTTAAAAAAAAGAAGAGAAGAAGAAATACCCATGACAAAAGATCTTAAGTTCAGGGAGGTCACGCACACACACAAAAAATTAGAATGTGTAATTTTAATCGGCAGTAAAACAAAAACAAAACAATTTATCCAACGGAAAACAGGCAAGGAGATAAAAGCAAAAGTATTAGTAAATGAAAATGTGAAATAAAATGGAGAAATAGTACTAATACACAACACTGAAAATCAACTATATTTCAATAAAAATAAATTTTAAAAAAGAAATTAGTACTAATATAATAATTTCAACAATTGAATATGGGATAAACTAATCAATGCAGAAGAGTTTTCTCAGATTTAATTTTTAAAAAACAATATGCAACAAAAGACACACTTTAAAAAAACTGAAAAAGGTAGAAATGAAAAGACTGAAAAACATACACAAGGCAAATGTGAACCAAAATAAATTTGAGCCGCAACCTTTATGTCTGACAAACTAAAAGTTAAGATAAAATGAGATGCAAAGGATGTTATAAACAAGTAAAAGGGACAATAGGACAAGAATATATAACCATCACAAACACAGAGGCATTTTATAGTATTGTTCAACTTCTATAAACTTTATTGCAGCAACTGAGGGAAATCCATAGATGAAAAATGCCTTGGCCCTGGGCATTTATTCTAGAGAAATAAAAAGTCAAAAACTGGAATTGGGGGCTTCCCTGGTGGCGCAGTGGTTGAGAATCTGCCTGCTAATGCAGGGGACACAGGTTCGAGCCCTGGTCTGGGAAGATCCCACATGCCGCGGAGCAACTGGGCTCGTGAGCCACAACTGCTGAGCCTGCGCGTCTGGAGCCTGTGCCCCACAACAAGAGAGGCTGCGATAGTGAGAGGCCCACGCACCGCGATGAAGAGTGGCACCCGCTTGCCACAACTAGAGAAAGCCCTCGCACAGAAACGAAGACCCAACACAGCAAAAATAAATAAATTAATAAACTCCTACCCCCAACATCTAAAAAAAAAAAAAACTGGAATTGGGGGGCTTCCCTGGTGGCACAGTGGTTGAGAGTCCGCCTGACGATGCAGGGGACACGGGTTCCTGCCCCGGTCCGGGAGGATCCCACATGCCGTGGAACGGCTGGGCCCGTGAGCCATGGCCGCTGAGCCTGCGCATCACGGAGCCTGTGCTCCGCAACGGGAGAGGCCACAACAGTGAGAAGCCCGCGTATCGTATCGCAAAAAAAAAAAACTAGGGCTTCCCTGGTGGCGCAGTGGTTGAGAGTCCGCCTGCCGATGCAGGGGACGCGGGTTCGTGCCCCGGTCTGGGAGGATCCCACATGCCGCGGAGCGGCTTGGCCTGTGAGCCGTGGCCGCTGGGCCTGCGCGTCCGGAGCCTGTGCTCCGCGACGGGAGAGGCCACAGCAGTGAGAGGCCCGCGTACTGCAAAAAAAAAAAAAAAAAAAAAAAAAAAAAACTAGAATTGGTCCAGATGGTCCTTGACACATGAACGCTAAAGTGTGGTCCATCCATACCATGGAATATAACTCAGCAACCAAAAGGAACAAACTACTGATACGTGCAACAACTTGGATGAGTCTCTACGGCAGCAGTCCCCAACCTTTTTGGCACCAGGAACCAGTTTCGTGGAAGACAATTTTTCCACAGATTGTGGGGGTGTTGGTTCAGGCAGTAATGCGAGCAATGGGGAGCGGCGGGAAACAGCAGATGAAGCTTCGCTCACTCGCCCGCTGCCGCTCACCTCCTGCTGTGCGGCCCGGTTCCTAACATGCCATGGACCAGTGCCGGTCCGCAGCCCGGGGGTTGGAGACCCCTGCTCTAGAGAAGTATTGCTGAGCAAAAAAAAGCCAATCCTGGGGACTTCCCTGGTGGTCCAGTGGGTAAGACTCCACGCTCCCAATGCAGGGGGCATGGGCTTGATCCCTGGTCAGGGAACCAGATCCTGCATGCACGCCGGAACTGAGAAGTCTGCATGCTGCAACTAAGAAGTCTGCATGCCGCAACTAAGAAGCCCACTTGCCGCAACTAAACATGCCGCAACAAAGATCCCTTGTGTCACAACTAAGACCCGGCACAGCCAAAATAGATAAATAAATTATTTGTTTAAAAAAAAAGCCAATCCCCAAAGGTTACATACTGTATGATTCCATTTATATATAACATTTTTGAAAGGAAAAATTTTAGAAATGGAGGACAAATTAGTGGTTGCCAGTGGTTAGGCATGAGGAGCAGGCAGGTGGAGAGAGGGAAATTAGTGTGGTCATACAAGCACAACAAGAGAATCCTCGTGGCTTTGGAACTGTTCAGCATTTTGTCTTTGATGGTGGATACACAGCCACACAGATGACGAACTATAGAACTAAACACCTGCACACACAATACAAATACAACTCAGGAAGCATGAGTAAAATCAGTGGACTGTATCAATGTCAATTCCTGGTTGTGATTTTTCTACTATAACTCTGCAAAATATTACCACTGGGGGAAACTGGACAAAGGGTACCAGGGATATCTCTCTATTATTTCTTATAGCTGCAACGTTAAAAAGGTGAATACTATTAATAAGCTCAAGCTATAAAAGAGACAGAAAATTTTACACCCAAAGGACAGAGAATACAAATTCTTTTTGAAAACACCATGTAACATTTACAAATATAAACCACACATTAAACCAATAAAGGAAGCCTCAATAGACTCCAAAAGACCACTATGTTGCAGACTGTGTTCCCCAAACAATAAAGTATAGAAATTAATATATCAAGGATAGTTTTTAAAAATCAGTGACAAGCTGATCCTAAAATCCATATGGAAATGCAAGTGGTCCAGAACACACAAAACAATCTTGAAGAGGAACAATGCCGGAGGACTCATTCTTCCTGATTTCAAAATTCACTACGAAGTTCCAGTAAACAATACAATGTGGGCTTCCCTGGTGGCGCAGTGGTTGAGAGTCTGCCTGCCGATGCAGGAGACACGGGTTCGAGCCCCGGTCCAGGAAGATCCCACATGCCACGGAGCCACTAAGCCCGTGCGTCACAACTACTGAGCCTGTGCTCTAGAGCCCACGAGCCACAACTACTGAGCCCGTGAGCCACAACTATTGAAACCTGCACACCCTAGAGCCTGTGCTCTGAAACAAGAGAAGCCGCCGCAATGAGAAGCCTGCACACCGCAAGGAAGAGTAGCCCCCGCTCACCAAAACTAGAGAAAGCCCGTGCGCAGCAACGAAGACCCAACGCAACCAAAAAAAAATTAATTAATTTAAAAATAAATAAATAAACACTCATATACAGTCAACTGATTTTTGACAAGAGTGAAAAAACAATTCAATGGGGGTTAGAACGGTGTTTTCAATATATGATGCTGGAACAACTAGATATCTGCATGCAAAAGAATAAATGCAGACCCTTACTTATGCACTACCTACAAAGATTTACCAACATAGATCAAAGACCTAAATTTAAGTGCTAAAACTATAAAACTCTTAGAAGAAAAAATCATTATTTGCCGATGGTTTCTTAGATATGATACCAAAAGCAACAATAGAAAATATAACTTGGACTTCCTCAAAAATAGTTTTGTGCTTCAAATGACACCTTTAAGAAAGTGTAAAGACAACCCACACAATGGGAGAACATTTTCACAAAAGAAAATTTTTGCAAATCATGTATCTGAAAAAGGACTTGTAACCAGAATATATAAAAAACGTTTACAACTCAATAATAAAAAGACAAATTTTAGAACGAGTAAAGGATCTGGGCTTCCCTGGGGGCACAGTGGTTAAGAATCCGCCTGCTAATGCAGGGGACACGGGTTTGAGCCCTGGTCTGGGAAGATCCCACATGCCGCAGAGCAACTAAACCCGTGCGCCACAAGTACTGAGCCTGAGCTCTAGAGCCCGCAAGCCACAACTACGGAGTCCACATGCCACAACTACTGAAGTCTGCGTGCCTAGAGCCCGTGCTCCACAACAAGAGAAGCCATGACAATGAGAAGCCCGCGCACTGCAACAAAGAGTAGCCCCCGCTCACCACAACTGGAGAAAGCCCGCGCACAGCAACCAAGACCCAACACAGCCAAAATTAATTAATTAATTAATTAATTAAGGAAAAAATGAGTCAAGGATCTGAATAGACATTTCTCCAAAGAAAATATCCAAAAGGACAAAAACCACACAAGAAAATGCTCGGTACCATTAGCCATCCGGGAAATGCAAGTCAAAACCACAATGAAGGGACTTCCCTGGTGGTGCAGTGGTTAAGAATCCACCTGCCGATGCAGGGGACAGAGGTTCAATCCCTGGTCCAGGAAGATCCCATATGTCGCGGAGCAACTAAGCCTACGTGCCACAACTACTGAGCCTGCACTCTAGAGCCTGCGAGCCACAACTACTGAGCCCGTGAGCCACAACTACTGAAGCCTGCATGCCTAGAGCCCGTGCTCCACAAGAGAAGCCACCGCAATGAGAAGCACGCGCACTGCAACAAAAGAGTGGCCCTCGCTCACCGCAACTAGAGAAAGCCCACACGCAGCAACGAAGGCCCAACACAGACAAAAAATAATAAATTAAATAAATTTTTTTAAAATGTGGTCTATCCATACAATGGAATATTATTCAGTAATAAGAAAGAATGAAGTACTGATAGGACCCCATGGAGTCTGGTTGGTTTCACCGCAGCAGCACAGAGGCGGCCTCAACGCGCCGAGCGCCCACACTATGCTGCTCTACGGGATGCCAGCACTGCACACCAGGCCTGGGTCTGCACACACCAGCCCACAGGCCGCAGGTTCCTTCATGGTGGGGATGGTCATACATCTTATGTGTTCCACAAGACAGCACCGGAGCACACACAGAACAAATCTTGACCAACAAATAAAACCAAAATTTCACCCAAATAATCATCATCATGCTACTCACTTATTCATACCTTTTATAGTTTGAAAGAATAAACCAAGTTAACATCTACTTATTTACCCCTAAATCATAAAAGAGAAAGTCTAGGCGGGATTTCCACCCTGTAAAAAAGAGTAAGACACTCAAGGGCCTCTGAGAACCCATCCCATCTGCAGAATCTGGTGCCCCAACTTATCTACCCCAGGGCCTGTGTGCTAAAGTCAGCCCAGCTCAACGTTCCAAGACACGGGGACATCACAGGGTGGTTAAGTTCTTTTCTTTTTTTTTTTCCCCAATAAATTTATTTATTTTATCTTTGGCTGCATTGGGTCTTTGTTGCTGCCTGCAGGCTTTCTCTTGTTGTGGTGAGCAGGGGCTACTCTTCGTTGCAGTGTGCAGGCTTCTCATTGCGGTGGCTTCTCTTGTTGCGGAGCATGGGCTCTAGGTGCGCGGGCTTCAATAGTTGTGGCACACGGGCTTAACTGCTCCATGGCATGTGGGATCTTCCCGGACGAGGGATCAAATCCGTGTCTCTTGCACTGGCAGGCGGATTCTTAACCACTGCGCCACCGGGGAAGTCCCAAGTTCTTTTCTTTTAATTTAGAAAACTAACAGGGTTGCCAACTTTTTCACTTTGTCAAGCCAGGAGGAGGGAGGGAGGGAAAGAGAGAGAAAGAAAAGCAGACACAAAGGGGCTTCCCAAAAATAAATAAATAAAATAAATTAAATTTTTAAAAAAGGAGGAAAGGATAAACTGTCATCTACAATCACCTTCAATTCAGACAACAATGGCTTTTCCAATATCAAAAGAAGAAAGCCATAATATCAGGACTGAGGATTATGTCTTACTTTAAAAAAATACAGTTTTAAGAAAAGTTCACCTTTGCTCATCTCACCAATATTATACACAGACCAGCATCTGAGAAGCTCTATTTACATCACCATTGACACCTGAAATAAAAATAGGTTACTCTCAAAGTCATTCACTTAGATTGACTGTGTACCTCACTAGCTCACACCTAGGCCATTAAACCAAAAATCTCTGTGTAGCAACATTTCTGTGCTTCCGTGCATTTTAAGAAATACGTAATCTCATCAGTGGCATCCCTTAAAGAGTTCATAGCAATGGTATTGGTTTAGGCGCAACTAATTTCACTGCCTAAGGAACTGGTTTAAACTGGTTCTAGAACTGTTACTAAGGTAATACTCCATACTTCTTTTCCAAACGTTTCAAGATGACTTTACTTTCTTTTTTAATATTTACTTATTTATTTATTCATTCATTCATTCATTTTTGGCTGCGTTGGATCTTAGTTGTGGCACTCAGGACTTTTCGTTGCGGCGAGCAGGCTACACTCTGGTTGTGGCGTGTGGGCTTAGTTGCCCCACAGCATGTGGGATCTTAGTTCCCCAACCAGGGATCAAACCCGTGTCCCCTGCATTGGAAGGTGGATTCTTAACCACTGGACCACCAGGGAAGTCCCTTCCGAACGTTTCTTGTATCCCAACAACTATGCACTACCCTCCAAAGAGATGCTAGCACCCTCTTAATTGGAAGGCTAATTTTCCTTCCCCAGATGACCCAGAGGCCCGCCACTGACAGCACATCTTTAGAACAAGCTACTGGCTCGCAGAACTGGCATGTTGACTTGAGACGTCTCTGGTTATATGTGAGATGCAACACAGCACAAGGATTCCCATCACATCCTGACAACAGCCCCCACGGTCTGTCTGGAACGCCAAGCAAAGTATTAGCAGCATCTTCTGTACTCTTATCCAACAGCCAAATGAGAGGAACTTCAAGTTCCTCTTGAACTACTTTTTCATTTACTTCTTCTGGTTAGTATAACCATCAGACACAAGGCAGCTTCCAGAGGAGTGTTGCCCATACGATCATGCAGTTCCTTGAACAGAGCCCTTCAGAAAAGAACATTCTGCAGTAGAGACTGTTGCTAAGAGAGAATGAGAATCTGAAATGCACCCTATACCTGTCTGACCAATCGCTTTTTAACTTTCACAACCAAGGTCCTGGCTCTGCTGTGACCTGACCTCTTGTGCCCTGGTGTCCTCACCTGTAAACTGGGGACAAGGAGCACCCTCCACGTAGAGCTGCTGTGAGGCTGAACTGAGCTACCCCATGAGGAGCCCAGAACAGGGGCTGGCACACTTTCTCCTCAGTCTCCTGACCGCAAAGGAGAGAAGGAAACAGAGACAAGGTCACCTTGCCACAGAGGATGGGCTCAGCAGTGGCTGGGGAGGCATGACTTGGTCACGGGAGCTGACTGTGAGCCTCTCCCGGTGCCACCTTCCAGTGGCATGACACTGGTAGCTCACGGTGGACATGACAGAAGCATTAGCACTGTGGAAATCGACAAATGCTACAAGCCAGGAGGTTTTTGTGCTTTTGTTTGTTTTTTGTTTTTGACTTAAAAATTTTTATTATTATTTTTATTTTTGGCTGCATTGGATCTTCCTTTCTGTGCACAGGCTTTCTCCAGTTGCAGCTAGCGGGGGCTACTCTTCATTGCGGTGCGCAGGCTTCTCATCCTGGTAGTTTCTTTTGTTGTGCGGCACGGGCTCTAGGCGCGTGGGCTTCAGTGGTTGCAGCACGTGAGCTCAGTAGTTGCAGCACTCGAGCCCTAGAGCATGTGGGCTTCAGTAATTGCGGCACGCGGGCTCTAGAGTGCAGGCTCAGTAGCTGTGGCTCACGGGCTTAGTTGCTCTGGGGCATGTGGGATCTTCCTGGACCAGGGTTAAAACCCGTGTCCCCCACACTGGCAGGTGGACTCTTAACCACTGCACCACCATGGAAGCCCCGTGGCCAGGAGGTTTTTGACTCTCCCAGAGAGCCAGATATTAAACATTTACCAACACACCACTGGAATTCTATTGGTCTGGAAAAAAGCGACAATGTGAATCCATGGAGAGCAGTGGCTACTTGCACAATCAGTCAAACAACAAACAAGACCATGTCTATACTGGGCACAGTCCACTGGGGGTGGCAGGGGGGGTGGGGGGACCAAAAAGAAGGGGGTGGGGTGGGAGGAACAGGTGAATAAAAATCTAAAATCAGAAGTGAAAAGAATAGCCACAGGACGCCCCTGGTGGCGCAGTGGTTAAGAATCCGCCTGCTAGGGGACATGGCGGAGCAACTAAGTCCGCGTGCCACAACTACTGAGCCCACGTGCCACAACTACTGATACCTGTGCACCTAGAGCCCATGCTCCACAACAAGAGAAGCCACTGCAATGAGAAGCCCGCACACCACAACGAAGAGTAGCCCCCGCTCTCTGCAACTAGAGAAAGCCCGTGTGCAGCAATGAAGACCCGTGCAGCCAAAAATAAATAAATAAATTTATTTAAAATAAGTAAATAAAAATAAAGAGTATGCTTATTTAATAGTCTGTTTCTTTTTTTAAAATAATTTATTTATTTACTATTTATCTTTGGCTGTGCCGGGTCTTAGCTGCTGCACGAGGGATATTTAGTTGCAGCATGCAGACTTCTTAGTTGCGGCATGCATGTGGGATCTAGTTCCCCAACGAGGGATCAGAACCCGGGCCCCCTGCACTGGGAGCGTGGAGTCCTACCACTGGACCACCGGGGAAGTCCCAATAGTCTGTTTCTGATGATCCCCAAATCTAAAATCTCGGAGGGTTGTTCCTACTGGTTTTCATGCATGGTGCCTTATTTCCTCGTGTGCTTGTTCAGTTTTGTCTGTGTACTAATCAACATCCTTAAAAAATAGTCATAGGTGTTTTTTGCATTTTAGGATGATGGTAACTTCCTCCAAAGAGGTTTTATGTTTGGTCCCATTGCTGCCTGAAGGCATTACCAAACCGGAAAACCTTAAATTCATGCTTCGTTTCCCTGAGCTACGAAGTAATATGAACCTGGGCTACAAATCCTCCCAAAGGCCAATCCACAGCCATAATTTTCCCCCTTTTTTCCTGCTACATTTAGTAAAAAAGTTGGGGCAAAGATGGAGTTAGGCAGGTATGCTTCTAGTTCACCCTGCCTCTGAGGGCACTGACTTTCAGAGCCCATTTAATATGAGGAGGGCCCCTTTTAGGTTCTCTACCTTGAGAGGACTGCAGATCTTCACTTCAGAGGCCGGCAAGGACTCAGAAATCAAAGCCCCACTTTGTCCAAATCAGCAAATGTCCTTAAGGCAAAGGCAGATTCCATCCTATGGTGTTTAAATTACCTTTCTGGGTTCTTTCTTTGTTATATTTTGGTTTAAAACTTCCTTGCAATATTGTCAGTCTTTCTGATTTTTTTCTTCTCTTTTTTTTTCTTTTTGGCTACAGTGGGTCTTCGTTACTGCATGCAGGCTTTTCTCTAATTGCAGAGAGCAGGGGCTACTCTTCATTGCAGTGCACGGGCTTTTTATTGCAGCGGCTTCTGTTGTGGAGCACGGGCTCTCTAGCCGCTCGGGCTTCAGTAGTTGTAGCTCATGGGCTCTAGAGCACAGGCTCAGTAGTTGCGGCACCCAGGCTCAGCTGCTCCATGGCATGTGGAATCTTCCCAAACAAGGGCTCGAACCCGTGTCCCCTCCATTGGCAGGTGGATTCCCAACCACTGCGCCACCAGGGAAGCCCTTGATTTTTTTCTTTAATCCAACAATTTTAATTGTTTTCCATAGGGTGGAGGATGGGAGGATAGCAGGTAGTCCAAATAATCTAGCCTAACAATTACCAAATACATAAAAACACTGAAGTTTTTCTGTAAAATATACCTGATACACAATTCTATACTGAAATTTATATTCTCTCATCACTTTGAGGAGTTACTCCACTCTCTAGTGGCCTCTATTCATGCTAATGAGACATCCGTTGTCAACCTAACAGACATTCCTTTGTAGGTAATCTCTCTTTTACCTCTGGCTTAAGGTCTTTTTGTCTTTGTTGCTATACAATTTCAGTGTATGGGTGTGGGTTTCCTTTTATTTATACTGTTTAGGACATAGTGTGCTTCCTAAATCTACAGATTTATCTCTCATTAGTTTCTGAAAAGTCAATGCTATTAACACTTTGAGTAACGCCTCTCCTCCTTCTCCCTACTTTTCCATCCTGGGATTCCAACTACATAGTCACAGCACACTTTTATCCTACCCTCCACTTCTCTAGTCTCACTTTCCATCTCCCATCTCTCAATGCTGCACACTGGATAATTTCTTCAGGTATATATTCCAGTTCACTAATTCTGCCTTCAGCCATGTTTAATTTATTTAATTCACATATATTGTTTTTAATTTCAACTTATTTTTCATTTCTGAAAGTTCTACTTGGAATCATTTTGATACCTTGGTTTTTGTTACTAATTTTTATTCTATTTTGTATTTCTTCAAAAATTTCATACATTATTATATATACTGCATCTGATTATCCAATACCTGCAGACCTTGGGGCATCTAATTGTGCCAACTCCTCACAATGGTGTGTGTCCTGAATATAGAATGAAGCTTGCTTAAACGTAATCTACAGAAATCCCGAGGGCCTACACTGAGTATGCTTTGCTCTGAAAAGGATTTATCTTCTCTTCAGCAAGGAGCAAAAGAGTGCTATCATAATACTCACTGTTTCTTTTTTCTTTTTCTATTTTGGCTTTTGAAGAGTTAGCTTAATTTTTAAGCACCGAAGTGCTCCCGGGAAGTTGTACCTACTGTAATTTATCCAGCATCTAATCAGATTGCAATGGGCAAACCTTTTAGGGGCATGTACTACAGCTGGAGGTACAAGCCCCTCCCCCCCTTTTCAGCTTCTACTTGGAATGTGTTCTGATGGCAGCCATAACACATATAAGCCTATCTCACCTATTCCCCACGGGTGAGACATAGCATGTTCCTCACTACATATGCATGACTGTCCCTGTTTTATTTGGATTACCCTTTGGCTTGGAGAGACCAAGTAACTTTTCCACAACACAGCATCTCAAAACCAGACACAGGAGGGTCAAGGATCCCTAAAAGTCAGGACACTATATGCACATCTTCAAAACTAAAATTTTTGCTGTCATCCATCTTCGAATGTCCCCTTATACAGTATATTTGCATAAATTACACAATAAAACAATCAAAAACAATTATCTTACCTTCTGTGGAAACTCCTTGTTTAAATTTTGTATTTAGGCAAAATATAAAAACATTTGGGATTTTCTCTTGGAGTATATGCAACTTTAAGAAAAATTTTTTCATTCAGTAGACTTATAATCTCTTTACCTGAAAAATAAGAGGAAAAAAACTTATTTTAAGTTCTACTTCTGTAAAGTTAACTCACCAAAATGATAGGGAAAAGGAAAACAAAAATCATTAGCTTTACTCAGTATTTAAATTATTAGAACATTTCATGATTAAGGATCTAAAAACTCCCTTGTCCATGCTTGTTCTACAGAGATTGGTACCAACGATACACACCCATTTTAATCTGGTTAACTAACTCAATGGTTGGAATTTAAGGACATGAGAAGGATCTCTGTGAAGCTGTCTACTTTCATGCCTACACACTATAACTATCAAGAGACACATATCCTGGTCACAAGATGACTGGACAGCTCACTGATGATCCATCACAACTTCTAGAAGAAAAGTGCTCCAAAGTGCTCCAGGTGTGATCCCTAACACCATTACCAAATAACGTGACTAGCGCTCCTTGGCAAAAAGACTGACTTCAAGGCATGCAACAAAAACACAGACCAGGGGGCTTCCCTGGTGGCACAGTGGTTAAGAATCCGCCTGCCAATGCAGGGGACATGGGTTTGAGCCCTGGCCTGGGAAGATCCCACATGCCGCGGAGCAACTAAGCCCGTGTGCCACAACTACTGAAGCCCGTGCACCTAGAGCCTGTGCTCTGCAACAAGAGAAGCCACTGCAATGAGAAGCCTACGTGCCGCAATGAAGAGTAGCCCCAGCTCACCACAACTAGAGAAAACCTGCGTGCAGCAACAAATACCCAATGCAGCCAAAAAAATTTAACAATAAAATAAATTTATTTAAAAAAACAACAACAACACAGACCAGCAGAGCCCAGAACTGTTCGTTCTGTATATGCATGCAAGTGATGATTTTACCTTTTTCTAAAAAATTAATTAATTTCTTTAAAATTTATTTTTTTGGCTGCATTGGGTCTTCGTTGCTGTGCACGGGCTTTCTCTAGTTGCGGCGAGTGGGGGCTACTCTTTGTTGCGGTGCGCGGGCTTCTCATTGCAGTGGCTTCTCGTTGCGCAGCACGGGCTCTAGGCATACAGGCTTCAGCAGTTGTGGTTTGCAGGCTCTAGAGTGCAGGCTCAGCAGTTGCGGCGCATGGGCTTAGTTGCTCCGCGGCATGTGGGATCTTCCCGGACCAGGGCTCGAACCCATGTCCCCTGCACTGGCAGGTGGATTCTTAACCACTGCGCCACCAGGGAAGCCCAATGATTTTACCTTTTGAAAATTATACTTTAGCAATAAGGAGGGGTGACTGTTCTAGAATATAAGAGCCCTAAGAGACCTAATCATCAAATATAATATTTAGATCTTGTTTGGGTCCAATTAAAACGAATCAACTGGAAGAGTATATTTTTGAAGCTATTGGGGAAATCTGAATATGGACTGGTATTAGATGATATTAAGGAATTACTGTAAATCTCTTAGTTGTAAAAGTGACATGACCACTGTTTTTAAAAATAAAAACTTCCCTTATCTGTTAGAGAGAAAAAGTGAAGTATTCATGGGTGAAATGACATTATTTCTTGGATTTACTTTTAAAACACTCCACCGAAACACAAGAACCAAACAAATTTTAAAAGTGTGAGAGAGATATTACTCAGCCATAAAAAGAAACAAAATTGAGTTATTTGTAGTGAAGTGGATGGACCCAGAGTCTGTCATACAGAGTGAAGTAAGTCAGAAAGAGAAAAACAAATACCGCATACTAACACATATATATGGAATCTAAAAAGAAAAATGGTTCTGAAGAACCTAGGGGCAGGGCAGGAATAAAGACACAGACGTAGAGAATGGACTTAAGGACATAGGGAGGGGGAAGGGTAAGCTGGGACGAAGTTAGAGAATGGCACTGACATATATACACTACCAAATGTAAAATAGATAGCTACTGGGAAGCAGCTGCATGGCACAGGGAGATAAGCTCGGTGCTTTGTGACCACCTAGAGGGGTGGGATAAGGAGGATGGGAGGGAGACGCAAGAGGGAGGGGATATGGGGATATACGTATGCATATAGCTGATTCACTTTGTTATACAGCAGAAACTAACACAACACTGTAAAGCAATTACACTCCAATAATGATGTTTAAAAAAAAAAACATTTCACAACATTAAAAAGAAGTGCGAGAGAAAAAGGGACAGATTAAAATAATAATAATAATAACTGGCAAAGTACCAATCACTGATAAAGCTGGGAGATGAGTACATGGGTGTTCATTATGTTTTCTGTACATTTGTGTATTTTTAAATTTCATATAAAAGTCAAGCAAAAAAAAGGCACTCGAAGTTGTGCTACTAAGCCAGGAATAAGTTAGTGTTATCTCCTAAAATAGGAAAATCTTTTTACATCTGTGAAACAGAACAAAGGAAACTTCATTTACAAGAGTCAGGAGGCCAGAAGGGGAGCCCTCACCCACTGCTACTCAGCCTCAACCACAGACCCCCATGGAGGAAGGTTTCCTGTTTGCCCAGCAACTCAGCCAGTGAGAAACCATCACCACCCTGAACTCTCACTTTCCTCCAATGGACTTTTGTTCAAAATAGCCCCTCCCAACTTCCTCCTTTTTCTCTACAAAGTAACCTTCCTCTGCTTTGTTCGTGAGACTTGCCTATGGTTTTTGCTATTGCTTGCTTGTCCTGAATTGCAACTCTCTGTTATTCCCAAAGAAACCCATTTTGCTGGTAAAATAACTGGCTGTTTTACTTTTAAAGTTGGCACATCTAACATTTCAAAATTATTAAGCTAAATAATTCAAAATTGGCTTTTCAGCACTTTATACACAGTTTCAAAATAAGGAAGTATCTCTGTAAGGGCCCTAAGACCTCTATATTCTGACTTTGAACCAGTGCTTGTATAACATACATCTTCTTGACCAATTCTACTTAGTCTGAGCTGGAGGAAGCCCGAAACAGCCGGGACATCACGGGGGACATGCAGCCAGGGAATGAGTGACACCTTCTCCTCAGCGGGCACAAATCCTGAGCGTCCTCCCCATGCTTGCACTCCCTGGCAGCGTCACCCTCTCCCACGTCCTCCCACTGCAGGTACGAGCATTCTGTCACCTGTGTCCTCCAGCCCAGACCCAGCGGGTTCTTCTTCTCAGCAGGCCCTCAGGATCTCATTCTGTAGCCTGGTTCTCCTGTGACACCTTTCTCCCAAACCCTATCCCCACCTCCTTCCCTAAACACATGAATTCCCTTCATGTCCACCCAGGTAAGGCCACCACTGCTCTCCCACCCAGGCATCCCGAACTAGAAAGGGGTCAGCATTCTCATAGGTCCCATCACTATCTTCTATGTTTCCTAATACCTTCATTCAAATACCTGTTTTTGATACTTTTGCTTCTGGCCAAGACGAAATAACAGGGACGAGATTTACAAATGAAATGGTTTTCAAGACACTGACTATCCTGCAGTCAAGAACAGTGATCCCTGACAGGAGGGAAAGAAGAGGAGCCCTTTAACTGCCCAGCTTCCTGCCTGACAAGTAGTTCTGGGTAACAGGAGAGACACCAGGTGGGATCCAGCAGTCCCCCGAGGTGAAGAAACAGCACTGGGAGTCCAGGAAGGCCAAGGCGCTAGAGTCCACAGGCAGAGCACTGGATGGGACAGAGTCGTAGACAGCGCTGAAGATCTGCTGGCTCCAGCCAGGTACTGATCAACGGAAGTGTATAAGACAGGCATCCAAGCCAGGGATTAGTGGGAACCACCCTCCAAGTTCACACGGGGCCAAGGAGAGTTACTCTTCCAGTCACAGTGGAAAATTTCCTAATTCCGGGGCATTGGACAAAGTACTCAGAAGACTTTTGCCTCAGTGGTGGGGCAAAGTGACTCAACACTGGACTCAACATTACTCTGGTCCCACCTAACAAAGCCTAAAAGCCAGACCCACAGAATCAAACTGTTTCTGAGTAATTTAACAACATTCCAGAACAAAGGTCAAGAATATTTATAGAAATACAAAAATACCCAGCATCCAACAAGATAAAAGTCACAGTGTCTTGGCATCCAATCAAAAATGACCAGACATGCAAGGAAGCAGGAAAACACAAACCATAATCAACCCAGAAATGACACAGATGATAAAATTAATAGACAAGGACATTTAAGCAGTTGTTGTAACCGTATTCCATATGTTCAAAAACCTAGAGGAAATATTAGACGTGTTAGAGACATGAAAGATACACGAAGACCCAAACAGAATCATAAATATACTCTTAATACCAAAAAAAGGCAGAAAAAGAGGAAAAGGGAACAGAGAGCACATTGCCAGCCTCGACACCAGGCCACGTTAAGTGGGGCCACCACTCGACACAGTCTTGGTTCTCTTTCCTCATCCCCACCTACCTCCCCAACCACAGCAGCACCCACTGCTTCTTAAATATGCTGCGAGTCTCTCACAGCTGACAGAGGGCACCTGGGTCCCCTCTGCCTGGAAAACCCTTCATCACACCTTCCTACCTGGCAAATTCCTGTCTGCTCCTCAAGTCCGAAGTGCACCGAAAACTACTTCTGTCAGGTCACTGAGTCCTTCCTCAGTGCTCTCACAAGAGCACTTCCAGAGAATCAACACACTATAATTACCTAGTTTTACATATTTCTATTTATTCTGAATTATGAAAAAATTTAAAATATAAAAAGGTCCAGAGAAGAATATAACGAATATCCATGTATTGGGATTTAATAAATGTTAACATTTGCTCACATATGACACCTACTTTAAAAAAAAGTAGTTTCTAACACACTGAGGAATTGACAACCTATTCAACTCCCTTCATCCACAGAGATAATCATTAATTTGCAGCATCCATAACTTCATTCTTTTACTACTTACATAACTATAAGTAATGCATTATTTTAAGAGTATATTTAGGACTTCCCTGGTGGCACAGTGGTTAAGAATCCACCTGCCAACGCAGAGCACACAGGTTCGAGCCCTGGTCCGGGAAGATCCCACACATCACGGAGCAACTAAGCCCGTGCGCCACAACTACTGAGCCTATGCTCCAGAGCCCGCATGCCACAACTACTGAAGCCCATATGCCTAGAGCCCGTGCTCCACAACAAGAGAAGCCACCACAATGAAAAGCCCGTGCACCGCAACAAAGAGTAGCCCCTGCTTGACACAACTAGAGAAAGCCCATGTGTGGCAATGAAGACCCAACGCAGCCAAAATAAATTAATTAATTAATTTAAAAAAATAAAAACAAGTATTTGGAGGTACCGGAGACGAATCAAGAACATGCAGAAACTAGAGGGAACACAATCACTGGAAGAAGGAGAGCAAGGAGGAAAGAGGCCAGAGTTCAGGACTACCAGCATGGCTGAAAATCAAATAGGAAAATCAGAAAAGAAGGGGAGCCCCCCCAAACCTACATTAAATTCCTCCCAAATCCTTGGCTGACTCCTAAACAGCAAGTGGTGGGATGAGACACCAAGAAACCAAGCAGAAAAATAGGTCGAACTCAAAGAACTAGAGAGTAGAAAAGAGGCCAGGGGGCAGGGGGGTGCAGGGAGAGGTTGGTAAAAGGGAGCAAACACTCAGCTATAAGATGAATAAGGTCTGAGGATCGGATATAAGAATATGGTGATTGAGCTTCCCTGGTGGTGCAGTGGTTGAGAGTCCGCCTGCCGATGCAGGGGACACGGGTTCATGCCCCGGTCCGGGAAGATCCCACATGCCGCGGAGCGGCTGAGCCTGGGAGCCATGGCCGCTGAGCCTGCGCGTCCGGAGCCTGTGCTCCGCAATGGGAGAGGCCACAACAGTGAAAGGCCCGCGTACCACACACACACACAGAAATACAGGTGATTAGGGCTTCCCTGGTGGCGCAGTGGTTGAGAGTCCGCCTGCCGATGCAGGGGACACGGGTTCGTGCCCTGGTCCGGGAAGATCCCAAATGCCGCAGAGCGGCTGGGCCCATGAACCATGGCCGCTGAGCCTGCATGTCCGAAGCCTGTGCTCCGTAACAGGAGAGGCCACAGCAGTGAGAGGCCCGCGTACCGCAAAAAAAAAAAAACAAAAAAAAACCCTGAAGGGTAAATGACTTTTTCAGACAAACAAAAGTTGAGTGATTCTGTCCCCAGTATACCCATAACATGCAAAATACTGAAGGAAGTGCTTCAAGCCAAAGGAATATGATCCCATACAGAAATTCAATCTATGAAAAGAAATGAAGACCTTCCCAACTCACTCTCTGGGGCTGGTAGTACCCTGATACCAAAACAAAAGATATCATACAGGAGGGACTTCCCTGGTGGCACAGTGGTTAAGAATCCACCTGCCAACACAGGTTCAGGCCCTAGTCCGGGAAGATCCCACATGCCCTGGAGCAGCTAAGCCCGAGCGCCACAACTACTGAGCCTGCGCTCTAGAGCCCGCCAGCTGCAACTACTGAGCCCGTGTGCCACAACTACTGAAGCCCACGTGCCTAGAGCTGTGTTCCACAACAAGAGAAGCCACTGACTGCAATGAGAAGCCCACGCAGCCCAACGAGGAGTAGCCCCCACTCGCCGCAACTAGAGAAAGCCCGTGCACAGCAACAAAGACCCAACACGGCCAAAAATAAATTTAAAAAAAATTTTTAAAAAGATATCATACGGGGAAAAAAGGTCATACACAAATATCTCATGAATATATATGATATATGCAAAAATCCTTAACAAAACACTAGTAAACCAAATCTATCCACTTTTTTTTTTTTTTTTTTTGCGGTACGCGGGCCTCTCACTGTTGTGGCCTCTCCCGTTTCGGAGCACAGGCTCCGGAAGCGCAGGCTCGGCGGCCATGGCTCACGGGCCCAGCCGCTCTGCGGCATGTGGGATCTTCCCGGACCGGGGCACGAACCCGTGTCCCCTGCATCGGCAGGCGGACTCTCAACCACTGCGCCACCAGGGAAACCCTAGCCACTTTCTTTTGTTTTGTTTTTTGGCTGTGCCACACAGCAATGTGGGATCTTAGTTCCCCGACCAGGGATTGAACCTGTGCCCCCTGCAAAGGAAGCGTGGAGCCCTAAACACTGGACTGCCAGGGAATTCCCCCCAGCCACATTTAAAAAGGATTATACACCCCACACTAAGGGGATTTATCCTAAGAATGCAAAGTTGCTTTAACAGCTGAAAATTAATTAATACAACACATCATATTGATAGGAAAAAGGACAGAAACCAAATAATCATCCCAACAAATGTAGAAAAGGCATTTGACAAACTCCAACACCCCTTCATGGTAAAAACTTTCCATAGGGACTTCCCTGGTGGTCCAGTGGCTAAGACTTCACCTTCCAATGCAGGAGGTATGGGTTCAATCCCTGGTCAGGGAGCTAAGATCCCGCATGCCTCGTGGCCAAAAAAACAAAACATAAGACAGAAGCAATATTGTAAACAAATTCAATAAAGACTTTAAAAAAATCGCCCACATCCAAAAAAAAAAGAAATTAAAAAAAAAAAAAAAACTTTCCATAAAATAGAACCAGAAAGCAACCTCCCCAACCAATGAAGACCCACTATCACCACTTCCATTCAACATTATATTAGAGGTTCTAGCTGGTACTACAAAGAAAAACAAATAAAAGGCATAATAATTGGAAAAAACTGTCTTTATTCACAGATGATATGATTATATAGATAGAAAACACAAAGGAATATACAAACCTACCATGAGAACTGATAAATGAATTGAGCAAAGTTGCAAGATACATGGTAAGTATACATAAACCAACTGTGTTTTTGTACATTAACTAGTTGAGGGACTTCCCTGGTGGTCCAGTGGGCAAGACTCTGAGCTCCCAATGCAGGCGGCCCAGGTTTGATCCCTGGTCGGGGAACTAGATCCCTCATACATGCCACAACTAAGAATCCACATGCCGCATCTAAGAAGCCCACATGCTGCAACTAAAAGATCCCGCATGTCGCAACTAAGATGCCATGTGCCACAATTAAGACCCGGTGCAGCCAAAATAAAATAAATAAATATATTAAAAAATACTTATTAAAAAAACAAGTAGTTGAAAAACAATATAAAAATATTTTAAATAACATCAAAAATATCAAATACCTACAAACATACTTAATGAAAAAAGTGTACTTTTCACACTGAAAATTACAAAATGTTGCTGAGAAAAATTAAGGAAAATTTAAATAAATGAAGAGATATACCATTTGCACAGAAGACTCAAAGTTAATAACTCAATTCTAAAACTGACCTAGAGATTCAATGTAATCCCAACCACAGTCGGCACGACGGACTTTCCGTCCTAGAACCATGGCCCAGTTTGTCCGTAACCTCGCGGAGAAGGCCCTGGCGCTGGTCAGCGCTGCTGTGACTTACTCGAAGCCTCGACTGGCCACATTTTGGCACTATGCCAAGGTTGAGCTGGTTCCTCCAACCCCTGCTGAGATCCCTACAGCTATTCAGAGCTTGAAAAAAATTATCAATAGTGCTCAAACTGGTAGCTTCAAACAGCTAACAGTTAAGGAAGCTCTACTGAATGGTTTGGTGGCCACTGAGGTGTGGATGTGGTTTTATGTTGGCGAGATCATAGGCAAGTGTGGCATCATTGGCTATAATGTTTGAAGACCAATCTTTGCTTTGTTATTTGGGTGTTCTTGGACCATGTGTGAGCAGACTGCTATTTGAATAAAATAAGACAATGTGCCAAAATCAGTGTTTTCTCTGTCAAGCACTACATGGAAGGTCACAATTTCTCTTGATATTAAGTTGGGTTGTCTTTTGCTTTAATACATTAATACAGCTCTAAATGCATGTGTTTGCTTAGCTTGCAATTGGAAAAGATAGATATGAATATACCAACCTGGTACATGTGTATATGAGGATAGCATTTTACTTTGAAGGCCTGAAATAAATGATATTTAAGCTTAATTTTAGAAAAGTTGGGGAAAGGCTTTGAGAAAACAAGAACTTGTTCCAGTAGGAGAAAAATAATACCATGTGCCAAACATGGTATATACTAGTTAAATCACCTAGTATGAAGAATACAATTTGGACTGTTTTTTTGTTTTTAAATTTTATTTATTTATTTATGGCTGTGTTGGGTCTTCGTTTCTGTGCAAGGGCTTTCTCTAGTTGTGGCAAGCGGGGGCCACTCTTCATCGCGGTGCACGGGCCTCTCACTATTGCGGCCTCTCTTGTTGCGGAGCACAGGCTCCAGACACACAGGCTCAGTAATTGTGGCTCACGGGCCCAGCTGCTCCGCAGCATGTGGGATTGTCCCAGACCAGGGCTCGAACCCATGTCCCCTGCATTGGCAGGCAGATTCTCAACCACTGCGCCACCAGGGAAGCCCCTGGACTGTTTTTCTTTGCTAAAATCAGAGAAAGACCCCTTGGACAACAGCTGTGTCTGTAAATGTAGGGGAACTTTTTGTCAATTTGAATATAGCTTCCCCAAAAGAGACCAGCCGGGTGATATTCTGTGTGTCTTTGTAACATCTTTAACACTAGGACAGAGAATGAAAGCAATGACCTATGTTTTCAATCTAATTTTGATATGTTATTAATCTGTCTTTTTTTTAAAGACCTATCTTTACAAAAATAAAATATCCTATAGATATTTAACAGGATTATAGTTTAGTAGCGTCCATGGGTCAAAATAGTATATTATGTCCTGAAATAAATACAAGTGATTGGTTAAAAAAAAAAAAAGTAATCCCAACAAAACTCCCAGCAAAAATTCCTATCCAAATTGAAGAGCTTATTCTAAAACTGGCAAGAGAATTTTGCAGAGGAATAAAGGTGGAGGTCTCACACTACCTGATTTCCAGACGGACCATAAAATTACAGACATTAAGGCAGCATGGGGCTTCCCTGGTGGCGCAGTGGTTAAGAATCCGCCTGCCAATGCAGGGGACACGGGTTCGAGCCCTGGTCCGGGAAGTTCCCACATGCCGTGGAGCAACTAAGCCCGTGCACCACAACTACTGAGCCTGCGCGCTAGAGCCCGCGAGCCACAACTACTGAGCCCGTGTGCCACAACTACTGAAGCCCGCGCGCCTAGAGCCCCTGCTCTGCAATGAGAAGCCACCGCAATGAGAAGCCCGCACACCGCAACGAAGAGTAGCCCCTGCTTGCTTCAACGAGAGAAAGCCCGTGTGCAGCAACGAAGACCCAATGCAGCCAAAAATAAATAAATCATTATTAAAAAAAAAAAAAAAAAGACAGCATGGTGTTGGCACAGGATAGAAATATAGACCAATGGAACATAACAAAAAGCCCAGAAATAAGCCTGCATACACATGTTCAATTAATTTACAATGAAGGATCCCATGCAATTTAAAGGAGGAAAAAGAGTTCTCAACAAACGATGCTAGAATGATTGTATAACTCATACGGGAAAAAAATGTACCCTTTTCCACCTCACACAAAAAATCATGCAAGACAGATCATTCATAAAGGAGATCAGTATTTGCTTGGACGTGGAGGGGCAAAAAAGGGTGGGAAGGAGGGATCCAAAGGGGCAGTCGGAAATTTGAGAAATGATGGATACATTCCCTATCTTGACTGTGGTGATGATTTCACAGGTGTACACATATGTCAAAACTTATCAAATTTTACACTTTAAACATGTGTAGTTTATTGTATGTCATTTGTATCTCAATAAAGCTGTTTAAAAGAAAAAGAGCGGGACTTCCCTGGTGGTCCAGTGGTTAAGACCCCATGCTCTCAATGCAGGGGGCCTGGGTTTGATCCCTGATCGGGGAACTAGATCCTGCGTGCCGCAACTAAGAGCCCACATGCCGCAGCCAAATAAATAAATAAATACAAGACCCGGTGCAGCCAAATAAATAAATACAAAAATAAATAAGTAAATAAATATTTTTTAAAAAAAAATAAAAGAAAAAGAGGAATCATAAACCTGAATACAGAAGCTACCACTATAAAGCTTCTACAAAGACAAAACACTGGACAGTGTCTTCACAATTCTGGTACAGGCACAACTGTCTTACAACACATAAAAAACGTAAAAATAAAATACTGAGCAATTTTGACTTCATCCAAATTAAAATTTTCTGCTCGTAAAAAAATACCATTGGGGGACTTCCCTGTTGGTGCAGTGGTTAAGAATCTGCCTGCCAGGCTTCCCTGGTGGCGCAGTGGTTGAGAGTCCGCCTGCCGATGCAGGGGACACGGGTTTGTGCCCCGGTCCGGGAAGATCCCACATGCCGAAGAGCGGCTGAGCCCGTGAGCCATGGTCGCTAATCCTGCGCGTCCGGAGCCTGTACTCCACAACGGGAGAGGCCACAACAGAGAGAGGCCCGTGTACCACAAAAAAAAAAAAAAAAAAAAGAATCTGCCTGCCAATGCTGGGCACACAGGTTCGATCCCTGGTCCAGAAAGATCCCACATACTGTGGAGCAACTAAGCCCATGTGCCACAACTACTGAGCCTACACACTAGAGCCCGTGAGTCACAACTACTGAACCCACGTGCCACAACTACTGAAGCTCATGCACTCTAGGGCACACGTGCCACAACTACTGAGCCCGCATCCTGCAACTACTGAAGCCCGCACGCCTAGGTCCTGTGCTCTGCAACAAAAGAAGCCACCTCAATGAGGCAATGAGAAGCCCATGCACTGCAACAAAAAGTAGCCACCACTCGCCACAACTAGAGAAAGCCTGTGTGCGGCAACAAAGACCCAACACAGCCAAAAATAAATAAAATTTAAAAAAAAAGATACCATTAAGAAACAAATAGGCAAACCACAAAATAGGAAACAACATTCACCCCTCACTTCCTCTCCTCCTCCCACTCCCTCACTGTATATGTATATACATACACACAAATATCATAAAGGACTTACAACAGAATATTTTTTTGAATTCCTAAAACTGAATAATAAAGACAATCCAACAAAAAGTGGACAAAAGACCTGACACTTCGCAAGAGATACACAGATGGTCAAAAAGCATATGAAAAGTTGCTCACCACTGTTATTAAAACCATAATGAAATACCACTACCACCTGAATTAAAGTTAAAAAGACTGACAATATCAAGAGTTGGTATGCATGTGGAGAAACTAGAACTCTCAAACATTACTGATGGGAGTATGAAATGGTACCAGTTTGGAAAACTGTTTAGCATTTTTTATTTTGTTTTGTTTTTTAAATTTATTTGGCTGCATTGGGTCTCTGTTGCTGTGCATGGGCTTTCTCTAGTTGCGGTGAGCAGGGGCTACTCTTCATTGCGGTGTGCAGGCTTCTCATTGTGGTGGCTTCTCTTGTTGCGGAGCATGGGCTCTAAGTGCGCAGGCTTCAGCAGTTGTGGCACGCAGGCTCAGCAGCTGTGGCTCTTGGGCTCTAGAGCGCAGGCTTAGTAGTGGCACACGGGCTTAGTTGCTCCATGGCATGTGGGAATCTTCCCAGACCAGGGCTCGAACCCATGTCCCTTGCATTGGCAGGCAGATTCTTAACCACTGTGCCACCAGGGAAGTCCCTGTTTGGCATTTTCTAAAAACAAATTAAACATATATCTATACTATGACCCAGCAATTCCACTCCTAGATATTCACTCAAAAGATATAACACATGTCCACAAAAGAATGTACAATAAACTCAGTGACTTTACTCACAACAGCTAAAAAGTGAAAGCAACCCAAATGTCTACCAATAAGAAAAATATTTTCACACAAAGGAATACTACTCAAACTATAAAACTATAGACAGGCATCAAAATCAATAAATTTCAAAAACATTATCTGAGCAAAAGAAGACAGACACAAAAGAGCATATACTTTATGACTCCATTTACATGACGTTCAAGGATGTGCAAAATTAATCTGTAAAAACAGAAATCAGAACAAATGTTGCCTTGCGATTTTGAAGGATAGCTTTAATACCTGAAAAGGGACACAAAGAAAAACTTTTAGGGATGACAGAAATGTTCTATATCTTTACATGAGTGATGGATACACGGGTGTATACATTTGTTAAAATTCATCAAACTTATATACTTAGGATCTGTACTTTGCACTGGGTGTAAAATATTCTTCAATAATTTTTAAATGGTGGAATATTTTTAAAGAAATAAAAGATTGCACATTCTGTGTTAAAAAGAGAGCTGCTTGCTGTATATGGACATGACATGATTTCCAAGAGGAAGAGGATAGCTGATGGACAGGGTGAGAATGATACACATTTTGGTGTCCTCTGAATTTTATGCTGAGTTCAGATTACCATGTGCATAACCACCCACTGGAGTATGACCACATGAGTTGAGTCCTGGCTCTCTCATTTATTTACCGCTACCCTTGGGTACATTACTTGTTTGTGCCTCAGTGTTCTCACATGAATATTAACAGGAATATTAAGAGTAACGACCTCATTAACTTGTTTTTACGAATTAAATGGACTTCTCTGGTGGTCCAGTGGTTAAGGCTCCGGGCTTCCAATGCAGCAGGCACAGGTTCGATCCCTGGTCGGGGAACTAAGATCCCACATGCCGCATGGCATGGCCAAAAAAAAAAAAAGAATTAAATGATTACTGGGTTAGATGTCAAAATATAGAATTTAGCACTGGTTTTCACTCTCTGGTCTATAGTAAATTCTGCACAAGTCACGTACTCACTTTATGTCAAAATGTTATGTCTCATGAAAATACAAAGCTAACAAAAGGTAAAGCATTTTGTTAAAAAAAAAAAAAATCAGGAATTTCCTGGCTGTCCGGTGGTTAAGACTTGGACTTTCACTGCCGTGGACCCAGGTTCAATCCCTGGTCAGGGAACTAAGATACCACAAGGCGCGGTGCGAGCAAAAAAAAAAAAAAAAAAAAGTGGACTTCCCTGGTGGCGCAGTGGTTGAGTCCACCTGCTGATGCAGGGGACACGGGTTCATGCCCCGGTCCGGGAAGATCCCACATGCCGCGGAGCGGCTGGGCCTGTGAGCCATGGCCGCTGAGCCTGCGCATCTGGAGCCTGTGCTCTGCAACGGGAGAGGCCACAACAGTGAGAGGCCCGCATACCGAAAAAAAAAAAAAAAAAGTAAAAAAGATTAAATGAGGCACTTTATTTTTTTTAATGAGGTACTTTAAAAAGTGGCTGGGCTTGTTTTTCTAAATGAAGTTTTATTGGAACACATACATGCACGAACACCAAAGTGCCTAAAACATAATCGATTACCGTTATTATTCAAAAATGTAAAAACAGTACTTTAAAAGTTAGCCTTTTCCTTAACCAAAAAAAAAGGGGGGGAAGAGAGGCTTTAATCAGCCAGCCTGGGATGCAAATCCTGGCTCTATCACCTGTTTGTTGTATATCTTAGTTTCTTCATCTATAAAACAGGAAAATAATAGTTCCTATACCCTAGGGTTCCTATGAGGATTAAATAATTCATATTAAGCATGTAAGACAGCAGCACACAATAAATGATCGAAGTGTTCTACTGCGTGTGTGTGCAAATAAATAGCCATTTCCTAGGCTTCAAACATTATCCTGTGCTGAGGTCATATACCTGCAGCCTGACCTCTCCTCTGGGCTCCAGATTCTTCTGCAAGATTCTTTCTCCCTAACTACCCTTTAACTTGTCAGACTTCTCCCACTACTTTCAGCCACAAGAAAGCCTTACTTTCCGCCTCCAACCTAAAACAACTCCCCTGCAACTGCCACCACCCCCCCCAGCTTCCCCATCCACCCATCCAAAGTGCCCCAGTCCACCCATGTATGCCATCAATAAGCCTAGAAATCATCCCGAGTCCTCCCTTCCCCTCACACCCCTCTCCTAATCCATCAGCGCGTCCCAATAGCTCTACCTCCAAAATTACTCCCTCAGTCATCACCAAGGTCTAAACCACAAACACACTCACTCCCAATGCCTTGTCTCTCCCCCTCTTATTCATGTGTTGATGGCCCTCCCCAGCTCAATCTCCAGCCTGGGTCCCTCAAACTCAGACTCAACAGCCTGCAAGGAACAGCATGACTGGAAGGCCAATGCCCTAACCAAGGCTCTTGTGTCTCCCCGTTACCCTGGCCACATATCAGTCTTATCTAGGTTCCTGGAGGTCCACCTCAGGGCCTTTGCATGTGCTGCCCCCTCGGTCTAGAAGTCTCTGTCCCCCACTCTTCTCATAGCCAGCTGCTTCTTGCCTTCCAGAGCTTAGCTGACGTGACAGTTTGAGATGCCAAAAGGGAAGAGAAGCCAGAAAGGAAGGGACATGAAGAAAAGGTGAACAGCTGAGAGTGCCAGTGAGGGCCTGGGCACTGAGAGGCCAAGGGCATGGCAGGAAGAGGCCATGGGGGAGGTGACAGGTGGGTGAAAGAGTAAGAGGCTGGAAAAGGCCCTAAGGACAAGACAGGTGGGTACAGGGACAAAATGGGGGAGGGGGTACAGTGAAATGCAGGAACTAAGCGGAAGTGACAGACTGAACGAGCTGGTGGTGACAGGGCAGGGGATCAGTACCAAAGTGGGAGCGGTCAGTAACAAGTGGGCGGACGATGCAGGTAGTTAGGCTGTAAGGACACAAAGCAGAAGTGGGGGTGTGCGGAAGATGTCACAGTGATGGTGGGAGGACATTCAATGGGCCCGTAAAGTACATGGGGGAAGGTGACAGGTGTGAAGGGAAGAGGTGATGGAGATGAAGGAAGAAATGGGGCTGCGAGGGGTAAGGAGGTGACAGAATGGGGGTAGGTGACTGGAGACACATGAGCCCACATGGTAATGGAAAGGGGACAGTAGCAGGGAGAGGAGCCAGTGAGTGGATAAGGGGACTGATGACAGCGGGCAGTGGGGAGGGTAGAGTCCCACATCGACTGGCAGGAGACCAGCCCTGGAGAGGGCACTGCGAGGGGGAGCACTGGCAGGTGGGTCAGGGCACTGACGGGAAGGGTCCCTAACAGAGCGGTGTGAGGGAGGAAGCAGTGAGGAGGGGAGTGGGGACACCGACAATCTTGGGAGGACTGATGGGGGATCTCGCCTGGGGGGCACTGATGTTGGGGGCATCGGCAGCACAGGGGGAGGAAGGACATTAGGGGGAGGTTACTGGCAGGGAGGAGGGCACTTGGGGGGTCACTGATGTGGGAGACGCTGACTGGAAGGGCACCACAGGTGGGGGTGAACACCGCTTTGGGGGACTCTGAGGGGATAAAGGAGGCGGGAGGGCACTGACATGGGACACTACCGGAGTGGTGCGGTGGACACTGATGGGAGGTCACTGGTGCGGGTGGGCCGTCAAGGGAGACACTGGTGGTGGACACTGACACGACGTCACTGTCAGGGGTGGACGCCGTTGTAGAGGACACTGACGGGGCGGGCACTGATATGGGGGAAACTGATCTGGTGGACACTAACCTGGGGGACGCTGACAAGGGTGGGCACTGACAAGGCGAGCATCACGGCGGCAGCGACGGGCGGGGCGTGGACGCTGACAAAGGGGTGGACACTGAGGGGGCAGCGACAGGCAGCGGGTGGACGCCGACATGAGGACACTGACGGGGTGGCCCCTCCGGGCCCGGCCAGCTAGTACCGCCGGCTCTGAGACGCGGCCGCACTCACCTGCCCCGCGGGCCGGGCGTCGCGGCGGCTCCTCGGAGGCCCGGGTGGAGGCCAGGGCGCGGGCGGAGGCGAAGCCCGGGCGGCCTGGGGCGGGCCGCGCGCACATGGGCCCGGCCGGGCGAGGCGCCCACGGACACGGCGCCTACAGACTCAGCGCGGCGGGCCGGCGGCTCGGGACCGGCTCGGGCCGCGGGCGGCGCTCCGGTCACTCCAAAATGGCGGTGGCGGCGGCCGGGCGCGCGCACGCCGGGGGCGGGGCCTCGTGCGGGGGCGGGGCCTCGTGCGGGGCCTCGCGCTCGCAGCGTGGCGGGGCCTCTAGGTGGGCGGGACCTCTGTTGGACGGGGCCTCGCGGCGTGGGGCGGGCGAGGCTTCCTCCGCTGGTCCCTCTGAGGTATCGCAAAATTTCTGCAAGAGCGTAAGTAAGTTTTGATGGGATAATGCGTTTGCGGTGATACATTTTCTAACACAACGTCAGCAACAGAACAACCCCTCCGGAGGCCTGAAACGATTTGAGGGTCACACATCTGGGGCAGGGGTATCCCTGCTCCCTGGGAGCCTTACTCTAAGGCTGAAGGCCTCTGCGACTGGGGCAGCTGGGTGTCTCCTGAACTCCTTGGGCACATGGCGTGGACAAGGCCAGAGCAACAGTGAGCAGTGGTCAGCTCTCCGTCCTCACTACTACCCGGACTGGGAGCGTCGGAGCAGCAGCCACCAGACCCCTGGTTTTTCCAGGTGCCCCCCAGGTTCTCGTAGTATTTTGCACATTAAAATATGTGCATTTGGCATTTGTCGAAGTTGTTTGACTCAATCAAACTGATCTCTAAAATGCGAATTGTTATTTCAGGTGGCAGCGTGAACCATGGGAGACGTGGAAAAAGAAATGGAACACGTAAGGAACATCTAACGCTCTTGCCAGTCATCCCCTTACTGCCTCTCGGCTTCCAATGCACGTGGTCCGTGGCGGAAACGGATCTGACCCCTGGCCATGCTGAGCCTTGGCGGCAGAGGGAGCGGGAGACATTGCGGGAGAAGGTTTGCTCCGGAGCTGCTCAGCGGGTGGCAGGCGCCCGCTTCCCCACGTCTGGCTCCTGCGGAGACATCTTCCCCTGGACGTCTTCCCCAGGCAAACGGCAGGGCAGGTTTCTGGCAAGTTCTGTAGGATGAACTTTCAGGAAGTGGGAATTAAAAAAGCGTCAAGCTCTCAACCGCGAATAGATTACAAGCCCTGCAAGCGCAGACCCCACCCCCAAGGCTGGAGGTGCGGTGGGTAGAGCTGCAGAACAGGGGCTCAGGGCTAGGAGTCCCAGTGCTTGAGATGCTCCCACTGGTTGTCCGGCTGTGCGTGCCTGCAACCCTCATCCTGATCGTGATGTTCTTCTGGGGTCAGCCAGGGCTCCTCCCCTCTCCCACCCCATCCTTGGTTCATCCACACGTCCCTCAACTTCTAACTACAGCCAGCTCTCCTCCTGCAGCCCTGGTCCAGGTTTCTCTCACCTGACTCACAGCAGCAGCCTCCCAGCAGGCTCCCGGCTTCTATCCTGCCACACTTGCTGGAGGCCAGCTTGTTGCAGTCAGCAGAGCACCCAGTGAAAAGAAGTCTAGGGCTTCCCTGGTGGCGCAGTGGTTGGGAGTCCGCCTGCCGATGCAGGGGACGCAGGTTCGTGCCTCGGTCCAGGAGGATCCCACATGCCGCGGAGCGGCTGGGCCTGCGCGTCCGGAGCCTGTGCTCCGCAGTGGGAGAGGCCACAGCAGTGAGAGGCCCGTGTACCAAAAAAAAAAAAAAAAAAAAACTGTGGGGGACCCAGTCATAAGGGAGCCCACACAATACTGTGAGATTTACCCCTGGAACATGAGCAGGTTCCCAAGTAAATATAAGAGCAAAGTCCCCTCAAGCTTTCTGCAGGGGGAGGGAAGGAACCATTTCCTAATGCGACAGAGCACTCTGCTCTCCTTAACAAGGCTGCTCTCAAGGAAAACTTGTTAACCAGAGCCTGACCTGCTGGGGTGTTGTCAGAGCCTAACTGACCAGGGGAAGGGAAATGCCCAGCTCCAGCCTCCTCTGGGCAGCCTGTCCCAACCAAGGGGAGAAAAATGACTGAGAAACACTTGTGAAGTTCACAGTCCAGAGGCACAGGCTGAGTAAAAGAACTGAGGCCTGATCACAGGACCATAGAAGGCTTCCCCTCTCCCACACCTCACCTCCACATTATTAAGACCTACTTATAGCAGTTCCTTTCACCCAGTACATCATGTCTGGCTATCAGGAAAAAATTACAAAGCAAATTACACAATTAAAGGGTAAAAAACACAATTTGAAGAGACAGAGCAAGGTTCAGAACCAGATAGGGCAGAGATGTTGGAATTATCAGACTGGGAATTTAAAACCATTATGTTTAATATGCTGAGGGCTCTCATGGATAAAGTAGACGACATGTAAGAACAGATGGGTAATGCAAGCGGAGAGATGGAAATGCTAAGAAAGAACCAAAAAGAAATGCTAGACATAAAAAACGCCGTAGCAGATATGAAGACTGCCTTTGATGGGCTTATTAGCAGACTGGATAACACTAAGGAAAGAATCTCTGAACTGGAGGATATCGCAATAGAATCTTCAAAAACTGAAAGGCAAACAGAACAAAGACTGAAAAAAAACAGAACATCCAAGGACTTTTGTTCTACAAAAGGTGTAACATACACATAATGGGAATATCAGAACAAGAAGAAAGAAACGGAAGAAATATTTGAAATGATTCTACATTGCACTAAAGGTTCTAGTCAGTGCAATAAGGCAAGAAAAAAATTAAAGTCATACAGATTAAAAGGAAGAAGCAAAATTGTCTTTATTCACAGATAACATGATCATCTATTTAGAAAATCCTAAGGGATCTATCAAAAAAATCTGCTAGAAACAATAAACTAGTTTAACAAGGTCACAGGATACAATATCGATATACAAACAACAGTTGTATTTCTATAATTAGAAACAAACAATCTGAAAATGGAATTAAGAAAAAAATTCCAGGGAATTCCCTGGCCGTCCAATGGTTAGGACTCGGCACTTTCACTGCCGAGGGCCTGGATTCAATCTCTGGTCAGGGAACTAAAGTCCCACGTGCCACACGGTGTGGCCAAAAGGAAAGGAAAAGAAAAGAAAAAGATTCCATTTACAACTGCATCAAAATGAATAAAATACTTAGGAATAAATATAACAAAAGAAGTGCATACAGAAAAGAGTCAGTGCAGCAGGCTAACAAGTTACCAAAAAACAAAACAAAAACAAACAAACAAATAAAACCCCTGCTTACACAGTTAGCCCTTGACTGGCATCTGAGAACCTGGATTTTGGGAAGGTTCCCACCATCCCTGGAAATGATCAGAGTGGCTCTTTGAGCCAGACAATATGACTTATGTTGAAATCTGCTTTCTTTCCGGGTGCCTGGAATTTTGTTAGGCACCAGACAGAGACTGCCTATCTGGCCAGCCCTGCACTGGACTGAACAGTGGCCCCACCCGAAAGATATACATCTACCCCAAACCTGTGAATTGGAAAAAGGGTCTTTGCAGATGTTATTAAGTTAAGATCTCAAGACAGATCATCCTGGATCAGCGTGGGTCTTAAATCCAATGACAAGTATCCTTCTCAGAAAAGGAGAGACGACACAGGGAAGAAAGCGATGTAAAGACAGAGACAGAAATTGGAGTGATAAACCTACAAGGATTGCTGGCAGCAACCAGAAGGTAGCATAGAGGCCTGAAATGGATTGTCCCTTGGAGCCTCTGTAAGGAACCAACCAGGCTGACACCTTGATTTCAGGCTTCTGGCCTCCTGAACTGTGAGAGAACAAATTTCTGTTGTTTGAAGTCTCCAGGTTTGTATCAGTTTGTTACAGCAGCCTTAGGAAATAAATATAAGTTCCCAATAAAACTGTGGGCGCTGAGTTTCTGATGAACTTATCTGGTTGGCAACATTTCACACCCATTGTCACAACTCCCTGGGACAATTAAGTTTGTCCTGTGTAGCTACATGATGACCGTGGTAGCTGGCACCTGGTCTCCCCCAAACTTAGCCCCATGAGCCTTTTCCCTTTGCTGATTTTACCTTGTATCCTTTTCCTGTAATAAATCATGGCCATGAAAATGACTCTATGCTGAGTCCTATGAGCCCTTCTACAAATCATCAAATCTGGGGGTGATCTTGCAACTCCCATGCAATAAAAACTACAAAACACTGCTGAGAAGAATTAGACAAGACCTAAATAAATGGAGAGACATGCTATGTTCATGGATTAAAAGACTCAATATTGGGCTTCCCTGGTGGCACAGTGGTCAAGAATCCGCCTGCCAATGCAGGGGACACGGACTTGAGCCCTGGTCCGAGAAGAACCCACATGCTGCGGAGCAACTAAGCCCGTGCGCCATAACTACTGAGCCTGTGCTCTAGAGCCCACGAGCTACAGCTACTGAAGCCTGCACGCCGAGAGCCCGTGCTCTGCAACAAGTGAAGCCACTGCAATGAGAAGCCCACGCACCACAACAAAGAGTAGGCCCCGCTCGCCGCAACTAGAGAAAGCCCACGCGCAGCAACAAAGACCCAAAGCAGCCAAAAATAAATAAATAATAAATAAATAAATAAATAAATAAATAAATTTAGTTTTTAAAAATTCCTTAAAATAAAAAGAAAGACTCAGTATTGCCAAGATGGCAATTCTCCCCAAACCTGATCAATAGATTCAGTGCAATATCGGTGAATTTTTCAACAGGTGGTCTTTTTTTTTAATAGAAACTGACAAGCTAATACTAAAATTTACACAGAAATGCAAGGGATTGAGGTAGCCAAAACAGTTTTGAAAATTAGAGGACTCACACTTTTTTTTTTAGATGTTTTAGGACTTTAATGTCCTTCACATGGTCAACATAAAACACTGACAATGGATGAACAATAGGGGAAGAGACTCTTCAGCAAAGATCTTCCCGAACTCACAGCATCACTGGTCAAACACCAGAAAGAGAACAGTCACGTGAAGAAACAGTAAGGGAGTTTAACACAGATTTTTAGTTTAACAGCATAACTGAAAAACAAAACCAACCAACCAACCAACCGTTCTTCTACCCACTGAAAGGAAAGTAAAAGTGAATCAGGGAGCTTCCAAATCTTGTGAAGCAGCTTAAAAAGTGAGGGGGAGGGGGAAGGGGAGGCACACAACTGTTGAGAACGTAACACTCTAATGCACAAGGTCAAGGATGCTAACAAATTCTCAAAGTCTCAAAATACACCAAAAAGAACCGTATTATTAGAAATATAAAGGCACAGAGATATAAATGCATAGAGATATAAACTATTTGGTATTAAAAACAGACCTTGCTATATAAACATATAGTAAGTCACTTTTATCGCTTTATGAGAATAACCGTATAAAGAAAGAATTCAGAAGACCCCACTGCTGTCATCTTGCAATGGATCAAAATTCAACACCTCGAGGGCCCCACCCACCCTCCCTGCTGTGTGTCTGTGTGTCTCTAAAAACAATAACCTTCCATTTGCATATAATTAAACCCACAGGCGGCTCTGAATATGAGATCTAGGCAGAAAAAGTAGCAGCAAAGACAACAGTAGCTAGAATTTGGTAGAAAAGCAAGAGAAGATTTTTTAAAAGCTTCCAGTTCAAGTCAGAATTAAGGTTAAGTTTCAACAGCTTGGCATAGCTGTGGATGTTTTGCTGTTCTCTATGCCCTTTCAGGGAGATCGTATTGAGTTCAAGAGCTTTGTTGAGAAATCTTTTTTCTAAAGCATCATCTACTTTGGTGTTGCCAATGTGGAATGGAATATTCATCTTGCTTCTATTCTGGGGCTCCACCGGACATCAATTCTAATATTAGCTTTTCCTTTTCGACCACTTCCCCAAATTATATTTCTCTTTTTCTGTCTAGCAGCTTTGGAGGGTTCCTTCACTGATGGAGAAGTTATCCACTGGTACAAGTGGACTTTGTCTTATATCCAGAACAAGCAGAGTTCTGTTGGTTTCAAGGGCCTTTAGTAGAGCCTTTGCTCCTTCACTGGTGAGGCCACACTGCTGCAGGTCAAGTGCTCTAAGCCACAAATCCTCACTAAGAGATTCTGCAAAAGCACTTGCACCCAGGTCACCAATGAGCGTGTCGCAGTTCAGAGTGATGCCCCTCAAACCAGCCATACAGTCAAGATCAGGACTCCTGGAACAAAGACTCTCAGCCCAGGTTTCTTCATGCCTTCTGGTAGTCTGATACTTCAAGATCTTGGCCATGTGATCTGCTCCCTGCCATGTCAGATTACATCCCGTGAAGTTTACTGTCTTAGGAGTGATAGAGTTCTTTACACCTTGACAAATAATTTCTAAACCTCCATCTCCAAGTGGACAATTCTCAAGATACATGTGCACCAAAGTGGACGATTTATTCAATCCCTTTGTTAACATAGTTAAGTCTCTCTCTCTCTCAGAACTAGCCCATTTAGCTCCAGGTTCCTTAGCGCACCGACGCACTTACACAGCATTTAAGAGCTTCACACAACTAGAAGGTCGCCTCTTTCTTTCTTTTTTTTTTTTTTTTGCGGTACGTGGGCCTCTCACTGTTGTGGCCTCTCCCGTTGCGGAGCACAGGCTCCGGACGTGCAGGCTCAGCGTCCATGGCTCACGGGCCCAGCCGCTCTGCGGCATGTGGGATCTTCCCGGACTGGGGCACGAACCCGTATCCCCTGCCTCCGCAGGCGGACTCTCAACCACTGGGCCACCAGGGAAGCCCTTTATTTCTTATCGCAGGAACACGACTCCTGTAAACTTTATTTCTGTCACAACCTGTCTCGTCCAGCCGTGGCTGGAAGAAGCTCTGGATACAGATCAGGGGCAGAGGGTGCTCAGGTGCGGCGCCCAGTCCACCCCACGGAGGCGGTCGGCGTTAAGTCCAGCAGGCCCTCCCGCAGGGAAGCACGGAAGGCGGGCAGAGGCACTGAGTCTTGCAGCGCGCACAGGTCCTCAGAGCGCGGGAAGAAGTCGGCTGTGGTGTCGCAGCGCAGCTTCACCGAGTGATCATGGCCCGAGCGCGGCCTCGGGGACACTTGCTGCGGACACGATGCCCACACCCGCCTGGGGGCCCCGGCTCGCCTCCCGGCCCCTCGGGCGCTCACCGCCCGGTGGCTGCGGCCCCGCAGCGTGCGCAGGACCCGCGTTGCAGCCAGACAATGCAGGGCCACGGGCCCCAGCTAGGCCAGCCCCTCCATGTCGCGCTACCGCGCCACCTCCTGCGGCGCATCGCCGGCCCTTGGCGCCAGCCTCATCGCCCTCCGCAGGCGAGGCTGCGGTTCAAACTGGCAGGCGGCCCCGTGGGGGCGGGGCTCGAGGACCGACTCACACTTCTTGAATTCAAAATGTACTATAAAGCTAGAATAATCAAGACAGAATAGAATTGGCATAAGGATAGGCATGTATATCAATAGAACAGAGTAGCAAAAAAAAAACACCTCAAAAATATGATCAGTTGGGGCTTCCCTGGTGGCACAGTGGTTGAGAGTCCACCTGCCGATGCAGGGGACACGGGTTCGTGCCCCGGTCTGGGAGGATCCCACATGCCGCGGAGCAGCTGGGCCCGTGAGCCATGGCCGCTGGGCCTGCGCGTCCGGGAGCCTGTGCTCCGCAACGGGAGAGGCCACAGCAGTGAGACGCCTGCGTACCACAAAAAAAAAAAAAAAAAAAAAAAAAAAAAGATCAATTGTTTTTTTGTAAAGGTGCTAAGTCAATTCAATAGGGAAGCAATATCTTTTTTTTTTTTTTTTTTTGACCACGCTGCACGGCTTGTGGATTCTCATTTCCCTGAACAGGGATTGAACCCAGACTGCGGCAGTGAAAGCCCAGACTCCTAACCACTAGTCCACCAGGGAACTCCCAAGCAGTATCTTTTTTTTTTTTTAAGAGACAGTCTTTGACTTACAACGATTTTTTAAAATTATTTATTTATTTGGTTGCACTGGGTCTTAGTTGTGACAGGTGGGCTCCTTAGTTGTGGCATGTGAACTCTTAGTTGCAGCATGCATGTGGGATCTAGTTCCCTGACTGGAGATTGAACCAGGCCCCCCTGCATTGGGAGCATGGAGTCTTAACCACTGCACCACCAGGGAATTCCCCCAAGAAATATCTTTTTAAAAAATGATACTGGAAAAATTGGTTATCCACATTCCAAAAAAAAAAAAAAGTTAAACCCTTACTTCACACCATACACCAAAATTAGTTCAAAATGGATCACAGCCCTAAATCTGAGAGGTGAAATACTTCTAGAAAGAACATAGGAGAAATTATTTGGGTTAGGAAAAGATTCGATAGATATGAGACCATAAACATACTACCAAAAAGAAAAATATTCATAACTTAGACTTCATCAAAATAAAAAACCTTTGCTCTTCAAAAGATGCCATTAAGAAAAATAGAAGACAAGCCACAAACCAGGAAAAAAATTTTAAATCGTATATTGATAAAGGACTTGATTCTAGAATATATATATTTTTTAAAACCTTACAACCCACAAGATGAACGACCCAATTTAAAAAGAGGCAAAAGATTTAAATAAACATTTCACCAAAGAAGGTAATACAAATGACTTATGGGCACATGAAAAGTGCTCAAGGGACTTCTCTGGTGGTCCAGTGGTTAACACTCTGCGTTGCCAATGCCGGGGGCCTGGGTTTGATCCCTGGTCAGGGAACTAGATCCCACAGGCATGCCGCAACTAAGAGTTCGCATGCCGCAACTAAGAGCCCGCATGCCACAACTAAGAGCCCACATGCCGCAACAAAGATCCTGCGTACTGCAACTAAGACCTGGTGCAGCCAAATAATTAATATTTTTTTTAAAAAAGATGCTCAACATCAGTCATCATTAGGGAAATTCTAAATTAACCCACATGTCACTACACAACCCCTTGGATGGCTACAATTAAAAAGGCTGACAACCTCAAATGCTGGTGAGGATGTGGAAAAACTGGAACCTTCATACATTGCTGGTGGTAACGTCAAATTGTAAAGCTACTTTGGAAAATAGTTTGACAGTTTCTTATAAAGTTAAACATAAATTGAACATACAGCCCAATACTTTCACTCCTAGGTATTCACCCAAGAGAAGTTAAAACAGGTGTCCACAAAAAGACTTGTACAGGAATGAACATAGCAGCATTATTACAGGCAAAAACTGGAAACGTTCCAAACATCAATTGGTGTGTTGACTCTAATAACATAATAGCCAGTTGTTTCACCAGCAAAAGCAAGTTTATTCAGGAATAGCCAGAGGAACTGTAATTCATGATGTGGAAACTATGGCAGACTGCAAGTAAATCCAAAAAACACGAAAAGGGAGTTTGCTTTTATAAGGAAAAGGGGTCAGTTGGGAGGTACTGTGCTAACTGGAGTCCACTGGAGGAGCCTGGAGGCTTCCCATTGTTTGGGCTGTGACAGCCTCTGATTGGCTGGGATGTCCTTGGTCCGGAGGGATTTCTTCTTCCTGTTGAAGAGAGAGTAGAGCCACCTGTCTCCCTGTTTCTGGTCATTGAGGAGACATGGTGGGCATGACAGAACCCCCTAACGACCTGTCCTGGCTCCATCTTCAAGTGAGGTTTCTTTAAATAATTCCACTGTGAAAGGTTAAAGAAAATGTCATGTATCCAGACAATGAACTACTATTCATATAAAGGAACAAACTACTGATACATACAGCAACATGGATAAACTTCAAAAATATTATGCTGGGGCTTCCCTGGTGGCACAGTGGTTGAGAGTCCGCCTGCCGGTGCAGGGGACACGGGTTCGTGCCCTGGTCTGGGAGGATCCCACATGCCGCGGAGCAGCTGGGCCCGTGAGCCATGGCCGCTGGGCCTGCGCGTCTGGAGCCTGTGCTCCGCAACGGGAGAGGCCACAGCAGTGAGAGGCCCGCGTACCGCAAAATAAATAAATAAATAAAATAATAAAAAAATATTATGATAAGTGCAAGAAACCAGATAGAATAGGCAGCATATTGTATGTATTAGCGTCCTAGGGCTGCTGTAACAATTACCACAAACTTAATGGCTTAAAACAATGCACACTTATTATCTTACAGCTCTGGAAGTCAGAAATCTGAAATGAGTCTTATGGGGCTTAAATCAATGTGTCAGCAGAACTGCATTCCTTCTGGAGGCTCTAGGGGAGAATCGTTTCCTTGCCTGTTCTAGCTTCTGGAGGCTGCCTGCATTCCTTGGTTCATGGTCCCTTCCTCCATCTTCAAAGCCAGTAGTGTGGCAACTACCAGTTTCTCTGTCTTATTCCCTTATCACATTGCCTTCTCTGACTCATTTTGGCCTATGGACTGTAGGCAGAAATGCTGTAGATATCACTTGTCGGCCAACTCAATTAATAGCTAGCAGGCCTCCATTAAACCCTTTTCCACTGCCAATGACCTAGGAGGCCATGTGTTCCAGAGGTAAGTCAAGGAGAGCCACCTGACTCTCCCACCAGTCCATGCACAGTGAAAAACCTGCTTAAGACTTGAGGGTTGTTACTCCAACCTAGCCTACCCTAGCCTAACTTTGGAGTGGGGAGCTTTAGTTTAAAAAAAAAAAAAGTAAAATATATGTAGCGTGTCAGTTAAGTTATTGTCTCAGCTCCAAAGTCGCCCTTCCATGATCGGCTGTGTGATGCTGGGTGGTGGGGGAGACTCTGCGGCCACGTTTCGAGGAGCAAGGGCTGGTGCCTGGCTCTGACAAGAGGAATGCTGCAGGCAGATGCGACGTCAAAGAGGGAGAGGGGCTGCCCCCCCCCGCCACACTTCGCCGCCGCAGCAGAAAATAAAACGGCACAGGTGGCTCGAATTATGTGTGTTACACGCTGTGTCTGGTTTCGACAGACAGGTCTGGGACAGTGTGCAAGGCAGCCCAAGAGGGGGCCCGGAAATATCTGGAAGAGCGCTGGACGCAAGAGGCGAGGAGGGGACTGGCGCGGGCGGGTCTGCACGCACTGACGACCAGGCCATTGGAAACAAAGATGCCCCAGTGGTCAGACACGAACCCCGGACGTGACAGCTCTCTGCAGGACCCCATACCCGGAGGCGACCCCAAGGAGAAAACTCAAGGGACTCCCAGAATCGCTGGAATCTGTGTGTGATAGTTGGTAGAATGGGAGCTCGTAACGACGAAATCCGGTTAGGAAACCTGGCCGGGTAAGATACCCGCCAGTCTCGACTTCGCCCGTCCTCACCGTGTCCCCGGGAACCGCGACCCCGCCTTAACCCGTCTTCCCTCGGGCTCACACGCCCCGCTGGAAGTCCCTCCTCCAGGCTTGGGGCCGCTCTGGCCCGCGCGGTCCCTTCTCTTTGGTGGGCTGGACACTGCTCCGCCGCACGGCGGTCCTCCGGCCGCCAGGGGCGTGCGAGGCCGCGTCCGGGCCGTTCTGGTCCGAGACGGCCGCTCGACTGCTCCGCGGAGCTGTCCGGGCGCTCCCAGGCCACCGCCTCCAGTCCGTTCCCCCGGCAACGCCTCGGGCCGTTCCCCCGGCAACGCGCGGCCGTTCTCAGTAGCAGGGGCCATGGACCAGGGGTCGGGCGGCGGGCCCCACCGGGCTCGCGGCCGCTTCGGAGCGCCGTCCTGCGGAGCGCGGGCTCCGGGGGCACCCTGGGCACGCTTCTCGGCCTGGCTGGAGTGCGTGTGTGTGGTCACCTTCGACCTGGAGCTGGGCCAGGCGCTGGAGGTGAGGGGGGCAGCGGGCCGGGGGGAGGCCGGGGAGGGCGGGTCCTGCTCTGTCGCCGCCGGCTAGTGTAGCTCAGGCATCGCCGAGGGGCGGCGGGAATCCCTCCGCAGGTGAGGTACCCTCAGGCAGACAGACCCCCCCAGGTGGCCTCTTCCTCCTCAGAAACCCTGCACCTGTCACTTCCTGAAAGGTGCGCTCCCAAGCAGAAGAAAAAAAGTTAAGTTGCCAAGACCGCCCTTTGGGGTGGAGGAGCGAAGAGCCCTGTACCTCGGATACCCAAAGTGGTACTCTTGATTTTTCTCCCAGTAAAAAGCTGTCTCCTCTCCCTTCCTCGCCCCCGCCTTTCCCACACTATTATACCTTCTCCCCTCATTTAGTCCAGCCAGAATCCCAGGGGTCACCCTTGACTCCTTCCCTCCCTCCACCCCACATCCCATCCGGGAACAAGGCTGACAGCTCCACCTACAGCAGGGCTGTCAGATTCATTACCACTACTACTGTACCCCCAAGTCCAATATTTGTGGCTCTCTTGCTTAAATCTTTGGAAACCTCCTTGTTCACTTAGAGTCTGATCCAGACCCCTTGCGGGTCACAACCAGACCCAAGAGCCATCTTTCTGTTCACGGACTGCCCCCAGCCCCCCAAGCCTGGGGTGTCCCCACTACCTGCAAGGCTCTTCCCTACCCCCACCTGCGTGGGTGTAGATGAAAACATGACAGACTCAGGGAGGAAGGCCTTCTGTAGTAATGCAGGCCTCGGGGGACGGTCTTCTCCAGGCCCTGAAGGCCATGATGTAGACCATGGAGCTGACCAGGGCAGGGGAGGCTGGGAGGTACGCTTCAGCACTCTGTCAGAAGGAACTTTCTGAGAACCCAGGAGGTGGCGCATCCGTGACTGCAGTTGGCTGAGATGAGGCTGATCAGCCATCGTTGGAAAGCCAGCGTCAGGGGGAGAGGGTGTTTTCCAAGGCCTTGCTGAACTCCATGAGGCTGTGGGAAGCCCAAGTCCTAACAAACAGCAAGGGCTGACACTGCCCAGCTCACTGTGGAGACCCCATTCCACCACACCTGTCCCCACGTGGCACACCAAATTAACTTGACGCAGGGACCTGAGCACAGAGAGGTGAGGTGATTTGCCTAACGTCACAGAGCCCACATTCCTGCTGGTGCCCAAATTGTTCCCAATAAAATCACGAGAGAGGCTACTGTTTCCTTAAGGCATTCTCATGTATAATTTTCTAGGACTTAACCATTCAGGCAAGAACTGTTAAAGGCTCCATGTGCTTGGGCTTCTGAGCTTTGCTGAGGCTGTACAGCTCAGGGAGGGGGTGTTGGGGGGACCCACGGCCCCTCCTAATCATCAAGTCTGTGCAGGAATCAGGCAGTGCAACCACACGACGCTCGTCAGGTTTGCATCTTATCTTTCTTCTCCCCCCTGGAAATCATGGGAAAGATCAGGGGTCATTTCAGCTGAGTCCACAATCACTCATGGAGCATCTGCCCTGCGCTCGCTTATTCCAGGCTTGGCCTGGCTGAGCACCACAGAGGCTCTGGCGCTGTGCTTGGCACTGGGACATGATGGAAGATCCAGGGACTGCCTTCCAGGAGCTCATGGATCACGGAGACTCCATGGACAGACGCAGCTCAGAGGAAGGAATGGGGGTTTGGCCATATCTTGGAGGATGAGAAGGAGGCACCCGGGCAGGGGAGAAGGGGCTCTTTCAGGTAACCCCTCCCCCCAAAAAGCCAGCGAAAGCAAAGGCAAGGAGCCAACCATTCACTCATTCAATAAATCAAGTATTGGGCAACTGCCACCAGCCAGGCCCCACGGTACTGGTGCTGGACACATGGACACAGAGCTGAATGCGATGACAGGGCTCTGCCCACCAGGAGTTCACGTTCTGTGCTAGAGACGCAGAGAGTAAGTGGTTCAGGACCCCCTAGAGTGCATAGGGTATGTTGAGGGGGTCCCACCCACATGGGTGCACTGGAGCCTGCAGGCGAGGCAGGGATCAGACATGAGGGGAGAGTGGGCAAGGCTGTGCACATCAGCTGAGCAAAGGGCCTGGCTCTGCTGCCTCAGCCCTTGGAAACTCTCCTCTCGGCGTCCCTGCTGACCCGAGAAGCCCATGCAGTGAACCGTGGCCCGGGGCCCAGAGGGTCCCTCCTCCCCCAGGTGTCCGCGTCCTCCCAGCTGCAGCTCCTGCACTGCCCAGTCTCAGGACCCTTTTAGTCTTCAAAAGTACTGAGGGCCCCAAGGGGCTTTTTATGTGGGTCGTATCTATCGAGGTTTCCTATACTAGAAGTTAAAACAGAAAAATTAAAAATGCTTATTAATCCATTTTAAAAAACAACGGATACCATGTGTAAACAAGAGAAGCCACCGCAATGAGAAGCCTGTGCACCGCAACGAAGAGTAGCCCCCACTCGCCGCAACTCGAGAAAAGCCCGCACGCAGCAGCAAAGACCCAACGCAGCCATAAATAAATAAATATTTATTTATTTATTTAAAAATACATATATATATATTTCCACAAAAACAACCATATTTTCAAAAACAAATTCAGTGAGGAGATTGGCATTATTTGACACTTTTACGTCCCTTTTTAAAGGCCAAATAGAAGGCAGCTGTATCTTCATGTCAGCTTCAGTCAGTTCCCCTTTATGGCCTGTGTCACAGCCTCTGGAAGCCACACTGCACACAGTGAGAAGAGAGTGAAAAAGGCAGCTTCGGCCTCTGGGAGCCTAGGGTACCCACACCACCCTTCAAGAAGCACTTTCCTAGAGGTACCTTCTCCAGCAAGGCAAGGCTCGCTGCATCTGTCTTCCTCAGGGGCGACTGGGTTACAGGAGCTGCAGCCCCTGCAGACTGGCTCCCGTGGAAAGGACGAGCCCCCTGTGGTTCCAGGGGACAGGGTGCGTCGTGCGGCAGACCCCCACTCTCTGCCCCTCCCTGAGGGTCGGCTCCCTTCCTCTCCTCAGTCAGGCAGGGCCGTCCCTCCGGCTCTGCTCCCAGCCTGTGGACAGTGAGCTTGGAGCCCTGGGCACGGCTGTGGAGCCTGCTCAGATGCTACAAAACTCCTGTGACTGCAGGCCAGATTCAGAACCCTGACCTCAGCACCGAGGGCCCATCGTGGCCCTGCCCCAGCTGCCAGGCACCCGCCTTTCCTCTGCCCTTCCCAACAAGGACACGCAGGGGCCCGAGTGGTCCTGTGGCCCCACCTCTCTTGGAGCCATCTCAAGGTACCTCTGTGGGTCCGCCCCACAGACAAATACTGTTTGGCTGGCTCCCCTCCCTCCTCTTGGCCCTTCCTTCTTGGTGCCTCCTTAGCTGACATCTTGAGATTTCCACATGCCCCACCTGTTCCAGTATTCTTTGGAGACATGTTTTCACACACTCCACAAATACAGGCACACCTTGGAGATGTTGCAGGTTCGGTTCCAGAGCACTGCAGTAAAGCAAGTCACACAGATTTGTTGGTTTCCCAGTGCATATAAAAGTTATGGTTACACTCGACTGTAGTCTATTAAGTATGCAAGAAATACCATTATATCTTAAAAAACAATGTAGATACCTTGTAACAAATATAATAATGAAAAGGTTTGAGATATTGTGAAAATTACGAGAATATGATGCAGAGATGCAAAGTGAGCAAGTGTTGTTGGAAAAATGGCACCTATAGGCTTGCTACAAACCTTGATTTTGTAAAAAATGCAACATCCGTGAAGCACAATAAAGCAAAGTGTGATAAAACGAGGTGTGACTGTACACTATTTGGTGAGGGTCTACTCCCTGCCGGGGGCTGGGAGGCAGAAGTACCTGGGACACAGTCCCTGTCCTTAGGACACTTGGTGGCAGCGGTGGAGACAGAATAGGCCCAGAGCAAACCAAGACAGAAGCTACATTATTACAGTAGTGCGAGTCCCAGGGCACAGTACCTTACCATCTGGGGGTTCAGGGCACACCTCAGAAGAAGCTTCATGTCAGCCAAAACCCAAGTCCTCCTCCGCATGGGAGTTTGGCCGACAGAGTAAGGAGGGGGCCACGCCTGCAGGCCCTCATCTCCTGGCTCCCAGCATAGCCGCTTCCTGGGAGAGCCGTCCTGCTGCATCTGAGCACGGGCCAGGGCAGCAGCGATGCCCAAGGCGCACCAGGTCCCCAGGAAACACTTGGGGGCCTCCAGGGAGTGAGGGCTCTGGAGGTTCCCTGCCTTTTTCGTTTCCTGCAAAGAAATCCATTCTAGCCATTTGCCTGTGTACAGGGCTACTGGCTCCCCCAGAGTGTGGCCTGTCTCCCAGGTAGAGCCTGTCCAGCTGGTCACGCTCACTGTACACTCCAGGGTCCCGGGTACTCCAGGGGTCACACTCCAAGCGGCGAGCAGGCCAGAAGCTCCCGGACCCCTGACTAGCAGGGGTTGGAGTGAAGATGCTCAGAGGCAGGGGTGCCAGTGTCAGGCAGCATCTGAGTTAAGATGGGATGGGGAGGCTGGCCAGGCCGTCTGGGAGAGCAGGCCCAGGGCAGCCGCAGAGCCTAAGACCCTCTGGCTGGGTGGGGTTGGGTTCGGAGCGCTGAGAGGGTACAGGAGGTGGGGGCCAGCAGGCAGGGCCCTGCAGCCGCTCTAGGCGAGAGAGGAGGCTATGGGGACAGACTGTCGGGACATGGGGGCAGGGAGGCCCAGTCTGGGTGAGTGGCCTTGAGGGCAAGGGGTGTGATGAAGGGAGTCCAGGAGCTCACCCGGTTGTGCGAGAAAAGGGAAGGATGGAGGCCAGGAGTGGCCTCAGGCCGAGGGGGGCCTGGGGAAGCAGGGCAGAGGGCTGGAGCCCTGAAGAGAGGAGGAGGGGTCAGCAGGGAGCCAGAGGTGGGGGAGAGCCAGAGGGTCTGACAGTGCTGGGGTGGAGGGGGGGCACACCTGCAGCCCAGCACCAAGCCTGCCAAGCCCATGTCACCGAGTGCTCTGTGTCCCCCGCAGCTGGTGTACCCCAGCGACTTCCAGCTCACGGACAAGGAGGTGGGTCCCAGCCCTCTCAGGAGCAGACCTCACCCGGGGAGCAGGCCCTCACTGGCTTTCCTGTGTTTCAGAAAAGCAGCATCTGCTACCTGTCCTTTCCCGACTCCCACTCAGGTAGGCCACCCCGCCTCGCCCCGGTCTGGGTGTCTCTCTGGGGCTGTGGGGAGAAGAAGAAGGAGGGAGATGAGGCTGCCCAGGAGCCCCTGCGGCCAGGCCTGCACAGCCTGTAAGCACCGGTCCCCCTTCCCGCTCCAGGGAGACAGCCAGAGCCCCAGGCCGCAGCAGCCAGTTTCCCCGGTTCCCGCGGAAAGAGGAGTCTCTGGGCAGTGGGGTCTGGTCTCCTTCACCCCAGCAGAGGGGTCACCAGGAGCTGGGTCCTGGCCTCTGCTCCTCTCCAGGGCTCGGGTGTCCGTGTCGGCCTGGTTTTCCACCCCGGGCAAGCTACGCCCGGGCCACACACGACCCCCAGCCTGTGCTTGCCCACAGTGCACACGCTGCGGGGCTGTGGCTGTGCTCTGTGTGCTGAGTTTAAACCCTTAGGTGCAGGAATCTAGGACACGGGGACCTCTGTCGGGAGACACAGAGCCGAGGGCTGGGCTTTTCTGAGGCATTTGCAGCCCGACAGGGGCTTCGCCCCCTCCCTGGCCCCCCGCCCCACATGCTGGCAGGAGAGGCTCCAGCCCAACCTGGACACAGCGTGAGGGGACCACCTGTTCCCCAGGCTGCCTCGGGGATACTCAGTTCAGCTTCCGCATTCGTCAGTGTGGAGGGCAGAGGCGCCCCTGGCACACGGATGACAGGCACTGTGACAGTGGGGCCCCTGTGTCTCTGCAGGTGAGCTGGGCTGCCTCTCCCCCGCTCCTCCCCTCCCCCTGCAGGCCAGGGTCAGGCGGGTGTGAGCGGCCCCTTCAAGGCGCCTGGCCAGCCCCAGCCAGCAGGGTCTCCAACTGCCGCAGGCCAAGCCCGGCACCCCAGCCTCGACTGGGGGTGGGCCAGCGCTTCTGAGCACTTGCCAGGGTCCCTGGGGCTTTTCCTGTGCTCCACGTGTGCGCCAGGGCGTGGCTCGGTGTGCAGAGGCCGGTGCTCTAGGGCCCCTGAACCACTCACCACTGTGTCTGCGGAGACGTCCCTGCAGAGCCGTTGCCTGCCGTCCGGGCTGTGACTCCCAGGCAGACCCCGGTCTGGGGAGAGCACACAGCAGCCTGCGTGGGGGTCCGAGGAGGTGGGAGGGAGCGTGAGCAGTGGCCGTGGCCTGGCCGATACCCCTCCTTCCAGAGGGAGCCCGCACACTACTTTGGCTACGTGTACTTCAGGCAGGTGAAGGACAGCTCTGTGAAGAGGGGCTACTTCCAGAAGGTGAGCAGCTGGTTGCTCTGGGGTGGCCCCGCTGAGAGTTGGGGGCCAGCAGCCATTGGGAGAGGCTGATGGTCTGGGGGGGTCCTGAGCCTCCAGGAGCACCCACCCCGCCGTAGCCCTAGCCACTTGGCCCTGGGCGGGGGCCACCGTGCCACCTGGGGGCGGGGGCGGCCTCTGGGGAACAGGCTCTGCTGCCCCTCCCTCGTCCAGCCGGGCTCTGGCCTCCCTGCTCCTCGCTGAGGGAGGAGGGGGGCCCTCGTCACACTTTCAAGATTAGGACGACTTCAGTCTTGAACTCAGACACCAAAAGCAAAAGCTGCTTGAGCCCCGGGGAGACTATCCCAGGATCCTGGCCACGTGCATTTCCCTGTGAAGGCCTGGGGTCCAGCCCTGCCCTGCTGCACCTGGGGTTTTCTAATAGCCTGGAGTCCCACGTCAGGCCATTCCTGGGAAGTCGGTGGGACACCCTGCCCTGGGCGACCCTGGATGAGCCGGGCCTCAGGGGGTCCCCCGCATGGTCCCAAGGGGCTGGGGCGACATCTCACCGGCCCCGGGCCCTGCAGTCTCTGGTGCTGGTGTCCCGCCTGCCCTTCGTCCGGCTGTTCCAGGCGCTGCTGAGCCTGGTCGCCCCCGAGTACTTCGACAAGCTGGCGCCCTGCCTGGAAGCGGGTGAGTGGCCGGCAGGCGCTGCCAGAGCTGCCTCATCGTCATCACAGCTGTAGCTCCTGGTGGCTCCGGTGGGCAGCTTCCTCCAGGACAGGCTTCTGACGCTGGCCACCTGTGTTCGCAGTCTGCAGTGAGGTTGACCAGTGGCCGGCCCCTGTGCCGGGGCAGACCTTGAACCTGCCTGTCATGGGAGTCGTCCTCCAGGTGAGGGCGGCTGGCTGGGGTGGGATGGCCCCAGTGCATGTCGACACGCCACCTGACCCACTGGCAGCTGCTTCCTTCATCCATAGGTGCACATCCCATCCAGCGCAGACAAGCCTGAATCCGGTCCTCCAAAGCAGTGCAGCCACAAGGTGGGCGCCCTGCTCCCAGGCTGGTGGCCCCATACCTGCCTCAATCCTCAACCCTCCCACCTGCCTGGGTCTCCCCTGCTGTGGGCCCTGGGGGTTGGCCAGACCCCAGACACAGGGGCCTGCGTCTCCGTGCAGGGCTGTGGGGCGCAGGGAGGCATGTGGGTAGGGACTGCGGCCCCCGGGACTCTCCCGGGACGACCGGTGCTGCTCGGGGCTTGTGAGGCGCCATCCTCCCCCTCGGCCTGACCCCACCCACCCTTCCTCTCAGAACCTGCTACCAGCCCCGGTCATCCTCACCAGTGTCCATGAGCTGGACCTGTTCAGGTGAGCCCGGCAGGCCACCACCTGCTGCCCCGGTAGGTGATGAGTGATCCCACGGGGCTCAGGCCCATCGGGGCGGGGGGCGCTGGGGGCCATCAGGAGTTAGCCCCCAGCCCATTCTGAGAGGGAGAGTCACACAGAAGAGGAGCCCGGTGCCCCGATGTCTGCCCCCAGAGGAAGTGAGCACCGTGGGCAGGAAGTCAGGTCCTGGCAGGCAGGTGCAGGGAAGGGAGCAGCTGTGGTGGGAGATGCTGCCAGAGGTGCCCTCTCTGGGGGGCCAGAAGAGGACCCCACCTTTGGAGACCCTCTGGCCCTGTGCTGGGCCCAGCGGGAGCCAGGGCTGCCGGTTTCAGGCATGGCGGGGGTGCGAGGCCAGGCAGCACAGGTGGAGGGTGAGAACCGGGGCAGGCGGGGGAGTGCCCTGGACACGTCCTCGGCGTCTTCACAAGGCCTCACCGCTGGCTTCCCTCTGGAGTGAGGCCCAGCCTTCACCCAGACAGGGCCTGCCTGGGCCTGGGTGGGGGCAGGTGGGCAAGGGCTGGGAAGCCTCCCACCCGGCCTCCCCAATGCCCCCGCCGGCCCAGGTGCTTCCGGCCCGTGCTGGCCCACGTGCAGCTGCTGTGGGAGCTCATGCTCCTCGGGGAGCCCCTGCTGGTCCTGGCGCCCTCGCCCGCTGTGTCCTCAGAGATGGTGCTGGCCTTGACCAGGTGGGTGGGGCAGCAACGCGAGGGTCCGGGGGCCCTGGACCAGCCCTGCGAACTGACTGTCCCTGCGGATCCCTCCCCACAGCTGCCTGCAGCCCCTCAAGTTCTGCTGCGACTACCGCCCCTACTTCACCGTCCACGATAGTGAGTTCAAGGAGTTCACGACGCGCACGCAGGCCCCGTAAGTGCCGCCCGGCCCACCTGTCCGCCTGCCCGCCCGCCCTGCGCCCTCCGCCTGCGTCTGTCTCTCCTCCCTCCCTCCCTCTCTCTCTCTCTCTCTCTAGACCAAGCGTGGTCCTGGGAGTCACAAACCCTTTCTTTATCAAAACACTCCAGCACTGGCCCCACGTCCTCCGCATCGGGGAGCCCAAGATGCCAGGTGAGGCCCCCAGCCTCCGCCCAAGGGTCCTGGGAATGCGGGGTCTCGCCGGGTCTGAGCCTGCAGAGGCAGAACTGAGACCCTGAGGCCCGGCCATGGGGCGTGTCTCGTAGGGGACCTTCCCAAGCAGGTCAAACTGAAAAAGCCCTCAAGGCTGAAGACCCTGGACACCAAGCCAGGTCTGTGCCCCTCTTCTCCTCCCAGGACCCAGAGACACGCCTTGGGGAGGGGTGGGGCGGGCAGATGTGCTGGCACAGCTGAAGGGGGTGCCCCGCCCCAGAGGGGAGCACACTGCCATTCTGCCCTCCCCAGGCCTCTACACTGCGTACACGACCTACCTCCACCGAGACAAGGCCCTGCTCAGACGACTGCTTAAGGTACCGCTGGGGGGTGCTCCGGGGGCAGAGAAGCTGGGCTCGGTGTGTGAAGGGGGCGCAGCCGGCCTGCTGTGGCTCAGCCCTCGCCCCCCAGGGCCTGCAGAAGAAGCGGCCGTCGGACATGCAGACTGCAGTGCTGAGGCGGCACCTCCTGGAACTCACACAGAGCTTCATCATCCCTCTGGTGAGGCCCAGCGGCGGGGAGGAGGGGGCCAGACTGGAGGGGCAGGCAGCAGGCTGTGGCCCAGACTCCAGACTCACTCCCCGTCCTCCCCAGGAGCACTACATGGCCAGCCTCATGCCCCTGCAGAAGAGCATCACGCCCTGGAAGGTGTGGTCCAGGGAGGGCCTGGGAGGATGGTGGTGGTGGTGGGGGTGTCAGTGTCGTGTGTGTGCAGGAGCCCCTGGGGCCAGCCCGTCCCCACACCTGCAGGTGGCCCTCACAGGGAAGAGAAATTCGGGCCACACAGATGGGGGAGGGGTTCGAGGCCCTCTTCTCTGGGAAGGGTCACCCTGGGATCTGTCACTGCAGGGTGGGGGCTGGGGGACACACAAGGGGGCCATCTGCCAAGTGCCCTGGGGAAGGTCCTGACCAGCCAAGGTGCAGGGCCTGCGAGGCCATGCCCCCCACCCAGCACCCAGGCTCACCCAGCCCCTGTCTCAGACCCCTCCCCAGATCCACCCCTTCCGCCAGGACGACTTCCTGCGTAGCCTGGAGCACTCAGGGCCCCAGCTCACCTGCCTCATCAAGGGCGACTGGCTGGGCCTCTACAGGTAGGTGGACAGTAGGTAGGATCCTGGGGCTCCTGCTGCTGGTGGCCGTGCCCATCCCTCAACACACAGGGTCAGCCTACAGCTGCTGCCCCTTGCCCCCCACAGGCGGTTTTTCAAGTCCCCTCATTTTGATGGCTGGTACCGACAGCGGCACAAAGAGATGGCCCAGAAGCTGGAGGCCCTGCACCTCGAGGCCATCTGTGAGGCGGTGAGGGGGGCGCTTGGCTGTGGGAGAGCGCACAGGGGTGCAAGCCCCGAACAGGGGCTGGAGGAGAGTGCAGGGAGGGGCGGACACAGGCCCAGAGCTGGGCGAGGGCCTTGGCGATGGATGGCCTCATCTCGACCCCACAGAACATCGAGATCTGGATGAAGGACAAGTCCGAGGTGGAGGTTGTGGATCTGGTCCTGAAACTTCGGGAGAGGCTGGTGAGATGCCTCCCAGCCCTGCCCCACCTCGGCCAGCCAGATGTGAAGGTCGCCTGCCCCTGACCACTGCTGCCCCTGCAGGTTCGGGCACAGGGCCACCAGCTCCCCGTGAAGGAGGCGACGCTGAAGCGGGCGCGGCTGTACATCGAGACAGTCATCGGCTCCCTGCCCAAGGACCTGCAGGTCGTCCTGTGCCCTCCCTAGGACGGGGCCCCTGGCCCAGGGCCTGGCTGCCCCTCGGGGCCTGGGTCTGGCCGAGCTTCCCACCCCCGAGTCAAGCACGAGCTCCCCCACCCAAGCTCCCGGCTGCCCCTGGCCCTGGCCCCCCACCTGGCACCACCATCATCCCAGCAGACAAGGTGGCATTTGGAACTACAGCCTGGCCCCTGACTGTTGGCGGATCACGTGCTGGCAGAGCCTCCCCTCCCCCTGGGCCCCACCTGCCCTCTCCAGGGTCTTAGGCAGGGGTGGGGGGCAGGCTGTGAGCCCTGCTGATCTGATCTGGGCCAAGGCCATGCACCCCTCCAGGAGCCCATCTGCCCAAGCCCTGCAGGCCCAGGCGTTGCATCTGATGCATCCTTTAGACCCACCAGGCTGCCCAGCTCAGGACGGAAGGAGGCGGCTGACAGGCAGACCCCTCTCTTCACACAGCCCGCCCCCCCGCCTGTCTTGCCTGGGGGCTGAGGGGGGAACCTCGCCTGTGGTCATCGCTTGGGAGGGGAGAAGCCGCTTTGCCCGGAGAAGAGCTATGCCCTGTGGTTCGCTGGGATGCCGCCAGGACCCGCGTGGCTGCCAGGCGGGTCCAGGGCATTGTCTTTGTTCCAGTCCAGGGACACCCCACTGGGCACCTTCTCCGTTCACTCTGCCCTGCGCTGCTGCTCGGCGGCTGGCAGGCCCTCGAGTCGCCCATGTGTCCATGCAGCCCCACAGGCAGCGAGGGGCTTGGACTCTAGACTGACCAGGCCTCTGCAGCCAGAGCCCTTCACAGCCACTGCGGCCTTGGGGCACCAAGCTCCTCGGCAAGGAGTGAAAGTCCCTCAGAAGGGATCCACGCCCCCATGTGACACCTTGGAGCACCGGGCCAAGCAATCAGCGGTGCTGTCATCAGCACCGTCACAGCTCAGCGCAGAGTGGCAGCACTGGCAGCTGGTGGGGGGCAGGGCAGGGGGAGAGGCGCGGACCCAGAGCTGCAGGCCTTTGGGTGAGTCTCACCGTCTCCAACCCCAGATGCCTCACCTGAGGCACAAGGCTTCATAGATGCCCGCGTGGGCCTTGGCGGCAACCTGAGCTGAGTCCTGGCTGAGCGACATGGTGCGGGAGGCAGGCCAAGTGGGGGGGCTTTCCCTTCTCTCCTGATTCCCCGCAGTCTGTGCCCTGGGATGGAGCACTGACGCAGCCGCTCCTCCCAAGTGGGGTTCGGTGGAGCCACCAGATGACAGCAGGCGCTGGCCTCAGAACTGCCAGTGTCGACTTGTCCGGCCCTGACCGCTGCCTAGGACAGCCCGGCGCGTCCCCAGCCTGCAGACAGCTGAGCTCAGCCTGGTGTGTGACCGCAGTCAGAGGACAGAATCGAGGCAGCAGAGGGAGAGACGAGCTGGAGGCCCTCAACTGAGGAAGGACTTTGTGGCCCCAGTGCCGCTTTGGACAGCCTGCCCTGCTGTCTGGCCTGGAGGGGTGGCCCACGGGCCTTGAGGGGTGTGCCTCAGCATATTGCACAGTCCCCTCCCTTGGCTTTCTGAGGGTGACTGCAGGTGATGGAGGGCTGCAGGGGAGCAGCTGCAAGGGGGCCTCCGCAAAGCCCTCAGGGACTTTTGCCTCCATCAACCCAGGAAGGCACAACCAGAGTCCCCTGAATCCTTGCATCCTCCCTCAAGGTCTCTGCTTGAGTCCACGCCGCAGCCCCTCACAGCGGGGCTTGTCCTCAGGAACACTGGTGCAGGGGGATGTTGGGGGAGGGACGCCTGGCAGAGTGGGCCACACTGCCCAGGGTGGAATCCAAAGCTGAAGGGTAGAGGTGGGAGGAGGTCCCTCCCCTGGAGGGCCTGGGGCTGTGTGGAGGGGCCTCGTCCTCACAGCCTGACCCCCCTGCCCAGACAAGGCCTCTGAGCACAGCGCAGCCTGCGGGTGGGGGCTGGGGGTGGAGTCCTGCCAACTCCATCGTCTCCCCCATAAGCCCCCGGGTTCCCTCTCAGGATCAGGTCAGCTCCGGCTGGGCTGAGCCTCTGTCCCCCCACCAGGCTGGGGACAGGCAGTGAGGAGGGAGGAAGGGGCAGGAGGATCAAAAGAGGCAGACCCACCACTGACCAGAGCCCCGTGGACAGGAGGGCCTGGACAGGCAGGAACCAGTGGTCCAAGAGGGCGCTGTGGTCGGCGGCCAGTATGTGAAGCCGCCTGCTTTTGGGGATTGTGTGTGGGCCTGCTGTGGTGGCTGGGATGGGGTGGGAGGGCAGTGGGCTGATGCAAGGACAGGAAGGACAGTCTTTACCCCCAAGCTTCCTGCACTCTATTTAAAGACTCCGTTTTAGTCTGCGATGGTGGACTTCCCACATCTTTGGTATTAAAATGTCCTTCTGTGACACAATACTTATCTTTTAACTTCCTTTTCTGATAAAAAGTTGGCATCCCTATCAGAGCCTGGTAACTTTAGGGTCCTCTTGGTGGGAGGTTGGGTGGGCCTTGCTGTGGATGGGTTCAGGGCTAAAGGGGTGAAGGTGTGGCCTGGCTGCTTGGTGGTGGGGGGGTAGCACAAAGAACTAGTGAGTTGACCCTCTCCAGTGGCTTCATCTGAGCAGGGCGTTCCTGAGCATCGGGGGCAGGTCCCAGGCCTGGGTTGGGTGGGGTGGGCAGGAGCGAGTGGGCTATCTGCCGGGAACGGAACGTCTGGGTGGAGGGCAGGTGCCCAAGGAAGGGGGGGTCCCAGTGTGGGAGTACAGGTTAGGGCTGGGGAATGGCCCCACATCCTCCCTGGGTCCCCAGCTGCTGCTCAGCACAGCAGGGCTTGTGACTGCAGACTGTCCTGAGGGGAGCAGGACCCACAGGAGAGCTGGCCCCATAGGGGTCCCCAACTCTGCTCAAGTTGTGGTGGGAGCGGCCAGGGGCATCAGGACCAGGGGCTGATGGGGGCTGGAGCGGCCAGAAGTGGGGCAAGCTCTAGTCCAGAGCTGGACGCCCCAGGGAGAGGCTCGGTCTCACCACCCACCTCCAAGCCCTTCAGCAGGGGTTGACGGGTCCTGGGAGTGGGTGGAGGGAGGTGGGAGGGAGGCGGGGGAAAGAGGGCGCTGGAGGCCAAGGACGGGTTGCAAGGGGACTCAGGGCAGTCGTCCTCTTCCCCTTGGAGGTTGGGGGACAAGGCCCAGCAGCCACCAAGCGCCCAAAGGCTAGGGGTGTGGCCGGCATGTTCCCCAGTCGGAGGGTCGGGGTGCCGGGGACCTCGGTCTTTGCAGGCGTTCTCCCCTAGAGCCTAGACTTGGGCTCCTCTGGCGCGAACCTGCACGCGAACCGGGCCGAACCTCCCCGGCGACGCGGTGCACTCGCCCACTGCGGCCGCCAGGAGCCGGGGACGCGGCGGGGGGGCGCGCGGGGAGCGCTCCGCCCGGCGGGCCCCCCTTCTCTCCCTCCCCACCCCCGCTCTCCCCTCTCCCTCTCCCTCCACCTCTCCCTCTCCCTCTCCCTCCACCTCTCCCTCTCCCTCTCCCTCCCTCTCTCCCCCGCCGGGGGCGGGGCCGCTGCTCCCGCGCGCTCCGGCCCCTCCGCGGCCACACAAAGGCCCGTCTCCATGGCAGCCGCGCTGGCCTCAGCGCTGCGCCGATCGCGGCACGGGCGCCATCGAGCCTCGGCGGCAGACGAGCAGGTACGGGAGTGGGGTACGGGGCCCGCGGGGCGGCCGCGCCAGTGGGGGGCTTCGCCGTCAGCGCCGCTCCGCTCTGGCCTGCGGCGCTCGGGACGCGGGGACTCGGACGGCTGCCGCCCGGCGGAGGGAGACTTGGGCTTTGGCCGCCGTCCGTGCGTCCGGCCGGCCGGGGCCGGGCCGCTCCCTCCTCGCGCTCTTCCAGGTGGCGGGCGAGGCCCGCGGCGCCGAGGGCAGCGGGCCTGGCCCAGCAGAGGGTCCCCAGCCGGGCGCCGCGCCCTCTCCCGCCGCCCGCGTCCCTCCGGAGCCGCTCGGACCGCTTCTCGTTCCCGATCCTCCCTCCCTACTCATGCCCGCTGCCCCTCCAGCCACCGAGATCCGTGCACTGGGCGGGGATCGGCCCTGCTGTACAAGAGCTCCAGGCCCGCGCCCACCCAGCCTTGGTACCTGGGGTGGCCGAGCCCTGGCTTTCCCCAGGGAGCTGGGCCCGCGGTCAGGCCTTGGCAGCCCCTGAACCCCTTGGGGACTTGTGAGGCGGGCATAAGCCAGGACCACCCTGGGAGCCCCTGGTCTGCACCTGGCCAGGCTGGAAGGCGGGCGCAGGGTTCCCGGTTGGGACTAGGGGTGGCTTGGCACCAGCACCAGCACCTGGCAAGTCCTGGTGGCCCTGGGCCTGCTTCACCACAGAGCCAGCACCCACAGTTCCCAGTGTTTGTTGGTGTGGTGTTTGGGTGGACGCTCTGGGACCCAGGAAGTGAGTACAGGAAGTCTCTGTACTCACTGCCAGGACCCTGCCCCTCTATGTGCAGCCTCCTGTAGGAAGCCCTCCAAATGGGCCCTTCCCACCCATCTGTGCTCAGGTTGCTTGGCAGATATGAGGGGGGTCCCTGAGCCCAAGAGCCTCAGAGCTTCCTGCCACATCATTGGCCTCCTCTTCCCAGCAACTTGGTAAAGGAAGGAAGGGGTCTATCCATGCCCTGGGCCTGTGGTGGGGGTCAAGACTAGGGGTGAAGCTTGACCCGCAAAGCCAGTGGAATGTTCTGGAGCTCGGAAGGCTCTCCGTGCCTGCCCTGGGGAGCCCCTGTCATGTCTAACTGCAGCCCCTGTGTGCCCCCCACGCACCCGGGCCGGGCCCCGTGGAGATGGGAGAGCACGGCCCCCAGGGGTGGGAGCTCTCAGCCTGACCCCGTTGGGGATGTTCCCGGGCACAGAGCGGGGAGTCTGAGAGCTGGACAGCTGCCGGGGTGTGTGTGGGGGAGGCGTTCTTCTGCTCTGAGGTGAGGGTCCTGGGAGGGTAGGGTCAGCATCGGCCTGGCTGAGCCTGTTGGGTGTTTTTTTATGGCGTGTCAGCTTTTAGGAATCCCCAGAGAAGACTGAGGACGAGCAGGTGGTCTCGGCAGATCTGGGCCTGTCACCTTTTCCCGCCGTACCTATAGGGGGCCCACCTCCGTCTGCCGGGTATGGGGAGGCTTGAGGTCTGGCCAGGGGCTCCTTGCCCCAAGAGGGGAGGGAAGTTACAGAGAAAAACAAGGGTTTGGAATGCAAGTCCCCCCTCCCCCGCCGGCCGCCTGCCAAGAAGGAATTATTTTGGATTATCCAGCCGTGTCCAGTCACCCAAGGGGTGGGGAGGCTAGAGCTGGGGGAGGCTACAGCCGTGGGAGAGAGATCCACTTCCGGGGCCGTGGGTTGAGAGCCCCAGAAGGGAGGGACGGGCAAGTCTGGGCAGCTCCACCACCTCCAGTGGCTGCTCAGACCGGTCAGGGGCGGGGTGGGAGGGGATGCGTCACCCTTGAGATGGAGAACGCCCGAGGTCGGCCCCAGCAGGCCCCGCCCAGTGGGCCTGGCGTGGGCCCAGGCCCCCTGGGGGAGGCCGTGGGGCCAGAGGAGTCCTAGACTCCTGTTCTCAGGACCCAGGGGGTCCAGTGTGGCTGCCCTCCAGCTCTGGGTTCAGGGACACACCTTGGGCTGGTTACTTACACCTGTGTGGCGCTTCCCTGGGGTGGCGGGGCAGGTAGGGGTGTGACTTAGGCTGCTTAGAGTGGTGGGGCACTGGGATCTCCCTTAGGCCGAATCTCTGGCCATTCTCCTGCCTCTTGACTGACTCACTAACTAGCAGCTGATGGATGCACCACTTCCCTCCAAGCCCCTCGGACAGCCCAGCCCTCACCCCCACGTCCCCACCCAACTTGGATGTGGCGCCTGTTAGTCCATCCCACAGGTGAAGGATCCCATAGGGGAGGGGTCCCACAGGTGAGGGGCCCAAGGCCAGAGATGCGAGGAGCCGTCTGGGATGCTGCCCCTGCCGCTTGGGCTCCCAAGGTCCGTGTAGGCATGTGTGCAGCCACCCACCCAGTGGCCCCTGTAGGGACCACGCTGCAAGGCAGAGCTGGCAGCTGGGGCAGCGTGCAGTAAACCCAGGGGCCTGGCCTCAGCCCAGGTGAGTGGAGCAGAAGAGATTGGACTGGAAGGCACTGGGGTGGGCTGGCAGCCTGGGGAGGGATCCATATGGCATGTGCCCCTCTCCCCCAGGACAGCTTGGTTGCAGGCACTTGAGCCGTCCCAGGACCTGGGCCATTCTGGGAACATCGTGATGTCCTGTTCCCTGCCTTGAACTCGCACCCTGGGGGCCGGAGGTGAAGCCCTGGGACCAGGGGAGTGAACTGGTGGGGACAGGCTGTGGCTTCAGTGCTCTCCCCCATGGCCCCTTCTCTGGTCTGGGCAGATCCGCGCTGAGGTGCCAGGTCCTCTGGTCCTCCTTCTGTGTCCTTCTTACTCACGTCAGGCCTCAGTCCTTTCTGCCGCAGCAACAGGCACCAGCCTCCTGCCTTGGCTTCCTGGGTGGGGGGAATAAGCTTTTCTTCCCTGCTGAAGAGCCTCTTGGGCCCAGAGCCTGCCCTGGACCAGGGTGTGGGGAAAGCAGTCAGGGGAGGAGGTGAGCTATCAGACCTGCCAGAACTCAACCCAGGCTGGTCTCCCAGCTGAGCTGGATGCAGGTTCACTGGGGGCCAGTCCCTAGTTGGCAGTGGGGGCTGGGCAGAGTCCCTCCCCCTGAGGCTAATGGCTCTGTGTATTTGGGGTGGGGTGGGGTGGGTGGGGCCTCTAAATGTCTTTGGTCTCAGATTACAGGCTGGACCGGTGGTTGGTGGCCTGTAATTGGTGGGGGGCACTGGGGTGCATGGGGGCTGGGGAAAGCACTGTTGCTTCCCTTTTTCTCTCCAGGCCACATGTGGTCTCTTCATGGTTTTCCCTTCTGTGATTTCACATCCTCTGATGGGCTCCTGCTTCCCTCTGCCCCTGGGGCTTTGAGGACCTCGTTCCCCCTGCTGACCAGGCAAGAACCCTGCCCTTTCCTGGGCCCCCCCGAGCCAGACCGGGGCACAGCTGCTCCCAGCCCTTCCCTCCCATCCGGCAGGGCTCCTGAAGGGCGGGGCAGGGCCTCTGCTGTCCTGCCCCCAGTGCCTACCCCTGTGGTATTCACGAACCTGTGACAGTGACTGGACCCAGAACCCCAGACGGAGCCCGGGGTGGCCAGGGGCACACCTGTCGGTCTGCCCCTCCAGTCACAGGGAGGAGCCCAGGGCTGGCCCCCCACCTGGAGCTGGGGTCCTATTTCCCACCCTTTGGTCCCCCATCTGCAGCTCAGCACCCCCTTCACACGAAGAGTGGCTCTCCCAGCACTGCTCCCACCGTGGCTGACAGCTTTCCACCCTGTGGGCTGGCCAGTGGCCCACCCGAGTGCCTGGTGCCCCTGTGTGCTAGGCAGAGGAGGTGCTCTCCTGGGCTGGGGGTGGGGCATCTGGGAAGAGGGCCCAGCTTGGTGCCTCTGTCCTCACGTGATTTCTGAAACCTGGCAGTTCTCCATCCTGGTGCCAGGTGAGTCCTGGCCTGGGGACCGTGGGAGCAAGAGTGAGGCCTTTGGGTGCAGCCTGGATTCTGACCCCAGTGCTGGCGTCAGCCCTGCCCTGCACTCGTCCCTTCCGGATGTGGAGACCAGAGCCCTCGGTGCAGTTGGCCGGCAGTTCCCATGGGGGGTTCTGGGAGGAGGGGCACCGTGTTGAGCTCAGATCTCGAGCTCAGATCTCTGTGACGCGGCCCCCGCTGGACCCCCTCCTCAGGAAGGGCAAGCAAGAGGAAAAAGGTTTGATGTCAGCCTTGCAGAAGGCCACCTGTGTCAACAGAGTCTGGGCAGGGGCGTCTGCTCCCGAGGCAGGGACAGTTCCGGCTGCTGGCCTTCTGCTCCGATCTGGGCTCCCTGAGCCAGCATGCCACCTGTGTAGGGCATGGGCCCTGCGTTGATTGGGGCTTTTCTGGGGGGCGCCGTCAACTCCCCTCCAGGCACCCTGCCCAGCGCCAAGCTGGTGGCTGAAGGCTGAGGCGGCTCCAGGGCTCCTCGGCCATGGCCGGACGTGCAGCATGGGTGACAGTGGGAAGAGGGTGACTGGCTTGGTGCCCACCTGGGTCCTTGAGTGCTGGAGGGAGGGGTGCTGAAGGGGTCTGGGGACAGCCCTGATAGGTTAGGGAGCATGGGTCTGTCTTGGGGTACAAGGGGGCCTGTGGCACGAGCGGCAGGATTGGGGTGGCCAGGGGCTGTGGACCCGGCCATGGGAGGTAAGCTCCTGGACCATTAAGAGGTGTGGGCTCTGGGCCTGAACGTGGATTCTAGCCCCCAGCCCCAGCCCAGGGCGTCATCAGAGCCAGGGGGGGCCTACTTTGGAGGAGGGCCAGGGCCCAGGACACTGCCGTGGTGAGGCTGCTGCCCTCCCCAGGGAAGCTGGCTGCTGTCCCGCTTGCACCAGTGGTGGGACCAGAGCTGAGTGAGTTGGCGGGGCCGAGGGCTGGCGGTGGGAGTGAGAGGCCCCAGCGCAGCCCACCCGCTCCATCTCAGCCTTGGAGTTGCTCCCCCGGACGGGCTGGGGGACGTGAGGGGCTGGGCCCCCCCCCCGTCTTGGCATCGGGCCTGATTCGGGGGCCACCGTGAGCCGTCTCAGGACCTGGGGAAGGATGTCAGGAGTGGGGATGGGAGGCCAAGGAGGCAAGAGGAGGAGACCCAGGCAGGAGAGCCAGCCACGCTTCCTGCAGGCGGCCCCTGGCCCTACCCCTGTGTGTGACAGCTCCTTGCTGAACTAACTGAGTGAGCCGCTGAGGGGGTGGGTGCTGGGCCTGGCCCCAGGGACCTGTGGGCTACTTCCTGGGTGTGTGGTCCCAGGGAGGCCGGGTGCCCGCCTCCCCCCCATGCAGTCCCGGCCACCTTGCTGCCCCCTGACCCCTGCACCATTGTCCCATTCACCACTCTGCCTTCCCCTGAGCTGGGGTATTTCCTTGCTGGAAACTCCCGGTCCCTCTGCCCTTCCAAAGCCTAACCCTAACCCGGACCACCGCCCCACCCTGAGCCTGGACTCCAGATCCTACCCAGCCCCCCAAGCACCCTGCACCTCACCAGGCCCTGACCTCGCCTGGGCAGAGACCGGGCCAGCGGCCTGGAGCCATCCCCCCACGCAGATGGCCCTGGCCCACCTTTCGCACACAAGTCCCTCGAGGCCAGCTCCAGGCCTGCCCAGCTCCTCCAGGCCCCTCGGCCCTTCTGGGCGTGCTGGGCAGATGCAGTGCTGGGGCTGCCCGAGGCTCACCCAGCCCGGGTGCTAGGGTCTGGGGCTCTTTGTCCCGGAAACACTCTGGGCCTGGGGCAGACATGTGTGCCTGCACATGTGTGCTCACGTGTGTGTGAATGGTGGCTGGCATGCCAGCTGGGCACAGCGCCCCAGGCTAATTGTGGGGTTCGGCTGTATTGGAGGAGGGGGTCGGGGTGACCGCTGAGGCGCTGACAGACTGACTGGGAGATTACAGGTCTGGCCGGCTCCTTGCTCGCTCAGGCCCTCACCCGTCCGCCCCCATGTCCCACTCCTGCCTCCTGCACACGGCCTGGGAAAGGAAGGGGGCTCCGGGCGGGTAGCATCCAGCCAGCTGTGGGAGGTGAGCCTGGAAAGGGGAGGTGAGTGCGGGCAGCTCAGCGGTGGGCGCTGGCAGGCGGGGGCAGACCTCAGAACCAGTGGCTCCTGCCTGCGTGGAGCCCGATGCCCCCAGCACTGCTTCCAGCTTCTCCCGGCTGGGACTGGGGAACGGGGGCGCAGCTCCTCATCCAGGAGCCCCTCCGGTGCTTGGGCGGCTGGGCTGCTCCCGTTGGCCTCATCTGTGCTCCCGATGCCCTGCAGTGCCTGGCCTCTCTCAGCCGGCCCCAGCCCACATCTGGCCTCTCCCAGTATCTCACCCTGTCTTCCTGTCCCTCTCAGCCTGACCCTGACAGGCTGTCCCTGGAGAGGTGGTCTCTGGAGGATGTCCACACTTGCCTGAGTGCCAGCCCCGTTCATCTGTTCACTGGGTGTTGACTGCGGCCGCTGTGTGCCAGGGCCGACAAGCTGCTGGGAGCTCCACGGGGGCTCCCGGACCCTGGAGGGTGGAGACTTGTCCCTCTGTCCCCAGCACACAGCACCGTCGTGTGGCACACAGGAAGCCCTTGGGGGCTTCGGGCTGAGCAGATGGGGCAGGTCTGCGGGCCCATTTGGGAGGTCCCCACGAGCATGGGGAAGTCGATGGAGGCGTTAAGCTGCAGGGTGTCCTGACGGGAAGGGCTGCTCTGCAGAGAAGAGACGTGGGCGAGCCTGGGGGGGGAATCAGAAAGGGGCCCAAACCGAGTCCAGGTGGGACACAATGGTGGCTGGGACTCAGGGGGGTGGCCAGGAGGAGAGTTGGGTCTTGCATCATGGTGGGGCGTCTGGGCCCCAGAACCTACTGAATCCCATCTTGTGTCCTGAGGGTCTGGGAGGCCCAGGAGGCTGCTGGCAGCGCCCAGGCAGGTATTCTTGAAGGACAGTAATCGATTGAAACCGAGTCGTCCTAAGCCGTCTCTCCACGCGGTTAGGCACCACATGGTGAAGCAGCGACGGGGTCGGAGCAGGGCCCGACTGCCAACAGCATGGAGACCCCAGTCTGGGTCAGCGCCCACGCGGCAGGGTCTGCAGTCATGGGGGCGTGGGAGGCTGCGGCTGCGGCACACACCCTGGGGCTTTGCCGGGTGAGCCCCCGAGACACCTGAGGGCGAGGGCTGGGTGCAGAGACACTGGTCACGGTGACCTCGGGTATCAGACGGAGGGGCTGAGAGGCGGCCTGGGTGCACAGGACGGGAAGGAGTGGGAGGCTATGGACTTGGCTGGGGGGAGGCCCATGGGATCAGGGGGAGCGGGCCCGAGACCCCAAAGGCAGGTGGCAGAGAAAGCCCTGGGGTTTGTTTCTCTGCGCCCACTCCCCCTTGGCCTGGGGTCTTGGGCCTTTGACCTTCTCGCGGCCACCAGGCAGGGGTGATTTTCATGCTGGGACCCCGAGCCCAGGCTGCAGGGGGAGGCAGCCCCGGCGGGGATGGGCAATCTGGCCCCACAGCCTCTGCCGGAGGACGGAGGAACCGGGCTTTGAGCCGGGCTGGTGGGGAGGCGACACCCTATACACCTGGGAGGGGTCCTGTGGGAGGCTCTCCCAGCGCTGACGCAAGGCCCAGGCTAGACGTCAGGCTGTCCCTAGAGCCCGGCCCCGCCCACGCCTGCTCCTAGGTGGCTGTGCGGGGAGCTCGGCCTTTGCCCGGTGAGTCTGGCGGGATGGGGGCTGGGAGCTGCCGGCTGCGGCTGGGGCCTCGGCGGATCACGGGCCTACCGCGGAGCGGGGGGCCTGGCCACCGCGCCCTTCCCGGCCAGAGGATAGCCTGACGCCCCGCGAGGCTCCTTGGGGACGGGTCCCTGGGCCCACGTGGCCGTGGCCGCCGCCGCCGCCGCCGTCACGGCGACCGGAGGTCAGGGTCCTGCCGACCGCGCGCCCTGGGTCCCCTGGGAGGCTCGTCAGAGGCCCGCTTGTTCCCCTCGGGGGCGCGGGGTGCGGGCGGGGCTTCCGGAGGGGTCGTCCGCCGGGGCCGCGCCGCCACCTGGTCGCCTGGGGTTATGATGCCAGGCCGGCCCTCCCCGTCGGGGGACCGCCCCACCTCCCGGGCTGAACTCAGACCCGGGGCCACAGGCGGGCGCGGTGGGACCGCGGGGCTCCCTTTCACTCTGGCCCAGGGGCCCCGACGCTCCCCCCGGCCCCATTCGCGCCCCTCCCTCGCACTTGTTTTGAAAACGGCGGAGGCTCGGATTTGCCGGCGTCTCGCCTGTTTAGTTTTCTCTGATTTGTTTCGCGCTCCCGGCTAATTGCAGATTTGCATTTTCGCCCCGAGAACGGAGCGGAGGCCGGTCCCCTGCAGCCAGCTGCCGGGCGGGGGAGGGGCGGCGCCCGAGGCGGGACAGCCACCCTCCTGCCTTCTGGCCTGGCCCCGGGGCGACGCGGCCCCCACCCTCTCCGCCGGGTGTTGGCTGCTCCACCCCCGCGTTGGGGGTCCGTAGTGCCCTCCACACGGTGCTAAGACCCGCCCCCCCATCTCAGGGTGTCCCTGCCTTGGGCTTGAGCCTTAGCCGGAATCGTCCGTTTCTTCGTGTCTGCCTGAGCCCGAGTCCCTGTCCTGGTCTCTGGGTCCCCTTCCTGAGCCCACAGGCTGCCAAGGGCCTCCACAGACCTGGCTGCTGTGCACTATTTTGACTTCAGCTTTAAGAAGTTGCTCAATCTGTGTTTGCTTGACTCTAGTGACAGGGAGATCTAGCCCGCACCCCAGGGCCCTCCTCCCGGGGGGACCAAGACCGGAGGGGGACCCTGACAGCCCTGGTCTGGCCTGAGGATCCTGCCTTTCCCCAGTGGGCACCTCCTGTTTACCTTTTCCTGGTGTGGGGGGCAGCTACTGCTTAGAAGAAAGGAACCCGAGGAGGGGGAGCCTCAGGGGACCCAGTGGCCGAGGCTCCTTCCTATTGCTTCCCACTCCTGTGGACGTGCGAGGAGAGGCCTGGACCGCCCGCAGCCCGGTCCCCATCAGCGCCCTGGCTGGGGGAGGACACACCACCGTGTGCGTGAGGCTGAGGGACCAGCTGTAGGGGCACATGTACTTTCAGCTTCCTCTGCTGTGTGTCACCCCCTTGCCGGTTCACTGGGCTGAGACCCACCTGAGGTCTCAGATCTTGTGTTCAGACCTTGCTCACCAGTGAAGACCATAGACCACAGCGGAGGAGTGACGGTCCTGCAGGGCCAGGTCAGGATGGGTGCCTCAGGCTTCTGAGGGATGGGCAGGAGTTTCCCAGGGGGAACAGCAAAAGCAGAGACATGGCGACATCATGGCGTCCCCCTGAGTTCCTCCTCCACTGAGAGGACAACTGAAGGATTTCTGCACACGTATTCACTTACACCTCGCGGCAGCCCACTTGGGTTGGTGCTGTTATTACCCCCCATGTCACACCTGGGGAACTGAGGCACAGTGTAAGTTTGTAAAGAGCCCACATAAGCCAGGTAGAAAGAGACAGACCTGGGATTTGAACCCAATAATATGACTCCAGAACTCAGCCCCTGAGGCCCCTCTGGGCAGCAGCATTGGGTGTGTGATTGTGGGGTGGGGGACACCCATGGCCTCAGGGGCCTGTGGGTGTTTGGGAGAGTGGCCTTCATCTGAGATAGAAGGAATGACCCTCCAGAGCAGAGGCAGGATGGACACGCTGGGGCAGCTGGGGGCCAGGACAGCGTGGTTGAGGGGCCGGGTTAGGAAAGGGGAGGGGGAGGGGATCAAGTTTCATTCTGGAGGACGTGCTGGCTGGAGGAGCCTGATGTTGGAAGGAGAAATTGGAGCGTCTGAGGGGTGGGTCCACCCAAGGGGGTCACTTGGGGCAGGTCTGTCGAGGGGTGAGGTGGTGGCTGTGGAGGCTGGGTGTGTGGGCTCAGGAAGAGGGTGTCCCTTGGAAGAGGCTAGCCTCCCTTGGTGACACCTGTAGCACGCACACCCCCCGCCAGGGAGGAGCGTGGGCCAGTGGAGGGCAGTGCACAGGGCACATGGAGGCCAGAGTGATGTCCCTTCAGGGTGGCAAGTCTGCATGCCCTGTGCCCTTGTATGCTGTGGACCCCGAGCTCAGCCTCCACCTGGACTGGTTGCAGCCTCGAGGCCAGGCCCGGTCCAGATTTCTCATGCTGCTCCATCATCCTGACGCCCTGTGGTTTGGCCCCTGAGTTTTGCCCCTTTCACAAAGGCTGTGTTGTCGAGTGCCTAGGGCAAAACACACCCCTCACCCTCGCACCTGGAGCCCTGAGCCCCTCTTCCCAGGTTAACCCTTCACTGCTCAGCCAGGGGCTGAGGGCACCACAGGGATTTCCTGCCTGTGTGCGCAAGTGTGGCACCCACATCCCCGCAGGCCTTGCCCCTGCTGGTCTCCTTTGGACCGGCCGTGGGTCCTCCCAGGCCTGGGCCCTACTCGCAATATCGTTCCCCACGTTGGGGGAGTGCCTGGGGGGGGTACGGGGGGAGCAGGGCCTGACCCTGGTGGAGGAGGTATTGGGGGCATGCTGCTGGGGAGGGCAGCCAGGCAGGGAGCCAGTGGGCCACGGCTGAGGAGACCTGGGGAGGAGACCTGGGATAGGCCCGGAGAGATGGTTGGGGTGTGGTCACTGAGCACCTGGAAAGCCGTGTCCTGAGGCAGAGTGGGGCTGGAGGGGGTCTGATTATTATTATTAACACAGACCTCTTTTTATTTAGACAAGTAGTATGTAAATATATCCTTCTAAAATTTTTTTCCAAAACTGGCAAATGAAGTTGCTTTGCTGTCCCAGCATGGCCCACCCACCTTCATCAGCACCATGGTTTTTCAGGGTCCTCTGGTTGCATGCTGGGTGGTTGCCAAATTTTCACTATAATGAACTGTGCTGAGAAGTATCCTTGGACTAGTCCTCCCTGTGGGTACACATGGGTGTTTATCCAGGAGAGGATACAATAGCAAGCCTTGCTGAGTGCTACAGTGTAACAGGCTCTCCCAATGCTTTTCCGGCAGGAATAATTTAGTTGTTACAAACCCCTGGGGGAGCTCACCATGACTGTCTCCACTTCACAGATGGGGAAATGAGGCTCAGAGAAATTAAGTAATTTGCCCAAGGTCACACAGCTAGTAAGTAGAATTGCGGGGTCGTGTGTATGCATGTTTTTCAGAAAGCAAGTTTAATTTTAATCAAAGTAATATATTTACCTAGTTTAATAAGCAGACAGTACCAAGAGACTTAATGAGAAGCTGTTCCCTGCCCTTTTCTTCCTCTTTTTTTTCTTCGTTTTTTTTTTTCTTCCTCCTGTTCAGCGCAGCTTGCAGAATCTTTCCCCGACCAAGAATTGAACCCAGGCCCCCGGCAGTGAAAATACAGAGTCCTAACCACTGGACCCCCAGGGAATTCCCTCTGCCTTTTTTGAGCAGAGGCAAGAGGGGCGGTGTCAGGCATACACACCAAGTGGGCATGTGTGCACTGGGGTGCTGGGCTAGGGGCTGGGAGGCCCATGTCTGGGGGGGAGCCGTGAGGGCGGGGTGGAGGAGCCTGGAGTTGAGGTTCTCCTGCTCCAGGGTGGCATAGGCCAGCTGGGGTCCCATGGGCTGTTCCTCGCCCCCCAGATGTGGAGCAGAGGAGAGACAAGGAGCCAGGGGTCAGGCTTGTGGTGAGACCACTGTCTCTCCTTTGCTTCCTAGAGGATCTCCATGCTGGCCTGGAGCAGAGACTGAGCTGGACTACTGGAGCCTGGGTGAGTGAGGGCTGGGCACCGCCTGGGGAAGGCAGGGGGGCCACAGCCACGCAGTGAAGGCGTCTGGTGTCCCTGAGGCTCTGGTCCGGTCGGGCCCGGTGTGCAAACGTCTGCCCGAACCCAGGTGCCCTAGCTGTGGGGTCTGCTGTCAGGCCCCCCAGTTCTCTGATGGGGGCCAGGATTTGCTTGGGAGGGGTGGGCTCTGCTGTGAGACTGGGGCTGTGTTTGGGCGCTGACTGCAGTGCTGGAATCTGGAACGTTAGGGCCGGGAATTTGGGCTGGGGGAGGGGGCGCCTGGCCAGACGCCTTCCTGGCCAGCAGCAGGCTGGAGTTTGTGCGACTTCTTGGAAGTGCACCTCCGGGCTTCGGCCAGGAAGAGGCGTCTGATGCCCCTGTGGAAATCCCCGCTGGCCCGGTGAGCAAGTGGGGGGTCCCAGGCTGCCTTCAAAACAGGAAGCGCCCGTTCCAGGAACGCCAGCCGCAGGAAGTTTTGCCGGCTGTGCCTGGCACCTCCCGCGAGGCCGGCCTGAGCGCTGCCTCTGGTCAGGTGGTTCACCCTTTGCTCCTGTGGGCCTGGCCAGGCAGGTCACCTGAGGCTTTGTTTGTCCCGGAAGTGGAGGGAGCTGCTGCCTATCATTGTCACCCAGGTCCCTCCTGCCAGACCGTGTGACCTGGGCTCAGCGTGAGGGGCCCCTGGAACCCTCAGACTTGAGGCTCACTCTGCCCACCACCCAGAGGGGTCCTGGGGCAGGGGGTCCTGGGGCAGGGAGCCCAGGTCTGGCCCTGGCCTGCTTGAGGGGGGGCGGGGCGGGGGCAGCAGCACAGTATCTGGGCCAGTGTTACTGTCAGCAGAAAGACCTGGTCCTGCTCCGTGACCGCACACATGGCTTTCATGGAGCACTCCTGGTGTGCCAGCCCTGGGGGCCCCTGGGGCCAAGGACAGGGCTGGGCTTCTGCCCCAGGGGCTCAGTCAAGTGGACATCAACCAGAGGGAGGCCAGAGCATTCTTCTTCTTTTTTTTTTTTTTTGCGGTTCGCGGGTCTCTCACTGTTGTGGCCTCTCCCGTTGCGGAGCACAGGCTCCGGACGCGCAGGCTCAGCGGCCATGGCTCACGGGCCCAGCCGCTCCGCGGCATGTGGGATCTTCCCTGACTGGGGCACGAACCCGTGTCCCCCGCATCGGCAGGCGGACTCTCAACCACTGCGCCACCAGGGAAGCCCCAGAGCATTCTTTTTTATGCACTGTGACCCTCCGATCTCCTGGGTTCTGTCACGTCTGTGAGCTACCAGGACTGAGGCAGGGCTCAGGGTCACAGCAGAGCTCTTTCAGAAGTGGGGGGGCGCCCAGGAGTTCCCCCGCTTGGTCGATTCTGGCTTCAAGTCCTAGGCGCGCTGCCGGCCGGCAGAGGGGCCTGGACACGGGTCCATCGGGGACCAGGGGGCCAGCTTCCATGGGTGGCCTGGGCTCGGGCGGCTCCAGCTCCGGCCGCGGCTCCGCCCCCGCCCGTCCGTCCGCACCCGCAGGTCCGCCCCCGCCCGCCCGCTCCCTCCCTGGGCTCCGGGAACATTCCATTCATTCCCCGCTTGCCGCGGCGGCCCGTGGCCGGAGCCACAGCCGCCGCCAAAGCCGAGCGGGACCAGAGTCGCGGCGGGGACTCGGGTGAGCGGGGCCGGGGCGGGGGTGGGTAGGGCCAGCCTGGGCTCGAGGCCTTGGGGCCTGGACGCCCCCCGCCTCCGCGGCGCCGGGGAGCGGACTTTGCGCCGCGGCGGGCGAGCCAGCGAGCGCGGGGGCGGGGCGGCCGGGAAGCTGGGGCGGCGGGGGAGGGGCGGTAGGGGGCGGGGCCCTGCAGCCTTGCCCTTCCCCGCCCCCGCTCCCCGAGCCCTGAGCTAAGGTACCAGAGGGTGCCTGAGCGCCCGGGGCTTCTCCTGGCGCGCCCGGTTCTGTGCAGCCCTGGCGTCGCGGGCGTCCCAGCTCCAGCCTGGGGATTTTCTGAACTGCGCCCTCCTCTCCCCTAGACGGCCTCGGTTGCCCGCGGAGCCGAGCGGAGTCTGCGGTGGCAGAGGCCCGCCTCCGCCCAGGATCTGCACGGCCTGCGCGCGGCCCTGTGAACTCTTCCTGTCTTTGGCCAAAGGCACCATCTCCTCCCCAACCTGGTCACCTCGTCTCGGTGCGGCCTGGGGTCACCCTGTCTCCTCATCCCACCGCCTTCTCTTAGGCCATTTTCACCTCCTTCCCAGGTCCCTACTGTCTCCTGGACACTGTCAAGCCAGCCTGCGGGTGGCTCCTCTCCCAGCGGCTTGTGAGGAGGCCTGTGGGGTCCCCAGGGGCCCGGCAGGAACTGAGCACTCCAGAGCAAGGGGCTTCAGTGCACAGCTGAGGGGCACCTTCCCCAGTCCTGAGACTTGCCCCTTTCAGTGCCCTGTGGTGGTTCTGGGGTGCAGAGGGCTTTGTCACTTGGTTACGCTTCCTCGAGGGGCTTGTGGAATGTCGTGGAGACTCAGAACAGAGGGACGCAGTGGGGGATAGAGAACAGCCACAGCCTGGCCAGGGGGCTTCCTAGTGGCTCAGGCAAAGAAGGAAGCTGGCTTGATGTGAGAATCACAGGGTCCATCCTATTCCAGTCAGCACAGCTTTGCCCAAAGCCAGTGCCCCCCAAAGAAACGTCTCCCCTGGCCAAGGAATGGAGCAGACAGCCTTCTGCCTTCCTGGAGGAGGAGGATGCAGGGCAGGCTGTCAAAGGGGAGGAGAAAAGTAATTGTTTCTTGAGGGGATGAGAGCATTTCCAGGGCGGTGGTGTTTGAGGGGGCTGTGGGGGGCGTGTCAGCTCCTCTGTAGAGGTGCAGCGGCCGTGGGGGGAGTCTGGGAGGCCACCCCCACTGGCCACCCTCTCACAATCTGTGCCTGAGCTCCTCATGACCCTCTGCCGTTGGGGTCAGTCTCCACTCGGCCACGTGGCATGGACAGCTGCCCTAAATGTCCTGCTGGGCACAGGTCCCCTCAGGGACGGTTCCGGCGGGTCCAGGAGTAAGGGCTCACGCACAGATTGTGAGAGGGTGGCCGGTGGGGGTGGCGGCCAAGACCACTTCAGGGGATTCTGATCAGGGTCCCAAGGGCGGCGTTCGTGCTGGACCACCCCAAGGTGGGAGGGGCCTCCATGATGGGGACCCTGAGCCCACCCTTGGCCTTAGCAGCTCGCCCCCATACATCCAGAGACACGCACGGGCGTGCGCACATACGCAGGGACGTGTGTGTGCTCGGATGGACACCTGCACCCTGACGTGGCCTGCCCCGGCCCTGCACGCAGCACACCCCGTGGCCTCCAGGGTCCCCCCTCAGAGACCTGGTTCACCCCAGAACCCCCTCCCAGGACCTGCCTCCGGCGTGCCTGTGTCTGAGGGTCTGCCCTGGGTGGGGCACAGGCAGGGCGGGTGGATTGCTGGGGCCCTCCTGCTGGTTCATCAGGGGAAGGGGGGTTGGAGGGAGGGTCCGGAAGGCTTGGGGAGGGAGTGGGGAGGCAGGCCCACCAGTGGCTCTGCTGCTCCCCGTCAGATTACACCGTGTGTGCCGAGAGTCAGGCATAGAACAGGTGTGTGGCTCACCTGTTTGCATGTTCAGGGCCTGTCGGTCAGCTTGGGTCTGTGCTCTGGAGAGTGTGGTCTGGGGGCAGTGCCTCCCAGACCACTTGGAGCTCTTGGGGTCATGGGGTGTGAGGGTGGGCACATGCGTGAGTGTCTGGGAGACCTTCTGGAGGAGGTGCTGTTTAGCCTTGGAGGTGGGCCTGAAGGTGCTTTGGGAACCTGGGGGCAGAGGCCAGGGCGCAGTCCTCTGGGGGCGGCTGCACCCAGGCCTGGAGCTGCAGTGCTGGTGGCCTGGCCCGTCAGCGGTTAGGTTACAGGTGCTCCTTCTTGAGGAGGGCCGGGAGATGATCTCCTTGGAGATGAGAGTGGGTGTGTCTGGCCAGATGGGTGGGAAGGCAGGGAAGGGCTCGGGGAGCTCGGGTGGGCTGGGCAGGGTCAGGTACCGGGGGCCTCCTGTGGGTGGGGTGGGTCCTCTAGGCTGGGGCTCCCCTGACCCTCCTCTCTTTCCACAGGGTGCCGGGGGCAATGGCGCTGCAGCTCTGGACCCTGACCCTCCTGGGCCTGGCGGGCACAAGTGCGAGCCTGCGGTCCCGCAAGCTGGACTTCTTCCGCAGCGAAATGGAGCTGAACCACCTGGTGGTGGACGAGGTGTCGGGCGTGGTGTACGTGGGGGCGGTGAACGCGCTCTACCAGCTAAGTGCTGACCTGCAGCTGGAGCAGCGGGCGGCCACGGGCCCGGCCCTGGACAACAAGAAGTGCACGCCGCCTATCGAGGCGAGCCAGTGCCACGAGGCCGTGCAGACTGACAATGTCAACCAGCTCCTGCTGCTCGACGCCCCCCGGAACCGCCTCATCGAGTGCGGCAGCCTCTTCAAGGGCATTTGCGCCCTGCGTTCCCTGAGCAACATCTCCACGCTCCTCTTCTATGAGGACGGCAGTGGCGAGAAGTCCTTCGTGGCCAGCAACGATGAGAGCGTGGCCACCGTGGGGCTGGTGAGCACCACGGGCCCAGGTGGCGAGCACGTGCTCTTCGTGGGCAAGGGCAATGGGCCCCACGACAACGGCATCATCGTGAGCACACGCCTGCTGGACCGGACCGAGGGCAGGGAGGCCTTCGAGGCCTACACGGACCATGCCACCTACAAGGCCGGCTACCTGTCCACAAACACACAACAGTTCGTGGCTGCCTTCGAGGACGGCCCCTACGTCTTCTTCGTCTTCAACCAGCAGGACAAGCACCCGGCCCGGAACCGCACGCTGCTGGCGCGTATGTGCAAGTACGACCCGTTCTACTACTCCTACCTGGAGGTGGACCTGCGCTGCCTGGGCCCCGGCGACACCCGGGTCCCCGCCTTTGGCACCTGCCTGGCGGCCTCCGTGGCCCGGCCAGGCGCCACTGGGGTGCTCTACACTGTCTTCAGCACAGATGGCCGGGGCGGCGGGGGGCCACGGGCGGGCCTCTGCCTGTTCCCGCTGGACGAGGTCCACAGCAAGATGGAGGCCAGCCGCGACGCCTGCTACACGGGCACCCGGGAGGCAGGCCGGGACACCTTCTACAAGCCCTTCCACGGCGAGATCCAGTGTGGTGGCCACGGGTCGGTACGTGGCCTCAGCACGGGCTTAGACCACGCACTTGTGGGTCTGCACATGGCACTGCTTGCCGTGTCCACGTCCCACCTGCTTGTAAAGGTTGTGTGTGTGTGTGTGTGGTGTCCCTGTGGACAGGTGAGCGTGAGATGTGGGTGCCGCTTCTCCCAGGTGTCAGCCACGCTGGGCGTTGGGTTTGGGAGCAGTGTGCACATGGGTAGGGGCCCTGCCTGCCTGGGCCAGTCCTGGGGGATGTGTGTAGGGCCACGAGTGCTGGGAGCCGTGGTGGGGAGAGGCCTCGGGCGGGGGTCTGCACCCACCGTTGATGCCGTGGTCCATAGGGTGCCAGCGAGAGTTTCCCGTGTGGCTCGGAGCACCTGCCCTACCCGCTGGGCAGCCGAGACGGACTCTCGGCCATAGCTGTGCTGCACCGTGGAGGCCTGAACCTGACAGCCGTGACAGTGACGACCGAGAATGGCCACACCATCGCCTTCCTGGGCACCTCGGACGGCCGGGTCCTCAAGGTGAGGCCCAGGGCTGGGGCAGGGTGGTTTCCGGAGGGGTCCTCAGTGCACGAGGCCCCCTGCCCTCACCATGCACCTGCCCTCGTGCCCACAGGTGTACCTCGCTCCAGATGGCAGCTCCGCAGAGTATGGCTCTGTCCTTGTGGAGATCAACAAGAGAATCAAGAGGGACCTGGTGCTGGCCGCAGACCTGGCCAGTCTGTATGCCATGACCCAGGACAAGGTTGGCCTGTGGAGCCTGGGAGGAGGGGCCTTGGTGGTCCAGCCCCTAGAGACATGCAGAGCATGCTGGGAGGGGGGCCACCTCTCATCTCCTTGGGTCCTGACAGTGTCTCTCGAGCACCGTTCCCGTCTTTGAAACCGTTTCTCTCTGTTCTGTGTCTCTGGCCCGGCCTTGGGCCCCTCCTGACCAGAGGGTCAGTGCTCTAAGTGGGCCTTCCCCAAGTGCAAATAGGGAGGCGCGGGGCCCCAGGCAGCTTCTGTGAGCTCAGACGGTGGGGGACATGGGCCCTGGGATCCTGCGCCACCCGATCCTGGGTCAGGTCCAGCCTCCCGGCCGGGTCCCACAGAGCCTGGCCAGCAGCTGCTGCCTGGAGCCCTCACTGCCCATCCTCGAGTCGTGTTGAGGCTTCTAAGGCTTAGGGGTAAAGGTGGGATCAAGCTGGTGATCCCAGGACAGTCTGGCGACTGAGCGAGGGCCTTTGTGGCTGCTGGCCTGACCCCTGTGGTGGCCGCGGTCCTGCTCACCGCCCCGGTGCCCCCAGGTGTTCCGGCTCCCTGTGCAGGAGTGTGAGAGCTTCTCCACCTGCGCCCAGTGCCGCGGCTCACAGGACCCCTACTGCGGCTGGTGCGTCGTCGAGGGACGGTGAGCACCTGGGAGTCTGGGGGGCTCGGCCCCAGCCTGGGTCTGGGGGTGCCGCCCCACCCTGAGGGCTGATGGGTGCCCCCTGCCCCCGCAGATGCACCAGGAGGGCCGAGTGCCCGCGGGCCGAAGAGAGTGGCCACTGGCTGTGGAGCCGCAGTGAGTCCTGCGTGGCTGTCACCGAGGCCCAGCCGCAGAACATGAGCCGCCGGGCCCAGGGAGAGGTGTGTGGTGAGGGTGGAGGCAGGGGCGCTGCTGGCCTGGGCCTGTGGGGACGGCAGGAGGCCTGCGTAATATCTTGCTCCTGGACTGGACGGCCGTGCTGAGCCTGGGGACAGGGACCCCATCCTTTGTTGGGTCCCCTGGCCCCTTTGACCCGAGGGGCTCCTGAGAATCCAGGGCAGACCCAGGCCCTGTCCCAGGAGTGGCTTAGGTGACCATAGAGGGGCCCATTCAGATGAAATGGAGCCAGGTTCTAGAGGGTTCTCCAGAGGGCGGGTGTACACATACAGGAGGGCGTCCGGAGAACAGCCAGAGGACCGGGGTTCAGGGCAGGGGCGGGAGGTTGCCTGCACCCTGAGGCTGGGCAGAGGAGTCCCGCTGTGAGCTGAGTGGCCCTTCCGCAGGTGCACCTGACCGTCAGTCCCCTCCCGGCCCTGAGCAAGGAGGACAAGCTGCTGTGCCTCTTTGGTGAATCACCGCCGCACGTGGCGAGCATGCAAGGGGGCGCCGTGGTCTGCAACTCCCCAAGCAGCATCCCCAGCACGCCGCCTGGCCAGGGTGAGGCCCCGCCGGAGCCTGTCCCCTGAGCATTCGGGGCCAGCGGAGGACGGCTCACTGGTGAAGGTGGGGGCCACGCGGTGACATGGCTGGGGCCTGGCAGGCGCTCTGCCCCAGATGCCCAGGAACCACGGCCCTCGGTGCCTGCAGGGACAGAGCGAGGGCCCAGCAGCGCAGAGCCCTGGGGAGCGAACCGAGATCTGATAGCGGCGGCGGGTCCTGCTGAGCCCTGCGGGGCCCCACTCAGACCAGGGTCTCCACACGTGGCCTCCCGTTCTCTGCTGGGTCGCCTGTGGGGAGCTCTGATGGAAAGAGCAGTTGGGGCCGGTGGGGGTGCCCAGTTCCGGCTTCGTGTTCCCCCCCAAGCCGAGCCCGCCTTCCCCTGCGTCCTGCGGCCCCGCCTGATGCTGTCCCCATTTGCCGTCCACAGATCACGTGGCTGTGACCATCCAGCTCCTATTCAAACGTGGCGACGTCTTCCTGACCTCCCACATGTACCCGTTCTACGACTGCCGAGTGGCCATGAGCCTGGAGGAGAACCTGCCGTGAGTGGTGTCCCTGCCTGCCCCTCACAGCCCCCGCCGCGGACCCCACACCCCTCACCACCCTCTCCTGCAGGTGCATCTCCTGCGCCAGCAACCGCTGGACCTGCCAGTGGGACCTGCGCTACCACGAGTGTCGGGAGGCCTCGCCCAACCCTGAGGACGGCATCGTCCGTGCCCACATGGTGAGGGGCCGTGAGGGCACGTGGGGGCCAGGCTGCTTGGCTGAGGCCAGGCAGCGCCTGACCAGCCCTGCCCTCCCCAGGAGGACGACTGTCCCCAGTTCCTGGACCCCAGCCCGCTGGTCATCCCCATGAATCACGAGACGGCTGTGACCTTCCAGGGCAAGAACCTGGACACGGTGAAGGTGCGGGGGGCTTGTGGGGCCCTGGCTAACCGGTGAGGTCAGGCCTGGGGGTCCCAGCAGGGGCCATGATGGCTGGTGGAGAGGCGTAGGCTTGTTCAGAGCCATCCTCCTGCAGACCAGAAGCTAAGCGCCGGGGCCCATCCAGTCTTCTGCAGCTCAGGGCCCAGCACGTGAAGGAGGCAGAGGGGTCAGGGTGGACGTGGGGACATCTGGACAGGCCTCGAGGGTTTAGGGTGTGCAGGGGCTGGGCAGCCAAGTGCCATTCAGGAGGGAGCAGGGCGGTGAGTCCGGGTGTTGACCGTGGCGGGGCCTGTCTGTGAGTGGCCGGGTGTCAGTTGGGATGGGGGTGCCCAAGCTGGCCCAGGAGCTGTGCCGGGCACGGCAGGTGCCGGGGCCCAGGGCGGGCATGTGGGACGGACTGACCCGCCTCGGGTATCCTGACTGGCCTGTCTGGCAGGGCTCTTCCCTGCACGTGGGCAGTGACCTGCTCAAGTTTGAGGAGCCAGTCAGCACACAGGAGCAAGGAACCTTCTCCTTTCGGACCCCAAAGGTACGCCTCCCGGGGTGGGCGGGCCAGGCTGGTGGACCCCCAAGGGCTGGCCCTGCGGGGGCAGCCCAGTTACCTCCGGGGCTTGAGCAGTGGGGCGGGGGCAGGCTCACCACCTGCCCTGCTGGGGAAGCAGGGCCGGCAGGCAGGTGTGGCCTCAGCATCCCTGGGTCTCCTGTCTCCCTGGAATCCAAGTCATCCTCCGTCTCTGAGCCTCCAGCTTCTAGCCACCTGGAAGCCTCCCCTTACTGCCCGTCGGCTGTGAGGGGACACACGGCAGTCACCCTCAGGGGCTCGGAGTCGGGGGTGCAGCGTGTCCCTGTGTGCCCCCAGCTCTCCCACGATGCCAACGAGACGCTGCCCCTGCATCTGTATGTCAAGTCCTACGGCAAGAATATTGACAGCCGGCTCCAAGGTGCGTGGGGTGGGCAGCTGGGCTGGTGGGCGGGCAAGGAGAGCAGGGCGGCCCTGCCGACGGCCAGCTTCTCCCTCCGCAGTGACCCTCTACAACTGCTCCTTCGGCCGCAGCGACTGCAGCCTGTGCCTGGCCGCTGACCCTGCCTACAAGTGCGTGTGGTGCAGCGGGCAGAGCAGGTGTGTGTATGCGGCCCTGTGTGGTAACGCCACCTCCGAGTGCCCACCGCCTGTCATCACCAGGGTAAGCCCCCTTACCCCCCACCTCCCTGACAGGAGGGACTCCAGCCCGGCCCGGGACCAGCTGCGCAGCCTGGCCTGCCCAAGCCACCAGGTCAGCCGGGCTCTGCCAATTTCAGATCCAGCCTGAGACTGGTCCGCTCGGCGGAGGCATTCGCATCACCATCCTTGGGTCAAATTTGGGGGTCAGAGCAGACGACGTGAGGAGGGTCACCGTGGCTGGCCGGAACTGTGCCTTTGAGCCAGAACGGTACTCCGTGTCCACCCGGTGAGTGGGCAACATGGGCCCTCAGAGCTGGGCCAGGCCCTACCCTGGGGGGCTGGGGGACTGGGGGGATGGAGAGGAAGGACATGGTCCAGGTATGCGTGGGTGCCCAGGGCTTGCACACCCACAGAGTGTGCCCACCTGCCTGCCACCCACGCAGGATCGTGTGCACCATCGAGGCTGCAGAGGCTCCCTTCACGGGGGGCGTCGAGGTGGACATCAGCGGGAAGCTCGGCCATTCGCCTCCCCATGTCCAATTCACCTATCAGGTAAGCACCTGGCAGGTGGCTCTTGCAGGTCAGGACAGATGTGGGTGGGATCTGGGGGGCCATGTGCTGACTCGGGGTGAGGCGAGGCTGTGCCCCTGCCTCTTCCTGACAATGGTCATGGCCCAGTTGAGGCCCGGGAGGGAGGGCTGCCTCCCTGCCGCCCCAGCCCTGAGTCAAATGCCCCTGCTCCTCTTCTAGCAGCCCCAGCCCCTCAGCGTGGAGCCAAAGCAGGGGCCACAGGCGGGCGGCACCACGTTGACCATCAATGGCACCCACCTGGACACAGGCTCTGAGGAAGACATGCGGGTGACCCTCAATGACATCCCTTGTAAAGTGTGGGTGTCACCCACAGGCCGCCAAATCCTGGTCTGCCCTGGTCCTGGGGACAGGGTGAGGGCCCTCTGGCCGTGACCCTGTGTCTCTCCTGGAGGGGGCAGTGGAACCAACCAGACCCATTGACCCACTGGCCTGGGGCTGCGGGTGGTCCCAGGGTGGGGTTGACATTGACTGGCAATCCCCACCCCCAGGACGCAGTTTGGGGCACAGCTTCAGTGTGTCACGGGCCCCCAGGCGGTGCCGGGAGAGCTGTCCCTAAAGATTTACTATGGGGGCTCCGAAGTGCCCAGCCCTGGCGTCACCTTCACCTACCGTGAGAACCCAGTCCTGCGGGCCTTCGAGCCACTGCGAAGCTTTGTCAGGTGTGACCTCTTCCTCCCCCTGTGGCAGGTGCCCCCCCACTCCCACACTGCTGGCCACACCCACCCCATCTAGCTATTTCCCAGGTGCCCTCTTCTCACTGGGCTTGTGAGGATATGGCAGAGCTGGTCTGGGTGACAGGAGGAGGCCTCTAAAAATCCCCACTGTACCCCCAGGTCGGGCAGGCCCGACATCCCGCCTCCACCTCCCCCTGCCACCCAGCCCAGCCCTGCTTCTGACAGTCTAGGGTGGCGGTGCTCAGTCACATGCTCTGAGCACACACACCCCCACCCCACCCCACCCCCCGCCCCTGCCATTGCAGCAGGCCTGTGCTTGCACATACCAGCAAGAGTATCCAAAAGCAGGGTGGGGTCCGGGACACAGCCTTGCAGGGCACCTGCTCTGGAGCTGGCTGGGCACCTCCCTTGCCCAGGTGTGCCCACTCAGGCACCATTCCCTCCCTGCCCCCCAGTGGTGGCCGGAGCATCAACGTCACAGGACAGGGCTTCAGCCTGATCCAGAAATTCGCCATGGTGGTCATAGCCGAGCCCCTGCAGTCCTGGAGGCGGCAGCGGGAGGCCGGACCCCTGCAGCCCGTGACGGTCAGTCAGTGCCCGCTGCTGGGGACACGCCAGGGCAGGATGCAGCCTGTACCAAGTGGCCTAACGGTCCTGCCTCGGCTCTTAGGTCGTGGGCAGGGAGTACGTGTTCTGCAGTGACTCCAAGGTTGTGTTCTTGTCCCCGGCCGTGCCCGAGGAGCCCGAGGCCTACAACCTCACAGCGCTCATTCAGATGGATGGGCACCAAGCCCTGCTCAGGACTGAGGCTGGTGCCTTTGAGTACGTCGCCGACCCCACCTTCGAGAACTTCACAGGGGGCGTCAAGAAGCAGGTCAACAAGCTCATTCACGCGCGGGTGAGGACCAGTGTAGCCCCGGGGGTCAGGTCCTGAGCGGGTGCGTGTAGGGGAGCAGCCCAAGGTCTGGGCTGAGCTGGTTGGGGCATCCCTGAAGCCCTCCTGGGCACTGTGACCCCATCCCCCGCCCCCCAGGGCACCAATCTGAACAAGGCGATGACAATTCACGAGGCCGAGGCCTTCGTGGGTGCCGAGCGGTGCATCATGAAGACACTGACGGAGACCGATCTGTACTGTGAGCCCCCGGAGGTGCAGCCCCCTCCCAAGCGGCGGCAGAAGCGGGACACGACCCACAACCTGCCTGAGTTCATTGTGCGTGTAGGGTGGGGGCAGGGAGGGGAAAGGGCACCGGGCTCTCGTGGTCTCGGCCACACACCTGTCCTTGCTGAGTCTGCCTCTCCACGCAGGTGAAGTTTGGCTCCCGGGAGTGGGTGCTGGGCCGCGTGGAGTATGACACGCGCGTGAGTGACGTGCCGCTCAGCCTCATCCTGCCCCTGGTCATCGTGCCCATGGTGGCCGTCATCGCCGTGTCTGTCTACTGCTACTGGTGAGCCCCTCCCCCGGCATCCTCAGCCCCTTGGCCACACCCACCGGCTAGCACAATCCAGGCCAGGTCCCAGGAGCTTCCCTGTGCCCCCAGGAGGAAGAGCCAACAGGCAGAGCGCGAGTACGAGAAGATCAAGTCCCAGCTGGAGGGCTTGGAGGAGAGCGTGCGTGACCGCTGCAAGAAGGAGTTCACAGGTAGGGGCCGCCCTGCAGGTCCTGGGGGAGGAGGGCTCGGAAGAGGCTGCATTGGGAGGGACAGACGGACGGACGGACGGACCGGACGGATGGACGGAGGAGGGCGGGCTGCCGGCGGGCGGATGCCTCACCCCGATCTCCCTGCAGACCTGATGATTGAGATGGAGGACCAGACCAACGACGTGCACGAGGCAGGCATCCCCGTGCTGGACTACAAGACCTACACCGACCGCGTCTTCTTCCTGCCCTCCAAGGATGGCGACAAGGACGTGATGATCACGGGCAAGCTGGACATCCCTGAGTCGCGGCGGCCCTTGGTGGAGCAAGCGCTCTACCAGTTCTCCAACCTGCTCAACAGCAAGTGCTTCCTCATCAACGTGAGCGGGGCGGGGCCTCTGGGGCGTGGGGTGGGGCCGTGAGGGGCGGGGCTTCTGGAGCGAGGGGGTGGGGCGGGGTGGGGCGGGGTTCTGACCGGCCTCCCCCACAGTTCATCCACACCTTGGAGAACCAGCGGGAGTTCTCGGCTCGCGCCAAGGTCTACTTTGCGTCGCTGCTGACGGTGGCGCTGCACGGGAAGCTGGAGTACTACACGGACATCATGCGCACGCTCTTCCTGGAGCTCATGGAGCAGTATGTGGTGGCCAAGAACCCCAAGCTGATGCTGCGCAGGTGTGTGGGGAAGGGCAGAGGCCGCGGTGGGGGGTGTTGGGGGTGGCAGTGGGGCAGCACAGGCTTGTCCAGGCACCTGGTTTGCCAGCAAGTACAGCCAGTGCCAGTGAGTAGGGCGGAGGGATGGCGGGGGTTGTCGCTGCTAGCAGGTGGTCTCTGCTGGTCACTTATCTGCTCCCCTTTGTCATCAGCTCTTCGTAGGATGGGGTGGAAGATGAAAGGCCCACCCTGAGGGGGCTGGGAGATTGGTCACTGCAGGCTATAAATGTACAGCCTGACGGAGACTGGGCTGCTCTGAGGGTGGTCTGGGTACTTGGAAGAGCCCCCTGATCCTAGGGTCACTAAAGGGTCCCTCAACACAAGGCCTTTGTGCATCTCCAGGTCTGAGACAGTGGTGGAGAGGATGCTGTCTAATTGGATGTCCATCTGCCTGTACCAGTATCTCAAGGTGGGTTCCACACAGCCCTGCCAGGGTGTGGGGAGGGACGAGGTGGTGCTGTACCCCCCAAGTGTCCACCTCCCTGCAGCCCAGCTCCACCTGGATGGGCTTGCTTCCCACCCACCCTGGCACGATCAGTCCCACCCATGGCTCAGCTGCCCTGTGTTGCTCTAGGACAGCGCAGGGGAGCCGCTGTACAAGCTCTTCAAGGCCATCAAGCATCAGGTGGAGAAGGGGCCGGTGGATGCTGTGCAGAAGAAAGCCAAATACACCCTCAATGACACAGGACTGCTAGGGGACGACGTGGAGTATGCACCCCTGGTGAGCCCCTGGGGCTGGGCGGGCTGCTGGCACATCTCAGGGGCCGCGTTCCAGGCCAGCCTCAGGACCAGAAGCTGATGCCACTCACTTCCTTCGTGGACTTGCATTAGAACCCATTCCCCGTGCTGGGCACCCCCGTGTTCAGGGAGGGGCCTGGGTCATGGGTCCTCAGCAGGCTCGTGGGTCACTGGAGAGAGGCTCTAAGTGTCATGACCCCAAGCCAGCTGCCTCCTGGGTGCCCGGGCCTGCTGCAGGCATTTGAGGGGCCTGGGCACACCAAGTGAGTGGTGGTAAACTCGGGCGCGTGTGGACGTGGTACATGGTGTGTGCCCCCATGATGCCTGTGTGTCGCGTGATACCTAGAAGTGAGTGGTCCTCTGCTCTCTGTCCTGCTGAGCCGTGGCGTGCAGGAAAGGGTGAGGCCTGGGTGCTGAAGGGGCTCAGGACCCCCACCACCACTCCTCCACCTAAGGATGTCGCCACTTGGGGGAGGCCCAGGACTGCTCCCGGTCTGGGGCGAGTGAGGGTGAGGGCCCCTCCCCAACTGGCCCTTCGTTCTGTGTCTCCGGCAGATGGTGAGCGTGATCGTCCAGGACGAAGGGGTCGACGCCATCCCTGTCAAGGTCCTCAACTGTGACACCATCTCCCAGGTCAAGGAGAAGATCATTGACCAGGTGTACCGCACTCAGCCTTGCTCCCGCTGGCCCAAGGCTGACAGTGTGGTCCTCGGTGAGCGCCACCCTCGCGTGCCTGGCTCTGTGCCCGTGGAAGCCCGGTCGGCCGGGTCGGGTGGGGGAGAGCGAGAGGAAGACTGGACGGGGAGGGCTGTGGCCGGGTTCCAGGATCTGGGCTGTGTCCTCCCACAGAGTGGCGTCCTGGGTCCACAGCCCAGATCCTGTCAGACCTGGACCTGACCTCTCAGCGGGAGGGCCGGTGGAAGCGTGTCAACACGCTGATGCACTACAACGTGAGTGTGGCGGCTGGGCGGGCCCAACCCCCTGCCGAGAGTGGGGCAGGAGGCCCGCCCTCATGACTCTGTTCCCCAGGTCCGGGATGGAGCCACTCTCATCCTGTCGAAGGTGGGGGTCTCCCAGCAGCCTGAGGACAGCCAGCAAGACCTTCCTGGGGAGCGTGAGTCCCTTCCTCTCGTCCGGGCCCTTCTGGCCTCTGGAGGTCATCACGAGCCAGTGTCCGCCTCATGCCGCTGTCTCGGGGGAGCTGTGAGCCCGGCGTGGGACCCAGGCCCCGGGCTCCGGTCCTCGTCCTTCAGCACCCCCCTCCCCCACAGGCCACGCCCTCCTGGAGGAGGAGAACCGGGTGTGGCACCTGGTGCGGCCCACGGACGAGGTGGACGAAGGCAAGTCCAAGCGTGGCAGCGTGAAGGAAAAGGAGCGCACCAAGGCCATCACCGAGATCTACCTGACCCGCCTGCTCTCAGTCAAGGTGGGCTGCGGAGGGCGTGTGGGAGGCAGACCTGGGACGGCGCCGGTGGGACGCGCTGAGCCCCGCTCCCGCCCCGCAGGGCACGCTGCAGCAGTTCGTGGACAACTTCTTCCAGAGTGTGCTGGCGCCCGGCCACGCGGTGCCGCCCGCAGTCAAGTACTTCTTCGACTTCCTGGACGAGCAGGCAGAAAAGCACGACATCAAGGACGAGGACACCATCCACATCTGGAAGACCAACAGGTGTGGGCTCCATGCCGCCACCCGCCCCGCCCGCCCTGCTCCAGGCCTCGGCGGCCCCTCACACCCTGTCGTCCCGCCTCAGTTTACCTCTCCGGTTCTGGGTGAACATCCTCAAGAACCCCCATTTCATCTTCGACGTGCACGTCCACGAGGTGGTGGACGCCTCCCTGTCGGTCATCGCACAGACCTTCATGGACGCCTGCACACGCACAGAGCACAAGCTGAGCCGCGTAAGTGTAGCTGCGGGCAGCCCAGCCCGCTTCCTGGCAGCGCGAAGCGTTGGGAGGGGGGCTGCAATGCAGGTGAGGGGGTCGGTTTGTGGCGTGGATTTGCACAGCGGGGGCTGGAGCTCAGTAGAAAGACAGGTGCAGGGTACCTGGGGCGGAGGGCGGCCCCCTGGGCAGTGGACCTGTGGCAGCCTGGGACCCCGAGCTTCTTCCACTTCCGTGAGAGAGAAAAAGTGAGTTTTACTATTAATCACAAAATGACGAAAACACTGTCAGGTCTGTGGCTGGGCAGGGCAGCTACCGCTGTTGGACCCCATTCCCCGCACACCTCTCTTTCTCTGGGTATCCTGAGCGCGTGCAGGTGTCTTGGCTTGTGTGTCACTTGGCTCCGACCCCCACAGGACTCTCCCAGCAACAAGCTACTCTACGCCAAGGAGATCTCCACCTATAAGAAGATGGTGGAGGAGTGAGTGCCCCCTCCACCCCACGAGGCCAGAGCCTGGCTGCCCACCCTCAGCCCCCACCCAGTGGGGCCCCCGGGCGGTGTGGGCCTGTGATCAGGAGGTGGGCCCTGTGGGTAGCTTCGGGTTCAGCGTCCGGGAGCCACCACCGCCCCCCCCACCCCGTTCCGGTACCCGCCCCCCGCGGCCCACCCTGTGTAACTCCCCCTCCCCCCACAGCTACTACAAGGGGATCAGACAGATGGTGCAGGTCAGCGACCAGGACATGAACACACACCTGGCAGAGATTTCCCGGGTAAGGGCGGCCCAGGGGACCCACAAGCTGAGCCCCCCAGGATTAGCCCTCCACCCCACCCCACCCCGGAAGGCCCTGCTGCGCGGGCCAGGAGATTGCACGGGGGGCGGGCGAAGTTGTGCCCACGGGGGAGAAAGAGGCGCAGACGAGAGGGCATGGGGGGAGGCGGGGCTCGCGAGCAGCTCTGAGCCAGCCCCGCCTGCCGTGGGTCTGCATGGGTGGGAGGCTCTCTGTCCGCGGTGTGCCGTGGCTGTGCATGTCGTGACTGCCGGGGGAACCCTTCGCGTCTGCCTGCCCCACTGGGAGACAGCCTCCTGCCCCTGGGTCACGCAGCCCTTCCGCCACCCTCCCAGGCGCACACGGACTCCCTGAACACCCTCGTGGCCCTGCACCAGCTCTACCAGTATACGCAGAAGTACTACGACGAGGTAGGGGTCCGGTCCTTCTGGGACGGCCGTGTGCACCCTAACCCTAACCCTAACCCTGGCCTGTGCTCTGACGTGACCCGTCCTCAGATCATCAACGCCCTGGAGGAGGATCCCGCCGCCCAGAAGATGCAGCTGGCCTTCCGCCTGCAGCAGATCGCGGCTGCACTTGAGAACAAGGTCACGGACCTCTGACTCCGACCTCCACCGTCATGGTCTCGGGACACAGGTGTGTGACACCCACTGCCGGGCGCTGGGCAGTCCCGGGGGAGCAAGGCCAAGCGGGCAAGACTCAGCCCTTCTCTCTCTGGCAGAGGAAGAGCCCCCGGGCTTCCGAGTGTGTGCGTGGCAGGGGGCCCCCCACCTCAGCATTTGTAGCCTCATAGCACCCTTCTCCTGAGCAATAGTGCCGGGCGCCCACCAGCACCAGTTCCCTCCTGCAGAACCAGCATCGGGGGTGTCTCCTTCAAGCCTTCTGAGCGATTTGAAAACGTGCCTTATGCCCCCGGCGCCACGCTGGGTTGCTGGGGGCAGTCGGGCCTCAGCCCCCCTCCCCAGGCACCAGCAGCTGCCTCAGATACCTGGGTTGGGCCTTTTGGGGTGAGGTCTGAGTGCCCGCGGCCCCCAGGACCTAGTGCCCAGACTCTGTCCGTCTGCCCTGCCTGGACTGGGGCAGAAAAGTGGTACGATGCCTTCCTGACCTCGCTGGCCTGCCCTGCGGGGCACTGGCACTCCCGGGGGACTCCGTGCTGCAGGCCCCACCTCAAAGGTCAAGCTGGACGTCAGACGTCGAGGCCCAGGCGGCCAGAAGGGACCCAGCAGACTGGGGGTCGGGGTCCCAGCCTGTCAGACAGGCTGACCTGGAGGCCCTGCGCAGGTCCGGGGGGCCGGGAGCAGCTCCACCAGAACACCCACAGCCCTTTTTGTAAATCTTGTTAATTGTCAATCAAATACAGCTGTCTTTTTCACTCTGCTGGTTGGCTGGGTTCTTCCCGGGGCTGCCGACCCGCCATCCCTACCCACCTGCCCCGTTTGGGTACCGGGCCCGTCCTGCCCATGGCCTCCCTTCCTGTGAGCTCCTGGCCCCAGAAGCTCACCTGAAGGTGGGCCTGTGTGGCCTCGCACACCCATCCCACAGTCCCTGGCTCCCCTGGGCCAGGCCTGCTGGGTGTGCTGAGGCAGCCCGTGCACGGCCATCAGCTCGGCTGAGTCCACGCCTTCCTGCTGCCCCAGCAGGACAGGATGGTGGTCAGGGGTGGGAGGTGAGCGCTGGGGTGCGAACCTCTCCCAGAGGCACGTCCTGGTGCACCCCAGCACTGAAAGGGATCCTGAAGCAGGTGGAGGTTCCAAGGGCACAGTGCGGCGGCCCCGCCCCGCACAGTGCAGGATTGGGCCCGCTTGGGCGCCATCTGGTGGCCGGGGTGGGCGTGGTGCGAGCTCTCAGGGACCTGTTTTCTTCCTGAGGTGCGGTGCTTCACAGGTGTGGTCCACCCAGCACACGTTTAGTAAGCCCCTACTGGGTGCAGACCCCACTGGACACGGTGGTTCCTGGAGGGAGGCCCTGTATCCCCCTGCTCGAGGCTGTGGGGCCATTAGGGTCAGCTCCTCCTGGGGTCCCAGGCACCTGAGAGCAAGAGGCACCTTTGTTGGTGTAGGAAGGAGGGGCTTGTCCCGGAGGCAGGCGATGGGGGAAGGCACATTGCTCCCAACCCCTGTGTTGCGCACAGAGCAGGAGCCATGAGATGTGCTCCTCTGTGGCCAGTCAAGCACACGTACCGTGACCACACGGGCATGCGCGTGCACGCACACACGCAGCACCAGCGTGTTGGGCCCCTCACTCGTTCATTCAACACGCGTGGTCCTGGGCACTAGGGACAGAGCAGTAAAGGGCGCAGAAAGGGCCTTCCTTGAGGGAGCCCTTGTGTTCCGAGAATACCAACCCTAGCAGAAAAGGGATTTAGTGGCTCCATAAAGGCAAGTGAAGGGGTCCAGCTTCAGATATGGCTGGATCCAGGTGCTCCCATGGCTTTGGGTTCCATCTATCTGAACTTCTTACCAGCATGTGCTACTTTATTCTCAGACACCTGGGACGCTGGTGGCAGGCCACCCCAGCCTGTGTCTCCTCCACTTGGGGCACACCATTGTGGCTGAGAAGTCTCAATGGGCTAGGCCTCGATCGTAAGCCACTTCTGTACAAGGACAGCCAATTTTGAGCCACATGGAACAAGAGTGGATATCTCTCACATGGAAGGGGTACTAGGCAAACAACTGACATCCCCCACCCCAGGGACCCCTGAAATAACTGTACTATGGTCAGGACCAGAGACCCAGATGGGCAGGAGATCTGAGCAAGGTACTGCTACACCAGAGCAGGGGCGGCACAGTCTGGGATTGTTCACCCTGGGGTAGCGGGGGCGGGGGGAGCAGGAACCTGGAGGCTTGGCTTCTAGACTGGACCTCTGTGGGCCACTTCCTCCTCAGCCAGGCATGAAATGGAGGAGTTAGTGAGCCCGCCTTTTGCTGCAAGTCCAACAGGTGGGGTTCCCTTCCCCCTCGGAGGACAGGAGTGTGAAGGGATCCAGGGGCCATCCTTTCATGGGGCCAGTGAAGAAACTGGGCATGGATGTTGGGTGCACGGAGGTGGGCAGGCTAGCTGGAGTGGTCAGGAGGCTGGCAGACGAAGGGGTGACCCAGCCTTCTGTCACTTTCCACTTCCCACTTTCCTCCCAATGCAGTGGGAGTGGGGAGATGCAGGAATGGAGGTGACCAGCGACCTCGATGACCTTTCCTTCCAAATTGCAGAAAACAGCCCGGGACCACACCCTGCTTGCTTGTTAAGAGCATGAGACCTCACCTAAATCATGGGGCCCCTGTGACAGGGCCAGATAGCATTTTAGGAAGTTCGTTCTGACCTCAGGGAGAAGTGCAGCCAGGAGACCAGTGTGGGGCTGAAGAGGGGATGGCCTGGACCTGTGGAGAGGGGACAGTGGACACGGAGGGTGGGGGCATCTCGGTACTTAGGGGTAGCTGTGAATCACAGTAGAGAGTGGAAGGAGGCCAGGGGGGTGGTGCCGGGGACCCAGGGCTCATAGGAGGCTATTCTGTGCCGCCCCATCCGTGCCCCATCCGCACACCCACTGGCAGGGCCTGCCACTCCTGGCTGCTCTCCATCCACAGCACCCTCCCTCCAGGCTCAGTCCTTGACCTGCCAGCCAGGATAACACCGTGAAAACACACAGCACAGTGCGAATAAAAACCTGAAATCCTGTCGGTGCTCCCTGCCCAGCCTGCCAGGGCCCTGCACCCATGGCCACCACTCTCCATTCTGGTCCTCAAGTCAGGCTAAGTCCTGAGAGGCAGGACTGTCTGGAAGCTGTCCCAGCATCACTGCTGTCACCTCTGGGGGCTCTGACTTGCTCTCCCTGCCACCCCACCACCACGGAGAATCCTCCCTGGTCATTCCCCTGCAGTATCACAGCCCCCTCCCCTCCAGAGGGCAACTTGGCTGAGACTGATCTGCCTGGACAGCGGGGCACACTGCGGGCGCCCCTGTGCCCAGGGCAGGTTTGCTGAACGCTGAGGGAGGGTCTCAGCGCGGTGTGTGACCGCTGAGCAGGGCAGTGAGGCCGCTCCCCTCTGGTCAGCGCTGACCACTCGCAGCTGGGATTCCGGGTCGACAGACACGGCTGCCCCCCGTGGAGGAGAGAGGACAAAGGCCGCCCCTCCCTGTGGCGCACCGCCGGTTCCCACGGCCCGCTGCTCCCTCCCGCCTCCTCTTCCCCTGCTTTAGCTGAAGCTCCATTAACTCCGCACAAAACCTCGGCTGCTTTGCCCGGCAGGCCAGGAAAGTGCCCCCAGCGTGAGGCCCCGAGGAGGCCCCGGGTGGGGCGGCTGGGGGAGGGGACACCGGCATCCTCACCCCATCCCCGCCGACCTCTGCTGGCTCCCAGAGAGGGAACTGAGGCCGGAGCAGCTGGGACTGGGACCCTGCTTCCTTTCTCACTTTTGGGCTCCCCCCAGGGTCCGGATTTGCCAGGCAGAAGTGTCCGTTTGCTTGGTACTGTGTTGACATGTTTTATTTTAATTTGGTTATCAATATTTGAATATCAGGAGATTGCACATAAAAACTCAGGTTTTAGTTTGTTTCAAAAAAGTGGAAGGTTGGGACCTCAACCTGATTTCCCACTCTCCTGGGAGGGGGCAGCCCAGCCTCTACCCACTGCTTTGCAGGGTGGAGGGTCAGGAGGCTATTTATATCCCAGGCAATCTTCTCTCCGAACCACTGTCACTTTAAGTGGGAAGTAGAAGTAATCGTTCTGGCCTAGAGCTCTAGACAGATGCTGAAATAGGGAATATTCCCCTTCACAGTTACAGCCGCCTGTGCGAACTGCACCTTCCAGGTGGAGAGAGGAAACGTGCAGTGTTGGGCAGAGTTCACCCGATCTCAGGGAACTGTGGTTTCCAACTAGGGGAGCCCCGTAGCACCTAGGAAAGTCAGGGTGGGCTTCCTCGAAGAGTTGACAGCTGAGGGAGCTGTTTCAGAAGGAGGAAAGGTACCAGGCCCCAAAGAGGACCCATTTGGGGAGAGCTTCTTACGGGCCCAACACCCCGAAGGCCCCTGGTGCCGCCGCTGTCCCTGGTCCTGAGGGCTGGTCTCCGGGCCTGGCCTGGCAGTCACGCTTCTCCCAAGGGGCAGCTGGGCCCAGCCCTGGAGCCAGCCCGTGCAGGACGCCACACCAGACCGTGGAAGGGTTACCGGGAAGCGAAGCACCACCGCCAAGGCCGGATGGCCTCCACGGGGGAGGGAAGCCAGGCTGACCCAGGATCCAAGGCACTTCCATCTGCCCACGGCGGACGGGCCCTATCCGACCAAATGCCTAGCTTTTATTAGGGGGTATTCTCTATTCTGATAAAAAATACCTCCCATGGTTTGTCCCTGGCTTCTTTGATTTAGAGGATTCTATCTTCATTTCTGTGGGAGCACGCTGGGGGAAGAGGTGCAGGGCCTGGAGCAGGTGAGAGGAGAGAAGGGATGCACAGACCAGAGCAGGTTGAAGGGGCGTTAAACGCAGGACCCGGACTAGGCGGATGGCGGGGTGCGGGGACGGGAGGTGGACAGCGGGGAGGTGCCGGCGTCTGTGCCGGCAGGGGAGGGTGTGGGGAGCGGAGTCCTGAGAGGCGGAGGCGGCCTGGTCCGGGCGGTGCCGCGCCGAGGACCCACGCGGCGGATATGGGGGAAGTGCGTGGATCCCGGGAGGTGGGCGGTAAGTCGTTCCACGGCATCCCCCTCCCCCGACCTCCCCAACCCACCACGGGAAAGCCGGTTTCCGCTCGGCAGCCGCCTCGGAGGGGCAGGAAGCCGCGCGTTCGTCTGCGGGAACCCCCTCCCCGGCCCCGCCCCGCTCCGCTCCGCCTCCGGCCTCCGGCTCGGGCTCCGCGGGGCGGGGGGCGCGGGCCGAGCTGCGGCCGCTCTGGACATGTCGGGCCCGCGCGCCGGCTTCTACCGGCAGGAGCTGAACAAGACGGTGTGGGAGGTGCCGCAGCGGCTGCAAGGGCTGCGCCCGGTGGGCTCGGGCGCCTACGGCTCCGTCTGGTAGGGGCGGGACGGGGCAAGGGCGGGGGGACTGAGCGCGCGCCCCCTCCCCGCCCGTGCGGGGTTCCCGGCGTGGGGAGGGGCTCGCCCTGCCTCCGCCCCCGGGCCTTACGCAGATCCGAGGAATGAATGGGGGGTGGGGGCGTGAGGGAAACTTTCGTACCCGAGCCTCTCCCCGGCGGGAGAGGGGTCGTCCTCCCGCCCCTCCAACCCGGAGCGTCCCCCTCCAGGCCCGAATCCTGCGGCGTCACAGCTGGCGAAAGGGCGGGCAGGTCTCCCGGGCCCCCTGATGTCTGAGCATGCATCTGGGATGCCCCCGGTCAAGGGCCAGGCAGCCCTGGGCTCTGGCAGATACCCCCGCCCCAGGGTGGGTAGTTCTGTTTGAAAAGGAAGAGCCCAGATTGGGGGGTGGGGGGCAAGACCCCTCACCTAAGAACGACCTCAAGCTCCCCCGTGGGTCCAGTCCACTGCCCCATTTTCCAAGGGATCTCAGACTCCGAATGGCGCTTAGGCCTGATCAGAGACGCCTACCATCCCCCCCTAGGGGGCGTCTGCACCCCACCCCATTTTTGCCCCAACCAAGAGAGCTCACACTGCAGCCTGCAGTTAGGCCCTGAAGCCCAGACAGGAGGGAGGGTGGGGCCGGGGGAGGCCTCTGGACCTGGTGGAGTGGAGGCTGGAGGGGGCTTTGGGTGGCAAGGGGCTTGCGGACAGTCCAGGTTGCAGTTGCAGTGTTGACAGTGAGCCTGATTGTGGGTGTGGATGTTGAGAGGTGACTCCCCAGAACCCAGAACCTGTGAAGTGCCAGGTGACTGCGGGGGTCATGGATGTGGGGAGGCAGGGCCCCTGGGGGCAGGGTGTTGCTCCAGGATCCTGCAGAAGGTTAGGAGTGGGACTTCTCAGACCCCCTTCCAAGGCCCAGCACTGGAGCCTGGAGCAGGGGTTTGGGGTCCCCTGGGCCTCAGATCTCACTCTGCCACTGGCCAGCCATCAGGAACCTTAGGCCATTCCAGCCATTCCAGCCACAGGCCTCTATCTTCATCTCTAAGACCACAAGGGCAGGAAGAGGGTGTGGGCCAATGTGTGAGTGGTCCCTGGGGGATCTGACAGAGCCCTTGCTGGAAGTGCTTTCTGGGAACTCGTAGGGACAGTCAGGCTCCCCAGGGGAGGTCTCTCTCCACCACTTAGCTCTGCAGGGCCCCCATGGCGGTGATGGGCCCCCTCCCTCCTCTGATGTCTGAGGAAGCTGATGACCCAGTGCCAATTCCCACAGTCCTTTGTTGACTGCAGACACAAAAGGATCTGCTGCACGCGCGCGCTCACACACACACACACACACACACACACACACACACGCGTGCACGCACCCCGTGAAGCGCCACTCCCCTACTTCCCACCCCAGCAGTGACTTGGATGGGGGAGGGGCTTTCCTCCACCACTGCCTGGGCCCATGAGCACCCCAGGTCCTGCGGGAGCTGCTCCCTGGGCCGCGTGGGCATGGGAGGTGGACTGAGGCTCCACTCACTCTGGAGGGAGGCTGGATCCTGGAGACGGGAGATGAACTGGGAGGGAAAGGGGGAGCAGCAGCCAGAAGGAACACTGGGCGAAGGCATCCCTTCCCGAGGGGCAGTGGGGCCACTGGACGACCAGGCCACTTGTGTTTGAGGATGATGCCCGTGAGTGTGGCATCTCCTGTGAAGAGTAGCTGGGTGGGGGGCTTGCAGGTCTGGACCTCAGGCGAGTGGGGTTGCACGAGGAGAAATGTTCTGTGGGTGCAGGCACCACCCTCTGCTGGGTATTTCCTGCGTCCAGTTTCTCATTGTGAAAAATAATGATGCAATAAACCCCTTTGTCAGGTTTTCCTCCATATTTTGAATATTTGGGGGCTTTGGAGGTGACTCTGGAACCCCCTCAGGGGGCCTCCCAGACCCCCTGGCCTATGGGGCAGCTGGAGGACTGCCTGCTGTCCGCCGCTGGCTGTTTCCCTGGCCTGTTATTTCCACCCTGAGCTGGGGGCAAGAGTCACTGGGGCCAGGAGACAGGAGAAATCCAGGTCCTGCCCTGGGCTCCCAGGTGGGCTGGGAAGGCTGGGGGTCAGAAGGCGGGGTGGAGGGTGAACTGACTCTGGAGGAAGGTGCAGGACTCCAGGAGGGAGAGGAGAGGCTTGGAGGGATTGTTCAGACCGCCTCCTGGTGCCGGAGGCCTTCTGGCCTGTGGGGACCGCGCGAAGGAGGCTGGGCCTCACAGGCCGCCTTGCAGCTCGGCCTACGACACGCGGCTGCGCCAGAGGGTGGCGGTGAAGAAGCTGTCGCGCCCCTTCCAGTCGCTCATCCACGCGCGGAGGACGTACCGCGAGCTGCGGCTGCTCAAGCACCTGAAGCACGAGAACGTGAGCTGGGGGCGGCCGGGCCGGGGGTGGGGCGCCCGCGGGCCGCCGAGCCCTGACTCCCCTCTGCACCCAGGTCATTGGGCTGCTGGACGTGTTCACGCCGGCCACCTCCCTCGAGGACTTCAGCGAAGTGTGAGCGGCCGTGGCGGGGAGGGCGCGGGGTCGGGGTGGGGACTCTGTGCTGATCCCTGCCGCTACCCAGGTACCTGGTGACCACGCTCATGGGCGCCGACCTGAACAACATCGTCAAGTGCCAGGCGCTGAGCGACGAGCACGTGCAGTTCCTCGTGTACCAGCTGCTGCGCGGGCTGAAGGTGGGCGCGGAAGCGGGGGGCGGGCGGGGGCGCAGGGGTCAGAGCCTGACGCCCCCGCCGTCTCCCCCTCGCAGTACATCCACTCGGCGGGGATCATCCACCGGGTAGGTGCCGCGCGCGAGGGGGGGGCGTGGGGCTCCTGCGGCGGCGGCGGCGGCTTTGCCTGCGCTCACGCCGCGGCGCCCGCCCCGCAGGACCTGAAACCCAGCAACTTGGCTGTGAACGAGGACTGCGAGCTGCGGGTGAGCCGCTGGGGGCGGGGCTGGCGGGTCGGCCGGCGGGGAGGCGGAGACGCGGAGGCGCTGACAAGCCTGGGGGTGCCTCCAGATCCTGGACTTTGGGCTCGCGCGCCAGGCGGACGAGGAGATGACTGGCTACGTGGCCACGCGCTGGTACCGGGCCCCTGAGATCATGCTGAACTGGATGCACTACAACCAGACAGGTGATGTCAGCCCGTGTGGGGCAGCCCCGTGGGGCCGGTGGGCCTGGGGAGGGGGGTGGAGCTGGAACCCAGAGGCCAAGGACCTTGGGGGACAGGCCAGGTGTGGGACCTGCGTTCACCAACAGACCTTCAGAAAGGCAGAGCACGGTGGGTCCTGGGCTGACGCTTCCCCCCGCCCAGGGTTGTGTCTAGAGAGGAGGGGCTGCTGGCTTTGGGCCTGAGCGTGAGCGCGGGGCCGCTGGGCTGGCGCAGTGCAGCCAGCCCCCAGCTCTCTGAGGAGGGCCTTGGGGTGGGCAGACTGATGGAGACGCCTCCTCCCACAGTGGACATCTGGTCTGTGGGCTGCATCATGGCCGAGCTGCTCCAGGGAAAGGCCCTTTTCCCGGGAAATGACTGTATCCTTGGCGCAGGTTAGGAGTGAGCCAGGGTCTCCTGCTGCGGGGTGGGGGTCGAGGGGGGTGGGCTCTGGCCCTTTCTGGCTAGTCTTGCTCCCTCTGCCCCACACCGTGTCACCTTGGGCTCACTCCTGTCCCCAGCGGCAGGAGAGCAGGTTCTGGGCAGTGACCCAAGGTCTGGGGTTTGGGGTCCCGGGGAGAGTCCATGCTTGGCCGTTGGGCATTTCCTGAGCCAGGCAGACATCGACCAGCTGAAGCGCATCATGGAGGTGGTGGGCACACCCAGCCCTGAGGTTCTGGCAAAGATATCGTCAGAACATGTGAGTCATTGATCGCCCCCTCTGCTGACCAACCACTCCCCCGCCCGCACTCTGGAGGAAGGGGTGCTGTGGGAATAGATGGGGCACCACAGGGGGAGCATGGGTCACAGTGGAATAGACCCCAAGGCAGGCGCTGACCCCTTCAGGGGGAAACAGGTGAACTGGGGAGACATTCCAGGCGTGAGGGACAGTGAGGGTAAAACCTTGGCACCTGCAGTGTCCTGGCCGTGGACAGTGGAGTGGCACCAGGCCTGGGACCTGCAGGCATGTAGGGCCAGGCAAGGTGCTGGAGCCACCAGATCCAAAGCGGGGAGGTCTCTGGTCCGCACATGCCCTTGCCCAGGCCTGCTGGAGTGACTGAGTCTGGAGGCTTCTCCTGGCAAGCCTCTGCCTGGCTTAGGGCCACGGGAGGCAGGCGTTGAACAGCCCCCTCAGGCCCTTCCCCTCTGCTCCTAGGCCCGGACCTACATCCAGTCCCTGCCCCACATGCCCCAGAAGGACCTCAGGAGCATCTTCCATGGAGCCAACCCCCTGGGTGAGGATGGGCCCTAGGTCAGGGCTGGGCTCCATGTCTAGCCCTGGCTGTGGAGCTGACCACCCCTGCACCCCGCCCCTCTGCAGCAGTGGACCTCCTGGGAAGGATGCTGGTGCTGGACAGTGACCAGAGGGTCAGTGCAGCCGAGGCCCTGGCCCATGCCTACTTCAGCCAGTACCACGACCCCGAGGATGAGCCCGAGGCTGAGCCCTACGACGAAAGCGTTGAGGCCAAGGAGCGCACGGTGGAGGAGTGGAAGGGTGGGCCTGAGGGCTGCGTCCCCCAGAGGCTGAGCGCTGCCTGTTTTCTGCAGGAAGTGCTCCAGTTCCTCTTGAGAGTGGTCTGAGCAAGGCAACAACACGGCCCCCCAGCCCCACTCTAGGCGGGGGCAGGTAGAGCTGGGGTTGGGTGTGTCCAGCAGAGGCTTGGGGGCAGCACGGGGCAGGCCCAGGAAGGAGCCCATGGGCCGAGGCCGCTCTCAGAGGGTGGTGGGCCTGGGCTGCTGATGGCCTGAGCTCACCCTTCCTCCTCCCCTCGCAGAGCTCACCTACCAGGAGGTCCTCAGCTTCAAGCCCCCAGAGCCACCGCAGCCGCCTGGCAGCCTGGACATTAAGCAGTGAGGGGAATGCGGCTCGCCAGCCGCACTCGGACCCGAGGAGGGGCCTGAGCCCGCCTGCCCTCCTGCCTCAGCCTGCCAGACTCCCACGAGGGGCACCTCCCAACACCACTGCGGCCAGCAGTGCCCACCCCTGGCCTGGGACCCTTGTCTACACGCCACTCCTTGTGGGAAGCCTGCACGTGTGTGAGCCACGGGTGTAGGAGTCTGGATAGAGCATGCTGGACTTCCTTGGTCCTCCTACCCCCTCCCAGCAACCTGGGTCTCCTTTGGGACCTCGCTATGGGGGACCTGGGTGCCATAAGAGCTCCCCCCTGGGGAGTGTGTCTGTTTCCCAATCTCCTGGGTTGCAGAGGGCTGTCTGTGGGGGGCAGTGCCTTGGGGCTGGAGCCTCCTGGAGACAAAGGAAGGGGTCTCGATGGTCAGAGCTGCTCAGCCTGGAAGTGGGGGGCTACCCTGGAAAGTGCTGAGACTCAAAGGATCTTCCATGGGGGTGGCAGAGTGGGGACAGCTGCCTGGAGCCACATGTTCACCTATGCTGGGTGGCACATATGTGCTCCTGGAATTCACATGTCAAAGCAGATGCAGACGCATGTGAACCTGAGGGCACCTGAGGGCCAGTGGCCGTGACCAGCAGGAGGCCCAAGTTGGGGTGGCTCTACTGTTGCCTCCCCTCCCCTCAGTTCCTGGTGTGGGTGGGGAGGGGGCATTGCTGAGACCCTGCTGGGCAGCATGCAAGGGGCTCAGGTGGCCATGGGCAGCCATGTGAGCAAAAGCCCCCTGCTCCTTGGGTTTGAGGGCTGCAGCAGGGTTCTGAGGCATGAGGGCACCGTGCCAGCTGGGGGGCTGGCAGGCACAGGGGCCTCCAGCCTTGAGGACACACATGCCGATGTGGACCCGGATCCTGGACCTTGGCCCAGAGCTGATGAAGAAATCTCTGCCCACTCTACCTCTGCCCACCCTCTGGCCCTGCAGCCAGGCGCTGGGGTGCTCAAGTCTGTGGCTCAGCCCTTGTCCTCTTCCCGCCTTCCAGAGTGGAGCTGACCTAGCGACCTCTGGGACAGGGCCCTGCTCCAGGCGTGTGAGAGGTGTGGGTCCTCCATCAAGGGGCGTCTGTCAGGTGGTGACCTCTCACCTCGCAGGACCAGGGAGGTCTGAATGCTAAGTGCCTGCCCCAGGGTTTCGCAATAAAGTTCCCCTCTCACTCGGCTTGTGTCTCCAGCTCTAGATTCTGCTCCCACGCTGCCCCCACTGCCTGGAGAGCGTGGCCATATCCCCCTGGTCCCTGGTCAGAGCAGCCACCTTCACCCTCCCTGCTCCCTGAGGGCCAGGGGGATCTGAGGTGGGCAGGGCGTGGTGTCCACCAGCAGTCAACCCGCTGCCCTCAGAGGTTCATTGGGCGGGGGATCTGGCCCAGACCCAGACCTGCCCCTTCACTCAGTGGTCGGGGAGGACACGGGTCGGGGGTGTTGAGGTCTCTGGGAGCAAAGGCCTGCCCTTCCCAGGGTCAGGGAGACAGCTTTCCTTTCCCTCCTGGTTAAGGGGAAAGAGGGCTGCTTCAGCCTCGGGACCCACACTGAGCTACCAGCCCCTGCCGCTCTCTGCAGCTCAGGCTGGGAAGGCAGGGTATCCCCAGGATGGGGACCTTCTATGCCTTTGCCCTAGGCCCTGGGGGTGGGGGTGGGGATCATCTGGGAGCTGGGCTTGCAGAGGCCTGGTCAGTGTGGGTGCTGGTCCTCAGGTCTTGGAGAACCCCTGGAGACCTGGCTGGGCCAAGTCCTGGGGGGCTGGGGGTGGGGGATGGGAGCAGAACTGAGACATGCCCCATTTGGGAGTCTGGCCTGATGCAGGACCCTTCTGGACCTCTGGACCCCATCACAGGGAGTAAGGGGGCCAGCTGGGGGCTTCCTGGAGGAGACAGGTGGAGTGCCACAGGTGGCCCAGGGCATGAAGGGCACGGGGATGGGCGGTTGTGGCTCCAGTGACAGCAGGCTGCCCCCAGTGACAAGCCTGCAACTCCTGAGCACCCCGATCAGATCACCGAGCAGCCCAGCTGTAAAGCTGCTCTGGCCAGGCCGGAGCTGCTGAGCTGCTGATTCATGGTGCAGGGCACAGAGGGCGGGGCAGGGGGCCCTGGGGATCTTATTACCCCACTCTCAGGTCTGGGTCACGGGGCTGGGGGCTCTGTCGTCCAGCGGCACTGGGGGCTCTGTCGTCCAGCGGCATCTGGTCCAGGATGGGGCCAGACCCCTGAAATGATGATGCCCCCACCTAAGGGTAAGGGGGCACCCACCGAGAGAGCCCCAGTAGGGCCCCCCTTCACCCCTGGGGTCAGGCACACCTCCCTGGAGAGTGGAGAGGTTTGGGCTGGGCTTTGAAGAACAAACCTGAGGGCCTCAGCTGAGCAGGGGTGGGACAGGCAGAGGGACGTGCAAATCTCTGGGGCAGTCTCCACCCAGACGGCTGCAGTGAGGAAGAGCCTTCAGAGCACAGGGGCCCAGGGGGACCTACAAGACCCACCCTCTCTGCTTCCGGCTTGGTAGGCAGCCTGAGTTTGGGAGACGGAATCAACTTCTTCACTGGGAAAGGGGCATGGAGGCAAGATAGTGGCCGGGGAACCCCGTGCTGGGGAGTGGGTGGGTCAGTCCCAGGGTGAGGGGCGTCCTGGAGGGGTGGGGAGTTGGAAGTGGGCGGGACTGGTGGACAGTGATTTGCGGTTGCGGGTAGCAGTCGACAAGCTCAGGCTGCCAGGATGGGCCAGCGCCCTGGGGGCGCGGCCGTGAGGAGGAGGCGCGAGCCCCACGGGGCCCCGCTGACACAGCCTCCACTCGGGCCCGCGTAGTTCATCCCGAGTGCGGAGTGCGGAGTGCGGAGTGCGTAGGCGGGCCGGGGGCTCGGGCGCCGCGTCTGGGTTCAGGATGGGACAGAGCTGCGAAGCGGCGCTCCCCTCCCCCCAGCCTCTGGCTTCCCCGGCGGCGGCCGCCGCCTCATGTTTCCGGAGGGGCCGAAGGGCGGAAGGGGCGTCACGTGCGCGCGGCCCGGGGTCCGGTTGGTCCGCCCGCAGGGGAGGGGCCGCGCGCTACCCGGGCGGGGGCTGGGCTCGGGCCGGGGTCGGCGGCTCCGGAGAGCCCGGACGCGAAAGCCGGCAGTGGGGTTCCCCGGCGACGGCGCGGAGCCGGCTCTGCCCGCGCGGTGGCCCGGGGTGCGCGCCAGGGCGTCTCACGGATCCCGGGTACTCGGCCCTCGAGGCGAAGCGCCCGCGGGGTCCGCGGCGGGGGCGGTGCCCGGCCAGCCATGAGCTCTCCGCCGCCCGCCCGCAAGGGCTTTTACCGCCAGGAGGTGACCAAGACGGCCTGGGAGGTGCGCGCCGTGTACCAGGACCTGCAGCCCGTAGGCTCGGGCGCCTATGGCGCCGTGTGGTGAGCACAGGCCGGGCGGGGTGGCCGGGGGCGGGGTGGCCCGGGCCTCCCGCTAAGCGGTGCGCCCCGCAGCTCGGCGGTGGACAGCCGCACGGGCGCCAAGGTGGCCATAAAGAAGCTGTACCGGCCCTTCCAGTCCGAGCTGTTCGCCAAGCGCGCCTACCGCGAGCTGCGCCTGCTCAAGCACATGCGCCATGAGAACGTGAGTCGCGCAGCCCCCAGCTCCAGGCACGGCGTCCATCATCTCACCTCTGCTCATCTCCCTTCTCCCTCCAAATCCTGCCCCGAAGACCCGGTTCCTCCTACCCAGCCCTTGGGCTGCTCCCCTGGGTGGCGGGGCGGGCGGAGGCGAGGGGTCAGGCAGTGTCCCCGGGGGGGGGGCGTCACAGTGGTGAGGGCCGAGCCCCGCTTCGTCCTAAGAGAGCTGCTTCCCCGGGGTCTAGTCCGCTCCGCCTGGGCCAGTCCCGGGAAGGACTTAGCTCTTTGGCTTCTTGCTGGAGCCCCATCTGGCTCCTCGGTCCAGGGTCTGGTCGGGGGACGGCCACTCGCCCAGGCCGAGGGGATCCTCCAGGTCTCACTCCAAACCCTGCCTCCAGCCAGGAGCCCCGAGGTGAGAGGGGACTTAAGGTGGGAGGAGCGGTTTTCCTGGAAGGGGCACTTAGCCTCTCCCGGGCATCCCCCTCCCGCCCCACCCGGCGCCCCTCCTCCAGCCCCTCTCCTGACCCCACTCCGCCTCCCTCCTCCAGCCCCTCTCCTGACCCCACTCTGCCTCCTGAGCCTCAGCAGCCCCTCAGCAGCCGGGTGCCGCCGCCTCCCTCCAGCGCTGCATTTCATAAACCCCTTTTCCTAGAGGAAGCAGGCTCTGAGAGGCTGACGTCCCAGTCCTGCCCCTTCTGTGCCCCCTGCCCCCAGTCCAGGCCGCCCTTTGCGCTGCAGAGGCCCAGAAGTCTCCACCAGCCTGGTGGACCCCCATTTACCTTCCGGGATTCTTGCTGAAACCTCCCGATGCCCGGGCCTCACCTGCCTCCAGGCCCCTCTCTGGATGTCCCACTGTTCTCTCCTCCCGCCGCCCATGTCTCTGGCCGTGGTGGCTGCGTTGGTCATCTAGCTGTTCCTCCACCTCGTGTCCACTCTCACCTCACTCCGGTTTGTCCCCGAATGGCAGCCAGGGGACACATTCAGCATCACACCTATTTAAACTCTTCCGCTGAGATTCCTAGGATCAAAGCAGGCCTTCACTTGGTGTTGAGGGCGTGCTTGGGTTTTCTTCGGCTTCTCTTTGGCTGTTTCCTGGCCTGGTCCTCGGCCACCTGGCCTCTCTCCCCGTATTCCTCAAGCGCTCCAAGCGTTCTGCCTCCTGCCCGGACACCATTCGCATGGCCTCTGCCAGGTGTCCCCCTGCCAGCACATCCACCTGTCCCTCCAGCCACTCTGATGTGCAGGCCTCCTGGGGTCCCTGGAGGCCCTGTCACCAGAAGCCCCAGGTGCCAGTTGTCCCATTCCCTGTCTGCTGTCCAGCACCCCCGACCAGAGGGCTGCGGGGTGGGGTCTGGCTGCCGGTGTGCTCACAGTGCTGCCTGCCTGGGCCTCTCTGGCGGAGGCACGGTCCCTGGAAGGGCCTGCTAGATACTGGCTGTCCCCACACTGTTCCTGGGTCTTCACTGGGGATAGGAAGAGTGGGAGGAAAGGCCAAGAGGCTGGAGCTCCTTGGATGGCTGGGAGCTGACCTAGACTTGGGGCTGCCCCTCCCCCAAAGGATCCCGGCTGTCACCATCCAAAAATAGCCCTTGTTTATGGGCATGTGTGCCAGGACAGGGTTGAGCTGCCAGTGGGCAGAGCTGGGCCCTGTGGGCAGTGGTGGGGGAGACCAGGACAGCTGCAGGGGCCTTTCCTGCCTAGAGCAGGGTGTGCCCTCAGCTGTGTCTGTGTCCCCAGCCCACCTGGTCCTCTGGCCTCCTCCCCAGGTAATTGGGCTGCTGGATGTGTTCACACCCAATGAGACCCTGGATGATTTCACAGACTTGTGAGTGCCGGCCTGGGGCTGGCCGGGCAGAGCAGGTGGTGTTGGGTGGCTCTTGGGTGTCCACTTCAGGTCTGGGGCTGGCAGGTGGGCCGCTTGAGGCAGGCCTTGCCTTGCAGCCTGGCTGGGGGTCACGGGCACACTGCCCACCCGCTCACCACACCACAGCCCACCCCCTGCCACACGCCCCGGGGACCCACGGTGCTGGTACCACTGTGTGGATCTGGGCCTCCTCCTCCAGTGCCGGAGGTGTGAGCCTTGTACCTTAGGGTTTGTTAGTGGGTCCCGTGCTCTGGAACCCTGGCGCTAAGGGTGTGGCCTGTAACTGCAGCTGCTGACCTTTCCTGGCGGGCAGGGGGGACCCAGTGCTGCCCTGCGCCTGCCCGGGTGGCCACCCCTGGCCTCACACTGCTGTTGGCCAAGAGCCAGGGGCCTGGCCCAGGAAGGGGGGGTGCAGGACAGGCTCCTCGTTGCCTGGCCTGGCAGAGGTCAAGGACTCATGCAGGCAGGGTGTCCTGGCAGGGTGCTAAGCACCTCTCGCTGTGTCTCCGTCCACCTGCCCAGCCTGCCCCTCTGACCCAGATGTCCCGCTCTCACACCCCTGCCCGCAGGCACTTCCCTCCTTTCTCACGCCCCCTCCGCTGCCCACGAGCCTTGGTCTCCCAGCCCCTAGGCCACCCTTCAGGAGTCCCCAAAGCGCAGTCCCGACCTGCCTGGTATCGCAGGGCCCGGTGGGTGGTAGGAGGGTAGAGCCCAGTGCAGTGCTGTGGGGGGTGGGGACTGGGTGCTGCAGGGTGACAGGCTCTTCCAGGGCCTGAGCCCAGGCCCACGGGCGTGACCCCTGCTGTCCGGCCCCTCCCTGACCCCGCAGTTACCTGGTGATGCCGTTCATGGGCACCGACCTGGGGAAGCTCATGAAGCACGAGAAGCTGAGTGAGGACCGAATCCAGTTCCTCGTCTACCAGATGCTCAAGGGGCTGAAGGTGGGGACATGGGGGTGCTGCCAGAGTGGGTGGGGTCCCCCTAGGTGGGGCCGGGGCTCTGACGTTCCTGCGAACTGACTGCTGCTGACCCCTCTGTGTCCCCACAGTACATCCATGCTGCTGGCGTCATCCACAGGGTGAGTCCTGGCCAAGGTGGACGCTTCCCCTGGCTGTGGGCGCGCGAGGGCTCCACCTTTGGAGCTTCCTGTCTCACCCGCGAGGGGGCACCCTGCCTGCACACGGCCTGGGGACTGTGCACCTCCACCCTTCCTGGAAGGGCTGCAGGGTGGCCCAGCCTAGCCCGACGCTCCCACATTCAGTTGCTGCCCGGGCCCTTGCCCTTGCGCCCTGGGGGGTGGGGCTGCACAGCCACCTTTCTTCTGCCCCCAGGACCTGAAGCCCAGCAACCTGGCTGTGAACGAGGACTGTGAGCTCAAGGTGTGTGTTGTGTTGGGGGCTCGGGGTCTCCCCCGCACCTGTCCATCTGCCCACCAGCCCCTTGGCCCTCAGGCCTGGAGGTGGACTGGCCCAGGCCCAGGCGGAGGGACAGACCACAGCCATCCAGGCAGTGGCCGAGCAGCTGATGGGCAGATGGGCCCTGGGGAGGCACTGGGTGGGGAGGCACTGGGTGGGGTGGCACAGGGCACACTCCCATAGCTGCTTGAGGGGAAGGGCAGGTGGTGTCCCCAGCTCCCCGTGCCCGCGCCAGGGCAGGGCTGAGCAGGCCTTCCCAAAAGTGCTGGCTAGGGCTGGCGATTCGCAGGGAGTGGAAGTCCAGGGGAAGGAGACCCCCCGAGGGTGCCTGTTCTAAGGGTCGGGGGCAGGCACAGTCGGTTGCGCTGGGTGCACTGGCTGTGGGGAGGAAACCGCAGGGAGGCTAGGGGGGTACCTGGCTGCGACCTCGGGCCCCAGAGGGTTGGCAGGAGGCCCCGGTGTGCCCAGTCCCCTTGGGGTCTTCTGGACCACGGCTGGCCCACCCACTCCCCAGGGACCGCTTGGCCCCACTTTCTGATTCTGGCTATAGATCCTGGACTTCGGCCTGGCCCGGCAGGCAGATACCGAGATGACTGGATACGTGGTGACCCGGTGGTACCGGGCGCCTGAGGTCATCTTGAATTGGATGCACTACACACAGACGGGTGAGGGGCTGCCCGGAGACGCGGCACCAGCTTCCTAGGCCGCTCCTGCCCGGGTTGCTCTGCGGGGAGGCTGCTGAGCTGGGCCGGGGCTGGGCAGGTCGTGGTCGGCTAGATGGCTCCTGGGCCCATGCCCTCCTCCACCGCCCCCACTCCTGCGTCTGTGTGTGCCCCCCTCCCCAGCCCACAGACCCCTGATAGAGGGGCTTCTGTCTCAGTGGACATCTGGTCAGTGGGCTGCATCATGGCTGAGATGATCACAGGGAAGACGCTCTTCAAAGGCAGTGACCGTATCCTACACCTGGAGCTGGGTGCGGGGGAGGCTTACCCTACACCTGCGGGGAGCAGGCCAGGCACACGGCCCAGGCTGGGTGGGTGGGTGAGCTCTGCCCTCTGGCCCCGCACTGTGCTCCTGACCTCAGCCAAGACCTGGACCAGCTGAAGGAGATCATGAAGGTGACGGGGACGCCTCCCGCCGAGTTTGTGCAGAGGCTGCAGAGTGCCGAGGTCACTTGGGGGCCGGGAGTGAGCTGGAGGCCTGGGTCTGGGCCTGGGGGCTGGCGCCTCACCCTTTCTTCCCACACAGGCTCAGAACTACATGAAGGGCCTCCCCGAGCTAGAGAAAAAGGATTTTGCCGCCATCCTGACCAACGCGAGCCCTCTGGGTAGGGTGGGACTGCAGTGGGCACGGGGTCAGTGACGTGGGTACTGGGGCCTGGGACCCTCCCCTCGGCCTGCCTGATCCGCCCTTCCCCCAGCCGTGAACCTCCTGGAGAAGATGCTGGTGCTGGATGCGGAGCGGCGGGTGACGGCGGCCAAGGCGCTGACCCACCCCTACTTCGAGTCGCTGCACGACACGGAGGATGAGCCCAAAGCTCAAAAGTACGATGAATCCTTTGATGACGTGGACCGCACGCTGGAAGAGTGGAAGCGTGAGTGGGGGGCTCTGGGCAGGGCCTGTGGCTGGACCCCACCAGCCCCGTGCAGGTGGCCAGGGCTCAGAGTCTTGGGTCCCCCCACCCTGGGATGCAGCTTAGGTGAGGAACACAGTGGAAGTCAGGGGGCAGCTGGGCGACCTGAGCACTTGGCCTCTCCCGGCCCCCAGGCCTGCCAGCATGCCTCCCCACGTCTAGGCCAGAGGCCAGGCTACCCCGGAGACCCTCAGCACCCACTCCCCCAGGCCTCTCTGCTCATACCTCTTGAATCTTCTGGCCTCTGTGCCCCTTTCAGGACCCCTCCTACCTAGACAGCTGCACAGCCCTCGTCCTGCCAGCAGGATCAGGTCTGCTCCAGGCAGTCCATAGCACCTCCCCCTTCCTCACTACCCCTCGCCCGTCCCCTCTAGCCCCACTGAGCACTTCAGACCTTCCTCTGCCTGTGCTCTGCATCTCCAGGCTTTGCATTGGCCCGGAGACCGAGGGCCCCTCTCTTCATCTCTGAGGGCTCCTGACACCTGCTTAGCCTGAGGCTGGGCTCAGGGCCGCCTGCCCAGTCCCCGGGCCTCCCTCTGCTGGGGCCCTGACGCCCCATGCTGGAACCGGCCTTGTCTAGCTCCACTCTGGCATGGCAGGCATCTTCTCTCGGTGGCTGCGGGACCCGCCTGGGGGAGCAGGGACGTCTGAGGGCAGCAGTTAGTGCAGACGGAGCTGTGGCACTGGTCGCCACTGTCTTAGACCCCGTCCTGGCTGTGCCTCAGACCTGGGGCCTCGGTCCTGGATGTGGGGGGTAGAGGTGGGGCTGGACGGGTTGTGCTTCTCAAACCACATTCTTCAGGGTCATTGGGGAGCCCCAGCAGCGGCTCTGCCCTTATCTGTGCTGTGTTTTGTGCTTGTAAGTTCTCTGTTGCTAGAAAGGTAACGAGAAAACCGAAAACCATGGGCCACAGGATCCTCTCTGCGGTCTCCGCCACAAACTGTAGTAAGAGCTTTTGCTTTTACTACAGACCATGGTGGACACGTGGTCTGTTTGTGGTTGAGCCCCTGGTCAGGAATGCAAACTCATCACCTCCTGTTTCCCCGGGAAAAGCCAGCTTTACAGCAAGGATCTCTCCACACAAACCTTCCCTGTGTGGATGGGCCCCTGCACCAGGGTTAGATGAGGGCCTGGGAGGCACCCCATGGGGTAGCAATACAACTGTGCCGTGTGCTGGGCAAACCACACAGACCACCTCCTCTAAAGGCACAGTCCTTCCTGAACTGGGCTTGTGGAGTACCAGTGGTCCCCCAAACATGCGTTCCCGTGGCCAGGTGAGCATGGGCACCCTGGGGTAGGTGGAGCGGAACTGTCCTCTTGCAGGCTGGTCAGAGGGGAGGCGGAGCAGCACCCCCCTTCCTTTGGGACGGCTTGCTCTGGGCATGGTTCAGGGAACATGAGAACCGGTGAGGAAGCTGGATGCTGCAGGTAGTTGGTGGGAATTCCACACTCGTTTATTAATTAATTAATTAATTTCTGGATGCATTGGGTCTTCGTTGTTGGGTCTTAGTTGCTGCGCGCGGGCTTTCTCTAGTTGTGGCGAGCAGGGGCTACTCTTCGCTGCAGTGCGAGGGCTTCTCATTGCGGTGGCTTCTCGTTGCAGAGCTTGGGCTCTAGGCGCACGGGCTTCAGTAGTTGTGGCATGTGGGCTCAGTAGTTGTGGCTCGTGGGCTCTAGAGTGCAGGCTCAATAGTTGTGGTGCATGGGCTTAGTTGCTCTGCGGCATGTGGGATCTTCCCGGACCAGCGGTCAAACCCATGTCCCCTGCGTTCGCAGGCAGATTCTCAACCACTGTGCCACCAGGGAAGTCCCCACACTCATTTAAACCTTCATAGATGTTCTGGATCCAGAAGCTGGGGTGTGCCCTGGTGGGACCCTGAGCAACTCCACTCAAGTGAACACATTGGTTTACACTCCTCAGATGTCCTCTGTTCACTGAGGCAGGCTGTAGAGCCAAGGCCACCCTAGGGGCCGTGGGTGTGGGTTACAGGAGCCCTGTCAGGGTGGACAGTCCCTGTGGATGGACACAGGGGGACTTGCACATGTGGGACAACGGAGCCCCCCTGGTGCCTGGACCCCAGCGGTGATCTCTGACCCTGTTATTTTGGGGGGCGGGCGGGCTCCCTAGTTCAGTGACTAACAGCCTGTGCTCTGGGCCTCCTCTCTCCACCCCCACCCCAAGTGGAACCTCATGGGACTTATCGCTGGTCCCAGCGAGTACCAATGAGCTGGGCCCAGTGCTTCGTCTTGGTCACTGGCGTCCATCCTTGGTGCGCGCTGTGGAGCTGTCTTAACAGGTGATGGGCCCGTTCTCCCATGACTCTGTCCCTCTCACCCTGCCCCAGGTGTCACATATAGAGAGGTGCTCAGCTTCAAGCCTCCCCGACAGCTGGGGGCCAAGGTCTCCAAGGAGACGGCCCTGTGAATACCCCTGGGCCCTGGGCCTGGAAGGGAGATCCTGTCTGCCACTGGGACCTTGGCCGGGGCTTGCATCCCAGGAGTCCCCTCGTTCCATGGAGCCTCTTCTGGAAGCCTGTTCCCCTGCTCTCAGAGCCCACCTCAGCCTAACCTTGGAGGAGCACCTGGACTTTCTGGACAGGACGCCCACCTGACCTGGGGGCTGGGCTCTGACCCCCTGAGCAGTGGTCCCCTCCCCCAGGGTGCAGCAGAAGCCTCAGAACCTGTGGGGTGGGATGGGGTTTGGGGTCAAAGCCTAGTCTCTGACCCTGCCTGCTCTGGACTGTGCTGAAAAGGAAGGACGGGAGGGTGCAGAGCGCTGACTCAGGGACCTGTCTCCTGGGGTCGTTGGTGTGGACGCTCCTGCACCACCCCCCTTAGATGTACATGGCCACGTGGTGTGGCCACACGGCTGGAGGAAATAAACCCTTTTGTAGCTCCCACTCCACTTCACTTCCCGATTCCTGGGCTGGATCTCCACCTTTAGGCTTTTGTATGGAGTAAGGGGGCTGGCCCGGGAGCCTCGGCCCCATCTTGAGCCACTGGGCCTGGGCACCTCCTCCCTCCCAGGTCACAAAGCTGGTGCCCACCTACACCCCCATCCTGTGCCAGTGAGCCCCAAGTCTGGAGCCCCCCACATTTAGGGCTTGGCCCTGCCCCTCTTGTGGGGTGGCCTTCCTCTAAGCTAAGACCCTGGAGCCAGACCCAGGGCAGGGCCTGATGTGGGTGAGGGGGTTAGGGTCCAGCTTGGGTCTCAGTCCCAGGTGTTTGGGCTCCCTGCACTCTCCAAGGCCAGGTTCTTGGGGAGGTGGGGTCACGCTAGACGCCTCGAGGCACCTCAGGTGTCTCTGAGACGTCTGTGCCTTAGCATAAGGGTGGTTTCTGTGCTCTTTTTCCTGCCCCTCCCCCGGCCATGCCCCACCGCCATTGGCGAGCCCGCGGAGCCCTCTGGCGGCCATTCGACGTCTCCGAGGACTGGCAGCTGGGTCAGGGGTCACTCTAGGGCTCCTGCGCCCGCCCTGGCTCCTCCCACATGTCCCCCGGCAGGCCTGCCCAAAGCGGGGCCCGGCCGTCACCCTTCTCCCGGCCTGGGGCTCAGATGGACGCGCCCAGTCGGTCCAGCCGAATAGGTCAGAGGAGTTGCCAGAGTGGATACCTGCCTTCTCTGCCCAGGGGCCCTCCCGCACCTCTGACGGAGCCCCGCCCAGGCCCTCGGCTCTCAGCGATCCAGGCGGGGCGGTCTGGCGCAGGCCCCGCCTTTGCGGCCACGTGCCCAGGACGGCCAACCAGCACGCTGTTTTCCAGCCGCCGTGATTGGCTCAGGGGCGGACACGTCTTCCCGGAGCCCGCAGGCCGCCGGCTACCCGCGCCTGCAGGTAGCGTGGCCAGGACGGTGGCGATCCACGCGGGGCTGCTTGCCGCGGGCAGCGGGGCCCTGTCAGGGCCTCCCTCTGCATCCATCCCACCTTGGGGATCGCCTCCGAACAGCCGGAGCGACCAGAGAACGGTACTGGGGCATGCCCACCCCAGGGCCCCACCTCCTAGACTTCAGGGCCCCTGCTCACGTCCCGCCTCCAAGAGACCGCCTCCAGGGCTCCGCCTCCAAGACCCGGGACCCCACCCGCGGCGGCCCCGCCTCCAAGATGCCCGCCTTCCCAGACACCCCCCAGGAACCACCCCCGATCCAAGCCCTGCCTCAAAAGGGTCCGCCCGGGCCCCGCCTCCAAGACCAGACCCCGCCCATGTCCCCGTCCCCAAAGACCCGCGGGCCCCCACCCCTACCCCGCCCCGGCTCAGTCCCCAGAAATCCCCTCCGTTTGAGGCCGGGGGGTCCCTGTTTCCTCCCCTCTTTGGTCATTTTGTTCTTGGCTGGGCCCGCGCCTCCTCCTTTACTGGCCTCATTCGTTCACTCACTCATTCCTCCCTCGCCCAGACACTCCCTCTGTTGGCCTCCGCCCTGCCTACCCCGACGCTGCGCCGCTCCTGTCCAGCTTCTCTGCCACAACTCTGACCCTCCGACTCGTCCGCTCTTCGGTCAGGGGTCTTCCTGGAGCTTAAATCGGATACTGTCACTCCCTTCTTGAACCTTGGGGGCAGCGCTGCGCTGCGGCCCAGGCCGGGCTAAGCCACGACCACCGTCCCCGGTCGAGGCTCTCTCCTCCTTGTGGTCTTGCCCCTAAGGACCCTCGGCCTCGCGCTCCTTCCCGCGCAGCTCCTCCCTGAGCCCTTGCCGGAGGCCCTCGGTCAGCGCTGGGCGCGATGGGCTACTGACGCGTCTGACCCGTGGCCTGCGGGGTCAGGGTGGGCCTGGGGGAGGCTTGGGGCGGAGGGGAACGGACCGGCGTGGCTCGGCTCATAGCACGCAGCTGGGGCCGCCGTGACGGTCCGCAGGAGCCTGGGCACACTGGCCCTCCGTCCTCGCACCCGTCCCCTCCGACTTACGCAGGGGCGCCGAGGCCGGCGACCCTCTCCCGGCTCCGGCGAGAGTAGGAGGTGGAGCCTCAGCTGGAGGGAAGGGCGGCGTGGGCAGAGCCCCGAGGGGCCCAGTCTTCGGCCCGCCCCGCTGCATCGGGGCGGGGTTTGGGGCAGCCGGAGGCGGGTCCATGCCAGGTCCTAGTTGGAGGAAGCCGGAAGTCGAGCCCCGCGAGCCACCCTATCGACCGCTGCCCCGCTCTGGCGCCAGCCGGGCCTGGGGCCTCCTTCCTGTCCGGGCTCCGCGCCCGCGCCCCCGGCTGTGCTCCAGGCGTTGGGCTGCTCCCTGGGGCTGCCAAGGGGGGCGGGCAGTGCACTCACCTGCCTGTGAGTGGTAGTGTTTGGGTCCTGCCCACCCTGAGTGGCCCAGAGTGACCACGGTCAGGCCATGGGGACCGCACTTGTGTACCACGAGGACATGACAGCTGCCCGGCTGCTCTGGGACGAGTAAGTGGGACCTGGCAGAGGCAGAGGTGGGGGATGAGGAGGGGCTCTGGACTCTGAGCTCTCTGTCCATTCAGCCCCGAGTGCGAGATCGAGTGCCCGGAGCGCCTGACCACAGTCCTGGAGCGCCTGCAGCAGCGTGGCCTGGAGCAAAGGTGTCTGCGGCTGGCAGCCCGGGAGGCCTCAGAGGCGGAACTGGGCCTGGTGCACAGGTCAGACTTGGGGTGGGCATCCTGCCCTTGAAGCCGTGGTCCAGGACCTGGGCCTGCCCCAGCCTGCTGGTGCCTGGCAAACAGAGCCTCCCCCCCAAGCCTCAGTTTCACCTTTGGATGGGTGGATGCGGGAGCAGTGAGGGGGGCAGTCCCACTGGGGGTCCAGGCCCTGTTTCTCCTCTGCCTGCTCCTCCAGGTGACCCTGCCTTGCCTGCCTGACCCTTTGCAGCCCGGAGTATGTGGCCCTGTTGCAGGGGACCCAGGCCTTGGGCACCGGGGAGCTCCAGACCCTGTCTGGACAGTACGATGCCGTCTACTTCCACCCGGTGCGTGCCCTGGGGACACACCCACCCACCCAGTCACACATCCGGGTACTCGTGCCTGTTCACGGGCAATGTTCCCGTGTGCCAGTGCCCTGCTGGCTGCTGCTGCGGGCACCCGGGACTGGCCTGGCCAGCTCTGCGCAGTGCTTGGTGCTCTGCAGCCTGGCACAGGACTTGGTAGAGCCTGTGAGGGGTAGTGGGCAGGGGGCTTACCTGCACCCCTGCCCTGGCAGAGTACCTACCACTGTGCCCGGCTGGCCGCGGGGGCGGCGCTGCAGCTGGTGGATGCCGTGCTGGCAGGAGCTGTGCGCAACGGACTCGCCCTGGTGAGGTGAGAGCTGCCCCCTGCCCTGGCCGCCCTGACCTGTGGGTGGCCCTGTGAGGACGCAGGATGACCCTGACACGCCCCACACCCCACTCCCACCCCCAGGCCTCCTGGGCACCATAGCCAGAGGGCTGCCGCTAATGGATTCTGCGTGTTCAACAACGTGGCCATAGCGGCCAAACATGCCCAGAGGCAGCACGGGCTGCACAGGTTTGTGCCAGTCTGACTGCAGGGTGAGGCCCAGGCCAGAGGGGAAGGGGGTGGAGGGGGCCTTTGAGGGACCCCACCCAGCTCCTTCCCATCCTGGGCCTGGCTCCTGGCTTGGAGGTGGGAGGCCCTGCCCTCAGTGACCCCAGAGCTGTCTGTCCCCAGGATCCTCATCGTTGACTGGGATGTCCACCATGGCCAGGGCATCCAGTATATCTTTGAGAACGACCCCAGGTAAGCTGGGGGTGGGGACAATACCCTCCCCTGCGACCCTCCCCTGCGACCCTACTTTTCAGGATGAGCACAGCCCAGCCTGGGAAAGTCTGAGGGAGCAGACGTGGCTGTGTGCTCGGTGGGGTGGGGTTAGGCTTCTGCAAGGAGCCCTGGGGCTGAGGGGCCTGCCCTCTGGCCCCGGCTGACTGTCGCAGTGTCCTCTATTTCTCCTGGCACCGCTATGAGCACGGGCGCTTCTGGCCCTATCTCCGAGAGTCAGATGCAGACGCTGTTGGGCAGGGCCCGGGCCTTGGCTTCACTGTCAACCTGCCCTGGAACCAGGTGCTTGCCCCTCACCCCGGGCCCCCCACCCAGAGCCCCTCCCCCAGCCCACATTCCCCCCTCCCCCGAGTGCAAGCCCAGGGCGTCCTGCCACGATCACCCCCAGAGCCCAGGCCCCAGGGGTGAGGACCCCGCCGTCCTCCCTGGCAGGGCCAGCACTGATGCCCCTTGGCCACAGGTCGGGATGGGAAATGCTGACTACGTGGCTGCCTTCCTGCACGTGCTGCTGCCTGTGGCCTTCGAGGTGACCGTGTGGGGGGTGGAAGTGGTTTCGGTGGCAGGGGGGTGGGGGCGATGCGGTGCCCAGAGTGGAACAGAGCCCCTGGGGTGAGGAGGGTCTCTCTGGAGGGGCCTCCCCTCCACCTCAGCTCCAGCTTCTTTTCTGCCTCTCCCCACTGGGCCCTGCCTGCAGTTCGACCCTGAGCTGGTCCTAGTCTCCGCGGGATTTGACTCAGCCATCGGGGACCCCGAGGTGAGGGCCTGGCCTGGCTAGGGAGGGCTTCTGGAGTCCTGGGACCAGGTTCTCATCACACCTGGCTCTGGTTGCAGGGGCAGATGCAGGCCACGCCAGAGTGCTTTGCCCACCTCACGCAGCTGCTGCAGGTGCTCGCTGGTGGCCGGGTCTGCGCTGTGCTGGAGGTGATTGTGGCGAGCTGGGAGGGTGCATGGGCCGGAGGCTGAGATGTGGTTGGAGGGGTCCTGCCTTGTGGGGCAGGGTGTCCTGCCTGGGACCCTGACACCCCTGCCCTTAGTGTCTCTGCCCCCTCCTCATCCCAGGGTGGCTACCACCTGGAGTCACTCTCGCAGTCCGTGTGCATGATGGTGCAAGCGCTGCTGGGCGACCCTGTCCCGCCCCTGTCGGGGCCCATGGTGCCGCATGGCAGGTGCGGGGCGGGGCAGGACGGAGGAGGGTGGGAAGGGCCAGGGGTGGGAGGCCAGGCCTCACTGATCCTGCTTCTCCTCGCAGCGCCCTGGAGTCCATCCAGAGTGTCCGGGCAGCCCAGGCCCCTCACTGGATGAGCCTCCAGCAGCAAGGTCAGCGTGGCCTGGGTCGGCAGGCGGGATGGTGCCGCAGGCTCTCATGCCATGGCTGTGACACTAAACCACCCCCAAGGTGTGGCCCCTGTACTGAGTCCCAGCCCCCGCTCCCCAGAGGGGAGGCCCTCGCCTCTGCTGCCGCCCCGGGGGCCCGAATTCAAGGCAGCAGCGACCCAGAACGTGGCTGCCCTGAGCTCCTTCCTGGACCAGCTGCGCCTCAGTCCCACGCCCCCTGTACGCACGGCTGTGGCCTTGACTGCGCCAGATGCTGCCCTGGCCCTGCCCTCTGATGTCCTCTGTGAGGAGGGGTCAGCCCCACAGGAGGAGACGCAGGCCTGGGCCAGGTAGGCAGGGTGGGCCTGGGGAGAAGCCCGGGACCATGTCTGCACATGTGCCTGTGTGACTCATCTGTGGTCCGTGTGTCATTCTGTGTCCTTGTGTCCTTCTGGTTTGTCCACCACAGGCCACATGAGGCCCTGGCCCAGGACAGGGCCCTCACTGCACTCGGGAAGGTCCTGTACCTTTTGGACAGGATCCTGGATGGGCAGGTAGGGGCACTGGGGAGGGGCTGGGGGGTGCATGGAGTCAGGGGCAGGGCCCAGGACCTGCCTGCGACAGGTGGCCTGTCCAGGGGAGGGCTGGGTGGTACAGAACCATGTGGACAGGAGCATTGCCTTGTGCCCAGGACCCTTCCCAAAACAGCCCCCAGGGACAGGGTTCAGGAACACCCCCCTCAGTTCCCTCAACGAAATGCTCTTTGGCAGAGAAGTGAAGGGGGTGATTCATAGTTTCATGCATCTTATTTTCAGAAATGGAGCAATTTGATCTCAGAGTGCACAGGTGACAGCCATGTAGACACGGGCCAAAAGAAGGGACAGATGGGTCTGTATACCTGGTGTGGGAGTTACCCTCTACACCTGTTATTCACTCCACAGGTGAGCAGTGGCATTGCAGTCACCCCAGCCTCTGCTGCAGCTGCCACCCTGGATGTGGCCATTCGGTGTGGCCTGTCCCACGGAGCCCAGAGGTAAGCCTCACATGGCTGGTCTGAGGCTATGAGGCAGGGCCCATGGGCACCCCCTGCCCTGGCTGGTCATGTGGGAATGGCTCTGGGAATGGGCTCCAGGCGGGGTGACTGCAGCTTATCCAGGAGCCAACTCTTCCTCCAGGCTGCTTTGTCTGGCTGTGGGGCAGCTGGATCGGCCCCCAGATCTCACGGATGACGGGTATGACTCTCAGGTCACGTGTATGTCCAGTTCTGCAAGTATGTGGGTGGGCACATCACCCTGGACCCCCAGGGGTGACAGGTGGGCAGGGTGTTCTGCAGCTGGAGTTTGGCAGAAGGGCCCCTGGGAGCAATGCCAGGAGGGTCTCCAGCACAGAGGGTCAGCAGTCTTAGCATCCCTGCCGCTGAGCTGTCCTTCTTCTGTCTGGGCTCTCGACGGTGGGCGGCATCTCACACACAAGCTCATGTATCCATATGCTTGCTCTCCCCTGGAAGGAGGAATCTCTGGCTGAATATTGGGGGCAAGGAGGCAGCTGCCCTGTCCATGTTCCACGTCTCTGTGCCACTGCCAGGGGTGAGTGGTGGTGTCACAGGGCAGGGCAGCTGCTGCTCACTGGCATCGGCATGAGGGCCAGACCCCTGGCCTTCACCTGCCCTTCCTGGCGGGACTGTGGGCGTGTCTGCCCACCTGAGATTGGGAGGTGGGGTGGCCTGAGCCAGCTGGAGGGGTGTTCCCTGGATGAGGGGCTGGGCTATGTTGCTGTCCCTCCCATAGACGACTGGAGGGTTTCTGAGCTGTGTCCTGGCCCTGGTGCTGCCCCTGGCCTACAGCTTCCAGCCTGACCTGGTGCTGGTGGCGCTGGGGCCCGCCCATGGCCTGCGGGACCCCCAAGCTGCACTCCTGGCTGCGCTGCTTCGGGGCCCAGCAGGGGGCCGAGTCTTGGCCCTTGTGGATGAGGTGAGTTGGGTGGGGTGGACCTGCTGTGGGGTGGGATGTGAGGAGAAACCAGCAACTCAGTGCTTCCACCTCTGCTGCTGACTCAGGAATCCACACCCCAGCTTGCGGTGGTCCTGGCCAGGGTGTTGCATGGAGAGGCAGCCCCCAGCCTGGGTCCCTTCTCCATGGCCTCCCCAGAGGACGTGCAGTCCCTGGTGCAGCTAAGAGGGCAGCTGGAGCCACGGTGGAAGATGCTGCAGGTGGCCAGTGAGACTGGGGGGCCAGGCTCAGGCTGAATGCTTGGGGCCTTGGGCGACAGCTGCCTTAGAGCTCTGTGGGGAGACGGGCTCACATCCTGGGGAGTGGGGTGCTGCCCTGAACCAGCGCATAGCCACGTCAAGCAGTTGTGCACCTCTTCCCAGCTCCTCCTTGAGTGCTGTGACCTGGTAGCTTGAAATCGGCCAGGGTGGGAGTATTTACACCCCAGAAAAGACACTACCAACTAGTCCCCCGAGAGCCTGTTGTTAACCATTCCCCAGCACACCGCTGCGCGAGGCCTCTGTCCTGAGGGCCAGGCTACGGGGCTGCCCAGGACACTGGCTCAGGGGCTCTGTATCCCCCGCCCCAGCGCGGACTCCCCCTCCGGCGACCCGTCTCTGCACGGACGGCCCCTCCCTCGCTCCCTCCCCGCCCAATCAGTAAACGTCGGTTAAGCGAAAGTCTGACTCCGTCTCCCTTATTGAGCCCGATTTAGTTAACTCAGTTGGTTCCGGACACAGTTTCCCGACCCGTGGGAACGAGGCTCCAGGCCAGAAGTGCCCTTGGTAGGCGGCCTCCAGGCTCCGCCCCCTCAGCGCGTGCCGCCCGCCTCTCGGGTGACGTAGTTCCGGTGCGCTTGCTCCGGCTGTCTAGCTGGTCGCGTGGCGGTGACGCGGTGGCGGGAGCTGGGGTCGCGTGCTGTGCCCGGGGTGAGGGGACCCGGCAGGCGAGCGGGCTCGCGGGCCTGGCCCACGCTCCGTCCTCGGCGGTGCCTCTGTCGGCCGTCCCTTCTCCGGGGCCCCGAGAAGGCGAGCCAGGCCGCGCTCGAGGGCCCGGCATGAGGAGGGGGCATGGCCAGCGTCCCGCAGCTGGTGGACGACCTGTGCGAGGCCCTCCTGCCGGCCGCGAAGGCTCACTGTGGCCAGCGCCGCGGGAGCCGCAAGAAGGCCAAGCAGAGCCTCAAGAGGGTGGCCTACAACGTTCTGTTCACGAGCCTCTTTCAAGATGAGACCCGCAAGCTGCAGCCTGGCCTCCCGAGACTCCCGGTGAAAAACAGGATTCTCATGCTGTCCTTCGACTTGCGAGTGAGCGGCCTGGGCGCCGAGGCCGACCGCCTGGAGGAGTTGGTGGAGGAGCTGGAGGCCGCGCATCGCCGGCCGCTGGCGGAGCTGGGGTCCGTGCTGGACCTGCTGGTGCGGCTGGCGGGCAGCGGGCCCCCGCGAATGCTGCGGCGCCGGCGGGACTTCTTCCTGCACAGCCGGTCCGTCGGGAGAGACGTTCCCTACGGCGGCTACGACTGCGCCGACCTGAGCGGGATGGAGGCGGACGTGCGGTCGCTCATCTCCGGAGAGGAGTATCTGTGTCGGGACTTGGTCCGGAAGACGCTGCAGGTGATGGAGGCGGCGCCGGGCACCGGGCTGCCCGCCGTCGGGCTCTTCTCGTATGGCGACCCCTGCGGGGACAGGTTTGAGAGGGACACCCGCGTCTCGCTCTTCGGAGCCCTGGTGCACAGCCGCACGGCCGACCTGGACGTCCGCCTGGACCTGCCCCCGGTGCCGGACAGCGCAGACCTCTCCGGACTGGCCATCAAGGTAGAGTGTTTGCTTCCTGCCTCCGGCTCCCCGGGCTTGGGAAGGGCCTCGTTTGACCAACTCGGGGCAAAAGGAGGACAGCTGGAGTCCGGAGCACTGGCGGCTGAGCCGTGGGACGGGGCTGCCGGTGCGGACCCCCACCCCACCCCCCTCCCGCGCAGCCCCCGGCCACGTGCCGCTTTCCTCTTGTATTTACTGTTCAGTCACTTCTTTTGCCCTCGAGTTGATGTTTAAATTCAAGTTCATGAAGGTGAAATAAATCCGGTTCCTCCCTGCGTTTCAAGTGTTCAGTAGCCATAGGTGGCAAAAAACATTTGTCCCTGCTGTTCGTGCAGTGTTATACGCTTTTTTCCCGGTAAGGTTGGATTTTTCCGTTATTAAGTAAATTGTCGTTCCCCTTTGCATTTTGCGGCTTTGCTGAAAGGGTGCTCTGTCATCGTTCAGTTATTCCTCACTGTGAGGCATTTAGATTGTTTTCAACCATAATGCTATAGCAAACATCTTGGCGGACGTGAGTTTTTCTGTGTCTATGTGATTTTTTTATGCTGGGTTCCCCAAAATGGAATTTCCAGATCGGAGACATCTTGTGAAAAATGTCATTGTAAGTTATTTTGAGGCTCGTAAGCCTCAACAAGCCTGTGTTGTGTGAAATTGGGAATTGGTAATGAATTAGTTTAATTCCTTAAATGATTCCCTAGGGGTGAAAACATGGTGTACTACTTATGTGCTTGAGAAAAACAGAAGAAACGTTCTGCCGGGTCTTTCCCATAGAGTAAATGGAAGCGTGTGGAAGCGCCCCTGGAACTCTCATCCCACTTGGGTGAAATCTAGACACCACGTCCAGGTGAAATGTCCTTTTCCCTTGGCCTCCAGGTCCCTTCGAGTGTGGATCAGTCGGAAGACGAAGGGTTCCAGTCAGCATCCAATCTGACTCCTGATTCCCAGTCTGAGCCGGGCGTGACTCCAGACATTGACCTGTGGGACGCTGTGCTCACCTATGAAGCCAGCAAGCGGAGGTGCTGGGAGCAAGTTGGATGGTTCGTGAGCTTTGCCTTGAAATGCACAGTGCCCTCCCGCCCCCCGCCCCGCCAGGTGAACCTGGCCTTTACTCAGAGAGCCCAGGTGGTTGGGATTAGGAACTTGGAAGTTTCAGTCAAGCTGTGTGCAAGTTGTCTGTGCTCTAGGGGTTGAGAGAAGTGCAGGGGGGAAGGGCTCTCGGGCCTACGGAGGTTCCCACTGAACCAGTAGCTCCTGCAGATTGCACTTCGCAGTCCGAGTGGTCAGTTGGCAACTGAGTTACATCCTGGCCACGGTGGCTCCCAGTCGGAGGTGTCTGAGGGCGGCCTGGCAGGCTGTGTGGTCAGTGCCAGGCATGGGGTGCTGATGAGGGAAAGTTCTTCACATCTATAACGACTGAGGGTGGTCCTCTGGTGAGAAGTTCGGTCATCGCAGTGTTTCCCTGGTTGGTGCTCTTCCCGTCCACGGCCTCTGCACACAGGACCTCTCAGTCTGTAGTGTGCTGGTGTCTCGCAACCTCCCAGAGTGGGGGTAGAGGACACATTTCCCAAATGTTTGGTCATGGGATACTCTTGTTGCATCTCATCTGCTGGCATTTCTGTGGGATGCCAGTTTGGGAAGCACTGAGTGAAAGAGGTGGGGTTCCCAGGGCGCCGAGTGCCTCCTGATGCAGCCCTGGCTCCTGCAGGGTCTCCCACGGGTGAGCACGTGCCCGGGGATGTTGTGTGGGCCCTGCTCCTGCTGGGGTCGCTTTCCTGGCGTGGTCATCTTCCCCCACGTGGATTCCTCCAGGCAGGGCCAGCTTCCTGCTTCCCCAAGCACCGTCGGTTTTGGTGGTTGTCTTGTCTTTGAGAGGCTTCTCTGCCCTGTGACTTCCTGTTAAGTCTTCACCCTGTCTTATGTGTACAGAGCAAATCTAACCACTCTGCTGTTTGCTAACCCCTCACAGGTCTAAACACTTGCCATCAAGCAGCTACTACTTTCTTTTGTAAATATTTGCTAGTGGTATTTCATTTACCAGTTCCCACTTTTCTAGGCTCAGTTTTGCAGGTCACTGCTCAGGAGACATGGTTGCTCAGCTGGTCAACATCCTCGTCCCTTTTTCTGAATGCGCTTAGTCTCCTCAGTGTCCCCCGAAAGCAGAACTGGCCCCACAGCTCCAGCGTGAGGAGTACCTTGCGGTGTCCCTTCCAGGAGGACGGCAGCCAGTGCGATAGCCTGTGCCCTGCACTCCCGCAGGAGACGCCCGGCCAGCTCGTGGCTGGGCACGGCCTGAGCTCGCTCCCCCAAGGCTCTTCCACTGCCTGCTTCGTCGTAACCTGCTGCCCCAACCCCTGAGGCCTGTCACTCAAGTTCATTTGGAGAATCTCGGGAACTTATTGCAGTTAAATCCCAGCTGCCTGCTAGTTTCCTGCCGGGAGCTCTGATGAATGGGCAGTTGTGGCTCCCTGTCCACCTGCAGCCCCTGGATTGTGAGCTCTGCCCTCTCCTTGAGAACCCTCAGAGGAACCCCGCCCCTGTGCTTCCCCCTGTGAGCCAGCGTCGGTCTCCCTGCTGCCAGGAGTCCTCTGCATCTGTCACCCTTTCTGGGGAAGTGGTTTCGTTGATCTTAAAGACCATGTTCTCTGTGGGGACAAGTGTGAGTTTGTTTTCCTTCACGGACTCTCCTCCCTCAGCTCTGAGCCACCGAAAGGGTCATGTGGCCACAGTGGTTGCAGTTGACCCTGGGAGAGTGGGCAGGAGCCTAGCACTCGAGTGCGCAGTGGGATGGCGCTCGCAGCACATGCATCCCCCCGGGGACGCCCTGGAGGTCCGTTCGGAAGGACTCTGGAGCTCCGAGTCTCCTCCTTTCCTCGAGCTCTTCCTGCCCCAAGGGAGTGTGGACTGGTGTCGTGGCCCAGCTGGGCCCCACCTGCTGATCGGGGCACTCAGGACCGGCCCGCCCGCTTCTCCTGCCCACTCGGGCTGTCCTCCACTCGGCCAACATCACTTTCCAGGGATAGAAATCAGAGGTGTGCCGCCACTCCGCCTGCCACACCTCATGGCCTCCCCATCTGGACTGTGGACCGCCGGCTCCTGCCCTCGCCCTCCCCACACTGAGCCCCAAGCACCTGGCCCCTTTCTCTTCCTGTCTCTGGGCTTTAACACAGGCTGCTCCCTCCGCCAGGGACGCTGCTCCAGGCATGGCCTTGCTCCCGGGGCCTTCCCGACCAGTGTCTCGGGTCCCTCCGGGACCCGTGTCATGGGCGGTGAGTCGTGCCTCCTTGTAGCTTGTGTCTGTGCACCTGCCCCACGAGGACCGGGCTCGTCCTGCTCTGGCCGCTGCTCTCAGACACTTGCTGAGTGAGGGAAGGAGCGCATTATGGTGCAGTGTTCGTTAAAAAACATTTTTGGTTTTAACAAGTTCTGAGATTTTTCCCGGGCTCCTTTTATTAAGAAATTACTTTTTCCAGTGGATTTTAAAAAACAATTCTTTCATACTTTCAGTAGGGGTTGATGGTTTCCAAAGGAATATTTAAGAAGTGATACTGTCTTTTTGGCCTCTTTTGAACAGTGTGACCGGGCTTGGCAGACACTGGTAGTTCCTGAGCTTCCTACAGGACCCCCATAGGCAAAGACCTCAGGGGTGGATGTGTGCCCAGAGCCACCCTCTGTGAGACCCAGCTGGCCTGATTTCTCCTGGAATTTCAGGAGACTTTGCTCTGTACGTTCTTTGTGCTTTTCTGGGGGGAGGGTGATAAAATGCACATAACATAAAATTTATCATCTTAACTCTTTTTAAGTGTACGGTTCAGTGGCATTAAGGACATTCACGTGGTGTGACCATCACCACCATCCGTCTCCAGAACTGTTTCATCCTCCCAAACTGAGACTCGGTCCCCATTACACACTCACTCCCCCTCCCCCTCCCCCAGCCTCTGGCCCCCACCCTTCTCCTTTCTGTCTCTGTGGTTGTGACTACTTTAGGGACCCCACAGGAGCGGGGTCACTCAGTACTTGTTCTCTTGTGACTGGCTTGTATCACAGCGGCACGCCCTCAGGGTTCCTCCATGTTGTAGCATCTGACACGTTGTGTCAGAATTTCCTTTCTTTTTAAGGCTGGATAATAGTTCCCTCGTGTGGACGGATCACGTCCTTGTCCACTCCTCTGGCGATGGTCACGTGCGCTGTTGTTAATGTTCTGCTCCCAGCTTGGGTGTTGTTTCCCACGTAGAGGCCATCGCGAGTGAGTCGTCAGCCGGAGGACCACCATGTGCCCAGAGGCGCTGGGCGGTGTGGGCATTTGCTGCTGCTTCTGGACCCTTTCTGCGCGGCGCCGTCTGAGGGCCTGCCGGACGCTGCTGGAGGGCTGGGGGCCGTGGGGAGTCACACCTGGTCTTAGACGTTTTATACTGTTTAACTGCTCTTGGTCCCTCCTTCTGTTCACGTCCGCTCGCTGCCCTCCTCTGTCCTCCACAGCCCGCCTGGCCACCGAGAGGAGCCCTACCTCACCGAGGCCGGAAGGGCCGCCTTCGACAGGTCCTGCCGGCTCTGCCAAGCGGGGCTGCAGGTGCTGGGCGGGGGCCTCCTGCAGGCCCCGCAGCCCGTCCTGGTGAAGGAGTGCGAGCTGGTGAAGGACGCGCTCAACATCCTGATTGGGGTCGTGTCCGCCACGTTTTCCCTCTGCCAGGTAAGGACACGCGCACACGCGACACACCTGGGCGCTGGGTGGGAGGGGGAGGGCAGCGGCCACAGAGTCCAGGGTGGCGTGTGGTTGGGAAGCCGACTTGGCCGTCTGCCTGGTGATTGTCTTTTCGTTTCAGTTCTAAAAAGTATTAATTCATTAACATCCTTTTAAAAACTGAATAAAGGTAAGATGTTTCTTGCCATCAGTGAAAGAAGAGAAATGTACCCGTTTCCGCGGATCCTCGAGAAGTGTGGGGTGGGGGGCCCTCTGAGCCTTCCCTGTCGCTCTCTCCTGGCCGCGGGGGGCCTGGCTCAGCTGGGAAGTCGCTGCACTTTATCCAACCTTTGCCTCTTGCTGGGCATTTACTGAACAAAAGAGTATGTTTACGAGAATGAAGCCTTTTGTATGTGTGGTTCTGCAACTGCTTCTTTTGTCCTGTGCCCAGTCTCTCTTTGTCTTCAGTGCACTTCCCAGGGCTGTTCTCAGGTGGAGTGTGTGCTAGAAGCACATCCTGGGCTTGGCTCAGACACGCTCCAGCCGACTCCAGGCGGTCCTGGTGCTGGTGTTGGTGCTGGTGCTGGGATGTCCTCTGGGACGCTGTTCCAGACTCTGTGTTCATGGCCTCATCGTGTTCTGTTGTGTGAATGGCCCTTCTCAATGGAGTGGAATCAACCCTCTCCACCCTTTTTAAATTGTGGTAAAACAGACGTAACTTAAAATTTACCATCTTACCCACTATTAAGTGTACTATTCAGTAGCATTAGTTACATTCACAATGTTGTGTAATCATCCCACTGTCTATTTCCAAAACTTTTCATCTTCCCAAACTGAAACTCTGTCCTCATTAAACACTGACTCCCCATTTCCCCCTCCCCCAGCCCATGGCACCCACCTTTCTACTTCCTGTCTCTGATTTTCCTCATATGAATGGAATCATACAGTGTTTGCCCTTTTGTGTCTGACTTATTTCGTTCAGCATAATGTTCTCAGGGTTCATTCATGTTGTAACCAGTGTCAGAATTTCCTTCCTTTTTAAGGCTGAAAAGTATTCCCTGCATATATAGACCACATTTTGCTATCCATTCATCAAGTTGATGGACACTTGTGTGGATTTCACCTTTTGGCTATTGTGAATAGTGCTGTGTGAACATGGGTGCACAAGAATCTGTCTGAGTCCCAGCTTTTAGTTCATTTGGGTATATTCCTAGGAGTGGAATTGCAGTCAGTGCACGGGTCATACAGTAATTTTATGTTTAACTTTCTGAGGAACCAACAGATTATTTTCCGCCACGGCTGCACCCTTCTACACTCCCTCCAGCAGTGTCCTGGGGTTCCAGTTTTTCTGCATCCTTACCAATACTTATCCCCCACCCCTTTTTTGGTAAATAATAGCCATCCCAGTGGGTGTGAAGTGGTATCTCATTGTAGTTTAGATTTGCATTTCTATCATGACTAATGATGCTGAGCTTTTTTTTTTTTAAGATTTTTTTCCCTTTTTGTTTTTAATTAATTAATTCCTGGCTGCGTTGGGTCTTCGTTGCTATGCGCAGGCCTTCTCTGGTTGTGGCGAGCGGGGCTACTCTTCGTTGCGATGCACAGGCTTCTCATCGCGGTGGCTTCTTTTGTTGTGGAGCATGGGCTCTAGGCACATGGGCTTCAGTAGTTGTGGCACACAGACTCAGTAGTTGTGGCACACGGGCTTGTTTGCTCCATGGTATGTGGGATCTTCCTGGACCAGGGCTCCAACACGTGTCCCCTGCATTGGCAGGTGGATTCTTAAGCACTGTGCCACCAGGGAAGTCCCAAGCATTTTTTCATGGGTATATCTTTTTTGAAGAAATGTCTATTCTAGTCCTTTGCCTTTTTTGTTTGTTTCTGGGTTTAGAGAACAGAAATGTAATTTTCCCATAGTTTTGGATGCTGGAGGTACAATATTAAGGTGCTTGCAGAATTAATTTCTCCTGAGGCCTTTTTCCTTGGCTTTCAGACAGCTGCTTTCTTACTGTGTCCTCACATGTCCTTTGCCCATTTTTGAATTGGGCTGTTTAGTTGTAGGAGTTCTTTATACATTCTGGATATTAATCCCTTATCAGATATATGATTTGCAAATATTTTCTCCCATTCTGTAGGTTGTTTTTTCATTCTCTTTGATAGTATCCTTTGAAGTACAAAAGTTTTTAATTTTGATGAAGTTCAGGTTTTTTTTTTTCTTTTGTTGCCTGTACCTTTGGTGTCATATTTGAGAAATCACCAAATTCAAGGCCTCTATGTTTCCTTCCAAGAGTTTATTGTTTTAGCTTTTAAGATTAGATATTTGATCTATTTTGAGTTAATTTTGTATATGGTGCAGGGGGAGGGTCCAACTCAAATCTTTTGCATGTGGATATTCTGTTTACCGTGCACCATTTGTTGAAAAGACTGTTCTTTCCCCATTGTATAGTCTTGGTGGTATCCTTATGCATTAATTGACCATATATGTGAGTGTTTATTTTTGGACTCTGTTCTGTTCCGCTGGTCTTCATGTCTGTCCTAATGTCAGTACTACACTGTTCTGTTTTTTTGGGGTGCTGTGCCGCACAGCTTGTGGGATCTCAGTTCCCTGACCAGGGATCGAACCCGGCCCACGTCAGTGAAAGCGCCAAGTCCTAGCCACTAGGGCAGCAGGGAACTCCCCAAGTTCTACACTGTTTTGATTACTGTAACTTTGTAGGAAGTTTTGACCTTGGGAGGTGTGAGTTCTCCAACTTTTTTTTAAGATTGTTGTGGTTATTCAGGGTCCCTTGCAATACCATTATGAAGTTTAGAATGGTTTTTCCTATTTCTGCTAAAAACACCATTGGGATATTGATAGGGATTGCATTGCATCCATAGATCGATTTGGGTGTATTATTATTATTTTTGGCCACACACACAGCATGTGGGATATAAGTTCCCTGACCAGGGATTGAACCCGTGCCCCCTGCAGTGGAAGTGCTGAGTCTTAACCACTGGACTGCCAGGGAATTCCCTGGGTGTATTATTATCCTAACATTATTAGACATTCCAGTCCATGAACATCGGATGTCTTCACATTTATTTAGGTCTTTAATTTCTTTCAGCAATGTTTTCTAGTTTTCACTATAACCAGTCTTTTGCCTTCTCAGTTAAATTTATCTCTTAAGTATTTTATTCTTATATTACACTAGTAAATGGAATTGTTTTCTTAGTTTCCTTTATTTGGATTGTTCGTTGCAAGTGTATAGAAATACAACTGATCTTTGTTTGTTGATTTCATATCCTGGAACTTTGCTGAATTCGTTTATAGCTCTAACAGGTGTTTTGTAGATTCTTTAGCATTTTCTGTATGTAAGATGATGTCATCTGCAGACAGATAATTTTCTTCTTCCTTTCCAATTTGGATACTAAAATGTCTCCTTGCCTAATTGCTCTGGCTGGGACTTCCAGTATTCTGTTGAACAGAAGTGGTGAAACAGGCATCCTTGCCTTGTTCCTTATCCTTGGGGGAAAGCTTTCAGTCTCTCACCACTGAGTGTCATGTGAGCTGTGGGTTTTTGACACGTGGCCTTTATCCTGTTGAGAAAGTTCCATTCTTTTCCTAGTTTATTGAGTGGTTTTTTTTTTTTTTTTTCTTTTTGCGGTATGCGGGCCTCTCACTGTTGTGGCCTCTCCCATTGCGGAGCACAGGCTCCGGATGCGCAGGCCCAGCGGCCATGGCTCACGGGCCCAGCTGCTCCGCGGCATATGGGATCCTCCCTGACCGGGGCACGAACCCGTATCCCCTGCATCGGCAGGCGGACTCTCAACCACTGCGCCACCAGGGAGGCCCTATTGAGTGTTTTTATCATGAAAAAGTATTGAGTTTTGTCAGTTGTTTTTTTTTGCATCAGCTGAGATGATCATATATGATTTTTTCCTTCGTTCTATTAGTGTGGTGTATTACATTGATTTTTTAAAAATAAATTTATTCATTTATTTTTGGCTACCTTGGGTCTTCATTGCTGCGTGTGGGCTTTCTCTAGCTGTGGAAAGCCAGGGGCTACTCTTCATTGCGGTGCACGTGCTTCTCATTGCAGTGGCTTCTCTTGCTGTGGAGCATGGGCTCTAGGCGCGCGGGCTTCAGTAGTTGTGGCACGCGGGCTCAGTAGTTGTGGCTCGCGGGCTCTAGAGTGCAGGCTCTGTAGTTACGGCGCATGGGCTTAGTTGCTCTGTGGCATGTGGGATCTTCCCGGACCAGGGATCAAACCTGTGTCCCCTGCGTTGGCAGGGGGATTCTTAACCACTGCGCCACCAGGGAAGTCCCTACATTGATTTTTGTTATGTTGAACTACCCTTGCATTCCTGAGATAAAACCCACGTGGTCATGGTGTATAATCCTTTAACATGCTGATAGATTCAGTTTGTTAAGATTTTATCAAGGATTTTTGCATCTGTGTTCATAAGGGATGTTGACCTGTAGTCTTTTCCTTGTAATGTCTTTATCTTGCTTTGGCATCAGGGCAATACTGGCCTCTTAGAATTAGGAAGTGTTCCCTCCTCTTTAATTTTTGGAAGAGTTTAAGAATAACTGGTGGTAGTTCTTTAATTGTTTGGTAGGATTTACCAGTGAAGCCATATGGTGTTAGACTTTTCACTTTTGGGTTTTTGTTGATTTTATTTTCTTTAAATTGTAAAATTCACACGACATTAACATTTATCACCTTAACTTGTTGGAAGGTGTTGTGCTGGTCCCAGCCTATTTTTTTTCAATTAATTAATTAATTAATTAATTAATTAATTTAAGGCTGCGTTGGGTCTTCGTTGCTGCGTGCAGGCTTCCTCTAGTTGTGGCGATCGGGGGCTACTCTTTGTTGTGGTGCGTGGGCTTCTTATAGTGGTGGCTTATCTCGTTGCGGAGCACGGTATTTGTGGTGTGCAGGCTCAGTAGCTCCACGGCATGTGAGATCTTCCCGGACCAGAGCTCGAATCGTGTCCCCTGCACTGGCAGGCTGATTCTTAACCACTGCGCCACCAGGGAAGCCCCTCTATTCCCTTTTTTACTGTTTCTCTTCTTCTGTTAGCTTTGGGTTTCATTTGCCCTTTTTCCACTTCATTAAGGTATACAGTGTGGATATTTATTTGAGACCTTTCTTTTTAATGCAGGTACCTGCAGCTGTACGTTTTCCTGTTCACACTGCTTTCACTGCATCCCACAAGTTTGCTTGCAGTCAGCCCTCTCTTAGGTTGTTTCCGTGCTCTGCAGTTGTAAACCATATTGTGGGGAACATGCCATGGCAGATATTTGTGTGCCTTTTCCATTATTTCCTTGGGACAGGTGCCTGGGAGTTGAATTGCCAGATCTAACGGCAAGCACTTTCTTACAGCCTCAGCCCCAAGCAGGTGTTTGTGTGCACTCCTCAGGTAGCTTGGAAGGCCTTCTGCCCCCTGCACCCTTTCCTGTGTGTGTATCTGGGTCGGGGCACCTGGTCTTGGGGGTGCTGCGGGCAGTGCTGTGGTTGGGTGCACAGGTGGAATGGGATGCAGCACCACGTTGGGCTCTGGGTGCCCGGCCCCAGTGACCTCCCCTTTGTCCTGTCCAGCCAGCTCAGGCCTTCACGGTGAAGCAGGGTGTCCATGTCTCAGGAGCATCCCCTGAGAGCGTCAGCAGCCTCCTCTCGGAGGTGGCCGAGTGCGGGACCCACTACGCACGCCTGAGCCACTTCTCTCTGCAGCCTGTGCTGGACTCCTCGTGCAGTGAGGGCCTCGTGTTCCAGGTACGGCCCCGCCTCGTGCTGCTGCAGGTGTGCCTGAGAGCTGTCCACAGCTCCTGCACCAGGGCCTCTGAGCACAAACGGTGTTCTCCTCGGTGATGTCCAAAATCCGTCAGTTACCCTTCAGGAATGGGGTGGCCGGCGATTATGTCTTACCTGGCCCGTCACTTCACTGAAAACTTGGGGCAGACACGTTGGGGCCACGAGAGAGCGCGAGGCAGGTGTGGCCAGTGCTGGGGGCCCCGGGGGCAGGCCAGGCGGTGTGGGGTGGGCCCATGCTGCCTGTTCCCCACTGGGTCCCTGGCGTGGAGCTGAACCGGGTCCTCTTGAAAGCCTTGTTTTTGGCCCATTCGCTGGCCACAGCCCCCAGGACAGCGGGGGCAGCTGTGTGGGAGGGGCATCCAGACTGAGAGAAGGGTGCGGGCACCGCAGCGGGGTTGCTGGGGTGACGTGACGAGGCTCAGGTTCTAGGATGGGTCCCAGTGGGGCTGGGAGGGCAGAAGGAAATCAAGACAGGACTGCTGTGCCAGCTCTCTGGGGTGTGAGGGCGGGACGGCTCTCTCCTTGCTGGTGGGTGCCTGACGTTTGTTCTGGAGTGTTCCACGCAGACCTCCTGGAACGGCGTGAGCTGAGCTGGGGACATACTTCTGTGGTGCTGCCCAGGACACGTGTGTCCTCGAGACCCCAGTGATCTGGGCAGCCAGAGACCCTCTGAGGGCTGGCGTCTGTGCACAGAGCCCAGCTGCTTGGGATCCGCAGGGTCCGATTTCCCAGTGCAGCTGGCCCTGGCTGCGGGGACAGGATTTGCAGTGGCCTCGGGCTTCCGGCCAGGCTCGGTGTCTGCACGTGACCCACAGATGCCCGTTCCTTGGAACACGGGGCCCCAGGGTTGGGGGTGGAAGCCCTGCCTTTTGCCTGCACCGGCTCGTCCTCTGGTTCTGAGCTTGGTGGCAGTGCCCCAAGTGCCTGGCCGTCCTCCTCCAAGCCCCCTGCCCCCTGCCCCGCAGGCCTTCACCAGCGGCCTGAGGAGGTACCTGCAGTACTACCGGGCCTGTGTGCTCTCCACCCCGCCCACCCTGAGCCTCCTCGCCATTGCCTTTCTCTTCAAGAAACTGGGCCGGCAGCTTAGGTGAGCCTCAGCATGGCAGCCTGGTAGCTGGGCAGGTGTGGGGCTTGCTGGGTGGTGGGCGGCCATGAAAACAGCCCTCCTGGTGGGCATCTGGACAGCCCCTTGACCCAGGTGAGTTCACGAGGTACTGGGCGCTGTCTGTTGGCAGCCCACCATGCGGGCCCTGCCCAGGATCGGGGGCTCCTGCCTGACAGGCACACAGGGTGCCTACAGACAGACCTGGCCCCTGGCACCCAGGAGCCAGTTAGTAAACGCCAGGCCGAGGCCTGCTGGCAGGTGCCACCTGGAGAAGGCAAGGTGGGGGGCTGGGGCGGGCTGAGGGTATCAGTGGGAGAGGAGTTCTTGCAGGCAGAGGGGCAGGAGTGTGGAGGTCCCGGGGCTGGAGATGGGAGCCTGGGGGCGTCTGGAGGGCGCTGTCGGGGGCTGCGCTGCCATGTGGAGCACGGCCTGAAGCAGGGTGTTGGGGGCGAGGGCCCCGAGGGGGACTTGGCAGCCATCCAGGGCAGAGGAAGTGGCAGCCTGGGGGAGGCTGGAGAGTGGCAGGTTTGGGGAAGGGTTGTGGACTCAGGGGAATTCAGTCTTGGCCAGACCTGGGGAGGAGGTGGAGATGCGTGGGGTGCCCTGGGAGGGGCCCGGCAGGAGGCTCACACCTGAGGTCCTTGAGGTGCAGGTGGTTTTAAAGCCAGACCATCTGGACAGGCAGAGGAGGGCCTGGGACGTGTTCTGCTCACCTGCTCTCACTGGCCTGTGTGTCCAGGTACCTGGCTGAGCTCTGCGGTGTCGGCACTGGACTCCTGGGCGCTGGGGGTGGAGCGCCTGGGGCTGCGTTCCCCACTGTGAGTCTGGGTTCCTGCCGGGTGTGGGGGACGGGCAGGGCTCCCCGCCTGCTGTCTGCCGTGTGCGCTGAGCCCTCCCCTTGCCGCCTCCAGGGGGTGAAGCTGCTCTCCTACCTCTACCAGGAGGCCCTGGATAACTGCAGCAACGAGCACTACCCGGTCCTGCTGTCTCTGCTGAAGACCAGCTGCGAGCCCTACACGCGGTGGGGGCCACGCTCAGCCCTAACACGTTCGAGCTCGTCCTCGCGTCAGGGCGCCTGCTCAGCGCAGGGATCAGAGACCGGGGTGGCGCGGGGAGGGCAGGATGGGGGGTTCGGACTGTGGGCACAGGGGCGCAGCTCTCTACCCCCATGAGTGCCACCCACCTCACCACTGGCCCACCCACCCTGGCAGGTTCATCCACGACTGGGTGTACAGTGGGGTCTTCAGAGACGTTTACGGCGAGTTCATGATCCAGGTGAACCATGAGTACTTGGGCTTCAGAGGTAGGTGGTGGCCGGCTGCCGGCTGGGACCCCACACCCTCAGGTGGGTCAGGGCTGTGGTTGGACGCAGACCCGGCTGTCCTGTCCCACACGTAGATAAGTTTTACTGGACCCACGGCTATGTGCTCATTTCCAAAGAGGTGGAGGACTGCGTCCCCGTGTTCCTGAGGCACATTGCCCACGACGTGTATGTCTGCGGGAAGACCATCAACCTGCTGAAGCTCTGCTGCCCCCGGGTGAGGAGGGGCCGGCACGCGCCACCCGCAGTGTGCTGCCTGCTCGTCGTCTGCCAGCCCCCGGCCCCCTGCGGCCTGGCCATCTGTCCTTAGCTCTGGGTCAGCTGTGTTGGAGCAGGGGTCGTGGTGACCTCTCCCTCAGTTTCTCTTGAGAGTTTCACGAGCTCAACTTCGGTTGAGTTTCTGGACACTCGTTCAAAGACGGGAGGAGAGCTGAGAGCGTTTCAGAGGCCAGGGGGGCAGTGGGCTCCTCCCTGCCCTCCTCCGCATTGGAAACTGCCCCGGCAGGACAGGGATGGGCCGCGTCGCCAGGAAGGTGGACCCAGGGAGTCGTGTGTAGGGGTCACAGGGCTTGGCTGTGCTCCGTGCGGCTGAGGCTCTGTGAAAGATGGCCAGGTGGCAGTGGTGGGGTGTGGACCGGCAGCCTCTGCCTGGAGGTGGTGTCTGATGTCTGAGCAGGCTGGCCAGGTGTGTGGACCTGGGGGTTCCTGGCAGTGGAACCGCCGGGTGCAGGCTGGATCAGGGGGCAGCAGCCGGCTGAGTGCAGGGCTGAGATCAGACTGGAGCGGCCAGGACAGGCTCAGGGCTGGGTGGAAGCGGCCCATGCAGGGGAGGAGACCCATATCGGTGAGCCCCCAGGAGCAGCCTAGAGGTCGGCTGCGGGGAGGTGGGGCTCTGGGGAGGGCGCGACGACATGGTGGGCTTGGCCCTGGGGAGAGGGCGTGGCGGCTGGGGCAGTCCTGTCTGAGCTGATCTTAGGAAGTGCGTGTGGGTGTGTCCGGCTCTGGGCAGCTTCTTCTGAAGTGTTGTTTGTGGGAGCCAGACCTGGCTTCTGCCACAGGGCAGCCTTGTCCTGGGCAGAAACCCACCCAGCCTGTGACGTCCTGGAGCCGCGGAGGATGTCAGCGAGGGGTGCAGTGTCTCTGAGGAAGCAGGCTGTCCGCGTGGGTCGCCAGAAACAGGGAGGCAGAGAGGGGTGTGGGTCTGAGTGCCTGTGGGCTCATGGCAGGTCCCCCCTCCTCGGCAGCATTACCTCTGCTGCTCCGATGTCCCGGTCCCTCGCATCTCGGTGATATTCTCCCTCGAGGAGCTGAAGGACATCGAGAAGGACTGTGCCATCTACGTGGGCCGGATGGAGAGGGTGGCGCGCCACAGCTCCATCAGCAAGGAGGAGAAGGTGAGCGAGGGGGGCACCTTGGGCCACAGGCCTTTCCTTGCACCTCCCCCTCTCTCCTCCCAGAGTGGGCTGGACAGTGGGCTCCCCTCCTGCTCAGGAGGGGCAGGTGTACTGGGGCCCAAGCTTTGCGCCTCCTGTGGACTGGGGAGGGGTTTGATGGAAAGTCCTTCCTGGCCTGGCACCTGGTGGGCAGCAGGGAGATGTGGGTTGGGCAGACCCCAGAGAGCAAGTGGCGGGGGATGAGCGTTGGAGGTGCAGAGGAGGCCGTATACCCTGCTGGGGCGGCCTGGCCTAGCCCTCTGTCCCTGCAGGGAAGCCCGTCACCTTCAGGGTAGGCATACAGGCCTGGGATCTTGGCCCCAGATTGCTCTGGGAGAGTGTGTCGATTGCCTGGGAACCAGCCTCACCACTGTGTGGGGTGGGCACTGTGCCCCCAGAGCCCACCCAGGGTCTGAGCGGACCTCTCTCCCAGGCCATCCCAGGGGCATGGGAGGGAGGATTAGATGCATCAATCACTGGTGGTCTTTTTCAGGAATTACGAATGGAAATTGCAAAACAAGAATTAATTGTCCAGGCCCGGGAAGCGGCGTCCAGGGTCCTGAGCGCGCTCAGTGGTGCGTGTGGCTCGGGTCCCCCCTCTGTGTCGGGGGGCTGCCTTCTGGGGCTCCTCATAACGCACCATTTACTCTCTTGTCGCAGATCGGCAGCTGTCTGAGCGGATGGCCTTGGATGCCCAGAAGCGAGAGCAGTTTCAGAGGCTGAAGGAGCAGTTTCTGAAGGACCGGGAGGTGGGTGGGGTTGGCCCGGGGGTGGCACAGGCTTGGGGAGGCGGCCTCACCAACGGGGCCGCCGGGGGGTATTGTGCAGCGTCGCCAGGCGGCCAGGCAGGAGGAGCTGGATGATGACTTCAGCTACGCCCGCGAGCTCCGGGACCGGCAGAGGAGGCTGAAGGCCCTGGAGGAGCAGCTGGAGAGGAAGGCCAGGTAGGCGGCCGCGGGCGCAGTGGCCACTCCGGGTCGGCCTCCCTGGGACGAGGGCACCGCAGGAACACCGTGGCTCGTTTGATCTTTGTGATGGGCCTTTACCTTTTATTTTGAAACCTTTCAGGTGTACGTTCAGGCCGGAAGAGTAGTGGTCTGAACTCAGAATGTCTTCTTGCGGTCGGTTTGTGTGGGTTGGGATTCAGGATCGGGCCACACACTGTGTTCCTGTCGCCTCTCTGTCTCTTTGTTTCTTTTAAGTAAAACAGCTCCTGTTTTTCTAATTCTTAAACCTATTAGCAGCTTGACAGACAGGAATTTCTCCAGCACAGTATCTGAGAGTCTGTCTCTTGCTGTGCCATCAGCTTGTCCCACCCTCCCCTGCATTTCCCATAAGCTGGCAGCAGAGCTGGCATCTTGAAGGGGGGGCCCTTTGTGGGAGGGCTGTCCCTTCCTACTCATCGTCTCGGGGTCTCAGTTGTCCTGACCTTGGGAACGGTTTATGGAGCTGTGACGGAGCCAGCAAGTGATGAGTGCATGTATGCCTGTGCACGTGCATCCGTGCTGTCTTGTGTGTACATACGTGTGTGTGTGTGCATGTGAGTAGACGTTATTCACCTGTTTACACGAGGAGGAAACTAGGTGTAGAGGCTGTGTCACTGGCCTGTGGCAACCGAATTAAAAATGGCCGGTCCAGGTTTGAAACCAGTTTCCTGATGGCGAGAGGATCAAAATCGTTGGGTGTTAACATGCCAGGCCAGCTTTGAATTAAGCAAATAAAATGTTTACACTGCACCCTGTATACCCTTTTGCATTAATAATCAGTTCTCTGGGGTTTGCACCAGCAGAACGGGAAGTTACCTTTTATGCAGCTGAGGAAGCGAGGCCTTACCTCCTAGAGGGCCTGGGCAGCCCCTGGCCCCTCGCCAGTCCCTCTGCTTCAGGTTGTGTAGGGGCTCATTCTGGTGTTTACTCAGCAGAGTGAATTCACTGGGCCTGCCTGCTGGGGGCTCCTAGTCTGGGGGCCAGAAAGACCTGCCCAGTGAGGCCCCTGTAGGTGTTGCGGGACCAGCTGCCTGCCCGGGGAAGGCACTGGGCATGTGGACTGCCCATCAGGGGCCTCTGCCACGGAGAGCATCCAGCCCACAGGGCACTGGCTGGACAGTGGGGTGACCATGGTGATCGGTCCTCTCTCGGTGGCTACAGGCAGGCACTGGTGGATCATTACAGCAAGTTGTCTGCAGAGGCAGCTCGCCGGGAGCAAAAGGCGCTGTGGAAGGTCCAGAGGCACAGATTGGCTGGCGCTCGGCTTCGTTTTCTCTTAGAAGATCAGAAACGCATTCAGGTAGCGCTGCCGTTCACACGGGAGCTCTTCCCCGGCCCCCCGGGGACTCAGAAGCCCCTGAGGTCGCACGCAGACCTTCCTGTGTGCCCACTGGAGGAGGATGAGTAAGGCTCTCCTCACGTGTTCAGAGGGGTCGTGACTGGGAGAGGCCGTGCTGCCCTCAGACGACACAGGTGGTGCTGGGCGCCAGCCGGGCTGCGAGCCAAGTGCCGCGTGAGCCCCGCCGCGTCGCGGTGCCGACAGTTGCGGGTGGTGGGGCTGTGGCTTCCACCCCCACGGCTGCGGCCACACATCCTGCTGGTTGCATTTCAGGAGCTGCTGGAAGACATGGCGGAGGGGAAGCCCCTGGAGCCGCTGGCCATCCTCCCAGGTGCCCGCTCCCAGGTGAGTGCCCGCTCCCGGGCGAGGGGCCAGGGCAGGATCCAGGGCACATAGGATGGGGCTCGGAGTTGGCTGCCCCGTGCCTGGCCTGTGTCCCCACTGCCCCCCTATCGTGGGTTTTGGTGCTGGGTACAGAACTGAACTCGGGGGACAGAGCCAGATAGGGAGGGACCAACGTGCACTTGTGTTTCAGGCGTCCTTTCTGGGCCCCGAGCACCCAGGTGGAGGCGGCAACTGTGATCCTGGGCACGAGGGGCGGCACGAGGCTGTCCGGGACAGCCCCGACGGGCAGAGCATGCTGACGCCGAAGCCCCTCGAGCCTCCAGCAGCTGGGGCCTGCGGCTCAGGGCCAGGAACGGGCCTGTCAGAGCAGGCGGAGGGGCCGGAGCCGTTCTCTGTGGGCCTCAGCATCCGAGACTTCCTGCCCACGGCCCAGGGGGCTGAGCAGCCTGTGCTCACCAGTGCGGCCCCCATCCTGGACGAGGCGCTGCAGACCATTGGCTCGGACCTGCCTCCCCTGGCTCCGTCTGCAGCAGTGGACACAGGGCCCTCCGGGCCACAGGAGTACGATTTCAGAACCATCCTGAGGCCATCTGTGGCCGCCCCAGCTTCCCCAGGGGCCCTCCAGACTGCAGGAGGCAGCTTGGGCAGTGAGGGGCAGCGGCTGCGGGAGGACACTCACGTGCAGCTGGACACGAGTGTCCCTGATGGGCGGGTGGCTCTGCCTTACGCGCACCCCCTTCAGCACCCCTCCCGCCAGGAGGAGAGCAGCCAGGCCACGGGGCAGCTATGTGGGCAAGTGGCAGCAGAGCCTGGTGTTCCCACAGAGGGTTATGCTTCTGGAATGGCTCCCTCCCAGCCACGGTGGAACGTCCACGGACATGTGTCTGATGCCAGCATCAGGGTGGGGGAGAACGTGTGGGATGTGGCCCCCTCCCGGCCACGGTGGAACGTCCACGGACACGTGTCTGATGCCAGCATCAGGGTGGGGGAGAATGTGTGGGATGTGGCCCCCTCCCGGCCACGGTGGAACGTCCACGGGCACGTGTCTGATGCCAGCATCAGGGTGGGGGAGAACGTATGGGATGTGGTCCCCTCCCGGCCACGGGGGAACGTCCACGGGCACGTGTCTCAGTCCAGTGTGATGCTGGGGGTGGTCTCAGGGGAAGCCGAGCCCAATGTGCCCGGGCCCCCCTGGGCGCCCCCTGACCATGGGTCCCAGTCAGGCCTCAGCTTGGGAGCCCAGAGCCCTGCCCAGGAACATGAGCCACGGCTGCCTGCAGAGACGGCCTTAGGCGGCTCCGGCGCACAAGTGGCTCGACCTGGCTCTGGCCGTGGGGAGAAGACTGGCCTGCAGGCCTTGCTGTCTGCGGAGGCTGCACCCACTGCTCTGGAAGACAGTATCCCTGAGGAGCCAGGTCAGTGGGGCCCCCAGGGCTGTCCTGTGATGGGGGGCGTCCGTGAGCCCGGGGTGGGGGGCGGTGGGGAGGGCGGGTGAGAAGCTGGCTGCCCCGGGGACTTGGTGGGGTGCTGCCCTGCGGCAGGTGCTGGGCCCTGACGCCCCCTCCCACCCCATTTGTTCCGCTCAGGCCCGGGGGTGAGTGGGGACTCTCAGGACCTCTCTCCAAGTGGCCCTCCGAGCTCACAGGTCAGGGCAGACGTGGTGAGGGGAGTCGGGGGAGCGTGTGCTGCTGGTGGGCCCCCTGCCCCCACCCCCACCTGGCCTGTCGCGGGCAGCGAGGGCTCTGTCCCGGGACTGGTCAGCACGTGGGGGATTCCCCCCGCCCGGTCCGTCCTCTTTCACACGAGGGGAACGGGCGGGTTCCTTGAGGCTGGGTTGTCTCAGGAGGGCGTGGACACCCGGAGCAGCCCAGGCCCCGGCGAGGAGGCGGCCCAGCGCTGGGACAGGGAGCAGGCCTACTTGGCGGGCCTGGCGGGGCAGTACTGCCTGGAGCAGTACCCGGACAGCTACGAGGCCATGTGTGAGTGGGCTGGCCGTGGCGGGAGGGAGCCTGGCCGGTGTGTCCCTGGTGCGGGACCGTGGTCTGTGTCACCCCTGCAGCAGAGCCTCCCGTTGCCCGCCTCCTACACCACGGGCTTCCCCGAGCTTTTGGCCTCCCCGAGGATGCCGGGGCCCAGTCAGATGCAGACGCGAGTGCTGTGCAGCTGAGCGAGCTGCTGCCGCTGCCCGTGCTCATGAAGCACTCCATCACGGCCCCGCTGGCTGCCCAGTGAGTGCCCGCCCCGCCCGGCCCTCCCCACCCGGCCCTCCCTGCCTTGCCGGCCAGTGACGCCAGGCCCCTCCCGCCAGCGTCTCCCTGGTGAACAAGGCCGCGGTCGACTACTTCTTCGTGGAGCTGCACCTCGGGGCGCACTTCGAGGCGCTGCGGCACTTCCTGCTGATGGAGGACGGGGAGTTTGCGCAGTCCCTCAGCGACCTGCTCTTTGAGAAGGTGACCCCGTGTGGGGCGGGCACAGGTGGGGCTGCGGGAGGGGGTCCAGAGGCCTCGGGACACCTTGGGACACCCGTGCCCTGCCGCTGCAGCTCGGGGCGGGACAGACGCCTGGGGAGCTCCTGAGCCCGCTGGTGCTCAACTCCGTGCTGAGCAAGGCCCTGCAGTACAGCCTGCACGGCGACACCCCGCACGCCGCCAACCTCTCCTTTGCCCTCAAGTTCCTGCCTGAGACGTTTGCCCCCAATGCCCCGGACGTGCTGAGCTGCCTGGAGCTCAGGTACAAGGTGAGTACGGCCCCCTTGTGCAGATGGGTGGGGGATGGTCCCGGGACGCAGGGCGTGCTAAGTCGGCTTCCCTGGCAGGTTGACTGGCCCCTCAACATCGTGGTCACTGAGGGCTGCTTGAGCAGGTACAGCGGCATTTTCTCCTTCCTGTTGCAGCTGAAGCTCATGATGTGGACACTTAAGGATGTCTGCTTCCACCTCAAGCGCACAGGTGAGCCTGGCGGGGCCCTGGTGTCCCCTCAGCCCGTGGCCGTACCTCAACACCCTCCCCCTCCCCCGCAGCACGGGTGAGCCACGCAGCCGGCTCGGTACAGTTCCGCCAGCTGCAGCTGTTCAAACACGAGATGCAGCACTTTGTGAAGGTCATCCAGGGCTACATCGCCAACCAGATCCTGCATGTCACCTGGTGCGAGTTCCAGGCCAGGCTGGCCTCGGTGGGCGACCTAGAGGAGATCCAGCGTGCCCATGCCGAGTACCTGCACAAGGCTGTCTTCAGGTGAGGTGCGGGGCCGGGGCCGCGTCCCCCGTGTCGGGCGCGCTCACCGCAGCCCTCGCCTTGCTCCCCAGGGGCCTGCTGACGGAGAAGGCGGCGCCTGTCATGAACATCATCCACAGCATCTTCAGCCTGGTCCTCAAGTTCCGCAGCCAGCTCATCTCCCAGCCCTGGGGCCCGGCCAGCGGCCCCCGCGGCCCCGAGCACCCCAACTTCGCCCTCCTGCAGCAGTCCTACAGCACCTTCAAGTACTACTCCCACTTCCTTTTCAAAGGTGACCCCTCCCCTGGGGCCGGGCAGGGACAGGTGGGGTGGGGGCGGGGCTGAGCTGCTCACTGACCCCTCCCTCCAGTGGTGAGCAAGCTGGTGAACCGAGGCTACCAGCCCCACCTGGAGGACTTCCTGCTGCGCATCAACTTCAACAGTTACTACCAGGACGCCTGAGGCCTGTGTGGCCCTGGCGGGTGCCTGGGCTGGAATAAAGGTGCTGCCCGCCCTACTCATGCCTCTCTCTACCGGGCGGGTCCTGGGCCGGGGCAGGGGCAGAACGAACACACGGAGGCGACCGAGGGAGCTGCCAGTTTATTTAGGGGCTGCGTCCCCCGCCAGGCTGGCGAGGTGGGCGGGGGCCGTGCGTCCGCCGGTCCCCTCTGCTGAGCTGAGCTATCCTGGCGCAAAGCAGCCTGTCGCCGGGAGCAGAGCCTGGGGGCCGGGCAGTGCTGCCGAGTCGGCATCGGACAGAGACGGGTCGGGTCCTGACTGGGCATCTCTGCCGTCATGGAGAGGCGGGTGGGGCGGGCGCCACCTCGTGGACTCGAGGGCTCGGGCCTCGGGGCTCCTGTGTGGAGGCCTCCAAGGCGGTTACGATGATCACGTCACACACAGCTCCACCGCCCAGAGCGGGGGCTTGCTGCTGTACGAGTGCCGCCGGCTGGCTGCCCCGCTGGCCTCCCCACTGTCCTCCTCGGGCTCGGCGGCCTCGCGGGCCTCAGCGGCATCCCCCTCCCTGCAGTAAGGGGTCTCCAGCAGCTTCAGCACCCGCCGCACCTGGAGGAGAGCAGGGGGTGCGGTGTTTGTCGGGGCCCGGCCTCCCCGGCAGCGGGAGGGGACCAGGAGGGGAGGGCCGGGCGGGCCGCTTGCCTCTGAGAAGTCGCCGCTCTCGGCGGCCTCGATGGCGCCCTGCGCGATGTAGTTCCTCAGGACGTACTTGGGGTTGTTCGCGTGCATGACGCGCACGTGCTCGGCCTGCCAGGCAGCGGTGTCGTCGGCGGCCTCCTGATCCTTCTCCAGCCGGGCTCTGGAGTCACACCCGAGCCGAGCATCAGCAGAGCAGCCCCACCCCGTGGCCCCGGGGTCCCCGCGGGGGGTGGGGTGTGGGGGGCAGGGGTCCACCTGTACTCCAGGAGCCACTCGGCCCAGTGGCTCCTGTTCTTGCTGTGCAGCTCAGCTGGGCTCAGCTGCTCCAGCCGTGACTGCTGCTCCACGCGCTCCAGCTCCCGCGCCAGGCTTGCCCGCGTGCCGATGAGCGCCAGAAGCTGTGGGTTCGACTGCGCCAGCATGAGCATCATGGACAGCTGCCTGCGTGGAGCGGGCGTGTGAGGGGCCCCAGGCCACGTGGTCCCCACCGCTGCCCTGTCCCCAGCCCCACCAGGGGGGAGCCCGGGTCCGACGGACGCAGCCGACATGGGACTGCTACCAGCCGTCGGCCCTTGTTCTACCGCAGCCCCCGCACGTTGACAGGGCACACGGACGCCGCAGGCTGACCCGGGCCGGCCCCGGCTCCCTGCTGGCAGCCGCCCACCGACACGGCCCAGGACCCAGTCCCTCTGGGAGAGGTCCACTGCTGTCAGCTCCTCCCACAGTGATCACAGGGCTGGACGCTCCTCCACCTCTGGGGGCACCTGGGGGCAGGGCAGCCCCTGACACCCCCTTCCCCAGTTACCCTGGCTCCATGCCCAGCAGGTCCTGCCAGCTTCAGCCCCTCCCCACACTGCTGCTGCACTAGATTCCTGTCTGGCACGGGACAGGACACGTTGGTGATGGCTTTTGAGCTGCACCCTCAGGACATGACACGATGGTGCAGAAAGCCGGGTCTGGCCGGAGACTGCGGGCCCACACCCAGGCTCTTCCTGGGGAGCCTCCCCAGAGCAGAGACCACCGTGCCCCAGCCTGTGCCGCCTGGCCTCCCCATTCCAGTGTCAGCATCTCCATCCTTTCCTCTGACCAGTGGGCCTCAGTGCCACAAAGCCAGGGTCTGACCATCCCACTCCTGGGAGTGGAGCAGCCGCCTGGGCACTCCCGTCTCCAGCGTCCTCCCAAAGGCTTCGTTCTAAATGTTCCTCCCTTTCTGGAAACAAATGCTAGGGAAGCAAGACCCAAGTACTCACCGGGGATCCATCTGGGGTCGGAAGGCGAGCCTTAGCTCCTCCAGGGAGGCACACTGTGCAGTCAGCGCGGCCAGGAACTCGTCCAGGTCCGGAGACTCCGGCCTGGCTGGGAAGGAGCTCAGCAGGTAGAAGGAGTTTGTGAAGTCAGCACCTGGAACACGCAGCTGCTCAGGGCACCGTCCCATCACCAGAGGACCGTACGTGTTCATCTAACATGTGCGTGGTGCCCTGCTCAGCGTCAGGCTGGGGACTCCTGAGCCCTCCCCTCAGTCCTCCCAGCTCAGCCCCGACCCTGAACCTGACGAGTCACTCAGTCTCTCAAGGCCTCTAAGCCTGGTTTCTTCGTCTGTAAAATACAGTGAAGGCACCGAGGCCGGGCCTTGGCCCTCATCACTGTCATGGCAGTTAGCACTGCCCGCTTCAGGAGCTGCAGGGTCGAGATGGCACAGGACATGACACACAACAGACACTGTGAGGGCCTCAGCCTGACTTGCTAAAACACTGTCACCAAAACCCCCAAGGAAACATCCAAAAAACAGACACAAGGGAAAATGAGAAGGAAACCAGAACGGTATACTGCAAAAGATCACCTAAGCACGAGAGCAGTAACAGAAAATAAAGGACAAAAATGGTGTAAGACAGAAAACAAGGAGCAAAACAGCATAAGTCCTTCCTTATCAGTAATTACTTTAAAAGTAAATGAATTAGGGAATTCCCTGATCCAGTGGTTAGGACTCTGTGCCTTCACTGCTGAGGGCACAGGTTCAATCCCTGGTTGGGGAACTAAGACCCCACAAGCCAAAAAAAAAAAAAAAAAGTAAATGGATTAAAGTCTCCAAAGAGCAGAGACTGGCAGAATGGATAAAAAAACATGATCCAACTACAGTAAGATAACTCGCTGTAGACTCATAAGTCAAAAGCGAAAGGATGGAAAAAATATCCCATGATTTGCATACTGATAGTAACCTAAAGAGAGCTGGGATGGCTATGCTGACATCAGAAAAATAGACTATGTAAGAACTTGACAAAGAGGAGCATTGACGAGTCAGTTCAGCAAGAAGATGTAACAATTATAAACATGCACCAAACAAGAGCCCCCAATACACAAAGCAAAGACTCATAAAACTGAAGGGCGAACACAACATTTCAAATCAACTACACTCCAATTTAAAAACAAAAAAACCTGAAGGGTGGACTTGAGCAGTTCTGTAAGAGTTGGGACGTCAGCACCCAACACGTGGACAGAAGGTCAACAAGGAAACAATGTAAACAACAGACACAACACTCCACCCAAGCTCTCAGATGCACCTTCTCCAGGACAGACCATGTGTCGGGCCATAAAACCAGTCTTAATACACTGAAAAGACCGGTGTCTTCTGCAACCACGATGGCATGAAGTCACAAATGGAAGGACAACTGGAAAATTCACAAGTAATGTGAAAATCAACTACTGGGTCTAAAAAGAAATCACAAGGGAAATTAGAAAATACTTAGAGGTATGAACCAAAAGCAGCAGTGCTCAGAGGGAAGTTTATAGCTGTAAAAGCCTGCACTAAAAGAGCAGCTCTCTCTTATCACCAGAAAAAAATAAATTTGTAACTGTGTGATCATTTCACGTTATATACATACAGCAGATCATCATGTCACACACCTGAGACTTATATAATGCTATATGCCAGTTACTTCTCAGTAAAAAAAGATTTCAAATCAATAATCTTACATCTAAAGAAGTAGAAAATCACTGAAACCAAAGTTGGTTCTTTGAAAAGATCAGTAAAACTGACAAAATTTTAGCTACACTAAGAAAGAAAAAAAGACGCAGGTAACTAAAGGAAATCAAAGTGGGGATGTCACTGCAGACTGTACAGAAATGAAAGACTAAGAAAACATTATGAATAACAATTTAGATAACATAGATGACATAGACAAATTCCCAGAAACACATAAATTACCAGACCTGACTCAAGAAGAAATAGAAAATCTAAATAGTCCCATAGCAAGTAAGGAGACTGGAAACTTCCTAACACCGGAAATGTTAGGACCAGACAGCTTCACTGGTGAATTCTACCAAACATTTAAAGAAGAATTAACACCAGTCCTTCTCAGACTCTTCTGAAAAATAGGAGGGAACACTTCCTAACTCATTCATGAGATCAGCACTGCCTCGATACCAAAGCCAAACAAAGATACCACAAGAAAAGAAAACCACAGACCAGTATCCCTTGTAAATACAGATGTAAAAGAAACCTCAGCAAAACATCAGAAAGAGCAAGTAGGGTTTATCCCCAGAACGCAAGGGGTGTGTGTGTCCCCTCCCTGAATTCATATGGAAACCCAGCTCTGCAGGGTGATGGTATTTGGAGCGGGGGCCTCTGGGAGGTAGGTCACGAGGGTGGAGCCCTCACAGGGTGCTTCGTGCCCCTGCTCCCTACTCTGCCGTGTGAGGACAGCCAGAAGGCGGCACCCTGATCCTCGACCCCCAGCTTCCAGACCGTGAGGGGCAGTTTAAACTAACACAGGACACGGATGAAGAAGTAAAACCTGGCGATCACCTCAACTGAGGCCCAGTGTGAAAACACCGAATGAGGGACAGAAGGAAACATCCTCTACTAGAGAAAAGCCACATGTGCACAGGCCAACGGCTCACATCACACTTGTGTGAAAGACAGAGCTTTTCCCCAAGAGCAGGAACAGTAAGTGACGCCTGGTCGGCCACTTCTGCTGAGCAGCACCAGGCGTCCTAGCCGGAGCAGCCAGGAAGTCATAGGCAAACCCCACAGCGGCACCCCGGAGAGGATGGGAAACAGGAACGCAAAGACACGGCACGTCTGTGTTCACAGCAGCGTTGTTATGCATGGCGGCCACAGGGTGGAACAGCCCAAGTGTCCAACAGCCAAGGGACAAGCAAAAGGCAGGCCATCCGCACAGACTATGCGGCCTTAAAGTCCTGACATGCACAACAGGGATGACCACTGTGGAGGACGTCGTGCTGAGTGGGGTGAGCTAAATACACGGGGAGAAGAGCCACATGATCCCCTTGCCTGAGGTCCCTGGAGGAGGCGAGCTCTTAGAAAGCAAGCGTGAGGTTACCGGGGGTGGGGGGAGGGGCCCAGGAGCTAGTGCTTCACGGGTGCAGATGTCCATCTGGGAAGACGAGAAAGTTCTGGAGTCGCTGGCAGTGATGGTTGCAAGACTAGGTAAATGTGCTTAAAGCCACCGAAACATTAAATGTCAGTTTCATGTTCTGTTTCACCATGACGTGGCACACGCGCGCACCCTACCCACGCTCACCAGTCAGGCGCATGGTCTCCAGAAGCCCGGCCACCAGGGCGCTGTCCTCCTCCCGCTCAGCCCGCACGAGGCCCAGCTTCCGGCGCATCTTCTGCAAGTAGTGCCTACGGAACTCGGTGTCGAACTCCTCTGCCAGGATGGCCTCGGCCAGCGCGAGGGGCAGCGCAGGGTCCAGGGCCTCCGCCAGCTTCTGCAGGTTCCACTTGCACACCTCGGGCTGCCTGCTGTACGAGTAGCGCCCGGCGGTGTCGGAGGCGTTGCACACGTGGTCGGGGTCATACCTGCCGCGTGGGGAGAGCCGGGAGCTGCCTGAGGGGACCTGCCGAGCGACAGTGCAGGCCCTGGGTGGCTGCCGCTCCCCTGCCTGTCCCACGGGGCCCTGCAGCCTCTAGAGCAGGGGGGCCACAGTGCAGCGCGGCCCCCGCGCCCGCCCCTCCAGCCCACTCTCCACCTGGGAGCCGAGAAGGTGCTGTTTAAAGTGCTTCTGTGCTCAGAACCCTCCAGGGATTCCTGCTCTGGGGATAGCTGGCTGACCAGGCCTTGCTGAGAATTAAACACCGAACAAAACATTAACAAGAGCAGCCACACAGGCCTGCAGGTCCTTCCCATTGCCTTGAGATGCCTGCGCTGTCATATGCCTCCCGGCCAGGGTCCCCCAGCAGGTGGCGGGATGCCCACCTGTCCAGGAAGCCAAAGGGCCCGTAGTCGATGGTGAGCCCCACGATGCTCATGTTGTCCGTGTTGAGCACGCCGTGGCAGAAGCCCACGCACTGCCACTCAGCCACCAGCTGGGCCGTGCGTCGTGTCACCTGCAACAGCGCCACAGGACAGCCGCTGGCTGCCCCCCCCACCACAAACCAGCTGTGCCTGCTGAGCCGGTCTTGCTCTGCAGTGACTCCCAAGGGGCCCGACCCAGTGTCCTGTCCTGTCAGCTGACGCTCAGCTGTGGGGAGAACATCCAAGGATGGTTAAGAAGGAAAAAGTATTTTGGATGAGTTGATATGAGTGGCTCTGATCCTCACATACGTCATCTACCTCTTTCATATACTCACTGTTTTTTGGCTTTTATCCAAACCAGAAGAATCAGGGAACCTGGACATTCCCATGACTCAGGCCCTGTAGGATGACCACGTGGAAACAAGGAAGTTACCACATTCTCAGGCGAAAACTGCCCAGGTCCAGACACTGTGCCCAGGGCCCCGCCTCACCCTGGGCTGCAGGGAGCGGGGCGCAAACAGCCCAGCTGCCCCGCCCAGGGTCTGGCTGCCAGACCTGCCACCCCCTGCCCCCCGGCCAGGGAGCAGGGGCCCTGCAAGATGCAGGGCTGCACCTGAGGGCCCCCGGTGGCCCACAGACTGGTCCGCACGCACCACGCCTCCTGAGGCTGCAGACACTCCTGGAGTTGGGTGGCACCACCCTCTCTTCACTGACCAAGAGACCCAGGTTCAGAGGGGGGAGCCTGGACCACCCACTTCGGGTGTGAGCTGAGCCCCAAGACTCCCCTGGCATCACCCACGTGACAGACGAGAAGCAACAGTGTGGCTGAAGTGGGGTCCGGGGAGTGACAGGTGCAGGACAGTGCCCACTTCTGGTGCAGGGCGCTGGCCGCGGGCCTCCGGCCCTCAGGCAGACCCCTCGCCCTGCTGCCTGTTTCACTGGCTGAGGCTGCACCAGCTCCCACAACTGTGACTGTCGTGTGGCACAACGCCTAAGAGTTCTGGGGGAAATGGAGAGGCCAAGGGGTGTGTGTTTGGGGCCACCGTGAACACAGGCCCCACGCGGGAGGCCCAGCACCCACCAGCCCTGATTCCCTCCCAAGCTCTCCACGTGGCCCCTCGATGCCACTCAAATAGTGACCCGGGGGTCTGTCCCAGGACCCCGACCCTCAACCGTATCTGAGAAGTTGCCTCTGGGCTAAGCCAGGGCGTGGTGACTCAAGAGGGCCGGACACCCAGCATCTGCCCACGGTGGGGCAGCTCCCACCAACCTCCCGGAAGAAGGCAGCGTGCCTCTGCACGCTGTCACTGGCGTGGGTGGCCTGGATCTCGGGGTAGAAAGTGCTGATGACGTAGTCCAGCATCTGCACTCGGATGTCGCTCCTCCCCACGCTGGGGCCTGCGCGCCCCGTGTGCTCATCCGAGGACTTGAAGATCTCAAAGGATCCGAACCTGGAGGGAAGACCCGCGTGGACAACAGGTTAAACGTGACGCCTCCCCCTCACGAGTAAGGAAGGAGGGAGGGTGCTGCTAGCCCTCGTGGCGGGGCGGGGGGGACAAACCACCAAACGTAGCTGGTCGTTCAGTGATTCAGGCAGACACAGGGCACTTCCCGGGGTGCATGGGGCCGGCACTGCCACGGCCGCCCTGCAGGGACAAGAGGGGTTCTGTGTCCGGCCTCCCGCACCGAGGGATGCGCCCGTCACCGGCGTCCTGTAGTGGGGTGACCCACAGGCTCAGCGGTGGGGCAGTTATACCCTCCAGGGAGCAGGGTAACGTCCAGAGGCATTTTTGGGCGTCACGATGGGGTTACTACCAGCAGCTCGTGGGTGGAAGCCAGGAACGCTGCCTGAACACCCTACGAGACACAGATCAGCTCACAGCAAAGACGACCTGGTCCAAACGCCACTAGTGCAGCTGTGCCCAGAGGCCCCGGGTCTCCCAGGATGAGGCCAACGCCTGCCCCGACACTTCCTCCCCCGGAGGACAAAGGGAAAGCTGGTGACAGCTGACGCACAGGGTCAGCCCGGGTCACCTGACGCTGCCAGACCGCCACAGCCACCTCCTGGCGACTCTGGGTTCAGGTGGTCGGTACCGAGCACCCGACGCCAGACAGCGTTGTGACGTCGAGAACTAACAGGCCCCGCTGGAGACAGCAGCCAGGAGGCCTCCAGTCAGTGAACAGGGGCCAGAGGAAGCAGGCACACCGGGCGTCACGGCCGCTCGTCCAGCAGCACAGTGAGGCCGTTTTCTTGGTGCATCTTACGTAGCTCCTGGTCATAAACTCCAGGTCCACAGCTCTGGACATGCCGCCCCAGAGCCTGCACTGGGGCGACCTCCTCTGGCCGCCCCAGGCCCTGCACCCTGGCCGGGCAGCTGCACTCTGGCCACCGGGGCGACACAGGAACACGAGGACGGGAGTTACCTGAGGAACGTGGGGGCCACGCGCAGCACGACCGCGCACTGCTCGGGCCTGGGGTTGCCGTCGTAGAACACATCCCGCTCGACAGTGGACTGGGATGTGACGCAGGCGCCAGCCCGCGTGGTGGGGATGCCCAGGTGGAACATGGCCTCACTGCACAGGAACTCGCGGATGCTCGAGCGCAGCACCTTGCGACCATCGGCCTGTCTGAGGTCAAGCACAGAGGTCACTGCCGGGCTCCACTCAACACCAAGGTGTGGTCACAGAGGGAAGGGACTGGAAGAAAGCCTCCTAATGGCTTTTTAAAAACAACCCATGGGCTTCCCTGGTGGCGCAGTGGTTGAGAGTCCGCCTGCCGATGCAGGGGACACGGGTTCGTGCCCCGGTCCGGGAGGATCCCACATGCCGCAGAGCGGCTGGGCCCGTGAGCCATGGCCGCTGGGCCTGTGCGTCCGGAGCCTGTGCTCCGCAACGGGAGAGGCCACAACAGTGAAAGGCCCGCGTACCGCAAAAAAATAAAAATAAATAAAAATAAAAATAAATAAAAACAACCCACGAGCAGCTCCGACATCACTGTAAAAAGAGTCTGTTTTGGATGATCCCAGGTGCTAAGCCCCTAACCTCCTCCAGGTCTGGAACCGCAGCACAGGGTGCCTGGCCCGCAGCAGGAGGCCAGGTCCACACAGAGGTCAGGGAAGGCTACTCCCAGGGTCACACACACGCTCGAAAATCCACAATTCTGTTTTTATGAATTTACTTTGTGAAAATCCTTTTACAACAGCACAGACACAGAGCATCATTTGCAGTGGGGGGGGGGACCCCAGTCTCCCTCAGGGAGCTCTGAATGATGTGGATGTTTTCTTCTTATGCTAAACCTTCATTATTACTATTATTTTAAATAGACTTTATTTTCCTAGGCAGTTTTAGGTTCACAGCAAAACTGATCAGAAGCCAGAGAGATTTCTCATATACCCTGCCACCACACACACACAGCCTCCCCCAGTTATCAATGTCCCCACCAAGGGGAGAGACATTTGTCACACTCGATGAAGCTATGCCGACACATCATCATCACCCAGAGTCCACTGTTCATATCAGGGTTCACTTTCAGTGTTGTCCATTCTGTGGGTTTGACAGAGATCCACCATTACAGTGTCATACAGAACAGTTTCACAGCCCGAAAAACCCTCTGTGCTCTACCTGGTCATCTCTCCCCTCCCAACCCCTGGTCTTTTACTGTCTCCACAGTTTTCCCTTTTCCAGAATGTCATAGAGTTGGAATCATACTGTGTGACCTTTCAGATTCACTTCCTTCACTTACTGATACGCATCTAAGTTTCTTCCATGTCTTTTCATGGCTTGATGGCTTTTCTTTTTTTTTTTCTTTCTATTCTTTTGCTGAATAATATCCCATTGTCTGGACGGGCCACGGTTTGTTTATCTATTCACCTTGAAGGACATCTTGGCAGCTTCCAAGTTTTGGCAATTATGAATAAAGTTGCTGTGAACATCCATATACAGGGTTTTCGTGTGGACGTGTTTTCAACTGCTTTGGGTAAATGCTGAGGAGCATGATCCTTGGATCATACGGTGAGAGTGTATTTAGTTTGGTAAGAAGCCACCACACTGTCTTCCCAAGTGGCTGCACCGACCTGCATGCCCAGCAGCCGTGAATGGGAGCTCCCATTGCTCTACATCCTTGCCAGCATTTTGTGTTGTCAGTGTTCGGGAATTTGGCCATCCTCCCAGGTGTGTAATGGCGTCTCCTTATTAATTTGCATTTTCCTGATGACACATGATGTGAAACGTCTTTTAAAGTGCTTATATGTCATCTCTGTATCTTCTTTGGGGAGGTATCTAACAAGGTCTTTGCCCCATTTTAAAATCAATTTGTTTTCTTATTGTTGAGTTTTAAGAGTTCTTTGTATATTTTGGATAACAGTCCTTTATCAGATGTGTATTTTGCAGAGATTTTCTCCCAGTCTGTGGCTTGTCTTCTCATTTCTCCTGACAATTGTCCTTCACCGAAGTTTTAACTTTAATAAAGTCCAGCCTATCAATTATTTCTTCATGGATCCTGTCTTTCGTATGGTACCTAAAAAGTCATTTCTATACCCAAGGTCATCCAGATTTTGTTTTATCTTCTAGGAGTTTTACAGTTTTGCATTTTGTTTAGGTCTGTGATCCCTTTTGAGTTAATTTTTGTGAAGGGTGTCAGGTCTGTGTCTAGATTTTTTTTTTGTATGTTGATATCCAGTTGTTCCAGTACAATCTGTTGAAAATACTATCATTGCTCCATTGGATTGCCTTTGCTCCTTTGTCAAAGATCCACATCTATGCAGGTCTATTTCTGGGCTCTCTGTTCTGTTCCATTGACCTATCTATTCTTTGGCCAAAACCTATCTATCTATCTATCTATCTATCTATCTATCTATCTATCATCTATCTATCTATTTATTTATTTATTTTTGGCTGCATTGGGTCTTCATTGCTTCACGTGGGCTTTCTCTCTAGTTGTAGCGAGCGGGGGCTACTCTTGGATGTCGTGCGTGGGCTTCTCATTGTGGTGGCTTCTCGTTGCGGAGCAGGGGCTCTAAGCACGCGGGCTTCAGTAGTTGCAAAACCACACTCTCTTGATTGCTGAAGCTTTATGGTAAGTCTTGAAGTGCGGTAGTGTCAGTCTTCTGACTTTGTTCTTCTCCCCCAGTATTGTGAGGGCTATACTGGGTCTTTTGCCTCTCGATATAAATTTTAGAATCAGTTTGTCAATATCTACAAAATAACTTGCTGAGACTTTGATTGGGATTGCACTGAATCTATAGACTGAGTTGGGAAGAACCAATATCTTGACAATATTGAGTCTTCCTATCCATGAACGTGGAATATCTTTACATTGATTTAGTTCTTCTTTGATATCTTTTATCAGTTTTGTAGTGTTCCTAGTAGACGTCTTATATTTTCTTAGATTCACACCTAAGTGTGAACTCACACTTAGGCGTGAATCTAATTTTTAGGATTGCTAATGTAAACAGTATTGTTTTAAATTTCAAATTCCACTTGTTCACTGCTGGGATATACTAAAGTGATTGACCTAGGTAGTAACTCTGTATCCTGCAACCTTGCTATAACTGCTTATGAGCTCATTTTTTTGGTCAGTTCTTTGAGATTTTCTACATAGATGTTCATCTGCAAACAAAGACAATTTTTATTTCTTCCATCTCAATCTGTATGCCTTCGATTTTCTTCTCTTGTCTTGTTACATTAGCTAGGACCTCCAGGGATGTTGAAAAGCAATGGAAAGAGGGAACATCTTTGTCTTGTTTCTAATCTTAGTGGGAAAGCTTTGAGGTTCTCATGATTAAGTAGATTTAGCTATAGGTTTTCTGTAGATACTCTATCAAGTTGAGGAAGTTCCTCTCTATTGCTAATTTACTGAGTTTTTATCATGAATAGGTCTTGGGTTTTGTCAAATGCCTTTTCTGCTTCAATTGATGTGATGATGCGAGTTTTCTTCTTTAGCCTGTTGATCTGATGGATCACGTTAATTAATTTTTGAATACTGAACCAGACTTGCATACCTGGAATAAATCCCATTTAGTGGTGATGTATAATTCTCTTCAAACATTGTTGGATTTGATTTGCTAATATTTTGTTGAAGATGTCTTTATCTATGTTCATGAGGGGTTTTGGTGTGTAGTTTTCTTTTCTTGTATTGTCTTTGTCTGGATTTGGTATTAGGGTAATGCTGGCCTCATAGAATGAGTTAGGAAGTATTTCCTCTGCTTCCATTCTCTGAAAAAGAGTGGAATACTTTCATCCTTAAATGTTTGGTAGAATTCACTGGTGAGTCCATCTGGGCCTGGTGCTTTCTGTTTTGGAAGGTTATTAATTGTTGACTCAGTTTCTTTAATATACATAGGCCTATTCAGATTATCTTATTTTTTTCTTGTGAGATTTGGCAAATTGTGTCTTTCAAGGAATTGGTCCATTTCACCTAGGTTATCAAATTTGTGAGCACAGAATCATTCAGAGTAGTTTTACTATCCTTTTTTTTTTTTTTTTTTTTACGGTACACAGGCCTCTCACCGCTGTGGCCTCTCCCATTGCGGAGCACAGGCTCCGGACGCGCAGGCTCAGCGGCCATGGCTCACGGGCCCACCCGCTCCGCGGCATGTGGGATCTTCCCGGACCAGGGCACGAACCTGTGTCCCCTGCATCGGCAGGCAGACTCTCAACCACCGCGCCACCAGGGAAGTCCCCTTACTATCCTTTTAATGTCCATATGATCTGCATGATTTCCCCTCTTTAATTTCTGGTATTAGTAATTGTGTCCTCACTTTCTTTGTTAGTTAGCCTGGCTAGAGGTTTATTGATTTTATTGATCTTTTCAAAGAACAAGCTTTTGGTTTCACTGATTTCCTATTTCAATTTCATTGACTTCTGCTCTAATTCTTATTATTTCTTTTCTTTTGCTTACTTTGGATTTGATTTGCTCTGCTTTTTGTAGTTCCCTAATGTGGAAGCTTAAATGATTGGTTTTAGATCTTTCTTCTTTACTAACATATGCACTCACTGCTATAAACTTCCCTCAAAGCACTGCTTTCACCGTACCCCATACATTTGGTGTTTTCATTTTCATTTAGTTCAAAATACTTAAAATTTTCTCGAGATTTTGTCTTTGACCATGTGTTATTTAGAAGTATGTTGCATAATCTCCAAGTATTTTGGGGTTTTCAGTTATCTGTTATTGATTTCTAGTTTGATTCCATTGTGGCCTGAGAACAGACACTGAATGATTTTTATTTTAAAAAATTTGTTAAGGTGTGTTTTATGGCCTAGAAGGTGGTCTCTCTGGATAAATGTTCCATGTGGGCCTGAGAAGAATATGTATCCCATTGTTGTTAGATGAAGTAGGGTATAGATGTTCTTTACATCCAGTTGATTGATGGTGTTAACTGAGTTCAAAGGTGGCCTTACCAATTTTCTGCCTGCTGGCTCTGTCCATTTCTGATAGAGGGGTGTTGAGTCTCCAACAATGACAGTGGATTCATCTGTGCCCCTCTGAAGTTCTGTCAGTTTCTGCCTCATGGTACTCTGATGCTGCTATCTGGCACATATACAAGTAAGGACTGTTTTGCCTTCTTGACCCCTTCATCATTTTGTCATGCCCCTCTTTATCCCTAATGACTTTCCTTACTCTGAAGTCCACTCTTCCTGAATTAATATGGCTACTCCTGCTAACTAGTGTTAGCATGGTATGCTTTCCTCCATCCATTTACTTTTCCTTTTTTTTGTATTTTGGCAGCATGCGGGATGGTTCCCCAACCAGGGACCGAATCCAGGCCTCCGCAGTGAAAGTGCCAAATCCTAACCACTAGGCCACCAGGGAAATCCCCCATCCATTTACTTTTAATCTACATGTGTCTTCATATTTAAAGTGGATTTCTTATGGACAACATATAGTTTGGTCTTGTTTTTTTATTTATTGGCCTTGCTCTTTGTTTTCTCTTTCACTCTTTTTCTGCCTTTTGTGGTTTTAACTGAGTATTTTGTGATTCCAATTTCTCTTTTTTCATCAGTTCTCGCCTGGTGTATCAGTTATACTTTTTTGTTTTGTTTTACTCTTTAAAAAAATGGTTGCCCTAGGACTTCCCTGGTGGCACAGTGGTAAAGAATCCACCTGCCAATGCAGGGGACACGGGTTCGAGCCCTGGTCTGGGATGATCCCACATGCTGCGGAGGAACTAAGCCTGTGTGCCACAACTACTGAGCCTGTGCTCTAGAGCCCGCAAGCCACAACTATTGAGCCCACGTGCCACAGCTACTGAAGCCCGCGCACCACGAGGAGTAGCCCCCCCTCGCCACAACTAGAGAAAGCCTGCACTCAGCAACAACAACCCAACGCAGCCGAAAATAAATAAATAAATAATTTTTTTAAAAAAAATGGTTGCCCTAGAGTTCGTAATATACCATTTACAACTAATCCAAGTCTACTTTCAGGTAACACTACCCTGCTCCATGGGTAGTATGAGTACCTTATAATAACAAAATAATCCTAATCCTTCCCTCCCATCCCTTATTTGACTGGTGTCATTAATTTCATTTATACATAAATGCATCATCACTATTATTTTAAACAAGCTATTACCTGTTATATCAATTAAGATGAGGAAAAGTAAAGGTTTTTATTGTACTTTCACTTCTCTTATGCTCTTCCGTTGTTTATGTGGATTCAAGTTTCTGACCTACATCATTTTCATTCCCTATAAAGAACATCTTTTAACATTTCTGGCAAGACAGGTCAACTGCTAACAATTTCCCTCAATTTTTGTTTGTCTGAGGAAGTCTTTATTTCTCCTTCACTTCTGAAGGATAATTTCACAGGGTACGGAATTCTAGGTGGGTGGGGTTTTTTTTTTCCTTATCACTTTAGATACTTCACTCCACTTTCCTCTTGCCTGGCTTCTGAGAAGTCAGATGTAATTCTTATCTTTGCGCCTCTGTAGGTGAAGTGTTTCCTTCCTCTAGCTTCTTTCACTTTTTTTTCTTTATTTCTGCCTCTCTGTAGTTTGAAAATTGTGAGCCTAGATGTAGTTTTGTTTGTTTTTGTCTTTTGGTGGGGGTGGGGGAGGCATTCCTCCCGCTCGGTGTGCTCTGAGCTTCTTGGATCTGTTTGGTGTCTAACATTAATTTGGGGAAATTCTCAGTCATTTCTTCAAATATTTCTTCTGTTTCTTTCTCTCTTTCTCTCCTGGTATTCCTATTACACATGTGTTACTTCTTTTGCATTTGTCCTACAATTCTTGGTGAGTGTTTGGATTTTTTCAGTCTTTATTTTTTTAAATTTTTTTTTGCTTTTTATCTTTGGAGGTTTCTCCTGAGATTATCTTCAAGTTCAGAGATTCTTTCCTCATCTGTGTCCAGTCTAGCAACATGTCCATCAGAGGAATTCTTCATTTTTGTTAGTGTTTTTGCTAGAAATCTCTAGCATTTCCTTTTTGTCTTTTTCAGAATTTCCATCTCTCTGCTTACACTGCCCATCTATTCTTTTTGTATTTATTTATTTATTTGTTTATTTATTTATTTATTTATTTAATTTTTGGCTGTGTTGGGTCTTTGCTGCTTCGCGTGGGCTTTGTTGAGGTGCCTGGGCTTCTCATTGCGGTGGCTTCTCTTGTTGTGGAGCACAGGCTCTAGGCGTGAGGGTTTCATTAGTTGCGGCACGTGGGCTCAGTAGTTGTGGCTTGCGGGCTCTAGAGCATGGGCTCAGTAGTTGTGGTGCACGGGCTTAGTTGCTCTGCTTGCCCATCTATTCTTTTTTTTTTTTTTTTTAAGGTTTTATTTATTTATTTTTGACCATGCCGAGCGGCTTGAGGGACCTCAGTACCCCGACCAGGGACCAAATCCAGACCTCTGTCAGTGAAGGCCTGAGTCTTAACCAGTGGACCACCAGGGAATTCCTCTAGTCTCATTTTATTTATTTTTAAAATAAATAAATTTATTTATTTATTTTTGGCTGCATTGGGTCTTCGTTGCTGTGCGCGGGCTTTCTCTAGTTGGGGCAAGCGGGGGCTACTCTTCGTTGTGGTGCGCAGGCTTCTCATTGCAGTGGCTTTCCTTGTTGCAGAGCATGGGCTTTAGGCGCGTGGGCTCAGTAGTTTTGGCATGCAGGCTCAGTAGCTGTGGCTCGCGGGCTCTAGAGCACAGGTTCAGTAGTTGTGGCGCACCAGCTTAGATGCTCTGCGGCATGTGGGGTCTTCCCAGACCAGGGCTCGAACCCGTGTCCCCTGCATTGGCAGGCGGATTCTTAACCACTGCACCCCCAGGGAAGTCCTGCCCATCTATTCTTGAATGTTGCCTGCTTTATCCATTAGAGCCCTGAGTATATTAATCATAATTGTGTTAAATTCCAACACAATTGGAATTGTGTTGGTCTGATAATTCCAACATCTCTGCCATGTCTGAGGCTAGTTATGATGCTGGCCCTGTCTCTTCCAACTGTGTTTTCTGCCTTTTAGTATGTTTTGTAAGTTTTTCTTGATAGCCAGGCGTGATGTATGGGGTAAAAGGAACTACTGTAAGCAGGCCTTCAGTGATGTAGAGGTGGGTTATAGGTGTCAGGTGGAGGCCTCAGACTCTGAGTGACCCTGTGCCTCTGGACTGAGAGCTTCCATATGTGCTTTTCAGTCTCCTCTCCGCCAGAGGGCGCTGGAGCTGGGCATTTCCCTTCCCCAGGTCTGTTGGGCTCTGATAACACCCCAGCAGGTCAGGCTCTGGTTAATTAGCTTCCCCCAAGGGCAGCCTTGTTCAGAACAGAGTGCTCTGGTGTACTCCATAGACCTCTTTTTCCCCCCTCCTGCCAGAAGCACAAAGGGATTTTCCACCAATATTCACTGTGAGAAGACAGGAGAGCTCCAGGAGGTAAAACTCACCAGAGGGCGGGGCTCGCTTATGACTGGGCCCTGAAATTTTCAACTGACTGGTACACACTGAGCCTCCCGCAATTCACCAATTACAGGGCAAGGATCTGTGCAGACTCCCGCTCTGGTAACTCGTAATTCTTTGTATTTGCCTGTCAGTCTCTCCAATTTGGGGGGTGGGGCAGCAATTTGCCCTCTGACCTCACTTTTCTTGCAGATCTAAGAAGACTTGTTGATTTTTCAGTTTGTTCAGCTTTTCACTTGTTAGAATGGAGTGATGATTTCCAAGGTTTCTTACATGCTGGACTGGAAACTCATTATTTTTTCAAATTAAAGAAGGAAAGTGGTAGCAGCACACGAGAACAGCTGGCCTGCATGAGCCACGACCTCAGCCTCTCCTTGTAAGATGAAGTGCGCTGGACACTTTGACCTCCAAGAGCCCCCACCCAGCAAACAAACACAACAGCAAAGTGAGCTTGGGTCTCTGCCCTTCAGGGTCAGGCCTGGCTTCCTGGCCTGGCCCAGGGCATGGCAGTGTGCCAGCACTCTCCCAGGCAGGAAGGCACCTGAAACAGTTTGGAAAATTCTCTAGGAAAGAACAAAAACTGGCGGGAAGACACTGGGCTCACTTCTGTCTCACCTGCAGAAGGACACCGAGGCTGAGTGAAGGTGCCCAGGGTGCACGTCTGCCCACATCCTCTGCCAGGAAGAGGCCAGAGCCGGGCCCAGCGTTGAGTTTGGGGTGCTGGGGCCTAGGCCTGGAGAGCGGGGCCAGGGAGGCCGGGAGTCAGTGGAGATCTCTGCAGGCCTCCTGCCTTGCCCTCACCTGGGAGCCTGGGTGTGGCTCATTCCAGGTGTGAGTGACACCTCTAGAAACCCGGCCTGACAGTCACCCCGGGGCTGTCTGCAGGGTGACTGTGCCTGCCTCTGGCTGACGAGACCCTCAGTCCACAGCTGCACTCCACTCACCCTCTTCTAGTCTGTAATCCGTCCTCAAATGTCACTCCACACCTGCCCTCCACCTCCCCCCAGCCTGTTTAGCAGGAAGCCAGTACAGTCCAAGCTAATTGTGGATCTGGTAAAAATGATCCAGAAAACAAGCTGCCTATCTCCTTGCCTGGGGCAAAGTGCCCAAAGCAGAAACCAGAACTGAATAATGATTACACAGCAAGGGTACAGGGCCTCAGGGTGGCCCTGCCCCCAGAGAGCCGCATGGACATGTGACAACGGTCCCTTCTCCTGGGCGCCCATGTCTGTTCCCAGCCAAACTGCTGGGGTGGACCCAGCTGAGGACAAGCTCTTCTGCACCTGGCAGGAGAGGCCGTCCTGAAATCCCAACCCCCATGGGAGGCAGAAGCAAGAAGCCACCTGCGCATCCCCCAAAACCCATGCCAGGGGACTCGAGCAGCTGGCCTTAAGCCACTCACACCACTTCAGATGTTAGCCTCAAGCCTTGTTGAGGCTGGGGACCCCAGGAAATGCTGGGGGTGGTGGGTGGGTGCACATCTGGTAAGGGTCAAACAGCCTCTTTCTTTTAAAGGACCTCAGGTCTGGACACACTGACTTACAGCTCAAGTCTTCAAATATTAAAAGCAACTTCCAACAGCAGATTACTCTCACAAAAATGTTTTTTATAAATGGCAAAAACAAATGATTAAAATGAACACATGAAGTTGAAAGATGCTCATACAATGTGCAGGCCCCAGGGCGAGAAACATTTACACGTGACCCCAAGGAGCAGAAATGCTTCTGCCGGCCACGAGTGCAGACAGCTCTGAGCAGGTTGTTCCAGGCGGGTGGGGCGGGTGCCAGGACGCACTCAGGACATTTCAGAGACACCAAGGTTTGAAGACTGGGGGATGAGGAAGGACCAGCTATCCTGAGGATCTGAGGTGGCGCTGGTAGAGTTGGGGGCCCGGTTCAGTCCCTGCAGAGAGGGGAGGGGAGAGCTCATGGAAGGGGCCAGACCAGAGACACACCCTCGGGATTTCTTGGAACATAAAACGCCAAGTTAGGTGTGATTCTTTCAGCCATTCAATAAGCATTTAACAAATATGGCCTAAATATATGAACTTTTTTAGTGAAAAGGAGCAGAAGAGACTATCAGCACTGTGTGTACAGGAGGCATGACAGCTGCGGGAAGGGCGCCCTGCTGGGTCAGGCTGTGGGCATCTGGACCCCAACACTGGCCCATAAGCCCCTGGATGGGCATCTGACACTGCCCACCTCACTGCGGGGTCAGAACATGGCTGGCCCCCAAGTGCTTGGAAGCCCGGGCCTGGGAGAAGGTCCACTGGGCTGAGGATCTGTCCCGGTCCAGGGCACCGGCTGCACAGTAAGCATCTGCAGTGCTAAAGTGTGTGGGAGGGAAGCTGACTGCCCGATCAGCATTCAGAGGAAGCCGGAAGCCGAGTGCGCCGAGCAGGCAGCAGGGCTGGGCACGCGGTAAACGTGAGCGTGCTGCACGTAGAACTGACTCCAAACTCTCCGGATAGTTTATGAGAACAGAGCACGGGCAGCTGCCAGCGCTGTGTGATCAGACGCTCAGCCTGACCTGAGGGGCAGCAGGACCCTCCCCTTCCCCCTCTTCCAGGCAGACGGGGCAGGGACGCTCCGAGGCGGCCAGGAGCCACAGAACCTGCTCCCTCGCCTCCTGTCCTGGCCTCAGGGCCTTTGGCTCGGGCGCTGCTACCCACCACGTTCTACGTCCCCACGCCACACTTTTCCGTAGTTAATCTCCCCCACAACCGCCCCACCGGGGAGGAGAGCTCCGAGGGTACGGGCGCAAACACACCTGGAGAAGGGCGTGGGGCCGGCGCCCTTGAGCTGAAGCTCCCAGCGCTCGCCGGCCGCCGTGCACACCTCGCCCAGGTACATGGCAGCGCCGTCGCCCAGCTGCCCGGCGAACTGGCCGAACTGGTGGCCGCAATAGCAGTGCGCGGCGGGCTCGGCGCCCGGCAGCAGCGCGTTGCCGCTGAAAAAGAGCGCGGCCTCGGCCTCGCGCGCCTCGCGGGCGGCGGCGTCAGCGGGCGGCGCGCCCAGGCCCAGCAGCGCCAGCGCGGGCTCCGACAGCGCCACGACGCGCGGCTGCCGCAGGGGCGCGGGCCGCACGCGGCTGAAGCAGGCGCCGGGCACGGTCCGCGGGGCGGACGGGGCGCCCTCGGGGCCAGGCGGCGGCGTCTCCACCGGCAGCGCGCGCAGGGCGCGGTTGTCGAAGCGCAGCCCCGCCAGCCAGCGGGGCTCAGGCTCCATGGCGCCGGCCGACGCGGAGCAGGGCGCGGGCGGCGGGCAGCAGCCGAGGGGCGGCCGGGCACGGGCGGCCGCGAGTGAGGCCGGCAGCGCTACCCGGAACACGGCCATCCAAGGCGCCGCGGCGGCGGAAGCCCCTCTGCCCCGACCGGAAGCCCCGCCCCGCGCTCCGCCGCCCAATTGCCGGGGGCCGCGCCCGCGAAAGCCTGGCTCTGATTGGTCACGCCATCTATCTGCTTCTGCTCCAGGTCTCGCCTCGGGGACTCCGAGGTCCTGGCCCGTCCGGGTCCCGGTCCGCGGGGCTGCGGCTGAGGGCTGGGGCGCGCGGCGGAGACTAGGCCGTCCGGAATGACTGCCCTGCGCCACAACGGCAGGTCCCTGGAGGTCCGCCCCGGAGGCACCGGCCGGTCCGGGCTGAGCGCTCCGGGCCGGTGGCCGTGACGAGTGACGTCCCTATGGGACCTCCGGGGTGCCTCCCAACTCCGCGGTGAAGCCAAGGTCAGACCCGGCCCCACGCTTTGCTGAGGTTTGGCCCTGGATTGTCCTTTGCCCACTGTGCACAGGGTAGGAGGGAAAGAGGACCTTTGTCCAGATCTGGCCGAAAGTCGGGGGACAGTTATGGGCCGGGAAGAGCCCCAGGGTGAAGCCAAAGCCGAGAGCCTGCCAGCCTGGGGCCAGGCGACTCCCTCGTGCAGGGCCTTTGCTCCTGCTCTTTCCCTGCTCCAAGCAGGGTTCCTCACACGCGGGCTGGATCCCAGGCCCACCTCTCCTGCCTGCCTCCTGTGTTTTTCCTTGCACTTCTCTCTGAAATTAGCTCATTCCCTTATTTTCCTGTTTCCTGTGTGTTTTTCTCCTCACCCACGCTCTGGAAGGGTGGGAGCCTTGATGATCTGGGCACCAGTTCCCCCAGAGCAGAGCCTGGCCCAGAGAAACCCCCCCATAGATGCCCAGGAGGCCTAGGGTGGGCGCAGGGTGGGGAGGGCAAGCCTGGCCTTGAAACGCCCGCCCCCAGGTGAGGAGCTGGGGTCAGTGTTGCAGAATGACTCAGGGGTTCAGTTCAGAAGAGCCTTGTGGAGGGCCCCCCAGGGGACCCCGCTGATGCCTGCGTGGCGCTGGTGGTCCTTGCAGGGGTTCCCAAGCCCCTGCCCACCTGGACCCAGAGTCACACCCGAGACCGCGGACAAACTCGCGAGCTGGCCCGTGGCTGGGGCTGTTCTGTTCCCGCTGCCCTGATTCCACACCAACTTCAGGGAGACGCCTCGGAACCTCCCCCTGGGGCCCCAGCACAGCACCCCAGACCTCGTGTGAACCAGCTCCGCCCCTGCCGGCTCTGTGACCTCGGGGAAGCCCTCACCCCCCTCCAGCTCGGGGTCCTCTTCCCTGACATGAGCAATGACACTGCCGTCTGTGTGGGGTGGGGGGGTCCCACGGACAACGGGGACAACGTGGTGAGGGCCTGGTAGGTGCTCGGCACCCTGGAGCCCCCTCCTGCAGCCTGACGGCTTCCCTTCCACCTGGACCCACCTGGGGTCTTCCCTACGTGGCCTGCTGGCAGAGTCCCCTGTTCCCAGCTTCCTTCCTAGCTACCTGGGAGACCTGACCTGAGCCTCCCCTCTTCCCCAGGCCCAGGCCCTCCTGCCCCATCTCCTGGCCGCCTCACCCCACTGTCCTACCCCTACTCTGGAATCCGGTGGGACTGGGTGTTTGAGGGCTGTGAGCGCCGGGATCTGTGCCCTACTGCCTGCCCTGCCTGAGCTCACAGCAGAGGGAACATCTGGTGGGTTCCAGTGATTCAGCAGGTCAGGGCGGGAGGGTCAGTGGCCCTCCCAGCCCTGGCAATCTTGCCTCTGCCTCACTCTTGGGCTGCATGGCCTCGTGGACCTCCCTAGGCCCATCCGGTACCTGCAGGTGCCGCTGGAGTGCAGGGTCCACGTGGCCCTGATGCGTGGGAGCTGAGCTTGGCCCCTTCCTGGCGCCTCCCTGCAGAGAAGACTCAGCCGACAGCCAGGCTGCGCCATCCTTGCAGGGCAGGCCTAGGCCCTGGGGGCCGCAGGGCGAGTGCACAGCCCGCTAGAGCGCAGGGCCGGCCCACGGTCGCCCAGCGCATGCCTGAGTCGGCCCTGGTGTGCTCCGGCCTCGGTGTGTTGAGGTTGGCCTGGTCGCCATGGCTATACCACCAGCTGGTGCCTGAGGGCTCGCGGCTGCAGCTGGCAGAGGTGTGGGCCATCGGCGCAGGGCGTTCGGCCATGGGGCGTGTGGTGCAGCGTACTGAAGCCACAGCCCTCCTGGTTGTGGACACCGCCGGAGCCCTGGAATGTGTACCCTGTACGGTGTGGGCTGCGGCGCTGCAGCCCTTCAGTTGCACCCCCATCGTGGATCCTGGCCATCTGGGCCCCCCGGCAGGTGGTCCAGGAGGTACATCCTTTCCCGGAGGGCTGAGGCTGGCAGAAGTAGGCTGAGAAGTTGGGGGCTCTGGGGTCCCAACCTTCTCCCCAGCCCCTAGCCCAGGAAGCATGTCGGCGCACCATGATGCTTGTGGGCAGGGGGGTGGTACGAGAGCCCCCAGCCCTCCCAGGCACTCACCTGTGGCCCTGAGTACAGGCCGAGAGGTAGAGCCAATAAAACCGGTCTCCCTGGTTCACGTGGAAGCTGTCATAGCGGGCCCGCAGCGAGTGGTTGCCCATGTCCCGCAGATCCACCATCAGCTCGGTGTGCAGGCCGGGCTGGGAGGTCAGGCCCGAGATGTGTTCCAACCCCGGCCAATGGTCACCCACGGGGAGTGGGGCACCCAGGCTCAGGCCTGCCCTGTGTTCTCAACAAGGCCCCAGGGCCCTGGCTGCACGGCCTTCCTACCTCCCCAGTCTCCAAAGCCCTCTCTGTACTCCTGCCGGCACCTCTCAAAATCCAGCAGCCAGCCGCTCCCTGCCCCAGTCTCGACTCTGAATCACTATCCAACCACCGTCTGCATGCTTGTCACAGAACCTGGGGTGGGGCGAGGACGTCAGCGCCTCCCGTGCTGGCTGTGCCTGGGTGGATCAGAGGGGCCTGCCCCTCCACGGTCCAGGGGGGAGGGATGTCCGCCCTCCCCTAAGCACTCTTTATATGTTTGAAAAATGAAACCTTGTTGTTTTTCTGCTTGTCGGTGTAATACAAACTGGCACTGGAATACATTAAAATTCTCAGAAATAGGGTGAAGATTCAAAGTAACTCCCCAGGCCTCAGGCTGATGGCTTCAATTTAATGGATGTTATTTTATACTTAACTTGTATCCTGGGCATCTTTGTTTGTTCCCTTGGAAGTAGACTTCTCTCCTTTCCTGACTGTAGCCAGCCCTCAGAGAGCAGCTCTGTCCCGGGTGCAGGTGTCTGAGGATGGCCTCTGGCCTGGCCTGGCCCTTCCCTCCCAACCGCCAATGGTAACGTCTGTTTTTGCCAAAGTGATACACGAACTGCAGGCTGTTCTCCTGGACGGGGCACTGGCTCCTCTGGCTGGCTGGCGTACACACCACTGGGGCCCTCTGGTTCTCCACCCAGATCTGAGAGCAGTCCCTCCCTGGGTAAGACTCGGGCCAGGAGGGGTCTGAGTTCTCCAGGTGACCAGACCCAGAACCTGAGAAGGGCCCGCGGACAATCCAACAGATGACTTATAACCTTGGTCCTGGCAGACAGGCAGCCACTGTCCTCTCACCTTGGGCCACAACTGCCTCAGGCCTCTTCCCTTCTGGAAGCGGCTGGCCTTCAGGCTCCTAGCATTTGCTGGCCCCCAGCCCTCTGTCAGACCTTCGATTCCTCCCGCTGAGCCTGGACACCACCCCTCCCTGTGGGTCCAACATGGCCTTCACCTGCTGCCCTAGGAGGGTCTGCCTTGGCTTCCCCGCCTCCCTCCCTCGGCCCAGCTGGCCCCCCCTAACACCAGCCTGGAGGGGGCCTGGTCCTTGCCTGCCCCTCCCCCAGGCTGTTCAGGGCAGATACCCAGGTGGGTCCTCGCGGGGAGTGAGAAGCCTGCAGGGTGCAGACCTGTGGGTGACAGCTCCCAGGCCACCCAGCCAGCACGCACCGGGCCCCTTCCACTCCCCCACATCCGGCCAGACCTTGGGGTTCCAGCAGGACCGCCTGGACCTGTGGAGAGAAGACCCCGGGCAGAGGGAAGCTCAGTAGCCCCTGGAGCCCCTGGCCCACCACGGGCCTGCCACCCACTCCTACCGGCCTTTGACAATGTGCCTCAGAGCTGGCCCAGGGAAGAGGGACACAGAAGAGCCCCGAGACCCAGCGCAGGGCGGGCGGCCATGCTTCCTAGGGGGCAAACACCGTAGAGAAGCGCCACCCTGCCGGCCTCCTGCCGTGCCCCCGGGGGGCCGGCCCACACGACTCTCCACACTCACTGTCGCCTTCCTGGGCAGATGTGAGCCGCCGGTCCCCACTGAGTTTTGTTCAAGCTGCTGGGCTCGCTCCCACCTCCTCCCCTCCGGCGTGCCAGGGTGGGGGGCTGGGCAGGGAGGGGAGCCCCAGGGTGTGGACTAGAAGGGAGGGCAGGGGTCCACAAGGGATGGGTGGGTGCCACCAACATCCTGATGCCCTTCCCCACCCTCCCTGTCACTTGAGTCCCATTCCCGCACACTTCACAAAGCAGGCTTCCAAAATTAGATTTTATTTCGGTCTCTAAGGGACATGTACACGAGCGTGTGAATGACAAGGACATGGCCCAGCCCAAGGCTCCTCGGCCCAGATTGTGGCCATGGGTTTCACCTGATTTAGACATTGAGTCAACACAGACACAACCAAACGTGGCCCTGGGCCCCTGACAGGATGCACAGATGCTACGTTGAAAACAGGTGACCAGGACACGACGCAAACAGGTAATGACCGGGGTCAAGTGCTGTATGGGGCCAGCTCGACCTTGGGCCCAGCTGCACCCAAGGCGGTTCCTGTGCAAACTGGCGGGCCCTGGTGGACAACTGCCACCCATCCACTGAGGGTCGGGGTGAGCCCCAGGTCCCACCACTAGCTGCACAGGAGCAGGTTCAACCGCTCGTGGGCCAGGCAGGCTCAACCCCGAGAGGGCGGCGGCCCTGGACTCCCCACGGCTGGAGGTAGACCACGGGGGCAGCTGGACGGGCAGTGGTTGGAGGCCAGCCTGGCTGCCCATGGCCGAAACTGACCCTCACCACACCCCTGTCTTCCTGGGACCGAGACTCCAAGAGAAAGGTGTTCTCTTCGTCCCAACCAGATTTAAGGCTAGTGTTTCCTGACATTTGCTTCGGTTTGTTTTAAGTTAAAAATACCTGAGTAGAAAAGTTTCAGACACTTTTAAAAGCCAGAAACGCACAACCTCTGTAGGCACAGCCATTGCTGGCGCTCACCCGGGGCCGCCGCCCCCTCAGGGGGCGCCAAGGAGCCACGCGAAGGGCTGCACGGGCCAAGCTGCCCTTCCCCAGCGCGCTGGCCCGGCACCCCCTGCGATGCGGCGAGAAGGCACAGTGAGGTCGGGGCTGGCCAGCTGTGGCCTGCCGCGCCTCACCCCTCCCCGACCAGCTCATCCCGGGCCGGTGAACTTCCTAGCGGCCGCAGGGAGGGGGTGGAGGGGGGCTGCTGGGAAGCCCGAGCTCAGAGAGTGAAATAATTCTTTATTTGGGCGGGTTGGGAGAGGGCAGGCGAGGCCAGGCTGGACCCCCATGGGGGGTGGCACCCAGGAGCTCCTCAGGGGGCCGGCCCCCCGTGCCCCTCGGCCGTGTCACAGGAGCAGCCGCAGGCAGCCCCCTGGACGGACGTGGTGGCTCCCTCTGTCCTTCCTACTTGTGTGGCCAGGCCTTGGAGGCCCTCTGCAGGCAGTACTGGGCGGCAGGCAGCGACAAGACCAGGCTGCTGGCACGGCGCCCCATCCAGTACAGGCCGTAGCCCAGGAGGCCCAAGAAGGTGGCCTTCACGGCCAGCCAGGACACTCTGCTGGAGACGGACGGCGGGGGGACACTGGGGGAGGGAGGGCGGGCTGGGCCTGGCTGGGGGACGCACGATCCCCCAGCCCCCAGCCCGGCTCTACGTGGGTGGGGTTGGTGGGACAGAGGGGTGGGCAGGCGGCACTCACGTCATTATCTCCTGGATGTTGAGGTCGGTGGTCCAGTTCTTCTCGATGCCAGGGACGTGGCCCATGCCCACAACGCCCACCACCACGGAGGGGACGCACTTCCTGGGCTCGGCTGCAGCAGGGAGAGACGCGTCAGCACCGCCCACCCGACTGGCCCCGGCGGGTCCCCAGCAACTGCCCGGCAGCCCGTCCTCACCATCAGAGGCACGGGGCAGCTCCAGGCGCCGGGCCGCCTGCCTCAGCATGTACGTCAGGTAGATGTCCCGCTCAGACACAATGGTGCGGTGCAGGTCGGGGAATTCGCCGATCATCTCAGCCATCATCTGCTCCAGCAGGTCCTTCTGCTTGCACCGCTCCACGTCATCCTTGCTGGGGGAGAAGGGCGTGCTGCCAGCCCAAGGGACGGCTGACCCAGGGCAGGGACGGCAAACCCAGGGCGGGGACCTCGCACCTTCTGGGATCCTGGCAGGAGGAAGGGCTGGGGAGGCCCTGTGTGAGGAGGCTCTGCCCAAGAATGACAGGAGCGTGCCGCAGGGCGGGCTGGGCCAGGCCAGGTGTGGACCGAGCGCTCTGTGGGCATCTCGGGCCACTGGCCACCATTCCCGGGCCAGGAGGCCGAGGGGTCCTACCTGATAGGGTCCGACAGGAAACACAGGCCCCAGGCCAGCTTGATCTTCTGCCAGAAGGAGAGGGCGGCGATGGCCCTCTTGAAGGTGACGGGGATAGGCCGGTCACCCAGATGGAACTTGCAGAAAGGCACCTTGCTGGCCTGGGCAGAGGCGGGGTGTTGGCGGGGGAGCCTCAGGCCCCGGACAGCTCCCAAGCGCTGAGCCCCCTCCGCCCCCCGGCCAGGCCCGGGCCCACCTCCTTGAAAGCCTCCCTGAACTCGCCGCCAGGGGCCATGCCCAGCTGCTCAGTGATGTGGGCGGACACCTTCAGCAGCAGCATCTGCATGAGTCCCGACATGACCCCGTTCTGCAGGGAGAGGCCCGGTCAGCCGGCGTGCGGCAGAGCACGAGGTGCCTGCGGCCCCGCGGGAGGCCTGCCCTGTGCTCTGGGGAGGAGCGAGGGCCAAGCTGACGTCCAGCAGGGCCTCACGGTGGGCGCCTCACCCACGGTGCACGCTCAGAGGCCCCTCCCGGCCCTTCAGACGACCTTCCCAGAGCAGGCCCCCCGCAGGCTGCGTGGTCTCAGATCGGCTGCCTGGCCTCTGCCCCGTGGGTGCCTCCTTTCCCCCCTCACCCCTTCAGGCCAGACCCCCAGCTCCTCTGCCCACATCCCCCTTGGGGCACCTGTCAGTGTGAGTGGACTTGGGTCCTCTGTTCAGAGCCCCTGAGCGAGGCGCAGTGGGGTTGCAGCTCTGGGCCACATGACACGCTGAGGCCCCACCCCCGCCCCTGGTGACCTGCCAGCGTACTCCGGGGCCCTCAGGGTCCCTGACCAGCTCCTGCCTTGGGGTTGGGGCCTCAGCCGCCTCTCCTCACTGTCCCTCGGGCCAGGGAGAAGGGTCCCGGACCAGAGTCCCCTTGGGGCTGGCACGCGCACCTGCCTGATGGCCTGCTGCAGCTTCTCCAGGCTGATCTCCTTGGCCTCCCGCAGCAGTGTGCGCTCGTCCATCTTCAGCATGGACACGCGGTACTGGCACAGCTCCACCACCACCACGTCAGGCTGCACCTCCCGGATGGTCTGCGATGGACACACCAGCTCACCGCGGGCCCCATGGGCAGAGCCACGCCGGACCCGGAGGCCCACCCCCAGGTTGACCCCACCGCCACTCAGCCGCCGTGGAGACAGCTCGGTGCTGGAAGCAACTACGGAGGGAGGGACGGCCCGGGTCTGCGTGTCCTGCAGCAGCAGCAGTGCGGCTCACGGGCCTCACCTTCACCACGTCCTTCTTGCTGTCGTCGCTGAAGTGGGCCGTACCCACCACGTACACACGGCTCCCGTCCTCGGCCACCAGCTCGGTCACCGTGCGCGGCAAGTCAGGCCGCTCCTGCCGCCTCTTCAGCTTCATCTCCAGGAGCAGATTGAAAGCGTCCACGTCGGCTGCAGGGACAGCAAGGCCCGGCTCGGGGCCATCCTCCCCCACGGGCGGCCTTGGCCTCCGGGGCGCAGGGACGGGGGTGCGTGCTGCCCCGCGGAACGCGGACGCACATGGGGGCCTCTCTGGGCCTCGAGCCACTGGTCCTTGCTCACCAGGACGTGTGGCCAGGCCCCACTCCAAGGGGAGCCCTCAGGCCGCCGAGGGGCCCAGGACGGGGGTGCTGTGCAGGGCACCCGGCCTCCCCACCTGAGGAGGGGGCTCCTGCCACAGCCCTGCTCGCGCTCAAGAGCCCCCCCGCCAACGCCCCAGGGTGGGCCGGGGCCCCTGGTCCACCACAGGCTCTGGAGATCACCCAGCCCAAGCCCCTCCCGCCCGGCACGGTGACCCAGGGAGCACGCACACAGGTTCTGGGGCTCTCCGGGGAGCACCCTGGGCACCACCTCCGAACCCCCTGAAGTCACGATGGGCTCTGTGTTGGCCTGCGGAGGGAAGGGGGGCGTTCGAGTGGCCGTGCTCGCCTCTCTGGGGCCTGCCGGGACTCGTGCGGTTGCTCCATCAACATCCCAGGAAGACCAGTGAAGGGCTTCTCTGCACAGAGGCCAGAGCGACCCCAGAGAGCCTCACGGGGGGGAGCCCCACTTCCCGCAGGCCCCGGCCCCTGGCCCCGGCCCCCCACCCAGGGTTCTGACCTCGCGAAGGGGCTGTTCCTCCTGCCCCTCCATGGCGGGCGGTGGCTCCCGGCACCGACGAGTGAAGCCTGAGGGAACACAGGACCGCGTCCTCACCTGGAGCCCCGGGGGAGGGCATGGGGGTCAGTGCCCCGTGGCGCCACGTCCATCGGGAATGATCCGTGGGCAGGACCTCGGCCCCGGGCACAGGTGATCTCGGGATCTGCGGTGCGGGGCTGAGGGCAGGCTGGGGACACCCGGGCGGTGAGCCTGAGTCCCCCAGGAGCAGGACGTGCCGCCCGGCCTCCTGCTCGCCCAGCAGGGGGTCACCCCGCGGGGACAGCTGGCCAGACCTGGATGCCTCCTCTTTGACTTTGGAATACAACACAATTTATAAAATTCCCTAAAAAGACAAAACCAGGCGGCAGAAGGGAACCTGTGTGCTGGGCTGGCGTGGAAGGCGGTGCGGCTGCAGCCCCGCTTTCAGGAGCCACATGTGGCGACAATACGTGTCACCACCAGCAGCATCACACAGGCGTCGGCACAGACTCAGGAGGGGCAGGGGGAGGGACGGCGAACAGCACAGGTGTGTCGGCGTCACTGAGAACTGAAACTTCTTCTGGTTGAAGAAAAGAGGCACAAACTCGAAGAAGCTGAGCTAGGAGCTGAGCCCCCGAGGTCACGCGGGAGCCGCTTGTGCTCTCCCCTCCGGAGGGGAGATGGGGTGCAGGAGCCCAGCAAGGCTGTTCTCACCAGAGAGGAGATCCCCGCTGGGCCCGGGACACGGTGTCCTGGACATCCGCCACATGGACTTCACCTGAACCTCCCAAGGTCCTGCCGGAAACTCAAACCAGAGTCTGACAGCCTCCGGTTCCAGCTCTGAGTTTAGAGCCGGGGTCTGGCAGCCAAAGGACAGGGGGCTTGGCACCTGCGGGTGGGGCCCGTGGGAGAACCTGACAGGTGACTGGACACCGTCCCGTGAGGAATGGCTCTAATTTGGTTTCAGTCGTGGGCGCTATATCGTGAGTTTTTAGAGTCCGTGTCTGTCACACGTGAACCGATGGGACATGCCGGGAGGCCCCATGCGGGCAGTGGGACACCCCCGGGGCGCCTGTCAGTTTCACTGTTGCACTTTCACAACAAAGAGGAAAAACAAATAATAAATAAACACGACACTAGGTCAAGTTCCTTCCCCCTTGTACCCCGTGACCCTGAGCCCAACCCTAACCCGGGCTCTGTTCCCAGCCTGCTTGGAGCTCCACTTCCTCGCCTGCGGCCGGGAGGACCGGCTCGGGCAGGTGGCTCAGCGCAGGGGCAGCCCATCCCAAGGACGGCTGTGCCTTCTGGAAGAAATGAGGTTGGGGGAAGGGTCTGGAAGAGAAACTGGCTCAGGACCAAAAGGGGGCAGACCCTCCAGCGGAGAAGGATGGCAGGCAGAGCCGTGGGCCTCTGCACAGGGCAGGGGAGCTGGCTCTGGGGTCTGAGCCCGGCCTGGGCCCCCGGGCGCCCCGCCATCGGGGAAGGAGCCACAGCACTGGGGGCGCCCAGTCCCCATGGGCAGCGGCTCACCCGGCCGCACCACTCCCAGGGCCTCCTCCTTCCCACCTCACAGACGGAAGCGCTCCACTGATGCAAGGCACCGACCGAAATAGAAACAGGAAGCTGTGTCTGCTGCCGAGCTGGGGCCCGCCCGCCTCTCAGGTTCCCGAGCAGGCCCAGGAGTGCATCCCCCCCGGTCCGCTTCACACAAGGCTGCCAAAGTACTAGAGAAACTTCTCAAGGAAGCGACCAGTGCTGTCCTGGGAAGCCTGTGTGACAGGCGGTAAGAGGAGGGCCACCGAGGCCTCAGCCTCCCTCCCAGAGGGGTGGGGGTCACAGGTCTGGGTTGGCCCTGCCCTTGCCCTCCCTGCACTTGGCCTGGCCAGGCCAGACTAACCCTCTGTCCCCAGGGGGCAGACGAGCCTTGAGCGCCGAGACGGCTGGGCCCCCAACCACAGCACCAGGACCCAGGTCCCCTCGAGCTCGCCGGGGTGGGCGCCTGGTCTGGGAGGGGTCAGGCAGGAAGGCCACCGAGGCCCCTTCAGGGCCAAGAGCCTGTGATTCTGAGCAGCGTCTCTGATGTCACCCCCTGCACACACTTCCCAACATCCTGATTTCCTGCAACGTCAGCCGGGGCCCCTGCTGATACCCTTGTAGGACGTATCGGTAAGTTCAGGGGGTCATCAATCCCTCCTCCCCTAGGGAGCCCCGCTCACCGTGATGCATTTTCAAATATTTACGGCTGGGATCTGAGCCTCTCTAAATATTTACGGGAGGGGAGCAAAGGGCCCAACGCCATGGAACCCTGGGCCCGGCCTCCATCTCCCACACCCGCAGGCTGTTTCTGGCCACAAAATCTCTGGACGACGGGTCCTGGCAGCTCATCACACCACCACAGGCTGCAGCGACCAGCAAACCCCAGGCTAACAGCCTCGCGGGGAGATCGACGTGCCCTCTCCTAAATCCAGGCTCCAGCGCCCAGCTCCCACCAGCCAGCACAGCCCCAGGGAGCCCGGAACCAGGCTTCCACCCAGCAACCTGGCCACGCTGCGGCCACCAACACCGAGACCCTGGGGAGCCCGGCACAAAGCAGACCCTTCTGCCCAATCCAGGTGCTCTCCCCCCCAACAGGTGTCACTGCTGAGCCGGACTGTCCACGGAGCACGGCCTGGGGAGGCATCAGGCTCAGCAGTGCTAAAGGCCTCCTGAGCCTGGCCACCAGAGGCCAGTCCTCTAGGCGGCTGCCAGCACCCGTCCTACGGGGGACGGCCACAGGGTTGGCCAGATCTCAGGCTGCTGCTTGGTGCGGCGCGGCCTTGGGCAAGTGGTTCCAACCCGCCAGGCTCTTAGCTCCTGCCTTTAGGGCCGAGGTGGTTAGAACAGCCACCCAGCCACCCACGAGCAGCACAAGGCGTGCCACACTGAGATGTCACCTCAGCTTCCCTCTGCTGGGGCATGAAGAGAACCAGCACCTGGTTTCAGGAGACTCGTCCACAGAAAGGGACACCACCCTTATCTGGCTCCACGTAGGTGACAGCGCCACCCACACGCTTCTAGGAAAACGAACTCCAAATCCGAGGGAATCCCTGACCCCCATGAGGACCTATCTTGTCGGGTTCACCAGAGAATGCACCTGCTCACAGGGCAGGGAGAGCCCCACTTGCGTTAGGGACCCCCAGGGAACGTGTCAAGGTGCTCTTGTTGGATGGGGTGTTAGCGTAGGAAACGGTTTGCTGGGTGCCCCTGGCAGGACAGACCTGAGGATACCGGACAGTGCAGGCTGCGTGGCAGGCCACGGGCTCCCGCCTGCCCAGCCCAGGCAGCTGTCCCCTTCCAGGGACAGCTATGGACTGAATTGTGTACCCTCATAGTTTGAAGCCCTAACCCCAGTGGGGGTGAAATTAGGAGGTGGGGACTTTGAGAGATGGTGAGGGTTGGGTGAGGTCATGAGGCTGTGCCCCAGGATGGGATCAGAGCCTTCCTGGGAAGAGACCCAGGAGAGCTGCCCGGTGAAGATACAGTGAGAAGACAGCTGTCTGGAGGCCAGGAAGAAAGACCCCTCACCAGCAACCAAATCAGCCAGCACCTTGATCTTGACTTTTCCGTCTCCAGAACTGTGAGAAAACCGTTAAGCCCCCTTCAGTGGTATTTTGTCATGATCACAGAGCAGACTGAGACAGCCATTCTCTCTCATTCACCCCTTTAAAAATTAGGAAGCCAGAAACTACCTCCCAGACCAAGAGCTGACCAGCACCGGATGGAGTTCCCAGAAAAAACATCTCCCAACCACCCCACTAGGCCTGCTCACAAAGCCAAGGGTTCCAAACTGGACAGACTAGCGGGCTGAAGAACTGGGAGGCAGCAGGGTGTGGCCCAAAGCCCTGACCCCCTACACCCATCCCCACATCTGAAGTCTGGGCACCTTGGCCACCGAGACCCTCCTGGGTCTGGCAGGCTCTGCTTTATGGAGGTGTGGCCGAGGGTAGGACGGGGGTAGAGGGCACATGCCAACTCACACCTGAGCCGGAGGCCTACCACACCCGGCCAACCCTCTTGGAACCTGGACTCTACCCAGTGCTGGGTCCCCACACTGACCTCCACTGCAGGGCGCTGTGTAGGGGCCTGCCCGCCCACCGTGCCAGGCCCTCTCCTGGCTGCAACATCACCGCCATCCTGTAAGGCTGACCAGTGGCCCCAAGGTCAGGGCTCCCTCCCAGCCACACAAGGGGGGCAACAGCGGCAAAAGGGAGAGGCCCAGGGAGAGTGGAGCCTGCACAGGAGCGCGCCGAGCTGGTGGCCTGGACATCTTCCTCTCCAGGGGACCCCGAAAGCCAGGAGGATTCAACCTGGAAACCATCAATCTCCTGATGAGGCTGCCCTGACGCCCAAAGTCAGCCGAGGACTTCTGAGTGAGTTCCTCGCTGTCTTCGGTGTGCTTTGCTTTCCTTTCTCGGGACAGTTTTCACAAAGACGCATACGTGAACTCTGTGGTGCTTTGTGGCATGTAAGTTATGTATCAGTAAAGCTCTTCACAGATACAAGGTAAGTAAAAATCTACAAGGCCTCGGAAGTTTGGTCTCCTTTGCTCATATGGCAGCCCTGCTTGCTCGGCTTGAAGGGCAGAGGACTCCGGCACGCAGAAGGGCCCAGGGTCTCCACCGAGACCCTGCCACCGCCGTCTGGGGAGGAGGGGACCCTGCCCCTCACGCCCGGTCCCCCGCCCCCGACTCCGGCCGACCCCGCCCCTGGCCCCGACCCCCGACTCCGGGCCCCGCCCCCCGGCCCCGCCTCCGGCCTGCGCCATCCGAGCCCTCGAACCCTGCGACCCTCGAGGTCGACTCCGGCCCCGCGCGCACTCCTCGGAGGTCGGGGCTGATCCTTCCGGCCCGAGACCTCACGCTTGGGGGCTGGCTGGGCCCGGCCCGATGCGGGGCAGCATCCGACCTGGACCGCGGGCTGACCTCGACCCGCCGGGGCCCCCGCGCGCCGCCCCCCGCCCCAGGCCCGTGCCGCGCGGCGTACCAAGGCGGGGCGGCGCTCCTCAGCCGGCCTCCATGCGGCTCGTCGCTCCACCAGACGGGGCGGACCGCGGCCGCGGGGCGGGGCGGCCGGACGGGCCGGGGCCGGAGGGCCGGGCGGAGCGCGGCATGCCGGGAAGCGTAGTTCCGCGCGCCTTCGGCCCGCCCTTACAGCGAGCCTGTCCCGGGCCCGTGGACTACAGTTCCCAGGGGGCTGCGCGCGAGCAGCCGCGGACTTCACTTCCCAGGAGGCCGCGCGCGAGAAAGCCCCGCTGCTCCCCGCCCCGCCTCCAGCGTCGGGATTCGAGGACTCAAGCGGCGGCTAGGTACCCGGGTTCGAGTCCCAGGCCTGCCACCCGAGTGGGGCGGCGTTGCGAAGCGCCCCAAAATTCTCTGGCTGCAGCTCCCGGTCAGTAAAAGGGGGTTGACGTTCATATAGCCTGCTATGATACAGAACCGTCAATCCCGCCCGAAAGGGTCAGCGATAGTGCAACGTGAGGAGCAGAGAGTTTGGGTCGTGGATTGTACCCATGTGGGCGCCTGGGCCACCCCTCGGCCTGGCGGCTGGGGTCCGGGGAGGCGCGGGCGGGGACGGTGGGACGGCTGGAGGGGAGGGGGGCACAGGGTGGGGGCGGGGTCCCGGAGTGAGGGGTAGCCCCGTCCGGCCCGGCCCTGGTCTGGGCCTGCCGGACCGGCCCACCAGCGGTCCGAGCTGGGCGCCGGGCCTCCCCTCAGGTTCCAGGAAGGGGGTGCTGGCCCAGCCCTGCTGTCCTGCACAGGGCCCGGGTTCCTACATTCTGAGTCTGGGGGTGGCCCTCCTTTGGGCTGGCTGATGTGGGAGGTGATGACCCGTCCAGTCTCGTGCGGGGCAGGAATCAAAGGAATGCTGATGCCCACGGTGCGCCCTCTGCTCCCTCCGGGCAAGGTGGCATCCCTGGCACCTGCAGGAAGAGGTCTGCTTCTGTGGGACGCTGACTCCCTTCTGTTCCCCAGGGCAATGGGTCAGTTCACACACCAAGGAACAGGCCTCTGGAGGAGACTGGTCTGAAATGTCCTGCCGGGCCTTGGCTCAGGGGGCAGGGCTGGGCACAGCAATCCCGCCGAAGACAGAGACCGGGGGCGGGGCGGGGGCTCAGTGGCCGGTGTGCCTTAGCCCCACCTGGACACGTGTGCATGGGGAACTTCTGTGGATTCAGCACACGGCCAGGCAGCGCGCCCCGCGGGTCTCTGGGAATGTCTCCACTCTGAGCAGAGCCCCTGAGTGTGCATGTGCAGGGGTGGGGGGCCGGTCTGGGCTCCAGCCCCACTCAGGGATTGCCGGGGGGCCCGTGGCAAACACTGCTGCCTGAGGTGAGTGGGAATTGGACTCCTGGGTGGGCACAGCAGCCCCTACCCCTTCAGGGTCACCTTGGCTCCCAGTGCCCGGCTCACCACCACCACGGATCTGGCTGCCCATGTGGGACCGAGGGGCCTGGGGCTCATCCCACCCTGCAGGACCTGGTCAGCCTGCCTGGGTCCTGTGGGGTCCCTTCCCCAGATGAGTGGAAATGGTGAGTGCCAGCCCAAGAGGCAGCAGGCCATATGACCTGGGATGCTGGGCTGGGGACAGTGTCCTGACCCGGGTGAGGGTGAGTGCTTTCTGGGGACAGGGGGTATGAATTGTACCGTTTTGCCATCTGGGGCCGTGCTGACCCTGGAGAGACTGCCACTCCCAGAGTCAGCCAATTCCTAGAGACAGCAAACAGTTTCACAAGCAAACCAGCCATCCACAGCCCCAGACCATCCCTCCTCCATGAGGTGCTCTGTGTCCTCGGGGCCACCCTCTGCCTGCCCCAATCACCTGGGCAGCCCCTCCGCCCTGAGCCTACCGAGATTATTCACGCTGGCCGGTCCTGAGCCTGCTCACCCTGCCTCCCATCTCTCCCTGCGGAAACCCAGTGGAGGCTCCTGCCCACGTGTCCCCTCTCCCTGCCTCCTGACCGGCCCTGGGGCCCCCTCCTCTTGGGACCTGTGATAAACTGTCTTTGCAGTGACAGTCCTCTCCTGATCTCTTGGCTTCACCATACCTGAGTGATGATAAAAACCTACATCTAAAACCCAAGTTGGGGGGCTTCCCTGGTGGCGCAGTGGTTCAGAATCCGCCTGCTAGTGCAGGGGACACGGGTTCGAGCCCTGGTCCGGGAAGATCCCACATACCGCGGAGCAACTAAATCCGTGCGCCACAACTACTGAGCCTGCACTCTATAGAGCCTGCGAGCCACAACTACTGAGCCCGCATGCCACAACTACTGAAGCCCGCACGCCTAGAGCCCGTGCTCCGCAACGAGAAGCCACTGCAATGAGAAGCCCACGCACCACAACCAGAGAAAGCCCACGCGCAAAAAGAAATAAATTTATAAAAAACAAAAACAAAAACACCCAAGTTGGGATGCAGCCCCAGATGATGGATCAACTGTACTCCCAGAAAGCCCAGCCTGCCCAAGCTCAGGGCTGCTCCAGGGAGGGGCCTGCGGAGGGGCTTCGAGGAGGCCAGGCCAGTCAGGCCTCCACACGGTGCAGCAGGTGGTCCCACCCTGATCTCGGCTGAGCCCCCTTGTGATTGAGGCCTGCACCCCACCTGGTCTAGCCCCCAGGGGTTTCTGGCCCAGCTGCCCCAGCCATCTGCCTCCAAGGAGCCTCTCTTCAGACCCTCGGGGTCTCCTGCTGTGGCCTATGGGGTGTGTGACTCCTTGGTGCACGCCCGGGACCAGCCTCATCCCCACCTGCATCCTGGGCCTGGTGAGGAAAGCCCCCCCGCGCCCACGATCCCCATGACACGAACGCCTCCAGAGCACATCAGGGGCACCCCTTCCAGGAAGCCCTCCTGAGTCCTGCCAGTTCTTGCTATTCCCCCCCAAGTGTACCTGGCAGCCCCTGCCCTCAAGCATCTGATGGGGGGGCCGGCTTCCTGGGGGGGCTCACTCCATCTCCACTGAGTCTGTGTGAATCACCCTGTGGCCCAGAATGCACGCACGTTAGCTGGAGACCACGGTGTGTCAGCCGCATGAGGACTGTGTGTTCTCATTCAGCTGTGGATGCAGCAGGGCCCCCAGGCGACCTGGAGGGCATCGGGGCGCCTCCCACGGCCCTGCCGCCCCCCGCCCCCAGCACCTCCACCCCGTGCAGGTTGGGTGGAGGCCCTGGACACAGGAGGCCTCAGCTGGACCACAGGCCTCCGGCAGGATGGACCACTCAGGACTCAGGGGTATCAGAATAATCTTTATTGATATGCTCGGTGCTACCTTGTTAATACTGTCACGTTGTCACCGTGGCTGAGGTAATAGGGATGGCCCCGCCCAGCGCCGGCCCTGAGCTCCCACGGAAGCGTGGTGGACCTTCGGGCGGGGGGGTGCTGATGGCCTTGGAGGGGACGTGGTTATTGCGTTGGATTCCTGCCCTCACTGGCACGCTGGCGCCCTCGCCCAGCCTCACCCGTGCGCACTCACGCACACACTCGCACGCTTACCGCTAATGCACACACCCACTGGCACGCTGGCACCCTCGCTCTCTTCCGCACGCTCCCACACTCACACACACAGCATCCTTTGTTTTGAATGCATCTGAAGCCTCCTGGTAATAAATATACTCGCTAGTTACAGTAATCATAGTAAAATAAAGTACAGGTTTGTCGGGATAAGAGGAGAAAGTGCACGTTGACCTTTGACTGGAGGGTGGCCCCTCCCACCGAGGGCTCCCGGTCCCTGCAGGGGCAGCCCTGAGGTGCCACCATCCCCAGTTCCCTCCTGAGTTGTCCTGCCACTGCCCGGCCCCTCACGGGCCAGCGTCCCAGGCCTAAGACAAAATCAACTAAAAAAATAAATTCTTCATCTCACAGCCGAGCGCCTGATGCAGGGGAGGGGGGTGGTGGCTCTGGGCCTTTCTGGCCACGGGCTCTACGGGGGTCATGGCCAGCCCCTGGCCCAGCCAGAGCCCCGACGATGCCATCTGAGGGGCCGGGTAGGCGAGGTGCTGAGCCCCGTGGCATGCGGACAGGAGGCTGGGGTGTGGGCCGTGCCGGGCGAAGCAGAGGCCGCGTCCACGGGGGCGCTGGGGGCAGTGGCGCACTGCGGTCATGCAGGGGGGCCTGCGACGGCCTGGGCAGCCCTGTCCCCTCAGAACTCCACAGCACTCACTGCTGTCCTTGTCTCCTCAAAAGTGGCAATGAGGATCTGCTGGGGGGGAGGGATGGTGATGAGGCTGCCCACATCAGGGGGGGCTCGGGGGGCCCCGTCCTCCTCCTCCCGTGCCTCATACAGGGTGCTGATGTGCAGCAGCGGGTGGGTGGCGTTGCGGCTCAGGATGGCGAGGGGGTCAGGCTTGCCCAGGCTGGCTGGCGACAGAGGGGCCGTGGCGGGGGCGGCGGAGGGCGAGCAGATGTGAAACGGGCCCCCGGAGGGCAGCGCGGCCCGGGCTGGCTCTGCGGGGAGCGGTGCATCTGCAAACAGCCCAGAGCACAGAGCCTCTGCAGGCCCCTCTCCCCACCTGCTGCCTCCCCCCTCCTCCCGCCTGGCCCGCTCGGGCTCTGAAGCTCCCCCACACAGCGGCCGGCCTGGCGTGGGGGGGCTCTGGCCGCCCCAGGAGCAGAGCGCCCGTTTCCAGAACCTTCTCCAGGTGCCGAGCAACCTTACCGTGTGTCCCCGCCAGCCCTTCATCCCGTGTGCTTCACAGGGCCCTCGAGTGAGGGTCCCGCCTGTCGTCACCCCGGCAGCTGGCTCCCCTGCCCACCCCCTGCTTCCATCCAGCTGGTTCAGTCCTTAACCCCCTTCACGCCCCTCCAGCCCTGCCCATCCCTACCTGTGGTGGGTGCCGCGGGCAGGCCCAGCTTACACTCCTCTGGCTGGGACAGGAAGCCTCCTTCCTGGCTCCGGGAGGCTGGCAGGGCGGCAGGCATGGCCTCGGCCTTGGCCTTCTTGGTGCCCAGGATGTAGGGATGCACGTCCAGGGAGAAGTGGCGGGCATGCTTCTTGTCGGGGGGCTGGCCCGTGTCGCCCCCGCCACCCTTATAATGGTGCGCGGCGCGCGCGCCCGCGTCCAGCAGCGGCGCGATCAGCGTGTCGGTGGCCGTCTTGCGGCGCACGGGCTTGGGCTTCTCGGCCTTGCTGTTCTCCACGCGCATGATGGCCAGAGGCTCCTTGAAGGGCTGGGGCAGCGGGTTGCTGGTGGGGATCCACTTCATCTTCTTGCGGGGCCGCTTGACCACGGGCGGCTCAGCGGCGCCCTCGGGCTCGGCGGGGTTAGCGCTGGGGTCCACGGTCTGCACGCCCTCGTCGCGCACGGTGGGCGTGGCGTCGTGGTTGGACTGCGCAAGCGCGGCCAGCAGCTGCCGCACCACGTTGTCGTACATGAGGTCGCTCTCGTTGGTGATGAAGTCCAGCCGGTTGAGCGACTTGATGTGGTCGCGGTTCTCGTTGCAGAACATGGCCAGGATGTTGATGTCGCAGAACTGCGAGCGGCGCCACTGCCGGCGGGTCTTGATGCCCACCTTGTGCAGCTTGTCGAAGATGAAGTTGCTTTTGCGGAAGATGAAGAGGTGGACGAGGTTGACGAGGATGATGAGGTTCATGGAGCAGAGCAGCGCGACGTCCACGCCCGCCACGATGCGCTGCAGCTGCACCGACGGCAGCTTGCAGGTGACACGCACGGCCGGGCCGCCCCCGGGGGCCGCGCCCAGCGCGCAGGTGAACTCGTTCTGCCTCTGGGTGGCGTAGTAGGTGCACAGGTAGGAGATAGGAGCCACGCTGAGCAGCAGGATGAGCAGGTGCCGCGCCAGGTAGAGTTTGGCCAGGAAGTTGCTGCGGCCGCGGCGCTCCAGGTACTTCTCGAACAGGTTCTGCTCGGGGCTCTTCTCCTTCTCCGCGTTCTCGATGATCTCACGCCGCTCGCGCTCCGTGATACCGGGCCCCTTGGATTGGATCTGCTTCTCGATCTTGGGCGCGCGGCCCTCGGCAGCCCGGTGGTAGCAGTTGTCGATCTCCTGCAGCAGGAAGTTGAGCTCGGAGGTGAGGCGCGTGGACGCCAGGAACTCCCAGCCCAGCGCGGGCACGTACATGATGGCCGCGAAGGCCAGCAGCGAGTAGGGCAGCAGCTTGTGCTCAAACAGCGACGGCCACAGGCTGGCGTCCACGCCGGGCAGCGCGTCCCGCAGCTCCGTCCAGCAGTAGCCGCGGGCGTACAGCGCCTGGTCACGGGTGAAGTTGTGCGGCGTATAGCAGTAAATGGGCTCCTCTGGGGGCAGAGAGGAGAGGGGGCTGGGGGCGAGCCGGGCATCGGACCCCTCCCGCCTGCCCCGCGCTGAGCCCTCTTCCGCACATCTCAGCGTGCTGGCGTGGGTCTCACCCCGGGTACCCCGCCCCCCACGTACTGCAGTCAGCTGTGGCACAGACACAGGTGGGATGGGGGTGGAGGGTACGGCCGTGCCCACCCCGCCCTGGGGGGCCGACCTGCACTTGGAACCTCAGACCCCCCTCCGAGTGCCATAACGTCCCCATGTGCACACAGGGACGAGTCCCAGAGAGGGCGGCACAGGCCACACCACTCAGCTGGGGCTTCTCTTACAGTGGCACAGCTGGACCAGCCCCCAGCCTGGCACTGCCTCGGCCTCCATCTTGAGAAGGGCAGGTGTCCTGGCCAGGTCCTACCTACCCAGAGCCGGTTACGGTGGCACAACTAAGGAACAGCAAAAGTGGCCCTGCCTGCCCTTGAGAGTTGAGGAGTGTCCCCCCAAGACCCACTGTCCTGGGGAAGGGCAGGCCTGGGGTCCCAGGACACTGGGTGGGCAGGGGCAGTCACCCCGGGGATCCGACAGGAAGGACCCACCACCCAGGCCACAATGTCACGCAGGAAAAACGGTCGTCACTGAGCTGTCTCCCCCCAGGTGAGGACAGGTGCCAACCAACAGCTGAGAACGTGGGACGCAGTCCCCACCGACCCTGCCCTCCAGCTGGGCCTCCCGTTGAACGCTTCTCAGAGAGGAGAGCTTGGCCGGCTCGGAGCCGTCCTCAGGGCGGGGCGTCACCGTTCATGGCCCCTGAAGACCGGGCCACTCGGCTGTCAGGCCAGGCTCCAGTCCTTGTCACCACAGACCGGGCACGTGTGCCCTCTTGCAAGTGGCAGAGCCCGGGCCCCCTGCCCAGAGGGCAGCATCCCAATGACAGGAGGTCACTGCCCCCAGCCTGACCACAGCTAGCATGCATGCCAGCCTGCCCTAGCCTGGACCCTCCTCGCGCCCCGAAGAACGGCCCCCAGGGCGGGTCCGTTGAGTCTCCCTCTGCTCCAGCTTACGCCCCTCACCCCACGAGGCTTGAGACCAGGAAGCAGTGGGGACCAACGCACCTGTCTGTCTGTCTCTGTCTGTCTGTGCAGGCCCCTCCCAAGGCCTGCCCCAAGTTAATCCCAGCCTTTGAGGGCAGGAGAGGCAGACGGTCACTGCTGGTGCCTCGCAGGGGCCGAGGGGGCCGGCTACACATCTGGGCACGGAGACCCCAAAAGTGCCTTCGGTCCCAGGCACGGAGGTCACCTGGCCTCTCACATATGCAGAGCCCCAGCCATTGCCAGCAGCGTGACAGCCCCGCACCATCCTGAGGGTTGAGGGGGGCTTGAGGTGGGCCTCAGGATCGCCGGAGTGGGGCCCACAGCTCGTTCCAGGTGGTGTGGTCCAACGGCCATGGCAGCAGGACCTGGGGCTCCACGTGGCAGGCACTGGGGAGTCACGGAGGGCTGGGGGCAGGAGTGACGGGCAGTGAGCTCTGCTCAGCTGTGGTGGCGAGGCCAGGGGCTCCGTGAGGAAGCTGTGCCAAGGGCACACGAGGGACGGGCTTGGCCGAGGATGGGGCTGGGTCAGGAAATGCTGGTACGCACAGCCCAAGGCCCCTGACGAGGACACAGATTGAGGCCTAGTGGTGAGTTGGGCTCAGAGAACATGGAAAAGGCACAGGATCCCCCCTCATGGTTGAGAAGATAGCATTTTATTCACTTGCTTTTTGTCCTCACAGCCAACTCCAGGCCAAAGAAAGGCAGACGCTCTTCTCTGGGAGAAAAGGACGGCGGGGAGAGGTCCCTGGGACCCCCAGGCCCCTGGTCCAGGCCCCAGGGGAACTGGGAGGGTGCCGCGGCTCTGGGGCACGGAGGGGGCCTGTCCCCTGGCGGTGAGTGCTGCAGGCACAGGGGAGCTGGTTCACCCGTGGATGGAAGCAGGGCCCCCATGGGTCCCCACATCCTCTCACGTCTGCCACAGCCCCCTGGCTGCTGGGAGGGGAGGAGGGATGAGCCCTGGCTCAGGAGAGGCCCAGCTCCAGGGCCCCTCGGGCTCTACACCGGGGTCTCTGTCTTTCCCTGACCTGCAAAGCAGGTCCAACAGCCCAGCAGAGACCGGATGTGTCATGCCGGTGCCTCAGGACACACGTGTGCAGTGACCCTGGCCCGGAAGAGCTGCGGCCGCATGTCCTGACTTGAGCTGCAGGGGCCTGGGTGCTGGGCCGGACCCTGGTTGGGGGTGGGGGTGACCGCTGAGCCAAGGGGCCTGGGCACCGGACGCTCAAACACTGCAGTGCCAGCATGGGTGTCCGACAGGGACCCGCAGACCCAGTCAGCTCACCCAGGGCACCTTTCCTGATGGCACTGTGTGGACTCTGGACCCGAGCGCCCCTGGCTATGCCCCGAGAGGACACCGGGGCCAGGGTCCTCGCAGCCCCGGGTGCTCCCAGAGACCCCGTCGTGGAGCACGCAGGGCCGACTGCGGTGCCGTGGAGAACATCGAGCCAGAGCAACAGCCAGGGCTTGCGAGGCCGCTTCGGGGAAGAAGCTGTGTGTGCGATTCCGAATTCGCTGCAATTCCGGGGCTGCTCCCGGTCCCCAGGCCAAGCCCAGCCCGCGACAGCGTTCCCTCTCAGCTCGAGTGCCCCAGTTCCCTTGGAGACCCTGCCTGACTGGGGGTAGAAGAGGCACACCCGTTATAGGCATCTCGGAGATGTCGAGGGTTTGGTTCCAGACGCCAGCGATAAAGCGAGGATCGCAATAAAGCAAGTCACACAAATTCTTTTCTTTCCCAGTGCATATAAAAATAATGTTTATACTATACTGTAGTCTATGTCTACATGCTGTATGTATGTCTAAAAACCAATGTACGTACCTTAATTAAAAATACTTTATTGCTAAAAAATGCCATCCACCGCCTAAGCCTTCAGCGGGTCGTAATCTTTTCGCAATAGTAACGTCAAAGACCTGCTCACAGGTCACTGTAACAAATGTATTAATAAGGAAAAAGTTCGAAATATTGTGAGAATTACCAAAATATGGCACAGAGACACGAACTGAGCAAATGCTGTTGGAAAAATGGCGCCAGGAAACCTGCTCGTCGCAGGGTTGTCACAAACCTTCAAATCGTGAGAAACGCAATATCTGCGAAGCACAATAAAATGAGGTCTGCCTGTGTTTGGCTATTTTAGGAAAAAGCAGCTGTTGGTCCCCTCTTCCCAGGGCCCACATAACATCTGGAGAAACCAGTAGCCCTTCAACGCCCCACTCCCCCGCCATCCTCTTTTGGCCGTGAGCCTGGCTGACCCTCCATCCACCACTGAGCGGGTCTGCACAGCGGGTGTGTCTGTGGAGCCACCGGGGCCTTCCCACCACCTGCCACCCTCCAGCCTGGGGATGCGCACAGGCCCCAGTGTTCAGGGAGGTCCCCGCCTGGCCGGGTCCTCACCATGAGCCCAGTGGCCAGCATGTACTTGCCCGCGTGTCACCAACAGGCAGACACATCGGACCCCCGCCCCCTGCGCCAGGGCACCAGGTGAGGATCTGGGCGCTGGGTGGGCTGGTGGGGGTGAGCGCCGGGTCCCCTCAAGCCGAGCCGGGCTCCAGTGGATGGGACATGGATCCTTCCAGCAGTGGCAGGACATACTCTGGGCTCGGAACCTGAAGATGGATGGTGACCCAGTGCTGAGGGGACGGGTCGGGTGTGCTCCTGTCTGGGGGCGGGGGATGCAGCTGGAGGGGCCTCCAGCGCCCCTTGAGGGTCAGAGCTTCTGACCTCGCTTCCTCTTGCCCCACTTTGGTCCACAGCAGTGGTCCCCTACTGTCCTCAGATCTGGAGAAGGGACCCGGGGACGATTCTGAGCTCTGTGAGGAGCACCAGGTAGACGGACCCTGATCCAGGAGAGCAGAAGAGGCAGCCGCCACTGCCCCGAATGGCGGTGGGAGCAAGGGGACTGCGCGGCCTCAGTCACTCAGCAGCGGGAGAGCTCGTGAAGCCACTGCCACCCCCCATTTGCTCTGTGACCTGGAACAGGATTACCATGGGGCAGACCTGGGCCCCGCGCGCCAGACATGCTCCACCGGCTGGATTTTGGGTCGCAGGGTGCTGGGCTGCAGGACCGGCACCCGCCTGCCCTGGCTCAGAAGGCCTGCCTCGCCCTCGCTAGGGAGGCACCGGGCCGCTCCGGACCAGCATCGGGCCCAGGCGTGTCCCCAGACACACGCAGGTGGGTGTGAAAAGGCAGGCGACACAGGGAGGCCAAGGGTACCGCCAGGAGCAGAGATGAAGGACACACTCGGGGAGACCCAGCAGCCCAGCCAGGCTGGATGCAGAGGTGCTGAGGCCCCCCCACATGGGGGGAGCTGGTTCACAGCAGAATATCAAGGTGGGGGCCCTGTCACAGGAGGTCGCCTGACGGCGACTGAGTCCTGAGCCTGCCCCACCGTGTGCATCTGGAGTGGGTAGGATTGTTCCCCCAAAAGATGTTCTAGCCCCAAGCCCTGGTACCTGTGAATGTGACCTTGTTTGGAAAGAATCTTTGCAGATATGATCAAGTTGAGATGAGTCACGCTGGATCAAGGGGGCCCCGATCCAATGACTGGTGTCCTCATAAAAGGAGGGAAATTTGGACAGATACCCAGGAGGAGGTATGAAAACGCAGGCAGAGATCAGGTGATGCGGCCACAATGAAGCCAAGGAAGGCCCAGGACTGCGGAGCCTCCAGAACTGGAGAGGCAAGGAGGGACCCTCCCTGGGGCTTCGGGAGCATGGCCTGCCCACACCTGGATTTTGGACTTTGGGCCTACGCACTGTGAGACAATAAGGCTCTAGCGTTTGGGGTCACAAGTTTGTGCTAACCTGTCAAGGCTGCCCCAGGAGACACCTGTGCACAGCCTGACTTCCCCCCCCAGGCTCCTGGGGAGCGTGCTGACCCCGGGAGTGACCCACCCGGGGGTGGGACGAGGCAGCCTGGACAACGTCCATTCTCAGGTCACAGGGACCCCTAACGGGTGAGTCCTTTGTGCAAGGAAGCCTGTCCACGTCCCTCAGGGGAGAGTCGCCCTCTCTGCCACGGGCTGATGGGCTGCGAAGGGGCCTCCCTGGACATCTGGGCCCTGAGACCGCTTGCCAGCCAGACCCTGCGTGGGGGGCCGTTTCCCGTCTCCAGCCGCCCACACACCTGCCGCGTGTGGACCCTTGGTCCCCGGGAGCCCACTCTTCCTTCCTGCCTCACCTGGGGTCACCTCTCCTTAGGAGGCCCTCAGGTGCTCCCCAAATTCACTGAATCTAATCAGGACCACATCTGTCAACGGCAGCTTCAACCTCTCATCCCGTCCACGCTGCCGTGGACACTGCCCTTGTCTGGTTTCTTCTTCTACCTGCATCAGCCTCACAGGCGCTGGGCCTGCTGCTGAGGCCAGGAGGGTCCACTGCCCACCAGTGCCTGCTGCTCCTCCAGGCCCTGCCTGCCCAGGGGGGCCTCTGCCCAAGACCTGCCCAGGCTCCCACTGCCCCCCCACCAACCAACCAGAATCTGCCCACTTCTCAGGGTCTTCATCCCACCACCCGCCCCAGGACCCTGCCCAGAGGCCGTGCTTTGGTGTCCACTGTCCCCATCACCTGTAACTTCCTTTTTTGGTCCCCACCTGGCGACTCCTCCTTCCCTCAGACCCTGCCCACTCCCCCTTCTGGTCGCCCCTCTTCCACGACAGAGCCCACGTCTCCTTGATGCCTGGGACCACCGGGTCCGCCCGGTGTGAGCCCACGGAAGGTAAATTCAATACAACGAAAGAGAGGGATCAGGGAGGCAGCCCCAGCGACCGGCGACACATGCAAGGGTGGGGAAGTGTTGAGGGTCTGCGGGGAGACCCCGGGGCACCGCCCACACTGCCGACCCCAGTGGGGAGGCCCGCGGTGGCTGGCACAGCGAGGGTGGCCCGAGAGGGCACGCGCCCCTCCCGCCGCGCGCCTCCGGCCTCACCTGCGAAGTTCTTGGTGAAGACCAGGGTGACCAGCAGGATGGGGACCAGCACGGTGCCGATGGTGACCACGCGATCGAACGGCAGCTCCAGCTTGAGCTGCAGCAGCAGCGCGGCCAGGGCGCCCGCCTTGTCGTCCTGCGCGCCGGGCAGGATCAGCTCGCGCAGCTTCTCGCCGGCCAGCAGCGCCGTCGCCATGTCCGCGGACGGCTCCAGGAGGTGGTGCATGGGGGGCGCGGGGGATCCGGGGCGCGGGGCCCGCGGTGGGGGCGGGGGGCGCTCCGCCGCCGCCCCCCGGGGCAGGGGTCGGGCCGCCCGGGCCGGCGCGGGCTGCGGGGGGCGCAGGGGCCGCCGCCCCCGCCTCGGCTGCAGCCTCGGCTGCAGCCCCGGCGCGTCTTTCCGGCGGGGGCGGCGGCGGGACCCCCGCCCCGAGCGGCGGGCGGCGGCTGCGGTCCCGCCGCGGGGAGGGGGCTGTTTACCTGCGGCGACGCGCGGCGTGGCTCCGCCCCCCCACCCCCACCCCCCCGCACGCAGATGCGGCGCCGGCGATGACTTGGCAAAAAATATTTAAATTAAATAAAATGAATGAACAATGACTGGTTCTTCCTCTTCCTCAGGGCGGGGAGGAGGGGGAGGCCGAGTGGGGGGCTCCCCTCGCCCGCGGGTCGGGGATGGCTGCACGCGGTGGAGATGCGGCGGGGCCGGCCGCGTCCTGGGCCCCTGTCTTCCAGCCCCGCGTCCGGGAGCCGCCCCGCGGAGAGGGGTTCCTCGTCCGCCTCCCGCACCCGCTCTCCGCTCTCTACAGAAGCCTGGCCGCCACCGTGGGCGCTGAGGCTCCCACCCACCCGGGCTGCTGCGGACACAGACGGGGGACTCCACCCCCCACGCGGGGCAGCCGGCTGGCGGACGCTGCGGGGCGTCTCCTCATGGCCTCTGCACTGCAGCCGTCGCCCCAGTGCCCTCCCCGCCGCCCCCCCGCGTCGCCTCCACGCGGTCCCGCGGCCTTTGTAGCCCTGCACCTCCTCCCCATCACCCCATCCGTTTGCCTTGGTCAATGGCATTCTCCCGGTCGGCCTGTGCCCGCACCTTCCTGACCTTTACCCCCTCCACTCCGACACCCCCGTGCCCACCCTCAGGCACCACCCCTCTCGCACCCTCCTGGGTTCGGTCTCTGGTGCAGAGCCCAGCTGCCACCTTCATGCAGATTGCAAGACTCGCTGTATCACTTCTTATTCTTTCATAAAAGGTCCCCATCCCACTGTAATAGGATATACACGTGCTCTTTGTAAAATATTTAGCATAGTTGGAGTTTCAACTTCACTCAATAATTCATCCAGGGCTTCCCTGGTGGTGCAGTGGTTGAGAGTCCGCCTGCCGATGCAGGGGACACAGGTTCGTGCCCCAGTCCGGGAGGATCCCACGTGCCACGGAGCGGCTGGGCCCGTGAACCATGGCCGCTGAGCCTGCGCTTCCGGAGCCTGTGCTCTGCAGCGGTAGAGGCCACAACAGTGAGAGGCCCGTGAACCGCAAAAAAAAAAAAAAAAAAAAAAAAAAATTCATCCAACTGTTTTGAGCACCCATATTTGCAGGCCTTGGGTCACTGCTGTGAGCTAATTTCCCACCCCCTGCCAGGGGAGCTCAGAGGGGGGCGGATGTCCTCTACAAGCCTGAGCTTCACTTTTTTAAAAAAAATATTTATTTATTTAGGCTGCGCCGGGTCTTAGTTGCAGCATGCATGCAGAATCCAGTTCCCTCACCAGGGATGGAACCCGGGTTTCCTGCATTGGGAGTGCAGACTCTTAGCCATTGGACCGCCAGGGAAGTACGGGGGTCGCTGTGCTTTTGAAGACTCACCAGTGTTTCTGAGCGACGCCCACCCGTTCCACCTGTGTACTGCTCACTGAGGGAGTCGGGCTACTTCCATCCCCAACAACGCAGAAACCTCCAGTCAGGGGCTGGCCCCTCCCCTGCAGCAGCATGTTTCCGTGATCCCACATGCCGATGGAGGTCCCCCACATTCTCCTTTTCCCTTATGTAATGACTTAGGCATTCATGGCCTTTCCTTCTCCGTGTACACTTTGGAGGATGGGGAAGGTGGAAGTCTGTGCTGCCTTGGGCTGTTCCAGGCGTGAGCAGGGCACATCCCTCCATCTACTTACATCTTCTATGCCTCCTGTAATAGAATCATTATTTCTCTGTAACGTCTTGTTGGCTCTTCAGGTTACTTCCTAGACACCCTGTAGTAGTTCCACTGTAAACAGCCACCACTTTCTGTGGTGTATTTCAGTTGGTTAGTCTGGTTAGGAGAAAAACCTCTGGTCTCCATGTGCTCTCAGAATTGGCAAGTGGCTACGGCAGGTGGCAGAGTTGCCACTGGAGCACAGCGGGTGTGCAGCAGATGCTGGCAGCACGAGCGCACGGGACCCACAGGACAGAGGGCGCAGCCGGAGCTGGCGGCCCTGCACCCCTACCCCCATGTTACGGCAGCCCCTCCGATGCTGTCCTCATCCCAGAGAGGGGCCTGGGTGGGGAGGTGACACCTGGACAGGGGCTCTGATCCTGCAGAGGCTCCGAGCTCCACCCTCCCTGCCCCTTGGGCAGGGGTGGACAGCAGGGGCTGCGCCGGTCCTCACCCCCGGCCGGCCCAGACTGGGGGACTACTCTCCCCGAATCCTGTCTCTGGGGCAGGATGGCATTAGGGGAACAGCCTGCCCTTTCTCGTGCTGATCCATTGACATGTGGCTTTTGACACATGGAAGGGCTTTGGAAGGTTGAGGGACATTACTACAGCAAAACCTTCATTCTCTATTTAGGTGACGTTTTATCAGCTCGCATATCAATGAAGACGAAAAATAGGAAAAAGCCTAACGCCGAACCATTTCTTATTACTTGGGTGAACCCCAAGTAATGTTCGCCCTTGAAGACGGGCAGCTCATTGACACATTTCCAATTCTACTTCCACGTGCAGTTACGAAAATTCACAATGTCTGTGCATCGTGTTGATTGAGTACGTACCTAACGATTCTGAGAACACAGAGGAAGTTCTTGTTCCCAGGTCTGGTCTCATGGTCTCACAGATTAGGACAAACGACCCCCTCGATGTACTGCAGGTATTTGTCTGGCAGCAGCCGAGGATGCTGGACAGGACAGGCCATGGCACAGCATGGCGGAAGGTCACCTCACCCCACACTTGGGCAGCAGGTGGCCGGGGAGCTCTGCCCCACCGGCCCCCACTCTGGAGACTGGAGCCACCGCCCTGGGGTGCCCAGGCACCTAGCGGAGGAAGTGGAGCTGGTGAGCTGGTCCACTCGAGTCCTGTGGCACTTCTGTTGGCCCTTCGTTGGCCAGAGCTCTCAGCTGGCCCCACAGGGCTGGGTGGAGAGGCAGGTCACAGCCCACCATGTGCCCGGGAGAACAGACCCTCTGTGACGCCATAACTTTCAACCCAGCACATTCTGCAGTGGGGTGCAGTTCTGTGGGAAGAAGGAATGACATGATGATTACAGTTGTGAAAGGACAGCTTGCTGGGGTCCTTTTTAAGTGGACGAGGGCGAGCGTCAAATTGCAATGGCATTTTGAATCTGTCAGAGATGGTGAAAAGGCTGCTGGCTGGAACTGTTCTACTTTAAAATGGCAACAGTTACAACATGCTGGGCATGAGCAACTTTAAAAAAGGAGGAAAAAGCTTGGATAACTTACAAACGAGGGGCGGGACACACAACTTCCAAGTTTCATTTAGGGGATCTCTGTGCAGCCACACCTGCCCACGGTGCTTTTTTTTTTTTTTTTTTTTGGCTGCGTTGGGTCTTCGTTGCTGCGCGCAGGCTTTCTCTAGTTGCGATGACCGGGGGCTGCTCTTTGTTGCAGTGCGTGGGCTTCTGATTGTGGTGGCTTCTCTTGTTGTAGAGCATGGGCTCTAGGCACTCAGGCTACAGGAGTTGTGGCACAAGGGTTCAGGAGTTGTGGCTCACAGGCTCTAGAGCACAGGCTCAGTAATTGTGGTGCACGGGATTAGTTGCTCCGTGGCTCGTGTGATCTTCCTGCACCAGGGCTCGAACCCATGTCCCCTGCATTGGCAGGCAGATTCTTAACCACTGCGCCACCAGGGAAGTCCCCTGTGGCGCCTCTTACCTCTGCTCCACGAGGTGTCCATGCTGGTCTAGGTGGCTCGGCCTCCCACAGACTCTGACCCTTGGAGGACAGGCACCGTGCGCTTCTGCCCACAGGCAGCAGAGGTCCCTGCTTGGGCACTGGCCCCCATCCCCATCCAAAGGTCACATGGGGACTCCTGCCTGTTCTGGCCCAGCCAGGCTGTGCAGCGCCCTCCTGCCCTTGGCACACAGGTGTGCCCTGAGTACTGCCACCCCAGAGACACCTCTGGGTCCCTGCTAAGGTGTCCCCTGGCCCGCCCAGCCCCTTGCTGCCTGCAGCCCCTGCTGCTCCTGCCCTGGCATGTGGTGGTGACCAAATCCCGCTACTCGTCACCGAAGATGGAGGGTGGGACCCAGCCATGTGTGCTCAGCCAACACTGGTTCCCCCCCGGAATTTCTAGGTCTCCACTGTCACCGGTTGGTGTCAGAGGCCCGGCCCCCAAGACCCTGGAGAGGGTGGCATGGAAAAGCAGAGTGGGCTGGACTGGAACTTGGCCACGGAGAAGACCAAGGGGGGCAGAGCCAGGTGGCAAGTGGGCAGGAGGTGCAGACCGAGGGGGTTCAGTGGGACCCTGAATTCCACTCAGGCTCTGCCAGGTGGGGCTCGAGGCTGCTCAGAGTGACCTGGCAACTGTCCTGGCAGCCCATGCATGTGGCCAAGGCCAGAACCTTCTCATGTCCTGACAAGCTACTGGCTCTGTTTCTGAACCCAGCCATTCCCCCACCAACGGACCCACAGCAGCCATTTGTGGTGTGTCCGCAGTTAGGAGAGCCCAACCCCAGGCCCGGGGGTCCCTGCAGGCTCCAGGCTGAGCCTCCAGGGCCTCAACTTCCCCACCTGTGAGCCAGGAGATGGCATTTCCAGTGCTCACAGCTGCCGACAAAGGGACAAGGCCCTGAGGAGCAGGAGCGGGGGCAGCCAGTCACGGGGGGGTGCTAGGGTCCTGGGGTGGCCTTGGGACCCCTGGTGCGGACACTGTCTGCCCTGTCCCTCCCGCCACGCCCTCCACCTCTGCAGCACCCACAGGAAGGTCTCTGTGGCCCTGCCTGTGGCCTCCAAAGGCTCGGATACAGGCCCCGCCCAGCTGCACCAGGATGCAGGGGGCGGGGAGGATGCTGACCCCCACCTCTGCCCTGTTGGCCCAGCCCTGGGCAAAGAGCCCCAGAGCCCCAGGCTTCACACAGCTGGTGTGTGAAGTGAACGTGGCTCAAGGGCCTGGAGGCCATGTGAAAGCCTGACCGCCACCCCCAACACTGGATGCGGAGGCCACCAAGTGTCCCACTCAAGCATTTATTTCGGTGACAGCTGCAGGGACTGCCCAGGGGTGGGCACAGGCTGCGTGCGGAGCTGACAGCAGTGAGAGCGGACGTCAGACCCGGGGCCCCAGGCCCGTGGCCGCGGCCGGAAACCAGGCAGGCCGCAGCCCAGGCGGCGTCCCTCGGGGTGTGGAACGCGGCCTCCGGCCACTGCTTCTCAGCAGGGGCTCTGCTGGGCAGAGAGGGGCGGTCGCTCACCCGGCCACGGCAGCAGACTTGGAAATGCGGGGTCCAGTGAGTGGGGCTCCCCATGACAGCTCAGGCTCACGCTCAGGGACCACCGCGGGGCTGCTGGCGGCCCCCTCTTCACAGGGTGGTCTTACGAGGGGCACTGAGGTTTGCTCATTACGCTGTGAAAGGAAGGAGGCGCTGACCCCAAATGTCATCCCAGGACCGGGTGGAGGGTGGCCGCAGCCCAGGGGCAGGGCCCACAGGGGCAGGAGACGGCAGTGCTCACTTCTGCAGGGGCTGCAGCTCGGGCGGCAGGTCGCATCCTGTGTAAACCCCATTCGTGATGCTGTACTCCAGCAAAGCCCCGAAACACGGATCCTGGTGACACACAAAGGGGCAGGGCTCGTACCTGACAGCCATCCCGCTGCCCCACTGGGCCCCTCTCCCTGAGCCCTGGGCCACAGCTCACCCTGACAAGTACATGAGGATTTCCCACCACAATCAGCAAGGCTTTGGGTCTGGTGATTGCAACATTAAATCTTTTTGAGTTGAACAAGAATCCCAAAAAATATCTATCATCTTCAAATATGTGTTCATTTGACCGCACCTAAGAAACACAGAGATGGATAAAAATAGTGTTTACAATTTTTCGATGTGGAAAGAAACTCAATCTATAAAAGCATTTAAAAACATTCAACATCAGTATGACTCCATCTCTGGTCAAAGAAGAGAAAGACAGTGGGCGAGGAGGCGGCCTCACTGCATTCTGCCCACAGCCGAGGGGGCGCTCCAAACACCCAGGGGGGACCTCGGGGGCGGGGCTCGCGGCAGTGCTGCTCCTCCTCCACCTGAGCTCCCCAACCTGCCGCAGTTAACACGCACAGTTCACACAGGGAATTTTAAAAAGAACAGACTTCCGAGAGCCGAGCCACCTTCCCGCCCGCAGGCTCCTTGCCAATCCCGCGCCTTCAACATCCCAGCCCTCCTTCTCCAACATTTAACTACTTCTTCCTGGGTTTCTGTACTTTTTTTTTTAAGAAGAACACCCTATGGTTAACTGCTCGAGGTGACGGTCCAAGACCCCTCCTGCCCCTGCGAGGCCCCGCATAGCAGCCAGCCTGGCGCAGGCCCCTGGGACGCGGGTACCTACAGTTGAGATGATGATAACCAGATACTCTTGCCCTTGAAACTCCTCCACGGATCCAACCTTTATATCCATCAGATCAACATTTTGCAAAAGAATTTTGATTTTCTCCACCTTTGAAGGAGATGAGATCAAAGATAAAATTTCACAAATCTGACCATTTCTTTACATATTACAGTGTAAGCTGAACGTTAACCACTGAGCCCCATGGCCTTTCAACCCCTGATCTCGGTTCATCAACGCTAAGCTGCTCACAGCACAAATGCCGGTCTCAGGCGGGGTGTGCGGGGCCGGGGCAGCGCCTCCCAGGAGCAGGGCTCTGCGTCAAGAAGCGAGGACTCCCTGTGCTGAAGAGTGGGGGTGGATCCAGAGCGCCTCCTGGGGTTGGCGGGGAGAGAGCGCCATCCAGAGGATCCCATCCCCAGGGCCTGAGTGGTTATGACAGGAACCAGGCTGTGTGGCCACAACAGGAAAGCCAGAAGGAAGAGGACCCGCAGTGGGGGGGGGGCGGGGATGGTCCTGAAGGGGGTGCAGCTGATGAGCTGAGCAAGACTGGGGGTGTGTGAAGATCTCCACAGGGTGCCAGTAAAGAATAAGCACCTTCAAATTGTGAAAAGGACAAAAGCTCAGCTCCTGCCAGCACAAGAGGCTGGAGGGCGGGGACCAGAGGCAGCTCCCTCAGCACCCAGGGGATGGGCCTTCTCACACGCAGTGACCGCATGTGCGCCGAGGTGAGGTCACCACGTGTCCCCAACCCCCGCCCCCCACCCCGTTTGGGGCACAGGCACAGCGGCTGTGCAGATGCAGAGAGAGCCGTGTCCACCTTCCCTCCTCAGAGCCCGGGGACAGGAAGGCACAGAGGAGCTGGCCGGTGCAGACCCACACCTGCTTCCGGTAAGGCGTGATCACGCCGAGGTCGCTGGCAGACACCTGGCTGGAGAGGCTTCTGGCCAGCAGGCAGCAGTAGCGCATGACCTGGACGGCCTCGGCAGGGTTGAACCACGATGGGCTTCGCCCCTCTCGAGCTTCGTTGCCCTGAGTTAGCAGGAAGACAAGAGAATGGCACGTCCATCACAAAAACGTCATTTTCTCGACAGGAGTTTGTGAAGGGTCTATGAACCAAGGGAGAAGTCAGGGTGGTGACTCAGCAGAGACAGAGGAGCCCTGCTCTCGTGCAGACTTGTGTTCCAGCAGGACAGATGGATGCTCAGCAGTAAGGACTCGTCTTGGATGCACAGATGCCGGGGGTGGAGGGTTGGCTGCGTGTGTCTGTGAACTGGGACCCCACCCCCTGCCAAAATGCCCGTGCGTCCTGGCAAGAGCAGACCTCGTGGCCTGGGGGAGGCGGCCGGCCAGCTGATACCTATTTGGCCACAAATTTTTAAAAGCAGAATTTACAGGCCCTCATTCTTGATCAGAACCTAATAGAATCAGAAGTAAGATATAGGCCACCCAAACATCGTTAACCACATGGAGATATACTTCTTTAGAACTCCTGGGTCAAAAAGGAAAATAAAGTCACGCGTCTCGACAGACACGAAGACGCACGTGGAAGGGCAGAGCTGGGAGGGCGTGGCCACCCGAGCCCCTGTGAGGAGGACAAGCACAGGGACCTCGTGGCCGTCTCGTGAGAACTGCAACAAGCAAAGGAAAGATGAGCAAGTCAGCGAGGGGAGGAGTAGAGAGAAAGCTGAGATGAATGAAGCAGAAAACAGGTGAAAATAAAGTCCAAAGCTGGTTTTCCAATTAGACCAAAGGCTGGTGCCTCTCCTGTAACGGGCCAGATGGTCAGAATCTGAGGCTTGGGTGCAGCCACGCTACCCACTCAGCGCTGCCGTCTGGGCGCAGGCTCCCAGCTCCCGGCCGCACTTCCTTTAGGACAAGACCCCAGTTGCCTTGGGCCCGGCCCCCCTTGGGCGCTCCTGGGGCTCAGCTGCCCCCTCGACTGGGCCCCTCTGCGAGATGCCCTGGGCTGGGGACAGAGCAGTGAGGCAGATGGGGGTCTTTCTGGAGCTCTGGGGGAGGGGCTGACGAGGGGAGCACACAGGTGACGCACGGAGGTCTCACTCCAGGGATGGAGTGCCCTGTGGGGGAGCGAGGGCCCTGGCAGTGCTGCAGCCTCGTAACAACGGACGACAGTGCCCTTTTGCTCCAACGGTGGGAGTGGACCCCGCTGTTCCCTGCAACCCAGCCCCAGAGGCCTCACCCTCATTTTCTTCTGGGGGGCCCAGAATGGAGCCAGTACACAGTCAGGCCCCGAGAAATACCCAATAAATAAGGTAACCTTTCTGGACTCTGTTCTTTTCACACCGAGCACCTCCATCTCCACAGCTCCATGGTAGGTTATCCAGTGGACCTGGAGTTTCCATTTCCTTCTACACAACGTTTTTGCACATTTGTCACTCCCTTCTACACCCAGTTTTTGTCGCGAATGAGCCTACTGTGACCCTTACGTAGTTTGCAGGAAACACATGGGTTGCTGTGGACAGAGCTGACCTCTCCTCAAGGCCAGGCCCTCCACCGGGAGCGTGGGTGCTCTCGGGCGGACCTCCCCTTCTTGGCTGACTGCTCTGCTGCCCCCACTGCGTCTGCTTTGCTGCCCCTGAAACCTGGGGAAGCCTTCGAGCAGAGGCTGGGGAAAGGCATTCCCGGAGGGGCCTCGTGCCAAGCAACCATGCTGGTCTCCCCACAGGGCCCCCTCTTCCTCCAACTCGCGCCCATCCAGAGGATGTGCACCCCAAGCCACACCAGGACGCACGAGCCCACCGCTGACAGAGCGGGTCAAGCTAAACGTCGAGGGGCCAAGTGCTGTCCCCGGGAAGGCAGGCTGCTGAGAGGATGGGCAGACACCACCACTCCAGCCCCAATTCTGCAGGAGTTTGGCGGGGGAGGGGCTCACGCCAAACCTGACTTCTGGTTCTAACCACCAAACTCCCAGTACAAACTCCCTGGTTTTAGTGAGCGCTACCGGGCGTCTAACACCTCCCTCTGGGGACCCCCCACCCAGTGAGGCCCTGGGGGAGGGCAGACTCTGTCCCCAGGATTGGTCCTCCCCCTCGACACCACCGAATCACAGGGGGAAGGGGTGGGGCTGTGGCAGGAGCTTCCTCAGGTCTGCTCACCTCCCAGACCCTGATCGACCCTGTCAACTCCCTCAGGATGCCCCCCTTCGATGCCCACCTCGGGCCAGCCCCCTCAGGGGCCTTCTGTGCAGTCACCCGAGTGCCGAGGAGCTGGTCTTGCGGGGGCAGAGCCCCCTCCTCACTGGCTTTTCTCTCCCGGGACCAGCAGAGAGCAAGCCCACCACAAGCTCTTAGGAAATGCCGGGTTAATGATGCTGGGTTAACGACCAGATTCAACATGGTAACCAGGACACGTGTAACGGTGGGTAGCACTGAGGGGTCGCCCTCCTGCCGAGCCTGGCCCACACTCACCCTCACTCCGTGGAAGATGAGGGGGAAGCCCTTCCTGGGTAACTTTTCCCAGCCCAGCAAGGAGGTCACCACCCTGGGGTCTGCGCAGACTTCCAGCTCTCGGTGGTAGAACAGTCTGGATGGTAGGGCCAGCAGAGCTGAGTGGGACCTGTAGTTCTTCACGAGCTTTGTCACCTGCAGGAAGGAAACAGGGGCAGGTCCAGGGCCAAAGCCAGCACGCGCACCCGACGTGCCTCCAGGGGAAAGGTGCCTGGTCACCTCGAATCACACTTGGGCGGCCCTGCCTGTGCTGCCCGCCCCCGTCACCTCCACTGGACTTGGAAGAGCTCTTGGCACCTCCACCTCGGACGACTGGGCTCTGACAGAAAAGAACAGGAGAGAAAGTGTCCCTATGTGGGGCTGCAGGCTGTCTGCAAGCTGCACCCTAATTCCCTGTGTCGTGACCCCGGCCGTTAGAGCAGCCCGGGGAGCCTGGTCCTGGCTTGGCTGCAGTGGGAGCCGGGCCCTGGGCCCCGAGGCAGGATGGCTACCCACAGCCAGCCCCCAAGGCACCGGGGGACGAAGCACCAGGATGGGGAGCAAGGACAGCTTTGTTTCCTGCCTCTAACTGGCCAGGAAGTTCACCCTAGTCTTTCCTTTTTCCAGGGGTGAGAAGGCCAGAGGCCTGGGACTCTCCTGCTGACAAACTTCAACTCAGTCACCAAGATGGGTCCAGTCTCCAGCCTCTGAGACACTAATCGAAACCTCAAACCTGACTCAGCAGCACGGCTTCTCCCTGGGCTGGGCTGGGCCCTGCGGTGCTAGCCTGGACACCTGCCTGCCACCCTATCCGCCCTGTGCCCACATGCCCTCCCTGTTCTCCAGGGGGAAAGGGCCCGGGGATGACGACCTGGAACGTGGAATAGGCCCCAGGCAGTTGCCCTGACCATCTGCCCACGATCACCGCACCTGGCTTGCTGTTCAAAGTCCAGAGGGGAACCTCTCCTTGTCTCTGTACTGGCGGAGCCCAGAGGATAATGTTATTGGCTCACCTCAACAGGGGACCCCATGGACACAAAGCTCCCGAGCTCCAGGGTGCTGGAGGCTCCTGAAATGCAGACCCTGAGGCCCATCCCTCTGTGTCATCAGAGGTCAGCTGAGAACCCAGGAACTGGCACTTTCACCAGTACCTCGGGAGACCGCAGACACGCTGCCTTCTCTTCCAGGTAAACTTCCAGAGCTCCCTCCTGTTTCCCACAGTGACACAGACTGAAGCTCTCTTACTGAGGGGCTGGCGCCGCCTGCAAGGGCCGGCCCCCCAGGGAGCCCCTCAGCAAGCCCTGGAAGCAGTTCCTGAGTTCCTCGGACCGTGGAGTTGGTGAAAGTGCCTCAGGTGCACTTTGGGGGTGGTGGCAGAAGGAGGGTGGGCTGCTTGGGCCCTGCCCCTGGTGTGGCTCAGGGGACACAGGGTGGTGAGCTCCCCCGTGGGCCCCTCTGCTTGAGTCCCACCAAGGAGCACGTGGGGTCCAAGCTCACCAACAAGGGGTTGTAGGCACCACAGGCTCCAAAGGCATCTTCGTCTCGCAGATACGCTGGTCGGGACATCAGCCTCTCCAGCATAGAGACGTGCAGCCCATAGGCCATGGCAAGTCTGGACTTGATGACCGGTCCGAGCTGCATGGGGTCTCCGGCCAGGACGATCTGTGGCACGAACAGGACGGCTCTCAGCATCTGTCTCATAAGTGAGGCCCCTGGTGTGTAGCGGGCAGGGGCCAATGTTGGGGCGACCGCAGTGCATGGGCCTCACCTGGCCGCTGACGTCTGAGACCAGCCCCAGGGGGATGAGGCACTCGGGCTCACTCGCCTGGCCCGCTTCATCCACAAACACGTGCGTGAAGTGTCCGACTCTAGAGCAGGCACGTTCCCGGGGTCACTCTTGTCCACGTGTCCTGCCCAGCATGGCTTTGCCTCGCTGCCCGGGGCGCCTGCCCCACCCCGCTCCTGCCCGTGCCCCCAGGGACCTCCCGACCCTCCGCAAACACACCACCTCCTCCCCGCCTCTGCCCAGGAAGCCCCAAGCGCCCACCGCAACCCTATCTGGTAGAAGAGCCCCGCGCTGCTGCACGTGGTGATGACCACCCTGAAGCGAGAGGCCTTCCAGATGTCTTCCCCGTCTCTGCAGTACGGCCTGATGGTCTCTGTGATGCTCTGTGGGGGGCAGGCCATCGGCCAGGTCACTGAGCATTTCTTTACACTGGACACAATCACAAAGCTGAATGGAATTCTGAATGATAACCTCAGCCTGCTGCCACTTCTTAGTTGTGACTCAGTATTGATTTAAGATTGTTTTTTATATCAAAACGTCTTATGTTTTCCTATCAATTTAGTCTACGTTTTACAGACTCTAGAACCATGAATATAACAGAGAATCCTGCAGATCCTTCCCCAAAACAACCACATACATTTTCTAGATTCAATCTCTTTAGTTAACCAAACTGGGAGCTTTTATAGCAAACCAACAGAACCAAAAAGCAACTGTACCTTTGGGGAAAAATAAAAGAGTAGCATCAGCATTTAACAAAGCTGGGAACGCCCATAACGTCACTAAATGTTCAGGAAGGAAACAGTCCTCGTGCTCTGGTGTGGGGTTGGGACAAGGTCCGGCGAGGACGCTCACCTCCTGGAACCTGCAGGTGGCGTTCACGCGGACCATGGCCCCCAGCCGCAGCGCCTGGCTCTCGTGCAGCCGCAGGCACACAAGGTCGGCCGCGCTGTTGGAGGGTGCGCACACCAGGATCCGACTGTCCGGCAGAGCGTGGTAGACCTTCCCCAGGACACACGGGAGGCAAAAGGGGACGGGTCAGCGGCCAGTGCCAAGCCCACCCGCGAAGGCTCCTGACGTGGACTCGCTGCATGGGCCCACGTCACCCCTCACACGTCTGAGCCTGGCCCTGCCACTGTGTGCATGTGGTGGAGTCCCCGTCTCCCAGACCCTAAACTGCCCGGGTCTGGGTACCCACGGGCGACCTGAGTCCCCAGCGACGTAGGACACTGAACACACACAATGTCCACAACTCAATTTAAATCTCGATGGAGGCGCCAGACACTTGTGCAGTTTCTATTCTGAAGTGGAGCGATTCCTGTCTAAACCTAGGAAATGAACTCTTAAAGTCCTATAGCCACATAACAAACTTTGCTAAATATGAAACAACTGGGATTTTTCAAACTCTTTCCAACGTTCTGATCTATGGTTTAAACTGATGCTTCCCGATGACAGGAACACACAGCTGTGTTTACCGCGTCCCCACCCACCATTACCTGTAAAACAGCCTCTATGATGGTCACCGTCTTCCCAGTCCCAGGAGGCCCGAAGAGCACATAGGGGATCGGGCGGCAGTCTCCACTCAGGATCCTCCTCACCGCCAACTTCTGGTTTTCGTTCAGCAGGGGGTTGAAAAACTCCTTCTCTCTCGCTTTCGGGCCTCCGCTGACTGCGTCAAAGGGGAGAGACAGGGTCGGCGGAGGTCACGGCTGGTCCCCTCACGACCCGTCCCAGTGTCACTCGCATTCGGGACAGTCGGCTGAGAGCAAAAGCATAGGCCACTCCGCCCGCTCCCCGCGTCACCTGTGCAGTGTCACCGAGGTGTTAAGAGTGGCTGTTAACACATGGACAAGAGCAGCCCACCATCAGGAAGGTCAGAACACATGTCCCCTTGGCTGCCCGAGATCCCCCCCACCAAGTCCTGCAGTAGCTGGCTTGGTCCCCAGACTCACCCAGCCCGCCGGTCTCTGTGGCAAAGGCCCACGGCCCTGGTGTGTCCTGGGCGCCTGCCCGCTGCTCCTCTGGGGTGTGCTTAGTTTGGTCCTTCAAGGCTTTCCTATTCTAGAAAAATCATGCAGAAAAATGGCTTAAAAAGAAAGCTTTGGGACTTCCCTGGTGGTGCAGTGGGTAAGAATCCGCCTGCCAATGCAGGGGACATGGGTTCAATCCCTGGTCCGGGAAGATCTCACATGCTGCGGAGCAGCTTAGTCCGTGCGCCACAACTACTGAGCCTGCGCTCTGGAGCCCGCGTGCCACAACTACTGAGCCTGCGTGCCATAACTACTGAAGCCCGTGCGCCTAGAGCCCGTGCTCCGCAACAAGAGAAGCCACTGCAATGAGAAGCCTGCGCACTGCAAGAAGAGTAGCCCCCGCTTGCTGCAACTAGAGAAAGCCCGTGTGCAGCAACGAAGACCCAGCACAGCCAAAAAAATTTTTTTTAATAAATAAATAAATAAAGCAATACCTCGGAGGTGGGCTGTCCATGGTTTTTGATGTCTTGTGCGTGTTTCCAATTCCATGTCACTTGGGGAGACTGTAAAATGATTTCTTCTGGAAACAACACTTTTAGAACAAGAAAAAGCGAGAAGGTAGACATCACTGAAAAGCTTAAGAAAGATGAATAGAGGCAGCTAGTCCTGAAGAAATTCATGTCTGTGAATTCCTCTCCTCTCTGGCCCTGTACACTGCTTCTCACCTACAGCATAGTGCCAGCACCGCATATTCTTTGCAACAAAGCCATTTACCTGTCTATTTTTAAGTACAAAAATGAGTTACGTTTAGGGGGGAAAGCAGAGCGCAATCATTTTATTTTTAATAACTTAAGCATGCTATTTCTACATAGCTGAAATTGTGAGAAAACACTGAACGTCCCCAACAGAAAGGAAAACACTGGGTATCACATAGTTTTACTTCTAATGTATGAATGAAGAGACTGTGGTTTACATAAAATTTCACGTGACACTTCTAAAAATACTCTGGGAAGATGTAACACCGTCATCCCACAAAAGTTAATACCTTTTACGCCCAAGTGGACAACTTGTTCAAGTGCAAAGTGACACCGTCTGCTGGTGGTCCTGTGGGAGAGAGTGACGTGGGTCAGCACCCTGGGACCCTTAAGAAACACTCACACGAGACCAGGCTGGAGGCACCAGCAGGAGTTTTACGAGAAAACTCTCAACACCTGTCAGGACAGCAGGGACACCTTCCTTTCTGGGAATACTCCTGTTTTAATGTATAAAATGGACAAGTAGAAAAAAGAGAAAATATAGCCCGTGAAGTGTCAGAGGTGCATCAATAGGAAAGTAACTTTGATGGTAAAGATTCACTCCTGTGAAATTTACTCAGAACAACAGTTAAAAAATAAACTGAAGCATGTTAAAAATGCTAAGTATTGGGGCTTCCCTTGTGGTGCAGTGGTTAAGAATCTGCCTGCCAATGCAGGGACACAGGTTTGAGGCCTGGTCCGGGGAGATCCCACATGCCACATGCCGTGGAGCAGCTAAGCCCGTGCGCCACAACTACTGAGCCTGCGCTCTAGAGCCCGCTCGCCACAACTACTGAAGCCTGCGCGCCTAGAGCCCATGCTCTGCAACGAGAGAAGCCACTGCAATGAGAAGCCCGTGCACTGCAACGAAGAGTAGGCCCCGCTCGCCGCAACTAGAGAAAGCCCGCGCGCAGCAACAAAGACCCAATGCAGCCAAAAATAAAAAAATAAAAAAATTATTAGACAAGCAAAACAGCAGGAAAATAAGAAGCATCCTCAGGGGAAAAGTTAAAAGAAACAGACCCAGAAATGAACTAGATACTCAATTAGCATACAAGAAGTTCAAAACAGTTGTTATAAATACATTTAAGATTTAAAGATGGACATAATGGTTGAGCAGATGGGGAATCTCTACAGAAAAGACCCAACACAGCCAAAAATAAAATAAAATTTAAAAAAGTTAAGCTTATTAGAGCAAAAATTGATTCGAATCAGGCAGTACAGCATCCCATTAGCAGACAGAAGAGCTCTGAGGAGATGTTTAAAATGAAAGACTTCTACAGGCAGAAGGGAGCAGGGACAAGGAAATGATTTAGGTGAAAAGGTGGGTTGGCTGGGGCAAGGTCACTCTCCTTGAGGGAACGGCAGGGGTCATTCAGGGAGATAACCCCCCAGTGCTAATCAGGGGGTTCCTGGCTGACTGGTTCACAAATCTATTTCTGGGACAGCTGAGACTGCAATTCAGTAAAACCTGTTTGGTGACGTGGGGCATAGTATAAGCGACTCCACTGTGGGCCTGTTCTCCATTTTTTTTTTTTTTTTTTTTGGCTTTGCCACACATCAAACGGGATTTTAGTTCCCTGATCAGGGATAGAACCCCCGTGCCCACTGCAGTGGAAGCGTGGAGTCTTAGCCACTGGACTGCCAGGGAATTCCCTGTTCTCTTGTATTTTAACACAACAAAAAGAAGAAAAAATGGAAAATAAAATTCCACCTTCAAAGGAACAAGATGACCAAAGCTCCAAAGCACAAAAGAAGAGAATGCTCAGAAAGGAGCATCTGGCCTCAAACAAGCAAAGGCACGAGAGCTGGTTCACACCACCTCAGAACTCCGGCCACAGGCGGATTTCCGGAAAATGCAGGTCACCGTCAGGACCCATTCCCACAGCGTGGCGTTATAGGGGCGGGTATGGGGCCAGAAGGAATGGGAGCCTCACCTGCAGGGCCCCAGGCTCCTGGCAGCCCCATCACCCCTGGGATACAATAAACTCCACTCAAGAGGAGCAGCAACCAGAAAAGACCCTCCTAGGACTTAGCAAGGCTGACTCTAAGAAAGAAAAAACAACTTAAAGCAGATCAATTAAAGAGGAAGAAACCTTCCAGTGGGAAGTCACCATAACAAAGACTCTAAAACGCCCAAGGAAACCAGACATCCCGTCAACTTGCAGCCCAGCATCTTACCCTTAACAGCATGAAAACATGAGTCAAACGTTTCCCAGTAAATCCTTGGAGCACATTACAGGAGGAATTCACCACACAGAACACCACGTTTTTCATCTTGGGCTTATAAGAAAGGTTCGACAGAAAGTTATCCAGTCGAAATATCCATCTCCTGAATAGGCTGAACAAAAAAATTATTATCTCAAGAAATGCCAAAAAGGAAATGAATGTAATAGCTCAGAATAGAAACTGATGCTTAAAATTCCTTAACACAATTAATCCGAAGGACAGCAAGACACTAGATGGTAAAATACTAGCAGTATTTACTAAAATAAAAAACAAGACAAAGACACAGGAGATGGAAACCATGAGAGAAAAGTAAAGCAGCTGGGTGGGAACTAACACAACAACAGACAAGGATTCCAAAGGAGGACAAAGAATGGAAAGAAAAGAGGAATTAAAGGAAACTTTCCTAGGTTCAAACTGCTGTCCAAGAGGAGACCCCATATGGCAAAGATGACAATTTTCCCTGTATTTTAACATCATGGTACAGAGATGTAAGAATGTTTACTGCTTCACTGTCTGTGATAGGAAGAAGCTTAGAACCTAAAGGTCCAGCGGGGATAATAAAGACCAGAGCAAAACCCAATGGACTGGGAGTACCCTGGTGGCCCAGTGGTTAGGACATGGGCTTTCACTGCCGTGGACCCGGGTTCGATCCCTGGTTGGGGAACTAAGACCCCACCAGCCATGCAGTGCAGCCAAAAAAAACCCCCAAAACCCCAATGGACTAGAGACAGAAACACACGAGAGAATACTGATGAGGCTGGAAGTCTGTCCTTCGGTGAGATCAGTAAAGCCGACAAAGCTCTAGCCAAACTGACAGGAAAAGAAAGGGCAGACGTGTTGCCAGTCCTGGGAACGAGAGTGGTAACATCAGCAAAGACTCTACAAACACTAAGCGAACAATAAAGAAATGTCATGAGCAATTTCACACAAATACATTAGATAACTCAGATGAAACGCACAAATCCGTAAAGCACACACACTACCAGAGTCCATGTGGCAAGAAACTAAGGGTTCTTAATCTCTTAAAGAAACTGAATTTGTAGTCAGGAAGCTTCCCACAGAGAAAACTTCAGACCTAGAAGGCTTTACTGGTAAATTCTACCACGCATTTAAGGAAGAAGTGATGAAATTCATATTTTAAGGCAAGACAAGAAAAATTTAAACATAAACTTGTTCTCTGCCTTTTGGCCTCCTCCCTCCCCACTAGTGTGCATCTGCATCTGCGTTATGTGTGAACCTGACCTCCCCCATGGCAGAAATACCTGCTCAACCAAAGATTGGTTTTTCTCCTTCTGGAGTCAGCCATGTAACTCCTTAGAAGATAACATTCCTTTCTCAGTCCTGTGAGGGGTCACAGTGACCCCCCACTCACCTTGCACACGCGCAGACGTCTTTGGTGGACTGTACGGACAAGGCCAATGTGTCGTTTCCCTTAAAGAGAGTGACTGGTGCTTAGCAGACAGGCCAGACGACCTGGGGAGACTCGGGGCTGCAGTGAATGGTAGTTCTCAGCTGGAATACTTATGACCTTATTAGTGTTACCAGCTCTATTACCTGTATTCTTCCTATTCTTCCTAACAACAAGATTATTGTTTCCTGCATTACCAAATGTGTGACTGAGCCCCCGATAAAAATAAGATGACTAGGTGACCTGAAACAACTGACCAAATACATAGTTCCATAAGCTCAATGACTGCAACAGAGCAACTCTAGATGTGGGAAGAAGCAACCAGAGGGAACCATTTCCTGGACCATAAATGACTAGAGGGACAGGTGGTCCAGAGGCTTTGGGCTATACTGTTAACAGGGCCTAGTCCAGCACACTGAGGGGCCCAGCAATGAAATCCCCGTCTGAGCTGGGAATGAGGATTCCTAGCACCGTGGGACAAAATGGTCACTAAATGCCTCCCAAACCTTGGTTGAAATTAAGACTGAAAGGGAGGGGACTGTAACGTAAAAAAATGTTGTCCACCCTCCAGTTCTACAAGAATCAAGTTGGTAACCACTGCACAGTACATCCCAAAAGGAATTCAGGGAAGATAAGGATGAAGCATTTGTGCTCTGGGAAAACTGGCAGAACTGGTCCTCAGATAGTTAGATATTTTCAGGAGAAAATTTTATAAACCCAGTATCCTGCTTCTTCCCATGCTTAGAAAAGCACTAAAACCATCAGCTAAGGCATCTGTTTCTTGTGAACAGCAGTGACCTCCCACCAAGCTGTGTGCTTGGTTGCACGCACCCCTTCAAAATCACACCTATACTGATCTCCTCCCTACCTCTTGGGAACAGTCCTCAGAGCTTCTAAAAGACTGTCCCCCAGGTTATAATCCTCAGGTTAGCTAAAATAAAATTCTTCATTTGTTTCTTAGACTGACTACTGATTAATATTGTCAACATTAAGTAATACCCATTCTACACAAACCGTCCCAGAAAATGGAAGAGGAGGTGACACCTTCCAACTTACTGTGCGGCCAGTGTTACCTCGTACCAAAATCAGAAAAAGATACTTCAAGAAACTAAAGACCAATATTCCTCATGAACACAGACGAAAAAATTAATACAATTTTAGCAAATCAGATCTAACAATATATAAAAGGAAATTACATCATGGCCAAGCGGGGTTTATTCTAAGAATGCAAAGTTGATTTTACAATCAATGTAACTGACTATCTTAATAGACCAAAACTGAAAACCCACATGATCATCTCAATAGATATAGAAAAAGCATTTGACAAGATCCCATATCCATTTTTGATTAAATAAATCTCAGCAAACTAGGAGACTATCTCCTTAACCTGACAGGGCCAAATACAAAAACCTACAACTCACACAGCACTAGATGGTTCAAGACTGAACGTAGGCTACTGGCCTAAGATCAGGAACAAGGCAAGGACGCCACTTCCCGCCACTTCTGCTTAACACCATTCTGGAGGCTCTAGCCAGTGCGAGGCAAGAAAAAACAAGATGCATCCAGATGAGAAAGGAAGCAGCAAAACTGTCTTTATCTGAATACGTGATTTTACTGTATACACAGAAGATCCTATGTAATCTGTAAAAAGCTACTAGAACTATTAAGTGAGTTTAGCAAGCTGGCAGGATACAAGATTAATATACAAACATCAATTGCATTTAAAGAGTCAGGGACAAATTTGACAAAAGATATACAAAACCTGTACAGTGAAAAGTACAAAACACTGCCTAAAGAAATGAAAAAATGCCTAACTAGATGGAGAGATACACCATTTCCAAGGGTTAGAAAACTCAGTATTAAGATGTCAATTCTCAGAATACTACTCAGCCATAAAGAGTGAAGTAATGCCACTTACAGTAACACGGATGCACCCAGAGATTATCATACTAAGTCAAGTCAGACAAAGACAAATATTATTTGATATCACTTATATGTGGAACCTAAAAAATAATACAAATGAATCTATTTACAAACAACAGAAACAGACTCACAGACATAGAAAACATACTTACGGTTACCAAAAGGGAGAGGGGAGAAGGATAAATTAGGAGTTTGGGATTAACAAATACACACTACTATATACATAAAACAGACAGCCAACAAGGACCTACTGTATAGCACAGGGAACTATGTCGAATATCTTGTAATATCCTATAAAGGAAAAGAATCTGAAAAAAATATAAACTGTATATAACAGAATCACCTTGCCGTACACCTGAAACTAAAACAATATTGTAAATCAGCTATACTTCAATTTAAAAAAAAAAGATGTCAATTCTCCCTTAAGTGGACCTAAAGAGTCAATGTCATCCTGATCAAAATCTCAACAGGCTTTTTGTAGAAACTGACAGGCTGATTCTAAAATCCACATGGGAATACCAAAGACCTGGAATAGCTACAACTCTGCAAGAGAGGGACACAGTGGAGGCCGTCCCCTCCCTGACTTCAAGACTTATCACAAAGGCACAGTGACCGAGACTCTGCGGTGTAGGCTGCAAGACTGACAGATGCACCAGTGGAGCAGAATGGACAGCTAAGGGATAGAGCCACATGTGTAGGCCAATTGGCTTTTTTTTCTTTCTTTTTTTTTGGTTTTTATAAACCTTTATTTTAAATGTTATTTTACTAAATTTATTTTAATTAGAGTATAATTGCTTTACAACGTTGTGTTAGTTTCTGCTGCAGAACAAAGTGAATCAGCTATATGTATACATATATCCCCTCAACTGGTTTTCAAAAAGGTGAAAAGGTCACTCACTGGACAATGGACAGTCTGTCTTTTCAACAAATGGTGCTGGGACAACTGGACAGCCCCTGCCAAATCAATCCATACCTTGCATCACTTGTAAAAATTAACTTGAAATAGATCACAGCCCTAAATGTACAACTTAAAGCTGCAAAATTTCTAGAGAAAAACGTAGGAGAAAATCTTTGTGACCTTGACTTTGGCAGACTTCTTAAATGCGTCACCGCAAGCATGATCCATGAAAGAAAAACCGATAGACTGAACGTCATCAAAATTAAGAATTCCTGCTCTTCAAAAGGCACTACTAAAAATGAAAATACAAGACGCAGTCTGAGAAAATATTTGCAAAAAACATACCTGATAAAGGACTTGTACTGAGAATATGTGAACTCTGAAAACTCAACAATAAAGCAAACGATACAGAACGTGAACCACAGACCTGAGCGGGCACCTTCACGAAGGCCGAGTGCTGGCCAGCGAGTGGAGGAGGCGCTCGGCGTTGGTCATCACAGCAAGGTGAGCCCCCCACTGCACACCTAACACGAGCCTGAGGAGGAACCACCGAGCACCCAGGGGCTGTGCACGTGGGAGCACGGTGGGAACACAAGCAGTGTAGCCACCTGAGGAGAGTCTGGCAGTGTCTCAGGAAGCTCAGTGTACACCTGTCGCCGTGTGCAGCCACGGTACTGCCAGGCGCTTACCCAAGAGAAATCAAAATGCCTGCCCACACGGATGTTTACAGCAGCTTCATTTCTAACAGCCAGATCTGCAAACAACCCAGCGTCCACCCACAGGTGCCTGGATTAGTAACCTCAGGTATGTTCTTATAATGGAGTATTACTCAGTCATAAAGAGGAATGAATTCATGCAAAAGCAAGGCTGAATCTCAAAATAGTTAAGCTGAGTGAAAGATGCCAGGCAAAAAAGAGTAGGTCCTCACGTAAATTCTACAAAATGCAAACTAACGTGTGGTGCTTGGGAGCTGGGGTGCAGAGGAGGAATGACAAGGGCAGCAGGAAACATCTGCGGTGCCAGGTCTGCCCGCAGTCTTCACCGTGAAGCTCGTTTCACGGGGTATACAAATGTCAACACCATCAAGCCATATACTTTAAACAGGCATAGATCATTTTACGTTCATTACCTCTCAGTAAACCTACTTTCTTAAAAAGGAAAGACACCTGCGAACAGCATAAAGGTGCAGCCGTCTGCGCATCCAGAGGGCCCGGCCTCTTGGCTCTGTCCCTCCTGCAGCACTGCGGTGCCGCCCAGTCCTCTCGTTTGTCAAAACAAGTGGTAAATACAGATTTTTTAAAGTGTGAAATCGCCTGATTTTGAGTAACTTAATGCAAAACCACCAAAAACTTACGTGGGGCGAGCAAATCCTCTGTGCAGCAGAAGTGGCCACTGGCCCTCGTTCCCGCCTCGCTCCCCACCTGGACGGCTGCAGACAGCATCCCCTCTGAACTCAGATTCCGACTTCCTGCCTCGACCTCAACTTCCTGTCTTTCCAACACTCTGGGTCAGGAAGCTGCCCGGCAGTCTTCAGCCCCACGGCCCTCGGGCTTCTTCCTGCTCACTTTCTTCCTAGGCTCACGGCCCACAGCGCATCCGTCCCCCCGCCTGCCCATGTCCTTCGGTTGGGCGGCTCTTGCACTGACTGCAGCAGTGTTTCCTCTGCCCCCGCCCCCGCCCCAGGTCCACGTCCTCTTCTTTCTCTGCGAACATCCTCACCTCACGTCCTAGAGCGACAACGAGCCCTTACAAATTCCCACTCACCAGCGGCTCCCATCTCCTGTGTGCCCAGCACAATGGAGGACGTGTGCCCTCGCCAAAGACCACAGCCTCGGCCCAGGTCCGGCGCCCGCGTCTCCACGCGTCACTCCTGCTGCCCGATCACCACACCCACCTCACTGGCTTCACACGAGCGGTGCTGGCTCCTCTCACTGTAAGCAGCAAACCAGGCAAGGCTGCCCGGACCCTGGGAGCCTCCTCCTCACTCATCTCTCCGTCCTGCCTTCTCTGCTTTCCCAGCCAAACACCCTTCAAAAGGGCCAACTCCACGCCTGCACCATCCATTCACCCGCAACACCTTCCAACCTGGCTGCAGCCCAAACACTGAAAGAGTTCTTAAACAAGACGCGAAAAGCACTAGTATACAAAAACCCTGATAAATTCCACTATCTTAAAACTACCACCTTCTGATACTCAAAAGATATTTTAAGAAAGTGAAAAGACAAATAACAAACCCAGAGAAGTTGTCTGTAACAGGTGTATCTAAGAATAGTCTAGCATAAAGAATACAGAAAGGACAGCTACAAATAATTTAAAAAATCAAATTATAGTCAATAAAAGACACGAGAAAGCATTTCACAGATGAAGGAATTTTACGGCCAATAAACAGGGGGACTCTCGACCTTAGAAGTAGTCAGAGAAACATACATCAAGACCAAAGTGAGACACAGCTCACACCTACCAGGCAGGCACACGCCCAGGATTTCACAAAATCAGGTTTCGGGAGGGCATTACAGACCCTGAGCCCGCGGGGCACTTCTGCCCCCACGTGTAAAGCTGGAACATTAGCATCCCCCAAACCCTGACCCCACTCCTAAGTGCACAGCCAAGAAAACCTGGGGGTGGGTGTGCACGAGGAGATAGTGGGTGTCCACAGCAGCCGCCAGAGCGCAGGCAGCGCTGTGCTCACCGGCAGGAGGGCAGACACACGCCCGGTGGGGCACAAGTACGCTGCGGACACGGCCCGTGGACCTCGTGTCAGCAAACCCACACCTCCAGACCACAGGCGGCAAGTGCAAAACAGCTGCAACTAACGCAAACACTTGCCCGTGTGTGTGTCTGTGCACAAACACACCAACTTTTGTTTTAAAAAGCAAAGGAGAGAGAAACACAAAATCCCAGCTAATGGTGGGGGCTTGGTGGAGGAGGGGGAGAGACAGCTGGTGGTGGGGTCCCCGCCTCGTGACACGTGACAAGTGAGGTGGAGGAGGAGCAGCTGGTGGTGACGGCGTGTGAGGGACTACGGATTCTCACTTAAGATCCAAAAAGGAACCGACATGCAAACGTTTACCAAACGGCTGGTGACAAAGCTGTGACCACAGAGGCATGTGATACGGGTGCAGGGAGCCCGCTCACAACCCGCGAGCACGCATGCCGCCACCTAGGTATCAAGGGACCGAGGGAAGGGGAGACAGCCGCCCACCCAGAAGGGAGAGTCCCTGGAAGCATTACCTGTTGTACCTAAATTCCACATCCATAGGTTCAGAGTTATATGCTTGTTCAAACTCTGGATTAAGTTTAAGGGTTACATCTTCTTCATGAATCTAAAAATAAACAAATCATTTACTTTTTATACTTTGTACTTGATTTCTTGGGACAATCTTCTATCCATATTCAGCAACTCATCATGAAACATTCATCCTACAGATCTGAGCTGAAATCTGGCATCTGAAATGAGTGCAAGATGATGGGAAGGGACTCAGTCACTGCTCTGTTCCGCCCCCACCCCCAGCAGCATACCTGCCGACGCTTCCGCCGGGCGTGCGGGCTTGCGAACACAGGGTGTGCAAGACAGGCCGCCACCTCTGAAGGAGACACGTGAACGACCGCAAAGAGCAGGCGGTGCCGCCACGAGACCCCCTCCCCCATCAGGACAGGCAAACAGACATTCAGGGACCCTCCAGCCAAAGCTAGGTCCTGCATAGGAATCCTCCGAGGAGCAGGAAGGAAACCCCACGCTGAGAGGAGCTGAAACAGGACGGGAGCGCTAGGCAGCGGGGCCTCCCAAGAGCTGGGGGACAGTGAGGGCGGAGGCTGCGGCGTGACGCTCACAGTGCCCCCTGCTCTGGGCAGAAGCAAACACAAGCCCCTTAAAAGGAAAGCAAGCCCAGCACAGGGTCCTGGGTTTCCCAGAGATTAAGACAAATGAAAATGAATCTGTAATCACAGACCATCAGGCACACAAGGCAACCACCAGCAGTGAGGGTCGACTTGAATTGCCATCAACAGATTGAGGCCCCAAGGACATCATATACTGATGCTGTCATTTACAGAAATTTGAAAAACTCCGGGGAAAAAAAAAATTGGGAAAACCAAGATAAGCAAGCATAAGATAACATAAAACAACACAACAGGGCAGCTTTAAGGAGTCAAATAGTGTTTAGAAACAAGAACTCTGCTTACAGAGCTAAACTCAGAGAGAAGGGAACAAGTGACCTGTTTGCTCCCAGCAGACAGGGAGGCCCTCTGCGGAGGTGCGGGTGGGCCAGGGGCAGTGCTGGCTTAGCCCAAGGAGCCTTCCGTCTCTCTGCCCGCCCCACCACCCGGGGGTGCTCCTGAGGGCCCCGGTGCCTTCATGGCACCCAGGCCACTGCGCTGGCCATGGGGTTCCGGAGAATCACGTAAAGCAACGGCCAAGACCTGAGACAGGACAGCTTTAGCGGGCACCCATCACTCAGGAGCGGCCAGCTTTACGGACGGTCCCGCGGGAAGGTTGGCAGGGCAGCTTCAGCTCTGGACTCGCCAGCCTGGGAGTCAGGGGCCAAGGGGGCCTCACCCCTGAGATCCCTGGCCCTGCTTCTTCTGAGGTTTTAGTCCACAGGGCAGCCCCTAGGGGCACAACTGGTCTACTCTCTGGAAGCTGAGATGGTCACTTGGCCATTCTGGGCTCCTCACGCCCTTGCCAACAGCTGGGGGGGGCTCATGCTGGGGAGGGTGATGGGCCCTCTAGCTGAGGCTGAGCGGCTCCTGCCCTGCAGTGGAGGAGGCACCCAGCCAGGCCGCCTGTCACCGAGGAGAGCGAGCTCTTGCCCCAGGAAATCCCGGCCCTGGTTTCACCAGCGACAAGGGCTGCGGCTGTGGCCATCTTTCTACAAACACCCTGAAGACCCCCTACCCAACCCCCCATGCTCTCCCTCCCTTCCCAGACATAGGCCCCTGTGGCCACGGTCACGGGCCCTGAGCACGCCCCGAGGAGCACAGGGACAGGCGTGTCCTGATACGCGGCCTGGGCCCTGTGCGGGGAGTGCTGAGTGAGGGATCTGGGACCGCCCCCTCGGGGGGTGAGGACCTTGTCTGCAGAGCTGGGTCAGTGCAGGACGTCAGGCAGGAGCAAGACGCTTCCGCAGGGAGAGAGTGACGTGGATGCCTGTGCAGGCAGGGAGGCTTCCGGTGCCCAGGACCTGCGCCCTCCAGGGCGGTGACTTACTCTGGCTAAGCCACAACACGCGAGGCCTGAGAGGCTCGCCCGACCTTCAGGCCTGGTCCAGCTGCCTGGGGCATGGGGACAGCGCATCCTCTGTCTTGAGGGTGGCGGGAGCATCTGCGTCCAAGCTTCTCTGATTTGGTGGGAGCAACACTGTCACGAGACCAGGCGGGGGCACATTTCTGCCGCGGACCAGCCTGCACCCCGACCTTGTTCTCCAGGCACAGCTCGCCCACCTGAGAGGCCCACTTGACTCAAAACACCACCTCTTCTGCTTCTATCGGCCCCAGCGGGCTCATCTGATGCTGCAGTCCTGGCTGGCGCCCCGGCAGCACGTACGGCGAGGTTTGTGGTGTTCGAGTCCCCAGCCTGGAACGGCAGCCCCTGTGATGTGCTCACGGCCTTCTCGCCTTTGGAAATGCCTTCTGGGCCCTTTCCACTAACAACACCCTTTCTTTTACGGTGGGTGATCAGATGCCACTTCCTCGTCTTCTTGAGGAGATGAACGAGTCTCCACACTGGACTACTCACGCCCGTCTTCCCCTCGTCCCCGGGGGCACATTGCCTGCTGCCCCAGCAAGGGCCCGGCCCCATCCTCAGGGGAGACCCTGCTGGTTCTCATACCCCCCAACCCCGGCTTGGGGCTTCAGTGCCCTAGTTCCCACATCAGGCAGCGTGCGAGCTCCGTGGGTCCCTCCACGCGGCCCCCGAGCTCCGTCCCTGCGCCGTGCCCGGCAGGGAGCAGGGAGAGTAGCTGGAGAAGCCCTGGCCGCGCTCAGAGCCGCACGGGCACGGGGCCTTAGGCTTACACAGCCTTCCCCGTGGAGACACCAGAGTGCTCAACGGGTAGGTGTGTTTTTCCTTTGCAGGCTCTCTCTCCCAGAACATATTCAGAACGCCGAATCTGACTAAATGCATGCCTTAACATGTGATGTACTTAACAGGTAAGTGTGTTTTACACGGCTGAAAGTGATAAGATTTCTTTACACATCACATTTATTTAAATATTCACTTGGTCCTGAAATTTTCCAAAATACCATCAACACCAGGGGACCCCCACCCTGAGCTGAGGCAGGAAGTTTACCTCTGCAACCGTCCGCTGGGCTAGTCCAACATGAACTAACAGCGGCCTCTCACCTCAGTCACGTAGCCGATGTACTCGATGACGTGTCCGTTGTACTCCTGAGTTTTTAAAATCAGTTTATCACCTAGTTAAAAAACACATTACCACACGTAAAACTACAAAATCAATAAATTTTTTTGCTGTACTGTAAAATCAAACACTCTGAAGAAGTGGAGTAAGACAAAAACATTACTGGGATCAACAGCTTAAAATCACGTCAGTGTGAAGAGAGAGAGGCTGGCCACGTTTTGAGTGAAATTATAACCCAAAGCAAAGAAAATCAGTGTGACTACAGTGTTGCCAGTTAAAAACATTCTTTTTCCTGACTGTGGTTCAATGTTTCTAGTCCATCTAGGAAAATATGACACGTAACAAACCTACCTGTGTAAAGAGAAGGTCGACTTTCAGCTAATCCTGGGACCTCCAGAACCAGCAAATCCCCATTTCTTTTCAAGGTGACCCCACTCATATTATACTCTTTCAGTTCTATTTCTGCATAAATTTCCTCAAGCCAGAGCAAAGTTGAAAACTTCTCCTTGTGATTTGACATGTTCAAAAGCTGAAAAAGAAGCCAGCAAGTCAGCGAGAGCCGAGGAACACTCTACACACACCCACATCAGGAAGCCAGCAGCTCTGGGGTGGGTAAGTCCCACGGACAGCTGAAACAGCCTTCAAACACTGACGACTGGGCAGCGCAGGGCAGTGGCCCTGAGATGGGGAACCATCTGAGTGAAGCCCCAACCGCCCAGCTCCCATCAGACAGAGCCTCCAGGCTCAGTTCAGAGAAAGCCCGGGGCAGCCCTGTGCGCCCTCAGCTGCGCAGCGGTCAGCTCACTAGCGTGAGAAACCGCATCAGGTGGGGAGATGCCTGTGATGGAGCAGAACGGGGCTCCTCAGCCTCAGCACTTCCAACACGGGTGGACTGGTCTCTGGGGCAGGGCTGTCCCGGGCACCGCACAGTGTTTAGCAGCATCTCTGGCCTCCACCCACGAGATGCTGTTCACACTCTCAGTCATGACAACCAAAAATGTCTCCTGGGGGGAAAGTTCACCTGCTGAGAACCACTGGGTCAGAGGTAACGAATCCCAGAACTTGCACAGGGCTGAGCATGCCGTGGGTCCCACCAGTCCCAGTGGAAAGGCCTCAGATAAAGGGGCACTGGGCAGGGCACTCAGAAGGAACCAGCCCTTTATTAGAAACGACTCTGGTCCCTCCGAACAAGGCTTTTTTTTTTTTTTTTTTTGTGGTACGCGGGCCTCTCACTGCTGTGGCCTCTCCCGCTGCGGACGCGCAGGCTCAGCGGCCACGGCTCCCGGGCCCAGCCGCTCCGCGGCATGTGGGATCCTCCCGGACCGGGGCACAAACCCGCGTCCCCTGCATCAGCAGGCGGACTCTCAACCACTGCGCCACCAGGGAAGCCCCTAACAAACCTTTAAAGCCAGGCTTAAAAGTATCTGGCCTTTTCCAAGTAACTTAAGTGCATCCCAGAACAAAGTTCAAAAATATTTTCAAGAACGGAAAAATATGAAATACCCAACAAAGTAAAATCCAGAATGTTTAGCGTTCAAACAAAGATGACCAGGCACGGAACTAAGCACAAGCTACAACCCATAATGAGAAGAAAAACCTATCAACAAAGACAGAATCAAAAATGACACGTGTGATGGAATCAGTATCACAAGAACATTAAAACACTTGTTGTAACTGTGCTATATACATTCAAAAAGTTGAGAAAAAAAAACTGAAGAAAACAAAGGTGAGGAAAGACTAAACATAATAAGTAGAGACAGAAAATATAAAAACAGAGCCTAATTGAACTTGTGGAGATAATAACGACAACATCTGACATAAGACAATACGCTGGACGGGACGGGACTGAATACTCTGCAAAAGAAAAATCAGCGAACCGAAGACACAGCAACAGAAACTACTCAGAATGAAACACAGAGGAAAAAAGACCGAAGAGAAATGAATGGAGCAGCCGTGAGCTGTGGGGCAACTTCACGTGGTCTCATACACATGTAATGGGAACGTGGAGAGCAGGGCACAAAGAATACTTGAAGACAGAATGGCCAAGAACCTTGAAATTTGAGAAAAACCGTAAATTCACTTTCTCCAGTAAGCTCAAAGAACCCAAGCCAAGGTACGTGAAGAAAACTACAGCAACTCACACTGTAAATTAAATCCCTTAAAACTAGTGAAAAACAGAAAATCCTAAAAGGAGCTAGAAAAAAACACAGACTCAGTGCAAAAGAACCAAGGTGAGAAGGAAAGCAGAGCCCCTGGAGAAACGCCAGGAGGGAGGAGGTGTGGGGCAGCGTCTCTGCAGCGCCTGCCCAGAGGTCAAGACGGGGCGAGACCTGCAAGGCTGACAGACCAACCGCTGAAGGGGATGCTCAGGTCCCCCAGAAGGATGGGAGGAGCCCCAGGAAGGGGACCTGCGTCGGGGGGCGGTTACAAGGGCACAGGAAGTCAGGAAGTACTGGGGTGACACATGCGTGAATTAAAGAATCACAAAGGGGCAAGTACTCTGGAACCTTAGACCATACAGCACTCTTTCATGACCATTACTATCATACTATTATGAATGCTGAAGACACCCACTTTCTTCTGGTAACTGCTATGCTCAAGAGGAGGTCCCTTCCCGGCACCCAGGCCGCGTTACAGGAGAGGTGCAGGCGCACTTCCGGCACACGATGGTCCCAGAAGCTGCATTCGCACCGGCATCAATTTCTCAGCCCCGAAGTTCTTCTCTAAGGTGTTTTAGGGCTGGTTTGCTGCTCCGGCCTCAGTTCAGGCCCTACAACCATCACTGCAACAACTGCCTGGCGGGTCTCCCTGCTTCCAACCCACAGTCCTGCCCACATACCCTCCTTGGTGCTGCTCCTTCTGTGTGGTCACGCCGTCCCTGGACAGCGCCCAGTGCCCCTGCAGCACCCTCCCCGCTGCAGGACGCCAGTGTGGCCCTGGGGTGGCACACCTCAGGCCGGTGGCACAGGCAGCATCACAGCACCAGCACTGGGGGCAGCTTCTGGCCCAGCCCTGCCGCGGGCCCAAGGCCCAGCAGACAGAGAGCTCTGTCCATCAGTCCCAGGGCAGGCGTGCTCCTCGGTGCCACCCAGCTTCCTCCCAAGCCTCCTTTCCTCTCTGCCTGCCACCCCAGCTCTCCAGGCTCAGGGCTCCCTCACCCTCCACGAATCTCTGGCGAGCCCCAAGTCTCCCTCCAGCTACCATCCAGTCTCCTCCCTCCTCGCCCTGATGCAGCACAAGCCCCGGCCCTCATTCCACTCACCCACTCCTCAGCCAGCAGACAACCAAACCCTCAGGAAAGTACCCTCCTGGAAAAGGGCCGCGCTCCCCCATTGCCGCCAGTGGAACAGACACTCTCCCTCCCTCCCTGGACCCCTGCCTCAGCCTTGCTCAGCGCTGCCCCAGCCCTTGGCCTCCTCTGGCAGGTCCACCCCTTCTCACAGCTCTGACCACCACCTGCCACAGCGGGCAAGCTCAGACCAGGCCTCCCCCAGTGGATCTGAATAAGCCTGAGACCAAAGAAGCAGACGAACAGCCCAGCCAGGGAGGGTGACAAGGAGACATCCTGCCAGAGGAGCCCGGGAGGCCTGGCCTCCTCCTCCCCCACCTCCCCACTGGTCTGTGTGGCTACAGGCCTTTTCCCAGCTCCGCTGCTTAGCTGCTCAGAGCTCTGTCACAAATGGAAAGCTGCTGAGAGGCTCGGCCTCGGGGTAGAAGAGAGGCCGGGCCGGGGGCAGAGGGTCCCCCCACCCCCGCTTTGCCCCCAGCCCCCAAAGCCCCGACAATCTGCAGAGGCACACAGTGATGGGCCCTGCTGCTCCCGGGGTGAACACAGCCACCACGAGGGCTGAGCCCAACAAAGGTTCACCCTGAGTTTGTTCAGAAAACAACTCGAGGGTGGTGAAGAATCAGTACTTCACACGAGACACTTTTCCTACCTCTGCGAGTAGCGGCTGAAAGGTCAGGATGTCGATTTTCTGCCCCACGCATTCTTTAAGCCTGTCTGGTATCGGGTACTGCGGGAGAAAACTCGGAAGCTGTCGATTCAGGCTCCTTAAAAGGAGATTCGCAAGTTAGAAACAACCCTTCAGCACCAGGCACTTCGCCCCAGACGTTTCCACTTAAACATCCTTTCCTATTTCAGAAAGACAGAGGTTCAATCACCAAAAACAACTGGTACGTCAACTGCTGGCCTCAGGCAGAGGTTTGTAAAGGCTATTTAGCTTTGGGGCCGCCCTCCCGGGAGCTGCTTTGCCTCCAGCAGAAGAACATGCCAAACTCCCAAAAGCCCCTGGGACCAGTGAGCTTGAAAACACTGTTTCTAAGCTTCCAATAAGCTCAACTCTTATGCTTTACTTTTTTCCTTCCAGTTTCACGGACATGTAATTGACGACAGCACTGTAGACATTTAAGGTGTGCAGCATAATGATCTGACTTACACGCATCATGAAATAACGACCACGGTAAGTGTAGTGACCACCCCCCTTCTCATATGGATACAAAACTAAAGAAATAGAAAAAAATATCTCCTTGTGACGGGAACTCCCAGGATCACTCTCTTGACACCTTTCACATGTAATATACTGCCATGTTCATTACATGTGTCACGCTGTACATTACATCCCTAAGTACTTATTCATCTTATAGCTGGAGGTCTGTACCTTCTGTCTCCCTTCATCCAGTTCCCCCTGCCAAACCCCACCTCCGGTGACCACAAATCTCATCTCTTTTTCTATGAGTTTGTTTTTGAAGTATAATCGACCTAAAACACTGTTATTTCCTGCTACACAACACAGTGACTTGATATTTCTGTACATTTTAACATGATCATCACAATAAGTATAGTTATAACATGTTACCACGCAAATATATTACATTGTTATTGACTACATTCCCCACAATGTGCATAGCTATCTATCCCTCCATCTATCCATCATCATCTATTCATCCATCCATTCATCCATCTATGGTTATTTAAGTTGCTGGTCTCTTAAGTTCAAATGCATTTTTAACAACCCTGCATTTTTACTCTCCTCCCATCATGATTATTGTTTTTTTTTAATTATTTTTTATTTTTGGCTGCGTTGGGTCTTTGTTGCTACATGTGGGCTTTCTCCAGTTGCGGAAAGCAGGGGCTACTCTTTGTTGTGGTGCACAAGCTTCTCATTACAGTGGTGGCTTCTCTTGTTGCGGAGCATGGGCTCTAGGCATGTGGGCTTCAGTAGATGTGGCTCACAGGCTCTAGGGCACAGGCTCAGTAGTTGTGGCGCACGGGCTTAGTTGCTCCTCAGCTGTGGGATCTTCCTGTAGCAGGGCTCAAACCCATGTCCCCTGCATCGGCAGGCAGATTCTTAACCACTGCGCCACCAGGGAAGTCCCATGATTATTGCTTTTGACATCATATTTCACATCTTTTTGTTCTGTGTATTCCTTAACTCCTTATTGCGGATACATATGATTTTACTACTTTTGTCTTTCAACCTTATTACTAGCCTTATATGAGGCTGGCTTTACTACCTTTACTGTACATTTCCCTTTTCCTATAAGCTTTTACTTTCATAATTTTCATGTATGTAGTTGTGGTCTTTTCTTTTTTGCTAAAAGAAGTCCCTTTATCATTTCTGGTAAAGCTGGTGTGGTGATTCTGAATTCTTTTAGCTTTTGCTTGTCTGTAAAGCTTTTAATTTCTCCATCAAATCTGAATGAGAGCCTTGCTGGGTAGAATATTCTTGGGTGTAGGTTTTTCCCTTTCATCACTTTAAATATTATCAATGCTACTCCCTTCTGGCCTGCAGAGTTTCTGCTGAAAAGTCGGCGGATTGTCTTATAGGAGTTCCCTTGTACCTAACATGCTTTTCCCTTGCTGCTTTTAATATTCTCTATCTTTAATTTTTGCCTTTTTTTTTTTTTTTTTTTTTTTTTTGCGTTATGCGGGCCTCTCACTGTTGTGGCCTCTCCCCTTGCGGAGCGCAGGCTCCGGACGCACAGGCTCAGCGGCCATGGCTCACGGGCCTAGCCGCTCTGCGGCATGTGGGATCTTCCCAGACCGGGGCACGAACCCGTGTCCCCTGCATCGGCAGGCGGACTCTCAACCACTGCGCCACCAGGGAAGCCCAATTTTTGCCTTTTTAATTACAACGGGTCTTGGCATGGTCTACTTTCGGTTGATCCTGTTTGGGACTCTGTGCGTCCTGGACCTGGATGTCTGTTTCCTTTCCCAGGTTAGGGAAGTTTTCAGCTGTTATGTCTTCATGTATGTTCTCTGCTCCTTTCCCTCTCTCTTCTCCTCTGGGACCCATTTGATGGTGTCCCAGTGCTCTCTCTCTCTTTTTTTTTTCTTCTAAATATAGATTACTTGCATTTTCTTTTTTTTTTTTTTTTATAAATTTATTTTTGGCTGTGTTGGGTCTTCGTTGCGGTGCGCAGGCTTCTCATTGCAGTGGCTTCTCTTGTTGCGGAGCACGGGCTCCACGCACGCAGGCTTCAGCAGCTGTGGCACACAGGCTCAGTAGCTGTGGCTTGCGGGCTCCAGAGTGCAGGCTCAGTAGTTGTGGCGCATGGGCTTAGCTGCTCCGTGGCGTGTGGGATCTTCCCGGACCAGGGATCGAACCGATGTCCCCTGCATTGGCAGGCGGATTCTTAACCACTGTGCCACCAGGGAAGTCCTGAGTGTTTTAGGGATGCTCCTGTACAGTGACAGTGTATTAATATTCAACAGGGAAAAACTTACCAGAGGATTAAATACTTGTGCTGTTGCTCTATTTCACTCCTCTAGTTAAGCCGAACTGTAACGGGAAAGCTGCTTGGTGCACCACTAAACGACAGCCAGAGGTTCTTAAAAGCTCCTGTAACTGGAGTCCAGCCATGTGGACCTGCTGCCCGCAGGTCACGTGACTTCTTGCTCCTGTGTTCAGGTTCCATCCCTAGAGCCACTCAACTACTGTTTACATGCCCAATGACTGTTATTACTTACTGATTGCTGTTGACTGCTCAGTGCCAGAAATGGCACGTGTGCGGCAGCGGGGGGACTAGCACTTTACAAATGAAACTAAGGCTCAGAGAGGTTGAGAAACTGACCTGAGATGGCACAGCTTCCTGGTGGCAGTGCTGGGATTCAAACAATGGTCTAACCCCAAAGGTCAATAGGCACACAATACTTTAACAGATTTCCCTTCAGCCCACGTATTAGTGGAAGCCCACAGTACCTTATCTTCAATTGTTCCCTGGTCAGATGTGATCTGAGATTCAGGACTTCCCACCACAGAAAAGCAGCACGTGCCATCCCAGTGAGTTCTGGGCAGCAGCTGAGGGGGCGTGTCCACTCAACTAAGTCGTGGAATGTCCTCCAGCCTATAGGTCATGATTTTTTGGCACCAAACTTAAAAAAGCAAAATCTGCTTTTCAGAGCTTTTGGGATTTATAACTGCAGACGAGAAAGCATGGACGCGCAGCACTTTCTCCAGACGACACCCCAGATACAGTCAGGTCGTCCCCAAGCCCCCAGCCACGCGTCACTAACAGATTACATGTTTTCTTAATTTCATTTTTCAAAGGTGTCACATCTTCAGATGGGCTTCAAACAGCCAAGCAACCCTGCTGCCCTCGACAAGCGACACTCGGGTGCTGTGAATGGCCCTCGAAAGCCATGCCAACCATGTCTCACTGACCCCTTGCTGCTCGGTGCCCTGGGTGCCCATGCGGGACACGGGCTGTCTCGGGAGGTGGGCGGGCTGGGCTGATGGGAACACGAAAGGTGGCAGGAGCCGAGGGCAAGGGTCATATCACACCTGCCCTGCGAGTCACCTTGAGACCAGCTGGGGTGCTGCAGCGCCCCCCCCCACCGCCGTCCTCACAGTGTGTCCCAGGACAATGGAGGGCGCTGGGCCGCAGCTGCACCCCTTTACCCAGGACGTTCACCTCCCTCCGACAACAGCAGCTACGTGCATCCCTCACACCGTGAGCCCAAGATCTGGGCTTGCACGGTCGTCTGCTCATGGTACCTTTTCTGCGTGGTCACGACAACTGTAGTTTGGGTGGAAGCTAACACTTGGGAACTTTTAGACTTCTTCCATGAAAAGGGCTCTTGGACAGCTATCAGTGATTCCTCCTCACTTACGACGTTCACTTCAAGGAATCGCCCGATTATGAAGCTGGAGAAGCAAAGCAGAAGGAGCTCCCTGCAGCGGCCAGAATTCCTGGAGAAACAAGACACAATTTAGTGTGAGCCGTAAGTAACAGAGGCAGGTTCAACACAATCTCCCTTTGTTCACACAGGGAAAGTCACAGAGCTAGCAAACCAGTCACCCTTAGCTTTTTTATTATTTGTTTAAAATTAATTTATTTCTTTATTTTTGGCTGCGTTGGGTCTTCGTTGCCGTGCGGGGGCTTTCTCTAGCTGCGGCGAGCGGGGGCTACCCTTCATTGTGGTGCGTGGGTTTCTCATTGCAGTGGCTTCTGTTGTTGCAGAGCATGGGCTCTAGGCGTGCAGGCTTCAGTAGTTGTGGCACGTGGGCTCAGTAGTTGTGGCTCGCGGGCTCTAGAGCGCAGGCTCAGTAGTTGTGGTGCATGGGCTTAGTTGCTCCACGGCATGTGGGATCTTCCTGGACCAGGGCTCGAACCCGTGTCCCCTGCACTAGCAGGTGGATTCTTAACCACTGTGCCACCAGGGAAGCCCACCCTTAGCTTTTAATAATTCTTTTAGAAGGAAAAAATGGACGTTCTAAAATAAGCAATGTTAACGTTTTCCCAAGCTAAAATCACACACTTGAAATGGTATTGTCTGTAATTCTCACACTTAAGAATGGAAAAAATATTTCTAGTATTCACAAGTTTAAATCAGAGTTGTGTAACATGACCAAAGGGACACCATCTCCCACTTTGCCTTCTGCCCACTTTCCGCTGCTGCTCGAGTCCCGGCCCCAGTGTCACGTTACGGAGGGCACCACGGGGGCTGCATCACCAACCGCTGACTCGAGGGCTGCCCTTGGCTCAAAGCGTCACCCGTGGCCTGAAGCAAGGCGCTGATTTAATCAGAGCCACCCTCTGACAAATTTAAAATCAGCAAGTGTAGATGAGATAAGGGAGGGAAGAAGGGCTGCACCAAAGCGCCCAGCTGACAGGGGACCAGCAGGAAGAGCCAGGGGCTCTGGAAATGGGGAAGGAGGCAGGAGAGGGAAGGGCCCACGAGGGCTTGGGAGCCCGTGTCTGGCCGGGCTGCCCGGGTGGAGGGAGAAGGGCAGGAAGGTCTCAGGGCCGAGATAAAGGCAGGCCTGGGGAGGAGCAGCAGGGGCCTCGGAGCCCCGGCTTTCCAAGGCTGTGGGGGCTTGGCCGTGCCCGTCCTCCGTAGTCAGGTGTCAGCGTGGGTACCCTCACTCAAGCCACTTTCTCCACTAGCGCTTTTCCTTGTGATTTGGTCCCATCAAAATAGTTACTACGCAAAAAAAAAAAAAAAAAAAAGGGCTTCCCTGGTGGCGCAGTGGTTGAGAGTCCGCCTGCCGATGCAGGGGACACGGGTTCGTGTCCCGGTCTGGGAGGATCCCACATGCCACGGAGCGGCTGGCCCGTGGGCCGTGGCCACTGGGCCTGCGCGTCCGGAGCCTGTGCTCCGCAACGGGAGAGGCCACAACAGTGAGAGGCCCGCATACCGCAAAAAAAAAAAAAAAAAAGGAAAATAGTTACCAATACTTTCTACAACATCCAACCTAGAAGTACCGTAAGTGAAACCGAACAAGACAAACGTGCAGATGCTGCAAAGTCAACTCCCTCCATACCCTCCAGCCACGTACTTTGCATCACAGGTAACCACGATCAGGGTTCTTCCACCTGGAGGGATGAGCCCACCGGGTTCGGGCTTCTGTGACACATTCTTCTCCTTTTCTCCTTTACAGGCATAGTCATCTGGGAGATGAAATTTAAATCCAAAATTAGACCAAAGGTGAACTGTTCTGACAGTGGTGGTGCTGGTGGAAGGGACTATCACACACAGACGAGTGGCCGAAGCCCCCGACAGGTGAGCGACAGGCAAGGGGGCGGCAGGCATCCTCTTCCCAATTTAGAATCATTGCACGAAGCAGCTCGTGTAAAGCACGCCGGGCATTTCTCCAGCTGTTTTAGCCCCAAGTATCAGAGAAGGGTCCAGACCAAAGAGCCCACAGGGTAAACACTGCCCCTCGCCTGCCCAGACCCTGGAGCAGCTGCACCAGCTCCCGGACCCGACTGGGCTCGCGCAGCTGATCCAACGGCAACAGCTGACACGTCTACCTGGGGAGGCTTCTCTGTCGTTCATCAGACTGCTCTCCAACGTCTGACAGGCTTTGGTTTTCCTGCAGCTGTCTAATGAGCTAATATTTTCATCCGTAAAATTCTTCTCCTTCTCAGGAACAGAAACAAGAGACACTTCGGGGCACGTCTGGACTTTATCCAGCATCTGAAATCTGAACTGTTTAGCTTTATCCCAGCCACCCAACTTGCAGCTGACTAAGTTTTGAGGAATGTCTCCTTTATTCCTGGAAAAGGAAAATTAGCCATGAACAGAGACAGGATTTCTAAAGCTAAAATACTGTTACCATAAAACAGAATTCAGTCTAACTAGTGAATGGCAATTGCAAATACTTTTATAAGTATAAGTAAAAAGGCTATTTCAGGGTGGAAAATCTAGAAAGATATACATAAAGGAAAAATAAGCAAAATAAAATTGGTTCTACAGAATTCTTAAATCACAGTTTGTACTTTTGTTTGAGTGGCAAACTTACTCTATCCAGATCACCACATTTTTGCTTTCTCCTTCTTTCAGCGTTCCAAAATTTGTCATCCTCGTGACTTCAATGTCACCTTTGTTTTTCAGTAAAAGGGCTCCACAGGCCTCGTCAGCAGCCTCCTCAACCGCAGAGGTGCCCCTGGATAAAGCAGCCACAGGACAGTGTCGGGGTCAGCGTGGGCAGGCGGGGCGTCCTGAGGCCCCACCTGCCTTCCCTGCCCCTCCAGGCTGCACCAACCACAGGGCGAGGGGATAAGGAGCCAGCCCCAAAGAGGCGACCAAGTAAGGATGACACTTAGAACTTCTGAGCAAGACAGCAGATCACCCTGAAAAAGAAACTACAAGCCCTGCTGAATCCAGAGGAGAGGAGGGCCCTGGTGGGAGTTCTGGGGATCTAAGAACACGGGTGGCCTTCACCAGCCGCGCATCCCCCAGAGGCCCGGGACCCCTCACCCCCTGCACCCCCCAGCCCTGGTCACAGAGGGAAGGGTGTTCAGGGCTCCTCCCCAGACCCTCCCCGGCTGCCGCAAGGGGCTCTGCTCGTCAGGGATCCACTACTAAGCTTTCGTTTGGAAAAAGAGTGTGGCTTCAAAATATTTGAAACTAATTAAATGAGAATTTTTATCTTTAGAAAATGAGCAGATTCCACCCTCCCGTGAGAAGGGACCATTCGTCCCCCTTTGTCCTCCTGATGCTGCCATGAAGCCCGGGCGCTGTGCCCACCACTCACCCTCAGCTCCTGCCTCCCCTCCCTGACCCTCCCGCAGTGCCACCCGGAAACACTCTCCTTCACACCTGGTCCCTGTCCACACAGCCACCCAGAGACACCCTCTACCACAGCAGCCATGCCCTCTCAGCCAGCCCCCCTTAACTCCCTGCTGGCCACACGCCCCTGCCCGCCACCCGCTCCCCACCTTCCTCTCCTCATCCACATGGCCGGGGCCGCCCCGAGATCATGCAGCCATGCCTCAGCCCCAGCCTGGGGTGGCCGTGGGAGCGGTCATCTGTCCTTGCAGATGGCCAGCCGTAGCAGCTTATGGACAGGCAGAGGAGCACCAAGACGGGAGTCAGGAGCCACCTGCGGGTTCTGGGCAGAACCCACCCAGAGCCTGGAGCGGGGATGCTGGACGCTGCTACAGGCCTGGCTCGGAGGAGTGCAGGGCCCTGCTTCGCACACAACACTTCGCTGTCCTTCAGACCCTTGAGCGGGCAGCCAGACGGTGCGTCTGAGTACAGGGTGGCATCCTTCACTTGGGACTAACACCGTGGAGCCAGGACAGCTGGCTCCTTTAAACCGGGAGGAAACCACGGTCAGGATGCAGCACAGGGACCACAGCATGCGGGGCATCTGCTGGGCAGACAGGACGCGGGGCCTGACTGCTTACCGGGCCAGCGACCCCTCCACCGCTCCCCCCAGCCCCGCACTGACGGGGGGATGATGAGGGGCTGCACAGGAGCTAGGGTTGGCTCACGGCCAGTGTCTGAAAATGAAGGTGTGACGACTTCCCTCGCCCCGTGAAGACGGCCGCTTGAGGCAGACGCGTGGAGCTTGGGGTAAGTGCCCGATTGGTCACCCTTCTGGGGACCAGCTCTCCTCACTGGAGGGGCCAGAGTCCACTGCAGCCAGGCCCCCCGGGGAGGCTCACCCGAAGCTCACCGCCCACGGCCAGGGAGCCCTCCGCTCCTGCCCCCACCCGCTCCATTCGGCAGACGCGGGTCCTCTGGAAACACGGTGAGTCACAGAGCAGGTTAAGGGAAGTGCTGCGAAGAATCAGACAGACACGACAACAGGGACCCAGCCTCCCTTCCGACCAACACACTGGCCCTGCAGGCAAGACGGCAGCTGTTTCTCTCAGATGGTCAGTTTGCACCAGTCCTGGCTGCCTTCCCACGATCCGCCCCTGCCCACGGCCGTCAGGAGCCCAGTTACTGTGCTGTAAAGACAACAATCAGGAAGCCCGCGTTTCAACAACGTGGTGCTTCCTTAAAGTGGCACAAGGTTCTGAGTGACGATACCTAATGTGGGCAGGGCCGCCAGCTTCTGCTCCAGGTGGCCGATGGCCAGCAGGATCACAGAGCCGGCAGGGAGCCGAGGCCCCGGTTCGGCCTCCAAGACCCCGGCACAGATGCCTGGCAAACAAGCGCCTGCTTGGCCTCACGTCCGCACACCCCTGGGCCCATCAGACAGACTGAAGCCAGAACTCCCGGGCCTCCTGGGCCTTCCCGGTGGAGGAGGCGAGGGTATGCATCTCCCACACTTCACTGTTCCGAGGACGGGCAGTCATTCTCCAAAAGGAGGGTAGGTCCCGTGGGGCAGGAGGACGTGTCCACCAGACAGTCTGGACACGGCAGGGCCCACCTCACCATGTTCCCCTTCTGCCCACACCCCACCCCCAGCACATCCCTCCCAGCTGTGCCGGGCAGCTCAGCCCTCCTGAGACGGGGCTCCCCTGCCTGCCTGCCCTGTGGCTCATGAGACACTCCTCCCCGCAAGCAACCTGCTCCGCTGAGGACATCAGACAATAAACAGAATGACTTCAGAAACCATGTAACGAGCTCCCTGAGACAAGCACTACGGAGAAAGAGCAGCAGAGACGGGCGGGAGCTCGAGAGGGCCTGTCCTGTTGCAGAAACACGCGTGTCAGAGGCAGGAAGTCACGGGCGCACAGAAGGAAGAACCAGATACAGGAAATTCAGTAATTTTAAGAACCAACCAGGACTTCCCTGGTGGTCCAGTGAGTAAGACTCCACGTTCCCAATGCAGGGGGCCTGGGTTCGATCCCGGGTTGGGGAACTAGATCCTGCATGCATGACGCAACTGGCATCGCCAAAATAAAAAAAGAGCTGCCCACGTCCAACATGTTCTACAAAATGCCGACGTGTGAACGGACATGACACACAAAATCCATGAAAATACGAAGATCGTCAACATGAGACTAAGGATCAAGAGGCAGCTTTTCCCTCACTTTTCACTCAGCCTTCAGGCGACTGTGAGGACCCCCAATCCCCGGGAGAGCCCTCCTTCCAGCCCTGCCAGCTCAGGACCTGGACGGTCTGCTCCCTGCCTTGTTAAATGGGCTCTCAGATGCACCCCAGGCCCCCGTCCCCTGAGCCGCCGCCTCCTCACCGCCTCTGCACTGGGGCCACGCACAGGGCCCTCCACATGTAGCACGACTGGCTGCTCTCCACCACCACCGCGCTGACCACGTCGTGCCTCTGTGGCACGTAGCCTTCCGGGAGCGTCAGGGAGTCCAGGGTGAAAAAGATGTAGTCGTTGATCACCCCGTTCCTCCCACAGAGGCTGGACACGCAGACCTGCAAGCACAGCACCAGGGGCTGGCAGTGTGCACGGGGCCGCCGCAGCCAGTGAGGCTCAGGTCTGGTCTCAGAGGAGGAGCAACGCCCCCAGTGGGACCGGCTGGGCAGGGAGCGAGGCCCAGCACACACCTCCACCTCCACCTGCAACCTCGATTCCCTCCTCTGGTCCAGTCCCCACTCCCCAGACCGCAGCCGTTGCTACGAGCGAGGGCAGAGCCCACACCCCACTGCACACGTCCCCATCATCAGACGCTTTAACACTCCTCGTCCCTTCGTGACCTAGAATTTAACTATGTGAGTGTGCAGGCCAGCCGCCGGTGATCTCAGTAAGACATCAGGGTCTTCTCTGCCCGAGACGGACCCTCACTTATCCTGACCTCCCATCGCTCCCAGGACCCCGGGCCGCTCGAGGCTCAGCACCTACCCGGTCCACGCGCTTGTACCTCAGTGGCTTCACCGAGATGGCCTCACTCCTCCACGTGCCTGGCCGGATCCAGTACTTGGCCTCCACCCAGTCCCCCTTGCAAGGCTTGAAACCTCCAAGGCAGGGAAACCGGGCATGTTACTTGGTGAGGCAACATCAAAGTGTACAACTCACTCTGCAGTTACGTCTCTGTTCTGAGACACACGACCGGCTGAGAGAGGTGCCCTCTGCTCCCGTTAGGAACCAGCGTATCCCCCCTGGATTCTCCCCCAGATTTACCCGCGCCAACGGAGCAGAGGCTGTTACAGGCCAACCTGTCTTCCTGCCTACAAGGCAAGGGCAGGGGACCTGGTCTGCACAGTCTCAGGACCCCATCTGATTTCAGATACTCCCCAAAGTTCTTACAAAGAAAAACGTAACAAAGTGTCATCAACAACTGCAACAAAGTGGGCAGAATGGCAGCCCTCCACCCGCAGCCCTGGCTCCAGGAGGTGCGGGTACATGTGACACTCCTCTGCTAGCTCGTTGCAGACACTGTGAGTACCCTCCCCATCAGGGACACCCAGGGTGCACGGTGACACAAGGAGATATGCTCAGACCTGAGGCCTGGGCGGCTACAGGCATCCCAGCTCAGGAGGGGGAGCCCCTCGGTGTGCCAGGGAGCTGGTAGGGTGGCCGGGAAAGCGGGGAAATGGCAGGGGCAGTGACGTGAGGTGGCAGCCAAGCCATCCTGATGTGAAGTGGGAAAGAGTGGTCTGGACAGGTTGGGCGCGGCACACGGTGTAGCCACAACCGGTGATAACCTTTTGGTTGTTTTGTAATAAACATTTTTGCAGCAGTTAAGCTCAAAAAACAACAGTGCCTAATGAAATATGGAGTCTGTTTCTCAAGAAAGCTGGTGACGAGCACACAGCAGCCCAACCACCTGCGGACACTGCTACTCAACAGCGGGGCCGCGCTGCACCACAGGCCGCAGCACAACACCACTGGAGGCAAAGCTCCTGAAGCACTGGCTTCCGGGTCGGCGGGTGTTTCAAGCAGACTGACAGATGCACAAAGGCAACCCAGCTAGAGAGCACCCGCGGCAAAGCCAGTGCCCAAACAGACCAGAAGGGAAAGGGCAAGGCTGGCTGGTCCATACAGGGCAGGCCTGGGGGCAGAGCAGGCGGGCATCTGGGGTAAAGAGCTCCAGCCTCAGGGTGGTGTGGGGTGGGGGGTGGGGTGGGATGTCAGAGTCCTGGGATGAGATCCAGATACGAGGAACCAGATGCTGGGCAGAGGCTTTAAGGGCAACACTCTGAAGACCTGGCAGACGAAAACCGGGCCCTGGTCCATCTCACATCTCGTTATGAACATTTAAAAAAAACCTCACAAAACCTAATTTTAAACATGAAGCAGAAACGCATCCCGCGTACCTTCACACACACTCTCCAGGGAGAAGTACGTGGTCTGGTTAATGTAGCCGGCGCCGCCCATCAGCGAGGTCACACAGCCGACCAGCACTCGGGGGCTGGAGTCGGAGAGCCCTCTGCCGTGGCTCTTGCTGTTGTCTTCCCATTCATCTGAGACGGCTTCCACCTGCAAGACAGGCAAACTGCTACTTAAGACATAGTGAGGACTCCAAGGAAAGCAAACTTCTGGCCGAGACCCCCTTATAAACACTGAGGCAAAAATCCTCAATGAAATACTGGCAAACTGAATGCAGCTGCGTAAGAAATGCGTTGCACACCACGATGGAGGGGGGGTTTACCCGAGAACGCAAACGTGGTTCAACAAATAAAAACCAGTCAGTACCATCCAGCACACTGGTAGAACTAAGGAAAAAATATATGATCATCTCAGCTGATACAGAAAAAGCATCTGACATAACTCAACACCTTTACACAATAAAAACACTCAATCCAATAGGAAGAGACTGTAACTTCCTCAATAGGATAAAGGCCACGTATGAAAAACCCACAGCTCACATGACACTTAGTGGTGAGAGACTGAAAGCTTTCCCCCAAGGATAAGGAACAAGGCAAGGATGCCTGTTTCACCACTTCTGTTCAACAGAATACTGGAAGTCCCAGCCAGAGCAATTAGGCAAGAAGGAGACATTTTAGTATCCAAATTGGAAAGGAAGAAGAAAATTATCTATTTATAGATGACATGATCTTACATACAGAAAACACTAAAGAACCTACAAAACACCTGTTAGAGCTAATAAACGAACTCAGCAAAGTTCCAGCATATGAAATCAATATACAAAAATCAGTTGTATTTCTATACACTTTGCAATGAACAATTCAAAAAAGGAAACTGAGGAAACAATTCCATTTATGATAGCATCAAAAAGAATAAAACACTTAGGAATAAATTTAACCAAGGAGGTGGAAGACCTGTACACTGAAAACTACAAAATGTGGCTGCAAGTCAGAGAAGACACAAATAAATGGAAACACATCTCAGGTTCATGGATTAACATTAAGACATCAATACTACCCAAAGCAATCTATGGATTCAATGCAATCTCTATCAAAATCCCAATGATGGTTTTTGCAGAAATAGAAAAACCCAACCCAGAATTCATATGGAATCTCGAGTAACGTTGAATAGCCAAAACAATCTTGAAAAGTAAGAGCAAAGTTGGAGGACTCACACTTTTTGATTTCAAAACTTACTACAAGGGCTTCCCTGGTGGCGCAGTGGTTAAGAATCCACCTGCCAATGCAGGAGACATGGGTTCAAGCCCTGGTCCGGGAAGATCCCATATGCCTCAGAGCAACTAAGCCCATGCCCCACAGCGACTGAGCCTGCACCCTAGAGCCTGCGAGCCACAACTACTGAGCCCACGTGCCACAACTACTGAAGCCCACATGCCTAGAGCCCGTGCTCCACAACGAGAAGCCACCACAATGAGAAGCGCACGCACCGCAACGAAGAGTAGCCCCCGCTCGCTGCAACCAGAGAAAAGCCTGTGCGCAGCAACAAAGACTGAATGCAGGCAAAAAAAAAAAAAAAAAAAAAAGTAAAAAACAAAACAAAACAAAAAACCCAAAAAAACCTTACTACAAAGCTACAGTGGGCCTCCCTGGTGGCGCAGTGGTTGAGAGTCCGCCTGCCGATGCAGGGGATACGGGTTCGTGCCCCGGTCTGGGAGGATCCCATATGCCGCGGAGCGGCTGGGCCCGTGAGCCATGGCCGCTGGGCCTGCGCATCCGGAGCCTGTGCTCCGCAACGGGAGAGGCCACAACAGTGAGAGGCCCGCATACCGCAAAAAGAAAAAAAAAAAAAAAAAAAAAAAAAAAAAAAAAAAAAAAAGCTACAGTAATTAAAAGAGTGTAAAGACAGACAAAATACCAATGAAATAGAATAAAGAGCCCAGAAATAAACCCTCACATATATGGTCAAAGGTGCCAACAAAGGTGCCAAGACCCTTCAACAGGGAAAAGGTTTTCCCTGTTGTGCAGTCTTCTCAGAAAATGGTGGTGGGACTGGCTCTCAGCGTGCAAAAGAATGAAGTCAAACCCTCATCCAATACCATATTCAAAAATTAATTCAGAAGTGGGTCAAAGACTTAAATTTAAGAACTAAAACTATAAAACCCTTAGAAGAAAGCACAGGAGAAAATCTTCATGATCTTGGATTAGTTAATGATTTTTTTAAGTGTGACATCAAAGGCATAGGCTATTAAAAAAAGATAAATTGTACTCCATCAAATTTTTTTTTTTTTTTTGGTGGTACGTGGGACTCTCACTGCTATGGCCTCTCCCGTTGTGGAGCACAGGCCCCGGACGTGCAGGCTCAGCGGCCACGGCTCACAGGCCCAGCCGCTCTGCGGCATGTGGGATCCTCCCGGACCGGGGCACGAACCCGTGTCCCCTGCATCGGCAGGCAGACTCTCAACCACTGCGCCACCAGGGGAGCCCTCCATCAAAATTTAAAACTTTGGTGCATCAAAGAATATTACTGACATTAAGAAAAAGTTAAAAAATTCACAGAATGGGAGGAAATATTTGTAAACCACGTATCTGATAAGGGATTAATATCCAGAATACATTAAAAAAAACTTCTACAACTCAACAACAGAATAAACAACCTGATTAAAACATAAGCAAAGGAACTGAAAAGACATTTCTCCAAAGAAGATATATAAATGACCAATAAACACATGAAAAGATGCTCAACATCACTAATTATTAGGGAAATATAAATCAAAACCACAATAAAACACCCCTTCACATCCACTAGAGTGGCTACTATCAAAAAAATGGAAAATAATTCATGTTGGTGGAGATGTGGAGAAACTGGAACCCCTGTGCTGCTGGTGGGAATGTAAAATGGTGCAGCCACTGGGGAAATTTTGGCAGTTCCTCAAAAAATTAAATATAGGATTACCATATGACCATGCAATTCTACTCCAAGGTATAGACCCAAAAGAATTGAAAACTGGGACTCAGAAAGTACTTTTCACAGCAGCATTATCCACAACAGCCAGAAAGTAGAAACAACACAAGTGCCCATAAACAGGTGAGTGGAGAAACAAAATGTAATCTATACATACAATGGAATATTATTTAGCCATAATAAGGAATGAAGTTCTGATACATGCTACACGGATATGCCTTGAAAATATTATTCTAAGTCTAATAAGGCAGACACAAAAGGACTAATATTATACGATTCCACTTACATGAGGTACCCAGGATAGTCAAATTTATAGAGACAGAAAGTAGAATAGTGGATTATTGTTTAATGGGTATAGAGTTTATATTTGGGATGATGAAAAGTTTTGAAAATAGACAGTGGGTATGAGCGCACAACATGAATGTACTTAGTGCCACTGAATGGCATTAAAAATTAAAATTAATTTTATGTTATGCATATTTTACCACAATAAAAAAACCTGAATAAAAAATGAGCAAACAGGGCTTCCCTGGTGGCGGTGGTTGAGAGTCCGCCTGCCAGTGCAGGGGACACGGGTTCGTGCCCCAGTCTGGGAAGATCCCACATGCCGTGGAGCGGCTGGGCCTGTGAGCCATGGCCGCTGAGCCTGCTTGTCCGGAGCCTGTGTTCTGCAACGGGAGAGGCCACAACAGTGAGAGGCCCGCGTACCGCAAAAAAAAAAAAAAAAATGATCAAACAAATCCAGAGGGTAGAGCAAATGAGCCAATTCCACAACTTTCACAATGGAAGTCAGTTATTACTGTTAAATGTTGGTAAATCAAGTGATTCAAGCATCTTCCAGAAAAGCTAAAAACAAACAAGGGAAGTACTTGGCCTGAGGAGTCCAAGTGCAGGTGCAGAGCAAGGAGGAAGCGCCTGCTCCGCACTGGCGGCATGTTCCCGGCCAGAGCAACCCTGCAGGCCCTTCAGCCACTACACAGACGTTCTACATTCGCGCCATCCAATTTGGTGCCACCAGCTACTTTCAGTGCTTGAAATGTGGCTTGTGAAACTGAGGAATTAATTCTAAATTTTATTTAGTTTTAATACACTTAAATTTAAATAGCCACACATGGCTGGTAGATGGCACTTACTAAAATGTAATAGTAACAAAGTATGTCTTGACCATTTTAAAAAGTAGTGGAGCTCAGTAAGTTTGCCAGATACCAAATTACATAAGAGAAAAATCAACAGATTTCCTAGAGGGAAAGAAAAAGATTAATTTGAAAATACAAAGAAAAATTATATTGATAATGGAACAAAAACATTACAATTTTCAAAAATAAACTTCACAAGGAATCTGCAGAACTGAAGTGAACAAAAAGAACACAAAGGAAGGCTTAAGTAAGTGGACGGACATAATTTGTAGCTGGAGAAGACCTGCTATGATCCACATGTCACTTGACCTAAATGGATCCACACACTCAGTGCTGGTCCAGGTGAGTCTGAGCCAAGGAGGAGAAATAGCAGGATTGCTCTAACGTTTATCAACAGCGAGGGGAGAGCCCAGAGAAGGCCATCCACAAAGAAAAGGAAGAGAGAAACCAGCCTGCCACCTGAGGATACAACCATGCCACGTGGGCCACGTGCAGGCATCAGAACCAACAGGGAACCGACAGGGTCCAGACAGGGTCCCAGGCAGATGGGATTCTGGTGTGTGAGAAAGGGACCTTCCCACTCAGTAGGAAAGAGTGGACCACTCAGCGGATGACTGGTGCGCTACCGGGGAAGAAACGTCTGGCTCCTTCTTTCAGTCTGTACATCCAGCAAGTTCCAGGTAAATTAAACATTTAAATGTCCATAAACAATTTTCACAGGAAAACCTGAGTGCATGTCTAATGAAAAGTGGGAAAAGCCTCTCTAAGGATTCGTACAGAGCCCAAGAGTCACATGGAAAAGACAGACATGTTAACTACATAAAATGAGACTTTTTTTTTTTTTTTGGTGGTACGCAGGCCTCTCACTGCTGTGGCCTCTCCCGTTGTGGAGCACAGGCTCCGGACATGCAGGCTCAGCAGCCATGGCTCACGGGCTCAGCTGCTCCGTGGCATGTGGGATCTTCCCGGACTGGGGCATGAACCCATGTCCCCTGCATGGGCAGGCGGACTCTCAACCACTGCGCCACCAGGGAAGCCCATAAAATGAGACTTTATAAAACAAAGTCACAAGATGATCTCGGAGGAAACACTTGCAACACTTTCATATAATAATTTTGCTTAAAAATGTCTAATTTCCATAATGTAGGAAGTTTAATTTTAAAAAGTTGAACCCAACAAAAAAATGATAAAAGGACACTAAAATAACTCAGAGAAAAAATGTGAAAATGTAATCTACTTTAAGGCTTAAGTGCAAATTAAAATTATAAGATCCCTTTTCAAAGTGATTGGTGCAGATTTCCAAGATCAGTTATGTCCACATCCTTTTGCCAACGTGAGTAACAAGTGTGTCATCCTGCCCCTGAGGATAATTAGTGCAGTGTTACTGAAGGATAATTTGATGATAACCATTAAAATGTTAAATGTGCATACTCTCTGACTAACAATTATACTTCCAGGAAATCAGAGTACAAAAACAATTTTTCTAAAGAAACAGTTGCTGAATAGTAGAGTTCATTAATTATCTTTGCTAACTGGATAACAAAGGATCCAAATAGTTATTTTTAACAATACCTTTTAAAAAGACTAGAAGAGTGGATACAGAAGTGGTAACAGTGTTTCTCTCCATGGCATAAAACTACAGGTTGTCTCTGAGAGGTAACTGAACAGGAGGACAGCGGCGTGAAGCCCACGGTGTAGAGAGGCTTCCTCATGAACTCAGGCCTTACCCGGATTGCTTTCAGTCCATTCGATACCTTATTCTCTTCCACAACTGCAATAACTTCCTGTCCAACATTTAGAAGCACTTTGCTAGGCAAAGCCTCACTGGAGAAGTAGATCAAATCATCAATCATGCCATAATCGCTGCAGTACCTTGTCACGACACCCTGGACAGTTTTCAACTTGGTGTCACCTAAGACGGGTAAACAGAGAGGTTATATTGACCACAAATCAAGTGCACATTACAGTTAAGTCCCCCAGAGCATCCGCGGGGCTAGGAGCCCTGTGGGCTGAGAACGTCCCTGGAGACTGGGGGGCTCAGAAAGTAGGGTCTTGGAGGCAGACGACCCAGGCTCCTCCCAGGGGCACAGGCAGTGGGCTCGGTGGGGAGAGGCTATCTGCGTCTGAGGGCCAGTTCTTCCCCAGCCATTTGTGGAACCCGGGGCTAGGTCTTTAACCACCCCGTGCCTGTCCTCACTTGTAAAACAGGGACAGTTATAGTCTCTGTCCGAGAGAGCTGTGTGAGGGTTATTACGTGACAGAAACGTGCAACGCGTAGACGTCTGAGCGGCTGGCACAGCTTGGGGGCATCGTAAATTGCTGTTAGCGTTACAGCAGCATCAGGGGAGTGGCTACTGTGCACCCTCATTACCGCTGTTATCAATACCACCAGCAGCACGGTCAGGCGATTCTGTGTGATTTCACCAAACCCGGCGCTGGAGGACGTTCTGGGCCTGGGGGGCAAGTCTGGCATAGAGCAGGGCCTGCCCTCATCCGCTCAGAGACCCTGGCCAGAACCCATGCTCCGAGTCTGCACAGCACCTCGTCTGCTCCTTCTCAGACACAGAAGACACCCAAGTGCCCAGGGCACGGCCCAGCCACGGAAGCCCGCAGAAGCCTGGCCGGAACTCCGACTGTTATTGAAGGGCCACATTTTACAGACAAGATCCGTGCTGACGGATGAAGCGACTTACTCCAGGTGGCAAAGTTAGCTAAAGAGGCGTGAACAACTCTGGGTAGAGATGGCTTTTAGCGTGCTGCCTTAACAAGTAACTCCACGGCTGATGTTCTGGCTTCTCTTGCGGAGAATTTCGTCTTTTAGAGGTTAGAGAAGGCAACTAGAGAATCACTACCGGGCGTTCAAGTCTCAGATAGAAAGAGGAATTGGGAGGAAATGCAAAGAGCCTTGGGGAAAAGCAACTGTGTAATTCTGGGTGCAGGGAGGGACGATGTGGCAGAAACAGAAGTACAGCTTGTACTTCAGGAAGACGGGTTCGAAAACAATTTCAAGAAAACAGGAGGAGGAGGCCACGAGACTCTAAAACGACAGTTTAAGACAGCCAGATTACACTTTCCAGAGCTGTCGAAGTACGCAACCGCAAGGGACGCTGACACAGAGAGAACGGGAAGCCGTGCAGGGACGACGTGTCAAGGCGCTCCTGGCGCATGAAAACACAAAGCGGAAACAAGGAGGCACAGACCCCAAAAGCCGTAAAATGCTATTACGTAATGAGAAGGCCTGTTTAAGTTACACTGCAAAGAAGAGATCATCACGGGACAGACATGCCTCAGCTTCGAGTTAGAAAACAAGCAAAAGCTCTCAAATCCCAATCTCGTCACACTAACGCCCTGGGACCCGGCTCGGACCACGCTCCTCCCCCACCCCCGCCCCACCAGGCGCAGGAACCAGGCTTTGAGGGCCTCAGCAGCTCTCACTAGGTCACCAGCCGCCCCCCCACCCCCGTGCCCGTCCACAGTCCACGGTCCACTGTCCGGCTGGGCGGCTCAGGAGGCCGCGCGTACCGGCCCTTCCCGCGAGGCACCTTCTGCGAGCTCGGGCCCCCGCGGCCCGGCCTCCTCCTCGGGTTCTTCCGCCCTCCTCCAGAAGAAAGCCACCAGCTTGCCCGCGAGGCGCAGCATGGCTCGGCCGCTCGTCTCCGCCGCCACGCCCTCCGCCGCCCTAGGCGCCCGCACGCGGCACGCCGCTCCCGCCGCCCTCAGCCAATGGGGTCGCCGTGACCGAGCCTGCGCCTGCGTGCCCTCGAGCTTGGCCAATAGGGTTGTGGCGCCCGCGCCTGCGCAGAGGCCTGGTCGAGCTTGGCCAATGGGGGTGTTGCGCGCGCCGAGCCTGTTAACTGCGAGTGGTTGCCGGTTGCTGACCGTTGGTGCGCAGCGTGGGAGTGACGTCATGCCTGGCGCTCAAGGCGTGCGCTGGTGGGCAGGGCTTCGCGCAGGTGGGCCTTCTTCCCTCCATCTGGGGAGGGTGGAAGGCTGAGCATTTCACCACTCTGAGCTGTTAGGTGTAGCTTTGGCAGATACCCTTTCTCAAGTTGAGGAAGTTCCCTCTGTTCCTATTTTTCTGAGAGTTCTTATCGCGCTTGGGTGTGGAATTTTCTCAAATGCTTTTTTCTGTATCTATTGAAGTGATCATGTCGTTTTTCTGTTTTAGGGTGTTAATGAGAGTGAACCATACTGATTGATTTTTCAAATGTTAAGCCACCCCTGCTTTTCTGGGAAAACTCAACTTGGTCATTGTTTATTATATTTTTGTGTATCGATTCAACTTGGTAATGTGTGGTCAAGGGTGGCATCTTTGCTCCTGAGTGATGAAGAAATTTTCACATATTGAGGTGTGGGGAAGTCCTTCTGGCTTATACCTGATTTGGCTTGAACTCTACGCTAACTAGAACAGCCTGCCTTGTGGCCTATCAGACATACATTGTACATCTGCTTTAACAAATTCAATAAATTCAATAGTTAAAGGGCTATTTAAGTCGCCAGTATTGAGCAATATTGCATAAACTTTGGTAATTTCATCTTTTATGGGATTTGTCCATTTCATCCAAGGTGTCAAATTATTAGCATAAATTGTTCACAGTATTTCCTTACCATCCTTTTTATGTCTGTGTGATCCATTGTGATGAACCATCTTTCGTGCCTGATATTGGTAATTTATGTCTACCCTCTTGTTTGTCTTCATCAGTCTAGCTACAGGTTTATCAGTTTTATTTGTTTTTTCAGAAAACACCTCTTGGTTTCATTGGTTTTTCTCTATTTGTTATTTCCTGTTTTTGTCTTCTTCCTCCTCTCCCACCCCTGCCCGCCTCTACTGCCTCTCTCGTCCTCCACCTCCTTCTTCTTCTTCTACTTTGATTTGTGCTTTTCTAACTTTTTAAGGTGAAAAATTAGATAATGAATTTTGGAACTTTCTTCATTTTCGATATAAGTGTTTAAAAGTACAAATTTCTGTAAGCTCCGACTCAGCTGCATTGTACAAAATTTGACGTGTTGTATTTTCATTTTCCTTCAGTTTCTAATTTCCTTTGTGATTTCTTCTTTGACCCATGGGGTTATTTTAGCAGCATATTGTTTAGTTTCTAAATATTTGAGGATTTTCCAGATATTTTTCTGTTAATAATTTCTAATTTAATTTTGTCATGGTCAGACAATAAAACCTGGATGAATTAATTTAAAAAATGTATCGAGGCTTTCCTCCTTGTCTCCTTTCACAAATGTTCCATGTACTGTTGGGAACCATGGGTATCCTGGTATTGTTGGCTGGGGTCCAATTTAGCTTTGACGGGCATGTTTTTGTTTTACTGGGTCAGATCCCTCAGTCTGATCGACAGCCTGGGCCTCGCCTCTCCATAGATGCACAGTGTAATTACAACCCCTTCCTGAGAGGTGGGGAGATACTCGTTCCTTAAATGATATGAAGCACTGCTAAGTCCCTGTCTTGGGCTCATTGCTGGGAATACACAAGGAAGTGGGAAAGGCCCTGGGGATTTATTGGATAAGTGGGGAGAGACGTCCCAGAACAAGAGCGTGCAACACGGGGGCTGGGGAGCTGGGCCGGGCTTCCTGCAGGGTGCCAGAGCCAGGGTGACGTGCGTGGGAGCTTCCACGTCACAGGGCTGCCCCTCCCATCCAACAGCCCAAACCTCCCCTGGATTCTGGACTCTTCCACTCCACCTCATCAGCAGATCCACTTGACATCCAACAGACACCTCAGCCTCATCATCAAAACGAAACTCCTGACCTCTGTCTTCTCCATCCCAGGTGAGGCAGCTCCAGCTGCACCGCTCAGGCCAAGAACCTTCCCGTCTCCTGAACTCCTGCCCTCCTCACCCCACGTCGCTGGAACGGCAGATCAGGTTGGCTTGTGAAAGTCTATTGAGAATCCTGTCACTTCTCACCACCCCCACCGCTCTACCTCCATCCCCGCCAGGACCTGCTCTCACCTGCTGCCCTGCAGCCTGTGCTCCTCCCAGCTGGACTCTTCTGCCCAGAGCTTCCGAGCAAGTCCATCTCAGAGTCAAAGCCAAGCCTGTCTCCGTGTCCACAGGTGCCTCGTCCCTGGAGGCCTCACCTGCACCTTACCTCATGTGATCCTCGTGCCCACCATCCTCTAGCCTTGCCACCTCAGGGCCTTTGCACCTGCAGCAACTCTGCTCCCTGCCCGCCTCGCTTCCTTCCCAGTGAGGCCTTCCTTGTCTCCCCAGGTAGCACCTTCATCCCCTCCCTGGACTTATTTGCTGTCCCAGAGAGAGTCAAGTACGTCACCATAGAACACACCCATTTATTCTTCTTGTGTGCGCCCTTCCCCCCATTAGATTGTGGACTCCATGTGAGAAGGACCATGGCCTGCCCTGTTCACTTTGCAGATGTTCGCTGAACGGCGAGGCGAATGTTGAAGCATGAGCGGGACGTCGGCAGTGGAAGGCAGAGGAAGGGCTCTTGAGGAGCCAGAGTTTGTGTGAGGGATCGGGGCTTGTTCTAGAAACTGGTGTTGCCGCCAGACACGAGGAAGTTCTTCCCAGGACGCTTTGGGTGGTGTTTGTCCTATGATCTCTAATTCAAGGCAGCTTCTTTGATTTCTTAGAGAACAACTTTGGAAAGGCACAGAAATGGTGAAACCTGCTGAATGCTTTTCTTCAAACAAAGAGAGAAGTGAAGAGCTCCATTGGTCGGACATTTCCTGCTAGTTCCACTTACTGCTTTAAAAGACAGTTAAGAAGGAGGTTTGGGGGGTTTTTCAATCTATTTAAAATCCCTTCTTGACTTCACAGTTTGTGAAAATTAATTCGAATCCTTCTTGATTGGTTGAAAAATGAAGACAACAGAGCATCCCATGATTGGAAACTGAAGCCTTTGCTCAAGCCTGATGTGGGCTTGTGGTCTGAGGAGCCGGCTTTGCAGAATGCTCTTGTTTAGAGCCATTTAAGCGCTCCTGTGAGCACAAAGACTGGTGCTGTAATTGTGGGGCGCCAGCGTCTCTGGGCGAAGTGCCCTCCCGTCCTTTCCCTCTGCTTGGTGAGCAGAAAGAAAGGGCACAGCAGGACCCGGCGCTGCCCACAGGAACCCGCGGGTCAGAATCCCAAGCAGTTCAAGGGCCAGGTCAGCCACGTTGAGTGCAAATGTGTGTGAGACCTTGTGAAGGAGGTGTTCGTTGTGTGATCACAGGGGATGGAAAAGGGCTGCCAGAAAGGATGGAGAATAAGGCTTTGGATAAAAATGTGTTTGTTTCCAAAACAGGTACCCGGCCCTCCGGCCCGCCAGGATCCTGTGCTTGGTGCAGTTCTGCACTCGGGTACACCTTTTCTTCCGAGATGCCCACCCCAGCGCCTGCAACCTGTCTGCCTCCAGGGGACCTGACGAGGCCCCTCTGCTCCTGGCGGGGTTGGTGCAGGATGGAGCGGAACTCTGGGCCAGCAGTTATACAACCACCAAGAACTTTCCAGCATCCCTTGCTTCATGCCCTCATTGAAATTCAGGAAGCGGTCCTCCTTGCCTGGCTTAAGTGCAGTTCTGCCAGGCTTTTGTTCCGTCTGTGAATAGTTCTTGCTGGACGCCCAAGGCAGGGTGACTCTGTAACAGGAGCCCCTCACCCAGAGACCAGCGCTCCCACACCAGACCCGCCGCAGAGGTAAGTATGCAGACGGGAAACCCTCGTGTGGAGCACATCTGTGATCTCTTGTCCGGTTTGAAGTTTGGAGAAGCCAGCACATCATGGGACTCATAAATGAAGCTGCCAGTGGAAGTGAAATTGAGGGGGGCGGTGGGAGGGCAAAGCACTTAAAGCCTAAAGTCCTGCTGTGAATCTAGACTGTTCAGGTTTGTTTTCCTGGGAAAGTGATTTTATTCACTTGTGGAATTAACTGCTTATTTTCTTCTTACAGTACTTCTATACAAATGATATCTCTTTTACTGAAAACAACTTAAAAACAAGTATTTATTGAAAATCACTTCTTTGGGAGTTTTTTCAGAGTGATCAGAAGTGAAATTTGTAATCTTATCACAAATTAATAAGTGGCGGCGTGGTGAGTGCAGCCCTGCGGCCGCTAATGTCAGCCTTTGCCCCCCGGCAGCGCCATGGCCCGGGAGGAGCTGGGCTACGACCGGATGCCCCCACTGGAGCGCGGGCGGCCGGATGCGGGGAGCTACGCCCCGGACACCAAGCCCAGTGACCTTCAGCTGTCTTCCAGGCTGCCCCCGTGCTTCAGCCACAAGACGTGGGTCTTCTCCGTGTTGATGGGGGTGAGCAGCTCCGCGCCAAGCCCACGGAGACACCGTCCCCTCCGGGGTCCACTGCCTGGGTGCTGTTCCCAGATGGCCTGGGGAAGAGTAGCCCGGGGTTACTTCTGCCTCTGAGAGACTCACGGGTGGCGATGTGCTTATTTGCTGTGCTCTTTGAGTTATTTTCCTCAGTTGGTGAGGCTCTGTTCTGCTGGCCCTGCTGGCCTCTGGGCCGTGGCTGCTCTGTGTCCCGGCAGGGGTCGCACAGCCCAGGGCCCACGCTGAGCCTGCTGGCTCATGTGTTGTTCCAGGGCAGCCTCCACGACCCTCACCTCCTGGGGGTCTGCAGAGGTGGGGAGGAGGGGCCACGCTCGCAGGAGGGGCCTCTGGTGGGGTGGACAGCAGGACGGCGTCCACCAGGGCCATGGGACCAGGGCCATGGGACCAGGGCAGGCTGAGGGGACAGGGGACAGGGCCAGCAGGGAGGAGGGGGCAGGCCTGAGGGGACCTTGCCTGGGGTCCCGGGATGTCTCCCTTCCGATATGCTTGGATAAGCACTTGGACAACAGAAGAAGTCCTTTTGGCCTGAGCTGGCGTGGTCACCTGGGCTGGCCACTGGACGCGCCTCTCTGTGGGCGGGAGCTCGGGGGTCAGCGTGCCGGGGGCCGAGATCCAGGATCCGGGCTGGGGACTTGCCCCTCCCTGGGCCCCGGGCTCTGCGGAGCAGTCCCGCGGCACCCTGGTGGTCCTGCCCACCCTCCCCCCAGCCGCTACGCTGTGCCACTGAGACGGGAACTCCCACTGTGTGGGTCGAAGAGGACACTCCTCCCTCCAGCCCCTGGGTGGGCAGTGGGCAGCCGGTCAGCCTCCTCTCATTCCCAGGTCCTGGACTCTGTTGCCCGCAGCAGCCTGCGGCCACAGCCCTTGATCCCGCTGCCCTCTTCTCCCTGAGGGGTGTGCCTTGGCCTCCCCCGCCCCCCGGGCCCGTGGGCCCCAGTTCCCCCATTCCATGGGGTGTGCACGGCCCTCTGCCCACACCTGGGTCTGAGTGACCTTATACCAGTGACCTCGACCCCATGGCCTCACCCTGTGCAGTGAGTTTCTATCTTCGGTGTCTTGAGCGGGATGGGGTCGTGTGCTCGGCTCTGTGCCTGGACCTGGGGGGCCCTGAGGCCCCTGAAATTGCACATGTGGGGTGAAGGCATTTTCTGGGGAGTGGAGCCGCCATTTCTTGCTTTGAATTTTGACAGAGTCTCCTGTCCCCCAGATAAGTGTAGATGCCCATAACCTGCCCCTGGGGGAGGGTGGGCGGCTGCTGTCCTGCAGGGAGGAGTGGGGTCCGGCGGGATCCAGGCGTGGATGTCGGTGTTGTACAGAGTTAAGTTGTAGTCAGAGGGCTAGTTGTTCAGCCTCCTGATCTTCAGGCCTGACTGTGTTGTCACCCGAATTCATGCTGCTGTTTTGCAGAGCTGCCTGCTTGTGACCTCGGGGTTTTCCCTCTACCTGGGAAATGTGTTTCCTTTAGAGATGGATTACCTACGCTGTGCTGCAGGTTCAGTGAGTAGCGGTCCTGTGTCGGCACTGACGTTTGAGGTTATGCACCTGGGTTTTTTGCTCTGAGATGTACCCGCTGCTGTCACTCGCTCCTCATTCAAACTCTCTTCCTATACTTTGCCTTCGAATAGCATCTGTTGCTTTTGAAAATGCTCTATGAGGGAAGTCTATCTTACCCCACAGACTCCAGAGCAAGAAACAGCACTTTGATTTCCAACACGCAGGTGCATGCTGCTCCAGGCTGCCCCATGAGCTGGCAGGGAAGCCCCTCCGTGGTTTGGGGGCCACACCCCCACCCCTCCCCGAAGCTTGTACCTGCTTCTGGACTCAGAGTCGAGGCCTGGGGAGCCACCAGTCCTCATGGGGAGACGACCAGTGACTCCCGCCAGCTCAAGCACAGGGCACATCCCCTGGGGTTTGGGGGACCCTCTCGCCCATCTGCTCTCCTGTTCCAGCCCTGTCAGCATCCCCAAATGTCTGAAAACACAAGACAGATGCAGCTGTCCTTACCCTGTACCCCCCCCACAGGTTGCCCAGCCTCCACTCCCTTAGAAGAAAACCCCTTGAAAGAATTTGACCCGTTTCCTGCCCCTCTCTCTGGAACCTCCTAGGTGGCCCTTTGTGCTCACCACTGGAGCAGCCCTGGTTGGCGGTCACAGGGACCTCTGACCTCTGACTCAGATGGCTCCAGGGCCACGCTGACCTAGGCCGATGTCCCAGCAAAATCTTCGGTTGCGTCCTTCACCCCCAGAGGTGATGGGCTGGGGAGACCAGTCACGTGGTCCCACTGGCTCTTCCGTCGGTGGCCAGCCCCCATCCGACCCCTGCTGGGCTCACCCACCCCACCCCATCTCCCACTGCAGGGTCTGGGCGGGGAGGTCCCGTTGCTGCAAGAGTGACACCGGCATGGCCCACGGGACCCAGGCTGGCCCCCCAACTCCCCCCCGCCCTGACCCCAGACTGGCCCTCTCCCTTGTCCTTGGCTCCGGGGATGCAGTGGGGACCTCTGGCAAGGACCCCGGGGGCCCTGGGGCCCCTGAGCATTTCTGCTCCTTCACACGCAGATGGTTTTCCCTTTCTGCGTGATTCTTACCAAGGTGTGCCTGATCTCGGGCCACAGGAAGCTACATCCGCTTCTAAGCACGTCCAGCTAGGACAGTCTTCATTTCGGTGTCTTTTTCATCATCAGAACAATTAAAACTCTTTCCAGAATTATTATTTTGAAAGACCCAAGACCCTTCAGCGTCGAGAGGGACCACTGCGTCTGATGGAGGGGGACATGTCTCATGTCTCAGGCCGTGTGGGTTTTCAGGACACAGAGTGACCAGCAGGGGCGCTCACCTGCTCTCTCTTTTCAGTGCATCCCCTCAGCCATAGTGAGCTTCGCTGTCTGGAGGAGAAACATCAGCGCGGTGAGTCCAGCCTTCTGTCTGCACCCTCTGCAGCCCTGCACCCACACCATGGGGCTTCGTTCATCCCCCCTCCCTCTGCCCCCAGGAGGGTGGAGGGGCCCGAGCTTGCAGGCATCCCCCCAGCTGACTCTAGGTGCCCCATCCTTGGGATGGGTGATTAATGCCCCATTATGTGGTTGAATGTCACTTGGTTTCTTTCTTCACACAAAGGAGAACGAAACCCCTCCTGTCTTGTTTTCCAGATTCCCAACTTCCAGATACTGTTTGTGTCCACGTTTGCTGTCACCACGACGTGTTTGATCTGGTTTGGATGCAAACTTGTCCTGAACCCGTCAGCAGTAGATGTGAGTCCCTGGAAAGCCACATGGGTCCTCCCAGGGTCACAGGAGCCGAGGGCTCTGGTCCCACTGGGTCTGCTGAGCCCTGTGGGCTCGGAGTTGGTGTTAGTGAGCTATCTGCCGGGTAGTTACACCAGAGATGTGTATCGTAGCTCTTGAGTTTGAGAATTTCATTTAGGCTTCTGAAGAAAAGAGTTGTCTTTAACGCTTTCACTGTTTTCGGTGGACGAATTCACTGATTTTTGTATCTCTTTCACAACAGTTCTTAAACATTAACAGTAATGTAATAACATCTTTCATCAGATCTGCGATACAGCTGACATAAGTTGCCCTGTTACTTTATGTTCCGTTAAGAAAAATGGAAGAGTCTTGTCATTTAAATTACAATGCAGCAGAAAAAAATCTCTAGGAAACAGGACCTGATCAGAGATACCTCTGCTCTGTGTTCAACACATTTTCTTTAAGATCAGGAAGAGGATGTGGTGGCCCGAGGACGTCTCAGCCAAGTGTGTTAGGGCATGAAAAATGGACAGACACGCGGATCTGAAAGGAGCGCCTGTGCTGCCATCTTCTGCAGAAGAGACGATTTTCTGCTTTCTTGACATTTGGATTATTAAGCCCACGTAGCATGGTTGCTGGATGTGAAAATCAAGTAAAACAGTTGTTTGTGCCAGAAACAGAGATTTTGGAAAATGTTATTTAATTACAGATATCATTTTATAAAGTTCCTGGGAATAAACCTAACAAAAAGTCTGGAGACTCTTTTGTAGAAAATCATAAAGCCTCGCTGAGAACTACGATGGTTCTTTACCAAAGAAAGCCTACGCGGAAGTGGGCGCCTGTCCCATGGGTCCAGAGCAAGTGTGCCTGCAGGCAGGACCCAGCAGGTTTAGGTGGTGACCAAGGGCCGGGGTGGAGCCCCCTTGAAGAACATGTTTGGGGACTCACCCGCACCCCACAGCTGTCCCAGCAGGACAGGAGAGCCGCCCCTGACCAGTTGGCCCAGGCAGCCCCACGTGCGCGGCCGCAGCTCCGGCCCAGAGCACAGCCGTGACCAACCTGGGGGGGCCCTGCCCCCAGCCCGCCCACCATGAAGCCGCAGCCAGTCGTCCCGCAGACACAAGGAGCACACTCTGTACGGAAGGGGACATGTTCTCTTGGAGTGGCCGGCCGGTCCCAGGGTACGTGAGGAGCCTTGGGAGAAAGTCAAGGGCAGCAGGGGACTGCGCCGGGTGCTCACCAGCAGGAAACCACAGCGCCAACGCACAGCTCAGAGGAGCCACACTAGTAATCAGAGGAGGTCAATGAAAGCCACAGGAGTTGCCCTTTCCAGCATCGGGACAGGCAGGAGCCCAGGGTGGTTCCCTCACGTCCGGCAACTCCTATGCGCTGCTGCAGGCTCTGTGGAAAAGTCTGGAATTTGCAGGTCCTTTCTGAAGAAGTACATACACTGGGGAACCCCATGGCACAAACCCTGGAGAGACATGCACACATGTGACCAGGCGGTGTGTTCCTAGCAGCCCTGTGGATCGTGGCGAAAACCCCAAACCAAAACAGATAATCCAACGTCCATTACCTAGGATGGTGCCCGCCAAGTGCACAAAATGGATGAAGAAATTGTGAAAGATGCATGAAGCTTCCTGCTCACAGCCTCCTCCTACTGGATGGCCTCCCCTGGAGCTGAACCTGCATCGCCCCCAACCCAGGCCCCAGCGCCAGAGCCCGCCATTAACCAGACCCTCAGGCTCCTGCCACCTCGAAGGTCCAGCCAGGCCATGTGGAGGACACGAAGCTTGGACACCTAAACACGTGGAAGGACCCCAGGACCACGATGTCAGGACCACCAGTGTCCAAACACAAGGTCACAAATGGTGAAACAGGAAACTCTGCAGCGTGAGGTCGCTCAGGAAAGGGGCTGCTCCCCTCCCCTGTCTCCCTGTTGAGCCAGGCGCTGGACTTGCACCTCCGCCCTGGGGACAGCCACGCGGGGCTTCGCTGTAGAGTCTCTGCTCCCTCTTTCCCACCTGCCATCCCTGCCTTGGCTGCTGCATGTCCGCCATGGGCACCGCTTTCTTTAGGGAAGGATCCAGCTCCACAGCCTCTGACGCTCCCAGTTCCACAACTGGGCCGACGTGGCACATGTCTTCGGGGTCCTCGTAGGCCGGGGAGGGGCGTAAGTCCACCTGGATTCAGCTAAGTCCAGGACACACCCTCACTGCCAGTGGGAGGCTGCCAGGTCCCATAGCCTTTCCCACACTTGGCGTCCCCAACAGCCCCTGTTTTCCCGTCTGATGACGGTGCTGTGGCTTGCTGTTACCTCAGGTCACACTCTCTGATCACTAGTACTCTTGAGCCCCTCTTCCTGGGTGTTTGCCCTCTTGGGCTTCCTTCCTGTCCTTGGCTTGTCCTAAATCAGGGGTCTCTTCCTGTGAGCCCAGCACTTGCTGTCACACTGTGTGTCACGCTTTTTATTGCGGCTTCGTGACTCCAGTTGTCTTCCTTCTCCAAAGCTGACAGCTCTTATTTCAAATGTATTTCAGGATAAGTTTATTGAGTTCCTCAAAAAATACAGCTGGGATTCTATTACGATTACTTGATGTTTACAGAGTAATTTTGTGAGAATTGACACCTTTATTGTGTGGAGTCATCCCACTGAGAGCATAGACTGTCTCTCTACTTACTCACATCATCTCTGTCCTTTATTAGGGTTGGAAAGTTCCGTGTATTCTTGGTTACATAATCCCTAGATGATTCACAGATGTGTTGCTAGTATGAATGGTGTCTTATTTATTAAATTATATCTTTAGATGGCTTATTGCTAGTGCAGAGAAAGGCTACTGATTTTCATTTTTTCTTTATTTTGAAATATTTGAGACTGGAAAGAATTTGCACAAATAGTACAGAGCATTCCTGTGTATCCTTCATCCAGTTTTCCCCAATGAGAGCATCTTACGTGGTCAAATCAGGAAACTGACATTGACACACGTTAACTTAGACCTTATTCATATTGTACCGGTTTTTAAAAATGGATTTTTATAAGTGGACTTTGTGCCTGGAAGCTTTGCTGGACTCGTATCCTCCGAGTTTTCTGTAGGTTATGTTGGTTTCTCTATGTAGGTCACCCTATCATCTGCAAATAACGACAGTTTAAACGCTCCTGTTCAGTCTAACATTCTTGTTCCTTTTTCTCTATCGCTTTGGCCAGGACTTCTGCTACCGTGGGACTCTCTGTCTTATTCCTGATTTTAAATAGGTTGTATCTAAAGGGTTTCCAATAAGTTTTTTTTTTAACTTATTTTTGGCTGCTTTGGGTCTTTGTTGCTACTCGCAGACTTCCCATTGCAGTGGCTTCTCTTGTTGTGGAGCACGGCCTCTAGGTGCGCAGGCTTCAGTAGTTGTGGCTTGTGGGCTTTAGAGCACAGGCTAAGTAGTTGTGGTGCATGGGCTTAGTTGCTCTGCGGCATGTGGGATCTTCCTGGACTAGGGATTGAACCTGTGTCCCCTGCATTGGCAGGTGGATTCTTAACCACTGCGCCACCAGGGAAGTCCCCTTTGTCCGGTTTTAGAACCAGGGTTATACTGGTCTCATAAAATGAACGAGGCAGCTCTTAGCTCTTTTTTGTTTTTTGCAAAACCTTGATATGATAAGAAGTCACTGCTTCTAGAAAGTTTGGTAGAACTCACTCGTAAAATCATCTCCATCCGGGGCTGTTGGTGAGGGGTAGTCTTTCATTATTAGTGTTAAAGTTTTCTTTCTCTTCTTGTGTCAAATTTTGGGTTTTATATTTTTATCAAAAGTTTATCCATATCATGCAGGTTTTCGAAATTATTATAGTCGTTCATAATCTTGCTCACTATTTTTAATTAAAGACAAATATTTTAGTTATTTCTCCTTTTCACTCTGAAATGTAATTTATATCTCTACTGTATCTCTTATTAGTCTTTTCGAAGAACTGGCTTCACTCTGTTAACCTCACTTTGTATTCCTGGTTGTCAGTCTCTGCCTAGAACCCTGATGAAACAGACGTGGGATTATCTTAAAAAGTCACCCATTTATTATTGATTTCTAATATCACTACATTAGGGTCAGAATGTACAACCTATAATGTATTGATTGTTCAGAATTTACCAGGGTTTGTTTTGTGGCCTAATAGATGATCAATTTTTGTTAGTGTTACACAAATGGTACAAAAGAATGAAAATTCTATGTTTTATTTTGCATGTACAGTTCTGTAGATCCAACTTATTAGTTGCATTCGTTTTTAAATGTAGAATTTTTAAAAATCATCATTGAGGGTATAGTGAGGCCAAGAGATCAGGAGACGACTGCCACTGCAAAGACAGTTTATCACAGGTCCCAAGGGGAGGGGGCCCCAGGGCCGGTCAGGAGGCAGGGAGCGGGGACACGTGGGCAGGAGCCTTCACTGGGGTTTCTGCTGGGAGAGATGGGAGGCAGGGTGAGCAGGCTCAGACCTGCCAGCGTGAATAATCTCGGTGGGCTCAGGGTGGAGGGCCTGCCCAGGTGATTGGGGCAGGTGGCGGGAGAGGCCCATAGAGGCTCTTGATTGGTTGGTTTTATTTTATTTTATTATTTTTTTGGCCGCACTGCATGGGATCTTAGTTTCCTGACCAAGGATTGAACCTGGCCACGGCAGTGAAAGTGCTGAGTCCTAACCACTGGACTGCCAAGGAATTCCCGAATGGTTGGTTTTATATCACACAGTTAAATCAACTTTGTTGGTGTACTGTCCTGTGGATTTAAACACAGGCATGGATTTCTGTAACTGCCAACAGTCAGGACATGCATCAGCTCCGTAACCCCCAACCCCCTGGTGTTTTCTCTTTGGGACAATTATGCACAGAGCTGCTATAAACGTGGGCAAGTTTTGGTGTGAACGTAAGTTTTCATCCCTTTAAAGTAAATACCCAGGAGAGACCAACCACCAAGGAAGGTTGAGATCAGGGCAGACTACAACCCGAGGGCCAAATCCAGCCCTTGAGCCAACAATAATTTAAAATAAAAAACCCACCAACCAACAAACAAAAAGATATACGTGAGTCAGAGGTGTGTGCCTGCATCTGGCTTTGGACAGAAAAGTTGCCGAGACTTTGAAGAGGCATCTAAGCCCCTTCGTGGGATTGTCCACGTTTACGGGATGAAAGTGAAGAAGCCGGTTTTACAGACGTATGTGTTCTCCTTTGGCAGATCAATTTCAATCTGATTCTGCTGCTTCTGCTGGAGCTTTTCATGGCGGCCACGGTGATCATCTCTGCGCGGTCCAGCGAGGCGCACTGCAAGCAGAAGGTCGGTCAAGCCTGAGGCACGGCTGCACTGCAGACCTGGCTGCGGAGCGAGGTGCCAACGGCCCCGGGGAGGCAAACCTGGGGATGCAGCACCACCTCCTCCGTAGCCTGATCCTGATCAAGTAACACCACCCCCACGCCCCAGTAGTGTTACATGCAGAGACCAAGTCCGCCTAAAGTATCACCTTGTAAACTAGGACTTCAGCAATCAAACACATTTTCACATGCAACGAGAAGGTCTGTGTTTGAGCTTTTGTGCTGAAGCCTGAAGATCCAGGAGCGTCTTCCAGATGCTCACGTTTCAGACAATCACCCGAGCGACGGCCTGGACGGACGGCCACCCTGTGATGAGGTTTTGTTTCTTTTCAGGGCTCCATCTCCGAGAGCACCAACATTCTGTATGAAGTGACATTTCCTGCTCGGGTCCTGAAATCCTATTCCGTAAGAAAAGCTTTTCTTTCTCCTTATTTTATTTCCTTGTGGGGGGAGTACTAGATAAATATGGTGTAGGCATGTCCCTGGTACATGAACTGTGTTGGTTGACAGTACACTCCCTTTTACTCTCAATGTGTCCATAAATTATATGTTGTGTTTTCACTCGCTTATGTCCTCTCCAAAATTTTTTAGTCTACTCGTTCTATTACTGAAAGATCTGTTAAAAGCCTCCCAATCTGTGGGCATTATCGATTTGTCTTTGTAATTCTGTAGCTTTTCACCACAGAGTTTTGGAGCCTGGGTTTTTAGGTACACGAAAGTTTAGAATTCCTTCCTTCCTTCCTTTTTTAAAAAAAATTTTTTTTTAATCATTACGAGCAACTCTCTTTAGTAATGGCTTTTGCCATAGAACATATAGTGTTAACTACATCAGTTATCTCCTGGTTAATATTTTCCCAGTGTATCTTTCCCTCTTCTTCCAGCTCTTCCTGTCCTTTCATTTGGGCAGTTTCTGTACAGAGTGTTGGTGCCGTTTGAATGGAGCTGGTTCACTCAGAGTGCAATTCCTGACACTTTCATATTTATTTCTCCATCTTTTTGTTTCCTATTTTCTATGCCTTTTCCCACCTTCCTTTGAATTGGCAGGAGCTTCTTCCTTCCCTTTCCCATGAATTTGGGTTGGAAATATGCGTTTTCGATATCCCCTTGGAGGTTATCCTCAGCATCTCAGCACGGGGCGCCCTGATGCTCTGCCCTGAACTCACAGGACCCTCTGCACCCCCGCCCCCTTCCAGGGACCCCGGGGAGCCTGCCCGTTCCCCTGAGTGACACTCTCTGCCCCCAGGTCATCGAGGTGATCGCCGGTGTCTCCGCCATCCTTGGAGGGGTCATCGCTCTGAATGTGGATGACGCCATCTCAGGCCCGCACCTTTCGGTGACGTTCTTTTGGATCTTAGTGGCCGTGAGTACACCCTGGGCGGCCCTCGTCAGTGTGGCCGACCTTTGAGCTCGGTTTTGGGGCAGTCAGGCAGGAAAGCAGCAGGAAGAGGGGCGGGGGTGGGGAGTGGGTGCTGCTGGGCCGAGCAAGATGCTTCCCAGGTCCTTGTGGGCCCCAGACCAGGGCGATTTTGGAACCGAGGATTAAATGAGTCGGGATGTTAGCTGGTATTATTATTATTATTTTAAAACTGGCTTGAGGATACCAGTACCTCATACAGATGTATTTTTGTAATCATGATACTATTTACTCCCTCAGATTAGCTATTATTTTTTTTATATATAAATTTATTTATTTATTTTTGGCTGTGTTGCTGCACGCGGGTGGGGGCGAGTGGGGGCTACTCTTTCATTGCAGTGCACGTGCTTCTCATTGTGGTGCCTTCTCTTGCTGCAGAGCACGGGCTCTAAGTGCAGGCTTCAGTAGTTGTGGCTTGCAGGCTCTAGAGCGCAGGCTCAGTAGCTGTGGCACACGGGCTTAGTTACTCCGCGGCATGTGGGATCTTCCCGGACCAGCGCTCAAACCCGTGTCCCCTGCATTGGCAGGTGGATTCTTAACCACTGCGGCACCGGGGACGCGGTAGCTGCTATTAGTATTTTATATTTTTTGTATTAGTTTCCCTGAAAAATACTTGTTTTATTATTTTATAACATATAACATTCATATTGTTTTATAATACGTTTTAAAATGTAATACATTTATATTATTTTACATTGAATACAACTACTGTAAATGCCTAGCACCGCACCTGGTGCTTGGTAAGTGCTTACTGACTACACGGTCACTGTTCTAAACATGGGCCTTTCATCCTCTTATAAGTAAGTCCGAGTTGACTTACGTAATTTAATGTTGTTTAGCGTTTAGCTGAAATGCAGCCCGGGGAACACATGGCCCCCAGGCTTCGGCCTCCCTTGGTTGTGCTGCCGGCTGGATGTGGGCTGCACATCCGTTTGGAGCAGCTGCGATGGGCCCCTGCACACCCGAGTTTCCACGTGTCACGTGATGCCCCCAAACCACAGGCTCTTGTGCTTTGTGCTCCCACACCAAGGGCCTGGGCATTTCCTTTTCCTTTGTGGGCGTGTGGATGGGTAACTGGGACCCGGACACACTTGGGCCCAGCAGGCTGTGCTGGGCTGGGGCAGCGGACCCCTGGGTGCCTGGACCCCCAGCTGGGGGGCAGGTGGATAGCAGGGGGCTGGGCCCAGCACTCAGCAACCTTGAGGAAGCCTTGTGCTCCCCTGAGCTTCCCTCTGCCTGAATCGTGTAGAAATAAATCAAGCTCCTTAAAATAAGTGGGAAAAGGCATTTATTGATTACAAAGGCACCGGAATGCTGGTCCAATGGAGGAGCCCCCAGTGGTCAAACATGGTGGGCAGGGGCACGGTGTCTCCAGGGGCCCTGAGTCTGATAGTCCAACCGAGCCCGCCAGCGGCCAGCTGGTGCTCCCTCCAGAAATGCAGCATCGTGAAGGCGGCACCGCTGAGGGTCCGCTGAGGCCTCCCCATCAAGGATGCCAGCGAACTGACAAGAAACATGAAGCGTGATCATCGACTGGGTCCTGAGCTGGGAACAGAGCCAGCTGGACCAGGACATCATCAGGACAATTGCAAGTTGGAACACAGACGCTGCCTTGGACAAAGCTGCTGAGTCTGTGTTACATTTCCCTGGTGCGGTGTTGAATCCAGACGGAGCGGTAGACACACACACGAGTATTTGGGGGCGGGTACCACACCTGAGGGAGCAGGTGCGTGGGTTCCAGAGAGGCTCTGCCTCTCTTGCACGGATCCCCCAGGAGGGCCCGAATCAGCACGGGAGGGTACGTGTTTGGGATCTGACTTGCTGGGCTCTCACCTCTGAAGCCTTTCTTTTTCCTTTTCTCTTAGTGTTTTCCAAGTGCCGTTGCCAGTCACGTGACAGCAGAGTGTCCCAGCAGATCTCTGGTAGGTGAAGCCCGGCCGGGTTCCAGGCACCCTCGGAGCGACCTGCTGGGCTGGGCGGGGTCAGGGGCGAGCATCTGAGGGGCGTCTGCAGGCTGCGGGCTTGAGGGGGCCTTGCGACTGTCCAAGGGCTGGGCTGTCTGTGGAAGTAAGCAGAAATGGCCCATTTGGCATAAGAGTCGGGAGAGATTCCTGGGACTCAGCAGAGGCGGCGTCCTGACTGGCTGTGGGTGTCGGACAGTGACAGTCGCTAAACCAGCCCAAATGCCCTGCAGCGTGAGCGTCCGAGCTGGTGCTGAGCTCAGCCGACACCTGGGCCTGCGTGGCCTCTGGGCCAGGCATGGCTCTCCGAGGCGGGAGGGCCGTGGGAGGTCGCAGGAGCAGGTCGGAGGGCACTGGGAAGAGGCCATCAATTCCTAAGTGCTATCTTATCAGCAGAGCGAATTGCGCCTAAGTTGAGAAAACTTGCGGGACACATGGTGAGCTTTGAATTAACGGGCAAACCGAGCACAGAGACTCAGCAGGTGCCCCACGCTGGACACAGACACACGTCAGCTCGTAACTCCCGCTGTGTGATTGCTGGGCCGCACCCTCTGTCCGGGCAGCAGCTCCCAGACCCCGACCTCCCACTCTTGTCTGCTTCCCACCAGGTGGAGGTGCTGATAGCCATCTGCAGCCTCGCGGCCCCGCTGCTGTTCACAGCCTCGGGGTACCTGTCCTTCAGCGTAATGAGAATCATGGATGTCTTTAAAGATTACCCGCCAGCCTTCAAGGTGGGTGTTCTTTTATTTTATTTTAAACTCTATAGAAACACGATGCCGCTGAGCAGCACTGAGACGCTGCCCACGTCGGGGCAGATGGCCGGAGCTGGCTTTGCACATGGCCTGATGTGCATGGAGCTGGTTCTGCTAATTTGCTTTTCTCCGTGGACAGTGAGGCGTCTGTGCACCGTCCTCTGATACCCGTTCCGCCTGGCACTGCTCAGCTGCTTCTGTTCTCCTCTGGGCTGCTCTGCCCTGAGCAACCCCCCAGACACCCCTCTTCACTGGTGTCTTACATTTTTTGGCCCTGTTCCCATCCACTTGCTTTTTTTTTTTTTTTTTTTTTTTTGCGGTACGTGGGCCTCTCACTGTTGTGGCCTCTCCCGTTGCGGAGCACAGGCTCCGGACGCGCAGGCTCAGTGGCCATGACTCACGGGTCCAGCCGCTCCGCAGCATGTGGGATCCTCCCGGACCAGGGCACGAACCCGCGTACCCTGCATCGGCAGGCGGACTCTCAACCACTGCGCCACCAGGGAAGCCCTGTTGTTTTTACGTAGTTAAATTTGTCAATATTTTCCTTTATTGCTTCTAGATTTTAAGTCACAATTAGAAAGGCTCGTACTTGTGTTTCCGCAGGAGTTTAGCCTGGAGTGCAGCAGTTTAGCCTGGAGTGGGCCCCATTGGACTTTCCTCAAATGGCTCGTGGTTCAAGCACTGTTTATTAAAAAGCCCACCTTTTCCTCAGTCGTCTGAGGCTCTGCCTTTATCACGCACTGAGCTCCGGTCTGTTTGCGTCTGTTTCTGCCCTGACGGTCCCCCCTCGGCCGGTCTGTGCCGCCAGGTGCACCCCGGAGGTTTGCACCGGGCATTGCCACCTGGCCTGCTCGATGCCTCGTGGCCGGCTGTCCTGCGTTTTGGGTCTGACTCACTTCTGTCGCTTGCTAGTTCTTCTTTATGAATGCTATTTATTTATTTATTTATGCATCCATTTATTTATTTATTTATTTATTTATGGCTGCGTTGGGTCTTTGCTGTTGCGCGCGGGCTTTCTCTAGCTGCAGTGAGCGGGGGCTACTCTTCGTTGCGGTGCGCGGGCTTCTCATTGCCTCATTGCGGCGGCTTCTCTTGCTGTGGAGCATGGGCTCTAGGCACACAGAGCTTCAATAGTTGCGGCATGTGCGCTCAGTAGTTGTGGCTCGCAGGCTCTAGAGCACGGGCTCAGTAGTTGTGGTGCACGGGCTTAGTTGCTCCATGGCATGTGGGATCTTCCCAGAACAGGGCTCGAACCCGTGTCCCCCGTGTTGGCAGGTGGATTCTTAACCACTGTGCCACCAGGGAAGTCCCTATATGAATTTTAGAATCACCCTGCCTGGCTCTAGATAGCCAGCCCAATGTTGCATTTTTTAAAAAACTGGACTCATGGTTAAATGTGCACATAAACTTCAGAGCTGTTGAGTCTTTTTTGTTTTTTTTTAACAGTGACATTTTCTGGGCTCTTCTTTGTCTTAACGTCACGTTGTTTTGTATTTCTGAGGCTAGAAGGACACCCCTGCAGTGTGGGAGGGGCCAGTGCTCTGTGGATGTCCTTGCAGCCACTGGGGCTTCCTCTAGTCCTGGGAAGACCCCTCTCCTCACCAGCAGCCAGTGCCGGACCCTCTAGCTTCGAGACTGATCTGTTGATGGCGCCTGTGTCCCGCCGCCCCGGACCCCGCCCCTCTCTCTCGTCCGGCTCGGGGCCTCCACAGCAGACCTCCGCCCCATCTGGGCACCCTCGGCGAGGCCACGGGTGGTTTCAGTGGCTCCACTGTGGACCTGAGTAGTTGTTGGGAGGCCTGGACGACTTGACCCGGGCAGCGGCACCATCACGGGGCTTGGCTGCCTGCGGGTCATCTTTGTGTCCCTCTGTTAAACCCAGAGCAGAAGTGATTTCCTCAACTCTCTTTCACTGAGACAGAATGTTACTGCTCAGGCTGGTGACATAATAGGGCACAGTGGAGTGAGAGCCTGAAACCGCTCCACACAGACTGCTGCAGGGCTCACGGTCTGTGCTTCGGGGCCACGGCCTGGGAAGCCATGGGGCCTGGGGGCGGCTGAGAGCCAGAAGAAGAGGCCCTGGGCTGCTCACCGCCTGTCTCCACCCCCTGCAGTCCTACGACGCGCTCCTGCTGCTGCTGATGCTGGAGCTGCTGCTGCAGGCGGGCCTCAACACGGCCACGGTCATCCAGTGCGTGCGCTTCAAGGCGGGCGCATCCTGGGACGGTGCACAGACTGGCCCGCAGGGACGCCCGGCGGGAGAGGTGAGTGGCCTCCGAGCGAGCGTGGCTCTCCGTCCCGTCCTGTCCCTTCCCGTCCCAGTGGGGCTATCTTCCCAGGGCCCTGGGCAAAGCGACGCCCACCTGCGCTGACTTCTTTCAAGACCCGTTGGGTCACTTCGTATTTTTTAAAACACCCCAGAAAAATCTTGGAAAGGTACAATACGTTATACGCTTTTTAAGCCAGCCAGGCAAACACAAATCCATTTCTGGAAAGGTATTATGGACTGAATGCTTCCAGTTCTACTCTTACACATGTAGAAGAGAACGTGGCAAATGTCTGCATGGATCACAGAGCTTTCCCTCCTGCGGGTGCCCACTACAGACGTGGCGTCGGCGACCCCTGGCCAGCGGGCTCTGAGGGTCACGCCAGCCCCTCGGCCAGGCTCAAGGCCGCTGCACTTTCCCCAGTCCCTGACTCTTGTCCCCCACAGCTGAAAGGCTCCTCCCCGTGAGCTGCCCACTGTGGTGCTTTTACTGGGCAAACCTGCCCACTGTCCTCCAGGTGCACGATGCTCCGTGTACCTGGGGGGCTGCTGCAGGGCCCTCCAGGGCCACCCTGGGTGGACCGGGCACTCCTCCCGCCCAGCTACCACCCAGGCCCACCCCGTCTCACGTCCTGCTCTCCTGCTGTCCTGAAACATGTCCAGCGCGGCCAGCCTCCTGCCTTCATCACCCTGTCGCCCCACGAGGCTGCTCCCGCCCTTCCTGGGGGACGCACTCCGGCCCTTGGCCCTTCCTCAGCTACCCTACATGCTCCACCTCTCCCTTCGTTGCACTTCTCACATGGCGTCGTTTGGTTGTTGTTTTTACCCGGTTGTGGTCAGTCCCCGGCGGGGTTGGCCTTGTCCCTGGGTTCCACGTGAGGCCCCCCTGGTTCTGTGTCAGGACGCCAAGGTGCAGCGTCAGGCCGATGAATCCTCCCCCCATGTTCCAGAGCTGCCAGTTCTGGGGGCTTGGGGGTGCTGAGCCGGGCAGCTGTCCTCCCTGTTTGGTGACCGCTGCCTCAAGCGTCCTCCCTCCCCTGCTGTCATGCCCCTGGAGATGCCTTCACAGCCTCCGGGGCCAGGTCAAGACCGCTTCTCTGTGGAGTGTCCAGCCTCTGCCCCCAGGAAGAGCTTGGAGGGACTTACCCCTGCACCCTGGTGTGTATCATTCCACAGTCAGCAGTATTTACTCAGCACCTACTGAATGCAGACGCTGCTCTGCCAGGTGCTGGGATGCAGACCCATAGGAAGAGGCCTCACGAGGCAGGGGCAGGTTCCACCTGAGCCCCCGGCTCCCCGGCTGTTGGGAGGATGCCCACTCACGGCAGCCTCCCACCCCCTATCCAGAGCCCACCCCGCAGACCAGGCCCCGCCCCTGCGGAGGACATGTGCTCTGGGTCGTGGCCGGAGGTGCCGGGGCTCTGGGACAGCAGAGTAGTGAGAGGGAACTGAGCCTCCTTCCTGCTTCCTGCTGCCGGGGCTCTGGGACAGCAGAGTAGTGAGAGGGAACTGAGCCTCCTTCCTGCTTCCTGCTGCGTGGGTGGCCCGGGACAAATAACTCTTTGCCTGTCTCAGTCACAGGTGGCCAGAAGCCCCCTGAAGGAGTTTGACAAGGAGAAAGCGTGGAGAGCCGTCATGGTGCAAATGGCCCAGTGACTGTGGACCCAGCTTGTTAACTTAACGCACAGGCGCTAGTTGTCCCTGAGCCACGACCTTCCAACTCGCCCCTCCCCTTTCGTAGGGCAGGCTGGGCTGCAAGGTGGAGTTTTCATTTCTTACGGTAGTTTAATTTTGAAATAGGCAAACTGGGGGGGTTGGAATCAGTTCAGTGCTCCCGAGGTGTCCTAACCACAGGAGCAGTGGCATGGGGCCCCCAGGTGAGGGAGGGGCCCACGCTAGAGCTGAATTCTCCAGGGGCTGATATTTGGGCAACCACGGGTCTCTGGGTTCCCGGTCCAACCAGTGACCGGCTGCCGGTGTCTGCTCCTCCAAACCTCGCCCGGCCTCCCTGCCCCGCCTTTGTTGAGCACCTACTGTCCGCAGCCAGCACACACACCGCGCTAAGCCGTGCGTGGATCTCACCCATTTTGGCTCTTCTCTTCTTGGGGGCCCAGCCCACTGAGTGAGCATGGATTCCTTGACGAGGGCAGAGCTGCTTCCGCCCTGTATCGAGAGCCCGTGGAGCCAGTTCCCCCAGAGCGGGGGGTGCAGGACAGCCCCGACCCCCAATGCGCAGCTTTCCCCATGTGAAACCCACCTGCCTGCATTTCTGCTGTCTCTATACTTAAACCCAGTCTTTCCGGAAGGGCCCCTGTTCTGTGGCCCTGGTCCATGTACGGGTGTCCTACACGGCCAGTGGAGACCCAGCTCAGCAGAGGTCAGCCTGCACCTGTCCTGAGCCCTCTGTCAACAACACTGGGGTCGACCCCGTCCACTGTGGCAGCTCAGTGTTCTCTGGGGTGGGGCCGTTGTCCAAGGCTCTGAAAACTGACAGCTCACATCTCCACGTCTCGGTGGCCTCCGTGTCCCGGGTGGGCCAGGAAGACAAATGCCTTGGTCAGGCCCCCAAACAAACACGGGGGCAGCAAGGTGGCTCTCACCTGCACACAAGCAGACCCCACCCAGCTGCAGCCCACAGGGCCACCTCCCCTTCCTGCAGCTCCCCAGCCTGGACGGGAGCCACGGGGACAGTGCAGGTGATGCTGATGTCTCCTGGGGGTCCAGAAAGTCTGAGTCTTAGAGCTGGAATGCAGTGCCTGGGGGCTTAACATAGGCCTGCACTTTCTTATTTCAGAGAGAGCTTGAAAAATCCACACAAATGGGGTTTTAAAAGTGTATAGTCCTGTCTCTGTCGATTTACATTTTTGTGTGATATAGTTTAATACTGCCTGAGCAATAAATGCTAACATGTCAATGTGGCCCAGGTGCCTATTTAACTCTGGGTCTCTGGGTATTTCCGTGCCCAGGTCTGAAACAACTGAGAGGTAAAGCATAGGAGGGGGATGGGGGCGAGGGCCACCTTTTAATTTATTCATGATTTATGTTGCCCTGAGCCAGTCTGCAGTGGGATCTGGTGGAGACGGGAAAGGCACTGGGGCCCACCCAGGGGAATGCCACCACCCCTCACTGAGTGGGCGCGGAACCTCACTTTCAGGTTATCTTGGGAAGTTAAATGCAAAATAAAGATTTTTAAACCAAATAAAGATGACATCTAGATTTAGGAAAGTTACCAGGAGGAAGGCACTGATGGGGTGGGTGGATCTTTCCTTCTCACCCCTCCCTCCACAAAGATGCTGGACCAGAGAGGCAGGATATCTGGGTGGGGTGGGACACTGGCCGATGCTGGGAACCCCCGGGGCGGCGGGTCAGGCCCCACGAGTGACCCTGGGAACACCAGAGCACACTCCCTGGTGGGCTGGGGGCGTTCTGCTGGGGGACATCGGATGTTAGGTGCGGAGGAAGGCCCGAGGGTCCCAGGACAGAGCCTGCCCTGGACAGCCCGGCTGGTTCCGCAGGGGTGGGGGCCCGGGTGTGGCCCTCGGGTCTTTATGACCTGGGGGGCTCTGACTGCCAGGGCGGGTCTGTGTGACCCTGACACCCGGAGCGGGGCGGAACCGCGTGATCCCAGGCGGGGCGCGCGCCACTCGCGGGCCCTCCTCCCCGCGGACACCATGCCCGGCTCCCGGCGCCCCGGCCCCCGCGCGGGCCGTGGCCGCGCCTCGGACTGCAGCCCCTGCCGGGGGCCCCCCCTTGGAGCCCCCGACCGCGGCCTGTGGGACCCCACTCCCCCCGCGCGCCGTCGTCCCCGAAGCCGCTCCCGCCACCCCCTGCCGCCCGCGCGCCCGCGCAGCCCCACGCCCCGCGCCGGCCGCCGCCGAGCCGCGCTCCCCGGGTCCCCCTGTCGGCGCCCCGGTGCTGCACAATGCGCCGCGCGGCCCGGGCCTGTCACCCCGGGCAACCGGAGGACGCGGGACAGCGCGACGGGGGGCGAGGGCACGGGCCCCCGCCTGGGTGAGCACGGGACCAACCGCCCTCCGCCCCTCCGCCCCTGGGATTCTAGACCACCCCCGCGGAGTCCCGGACCTACCCTTCCTTCGGAGCTCCTGACCGCCCCTCTACTCCAGACCTGCCCAGCCCTCCACCTCTGGACCCCGCCTTCGGCCCCCCCACCCCGACCCTAGCCTGCGCCCCACCAACCCCAGACTTCCCCCTCCACCCCAGCCCTGCTCTCGCCCCTCTGAGTTCCCTACTTCTGTCAGCACTGATACCCCTTTGCAGGGGTCCAGGCAGTGGAAGGGAGGAAGGGCGAGGTGCCCGAGGCCGAGGCCGGAATGGAACCGTCTGAGTCTTCGGAAGGGGAGCAGAGAGGAGAATCTAGTCAGTATTGTCCTGCGCCCGCCGCCCTGGGTTTCCTGAAAGGGACCGCCGAGCTCAGGCTCGGGAAGGGGGCATCCGTCTGTTCTGTTGATCTGTCTGCCTATCCTTATTCCGAAGTACTTGCTTTAATTCCAGGAGCCTCGTAATAAGTCTTAATATTTCTCTGACTTTGTTCTTCAAGATGTGCTCAGGTTTTCTTGGACTTTTGCATTTTTTAAATCAATTGTTAATATAAGCCCTCCCCAACACACACACACACACACACACACACACACACACACACACACACACACACACACACACACGAGTCCTGCTGGGATTTTGTGATTCCATTGAATGTGTAGATCATTTGGGGTGAGAATTAACATCTTAATATCCAGACTTCTGACCATGAACATTAGCTCTTTCATTCTTGTCAGTAAGGTTCCCACTTTTAGTTACAGGTGTGTAAGACCTTTTGTTAGAATCACTCCCAGATAATCCATGCTTAACACTGCTGTAGGTGGCATTTTTTAGTTTCATTTTCTAATTGTCTCTAGTGTATAGAAATACAGTTGAATTCATTTTCCTGGCTTGGTGGTTGGTGACCTTGGTAAATCCACTACTAACCCATATAATTAGATTTGTTACATACACAATCATCACCTACAGATCTTTTCAGTCTTTATACCTCTTATTTCCTTTTCTTGCATTGTTGCATGGGCTAGCACTTTTGAGTATAATGTTGAATAGATATGATATAGTGGACATCTTTTTTTGTTTCCACACTCAAGATGAAAGTGCTCAGTGTTTCACCATGAAATATGATGTATAAGTTTTTTTTTATTTTTTAAACATGATTTTTTTTCACATTTCTTTGTCAAGTTTTCTTTGGCAAATTTATCTAAAATATTAAGTTTTCATTTTAGAACCTAGTTTATAGTTATATAACAGAGGCCTTAAACTGATCCAGGTTCACTAGGATACCTTTCTCTAAGCCCTAATGGTTAATATTTTCCCTATAAAATGTACAAGTATCTTTTAATTAAGTTGTCATTCACAAAAATTATAAATTAAACACCTATAAATTCTTGTTGCTATAAGTTTTAAAGGAAGTTCTCTTTATTCCTGGTTTACTGAGAGTTTTAAAACAAGTAGTTATTACATTTTATCATGTTTTCTTCTGCATATTTTTCCTTTAGTCTATCAAATGATTACGTTATGGATTTTCAAATATTAAACAAACTTTGTGTCCCTAGAACAAATACCACATGGTCAAGTGTACTGTTTTATATGACACTGGATTTGATTTACAAATATTTTAAGATTTTTGTGTCTATTTTTATGAGCAAGATTGGCTTGTAATATTTCTTTCTTTCAAAAAGGTCCTTGTCAGATTTTGGTGTTAAATGTATGACCTAATAAAAAAAACTTGAAAAAGAAAAAAAAATAAAGGGTTGAAAAGGCTTTTCTAGTTTCATCTTTAGTGAAAGGGTTTATATGGGGGTTTTTTGGGTATTCTTTTTTCTGAAATATTTGGAAAGATTGACCTGTAATGCCATCTAGGCCTGGCTTCATTGTGGGAAACACTTTAAATATGGAGTTAATTTGTTTAACAGAAATAGGCCCATCTGGATTTTCTATTTCTTTTATGTCACTTTTGATAAGCAGTGTCATTTAAGGAAAATGTCCATTTCATATGAATTGCCAAATTATTGACATGTGGATGTTCATAATATCTTTTTTTATTGAAGTATAGTTGATTTACAATGTTGTGTTCATTTCAGGTATACAGCAAAGTGATTCAGCTATATATATATGCTTTTTCAGATTCGTTTCCATTATAGGTTATTACAAGATATTGTTCCCTATGCTATACAGCAGGTCCTTGTTGTGTATTTATTTTGTAGATAGTAGTGTGTATCTGTTAATCCCAAACTCCTAATTTATTCCTCCCCCCCACCTTTCTCCTTTGGAAACCGTAAGTTTGTTTTCTATATCTGTGAATCTATTTCTATTTTGTAAGTAAGTTCATTTGTATCATTTTTTTAGATTCCACATATAGGTGATATCAAATGATATTTGTCTTTCTCTATCTGACTTACTTCACTTAATATGATAATCTCTAGGTCCATCCATATTGCTGCAAATGGCATTATTTCATTCTTTTTTGTGGCTGAGTAATATTTCATTGTATATGTATATATATGTATACCACATCTTCTTTATTCATTCATCTGTTGATGGACATTTAGGTCACTTCCATGTCTTGGCTACTGTAAATAGTGCTGCTGTGAACATGGGGGTGCACGTACCTTTTCAAATTAGAGTTTTCATCTTTTCCAGCTATACACCCAGGAGTGGGATTGCTAGATCATATGTAACCCTATTTTTAGTTTTTTAAGTAACCTTCATTCTGTTCTCCATAGTGGCTACACCAATTTACATTCCCACCAACAGTATAGGAGGGTTCCCTTTCCCCACACCCATTCCAGCATTTATTATTTGTAGACTTTTTGATGGTGGCCATTCTGACTGGTGTGAGGTGATACCTCATTGTAGTTTTGATTTGCACTTTTCTAGTAATTAGTGATATTGAGCATCTTTTCATGTGCCTATTGCCATTTGTATGCCTTCTTTGGAGAAATGTCTGTTTAGATCTTCTAAATCCCATTTTTTGATTGGGTTGTTTGTTTGTTTGATACTGAGCTGTTTATATATTTTGGAAATTAATCCCTTGTCAGTTGCATCATTTGCAAATTTGTTCTTCCAGTCCATAGGTTGTCTTTTCATTTTGTTTATGGTTTCCTTTGCTGTGCAAAAGCTTTTAAGTTTAATTAGGTCCCATTTGTTTATTTTTGCTTTTATTTTCAGTACTTTAAGAGATGGATCAAAAAATATTGCTGCAATTTATGTCAAAGAGTGTTCTCCCTATGTTTTCCTCTAGGAGTTTTATCCAGTCCTACATTTAGGTCTTTAATCCATTTTGAGTTTATTTTTGTATACGGTGTTAGAGAATGTTCTAATTTCATTCTTTTACCTGTAGCTGTCCAGTTTTCCAAGCACCACTTATTGAAGAGGCTGTCTTTTCTCTGTTGTATGTCCTTGCCTCATAGATTAATTGACCATAAGTACATGGGTTTATTTCTGGGCTCTGTATCCATTGAGCTATATTTCTGTTTTTGTGCCAGTACCATACTGTTCTGATTACTGTAGCTTTGTAGCATAGTCTGAAGTCAGGGAGTGTGATACTGCCAGCTCCATTCTTCTTTCTCAAGATTGTTTTGGCTATTCAGGGTCTTTTGTGTTTCCATACAAATTTTAAAATTATTTGTTCTAGTTTTGTGAAAAATGCCATTGGTAATTTGATAGGGATTGAATTGAATCTATAGATTGCTTTGGCTAGTGTGGTCATTTTAATATATTGATTCTTCCAATCCAAGAATACGGTATATCTTTTCATCTGTTTGTGTCATCTTCAATTTCTTTCATCAGCATCTTATAGTTTTTGGACTACAGGTTTTTTGCCTGCTTAGATAGGTTTATCCCTAGGTATTTTATTCTTTTCAATGCAATGATAAATGGTATTGTTTTCTTAATTTCTCTTTCTGATCTTTTGTTGTTAGTATATAGAAATGCAACAGATTTCTGTATAATAATTTTGTATCCTACAACTTTATACTGAATTCACTGATGAGCTCTAGTAGTCTTCTGGTGGCATCTTTAGGATTTTCTATGTATAGTATCATGTCGTCTGCAAACAGTGACAGTTTTACTTCTTCCTTTCCAATTCGGTTCCTTTTATTTCTTTCTCTTCTCTGATTGCTGTGGCTAGGGCTTCCAAAATTATGTTGAATAAAAGTGGTGAGAGTGGGCATCCTTATCTTGTTCCTGATCTTAGAGGTAATGCTTTTCACCACTGAGTATGATGTTAGCTGTGGGTTTGTCATATATGGACTTTATTATGTTGAGGTAGGTTCCCTCTAAGCCTGCTTTCTGGGGAGTTTTCATCATAAATGATGTTGAATTTTGTCAAAAGCCTTTCCTTCATCTATTGAGATGCTCACGTGGTTTTTATTCTTCAGTTTGTTAATGTGGTGCATCATGTTGACTGATTTGTGGATAATGAAAAATCCTTGCATCCCTTGGATAAATCCCACTTGATCATGGTGTATGATCCTTTTAATGTATTGTTGGATTCAGTTTTCTGGTATTTTGTTGAGGATATTTGCATCTGTGTTCATCAGTGATATTGGCCTATAATTTTCTTTTTTTGTGATATCTTTGTCTGGTTTTGGTATCAGGGTGATAGTGGCCTCATAGAATGAGTTTGCAAGTGTTTCTTCCTTTGCAGTTTTTTGGAATAGTTTCAGAAGGATAGGTGTTAACTCTTCTCTAAATGTTTGGTAGAATTTACCTGTGCAGCCATCTGATCCTGGACTTTCGCTGGTTGGGAGTTTTAAAATTACTAATTCAATTTCAATACTGGTAATTGGTCTGTTCATATTTTCTGTTTCTTCCTGGTTCAGTCTTAGGAGAGTGTACCTTTCTAAGAATTTGTCATTTCTTCTAGGTTGTCCACTGTATTGGCATAGAATTGCTTGCAGTAGTCTCTTATGATCCTTTATATTTCTGTGGTGTGGGTTGTAACTTCTCCTTTTTCATTTCTGATTTTATTGATTTGGGCCCTCTTCCTCTTCTTCTTGATGAGTGTAGCTAAAGATTTATCAATTTTGTTTACCTTTTCAAAGAACCAGCTTTTAGTTTCATTGATCTTTTCCATTGTTTTTTTTAGTCTCTATTTCATTTATTTCTGCTCTGATCTTTATGATTTCTTTCCTTCCACTAACTTTGGGTTTCCTTTGTTCTTCTTTTTCTAGTTGCTTTAGGTGTAAGATTAGGTTGTTTATTTGAGATTTTTCTCGTGTCCTGAGGTAGGCTTGTATCGCTACAACTTCCCTCTTAGAACTGCTTTTGCTATGTCTGACAGAGTTTGGATTGTTGTGTTTCCATTTTTATTTGTCTCCAGATATTTTTTAATTTCCTCTTTGATTTCTTCAGTCACTCATTGGTTGTTTAGTAGCATATTGTTTACCCTCCACGTGTTTGTGTTTTTTGCAGGTTTTTTTCTTGTAGTTGATTTCTAGTCTCATTGTGTTGTGGTCAGTCTATTTAGAGGTTTATCAATTTGAAAAAAAAAGTTTCAAAGATCCAACTTTTGGTTTTGCTAATTTTCTCTATAGTACATTTGTGGATTTTAAAAAAAAATTATTTATTTTTAATTTTGGCTGTGTTGGGTCTTCATTGCTGCATGCAGGCTTTCTTTAGTTGCGGAGAGCAGGGGCTACTCTTCGTTGTGGTGCACGGGCTTCTCATTGCAGTGGCTTCTCTTGTTGTGGAGCACAAGCTCCAGGCGCAGGCTCAGTAGTTGTGGCACACGGGCTCAGTAGTTGTGGCGCACAGGCTTAGTTGCTCCACAACATGTGGGATCTTCCCGGACCAGGGATCGAAGCCGTGTCCCCTGCATTGGCAGGCAGATTCTTAACCACTGTGCCACCAGGGAAGTCCCCAAAAAAACATTTTGTTAATGTCTCCTCTGGTGATATCTGGTATTGATAATTTGTTTGGGTTTGAATTTGCTGGTAGTTTTCTGGTGATTTCTTTGGGTTTGACTTTGAGGTGATCTTTCTAATATCTGAGATGGATGCTTCATGATTGTCCTTAGCCTTTATTATTTTCCACTATTTGCATCTACAGCTAAAAATTGCTTTATAAACAGAACCTAGCTACAAGATTCGATACTTGGTATTTTAACTCTCATTTAGTTAAGAAACATACATTACTTTTTATCCTGATCTCCTCTTTGACGCGGGTTATTCAGAAGCACATTTGTGAAATGTGTGTTAGTCTCCTGTTGTTACTTTGTCTTCTGATTAAACTCCCTGACTTCACGGCTCTGTGATCAGGGGACATGATCTATGTGGCTACTGTCCCTTTGAAATTGGTTAAGAACTTCTCTGTGGTCAATTTTAATAAATGTTCCCTGTGTCCTGGAATGAGCAGGATGGCGGCCACTGAGCGAGGTGTTCTGTGTGCTCGTGAGGTGAGGGTTGGACAGTCACATTCAATCCTCATCCTCACTGACCTTTGTGGTTGTGTCAGTGACTGAGGGCAGTGCCTGTCACTATCTGCAGCTGAGGCTACTTTGTCCTCCTGGTGGTCCTGCCAGCCCTACTCTGGTTTGTAACTGACTTTGTCCAGAACTCCCCACGTGTAGAAGCTCTCAGATGCACCTTGGTGTCTGCTTTGTCAGTTGAATGTATTGTATTTTTTCCCCCAGTCTAGGGTTTGTCTTCTCGTTTTCTTAGCTGAGGAGAACATTTCAATTTTGATAAAGTCTGATTTGCCCATTTTAGCTTCGATGGTCAGTGCTTTTTTTTTTTTTTTTTTTTTTGCGGTACGTGGGCCTCTCACTGTTGTGGCCTCTCCCGTTGCGGAGCCTGACGTGCAGGCTCAGCGGCCATGGCTCATGGGCCCAGCCGCTCCGCGGCACGTGGGATCTTCCTGGACCGGGGCATGAACCCACGTCCCCTGCATCGGCAGGCGGACTCTCAACCACTGCGCCATCAGGGAAGCCCGATGGTCAGTGCTTTTGTGGAGCATCTCGGACTTGCTGCCTTGCCCAAGGCTCTGAGAGCCCCCCCGGCTCCTGTGCACACTTTCACACTTGCGCCTGTGACCCACGTCCACTTACCGTGTGTCCCCAGTTGGGGCTAGGGCTCCCCTCTCCGTGTGGACGGGCCGCTGCTGCAACCCCACCCCCGCTCAGGGCCTCGGTGCTCTCCCTTGCCTGCATCAGTTGGCTCTGAGGCTGTGGGTCTCTGGGGTCCACGGGTTGGAGGGAGCTGCAGGTGGAGCAGGTGGGTGGGTGGCCGGGGTGTCCACTCCCTGCCTGCCCACCTGGGATGCTCTTTGGACGTCCAGGGACCATGGGTCCAGGAGGCGTCGGGAGGTCGGATGGTCTGCCGGGGTGTGTATGTTGCAGGATCATCTGCCCCGTGGAATTCAAGCCACCATCTGGGCTGAGATGGCCCAGCGTGGACAGGGAGGTGAAGCACAGATGTCTAAGGTCCAGGCCTGGGCTTGGCCACAGTTAGGGCGTGGGGAGAGAGAAGGGGCGGCAGTGAGGGAGGGAGAGCGGGTTTCAGGGGAGCAGGGACTGGCCGGCTGAGTGTCCAGTGCTGGCAGAGGCCAGGATGCAGAGAGTGACCACGGGATTGGCCTGTGCATGTGTGACCTTGGCCCGAGCTTGTCTGTGGTGGAGCCAGCAGACGGGCTGTGGAGAGAGGAGAGACGAGAGGTGGAGGAGGGAGTGGGCAGGGTGCAGGGATGAGGGTTTTCATTGTAATGTTTATATGGACGCTGCTACACTGATGGGAGTCTGGTGGCCAGGGTCCAGAGAGGAGCCCAGAGGGGCTGGTGGCCGGAAGGCTGGCCCAGGCAGAGGCGAGGGCTGACCGAGTGCCATGGGGGGCTGGACATGGGGATTAGGCTGGTGTCTCCTGAGTCCGAGCGTCACTTGTTCGCTCTTTCCTTTGCCTTGATGTCTGTTTCTCTCTTGTAGAATTAAAACGAGGAATTTCCCAAGACTTGATTTCTTCCCCCAAATTAGACAAATACAAAATAGCAAGACAATTAACGGACAAGGCAATCAAGGTAAATGCTCTTTGGGGCTCAGTGGGAGGGGTACTTTTAAGAACAGAAATTCGTTTTGGAATTTGGAGATTGAGTTTGTTGCCTCTGACCCCCCCCCGCCGAGGTGAGGCACCCCCCGCAGTCCTGGCCCCCGCGTGGAGGCTTCTGCCAGTTACTTTATGTTTCAGCTGTACTTTTGAAATAGGTAATGCTTTCAAAATTCAAAAAATGCAGACACATACATGGTAAAAATCTCTCCTGCAGCCATGCAGTCGTGTGACTGCAGCTGTGGACACACATCCCAGACAAGGGACAGACTCCTAGTGACTCACAGACCCCCTCCCATCCGCTCCCCCTGCCCCAGACCCCAGGGTGACACGGTGAGGACAGTTGCATGTGAGAGGGGTTTGTGCCCAGGAGAGGAACTCTGGGGCTCGAGTGGGGCAGCTGGCATACCCACCCACTTCCCCAAGGGGGAGGCCTACGTTTCACCAGAATGGGAGAATTTGGGGGAAATAAAGAAGGACAAGCGTTCTTCAAATGGGGGCAGATGGCTCCACGCTACCACTTTGAGAATATGATCCTCTCTCCTTATCATGCATTCGCGTTGCTCAGGCTGGGACAGTGGGGAAGCACTGACAAATCCAACACACAGTAACACGTGGAAATGTGCTCATTCCCTTAACTTTCTTCTGAAGCACAGCACGCACATGCGAGTGTACAGATCATAAATGCACAGCTCAGGCTGTGATGGGCTGGATGTACCTGGAGAGAGAAGCACAGCCCAGGTGACATATGTAATCAGCATCAACTCCTACAGACATGACAGAGCACCTCTGCCCCGTTGGAAGCTGCCTCCTGCCCTAGTTATTCCCAAATCCTGGCAGCCACTGATGTGCTTTTTTCATGCTTCCTACCACTGTCCTTTCTGGGACTTCATATAAGTAGAATTTAATTTTCAGATTTTCTTCTGAGACCTTAAAACATATAAACATTCAGGGCTACAAACATCCCACTAAGTACTGCTTTAGCTGCATTTCAAAAGATTTCATTTCGTAGTGTTTTTTTTTTTTTGCAGTACGCGGGCCTCTCACTGTTGTGGCCTCTCCCGTTGCGGAGCACAGGCTCCGGACGTGCAGGCTCAGCGGCCATGGCTCACGGGCCCAGCCGTTCCACAGCATGTGGGATCTTCCCGGACCGGGGCACGAACCCACGTCCCCTGCATCGGCAGGCGGACTCTCAACCTCTGCGCCACCAGGGAAGCCCTCGTAGTGTTTTTGATGAGATTCAGTTCAAAGTATTTTATAATTCATATTATTGTTTTTCATTGATTGTGTGTTACTTAAAACTATACTGCTTACTTTCTAAACTGGTGGCTATTTTTCTAGTTATTTTGTTATTGATTTCTAGTTTGATTGCCTGTGGTTGAGAATGTAATGGGTACAATGTTATTCCATTGAAATGTGTTCAGACCTGCTTTATACCTAGCATTTTGTTAATTTATATAAAAGTTGATGTAGAGTGCTATATTCACAGCCATCAGGGTAGAGCTTGTTATTTGCGTTGTTGAAGTCTTCTAGCCTTATTGAAATTTCTTGTCTCTGTGTTCTCTAATTTACTGAGAGAAACATGTTAAATATCCTATTGTAATTGTGGATTTGTCTACTTTGTGTTTCTGCCAGTTTTTGCTCTATATAATTTATAGCCATCTCAATGGGTGCAAATGTATCTTTCTGGTGAATTGAATGTTTTCTTTAAATTATGGGATGATTTTCTTTAATGATGTTTTTTTGTCTCAAAGGCTATTCTGTCTCATATATAGATCCTTTTATTTTTTATCTATCTGTAGGGTTGTGCTTTTGATTTTCTCCTGTAAACAACATAGATTTAGATTAAAAAAATATATAGTCTGGCACTCTTTTCCTTTTAACTGGAGCATTTTGTGTATTTATCTATAATTAAACACTGGTATATTCCCATCGTGTTTCATTCATTTGGTTTGCACTCTCTGCTCAGTTTTTCTCTCCTTTCATGATTCCTTGTGGACTGATTACTTTTTATTATTCCATTTTCCCTCTCTTTTTTTTTTTTTTTTTTTTTTTTGCGGTACGTGGGCCTCTCACTGTTGTGGCCTCTCCCGTTGCGGAGCACAGGCTCCGGACGCGCAGGCTCAGCGGCCATGGCTCACGGGCCCAGCCTCTCTGTGGCATGTGGGATCTTCCCGGACCGGGGCACGAACCTGTGTCCCCTGCATCGGCAGGCGGACTCTCAACCACTGTGCCACCAGGAAAGCCCCATTTTCCCTCTCTTATGTTAGAAATCTTGTACTCTTTTTTGTCCTTTTGTAGTTCCCTTATGTATTGTACTGTGTTGACTTACTAAAGTTAATCGGATTTTCTGAAGTCATTCAGTTCGACTCCAGTTAAGGAGAGGATTGGAGGCGGCTGGGTGGTCTTGCTGGAGCTGCAGGGCACTGACATTCCTGCTGTTGTCATACTCCCTGCCCACCTCTCCTCACAGTGGCCCCTGTCGTGGTGCACAGCCCTGTCAAGGGTGAGGCCAGGCTTTGGACTGAGGTTCTTATTAGAAGGGGGCTTGGAGGTCTTTCATGTGGGCACTGGGACTTGAGCTCTCACTGTCTGGCCACAAGCCCACACGTTCTTGGCATGTGTTCTCAGTCCTCCCACTGGGACCTGTGTAGCTACCAATGCTGCTTAACAAATCACCATGAATTTAGCTGCTTAAACACACCACGTATTATCTCCTGTGGGTCAGGGGTCCAGGCTGGGTCCTCTGCTCAGTGTCTGTCAAGGGTGAAATGAAGCATCAGCCAGATGGGGTCTCATCTGAAGGCTCAACAGGGGAAGGAGGTGCTTCCAAGCTTCCTCAGCTTATTGGCAGAATTAATTTCCTTGTGGCACCTTCTTCAAAGCCAGCAGTGGAGAGAGACAGTCTCTGCTGTTTTCAATCTCTGACTTGAGAGAATCCTGGACCCTCTTTTAAGCGGCATACCTGATTAGGTCAGGCCCACCCAGGATAATCAGTCTTTCAAATTCAGAGTCTAATTAGGACCCTAGTGCGTTTGAGCCACCTCCCCCTGCTGCTCTGGCCTCCTCTCCTACTCTCACAAGTTAATGAGGCCCTAAGCTCATGAGGCCCTAAGCTCACTGCTGACCATACCCCTGTTCCCTGACCCTGCCCTGCAGCTGCTGCCCTCTGACTCTGTCCAACGGATGTGTCCAGGCTGTGTCCTCAGCAGCATGGGCCCTGGGGCTCCAGCATGACCATCACTCTCCTGCCCCCTGTCCCTCATCTGGGAAGGCAGAGGACGCCAGCTACCAACTCCCTGCCTGGCCCCTGGCAGCTGGGCTCATTCCCACAGTGATGGGCAGAGTCCCCAGCTCTCCTGGTGCTGGCCCTGGGCAGTTTGCACTGCCCCTCCAGCCATTGGTGGGCACTTGTTCCCCCCTCTCCTCTCAAACCTCGGGCAGCTCCCCCACCCCAGGCATGAGGAATGGTCACCTTTGCAGAGAAAAGAAAGCCGCAGAGCACAGGCCCTCAGGCCCTGTCCTGCATCCCACCTTTCAGACCTGGAGCTGCCCTGAGGTGGGGTCTGAGCCTCAGGAAGCACTGAGGTCCTGGCTGTGCTGTGCCTCCTGGCCTCCACATTTGGGGCAGCAGGCACACACGCGGTGGAGTGGGCCTGCCCGGGGGCTGCCCGGCCCCAGCCCGTCAGCCGTCCCAGCGCTCCTGGGTGATTTTCTCAGAGCAGAACACAGGTGTCTTCCCGCTCGTGCAGCCTGTGTCATCCTGATAGTAGACTCCTCTTGCTGAGACAAAATTAACTCGTTTTCAATTCTTTAATTTCAAATACGCTCTTGCAATTCAAGGAAAAGAAGATCTTCTCCATCTACGGACACTACCCGGTGATCCGGGCCGCCCTGCGGAGGAAGGGCTGGGTGGAGAAGAGGGTCCACTTTCTGTCCAAGGTCGTTCCAAGTGTTGAAGACGAAGGGGAAGGAGCGCCGGGTAGAGTATCGGAGGCGTCTTGTGTTTCGTGTGAGATGTTTGTGTGTGTGTCACGAGGACCCAGACGTGACTCGATTCTGCAGGTCCTGTGCTGTGGCCTCACCCTTGGGGAAGGAGTCACCTCCTGGCCCCCGCCTCAGGCATCCAGGCACTGATGAACCCTTTCACACCCTGGTACTGGTCACTTCTTGGTGTCCCACCGTCCATGCCCAGACCTCCTCCTGTGTCTGGATGGTGTTCATCATCCTTTAGCGGCCTGGCCCTGGCTGTCCCTCCTCTGGCCCCATGCTTGGCCCCCTGCAGTGCCCACTGCACCCAGTCCCTGGTCACTGGTCCTCCCTGACCCCACCTGCGCCTACCCCCTGCTCTGCCCAGAGTCTTCGTCCTCTTGGCTCCAGGGTCTGCGCTGGGCCCCGTCCCACACGGTGCTTGAGACCCACCTCACGGCCCCGCCCACGTCCCGGGTCCCCGACCCTGGCACGGCCCCTGGTGGGGGTGCCATGCAGTGGACACCCGAGCCTGACTCGACCCTGCTCCTTTCGGGACCCACGGGGGCACCTGCTCCGCACTGGGCCCTGTCGTGGGCCCGGCTGTGGTCACGCCTTCCGGCCATGATGCACTGACATCTCCTGTGTGTTGTGTTTGCAGAAAACAAACATGCTGAAGGCAAAGAAAATCAAGAAGTGGCTTTGGAGAAAACAGATGACATCCACGATGTGATGGTAGGTCCCCATGGGCTCCGGAGGGGCCTCGGGTGACATTTACCTGCCTTTGTGCCGCATCCTGGGGGAGGGGATGTGGCAAAGCCACGGTCACGCCCGGCCTCGAGGACATGCGTGCGTGTTCATGCGTGTGCACGTGTGTGCATCCGTGTGCCCCGTGTTTCTGAGTGTCCCCGTGTGTGCCTCTACGTGTGAGCAGGCAAGCTGGGCCTGTCATCTGTGGAAACCCTGTGGGACAGGATCAGCACAGCCCCCAGGCGGCGACAGTGGCGGTGGAGTCTGCTGGACGCAGCGCCTGCCTGCGGGGCAGGGCAGCTGCCACAGGGCCCAGCTCCCAGGCCTTGATGCTCCCTGGTAGCAGGTCAGCCATCAGGGATGGGCTTTGTAGAGCTGTGCTGCCCCGGGAGGGCTCTGCCAGCCGGTAACAGAGGGTCACTGCGGCTCAAGGGGAGGGAAGAAAGTTAAAACAAGACCAAACAGCATCCACCGCGAGCAAGCGTGACGCGTTGACCACCCTGAAGAGCTCCTGTCCCTCCTGTGGCCCCGTGAACAGAACGAAAAGACGAGCCACTCAGGGAGGTACTTGCAGGGCTTACGAGTTAAAAGATCTGATACTCAGAACATGTGACGCGCTCACATGTCAGTGGCAGATGACGATCCAATAGAAACGGGCAAAGACCCGACAGGCTGGGGAGCCCATCACTGCAAGTTCCCAGAGCATATTCCTTTTTGTGAAAGTCGACCATGAGGCTGGGGGGCCGTCCGCGGGTACGGGGCGTGGGGAGTCGGCGGGGGTGGGTCCAGGGGGCCGGGCCTGCGCGGGAGCGTCAGCTCTGGACCGAAGGCCGTTTCTCACCCCGGGCGACCGGGAGGCCACCAAGCTGCTGTCTATGCTTCCGTGTACGACGGTTCATCACACAGTGTGACAAATGACACTTACACGAGAAGGTGGCAGCAGGAGCTGTACATGTCATTCTGAGAGCGGGAACGAGGACCAAGGGCTCGAGCCCAGCGTTCAGGGAGCTGGGTGGGTGCGTTTCGGAAGTGGCATTGGCGGCCTGGGCCCCAGCAGCCCCCTCCCTGCACCCCCCAGCAGCAGTGCTGCTGTCGAGTTGGGGGAGCCAGTCCTGCCGGAACACAGGGGTCAAGGTGGATTGCCCTGAGTCACGGGGGGCTTAGGTGGTCCTTATATGCTGTCTGCGGACAGTGACCGCAAAGGGTGTCCGGGTCATCTCTATGGGTAGGATTTTGGAGAATCTTTCCCTTTCCTGGTATCTCTTTGTATGGTTAGAAATTTTTACCAAAAACATGCCATTTTTGTAAACACAAAAGCTCAGACACCAAGGACACCCCTGTCACCCACCCGTTTCTCGCCCCGGGCGCCCGGGTGGCCACCACGCCGCTGTCTAAACTTCCGTGTACGACGGTTCATCGCACACTGTGACAAATGACAGCTACTCTCCTGGGCCCCTGCATTCTGAAGGTGTGGGGGCAGCGGAGGAGCCTGTGTCCCAGGTGCCAGGGAGGGGAACTCTCCCAGGTCCACATGTGGTGTGTCCCTGCGGCCGGCATGGGCACCCACGGGAGGCGCAGCTCAGACCCCACTCGGGGCCCCTGCAGCCCAGAGCCTGAAGCCCCCCACCCCCGTGCCATCAGAAGCCCTGTGTGGTAGCTGCTCCCACGTGAGCCCGCGGGAGACCCTCGAGGAACGTGCGAGGCCGTAGTCAGGATGGGAGAGTCACAGAAATCACACACCGCTTCTCACCTAAACCCCGGTTCCTTTAGTCTTGGCGTGTCCCATTGTCAGAGACGTGAGCCTTGGGTGCTGGGTGTGGATAAAGGTTTTTTCTTGCCAGTCCAGGTTGGTAATAAATGAAACACCATACTTCCTCTGGACAGTCAAAAGGGACATCATTGACTATCACAGTCTGAGCTGCGACCAGATGCTGAATCACTACGGGAAGACAGCGTCCTTCACCACCAAGGTGAGTGGGAGGGCTGGGGGCACAGGCGGGGCAGCACCCTGCCTCCTGAAATGCCAGCACCTCCGGAGCTGGGAGAGCCACCCGTGGACTGGTTCCCTGGGGGATCCTCTCCAGGACTGGAGCCTCCTGCTGGCGCGGCCCGGCATCAGTGTCCAGAGCCCCTCAGTGCTGCTGCTCTCAAACCGCCCCCCCCAGAGCCCCTGTGCCCCTCGCCCTGTGTCCCTGGGTGGCCCCAAGGCCACAGAAGCACTGTCCTCTGGGCACACAGGCCAAGCCCAAGACAGGGCAGGTGACGGCTGCCACTGCAGCCCGAGCCAGGCTCTGGGCCCTGGAGGGGCTCTGGATTCCAGGGGGGCCGGGCCACCCTTACCTGTGCTGTGACTTCCAACTGCAGAGGGCTACTGCCACACGGGCACTTCCTGCCCTCACCCCCTTTCAGCCGCCAGCCCCTCCAGGCAGCTGTTCCCCATTTACCCTGAAGGCTGAGGTTAGGGGCGGGGCCAGCCTGGGACGGACAGGCCTGTGTGTACCCCTGGGAGAGATTGGGTAAAAGGGCTTCCCTGGCAACAAGGGCACCATCCCCTAAACCCTCAAGGGAGACAGAGGGGCAGGGACCAAGTGCACGGCTGCCCCCGGGGCTCCCGGTAGGGCTCTGGCCCCCTGCAACGCATCCTTGCCAGGCTTTGGGCCGCTGGTGTCCTTCCAGGGGTGGGCGATGCCTGCGGACGGCCCAGTGGGGCCGGGCGGCTGGGGAGGGGCCGCTCCAGGAGGTGCCCTCCCAGGAGCCCACTGGAGCCGGTGCTGCCCAGCCAGCCTGCGGGCACTAAGACCGGTCCGAGCTGGCCCGGCGTGTGGCCGGTGGGCCTGACAAGCCGCTGTCTCTGGAGATCGGGCTGTGTGTGAGCCTGCGGAGCCTGCCGTGGTACGTCCAGGCCAACCCTGACTCCTTCTTCCCACGCTGCCATGACCTCTGCACCGAGAGCGGGAAGCAAGAGTTCCTGGGTGAGTGGCTGGCGGCCCGGCCGAGGTGCCTGGCATTGAGCGTTGGGCCCGGAAACCCTGCGGGGCCTCTTTCTGGCCCACCTTCCTGCAGGAGGGGCCCCAGGGCTGGGGGTGGGGGTGGGGTGATGGGGGAGGGCCCGGTGCCATCCCAGCACCTGGGACCTCAGCTCTGTTTCACGTGGTAAGAGCCAGTCTAGTAACTTCCATGGGCAGCATCTGCAAGACAGGAGGCCAAGTGTCAGCAGCTTGGTTCTGATGGGGCTTCTGGGAGAGGCTGGCATGGGGATGGTGCTGGGCCCGGGTCTGGGTGCCTGGGGCACACGGGGACGACGGGGTCTGGGCTGGGGACAAAGGCTGGTCCCTGGTTCGATCTGCCTGGAGGCACAGGAGAGAGGAGAAGGTCAGGGCAGGCAGGGAGGGGGTTGTTCAGGGGGGACCCGTGTTTCCTAAGCACCCATCTCGGGGGCTGTAGAGAGCGACATCTGCCCAGCACTCCTGCCTATGCCCTGACCGCAGGCCGGGGCTCCCAGGAGCCAATGGTCGGATGCAGGACAAGGCAGGGTCGGGGCAGGGTCAGAGGTGACAAGTGCAGTGGGGGCAGGACCGTGAGCAGGGGCCTCACAAGATGGGGGAACGGGTGGAGACCCAGAGGAGAAGGAGGCTGAGGGCAGCTGGCTGGGGAGCTCCAGGCCAGCCCTGGAGCAGGCAGTGTGCCCGCACGTCCTCGGGCATAGGGGCTGGTGATCTCAGGAGCATTTGTTCTGATGGACGGAGGAGGGTGGGTGAGGGGCTGCGTGGGGGGCTCAGGTTCTGGATGTTTCCAGGGCAGCAGTAGCTGCCAGGCAGGTGGATGCCGGGTAGGGTGGCCTCAGCTGAGGTGGGGAAGGAGCAGGTTTGTGAAAGAAGTTGCTGGAATATCCCGCTACTTGGGGTGGGGAGCAGCCTTCCTTCCCAGGCCCCTCACGGAGGTGAGGCTCCCCTGGCCGCTGCCCCTGGCCGCTGCCCCTGGCATGTGACAGGCGCTCAGAGGCAGCCTGGCCCCATGCCTGGGTCTGGGAGACCCTGAGCTGCCTCTGCGCTGGTGGATACAGCAGGGCCCCCAGCCAGCCACAGTTAGAGCAGTGGGAGCCAACATGTCCAGGAAGGTCTGGAGGGGCTCGTGGGGAGGGTCCCGGTGCTATCAGCAGGGGGCTCTTCTAGAAGGATCCCTCTGTGCAGGGCTGAGGACACGGGGGCAGGGAGAGGTGGTGACGGTGCCCACAGACCGTGGCCCTGGGGGTGCAGGAGATGGGCAGGAAACGGGGTGCGTGGATTCTGCCTCTGGGTCTGTAGGCAGAGTGGATGCACAGCTGGGGTGGAGGTCCTGGGATGGATGAGACTCCCCTCCGCAGAAGAGGGAGGATGAGTGTGGAGGTGGAGGGTGTGGGCACGGCGGGGCAGTGGGGGAGCGCCCGGCCCCCGGAGGGCTCTGAGGCAGGAGTGAGCCCCCCGCACGCAGTGGGATGCCCGGGCTGGGCATAGCTGGTGCTGGCTGAGTTCCCGACCCAGCGCAGGCAGGGGGGCGAGGCCTTGGTATCCTTTCAGATGACTTCCGGTGCACGGTGGCCTCCAGCATCCTCAAGTGGGTGGTCAGCCACCAGAACTGCAGCAGGATCACACCCAAGGGCTGGAGGGAGGAGACCGGTGACAGTGACCCCAGCAACAAGCAAGGTGTGTGCCACCTTGGCATGGCCAAGGCCGTGCCACCCCGGGAGGACAGTGGCAGGAGGGGCCATGGAGCTGTGCATCCAGGGTGAGCTGCAGCTCTGCCCCGACCCCCAGTCTCTTCCAGCAGAATGCCATGGGAATGGCGCTCCTGGGTCATGTAGGGAGTCGTGGGCCACAGTGGGTTTAGGCCTACAAGACCCAAATAAGTCCTTTTTGTTGTTATTCACTTTCACAGAACAGTTTTAGGTTCACAGCGAAGTTGAGCAGGAGGAACAGAGTTGTCCCATGTACCCTCTGCCCGTTCCTCCCCTGTATCAACATCCTCCTCCAGATGGTACATTTGTTATAAGTGATGAACCTACACTGACACATCATCATCACCCAGACCCCACAGTTTACATCAGGGTTCCCTCTTGGTTTGGACAAATGTATAATGACATGTATCCACTGATATAGTATCTTTCAGAGTAGTTTCACTGCCCTAAAAATCCTCTGTGCTCAGCCTGTTCATTCCTCCTTCCCCCCAACATCTTATTTTTTATTGTTTCCACAGCTTTGCCTTTTCCAAAGTGTCATACTGTTGGAATCATACAGTATATATGACTCAGACAGGCTTCTTTCACTTACTAATGTGCATTTAAGGTCCCTCCATGTCTTTTCATGACTTGATAGCTCGTTTCTCTTTAGCACTGACTAACATTCCACTGTCTGGATGGAACAGAGTTTGTTCATCCTGTCACCTGTTGAAGGACATCTTGGGTGCTTTCAAGTCTTGGCAGTTATTATTAGAGTTGCATACAGGCTTTTGTGCAGCTGTAAGTTTTCAACTCACTTGGTAAATACCAAGGATCACGACTGCTAGATAATATGGCAAGAGTATGTTTAGTTTGGTAAGAAACTGCCAAACTGTGTTCCAAAGTGGTTGCTACACCATTTTGTGTTCCCACCAGCAATGATGAGAGTTCCTGTTGCTCCACATCCTGGTGAGCATTTGGTGATGTCAGTGCTCTGGATCTTGGCTGTTCTAATAGGTGTGTAGTGGTATCTCATTGTAGTCTTAATTTGCATTCCCCTGACAATGTATGATGTTAAACATCTTTTAATATACTTATTTGCCATCTGTATATATTCTTTGGTGAGAAGTCTGTTCAGCTTCCCTCCAGTTTTAAATCGGGGTGTTTGTTTTATTGTTGAGTTTTAAGGGTTCTTTGCATATTTTGGATACCAGTACTTTATTGTATGTGTCTTTTGCAAATATTTTCTCCAACTTTACAGCTTGTTTTCTAATTATGTTGATGATGTCTTCCACAGAGCAGAAGTTTTAAATTTCAGTGAAGTCCAACTTATCAATTATTTTTTTCATGGATTGTGCCTTTGGTGTTGTATCTAAAAAGTCGTCATCATACCCAAGTTCATCTTGGTTTTCTCCTGTGTTATCTTCTAGGGGTTTTATAGCTTTGTGTTTCAACTTAGGTCTATGATCCATTTTCAGTTAATTTCTATGAAGGGTGTAAGGTCTGTATCTAGATTCTTTTTTTTTTTTTTTTTTTGCATGCAGATATCCATTTTTTCCAGTACCATTTGTTTGAAAAGACTATCTTTGCTCCATTGTATTGCCTTTGTGCCTTTGTCAAAGATCAGTTGATGATATTTGTGTGGGTCTATTTCTGGGCTCTCTACTCCACTGATCTATTTGTCTCTTTTTCACCAATACCACACTATCTTGATTATTGTAGATTTATTGTAAAGCTCAAATTTAGATGGTGTCAATCTTCCAACTTTGTTCTTCTCCTTCAACATTGCATTGGCTATTCTGGATTTTTTGCCTCTCCATATAAACTCTAGAATCAGTTGGTCAATATCCACAAAATAACTTGCTGGGATTTTGATTGGGATTGCTTTGAATCTATAGATCAAGTTGGGAAGAACTGACATCTTGACAATGAACTTTTTCTATTCATGACCATAGAATATCTCTCCATTAATTTGTTCTTCTTTGATTTAATTAATCAGAGTTTTGTACTTTTCCTCATATAGATCTTGTATATATTTTGTTAGATTTATTTAATTATGTATTTATTTCATATTTGGAATACAAATGTAATGGTGTTTTGTTTTTAATTTCAAATTCCAATTATTAATTGCTGGTGTATAGGAAAGTGATTGACCATAACCACTTACTAGTTCCAGAAGTTGTTTTGTTGTTAATTCTTTTAGATTTTCTACCTAGACAATCATGTCATCTCTGAATAAAAACAGTTTTATTTCTTCTTTCCCAATTTGTATACTTTTAATTTCCTTGTCTTGTTGCATTAGCTAGGATTTCCAGTATGATGTTGAAAAGGAGTGGTGAGAAAGGACATCCTTGTTTTGCTCCTGATTTTAGTAGGAAAGATTCTAGTTTCTCACCATTAAGTATAATGTTAGCTGTAGGTTTTTTGTAGATATTCTTTATCAAGTTGAGGAAATGCCTCTCTATTCCTAGTTTGTTGAGAGTTTTTATCATAAGTGGGTGTTGAATTTTGTCAAATGCTTTTTCTGCATCTATTGATATGATCATGTAATATTTCTTCTTTAGCTTGTTGGTATGATGGATTACATTAATTGATTCTTGAATGCTGAACGAGTTTTGCATACCTGGGATAAATGTGACTTGGTCATGGTGTATAATTCTTTTTATAAATTGTTAGATTTAATTTGCAAATATTTTGCTGAGGATTTTTGCAAATATGTTCATGAGAGATTTTGGTCAATAGTTTTCTTTTCTTGTGATACCATTGTCTGGTTTTGGTATTAGGGTAATGCTGGCCACAGAGAATGAGTTACAAAGTATTCCCTCTGCTTCTATCATCTGAAAGATATTGTAGAGAATTGGTATACATTTTTCCTTAAATGTTTGGTAGAATTCACCTGTGAATCCATCTAAGACTGGTGCCTTCTGTTTTGGAAAGTTATTAACTATTGATTCAATTTCTTTAATAGATATAGGACTATTCAGATTGTCTATTTCTTTTTCTTTGAGCTTTGGCAGATTGTATATTTCAAAGAATCAGTCCATTTCACCTAGATTATAAAATTCGTCGGCATAAAGTTGTTCATAGTATTCCTTTATTATCCTTTTAATGTCCATGAGATCTGTAGTGATGTCTCCTCTTAGTTTTATGATATTAGTAATTTATGTCATCTATCCTTTTTTGTTTTTAGTTAACCTGACTAAAGGCTTATTAATTTTATTGATGTGTTCAAAGAACTAGCTTTTGGTTTCACTTATTTTCTCTATTGATTTCCCATTTTCAATTTCATTGATTTCTGGTCTAATTTTGTTTTTTTCCCTAATTTATTTATTTTTGGCTGTGTTGGGTCTTCGTTGCTGCGTGTGGGCTTTCTCTAGTTGCGGCGAGTGGGGGCTACTCTTCGTTGCGGTGCACAGGCTTCTCACTGCAGTGGCTTCTCTTGTTGTGGAGCAGAGGCTCTAAGCGTTCAAGCTTCAGTAGTTGTGGCACGTGGGCTCAGTAGTTGTGGCTCGCGGGCTCTAGAGCACAGGTTCAGTAGTTGCGGCACACGGACTTAGTTGCTCCGTGGCATGTGGGATCTTCCCGGACCAGGGATTGAACCCATGTCCCCTGCATTGGCAGGTGGATTCTCAACCACTGTGCCACCAGGGAAGTCCCTGGTCTAAGTTTTATTATTTATTTTCTTATTTTGAGTTTGATTTGTTCTTCTTTTTCTGGCTTCCTAAGATAAAAGCTTAGATAATTAGTTTCAGATCTTTCTTCATTTCTAATATATGCATTCAGTGTTATAAATTCCCCTCTAAGCACTGCTTTCATTGCATCCCACAAATTTTGATGAATTGTACTTTTATTTTCATTCAGTTCTAAATATTTAAAATTTTTCTTGGGATTCTTTTCATTGACTCATGTGTTATTAGATGTACGTTGTTTAATCTCCACATACTTGAGGAGTTTTCCAGCTATCTGTATCTTTTGATTTCTAGTTTAATCCATTGTGGTCTGAGAGCATGTATTTTATGATTTCTATTCTTTTACACTTGTTAAGGTGTGTTTTATGGCCCCAAAGTGTCCTATTTTGGGAACTATTCCAAATGAGCTTGAGAAGAATGTGTATTCTTCTGTTGTTGGATGAAGTAGTGTATAGATGTCCATTATATCCAGTTAATTGATGGTGCTATTGAGTTCACCTATGTCCTTATGGATTTTTTGCCTGCTGGATCTGTCCATTTCTGAGAGAGGGGTGTTGAAGTCTCCAACTCTAATAGAGCTCATCTATTTCTCCCTGAAGTTCTATCAGTTTGTGCCTCATGTATATATATTTTTTGAGGTACACGGTCCTCTCACTGTTGTGGCCTCTCCCGTTGTGGAGCACAGGCTCTGTACGCGCAGGCTCAGTGGCCATGGCTCATGGGCCCAGCCGCTCCGCGGCATGTGGGATCTTCCCAGCCCGGGGCACGAACCCGTGTTCCCTGCATCGGCAGGCGGACTCTCAACCACTGCACCACCAGGGAAGCCCGTGCCTCATATATTTTGATGCTCTGTTGTTAGGCACATACATGTTAAGTATTGCTATGTCTTCTTGGTGTATTGACCCCTTCATCATTATGTAACATTCTTTTTATCCCTGATAGTTTTCCTTGCTCTGAAGTCTGTTCTGTCTGAAATTAATATAGATACTCCTGCTTTCCTTTATTAGTGTTAGCATGGTATACTTCTCTCCATCCCTTTGCTTTTAATCTATATGTGTCTTTATTTACAGTGGAATTCTTGTTGAAAACATACAGTTGGGTCTTATTGTTTGATCACTGTATAATCTCTTTTAATTGATACATTTAATCATTGACACATAAAGTGATTATTGATATGGCTGGAGTAACAGCTACCATATTTGTTACTGTTTTCTATTCGTTGCCCTTGTCCTTTGTTCCTATTTTTTTTTCTGCTCTTTTTCTGCCTCTTGTGGTTTTAATTGAGCATTTTGTATGATTTCATTTTCTTTCTTTTCCTAGCATAGCAGATATATATAGATACATATAAATTTTTTTAGTGGTTGTCCTATAATTTGCAATATGCATCTACAATGAATGGAACTGCATTTTCAAGTAACATTGACCACTTTACAGTAATGGGAATATTTTATAACAAAATGTTCCTAATTCCTTCCTCCTGTGCCCTGTATCTTTGCTGTCATTTATTTCACTTATCCATAAGCTATAATCTGAATACATTTTTGCTATTTTTATTTTTAATAATAATCATTAAATTATTATGTTCTGTCAGGTCAATTAAGGATTAAAAACGTAAAGTTTTAATTTTCCCTTTATTTATTCCTTCTCTAATGCTCTTCCTTTCTTTATGTGGATCTGAGTTTCTGATTTATGCCATTTTTTTTCTCTCCTAAGGACTTCTTTCTTTTAACATTTCTTGCAAGCCAAGTCTACTGGCAAAAAAATCCCCCCTTTTTTTTTGTTTGATACAGTGCTCTGTAGTCCTGTCATCATGTCTCAGTCTTTGGTGAGCCTGTGCCCTTGGACTGTGAACTTCACCACTGCTTCTCCTTTCTTCCCCCCTTTGGTGGGACTGGATGACTAGAGGCGGTGGAGCTGGGTATTTTCCTGCCCCAGCGTTGATTAGGCCCTGATAAAACCCCGGCAGGTCACACTCTGGTGACTATTTCTCCTGAGGGCAGCCTCGTTAAGAACAGAGTGTTCCTTTCCTCCTCTCCCTGCCAGAAACACAAGGGGATTTTCCTCCAATACTCACTGTGACCCCCAGGTCAAGCTCTTGGAGGTAAAAGTGACAGAAGTATGGGGCCCCCTAAAAATGACCCCTGGGGTTTCTAACTCTCAGGATTGTCCACGCTGAGCCTCCAGCAGTTCATCCATTGCAGCAGGTGGGTTTCCTTCCCTGGTGCTGGCTCCCACAGAGGTTTCTGCTCTGGTGGCTCTCTGTACCTGCCCATCTGTCTCACCAGTTTGGGGCAGGCTTTTGCCCTGTGACCTTAGTTCTCTGACAGATCTAAGAACAGCTGGCAATTTCCCAGTCTGTTCAGGTTTTCACCTGCTGTTAGGGTGGAGTGGCAACTTCCAGGCCTCTTACGTGCTGGGCACCAGAAGTGAACTTTCACTTTAAAATGGTTATTTTTATATTTTGTGAATTTCACCTCAGCACATTTAAGAAATGCATGTTGTAATCTCCGCAGCAACTGCAAAGCTCGAGCGCTTTCTCCCGGGTCCGTGCTCGCTGGCGGCCGCTGGGTCCATCAGGGCTGCCATCTCAGTGGCTGTGCCTGGGGCTTGTGCAGATGTCTCCATACACCTTCCAAGCAGCCTTGTTCTGCAGGCTCCTGCCCCATAGCCCCACGACAGGGTTCAGCTCTCACCCTGTCTCCGCGTCCAGCCTGGGGACCGCTGGCTTTGTGTGGGGGGCAGGCTGCCACGTGAGGTGGGAGCCAGGTGCATGAGGTCTGGCTTCACCTGGGCGGGGGCCTTCCTGTGTTCAGTGCTCCCCAGACCAACAGTGATCTTGGCTCATGGGCTCCAGAAGGAGTGGGTGCTGTGTGAGAGGCCGGATGCACAGAGTCACAAAGCCCACATGTGCTGGGGCTCTGAGAAGTGCCAGACGTACAGGGAGGTGCTCCTCCCAGCTTCCCGCAGGGCTGGCAGGCATCACTGCAGGGCTGTCCACGAATACCTGTTCTTTTCTCACTGAGGACCAAGTATGTGCTCAGAAGCAGAGGTTCTGTGGAGAGCTCATCAGAAGTGGTTTCATTCCAACCCAAGGGGCTGAAAGTCTAGTCGGAGGGTGTGGGGGGGCGGGGGGAGGGGGCTCGGTGCAGTGGGGGGCAGCTTCGGGAGGGGAAAGGTTACCTTCCCAGGCCCAGGTGTGGCATCCAGGGTGGCTGCCCAGAGAAGCGAGAGCCTTCACCGTGAGGCCCTGAGGCACAGACAGGTGGGGTGGCCTTTGCCTGCGCCCCCAGTGGTACCACTGCTTGGGGACGGGTGGTGGCCCAGGCTCCACGTGCTTGTCCTTGGGTTTCAGTTCCTGAGAGCACGGGATTGATACTCACAGGCCTCTCAGGGCAGCTGGTGGACGTCGCGTGCAGGGTGAGCGAGGCCTACCTGGGGCGGCTGGAGCACGAGGACATCGACCTGTCTGAAGACGCCGCCAAGGACCTCACGGAGGACGAGTGGAAGGACGTGACCCAGCAGTACTACACGCTCATTCAGTAAGACGCCTGGTCGGCACCCTTTGGGGCCTGCCCGATGCTCGCGTTATCCAGAGGACGCTGGGTGGACTTTAGGGGTTGTCTGGGGACGTTGGCCCCTGGGACGTCTGGGGTGCCTGTCTGGGAGTTGGGGTGCTTTTTTGGGTGCCTGCCCAGGCCCCTGTTGGCTGATAGGAGGATGACACGGCCAGGCGAGGCTGTGGCACCTTGCGCACCCTGCGTGTCCTTTGCGTCATTTGGGGCCACAGCTGCCGTGGGCATCCCCTTCACGGCCAGCCTGCCTGGCTGGCTCTGGGTGGTCGGGACTGGCAGGGCCGTTGCTCGGCCCAGGCCTCCTGACTCCACGACTGTCAATTGCCTCTCACTACCCAGGGGCCCTCTGCGGAGGGTTGCGACCTCTCACAGTGGCCGACAGCGAGAAGCTGGGGCAGAGGCGGGCCAGCACCCGCGGCGGGAGATGCTGTCCGCCGAGGGAACAAGGCAGCAAAGGAGCCCTTGCTTTGGAGGGTCTGCCTGCAGCCCGCACGCACCATCCCAGGGTCGTTTCTGTTGTTTTACTCCTTTCCTTCTTTGGATTAAGTATTTTCTTTTTTATTGGATGTAAATACAGTAAAGGGCACGCCATGTGCTGATGGTATTTGTCCAGGTGGATGAAAGTCTGCATACGTGCTCACTGTGTAGCCACCACCCAGATCAAGATAAAGGACATTCCTAGCCCCCCAGCCCCCCTAGTAACCCTTCCCAGGCAGGACCCCACCGAGGTCACACCTCCTCTGATTCCCACCACCTCCACCAATGTTGCTGTGGAATTTCATATTCATGGAATCATACAGGGGTTGTCTTATTTGTGACTTCTGCTCAACACAAGACCTGTGAGATTTATCTAAGTTGGTGCAGAAGCTCATTCTTTTCTGTTGCTGTGTGGAATCCCATCCTTTCAATGGACCACAGAACCCTTACTCCTTCTGCTGTGGATGGGCAGGTGGGATACCACCAGTTTTAAACAATTCCCAAAGTGGCTATGCAGCTTCATAAGCCAGCCGTGATACGTGTCCACGCACCCCACTCCCCGCGCCGTGGACGGCCCTTGGCACTGTCACACTTTTTCATTTTCCCTTCTTCGTCGTCTCATCGTGGTCTTAGTTTGCGTTTCTCTGATGACTGACGGTGATGAACATAGTTTCATATGCTTACTGGCCATTTAGCTATGTTCTCTCGTGAAGTGCTTATTCAAATCTTTTGATCATGAAAGAGAAAGAGGTTGGTTCTCTGTTTATAAAGTTGATTTCTAAGAGTTCTCTACATATTCGTCACCAAGTCCTTTGTTGGAGATGTGCATTAAGCATACCTCCTGCCAGTGCATGACTTGCCTTTTTACCTTTCAATGAAATTTCTCGATGAGGTCCACTGTTTTCATTTTTTCCCTATTATGGTAGGTCAAGTGCTGGTTAAGAAATCTTTGATTATTCAAGGTCATGAAGATGTTCCCCTATGATTTCTTTTACATGTTTTACTGTTTTTCTGTTCACTTTTAGCTTTTCATGATTAATTAATCTTAACTTTTATGTAAGATAAGAGATAAGAATCAAGGTTCCTTTTTTGTATAGAGATATTCACTGTGAATAAAAAATAAACATGAATTTTGGCGGAACTTGCTTTCAGCCCTGATCAGCACTGATCTATTTTGGTAACTGTTTCATGTACACTTGAATACAATGTGTATCTGCATTGCTAGGTGGTGTGTTATTAAAAGTGTCAATTAAGTCAAGTTAGTTATTCAAATCTATATTCTTACTGATTATTTTGCCTGCTTGTTCTCTGAGATACTGAGAGAGCCCAGTTAAAATCTCCAACTGTATTTGAGGTATTAATAGACATAAAGAGGGTATTTCATAATAAAAGAATCCAATCAAAGGAATCAAAACAATCTGGACTTGGATGTCGTGAATACCACATCAGAATATATAAAACAATCACAGAATTAAAAAAAGAAATAGAAATGCAACTGATTTTTGTGTTGTGACTTTGTATTCTGCTACTTTGCTGAATTCATTTATTAGCTGTTCAATTTTTTTTTTTTTTTTTTTTTTTTTGGCGGTATGTGGGCCTCTCACTGTTGTGGCCTCTCCCGCTGCGGAGCACAGGCTCCGGACGCGCAGGCCCAGCGGCCATAGCTCACGGGCCCAACTGCTCTGCGGCATGTGGGATCCTCTCGGAACGGGGCACGAACCCGTGTCCCCTGCATCGGCAGGCGGACTCTCAACCACTGCGCCACCAGGGAAGCCCCCTAGCTGTTCAATTTTGGGGAAAAGTTTGAGAAGGACTTGTATTAGTTCTTCTTTAAATGTTTGGTAGATTTCACCAGTAAAGCCATCACGTCTAGGGCATTTCTTTGTTGGGAGAGTTTTGATTACTGATTCAAGCCCCTTAGTTGTTATAGGTCTATTCATATTTTCTGTGTCTTCATGATTTAGTCTCAGTAGGTTTTGTGTTTCTGGAAATTTGTGTATTTCCTCTAAGTTTTCCAGTTTGTTGGTGTACAGCTGTCCATAGTACTCTCTTATAATCTTTTTTTATTTTTGTAAAATCAGTAGTAATGTCCCTAATATCATTTTTTATTTTAGTAATTTGAGTTTTCTCTGTTTTTTCCTTAGTCCATCTAGCTAAAAGTTTATCTACTTTGTCGATCTTTCCAATGAACCAACTTTTGGTTTTATTCATTTTCTCTATTGTTTTTCTATTTTGATTAATTCTGCTCTAATCTTTATTATTTCCTTCCTCCTGCTAGCTTTGGGTTTAGTTTGTTCTTCTTCTTTTTCTAGTTTCTTAAGCTGTAAAGTTAGGTTATTGGTTTGAGATTTTTCTCATTTTTTAATGTAAGCCTTTATAGCTCTACATTTTCCCCTTGGTACTGTTTTCACTACATCCCATAAGTTTTGACATGTTGCGTTTTAATTTTCATTTAACTCTAAGTATTTTCTTTTTTCTTTAAAATTTATTTATTTAGTTAGTTAGTTTTGGCTGCACTGGGTCTTCATTGCGGTGCACAGGCGTCTCATTGCGGTGGCCTGTCTTGTCATGTAGCCGGGGCTCTTGGTGCATGGGCTTCAGTAGTTGTGGACATGGGCTCAGTAGTTGTGGCTCTCAGGCTCCAGAACACAGGCTCAGTAGTTGTGGCGCACGGGCTTAGTTGCTTCGCAGCATGCGGGACCTTCCCAGACCAGGGCTTGAACCCCTATCCCCTGCAATGGCAGGTGGATTCTTAACAACTGCGCCACCAGGGAAGTTCCTATCTCTAAGTATTTTCTAATTTCCCTTGTGGTGTCTACTTTTATCCATTGGTTGTTTAAGAAAGTGTTGTTGAATTTCCACAGATTTGTGAATTTTCCAGTTGTACTTCTGTCATTGATTTCTAACTTCATCTCGTGATCAGAGAGGATACTTTGTATGATATCTATCTTTTAGAACCAATTAAGAGTTAATTTGTGGCCTAACTTATGGTCTATCTTGGAGAATGTCTCATGTGCACTTAAGAACGATGTGTATGTTGTTGTTGGGTGGAGTGTTCTGTATGTTTCTGTTAGATCTAGGTGATTTACTGTGTTAAGTCATCTATTTCCTTATCTTCCGTCTTGCTCTTTTATTCATTATTGAGAGTGTGGGGTATTGAAGTCTCCAGTTATTGTAGAACTGTCTATTTCTCCCTTCAATTCTGGCAGTTTCTACTTCATGTATTTTGATGGTCTGTCATTAGATACATAAATTTTTATAATTGTTATGTCTTCTTGCTGAGGAAGATATAACCTTATTAATATATTATGTCATTCTTTATCTCTGGTAACCTGTTTGACTGCAAGTCTGTTTTGTCTGATATTAGTATAGCCACATCTCCTCTCTTTAGTTACTGTTTGCATGGAATATCTTTTCCATCCTTTTACTTTCAGTCTATTTGTGTCTTTAGATCTAAAGTGAGTCTCTTCTAGACAGCATATGGTTGGATCATGTGTTTTTAATTCATTCTGCAGATCTATGTCTTTCGATTGGAGAGTTTAATCCACTTACATTAAAAATAATAACTGATAAGAAGGGACTTCTTTTTTTTTTACAGCTAAATTTTTTTTAAATAAATTTATTTTATTTTTGGCTGTGTTGGGTCTTCGTTGCTGCGTGGGTTTTCTCTAGTTGTGGCGAGCTGGAAACTCTGGAAATCAGATTCTCCTCCTTCTCCAGGGTTTGCTGTTTCATGTTATTGTTTCTATTTATTGTTTTTGGTTTTTTGATTTCTGTAGTCTGTCTCTGTGCCTGAGGTGTAAATTTAAGGTCTTCTTAGGTCTTTTCTATGCCTTTCTCTGGGCATGCACAGTCACTTTCTAATTTTCCCTTTATATGCAGTTGTTTTTAAATGTCCTAGTCTTTTAATGTCTGGCTCTCCAAAAGGGAAGAAGAATAAAATGAAGGGGAGGGAAGGGTGCTGGCCCTTTAAATCCCCTGGAAGGCACTTCAGCTGGAGGGGGTGGGGCTTATAACACTGGGGGTAAGGTCCAGCAATAATGGCTGCCTGTCTTATTTGTCTGTACCTCTATCATCGGGAGGAGCAACCAGTGATCAGAGAGAGCACAGATCCCCAATATCTGGAGGACAGGGTTCTTTTTTCCCCGCCCTGGCTCCTGCAAGCTGTGTGCAAGCTGCTCCAGGAGCCATGCACAGCTGCCTGCCACAGGGGTGGGACATGGGGAGCTGCTACAGTGCTAAGAACTGGTATTGACCAAAATTAACTTCAATTTACTGTCTAAGGCTTCCCTCAGAGGTTGCACACCTTTAGTAGACTCCAGAGTTCCAAAACAGTCACTCTTTGTTCACAACCCCAGTCCTTTCCAGCCACTAATCTTTTTCTGTCTCTATGGGTTGTATTTTCTGGTTTTTAATAATACTGAGTCTTCCAATCCATAGATATAGAATGTTTCTCCACTTGTTTAGGACTTTTAAAGTGTGTATCAACAATGTTTTATAGTTTTCAGAGTTCAAAATTTATACTTCTCTTGCTAAATTTATTCCTGTATGTTTTATTATTTTTAATACTATTATGAATGGAATTAATTTCTTAATTTTAATTTCAGAATTTTTGTTGGTAGCATATAGGAATGCAATTGATTTTTGTATATTGATCTTGTAACTGTGACTTTTGCTGAACTCATTTATTAGTTCTAATAGTTTGCAGTGTGTGTGTGTGTGTGTGTGTGTGTTCCTTAGAATTTTCTACATGCAGTATATGTCATTGTAGAAAACAATTTTATTTCTTCATTTCCAGTCTTGAGTTCCAGGAACTCAAGATTGGTCTAACATTCAAAAGTTGATCAGTTGCATATTCTTCAACCTTAAAAGGAAGGAAGTTCTGTCAAATGCTACAACGTGGATGGACCTTGAGAACGTTATAATGCGTGAAATAAGCAAGACACAAAAAGATAAATAATGTATGATTCCACTCATATGAGGTACTCAGAGCCATCAAAATTACAGAGACAGAAAGTAGAATGGTGGTTGCCAGGGGCTAGGAGTTAATGGGTACACAGTTTCAGTTTACAAGATGATGGTGGTGATGTTTGCACAAAGTGAGTGTACTTAATGCCACTAAACTGTACACTTAAAAATATTTAAGGTAGTAAATTTAATGTTATATGTATTTTACCACAGTAAAATTTTTGGAAAAAAAAGTAAATTGGTAAATTTCATCATGTTTACAGAATAAAGAAGAAAAACTGTATGAGCATCTCAGTAGATGCAAAACACTGATGGAATTCAATGTGTCCATGTTAAGTTTTGTTGTTGTTTTTAGCAAACTAGGAAAAGAAAGAAACCTCCTTAATTTTTTTTTTTTTTTTTTTTTTTTTTGCGGTACATGGGCCTCCCACTGTTGTGGGCTCTCCCGCTGTGGAGCACAGGGTCCGGACACGCAGGCTCAGCGGCTATGGCTCACGGGCCCAGCCATTCCGCGGCACGTGGGATCCTCCCGGACCGGGGCACGAACCCGCGTCCCTTGCATCGGCAGGCGGGCTCTCAACCACTGCGCCACCAGGGAAGCCCCAGAAACCTCCTTAATTTGATAAAATTTATCTATAAAAATCCTAAAGCTAATATATTTCTTAATGGTTATGAACTGAAAATGTTCTCCTAGAAATCAGAATGAAACAAAAATTCCCACTATCATGACGTCTAGTCAGTACTGACTGAACAATCTGTTGAGTTTAATAGTACAAGAAAAAGAAAGAAAAGGCATAAAATCAGAAAGGAAGACATAAAACTCTTTACTTACTGATGACCTAATTGTGCACATAAAAAATTTTAACAATCATAAAGAAAGTATCATAATTAAGTCAGTTTAGCAAGGTCACTAGGTACCAGATCAATATACAAAAGCCCACTGTATTTCTGTGTACTATAACAATCACAAAATGAAATTTTAAAAAATGAAATTTACAATAACATCAAAAACCTACAAATATCCAGAAAAAATATAACAAAATACAAGGAAAACCCTAAACTGAAAATTATAAAATTATACAGAGAAATTAAAGACCCAATAAGTATGTGTGTGTGTTGTGTGTATGTGTGTGTGTATAAAACCACATTCATGAATTAGAAGACTCAGTGGTATAGAGATGTTTGTTTTTCCCAAACTAATCTATAGATTCATTGTAATCCCCATCAAAATCCATGCAAGGGGAGTTCGTGCCCCGGTCCGGGAGGATCCCACATGCTGCGGAGCGGCTGGACCCGTGAGCCATGGCTGCTGAGTCTGCGCGTCCGGAGCCTGTGCTCCGCAACGGGAGAGGCCACAACAGTGAGAGGCCCGCGTACCGCAAAAAAAAAAATTTCTTAAGTAGTTCTCTAAGACCACTAATCATAATTTAAAAGTTGATAAATTGTACTTTATTGACATTAAGCACTCTGTTTGTCAAAAAACACTACAAAGAGAATGAAAAGACAAGCCACAAACTGGAGGAACATATTTACAACACGTATATCCAACAGAGGTCTCGGATCTAGGATCTTTAAAGAACGCCCATAAATCAGTAAGAGAAACAATCCCATTGGAAATGTCACATAAGAAGACAGCAAATGGCCAATCAGCACATGAAGAGACACTTAGCATCACTGAATTCATAATTCAAAGGTGAATTAAAACCACAGAGATGCCACTGCACACCCACAAGAACGGCGGAAAGGTCAGCCGAGATGTGGAGCACCGGAGCCTAAATCTGCTGCGGGGGGGGCGGGGGAAGGGGGTGCGGGGGTGTCTGGAAATCGGTGTAGCCTGTCTAGAAAAACCTCAGGCGTTTCGTATAAATTGAGGCATCTACATAACCTACAACCCAGCTCTGCCGTGCTTGGGGCGTTTATCCAAGAGAAATGAAAACACATCTGCAGAGGGTCTTCATTCATAATCTGGAAACCACCAACAGTGTGAAGAACTTGCTGCTGATGCCTGCAACACCACACGTGGCTCTCAACATCGTTCTGTTGACTGAACGAGCCCCCGGTGTGAAGTTCAGTGCCACAGGAGGCGTCCACACAGGGGCGGGGAGAACAGGTCAGAGGCAGAGGGGTCTGGCCGATGTGGTCTCCAGGGCAACATTTTGAGGGGTTGGAAGTGTTTGCATCTGGACCCGGGTGGCACCTGCACGAGAGCCCCATGCGAGAATGGTCAGCTCTCCCAGCAGGGCTGTGCCCTTGGCTCGAAGTCCCAGGTGTAACCAGCGGGTGGCAGTAGCAGACCCCGCAAGGGCCGCGGTGGCACCTTCCGAGCTAGGGAGCTCGTTAGGGAACCAGAGGGCGGTTAGCTCGGTCTGTCCCCATTCCTTCCTTGTTGAGGCTCCCGGGGTCCCCACGTGTGGTGTGCGTGTCGTCAGGACCAGAAGGGCAGGTGCTGTGTCCCTTTCTTTCTTATCATCAGCATCTGGGGGGACAGTGCTTGTTCTCTGGCGATTATGGGGGTGTCTGGGATGGGGAGCTTGGCCAGGCCTTCACCTTAGGCTGGGGTCCCGCCTCCTCCCGTCAGTCCTCTGCCCCCAGGGGGAAGCAACAGTTTTCCTATTGTGATGCACAAACTCACAGGGGACTCCATCCTGCCTGGATGCCGCTGCAAGGGGCTGAGGCCTCGTTCCTAGCCCCAGGGCTTGGATGCCCTGGGGAGAGAGTGGGGACCCTTCCCTGAGGGAAGATCAACCCCTGTCTTCTTCCTGAGCCCAAGTCGACATTGCGTTTGCTGGTCTCCTGGGCAGCTCTGCCCCTGCCATCAGGCTGGGCTCTCGGGGACCTACCTCATTTCTCATGGCATCTGGACCGGTCTCTGCTGCTGGACGGGAGGGTTACAGACAGCTTGGGACTCACACCTGCTTCCGCCAGGTCCTGTCTTCTCCCTGGGGTCAGGTAGAGCGTGTGCACCACCAAGGTGGGCCAGGGGGCTCCTGGGGCTCCCCTTCTGTGTGTCCTGTAAGAACCAGGGGGCGAGGCCCCGTCTGACCCGTTGCCCACGTTCCCTGCACCAAAGGGGGCTCCTGCTTTCTCACGCCCCAAACTCTGCTCCTCGGTGTGGGGACCCCACTCATCGCTTCTCCCTCCCTGTTGCCCCCCCTTCCCAGCAGGGTGGGCACAACATTGTGCACAGACGTCCGTGTCCCAGAAAGCTTTTTCCCCATGCCAGGACCATCCCTGCAGGTGGCGGCAGGTGGCCTCGGAGCCCAGCGCAGTGTCCTCTGCTGCAGTCCACCCTCGCGTGGGGTTGCGATGCGGCCCGGGCCGGGGTGGGTCTCCTGGTCCCAGGCTTCAGGGACGCACCAGCAACCAAGCTCTGAACCCATGCAGACAGCTATGCCGTTTGCCTGCCTTATTCCCTTAAGTTATGGTGGGTTCCTGGGGCAGCCCCATGGCTGCCGTGACCATGTGGCCACCAGCCAATCTGGCAGTCAAGCCCACGGGACACTAAGCTGGCATCCAGCCTGCGTCAGCTGCAGGACCCTGGGTGCTGCCGGCGTGGGCAGCTCGGCTTTCCCACACGGGCCTGCAAGGGCCACCTTGACGTGGGTCCGGCACAAGGACCCTGGCCTTCATCTCCCGGCACCTTTTCTGGGTCCAGGCACAGCGCCCCGGGGTGTCCTCAAATCGGGGGTCCCCACGACCCTACAGGCCACGTTCCCGGGGAGCCCGTCGGGCGGGCAGGAGGATGTTCTGATCCTGCCCCTCGCCCTTTCCTCGGGCGGCCACTTGCTGGCACCTGGGCACCGTCCTCAGAGTCTCATGGGCTTTCTGGATCTTGCTTTGTAGCGGCGAGGCGTTCATCTCCAATCCAAGAAATTACTTTTCGCAGTGCCAAGCTCTGCTGAAAAAAATCACCTCTGTGAACCCTCAGACGGAGATTGACGGGCTTCGGAACATCTGGATCGTAAAGCCCGCGGCCAAGTCCCGGGGCCGAGGTGAGTCCCGAGCTGGGCGCCCTGCGGGGACAGCCAGCCGTGGCGGCGGGGGGCCTGGGTGCCAGGCTCCCTGCGGGGCTCAGGACTCGCGGGTCCCAGGGAGCGGGCGTCCCAGTGACCCTGGTCTTCATGGCTGCTGTTCCAAGTTTTGCTAAGTAATTAGGATTAATTAGGAAGTTCCATCTCTGGTCCTCAGTTAGACTGTCTGTAGTTTTCTTTTTCGTATTTGCTCGCTCACCAGCTGCTGCAATGGAGTGAGGACTCCGCATCCAGCAGCAGTGGGGGCCTGGGCCCAGGGTGGTTATAAAACCCCCGGAGGCACTGGCCTCTTGAAGGCACATCCTGAGTGCCCTGTGAGCTCTGATCCTGGTGACCCCAGCTCAGGTTTTCTACTTCTCCTTGCGTCACGGCTATGACCGTGCCCTCTCATTTATTTCTAACGGTGAATACTGTGGGTTCTTCATTTAAAAACAGGATTTCAAGGTGATCTTCCAATTTTATGGGTGTTTCCGAAGAACCAACTTTTGGTTGCATTTTTTCACTTTTCATGTGAGGGATCGTTCCCTCTTGGTGCTGACTTAAATGCTAAGCTTATTTCTTCCCAAACATCCTTGTGCAGCAGTAGAAGCTTTCAGGCTATGGAAATGTCCTCCGAATACAGCCTTCCCTGCATCCTCTTCTTTATGTTATATGATGTTCTCTTTTTCCTGAGTATCTAAATAGACCTTACCCTTTGTTTGCATATTCTATTTGCCCCTTGAGTTATTTGAGGGGTTTTATTGTTGCGGTAAATTCATAAGTGGTTACTTTTTATGTGATTTTTAAAAAAGCTTTATTAATTTGTGACATTCCTGCATTCCTGAATATCCTGCATTCAGGATGTCCTGAAACATTCTCTTTCCTGAGCTTCTGCCTGCTCTCAGCAAGCACCCTCCTGGGCCGGGCCAGTTTCCCCCTCCGGGCTCTTTCGTGAGCCCAGAACTTCCACCCACTGCCGACACTGCATCCCCGGGGACGCTCCACAGACACCTCAAACCCACCTGTTCAAAACCGAGTGCACGCCATTGTGCCTGGTCACTGGCTATGCTTCCACCGCCTGACCCCCAACCCAGTGCCCCCGTCTACTCTTGGCCCAGGGGTGTGCAGCTTCGTCCTGGACTTTGGTCTCAAGACGGCAAGGTCTCCACTTGCTGTAACTGAAGAGCGGAGTCCTGTGTTTTGTGAGGAAAGCTCCCTCGTGCCCCGTGCTGTCACTGCCCCTGGGCCTTGCAAGTGGCACCCCGCCCCCCCGTGCCGGCCAGGAGAGCCAGACCACCCCGCGTCTCAGCCTCTCCTCACGCTTGTCCATAGCAGGTTGGCAGGGAGGATGGCGAGTCCCCCCACCATCTTGTGACACAGTTCAGGCTTCCGGGGTGTCACGGCAGAGAAAGAGAGGGCTGAGGAGGGGGTCTGTCAGTGACATTAAATGCTGCAGCCCAGGGAAATGCACATCACTTTGGCTCAGATGTCACTGGTCACCACCAGTCACACGGCTTAACTTTGGGTCATACAAACCCTCCTGCAAAGTGGAGGGGTGCAGACGTGGGGGAAGAGTCGTGCACCCCAACCCCGCCCTGTTCACCCCCACTTGTCCAGTCGCCTTGGGTGTGAGGCCTCACCGGCCCTTGGAGCCCATGGAGCAGCCCATCACCCCGCCTGCTGGTTTTCTGAAGCTGCAGAGCCCGCCCTGCTTCCCTGGTCCCCCCACACCCGGGCCAGGGCTCAGCTCGCTGGCTGCCTCTTCACGGGGCCTCTGTCCCCATCCCCGACCTTCCCTGTTCTCAGTCCTCTCTGAAGCCCCGGGGTTGGCCTTGTGGTGGGCGAGCCTGGAGGGCTGCCCTGGCTGTGGCCTCTACCCCGAGGGCAGAGCTTTTCCCGCGCAGCCCCCAGCGCAGGACCGCAGGCATTGTTCTGGGGCTGGGGGCTGAGCGGTGGCCTCTTGCAGACATAGTGTGCCTGAACCACGTGGAGGAGATCCTGGAGCTGGCGGCCACAGACCCGCCCCCCGCCAAGGGCAACATGTGGGTGGTGCAGAAGTACATCGAGACGCCCCTGCTCATCTACGACACCAAGTTTGACATCCGGCAGTGGTTCCTGGTCACTGACTGGAACCCGCTGACCATCTGGTTCTACAAGGAGAGCTACCTGCGCTTTTCGACGCAGCGTTTCTCCCTGGACAATCTGGACAGGTCAGTGGGGGTCAGCGAGGTGCCATCGAGGGTGGGCTCCCACCAGCACCTGGAGTGCGAGGCAGGTCTCGTGTGCCCGGTGGGGTACTGTGCCGTGCTCGGGCCTGGGGAGGCTATTCAACCTCCCTCTGCAAGGGGCGGGCCCAGGCCCCCTGCCCATCAGAGCCAGTGCCTTGCGCCCCCGTGGGGTGTGCACCTTCTCCAGAAAATCCTAAAAGCACCGTCTGCCATGTGCTCGTGGGCAGCAGGCACCCTCTGCGGTGGGTGCCGCTGCCCCTCCACTGGGAAGGCTGAGTGGCCAGCCGTGCCCCTCTGCTGACCACACGGGCCGGGCTCGGGGTGCAGCTCTGCTTGCTCTCTCGGTCCCCTCAGCCTGTGGAGGGAGGGGACAGGTAGGGCTCCTTTGGGTGGCTCCTGGGGACCAGCCCCTCAAATCCTGCAGTAGACCCTGCAGGGCCTTTGCTTTGTGAGCCCCCAGAGCCCTGGGTGGGGATCCTGCAGGTGGGGAAGCTGCTGGAGTGTCTGGGGAGGTGGGGGGCGGCTCCCCGACGAGGCAGCGTGTGGGACGTGAGGGTGGCCTGAGGGGTCCTCTGAGGATGACCCCAGCCATGCGGGGTTAGGAGGGGTGAAGACGATGCGAGCAGTACCCGATACAGGGTGCAGGGGGTGCCGGGCAGCAGCTCAGACCTGCAGGAGTGGGTGCCCTGGGGTGGGTGAACCCAGCCCCACTAGGGTCCCAGAGTGGGCAGGCCGGGTGGGTGTCAGGACAAGAGCCCACTAGCGAAGTCTTGGGAACATGCCATTCTCCTGAGAGAATAGCTGCCACCTCTCTTTCCAAATGGAGGGCCTCCGTGGCTCTGCTTTGTGACCACACGCGGGGTGCCCAGCTGGGTGCCTAGGCATCTCGGCGGGGGCTACAGGGGAGCCCGTCTGTATCACGAGGACTGAAGTTTGCTTAACAGAGACCTTGAGGGGGTTCACTGTGCTCAAGCTGGGGGCTGTGACCACACCTGGGGTCACACCTGGCAGGAGCAGGCAGCTGGGACAAGTGGTCCTGGCTGGCAGCTCAAGGAGCTTTGTTCCCACCAGGCCGGGAGGGCCTGGAGGAGGGGTCCTGGGCTGACTGGGCAGTGAGAAGCCCCTGGAGCCCCTTCCAGCCTGCCCGGCCCTGCCAAGCTGTGAGCTGTGTGCCTGGCAGGTCTCTTACCCTCTCTGAGCCATTTCTCCATCAGGGACCATAACCCTCTCCCCAGGCTGACAGGAGATTCTCTGAAATTGTTTCTGAACTGTGTCAGCTGCCAAACAGCACTGTTTTCAGCTCCCAAAACCCTTCTGTACGCCTGTGTCTTGTTTCTTGTAATTGTTTTACGGGAGTACAGCTTCCTCTTGGTCACAGGGGCGGTCTCACCACCCAGAACAAGATGGCAAATCCCCAGGCCCAAGGACACGTTTAAATGAAAATGACTTTGAACAGGACCCATGTATTTTATAATCTCCTAGTAGATGCTATTCAATTTAAATCTTGTTTAGAACAATGCCAGAGTATAAACGAATTAATTGAAAATTTCAGTTAGCAAATCCTTCCAGCCTTGGGGGGCTCTGGCTCTCCTCCAGGGACAAGTGGGAAAACAGGCTCAGAGGGTGGTACTTGCTGGAGGCCCCTAGTTGGTGGCCCCGGGCTGTCTGGCTTCTGCCCTGCCCTCCCCTCCGCACCCCATGGTGGTCCCAGGCCCGATGGGAGGGCTGTCCTGAGGTTGCCTAGGAGGATAGGGAACCCGTCAGAACCCCTCCTGCAGCGGCGGTGCGCCTGGGTCAGGGCCGGCGGGGGCAGGGGCTTGGGGGCGGAGCCTTGGGGGGGGTTGGGCGGGGCCTCAGTGTGGGGTCCTGGGGCGCCCACTGGGAGGAGAGAAGCCTGCGCACCCGCCCCCGACCCTGACGGCGGCCTTGCCTCGCAGCGCCATCCACCTGTGCAACAACTCCATCCAGAAGCACCTGAAGAACGACAAGGACCGGAGCCCCCTGCTGCCGGGTCACAACATGTGGACCAGCACCCAGTTCCAGGAGTACCTGCAGAAGAGGGGCCGCGGGGCCGTGTGGGGCAGCGTCATCTACCCGTCCATGAAGAGGGCCATCACCAACACCATGAAGGTGGCCCAGGACCACGTAGACCCGCGGAAGAACAGCTTCGAGCTGTACGGTGCCGACTTCATCCTCGGGTGCGACTTCAAGCCCTGGCTGATCGAGATCAACTCTAGCCCCACCATGCACGTGTCCACGCCGGTCACGGCCCAGCTCTGCACGCAGGTGCAGGAGGACACCATCAAGGTGGTGGTGGACCGCAAGGTCGACCGAAACTGCGACGTCGGCAACTTCGAGCTGCTGTGGAGACAGGTGAGGGGGGCGGGGTGTCCCTCTCCTGCCAGCCACCTCGGGGTGGCCCCTCCCCACGCCCTGGGGGGTCTCACCCAGCTGGCCTTTGCCATCCAGCTTTCCAATCTCTCCTCTCCAGCCAACCCCAACTCTGTGGCCACCTGGCAGGGGGCCCTCTGGCTGGGCTGGCGGGATGTCCGTGGCCTCCAGGCCCCTCTAGGCTGTTCCTTTTCTGACCTGCAGTGTCCTCCGTCCTCCTGGGGTGAAGATCCAGCCTTCCTTCAGGGGTCTTTCCAGGGGCCTGCTCCCCCAAGGAGCCCTCCTGCAGGCCAGGCTGCAAAACCCTGCAGCCTGGCCCCCCTGGAGGGGGGACCCAGTGGGCAGCCCAGCCATCGGGAAATGTGGCCGGGGCTTCTCCCTGGGGCCTTACACCTGACCGGCAGGCCAGGAAAGGGCCAGCCAGCACCCCTCACCTCATCCTTCCCTCCCCAGCCTGCAGTGGAGCTGCCCCCCTTCCCGGGGTCCGACCTCTTCGTGGAAGGGGTGGGGGTGGGGAAAGCCAAGAAGCAGATGCCGCCCATCTCCAACTTTGACTTTGCATCTCCACTCTTGGACATTCAACCACGAAGAGAGAGGTGCCCCTCGGCCATGCCAGACCTGGCTCCGGGACCACCACGAATGGCTCTCCAGCAAGACTTGAAACTGAAAGGCGAAAAGATACTTCCTTGCATCTTGCCTGTGCCCTTGAAGAGGCTGGCGGAGAGAAGTGCTAAAGTAAAGTGTGGCCACAGGGAGTCTGGTGGGAAGATAGAGCCCCCCACCCGTACCTTTCAGCACCTAGACAATAAGGCCCTGAGCTCTGCTCTTGCCAAGGCCGAATCAGACAAACACTTGGATCCAAACTTATTAAATGTGCACCCACTGCGTCCCTTCTTCCCAGCGTGAAGACAGTGTCGAGTGCTCAGTTTCAGCCGCCCAGACCATCAGGTAACAGCACCGTGCTTGTGTCCATCTGAGCCCCGGGTCTGCCTGGGGCTACCTGCTCTGCATCCTCTAGGGCAGGGCGGGGCCTCTGGCCCAGGCACCGGCCAGAGCTCAGAGCAGGGTTCAGGGTGCCCTGGCCCCATCCTGGTCCCGGCCAGTTGTCGGGATAATGGGGGTCCTGCAGCAGCGGTTCCGGGACCTGCTGAGCACTGGGTCCCCTGCACAGGACCAGGTGGGTAACAGCCTTCGTCTCTCTCCCCTGTGGGGTGTGGCGCCAATGGGGCATTGAGTTTGAGATTTGCATAGGCGCCAAGTGCCACAGACAGGAGGGGGCCCGCAATCACTGGGCCCTCGCGCTGTTTTCTGAAGCTTCTGATGGAGTGGGCCACACGTGGCCCGGGAGCCTGGCCTGGGTTTGGCCTCCGAGCACAGGTAGACAGGTATGGAGCAGCCCCGCGTCTCTAGGGGTAGCCCGGCTGTGTCTGCACCCCAGTGCCGTTTCCAACGGTCTGGCACCCAGCAGTGGCCAAGAGAGTGACACCAGCCAGGGCCACGCCCCCACCTGTCTCCCTGAACTCACCAGAACACCTGCACCTGCTGTGCCCACCGCACCCCCGCCCCGTTCTCAGTGTGTGTGTCTGTCTGTCTCTCTTTCTCCCTGGCACTAACAGCCTCTTTGCCTGTCTGTCTGTGTCCCCATGGACTGTAAGCTCTCAGGGGCAGGGCTCTTGGTGCACCCCTGCACCTGGGGCCATGCCTGGCACATAGCAGTTGCTCAGTACATGTCTGTTGCATCAGCACATGTGTGGACCGCCCCCCAGAGTTGCCAGCTCTGGGCACGATGAACGTGTGCTTTCAGAGCTGGCAGGGCCCTTGGAGGCCACCTCCAGTCCGGCCCTCCATCCTCACCCCATGTCCAATCTGGCACCAAGGTCTGTCAGCCCTACTGCTTAGCAACTTGCCTCTCCATGGGGGCAATTTCCAGGTTTTTTCTGTAATGCACTGTGCAGCTTTCCCCAGGCATCTTCCTAGGAGTGAGTGTCAACAGGGCACACACAGCTTCTACCTAAGTAGGTGTATTAGCTACTGTAACAAAGTGCTGCAAACTTGGTGGCTTAAACCACAGACATTTTTTCTGAAGGCCAGAAGTCCAAAACCAAGGTGTTGGCAGGGCCGAGCTCTCAGAGCCTGTAGGCAAGAAACTTCCTGTCTCTTCCAGCTTCTGGCAGCCTCTGGCAGTCCTCGGTGTTCCTTGGCTTACAGATGAGTTACTCCAATCTCTGCCCTGCTTCACACGGTGTTCCTTCAGTGTGTCACTGTGTCCAAATTTCCCTCTTAAAAGGACACCCGTTGTTGGATTGGGTCCCACCCTCCTCTAGTATGACCTCACCTTACCTTGATTACATCTGCAAATAAGGTCACATTCACAGATTCCAAGTGGACATGAACTTGGCGGTGGCGGGGCGGGGGGCAGGTATTAAACCTGGTGCACGGGGCACTGCAGACGTGGCCAGAGGGACTGCATTTTGACCATGGTCACACCGTGGCCACACTGTGGCCATTGCTCCCATTGTGCCAATACTTGGTGTTGACAGGGCATCTTGTTTGCCTCTGGAGGGAGTGATGGGACTCGTCTGCATTTTCCTATTTACTAATAAAATGGCCTATTTTCAGACATGCGTTGGCCAATTAGGTCTCCTGTCCTGAAAAGCGCATCTTTTGTCTGATCGTCCTTAGAATTGCACATCTTTTTTGCTGATCTGTAGGGGTGACAGCCATCTCTTCTGGATTCTCCTCCTTTATCAGTTGATTTGTGTGGCAAACACTGTCTCCCACTTTGTGATCTGTCTTTTCACACCTATATGGTGTCTTTGGATGTAAAGCCACCTTAATTTTAATAAACTCCAACAGGTCAATCTTTCCCTTGACAGTTGGTGATTTTTATGGCTTGTGGCCTTACCCTGAGGTCGTGAAGCCCTCTTCTTCTAGGAGCATTGCTGTGGCTCATACATTCCAGCCTTGAATGTTCCTGGAGCTGACTTGGCACGTGGTGTGAGACATGGGAGCCCAACAGCCCCTCCCCTGCTCACCTGCAGGCTGGCACTGTTGCATGTTGGCACCTCTGGACCTTCTGGTGAGCTCCACCGTTTTGTTTGTCTGCCCTGGGCCAGTGCCACGAGGTCTTCATTACTACAGCTTTGTAGTATGTCTTTATGCTAGTCAGACAAGTCCTATAAGCTTGTTTTTCTTCCTTGAAAATGACTCAGCTGTTCTTGACCCCCCTACACCTCCATACAGGTTACAGAATTAGGTTGTCAAGATTCACCAACATAATTTTTTTTTTTTTTTTTTTTTTTTTTTTTTTTGCTGTACGCGGGCCTCTCACTGCTGTGGCCTCTCCCGTTGTGGAGCACAGGCTCCGGACACACAGGCTCCGCGGCCATGGCTCGCGGGCCCAGCCGCTCCGCGGCATGTGGGATCTTCCGGGATAGGGGCACGAACCCGTGTCCCCTGCATCGGCAGGCGGACTCTCAACCACTGCGCCACCAGGGAAGCCCCATAATTTTTTATTAAAATTAAAATTTTTTTTTTATTGCTATTAAATTCATCAGTTTGGGGAGAACTGACTTCTTTACATTATTGAGCCTTAGAATATGTGAACATGGTATATCTCTCCATAAATAAATCCTTTAAGATCTTTCAATAAACTCCTAGAATTTTCTTTGTAATGGTCTTGCACTTTTTTTGTTGGATTTAGACATATATTTTTTATTTTTTATTCTATTGTAAATAGTATCGAATTAAACATTTTTTTCCTACAAATTGTGGCTGGTTCATAGAAAGGGAATTGATTTTTATGAATGGATAATTTTTTAAAATTAATTAATTAATTATTTTATTTTTGGCTGCGTTGGGTCTTCGTTGCTGTGCACGGGCTTTCTCTAGTTGTGGCGAGCAGGGGCTACTCTTTGTTGTGGTGCGCAGACTTCTCATTGTCGTGGCTTCTCTTGTTGCAGAGCACGGGCTCTAGGCACACGGGCTTCAGTAGTTGTGGCACATGGACTCAGTAGTTATGGCTCACGGGCTCCAGAGCGCAGGCTCAATAGTTGTGGCGCAAGGGCTTAGTTGCTTCGCGGCATGTGGGATCTTCCCGGGCCAAGGCTCGAACCTCTGTCCTCTGCATTGGCAGGTGGATTCTTAACCACTGTGCCACCAGGGAAGCCCTATGAATGAATTCTTTAAAAAATCCATCTGGCTATCATTTCTATCAATTCATTAATGTATTTGAAGATTCTTTTAGTTTTTCACATACAGTTATATCAACTAATTTGTTTTCCTTTCCTTGCAATCATTGTAACTTTCATATCTTTTTCTTACTTTTTTGACTGTCTAGGACCTTGTTTACTCATTCATTTTTCTCATCCCATTGGATCTCAGGTGCATACATTCTGATTAATCATAATTCTTGGTTCATGACATAGTTTCATTGTTTGTCCTTGCATGGCCTACTTTTATTTGGATCATTTTAGTAGTGTAATTAGAACTTGCACACAGGTTTTAATCTGATTTTTAATGTGCCTAAAGTTATCAATCTTTTTCTTTTAGTCAGTGCTATTTTGTCTTAAGAAATTTTTCTTTACCCTGAGGTTTAAAAGATTGTTTACCTTCATTTACTACTAAGAGTTTTACATTTTGGGGCTTCCTTGGTGGCACAGTGGTTAAGAATCCGCCTGGCAATGTAGGGGACACAGGTTCGAGCCCTGGTCCAGGAAGATCCCACATGGCCCCGTGCGCCACAGCGACTGAGCCTGCACTCTAGAGCCTGCGAGCTACAACTACTGAGCCCACGTGCCACAACTCCTGAAGCCCACATGCCTAGAGCCTGTGCTCTGCAACAAGAGAAGCCACCACAATGAGAAGCCCACGCACCGCAACAAAGAGTAGCCCCCGCTCGCCGCAACTAGAGAAAGCCCGTGCGCAGCAACGAAGACCCAACGCAGCCAAAAATAAATAAATAAAATAAATAAATTTATTTTTTTAAAAAAGAGTTTAAAATTTTGTTTTTGACATAAAAGTCCTAATCCATTTGGAGATGACTTTTGTATATGGTGTGAGTTAAGAATCGAATTTTATTTTTGTTCATGTAGAAAAATTTTTCAGTTATGTTTTGAAAAATTTATTTCTATTCCCCTGTGAACTGGTATCCCACCTGTGTGTATGTGTGGGTCTATTTCTGGAGTCTCTATTCTGTTCCACTGGTGAGTTTGCCCCCCTGCACCAGTGCCACACTGCCTATTGTATCTGGTAGGGCAAGTTGCCTCTCTCTGCTCATCTTCATAAGGGTCTTGGTCCTTCCTGACCTCATTCTTTTCTATATAAATGTCATAATTGTTTTATCAAGTTCAACAAAAAAAATCCTATTGATATTTTGTTTGGATTTGCATTGACTCCATGGATCAATTTGGGGGAAATGGATAAATTAATGAAATCATATCTTTCTACCCATGAACATGACATCTCTCCATTTACTTAGATCTACTTTAAATTTTAGAATTTTCCCATCAGAGATCATAGACATCTTTTATTGTATTTATTTTTCTTACTTGATATTCAGATACTACTGCACATGTTGTCACCTCTCTATATAAATTTTCTCATTGTTTGCTGCTGGCATATAGAATGAAACTGACTTCTATATATTAATTTTCTATCTGCCACATTTCTAAACTCTCCCATTATTCCTAAAAATGTGTATGTATCTTCTTTTGAGTTTCTATGTAAATAATTATATCCTGTGTAAATTGCTTTATATGTTCCACTCCAACCTTCTTGCCCCTATTGTCTTGTCTTATTGTACTGGCTAGAACCTCCTACACAATTTTGGGCGCCACTGTTGAATTCCTGAGTTTAAAGAGAATGTTTCTAACATTTTCTCATTTATAATGACATTTTCTGTAGGTCTTAATAAAGCTATAAATATGATATATACATATAAATGTATAGATACTCTAGCATGTTAAAGTAGTTTCTTTCTAATCCTTACCAAGAATTTTTATTACAAACGTGTAGTGAATTTTCTCAACAATTTTTTTGCATCTATGAGACTATCTTAAGTTTTTTCTTCTTTATACTATTAAAGTGATAAATAACATCAATAGGTTTTTCTTTTTCTAAGAAGTTGCCTGTAGCACTTAACATCAATCAATTTTTGAATGTTAAACCAACCTTGCATTCCAGGAATGAACCTAAGTTGGTTTGATGTTGAGTTTGATATATGTCTGGATGTGGTTTCTTGCATGTAGTTAAAATTGGTTCTCAAGCACAGTTTATTTACATACTACTCTGGATAGACATTTACATTGTTTCTAGTTCAGACTATTACAAATAGTGCTGTTGTGAGCACTCCTGAATTTGGTGAACATGTATACATCTTTCTGTAGGAATAGAGTTGCTGGGTCATGCATTCAGCTTTGGTAGACACTCCCAAGGAATTTCCCAGAGTGACTGTGCCAGTGTAAATTTCACCACAGTGTATGAGTCTTCCAGTTACTGCACACTCTTACCAACACTAGATATTCTCTGTCCTTTTATTTTAGCCATTCTAGTAGATGTGCAGTGGGTTCATATGACAGTTTCAATTTGCATTTATCTGATGACTGAAGAAATTCAGCACCTTTTCATATCAACAGTCCATTTCAACATACTCTTGCAAGGTACCTTTTTTTTGTATTTGGGCACGTTTTTCTGTTTCCTATTCCTGTCAACTTGTAGGAGTTCCTTATATATTCTGGATACAAGTCCTTTGGTGGGTATATATATTAAAGATAACTTCTCTCATTCTATGATTTGCTTTTTACTCTCTGAATAGTATCTTTTGGTGCACATACATTATTTATTTCAGTATATGCCAATATCAATTTCTCTTTTATGATTAGCATTTATGTTTTCTGCTTGTGAAATCTTTGCCTACCCCAGAGTCATAAAAATAGTGACTTCTCTTTTCTTCTTAAAGTTTTATGGTTTCACCTTTCACATTTAGAGCTATGTTCCATCTGGAACTGTTTCTGGGTGTAGTGTGATGTAGGAGTTAAGATGCACAATTTTTGTACAGACGTTCAGCTGATGCAGCATAGTGCATTGAAGACACTACATCCTCTTCGCTGCGTTGTACCATTGTTGCAAGACAGGTGACTAGGTATGTTTTTCTGGTTTTGGACTCTGCACTCCCAATTTTCTATGTTCCTGTCTTTATTAAGTCAGGTTTTTGCAGCAGTAATGCTGCATAACAAAGACAACCCCTCCCCAACCTCAGAGGTACTTATTCATCAAGCCTCTGTTTCTCACACATCTTCAGGTCGGCTGTAGCAATGTTGGGTTCTACCAGGAAGGCTGAGCCAGGCTCCAGGCTGCAGGTTGGGCTGAGATCCACCTCACGTGTCTCCCCTTCTGGGGCCAGTGGTTCCCCAGGCATCATCTTCACGAGGCAGGTGGTATCAGCATGAGAGGGCAAGTAAACGGTGCAGGCATCTGAAAGCTTCTACTCCCATCACATCTGCCCAAACTCAAGTTGGTGGGCGACGACAGATACTCCTCAGTGGGGTAGGAGGAGCGGAGTGAGTATGTTCTGAACGATAATCAAATATACAACAGTCTAATCTCCGGGTCACTGGCATTCACCTACCTTCTGCAAACAAATTACGCTCACCGCCGCCCTCCCCGCCCCCCCCCCCCCGCCAAAAGTCTCCGCAGTCATAGAACCAGACTCTGAGTCTGGGATCTTGAGATTCTCCATCATTCTTCTTCACCTGGATAACTGTGAACCAGAAAAACCAGTTGCCAAGTCTGGGATTTACTTTCCCTTCCTTACGAGCTGTGAGCTTAGCTGTGGCTGTTGCGTGGAGGCTGGCAGAAGACACGCGACTCCTGGGTTGGAGACGAAGGACTTTATCGTTCTCATCTCAGGAAGCAGCGAGAGCCTCTGAACATCTGTGAAGCCACGTGGGGTGGCGCACTGTGGCCCAGATGACTGCTACACATGCTGAGTTTGCATCACAGATAAGGAACGCTGAACCTCAGGCGTCTACCACTTTTGTAGCAAGCAGTAAGCAAGCCTGCTCTTGTCCTGGAGGGAAATAGCACCTCATCCCCCAGGACTGCTCACTGCAAGCACGATGCTGAGAAAGGTAAATGGGTGATCAGGGTCTTGCATTCTTGGCACACCCCACAAAATATGTAGGGTGCTCGGGAGACCCAAGGAAGACCTTCTCTCCCAGTGATGCATATCTGTCCTGCATCATCTGAGCCTCTGGCCGGTTTTCACATGCCACTCTGACCTGTCCAGTAGAGATAGGCACCAAACCCATTTGATTTGTCTCACATGCGTTTGTTTAAGACAACCGTCATCAGGTCCACCAGCGGCACAGACCTCAGCCACGTTCTCTGGGGCCCTGGACTCAGCACTGTAAGTCCCAGAGGCATCCTTACTGCCAAACTGCCAGGGCTGGGTTTGCTTTCCCCTTCTTACAAGCTGTTGGCTGTGAGCTTAGCTGAGGCTGTTGCATGGATGCTGCCAGAAGACACGCGACTCCTGGGTCAGAGATGAAGGACTTCATCACTCATGGTGACCGTGAGCACCAGCTGATCTGGGACGCACTGTGGCCCAGATGGATGACGCACGCACAGTGGGCCCATGTCACGGTGGGGGAACAGTGAGCTTGGGGCACTTGCTGCTTTTTCAGGAAGCTCTTTGTCCTGGAGGGAGACATTACCTCACCCTGAGACGTGGCCCAAGTGAAGGGTGGTCAGGGCCTTGCACGGACAGAGCGCAGCTCGAAGGACACGTAGGAGGGCACAAGAGACCAAGGGCTGTCTCTCCCAACACGAAGTACCTGTGTGCACGCGTGTTCTTGAGCATGCACGCACAGACACACACACATGCGCACGCATGCATGAACACACACACACACGCACACATGCATGCACACCACATGGACACAGCACAGGGTAGCTGGTCCACAGCACCCTGGATCCCCCCAGCAAACACTGTGCCCCCTTCCCAGGGGGGAAGCTCTGTGCCATGACTATGCTCCTTAATCCATTTTCAGCGAGTCTTGGCTCTGCCCCGAGAGGCCCTTTTCTCGTCGTCCTCCTCGGCCGTATACGAAGGCGAATGTGCGGGACACGTTCCCCTTGGAGGCTGGCCATTTCCTCCGTGGCTTGTGGCCTTAGGAAGCGGGGCTCTCAGGTCCTCACAGCACACACGGGCGCTGCCTCTCTTGGCCCAGGCTGGCGGTCCTTCTGCTAACGTAACCCTTCTCCCCAAAACTGTGTTTCCGTCCCGCCAACTCTGTGCGTCAAAATCCACTCCCACGTTTGTCTTCAAGATAGGTCCTTCTCTCGACCAGTGCTGGGACTCTGGGACCAGACCCACAGCTTCCCCAGAAGCCTCCTGTCCAGCCGAGGGCAACTGTCAGCCCCTTCCGAGCGCCTGGCAGAGGGCAAGGCAGCCGCCGGCCGCCTGGTCAGAGGCTGAGCCCCTGGAGGCCTTTCTTCCTGTAAGCGTCTCGATTTTGTCTGTTGCTGGATTGAGATGAGAACCTGGTCCACGTCGAGGCTCTGCGGGCTCAGTGTTTCTCCACCTCCTCCTGGAGGGCCACCTTCCCACACTCAGATCCTAATGTCCCCACACCCGGCCAGTCACAGGGAGGGACAGGAACACCGCTGGTCCGGGGCTGTCCTCTCCTGGGGCCCATGCGGGTCCAGGGAGGTGACTAGGCCGGGCTTAGGTGCTTCCTGCTCATAGGAGCCAAGGTTACTCCCGAAGCCACTCCAGACGATGTCCGGGTCCGCTCAGGGCGCACGCCAGCTTTCGAGGGTCCCTCCAGGAAGGCACCTGGCTGTGCCACACTGGGCATGTGTGACCCTCCGGCCAGTCTCCCTGCCGTGTGCCGTGTCGCTGCGGTTGACGTTTGCCTCGGTCTTGGTGCCCGTGGGAGAGGGCGAGAGGGTCAACCTCCTGTGGCCGCTCTTCGTCCCCCACCAACTGCTTCCCAAGCCAACGCTGCCTATTAGGGTCTCTCTCAGTTTCAGGGACCCCCATGCGTGCCTGAGTGGGTCTGTGCTGCGGTGACCACGCACAGATGACCGCGTGGCGCTCATCTCGGAGTGAAGCAATGCGTGATGCTCACGCGGCTGTGGGCCTGAGGGTCCCGCGGGATTAGCTGCGCTTGCTTCCAGGCTACCGGCTGTGTTCAGGCCAGAACCACAGGATCCTCAGCCGCGAGCCAGCAGCTGCCCAGGGCGAGTTTGTCTCTTGACAGCTGGGCAGCATGCCAGGGCTTGCAGCCTTCACCACACCATGTGCAGGTGAGAGCAGGTTGCCTGGCCCGGCCCAGCCAGCAGCACAGGAAGTACACTCTGCACCAGAGGCTGTTCTCAGCCCTTTGCATTTCCATACATATGTCAGAATCAGCCTGTCCACCTCAAGAGAAAGAAAAAAAGAGACAGACAGACAGACAGAAGGGAGGGAGGGGAGAAGGGAGGGGAGGAAAAACTGCCAGGATTTTGATTGGGATCACCTTGAATCTGCAGAGGGGAGAATTGACATCTCTTTATATTGTCTTTCAAATCAAAATCATGATCTACTCTACTTGATTAGGGCGTCTTTGATTTTCTCTGGGTTGTGTCTTGTGGCTTTTCAGGGTAGAGGTCTGGCACATCTTTCATTAGATTTTTTTCTGGCTATTTGGTGGTTTTTAATGCCACAGTAAATAATATCTCTTTTGACACAATGTTCTTAAGGCGCAACTTACAAATGGTAAGGACAGGTCTCCAGCAGACACGGTGCGATGTGTTTGCCTTCATGACCACCACCCGGATGGAGAGAGGGGACATTTCTCTACAGAAAGTTTCCCGTGGCCCTTCCCACCCTGTCCTCCGGCCATGCGATGACCACTCTCTGTCTTCAATCAGCCCAGGCTGCCGGGCCACACGTGGACCCACACGGCACATGCTCGCCTGTGTCTGGCCTCTTTGGCCTTGGGCAGCCATGCTGAGGGCACCTGCGTGCACGTTTTCCTCGCCAAGCAGCATCCAGGCTTGAGTGTGCTGATGGGAGGGTGGGTTGCTTCCCACTGGGGACTGTCACAAATGGAGGTGCTCGATCACTCCAGAGCAAGCCTCCACGCAGACCTGTGCATCGTTTCTCCCGGGTTTGTACTGGGGAGTGGATTGCAGGTCGCGGGGGATGCTTAGATTTTGCTTTAGAAGAAACTGCCAGCAGCCTTCTACAGTGTTTGCGGTGTCTCCACCCCAGCAGATCATGGGAGTCCTGACTGAGCCACATCCCCGCCACCCCTCGGCAACCAAAACTTCGTATTTTTAGCCGTTCTGGTAGGTGTGTTCTACTTTGTGTTTCCCTGGTGACTAGTCCTGCTTCATGTTTACTGGCCGTTCAGATGCCTTTCGCTGTGAAGTGCCTGTTGAAATCTTTTACCCATTTTAAAATTAGGTCGTTTGTCCTTTTGTTATTTATTTGTAGTGGTTTTTAGATAATCTGTATATTTTTTTCTCAGATATGTGTACAGGTAATATTTTCTCCCCGTCTGTGGTTTACCTTTTCACTTTCTTAGCGATGCCTTTTGAAGAGTAGAAATATTTTATAAAGGGCAATTGATCAGTTTTCCTTTTGTGGCTAGCGCTTTGGGCATCCGGCCTAAAATAACTTTGCTTCCCCAATGGTCATGAAGATGTTCCCGTATATTTCCTCCTAGAAGCTTTACGGTTTTGATGTTCACATGTGGTCTCTGATCCACCCTGAGTTAGGTTTTGCACGTGGTGTCAAGTCTGTTTGCTTTCATCTGGACGTCCAGCTGACTGCCCCCCACCATTAGCGAAAACACTTGCCTTCTCCCGTTGAGTTGCTTTGGCATCTTTGTCAAAATAGACTCTCCAAAATGAATTCTGGTTCTCTGTTCTGTTCCATCGATTGTTTGCTTATCCTTATACCAATACCACAATTAAGTCTTGATTAGTGCAGTTTTGAAATAAGTTTTGAAAAGCGATAGGTAAGTTCTCCAACACTGTTTCCTGCCCAGGATCTCCTGGACTGTTCTGTCTTTTGAATTTCCATTTAAATTTTATTTATTTAATTTTATTTTATTGTTCTGGCCGCGCCACGTGGCATGTGTAATCTTAGTTCCCTGACCAGGGATCGAACCCATGCCCCCTGCCCTGGAAGCATGGAGTCTTAACTACTGGACCGCCAGGGAAGTCCTCTATTTAAATTTTAGAATCAGCCTGTGGATTTCTAGAGGTAGCCTGGTGGGATTTTGATGGGGATTGGGTCAAAGCTATCGACCATTTCAGGGAGAATTGATGCCCTTACCACACTGAGACCCCCAATCTACGTGCATGATGTATCTTGACATTTATTTAGGTATCCTTTAGTTTTTCTAAGCAATACTTTTAGCATGGGTTTTTTCATCGAATGTATTCCTATGTATTTGATGTATTTTTGGTACTTTTATACATATATTTTTTTTTCTTTCTTTTTTTTTTTTTTTTTTTTGTGCTACGCGGGCCTCTCACTGTTGTGGCCTCTCCCGTTGCGGAGCACAGGCTCCGGACGCACAGGCTCAGCGACCGTGGCTCACGGGTCCAGCCGCTCTGCGGCATGTGGGATCTTCCCAGACTGGGGCACGAACCCGTGTTCCCTGCATCGGCAGGTGGACTCTCAACCACTGCGCCACCAGGGAAGCCCTATACATATATTTTTATCAATAAACTTTGATACTTTAGTAAATGGTGGGGTTTAATCTTTTTCTCTTTTTCTGGTGAGGACATTTAATATTCACTCTTAGCAAATTTCAGTGATACAATGCATGGTTATCAACTGTGGTCACCACTGGGAATCTTTGGACATCTTCACTCTCACACTCGTGTCACTAATCGTTTATGAGAAACTTTCAGCCTCTATCACTTTATATATTGCCTCCACCCCATCCTCTCTCTCCTTTCGCCTCTGGAGCTCAGGTGTGACGTTGCTCACACCTTCGCTGCCCCTCAGCCCGTGTCACTCCCGTTCAGTGTTTGGTTTCCTGTGCTGCCATCTGCACGGTCTTCCCATTTGTCTAGAACCCTATGAATCCCATCCATTGAAATTTTAACTTTAGTTATTATAGTTTCATTTTTTAGAAACTCTACTTTTAAATAAAGTTGGTTATTCTTTATAGTTCCTCTCCTTTGCCTAAAACCTCTAAATTGTATGAAATTACACAGTTAGCTTATATTCTGTGTCTGATAATGTCTGATAATTCTAACAGCTGAAGTCTTTGGTCATGTCTGTGCTGCTGTTTCGGCCGGCACTCTCACATTTTATTAGAGACGGATCATTTTCTTTAAAACATTAGTTGCGGGGGACTTCCCTGGTGGCACAGTGGATAGGGCTCCACGCTCCCAATGCAGGGGGCCCGGGTTCGATCCCTGGTCGGGGAACTGGATCCCATATGCATGTGGCAACTAAGAGTTCTCATGCCACAACTAGGGAGCCCGCCTGCCGCAACTAACACCCGGTGCAACCAAATAAATAAATAATAATTAAAAAAAAAAAAGAAAATCTTAGTTGTGGGGATTCTTTGCACTCCTTCCAGAACGCGGGTGAGCCCCTCAGAGGGTGGTGTTTGCCCCAGGCCCCTCATCTCCCGCCTCCTGAGGAAAGCTGCCCGCATCGCTCTAAATTCATAGGTTGATGCTTTGTGCCCTCCCTGCCCTGCATGCAGCCCAGAGATAAGAAGTCATCACTCAGACCTGTTTGGCACTAGCTCGGGACTCCAGTTTCTCTGGGTTTCCACCCACATTGCTTAGCACCAGGAACACGCCTCGCACTCCCTGGAGCAGGGAAGGTGTGTTTTGGGCTCACCTGTGCACCCGGGGTGTAACCTTTTGGGCTTGCTGCTTCTTTGAGTGGTGGGGTGTCTCTCACCCCTCTTGGGGGTGGTCTTCTGCCCCCGCACCCCTAAAGCCTTGGCAACTCGAGCCTCGAGGGATACTGGTCTGCAAAGCCTCTGAAGGAAGGGCTTCCCCGTAGCCTCGACCTCATCATTCCTTGCTTTTTGCCAGCTTTGTGTTGCTTCTAAGATGTTTTTCATGTTTTATGCTCAGGTTTGGTGTTTTTCCCCAGAAGGGCTGGTCTGGATCCCAGAGCACCAATTCCTGAGCGGACACCCTGTCCGCTCTGGTGATGTCCCTCGTCCCCGGTGCACCTTAGGCCTCACCCCCTCCTCCTTCACCCCCAGGATGCACGATGCATGGCTCTCCTGCTTCTCAGCTCCTCACTCCAACCCCTAAATGGATGGCTCAGCCCCTCCTGCCTGCCTCATGCCGCCCCTCTGCCGCAGGGGCCTGGCCCTTCCTCAGCTTTGAGCGGGCCCAGGGCTCTGTCCCGTCCCGCCCTACACTAGGCCTGTTTAGGCCTGGGGTGCATTGGTGGGCAAAGCACTGCCGGCAGAGCTGCCCCTTTGGCCACTGTGCCTGCTCACCCCTGAAGATTTGGCCTCCCCACCCTGTGCCCAGGCCTCTGGTCTCCCACACCCTCATATGCCACGCAGGCCCTGGCATGTCCTGTGGGTCAGGCTGGCCCCAGGCCCTGGGGAAGGCCCTACTCCTGGGCTCTGGCTCAGCCTCCGCTCAAGGGTCCAGGAAGCTGTGGGCTGCTTTGCATAGGTTCCGGGTGGCCCCCACTCCTGCCCACCCCACCCAGACCCACCCGGACCCCTGGGCAGGAGTGGCTCAGCCCAGGGCATTGGCAGCGGATGGCTCTGGCAGGCATGGTGTCTCAGCCCGTGGCATTCCTGGGCTGGGCCATTGTTGCTGGCTGGGCACTGCCCTGGGCCCAGGGGCACTACCCAGGCCTTGCTCATTCCCCCTGACTGGGATTGTGCCCCCTTGGGGGTGGAGAAAGATAAGCAGGGCCAAGGGGACCTCAACGCTCGGCTTTGAGTGGAGGTCTGGGCTTTTCTGAGAGCTGGGGAAAGCCAGGTGGGTTCTGTGTGGGAGCAGGTGGGCTTGGAAGCCAGCTGGGACGGAACTGCCAGCCAGGTGCACGCCTTGCAGCGGGGGAGGGCCGCCGCGGGGTGGGCGAGCCCGAGGTGGGCGTGCTGGAGGGAGCACAGTCTCAGGGACCAGTGAACGTGGCCAGAACGAGGTCTTGGGGCAGCAGGCACGGCTTTTGGTACCAGTGGGCCTGGTCTGGGGTGGTGGACATGATTTCATGCCCTGATGGATGCAGTCTGTGGGCTGGTGGGTGGCCTCAGTGGGCATGGTCTGGGGCAGGTGGGCACGGTCTGGGCAGTGGGCGTGGTCTGGGGCAGGTGGGCACGGTCTGGGGCCATGGACGCGGTTTCCGGGCGGGTGGGCACCGTCTCAGGGCCCTTCTTTCTCTCCCTCTCCCCCAGGGCTGCTAAGGGCCCTCCCAGCACTGTGCCTAGTGTGCCGTGGCTCGCTGCCACCCGCTGGTCCCTGCAAGCGCCGCTGTCCTGCAGGGTGCCTCCATCGTGCCCCTCGGCAACGGGCTGGGCGGCAGCCTGTGCACCCCGTGACACCAAGGGCCAGGACCAGAGAGACGCGCCCAGGCCCCACGGCCTCCAGTGCGTGGCGGGTTTCTTTGGAAACCTAGACATAGATGAGGGACCTTGTACACAGAGCTATTTTAGCAAAGTTGTGCAATCTTCACCATGGTATTTCTTGTGGAGCCTCAGTCCCCACCCTCTCCCGGTGCCTGCATCCCATGCCCACCCGCATCCTGGGCCCCTTGCCCTGCATCCCACGTGCCACACCCACACACCCGTGTTCCCAGACCCACACGTCTCTCCTCACCCCGAAACCGGCACCCCTCAACCCGCACCCCTGCCCTGGGCAGGTGAGAATGAGAACCTCCTGGTGTGTGGGCTCCCCAGCAAGACACCCCTCCTCTGGAGCCCCTCCCTCCTTGCTGGAGGGCCCCGGCCAGCTCCCCAGCAGCCCCTTGTTCACTCATTGATTCAAAAAAGTCTGGCTGTGCTGGTCCAGGTTCTTTGCACCCAAGTGCCTCCTTTCAACCTGGGCTGAGCGAGGGGGTGGAGGAGGTGCCTGCACTGGGTCAGATCCCCTCAGATTGTACCGCAGGTGGACTTTCGGGCCTCTGGCTCTCAGTGGGCCATGCAGGCTGTGGAGACCAGAGGTGGGGGAGCCCCTGCAGCCTCTCTGGGCTCAGGCTGGAGTGTCCCAACCACCCAAGCCTACAGGGGACAGGGGACCTGCGAGGGGTCTCGAGGGCCGGTTCTTTGTGGACACTGGGGGAGTCTGTAGCCCCCAGCCCTCAGAGACAAGACAGGAGCCCCAAGGGACAGGGGCCCGTCAGCACCATGCTTCTTCCCCATGAAGTCATGTGGTTGGATTTGCCATCCACTTCCGATCACCTGCATCCCCTTGGCACTGGGATGGCATGTTCAGCACACCAGGTGTGTCACCTGGTGGGTGGGCCTGTCCTGGGGCGGCCCTGGAGAGAGGGCCACTGCGGTGCCTACTGGGCCACATGGGGCCTCTTTGCCGCTCTGGGGAGAGTCACTGAGTACGGCCGTCCGCACCTGTCCCGTGGGTGATAATAAAGCAGGTTGTGGTGCTCACTCCCCGGCCTGGCCTGGGGGGGCAGTGCCTGGCCGTGCAACCTGACCTCCCGCGGCATGTCCTCTCCTGACTCACGCCATCTGGCTGACCTAGGGGCCCAGGGACCTCCTGCAGCTCTACTCAGAGGGGGGGCCAGAGCAGGGGCAGCAGGAGGACTAGTCCTGGACTTCCTGGCCACCCCGAAACACGCCAGCCTGCTGCTGAGCGCTCCCCAGGCCAGGCCCACAGGTGAACGCTGCCGGGTGGGCGCCATCCCCATCAGCTCTGTCGCACTGACAGGGCAGAGTGAGGGGTGGTGTCCAGAGCCCCGCGGTGCCCACGCGTGCTCTGGGCCTGGTGGGAGCAGTGGTGAGGTGCCGGCCCGGAGGGAGGGAGGCTGGGCCGTGGGCTCTGGCGCCTGGGCGGGGGTGGGGGGTGGTGAGCAGGAGGGTGGGGCCCATGGTCTTGGGTGCTGTCTGCCTGTGGGTCCCATCCTCTGGTGCTGAAGCTCCATCAGATGTTTCCCAAGTTCGTTCCTGCCTCGGGCCTGAGCCCACTTCACCGAGCACTCGGGTCAGACAAGGGTGCAAGAGACGGGCCGGCAGCCAGAGCAGCTGTGTCTGCACTGGGGCCGCCCCAGGGACCCGCCTGCCCAGTGTGCCAGCCTGGGGTCAGCTCCGGGTCAGCTCCTCTCCACACTTGGGGTGCCCTGTTGTGGTTTCAAGCAGATCCTCAGCCCCCGGGGCCAGCACAATGGGGGCGGGGGCGTCCCCAAGCTCTCCAGCCTTTTCCATGCCCCCTTCATGGGACAGTGCCCTCCCAGGCCGGAGGCGCTTACACCTGCCCAGAGGGTGCAGGAGGAGGGCTGGACACAGGTAGGACAGCAAAGGGCCCCAGAGCCACACCTTGGCTTCTGGGTCCAGACAGGGTGCTGGGAGCCGCTGCCCGGAGACGTCTCCCCTGTCCAGGAAGAATGGGAAGGAGCAGAACAGGCCTCCGCCCCCAGCAGAAGCCAGGCCCCAGAGTTACAGGCCATGGGGCGCTGCCCTCTGGGGTGAGGGATGTCTAGGCAAGGGCTCAGCAAAGGGGGGGCAGCCTCTCACATACAGATGGGTGACGGGGGCACTCGGGGTGTCCCCAGGCTTGCGGGAGTTGGGGCTGGCGCCAGCGGCCCTAGGGAGACAAGCACCTGGGATGGCTCCCACCCCTCTGCCAGCCCCGCTGAGCTCGACGACCAGGGCCCCTGACCACTTTCCATCCCCCAACCGCAGGACGGGGGCCTGAGAGACAGGGGGACACCCGGGAGCTGTGGGGGAGGCAGACGGCTCCCTGATCCCACAGGCCCGCAGCCAGCCCTGCTCCAGCAGCCAGCCCCAGGGGAACGCAGTTACCTGAGACCCCAGAGCCTCAAAGTTCCAGGATGTCTCCTTTGGCAGCCTGGAAACCGCAGGGCGTCTGGCCAGTGTGAGCCTGCAGGCGGAAGCTGCGGGCTGCGGGCTGTGCCCGGCCCACTGGGAGGGGGAGCACCTGCCCCAGGGAGCGAACTCACTCCAGACTCTCTCCTGCTTGTCTCCGGGGCTGAGCTGCGGCCAGAGGGCAAGGCGCAGCCACGGGCATCCTGCTAGCCTTGCCCGGCCGCCACTTCCCGCGTCCAGATGCTGGCTGGGCGAGCCCTCGCCTTCCTCTCCCTGACCTGGAGTGCTTACCAGAGCCTGGCCGTCCCCAGGGTTGCGGAATGTGGCCTCTCCTGTTCCCAGGTGAGCCCTGCCCCCCAGGCTCTCCTCTTGTCCTGGTTCCCCTCGGTGGGCACTAGCTGGCCCCATCCCAGCACAGGCCAGGGAAGCCGGCCCGGGGCGGTCGGTGGTGGGTGCCTGGGGGCCTGGGGGCCTGGGATCCCCATGAGGTGGTGGCCTGACCCCCCAGTGCTGCTCTGGGAAACGTCTGCCGGGAGCCTGAGGGGCAGGGGCACTGACGCACCTGTGACCTGTCCCTCTCTGAGGAGCCACGTGGTGGGGGGCAGCCCGAGAGCCCCTCCTGCGTTCACAGACCCCATTAATCATCCAGGGTGGCGTCCGGGCTTGTGTGGATGCTCCGCTAAGGAAACGCCGCGGGTACCAAGCTAATCCTGGGCGGGAAGGAGCAGCAGGGCCGGGATGCGGCTCAGAAGTGGTGGTGTCCCGGAACTTTCACTGTCCCTGGGAGGCGTCCCATCCGGCAGCATCTGCCCGCAGAGTGTGCCCGCATCCCGGGAGGTCCCCCAGTGTGAGACTGGCGGGCCGGCCCGCTGGGACAGGGGCTGGGGAGGACCCGCTATGTGCACTCCTCCAAGTGTGGGCACAGCAGGGACCTGGGGAAATGCACATGAAGCAAGATTAGGTGGTGGTGACTGCTGAGCAGAGAGCAGCCTGGCCGTGCGGGCTCATGGGCCTCTCAGGGGCAGTGGCCGGGCCCCCCGGGGGACACTTGGGGACACCCGGCTCCCAGTCAGGAGGAAAGGCAGCTCCACGAGGTCTGCGAGTGTGTCCAGCAGAGGTTCCAGGGAACTCACGGATAGACAGAGCGGGCTTGGGTGGCCGGGGGTCAGGCTGGGCTCAGATCCGAGGTGCAGGGGCCCATGACGGGGGTGGAGGTCCGTCTGGCTCCTGGTGGGAGCAGGTGGGTGCAGAGGAAACAGCTGGGCCCAGGTGGGAGGGGGTGGTGGCCTGGACCCTCCCCACGGAGATGGAGAACGGGACGGGGCCACTTTGGGGTGTACTTTGGAGGTGGAGCTGGCAGGGCAGGGGACCCTTGACCTTGAGGGAAGGAGAGATCCAAGATGGACCTTAAAGTGTAACTATAGCCCCTGGGCCGATGGAGGAGATGTTTCCTTTGACAGGGTCTGGGGGGCAAGGGTTCAGGAGGAAACTCGTTTTTGAAATATGGGATTTGAGAAGCCCAGTCAGACGTGAGAACTGGCTTTGGCGCAGCTGGGTGTGGGATGGGCCGGCCCCATGTTGAGATGGGCCCGGATGTGGGGAGGGCCGCAAGGAGGGGGAGGGACCCCGGGCAGAAGGAGGACGTCCAGGCTAGGGGAGGGAGGGAGGGAGGGAGGGTCCCCCACCCCGCCGCTGCCCCCCACGGGGAGGGCCAGGCCTGGGCCCCACTTTGCATTTGGCCGTGGAGCTCCAGCCACTGTGGCACCCGGCTGGGGCCGTGGGATTACGGGAGGAGGGGCGGAGGAGCAGGGGACTGAGGAGAGCCCAAGAGGCCCGGAGGCTGCTGGCAGCTGAGGGAGGGGGTCAGAGAGGGGGAGTCACAGCTCGGGAGGAGGGGTCTGAACGGGAGGGGCTCAAGAGGCCCAGGGCGGCGGGTGGGGCTGCTTCTGTTGGGTGAAGCCAGAGGACTGCTGGCACGGCTGGTGCCCCCCGCACCTGCATGTAGACCGTTGCAGCCCATCGTGCCCCCAGGAGGGCTGTTCTGGGCCTTGGCAGGTCTTCAGTCAGAGCAGAGGGTGGGGCGGACAGGAGCAGATGACAGCAGGGTGCCTCAGGGCGGAGTGGAGCTGACGGATGGCCCCTCCTGCAACATGCAGGGCCCCGCCCTCCACACCCAGTGGAGCCACAGGGTCAGGGCCCAGACCCCACCCTCGGGTCCTTCCCCACAGACCCACCCATGCCTGCCCCCCTGGGAAGCCCCGAGAAGCCCGACGGAAAACCCCAGAGGTGGGGAGGGGGAGGGGGGCAACCACTTCTCCCTCCCGGCCCCGCCCCACAAAGGGCCCCAGGGACCCGGGCCAGCCTCTGCCGGATCCCCACCCCCAGCCCCCAAGATGCCAGAGTCCCTGGGCGCCAGAATCCACGGGTGCTCTCTGAACTCGACCTTCGCCCCCGCTGGTCCCCAAGGCGGGAGAGGGGTTGCAGGCACCGAAGGGCCAACTACTAGACCGTGCCCACCCCAGCTCCACCGGAAACCCAGGGGCCACAGCTGCGAGGTCCTCAGGCACAGGGGCAGCAGGAGGTCCCCAGTGGGCGGCCAGTGACCCTGGGCCAGGACGCAGCTGCCCTCCAGCCCCTACCAGCTTGGGAGGGGGACGGGCTCGGGCCACAGGACGGAGGATGCCAGGGTGTGGCTCCAGGCATCTGGGGCTGTGTCAGGGAGTGAGGGTGGACAAGGACCCAAGCCACTGCCCCCTTTGTCCACTCAGGGCTGCGGCCCAGGCCCAGCTGCTGCCCTGCCTTGCTGGGTCTGCCCGGCTCTCTCCACTGGCTCCTGGGCCCACTGCACCAGGATGCCCTGCCCTCTGCCCACCTGCCCAGTCATCTTCTGGGCGCGGCACCCAGGTGGTTGCAGCCCCTTAGTCCAGCAGAGCCCTCCTGCCACCCTGGGCCGGCCCCGGAGTCAGGGTCCTCACCCGTGAGGGCCGTGGGCAGGGCCGCAGGGTCGCCTCCGTGGGGTTTGTGCGTCTGGAGGCCTAAGGGGGCGAGTCGGCGTCTCGGGGAGATGTCGTGGTCAGAAGACAGGGTGGACGCGGGGTGACAGTTAAAAGGCTGGAGCGGAAAGGCACCTGGGTGGAAATGGGCGAATCCCGGAGTCTGGGGCTCGCCCAAGAGTGACACCCACTTACCCGAGATGTTAACATCGGGCGTCACGGGGTAAACCTCAGTGTTATCTTTGCAACTTTTCTATAAATCTAAAATTATTCCAAAATGAAAAGGCTATTTAGAAAGGGGGGTGGAGCTGGAGCTGGACCCACCAGTAGTGCCTGTCCTGCAAACCCCAGGGACAGGAGCAGACCCCCTTCGCCCCTCCACCTCCCCACTTGTGCCGACAGGGTCTCTACCTCGGGCCCCCAGCTGTTGGAGCTCCCTGGGTGCCCCTAGAGGGCCCCCACTGCGGCTGAGCCCGGGCCCAGGGCAGTGACCCTACTGGCTTGTATTCCGCCGCTTCGGGTGCCCGTCCCTGGGCTCCGAGAACCCTGCTTGCCGACCCCATCCTCCCAAGCTTAGCGTGGAGCCCCTCGGCCCACCCACCAAAGTGGGGTCCACGGGCACGGCCCTGGCGCCTTCCCCCACCCACCCTGTCTGAGCCTGGTCCCTGGTCCCTGGTCCCAACCCCTCGGGAAGCTGTCAGTCCAGCAGGAGAGGCAGTGGGCATGGGCTGATCCCTGCCCTCCCCCGGAGATCCCCAGGCCAGACCCAGCGAGGCCACGCCTGGCAGAGTCACAGCTCCCACCCTCCTGACCCTTCAGTTATCTCCCCACACACTTTTCAACAGCTGACATTAAATGTCATTTTCTGACATCGTGCGGCTGCCCCGGCTCAGAATGCAGGCTCCTCCGAGGCCGGGATCTTTGCCCATTTTCTTTTCTTCCTGAAGCCCAGCACCCACCCAGCAAGGGCACAAGGGGGCCGGGGGAGCTTTGGATGCCAGCACGGGAAGTCGGTGCAGTCAGGGGGTGGGGGGCCTGAAGGTGCACAGGGTCCAGGTCACACCGGGGTGGGGCTGGGGGGGGGGACAAGAGGTAGCCAAGCTGACCTCCCACCCCTCTCACTGTTCTGTCCCCAGGGCTTCACCTGCAAGAGCCGCATGAACCGTGAGTACATCTCAGGCCGCGGGGGACTCGCTGCCCTTCTGGTCCTCGGTCACCCTGCCCTCCCGGGAGCCAGGTCTGCCTGGCAGCCAGGGTCTCCCTCCTGTGCAGGAAGAGCTGCCACCACTGCCACTGCCCCTCACCTAGCAGAGCGCCGCCCCCCTTCCCTGCCCACTGCCTGGTGCAGGAGGGCAAGTGCCCCGTCAAGCCCAGCTGTGGGCTTGCTGGATGTGGGAATCGTGCGTTCCTGATTTAATGGAATTTATTGCTTTGCAATAAATTTCTCATATCACACTTTTTCATTTTTTCCCATTGTAAAATGACATCCCATTTTAAAAATAGCTTTATTGTCTTTGCTGACACTATATTTCATTAAAAGGGACATAAGAGATACAAAATATATATGGAGGAAAGTTCAAATAATCCAGCTCCAAAGCCCCCATATAGAAATAAATATTGTTTACATTAGGAAAACATTATTCTAGACATTTTTGTAGGCAAATATACTGTTTGTGGGATAAACAGATAACAAATATTTTATAAAGGTGAAATTACCTTATGCCATGTAAACTAAGTATTTTATTTAATTTGACTTGACTTTAATAGGAAAAACTAAAGAAATGGTTGAACTTTAAATGTTTCTTCACCTCAAGAGGTGTTATTTCCTCGAGGACCCCTGCAAGGTTAAGGAGTGAGATTATGACACAGGCTGCTGAGCCCCGAGCCTGGGACATGCCCCCACCCCAGGCAATATCCCCCGTCACTGGTTTGTCTGACCAGCGGTCAGTGGTTGTGGGGTGTTGAATAGCATCAGGTCGCCTCGGCGGCAGTTCTGTCCCTGGACTCTCCCCAGAGGGTGAGAAGCCCGAGGCCACCCTGGCGTTTTTGCCGAGGGGCCTGCGGGGTTCTCTTCCGCCCCCGAGGCCGTCCCTCGTCCAAGCCGGGCTCTGTGATGCCCATTCTCCCATCTGATCTGACTTCAGTCACCTCCTCCTTCTATCACCTGCTTCCATTCATTTTTCTCTTTCTCAACGGCTTTTGCCATGATTATCTCAACCGTTCCAAGCCAGCAATTTAATTTCCAGCCCCGTCTCCTGATTCCTGTGTCTTCACTGTACTTATTTGTCCTGAAATTGGGTTGTCCGGCTCCTTGACGGGTCCTCGGGTGGCACGGCTCCTCTGAGCCTCCTGCTGTGTGATCCCCTGTCGGATCCCTTGTCTCACTGAAGCTGTGTCCTTGTCACAGTGGAGGTGCCTGAGGCAGAGTCCCCTCTCCCTCCATGACGCTTTCTTCCCTCCCACGTTCTGTGTTCCCTTTCCCCTCCTTTCTTCCATGTCTTTCCTCTCCTCCATCCTTATTTTAATTTTTCCTACACTCCGTCTGTGACAGGCTTTCCGTCCTGGTCACACTTCGGCAGCTCCCTAGAGACCCCTGGTTACTCAGGCTCCCTTCTCATTCTCTTTTGACCGCAGGTCCATGGTGTTTCCCCCACGGAGCTGTGTGTGAGGGCTACGTGTCAGGACAGCCCCGGGCCTGGCTGGGGAGACGGGGAACGGGGAACTCGGCAGGCGGGTCCTGGGGGCTGGGGAGAGGTGTGGGGAGGGGCCCTCGGCTTCTGGGGAGCCCTGGGGCCTCCACAGTCTCGTCCCTCCCCCTCCTTCCCCTGCACGCCAGTCAGAGCGGTGACAATACAGGACACCCACCCGGCCTCCTTCTCTCTGGACTGGGGGGAGAGGGGGCTTGTCAAGAATTCCAAGGCTGAGTCATCCCACTAGCAGGGCTTCTGGGGAGCAGGGTCGCCAGACAAGGATACACCACGGCATCTGGGGTGATGCTCTGGCCTGTGCCCATGTGCTTTGCCTGCTGTGGGGGCCGTTCTCTGGCTTTGTGCCATCTGTGGGTTCTGGCAGTTATGGGGAGGGATTTCGTGAGGCCACAGCTTCCCCACCCCCACTCAGTCTGTGTGTCTCTGATGACCCTGAGACCCGTGTGGTCTCCCCCTGTGCCTGACCCGCCCTGCGCCAGCATGCCCTGGGCCACTGTGTGGAGGTGGTCACCCCGCGTCACAGAGAGGCCTTCCTCTTTCTCAGTCTCAACCTCATGGTGTGAGTCACAGGTTTCAGTTTTGTTGCAGCCATGTTTACAAGCCTCCCCCTTCATGGATTTTGTGGATTTGGGGGGATCTTTTAAGAAAGTCTTCTCAATCCTGAGGTCAGAGAGATTCTCTCCCTGTATTTCTATATTAAAGTTTTGTTTCTCAGATTTAGTCCTTCGATTCATCTAGAATGTATCTCCGTGTATGGTGTGAGGTAGGAACCCAACTGTGATCTTTTGCTACCTGGAAATCTAGCTGTGGCCGCACCACGTACTGGACGCCCCCCACCCCGTCAGATTTCCACGCTGTGTGCACGGTTCCCTGACCCACCCCTATCCCTGAGCAGGGTCACACTGTCTGAGTCCATATGGAGCTCAGCTAGATACTGATTTCTGGTAGGGCAAGCCCCTCTGATTCCTTTCTCTCCTAAATTGTCCTGGGAGATGATGGTGTGGTTGTAGCTTCCCTGAATCCTCAGACCCAAGGGCAAGGAGGATGTAGAACAGAAGTGGGGTCCACGCTCCCAGACCCCAGAGACGAGCACCAGAGCCCCAGGTGGGAGTATCAGCGGGGCCTGTGCATCAGAGAGTGGAGGGGTGTCTGAACCCCACAGACGGTGAGAATCGCTGGGAAGCACACAACCCCCTGAGGGGCTGCCCACCACTGCGGCAGGTGGGTGCAGGGACCCCTTGGGAGACGGCCCTGCACAGAGAAGCTCGGAGTGGCCTCAAGGACAACAGAGGGAAGAAAAGAGCAGCTTCAGGTAGACAAAGGCAAGGGGGGAAAGAGCTACAAAACTGAAAAGCGATCCGCCCCATTTTTAAACACTACCCAAAAGTGACAGCAGAGGGAGCTCGGTACAGTCAGGAAAGCAGAACCAAGTCTGCTGAGAGCTCTGGGAAACTGAAGTCATGTAAATGTGGGCAACGGAAGACTGTCAAGGGCAAGTTGCAGACAAGTTATGATAATTAAAAAGAAAATAAGGAATAGGATAATGTGCCGATAGGCAAAGGAAGTGCACCAGAAGAGCATCCTGAAAACCCACAAGTGTAACATTTCATTTCAAAATGGCCTAGAATATTCAAGAAAATGATACAAGACGTTAAAGAACGATGTGAACAAAAATTAGAAATGTTCAGAAATGAGGTGACTAGAAATAAAGGAAAAAATCATTGTATAAATGAAGACTGCATTGGAAGTAGTGAATAGACCCAATATTAAATGCCTTGAGAGAAATAGCGGGTGAAAAGGAGATGTTTTTAAAAATCAAAAAGCAATGTCCTACTGTATAGCACAGGAAACTATTCAACATTCTGTGATAAATCATAATGGAAAAGAATATTTTAAAAAAAGAATGTGTCTATACGTATAACTGACTCACTTTGCTATTCAGCAGAAATTAACACAACACTGTAAATCAACTATATTTCAACTTAAAAAAAGAATACGAGTAAAATTTGAAAGGAAGAAAATCAAAAAGAAATGTAAAAAGAGATAAAATGATGTGTGAATAATGGTAAATGTTACAGATAGTCAAAGAATGTCCAGAAGGCAGATGATATGAGACCCTAAAGAAAACCAAAGCAGCAGAACAAACACTAAAAACTACAGTTCAAGGAGAACAAACATTTTTTTTCTTGACAGTAGATATTGAAAAGGCAAACCATGAACCCGAGAATACCAGTCCTGGATACCACATCAAAAGTTATTCTAGTAAAATGGCTGGATTTTAAAGGGAAAGAGAAAAATCTTTGGGCCTCCCAGCAAAAAGAGCTGTACAATTTATAATGGAAAGAAAAGTATATCAGACTTTTCAAAGAGTGACATTTTAACGCTAGAAGAAAATGGACAGCAAAACTATAATGCAGCTATGGTGCATATAGACACAATACTGTATTATAATCACCAAACTTACTAAGAGGCTAGATTTTAATTATTCCACAAAAGAAGAAACGATAATTATGTGACTTGATGGGGTGCCTTTGCTACAATGACAATTATTATTACAACATATAAATGCATCAAATCAATACGCTGTACTCCTTCGATTTACACAATGTTATACGTCAAATATGTTTCCATAAAAGAAAACTGACCTTCATGTATAAAGGTACAACAGGCAGGGACTCACGGACTATTGTCTCACGGCCCCTCCTGGGGACTCTCCGGGAGAACAAGCCTCAGGCAGCCAGACTACAGGAGGGTCAGATCAGAAATGGGTGAGACTTTAATACAGGGCTATTTGCAAAACTTAGACTACCTGTGGAAAAGGAGACAGTGTGGTATTCACAGCTGTACACTGATGGTGGAGACAGGGAACAGCTGTAAAAATGGGGAGAGACTGAGAAAAGTCTATGCAAAGGCACGTTTCTGCTGTTTCCAGTCACCCCACTGGTTCATGCTGTGACCCAGACTTGTGTATGGTGTGTGCAGTACAGCAAATGACAGTTAGGACATATTTTCATTCTATCCTCTCCTGTGTTCTTGAGAATCAAGCATGGAAGAAAGGAGATGCAGATGTCATGTAGAAAAGGTGTTGTAAAACCTTTACTCTGAATTGGTAACCTAAGTATGACCTCATGAGGTATTGCTTTAAATACGTTGCAGCTCTGTCCACAGAAAAATCCTAGAAACAATGACCAACTCATAGTCATGAGCCTCCCTAGTGCTGTGGCCTTGAAATACCATTTTTCACCGAAATAAACCAGGCAGGCCTTTGGAGAGAAGTGACTGATTTCCAGTCTGGGGCAGAAAATGTACAAGAAGAGCCTGGGACATCTTGTCATTCCAGATGGAGGAAGCTCTCAAAGACGGTGGTGACAGGTCTGCAGTACATGGAGGCCAGAAGGAGCTCCCACTAACCAAGAGGATATTGTTTGAGCTTCAAGAAAGAATAAACACTGCAATGAGTTGCAGCCCATACTTAAACCCATGCATTCTTAGCAATACTGTTTAAAGAAAAAAAAAGAATTGTTCGTCTCTGTGGATGACAGGGAACCAACTCATCTTGAAGATTGGGTAAATAAAGGGAAGGAATCAAACCTTGATCGTGCCTTTCTTCTACAAATGCTCCCTTGGAACAATTACTCCAGCTAATAAATGGAAGCAAAACAACAGAATTATCATATCACCATTTTGCATCTCCCAGTGAATTGAGCATCCGTGACAGCTGGCATTAAACATGGCCAAGGTCCAGACAGGACACGAAGGCACTCAACACCAGGTCTAGTCCCACCAGAGACTCGACCCTGAGCTCTTCAAATCTTCAATCGGAAGTTTTGATTTTAAGTTTCCTGAAAATTTCAGCAGGCATTTTCCAGTGTGTGTATTTTTCAACACCACCAAGCAATTAACTCAGCTCTGACACCATCTACCTGGAGAGAGCCTCAATTCCCACAGGTGAAGGGCTCCGTCCCACAAGACACCCCCACTTCGAGTGCCAGTCAAAACTCCAGGTGTCACCAGTACTTCTGAGTGACCGGCTATAAATTGGAGACTCCTGTCACCTGCTTCTCAGGTTCAATTAATTTGCTTGAGTGGCTCACAGAACCCAGAGAAACATTTTACCTACTAAATTACCAGTTTATTATCAAAGGATATAAGTCAGGAAAAGCCAGATGGAGGAGAGGCCCAGGGCGAGGCGTGGGGAAGGATGAGGAGCGTCCATGCGCTCTGACTTGTCATTTCTCTGTGTTCATCAACCCAGAAGCTCTCCGAACCTGTCCTTTTGGGTTTTTATGCAGGTTTCATTACATAGGCATGGTTGATTAAATCATTGGCCATTGGTGGTTGAACTCAACCTCCAGCCCCTCTCCCCTCCCCAGAGGTCTGGGGGGTGGGACTGAAAGTTTCAACCCTCTAATCCCATGGTTAGTTCCCCTGGCAACCAGCCCCCATCCTTAGGTGCTTCTAAAAATCACCTCATTAACAAACTAGGTGTGGTTGAAAGAGGTTTGTTATACATAACAAAAGACACCTTTATCACTCATCATTTAGGAAATTCCAAGAGCTTTAGGAGTTCTGTACCAGAAATGGGGACCAAGACCAAATATATATTTCTTAATATAAATCACAATATCACACATTTTGCTTGGAATTGCATTGAATTTATTGACCAATTTGAGTCAGAAATGACATCTTACCTGAGGTGAGTCTTCTGACCATGAACATGGTATGCCTTTCCATCTTTGAGGAAGTTAGGTCTTCCTCAAAGTATCTATGCCCTTCAGAGGTTGAAGGATCCATGAATGGTTTCCTTATTTTATTACATTTTCTAGTTGGTGTTTGTTGGTGTAAAGCAATGCTAGTTTTGTGTATTAATCTTGTATCCACACATTTGTTATACTTTCTTTGTTATTTCTAGTAGATTTCCCACTGAGTCTCTTAAGTTTTTGTATATACATAATCACATACTCTGCAAATAATAACAGTTTATAACCTACATTTGTTTTTGTCCTTATGGAAGTGGCTCAAATCTCCAGGACAATGTTGAATGGGGAACAATTGTCTTAGTCCTGATATTAAATAGAAATGATTCCCAAAAATGTACCATTAAGTATTAGGTTTATTGGGCGTTTGGAGGAGATGCACTCCATCTAGACAAGGAAGTGTCTTTCTTTTCCTAGTTTGATAAACCTTCTTTCATCATGAGTAGGTGTTAAATTTTATGAAAATTTTCTGTGTCTATAAAGATACTCATACAATTTTCCTGCTTTAATTTTTTTAATGAGGTGATAGATTGTCTAATGTTGACCACACCTGCAGTCCTAAAACAACTCCTATCTGGTCATGTTTAATATATTATTAAATCAATTTGCTAAAATTTTATTTAGGATTTTGCAACTATATTCGTAAGTGGGGTCAGCTTATACTTTTACTTTTGTGTAAGCCTTAGAAAATTTAACCATCATCTCAGATATTGCCTCTGCCCCATCCTCTCCTTTCCTTCTGGAACCTCGATGGACACATCTCAGGCATTTCGCGTCTTTCTTCGTATTTCTCACTCTCCCTTCTGCGTTTTCCATCCTTTATCTCTTTGCTGACTTCTGTATTATTCACTGTGATCTTTCTCCCACTAATTCTCTCTTCAGTGATGTCCAACCTGCTCTCCAAACCATGTATTGCATTTTAAATTTATGTTTCTGTGGATTTTGTTTCTAGAAATTCTATTTGTTTCTTTCAAATGTGCTAGGCCCCTCTTTATAGTTTTTCCCCCTGCACATACTTTCAAGCTTGTCCTTTTAGCAGGTTGGTCTGCAGTCTGTGTCCGACCTGTTGTAGCACTCCGTGGACCCGTCCATGGCATGTCTCTGCTGGTTCTATCTCTTGGTGCTTTGTTTCCCCAGCCAGTTTGTTTAGCCCTAAATATATCTGCTCCAGGGAATTCCCTGGCGGTCCAGTGGTTAGGGCTCCATACTTTCACTGCCGAGCGCCCAGGTTTGATCCCTGGTTGGGGAACTAAAATCCCACAAGCCACGGTGTGTGGCCAAAAAAAAAAAAATGTCTGCTCCATGCCCCTGAGAAATGATGCCTTCCCCACAGCCTAGGATGTAGGCGCCTTCCCCCAGACCAGGTTCCCCTTTGTTTCTGAGTGGCACCCAGGAGTGACATGTGACTATCAGGACCATTTCTAACTAAGTCATAGATTGAAGTTTCTTGGATCTTCCTGGGGGTGCAGACCAGGGCTGGGACCCGGCACCCAGGCCCACAGAGGCTGTGGGTTCTTCAGGAAGCTCCACTGCCCCTGCCCTCCCACTACACCCCAGGATTCGGGGAGGGGGCAGTTTTCTCCTGATTCCCCTCACCGTGACGGGGCAGCCCTGGGATCCCCTGGTCTGGGCCACACACTTGGAGCCCTCAGCGTCCGGGCTGGGAGACACCCAGGAACGCGGCTTCCTGTGCTCTGCGTCCCTCTGCCCTTCCTCAGGGTTTATACTGATGATCCTGATTCTCTATCGGCTCTCACAGGTTGTTTTTTTTTTTTTTTTTTTTGCGGTACGCGGGCCTCTCACTGCTGTGGCCTCTCCCGTTGCGGAGCACAGGCTCCGGACGCGCAGGCTCAGCGGCCATGGCTCACGGGCCCAGCCGCTCCGCGGCATGTGGGATCTTCCCAGACCGGGGCACGAACCCGTGTCCCCTGCATCGGCAGGCGGACTCTCAATCACCGCACCCCCAGGGAAGCCCTCTCACAGGTTTTTAAGAAGTTTTTTTACATGTATGTTTTTTCTCCAGCATTGTTAGTTGTTTTCAGTAGAATTGGTCCAAACAGCATGGGCTACCGTAGGGTGGGAAATGGAACTCACAACTTGTTTTTAAACAGAAAGGAGTCCTTCTTTCTCCTGCTGCCCTCCCAGCATGAATTTAAATTCACCACCGTGTTCTACCCATTCCTGTGTTCACTGTTCCTTTCGTAACCCACTTCTTCCTTTTGAGTTCCTATTTCTCCTTTTTAAAATACAGCTGTCAGGTCTTCTTTTAGGAGGCCTCTGTGATAGTTCTAAATCTCTAAATAAGACCAAATATATTTACTTCTCCATAAGTATTTATGATGAGTTTTGGGTTCACAATTCTTTTCACACAGTAACAATGAATTATTTTCCCATTTTGAACCACAAATAATTTAGTGTTTCTGCTTCACTTTTTTTTTTTTTTTTGGCCACACTGCATGGCTTGCAGGATCCTAGTTCCCCAGGGATTGTACCCCAGCCCCTGCAGTGGAAGTGCGGAGTGCTAACCACTGGACAGCCAGGGAAGTCCCCTGCCTCACTTTCTTCTATATACTCTCTCCTGTTTTGTGAGCTTAATTTGGGACAAGAGCCTGTTCTTATTTTTATTCATTTATTTACAACAAGCGACTTCTCCTTTGCACCCATTATACTTAACTATGTATTTCATCATTTCCCATGGTCACCATGCTCTTCTATGGCTCTACCTTTTTTTTTTCTGGCTTTGATCCTTTCCTTGCTTGGCTGGAATAGGTCTTTGTTTTTTTCTAGAAAAGGTCAAAAGTTGCAGACTTCTCATTTTCTGCATAGCGGAGGAAGTTTTCACACACATGAAGGACAACTTAGTTGGAGAGAGAATTCTAAAGCACAATCGCTTCTTTTGAGAAGGCTGCACACCAAGCTCTAAGGATGACCCTCAGAGCAAGGAAGAGTCAGGCTTGGGGACACAGTCCTCCTCAGCCCCCACGTTACGTGACTAACCCACCGGGCTTGACCACTAACCCCTGTGGCCAGACAGGGACTCAGCTGCCTCCTGCAGGTGGCCTCTCCTCCGATTCCAGCCACTGCCCTGGGGTGCTGTCCCCCTCTGAGTCATCCATCTGACTCCACACCTTAGGTATGTCAGCTCCAAGATGACAGTGGGCGAAGGATGCAGTTGGGGGCCAGGCTGGGGGCAGGCCATCATTTAGATCTTCCACTAACGGGGAAGATTTTATCACCAACACTGTTTAGAACTGCCAGCGCATGTTGACAAAAAAAAGGCAGACCAACTACTCGCTGGTTTTATTATTTTTTAAACCTCCATCAGTCTGGGGGGAGGATGGTGGAAGCCTGCGGCCCCCTCCCCCAGTCTACCCTCCTGAGTTGAGGACAGGCATGCACCCATTTTATATTGCGTTGTTGGTTTCCTTACAATTGAATTTGGAAAGTTCTTTATAGATTCTGAACACAAGTTCCTTAGCAGGTGCATGATTTGCGAATAGTTCCCCCCAGTCTCTGGCTTATCTTTTCACTCCTTACCAGGGTCTTTCAAAGAGCAGAAGTTTTAACGTTTGATGAAATCCAATTTATTCATTTTTTTCTCTTATGGGTCACGGTTTCAGTGTTGTACCTAAGAATTTTTTACCTTACCTAAGGTCACAGAGATTTTTATTGAATAAAAATGTGTTTTCTTTTAAAAGTTTTATAGTTTTAGGTTTTACATTGAGGTTGACAGTCCATTTTAGGTGAACTTTGTATGTTGTGAAAGGTGTGGAGTGAAGCGCATTGTTTTGCCTGGGGACACCCAGTTGATCCAGCACCATTTGCTGAAAAGACTACCCTTTTCCCGCTGAGTTCCCAGCATGTTTGCTGAGAATCAGTTATGCATGTGTGGGCAGGGATAGGATGCTAGGCTGGTGGGGTTTGTTTCTCAGTCCTGGAGGATCTTTGTCCCCATCATCTTCTCACGTGCGTTGCTCCCAAAAGAATTCTGCACCTTCCTTACCTCGGTTCCTCTGTACATCACATGTCTTTTTTCCTCTGGTGGCTTTTACAGTTTTCTCTTTACCACTGGCTTTGAGCAAACTGATCCTGGTGTGCCTTACAATTTCTTCATATTTCTTATCATTCATCAGGCTTCTTGGATCTGTGAGTTTATAGTTCTCACCAAGTTTGAAAATTTTCTATCATTTTTTCAAGTGTTTTTCATTCCCCCATTCCTTCTGGGACCCTAACCACACATACATTAGGTCACTTGAAGTTGTCCTACAGCTCCCCAATGCTCTGTTCTATTATTTTGTCACCACCACCTTCACCATCATCATCACCATCATCACCACTGTTACCACCATCATTATCACCTCATCATCACCATCACCATCATCACCATCATCACCATCATCACCATCACCATCATCACCATCACCATCACCATCATCATCACCATCATCAGCATCACCATCATCACCATCACCACCATCATCACCATCATCACCATCACCATCATCACCACCATCACCATCATCACCATCATCATGACCATCATGACCATCATGACCATCATCATCATCATCATGACCATCATCATCATCACCATCACCATCATAACCATCATCACCATCACCATCATCACCATCACCATCACCATCATCATCAACACACCTTCACCATCACCACAATCCCTCTCCCTCTACTTTTGGATGTTTTCTATTGCTATGTCAAGTTCTCCAGTGTTTTTTCTTTCCAATGGCTAATCTGTTATTAAACCAGCTGTTGTATTTTTCATCTCAGGCACTGTAGTTTTCATCCCTAAAAGTTGGATTTGGGTTTTTTTTTTTAATATCTTTCAGGTCTACAATTAACTTTTTGGACATGTGGAATACAGTTATAGTAACTGTTTTAATGTTCTTGTCTACTAATTCTAATATCTCTGTCAGTTTTATTTGATTTTTCTCCTCATTCTGGGTTATGTTTTCCTGACTTGTAATTTTCTATTATATGGCAGACATGGTGATTTTTACCTGTTGTGTGCCGGATGTATACTTTTATCCATACAAATATTCTTGAGCCATTTCTGAAATACAGTTAAGTTACTTAGAAACAGGTTAACCTTTTGGGTTTCAAGATGTGTTAGGCAAGGCCTGAGCAGTGCTCCCTCTAAGGCTAGTTATTCTCCTACAGAAGCAAGACCCTTGCATACAGTGTACCTGGGGCCCCGTGAATCACGAAGTCCCCAGTCTGGCTGGGAATGGGGACAGTCCTGGCCCCGGGCGCGGACAGGACGCTGTCCCCCAAACCCCTTGGGCTTCTCCTCTCCCTGCAGCCCCCCACGTCCACGCGCTCCTCCGTTCCCCGCCGAACACGCATTCCCCTGTTCTCTCTGCATCCTCCTCCTCTTGCGCTCATCCTGCAAACTCTGGCCACTTCCGTCTGCCCCATTTCTCCACTTCGGGAGGGTGTCAGGGGTCCCAAACACCCCCGCCCTCTGCCACCGCCTGGAAACGCTCTCAAGACAGCAGGGCACTCGTTGGGCTCTGGTTTCCAGGCTGCTTCAGGCTTGAGGGAAAATCTGATCCCTGTGACTCCATCCTGGCCACAGCGGGATCCACAGTGCTGGGTTTCTTTCCCGGGAACATTCCAGACCTCGTAGTTCCTGCTGCCTCTTTGAGTTGTTTCTGATACGGTCCAGTCGGGGCTCTGCTGAGTGACGGCCAGCGCGTCCGTCCGTGTCTCAGCCGCGGTGCCTCTGCCCCTCCTTCTCCAAGGTCTCAGTGGTCAGCCACCGTGGTCCGTGGGGATCCCTCATTCCTGCTCCACTTTCTCTGCAGCAAGGAAGCCTTTGCTGCGCCCTCGGCCTCTGCTTCCCCCCCATCACGTGCATTTAACAGTTCCACCCGTGTCCCTTCTCCTCCGGCGTTTTCGTCCTTTACTTCCCCTTGACTGTCAGCCCAAGAAGCTGGTCTTCCTGATATGCTCCCGGCATTTGCCAGGGGCCCGGGCCCCCTGGAGGCACCACTGAACACACACACCTCCCCTTCCTGGGCGCACTGTCCTGCCCGGGGTTACTCCCCAGTCTGACACGTCACCAGGCGTGAACGCCATGGCCCTGAGTGCAGCAGAAAACCTGGGCTGCCAACTCCATGTGGCGCGGGGCTCCCTGGGGTGTGGTGGCTCCCGTGGAACCAACCCCCCTCCCCGAACTTGAAGCGTCCGCCTGCAAATCTGGCAGAGCCAAGGCCAAAAATACTGCTCAGCCCCAGCGCCTGAACGTGAGAGCCCAGCTCCCTGCACAGCACTTGGTCCGGCCACAGTTTCCGGTGCCCTGACGGAGGTCGTCGGGGCCAGGCCCACCTGGGCCAGTGCAGCGGCCTGCCGGCAGTCAGGGCCTTAGGCGGCAGTGCCCTTGAGGTCAGGCCCCACGTGCCCCCAGCAGACCTTTGCTGTCACCCATCTTTGTTGTCCGTGGGGCCTGCCAGCTTGCCGAGGGGGGCTCCTCTGCCCCCTTGCTGGCCAGGTGGGGGCCCACTCCTGGCGCCCAGCGGCCATCTCTGAGCGTGGCTCAGGGTGGCCCACCACTCACCGGGGGCCTGGTTCCCTGACTGCACTGGGGCAAGTAGGGAGGACCCTCCCCCCGACTGTGCAGCCCCAGAGCCCCCCTCCCCCACCCCCACCCAACCACCCAAAGAGCCTTACCCAGGCCCTGGGAACTGTGGTACTCACCCTCCTTCTCCCCTCCCCAGGAAATATTTTCAACAGCTTCTGCCGCGAGCCCCCCACGTCCATGTCCGGGTCCGTCCTGGAGGCCCTGACCCTCTCCACTGCCATGAAGTGTGCCCCCCGCGACGGCTGCTCCCTGTTCCTGAGCATCAATGCCTCTCTCACGCTGCATGGTGACCGTGATGGTGGTGACACCCAGGAAGTGGGGTGGTGGGCTCAGGGCTCCTTTAATCCCCGTCACAACCCGGGGGTGGGGTGGGCCAGGGAGACCCTGCTAACTGCCCTTCACAAAGGAGGGGAGGGAAGGGCTCTGACAGCCCTGCCGGCCCCTCCCTCCACACAGAGGGCCTGCGAGGCCTGGAGGCCTGCTCCATGAGCCTGGACACCCAGGAGACACAGTGCCAGAGCGTGCGGGTCCCCAGGGCCTCCCGCCGGCTGCAGGTGGGGCAGCAGGTGAGACCAGGCTCTGACCCGGACTTGCGGGTCCAGCCCCAAGCCGGTGCCGGGCAGGTGCACCTGTCCCCTGGCCTGCTCCCGGCTGCCCTCCCCTCTTGGCCACCTGATCCATAGACCGTCCTGGGGCTCTGCCACCCAAGGCCCAAGGAATGGGTGCCCCTCCTCCTCTGCCCCAGACCCTGGGTTCCAGCTGTGTGGCGTGGAACTGGCCTGGCCAGGGATGGGTGGACAGAGGTCCCAGCTCCACCAGTTCCCACCCGTCCCTGCCCAGCTCCAGGTGCACTTTGACTGCTTTGAGGTGAGCGTGGCCCAGAGCCTCTACGTCACCCTGAGGACTGTCCCCCACTTCTGCGGGGTCCAGCTGGGCCAGCGGTACCATGTGGAAGGTGGGCCTGCGTGGGCACAGCTGCCATCCAGCTTCCAGGGACTGATTCAGGGCGGGACTCCCCCTGGGCAGGGGGCAGGGCCCCACGCTGGACAGCTCCCAGCACGTGCATTTGGCTTAATTCAGCGTCTCCATTTCCCTGGAGAGGAAGGCCTTCTGGAAACCACATGGGCAGAGGCCCAGGTGGGGGGCGGCCCCTGGTACAGAGCGGGCTGGGCCCAACGCTGCCTCTGTCATTCGCAGACTGCGCAGACGAGGACGTAGGGAGGAACGTGCCCGACTGCTTTGGTGAGGCCCCCTCCCCAGGTGGGACCTGGGACCCATGGCTCCTGGGAAGGCTCTTAGGTGGTGGCAGGCACCCACGGGCCTCCCACTGGGATCTTCTGCCCTCCCCACTCGGGAAATCATGATGGGTCCTCAGGTCGGCGACTCCCAAAACACCTGGGTCTGGCAGGGGTCACCACTTGGAGGCTGTCAGCACAGGTGGAGCCCTGTGCCTGGTGACCTCTGGCCCCAGCGTGACCTCACCTGCTGCCCTTCTACAGCTGGGAAGCTCTCCTACTCGGTGGACCGCAGCCGCAAGGTCGTTCTGGTACAGGTGCCAGAGTCAGGGGGCCCTGACTACTACGTGCGGCTCTGCCTCAAGTGGTTCACCTGCGAGGACGCAGGCGCCCCAGTGCGAGTGAGCCCCGGCCCCACCCCCGGCCCCCGCCCCGCCCATGCTGGACCAGGCCCCGCCCCCGCCCCGCCTCTGATCCTCGCTTGCCCCCGCCCACGGTGCCTTCACTCCCCTGCAGGTGACAGCGAACAGGGTCTCCCGGAGGGTCTCTCTGCCCTACAAGCAAGAGTTGTCGTGCCTGTGCCTTGAGGTCAGTAAGGATGTGGCCTTGACAGACTGGAGTGGACAAAAGGATGGGCAGACCCTGCGCTGACCCCAGTCCCTCCCACAGGGCTGGTCTGCAACGCCTGACGCCGTGCGGATCCAGACCTGCCCCTTCGAAGATGGCAAGTGCCCTGTGGTGCCAGGGGAAAGGAGGGGTGAGCGAGGAGAGAAGGGTGGGAGATGGGCGGGTCAGAGGTGCCCAGCAGGGTAGGGGCTGGCCTGTCCAGCTGGGACGGCTGACTCGAGGCGGGGTGAGACGGGGCGGGGGGGCAGGCCCAGCCTCAGCCCTTGAGCCTGCTTCGGACGGCAAGCAGCCGAAAGTGTGTTCCAGGCAAGCCCTCCAAGGTGGCAGAGGCTGTGCGTGGACGTGAGCGTGCATGAGTGTGTGTCGGCCGGTGTACAAGCACGCACATGTCACAGCCAGGCCACCTGGAAGAGCCAAGGCTGCCGGGAGGGTCTCCCGGAGGGGTGCGGGGTGCTCTTGGCTCTGCTCAGGGACACAGCTCACACACACAGACTCGGGTCAGGGCCCAGAGACCCTGAGAGAAGGCACCTGAGTCCTGGACCCAGCCCGATGGTTACTCTAGCAGGTGCTCAGTCCCGTGGCCCATTGGCAGCTGGGTAGCGCCAGCTGATGCCAGCCCTGGGGGAGGGTCCCTGCAGACACGGAGACACTGTGGGACGCCATCCACTACCACCCGGGGAGCCAGGAGCTGAGCTGGGAGCCTGCCTGTCCCATGAGTGGCCGTGTGAGTCTGTGCTGGCGCCCAGGGCCAGGGCCCCAATGCCTGGAGCTGGAGCACTCCGGCCGGCCCGCACACAGCAGGGTGAGTGCCCCCCAGGCAGGGATGGGGTGGGGATGGGCGGCCAGGGCCCTGACCTTAGCGCCCCTCAGGTGCAGTACCCTCTTGTGGACACCCAGCCCCAGCTCTGCGTGAAGGTGAGTGGGCCGGTCCGCAGCCCGCCTCGCGCACTACCAGGGCTTGGGGAGGGGGCCCAGGAGCCAGGGGAGGGGCCCAGGGCATTGGGGCAAGGGACCTGCAGCCACATGTCCCCCTGTGCCTTGCCAAGCCCTGGGGTCCAGCTACTCAGTGGCCCCTCTGACCACCTCCTGGTCCAATGGGGGCGGGGCGGGGGGAGTGTAACCAGTCCCAGAGGGCCACGAAGGAGGCCCGCCTGTCCCGGCCCCCCCTCACCCCCAGTCCCTGCACACACGGCCACACCCCGTCCCTCGGCCTCCCTGCAGTTCTCCACGAGCCTGGGCTTCCTGGTGAGGTGCCCTTTTGAGCAGCCGCGCTTCCCAGGTGAGCCCTCTGCGGGGCGGGAGGGAGGCCGGCTGGGGCCTTCACAGGGTGGCCACAGCAAAGAAGGCCCTTTGCTTGTGTAAATGCCTCTTGGTCCGGGGGCAAGACGACAGGGTGCTGGTCACTTGTGGGGTGGCGTGCTGGGCCTCACCCCTGCCCCCCGCAGCCTGGAAGATGACCGTCCAGCTGGCACACACTCCGGGCCACCTCCGGGTGACCTTCTTCTCGCCCAGCCCTGCCCGCTTCCAGGTGTGCCTGTGTCACCGAGGGAAGACGGGGCCCCCCGTGTGCCACCGGGTGCTCCAGGCCACCCCCATCCCTGAGGTGAGCTGGGTGTGGTGGGCACCGTCTTGGGGACCTGTGGGAGGGCCGTGCTGACCCCTTCACTTCCCCACAGTCCCCAAGCCAGTCCTGGCGGGGAGGGTGCTGAGAGGGCTGACTCGAGGCCTCCACAGGGACGCAGAGGAGCCTGGTCTGCACCCCCGCTGCCTGTGACCTACCCCTCCCCCGCCCAGGGTGACCCCACAGAGGAGCCTGCGGTGGCCTTTGTGGACATTCCCGGGGACCAGGCCTGTGCACCCGGCACCTGCATCCAGGTGGGTGGTGCTGTCCTGCCCACCTCCTCCACTCCCAGACCTCAGGGGAGCCCCCGCCTCCCCAGAGCTGCCCCGGGGGCACCTCCAGCCACCCAGTCCCTCCAGCCCGTGCCTCTGGGGAATGTGGGCGGGGTGCAGGGAGTGGCTGCAGGCTGTGCTGACCCACTCTTGCTGCCTCCGACCCCCCCGGCCTGCAGGGCAGGAGGACCGACATCCAGTTCTCCGCCCCCCAGCAGCTGTGCGACCTCCAGTGCGGTGAGCGCCGGGGCCAGGCCTCAGCCAGAGGGGGCAGGGAGGACAGGCCATCGCGGGGCAGCAAGAGGCCAAGGGCTGGACCCCAGACTGGCCCCTGGGGTCCCGTCTCCCATGTCGGAGTGGGGGCGGGGCGCACGGCACAGGAGACTGGGGCTCGACAGGGGACAGAGGGGCCACCCGCCTCGGAGTCAGGCCAGGCCAGCCCGGTCCCACCCTGACTTGGGCAGTCAAGCCCCCCCCAGGGCCTCCAAGCGCCCAGCCGGGTCCCACGGTGTCAGGTGCGCTGCGTCCTCCTCCCTGAGTGCTCCGACCCCAATCAGGGCTCTGATTCCAATGTGCAAGAACTCAATGTCCCCAGCCCACCCATCGCCCAGCCAGCCACCGAGGTCCAGACTACTGGGCCTCAGGCCCGGCAGGAAACAGAGCTAAGCCTAACACTGCAGGGCCTGGGTGTGGCCCAGCAGGGTGGCTCCTGCGGGTGGGGGGGAGGTGGGAGGGGTGACACCAGCACAGGGTGAGTGACGAGCAGGCACAGCCACCTGCAAGCACAGAACCTCTCCTGGTAGCTGTGGAGAGTGGACCCCCTTGTCACAGGGGAGCATTCCGGCGCCCAGGGCTCTCCCGGCCCTTTCCGCAGATGGGCAGCTGGGCAGGTCTTGAATGGCCTCTGAACTCAGCTGAGTCACAGCAATTCCAGGGCAGCCCCGGTCCTGCCCGCCTTCCCCTGGGAAATGCCCCAGGGCCTGCGGAGGCTCCTCACGCCTGTATCCCCCAACTGCCCCCAACTCCCTGCCCCAGCAGAGCTTTTCAGCCGAGTCTGGGTCCCATTCCCCAGCAAAGGTCACCTCCAGCAGATCACAGGTCAAAGGGGTGATGGTCACCCCTAGGGGCCTCGTGTCTGGACTGGGGCTCTAATACCTGCCAGCCAGGTGGCCTGGTCGCTGGCCTGGGGCCACGGCTGGAGCCCCAGTGTTATGCTGGGCGAGTCCCAGAGTCCCAGGGAGCAGTGAGAGTGACTGGGCCCAGCTCAAGTGGTGGGCACCTGGGGGGCATGCTGCCCTTGGGATCTGGGCGGACTCCCCTGGAGACGGGACACATGCCTGCCGCACGGGCGCTGGCTCGGCTGCACTGGGCAGTGAACCCTGAGCGATTGGGGTCTCGGATCCCTCTCCTTCCTTCCACCACACAGGCAGGGCTGGGCTGGGGGTGGCTGCGCCCCCAGACAGGGGTGGCACTGGGCCACCTGAGCCAGCCCCCCGTTCCTTTCTCCCCAGCTGCCACCCAGGGGACAGCAGCCTGAGGCCAGGTGTCTCACCAAGAAGCAAGTGCCAGGGCCTGATTGCTGGGATGTGGTGAGGGGGCAGCTCACGCCTGGGCATACCAAGCCTCTGACTGTGAAGGCTAGGCCTCAGAGCAGGTGGTGGGGCGGGTCTCACCTGGCCCCAGACCGTGGCACCTATGTGCCTCAACTCTCCAGAGGCCTGCGGCTCCCGGGGGCCCTTGGGCCATGCTGGGGCTTCCAGTCAAAGGACCTTCAGCCCCTCTGAAGCCCCTGAATGGGGTCCAAGAGAACGGCTGGGTGGGATGCGCCCTTCCCCAGATGGCCCAGCCCCTGACCTGCCCCGTCGCAGCGTGGTCCCGGCTCCCTCTGGACAACCGGGGGCCACGGCCTGCACCCCTGGTCCTGAGGACAACGTTCTCTGGAGTGCAGAGTGTGTCCGCACCCCTTCTGTAGTTGGGCAGGTCTGGGGGCCAGGACACACCCACAATGGCTGGGCTCCACATACTGGGTGGCCCCCTGCTGCCCAGGCTGGGCCTTCACCGGCCCCCCAGTGTCCCTCACACGGCTCTCCCTCGACCCTTCAAAGACTCTGCTGAGAGCTCGAGGGAGCCCACGGCCCGAACACCACCCTGCACCAGCCCCCTGCAGAGCTCAGACCACCTTCCACTCCCCAGGCCCCCAGCGAGGCCAGTCCAGTGAGGGCTGGCTGCTTCCATTGGCCTCAGGGGCCACGTGCCAGGATGAGCCATTCTCAGACAGTCACACTCCCTGAGGGCCACTATGTGCCATCTGTGCTCAAGGACCACAGGGGGACCCTTGACCCTGCAGCGTCACTTCCGTGTCCCAGGCCAGGGGTCACCCAGCAGTTGGCCGGCTGGGTCTGCCCTCCCAGGACCCTCCTGCCAGCTCACAAGGACCACCGGGCCACGCCTCCCGAGCTGTGTCTGGAGTCGCCTCCACGAGACCACGGTGCATACAGGCCCCGCCCTGGATGTCAGCTGCGCTGCGTCTGCAGATGGGCCCCTACACCCAGGCCCTGGCTGGGCTGTCCCTCCTTCAGCCGGACACAGGCCACCGGGCCTTCTCCTATCCCTCCCTCAATGGGCCCTGCTGCCCCCAGCCGGCTAGGGGGGCAGGCAAAGCTAGCATGGCCCCCCGCTCAGTAAACACTTGTCCACCTGGCTCGCCTCTTTCCTTGAGGACAGAGATGGGGTCTGCAGGGCAAGGTGGCCCTTAGGGTGGCGATGGGAGGACCACAGGCCTGGGTATGCCTCCTAAAACGAGATGGAGGTCAGGAATGCAGCTGGGGCGAGGGTGGAGCCACGGACACGGGTGGAGCCTGCCGCCCTCCACCACGTACAGCCCAGCCTGTATTGGAGGACATCCCCAGGCTAGGAACGCCAACAGCCCCACGGCCGCCCCCGTGAGTGGGGGAGAGTAGCGCCCACGGGTGGGTCAGGGCCACCCCACGCCCACTCAGCCCGCAGGCTCGCCCCCTGACGATTGGCAGGGGCTGCACCACCCCTCGAGCCCCAGGCTCCCACTCCCCTACCCCAGCCAGGCCCGGTCCCCTGCCCAAGGGCTGGCGCTTTGGGCTCAAGTGAGTACTCCTTGCGGCCCTCTGGAGACCCCTGTCTTCCCCAGGTGTCCCCTCCCCATCAAGGCACACGGGAACGTGGGGGACCAAGGTCCCAGCTCTGGCTGGGGCCCCCTCTTCCCGTGCCACAAGTTCCTGCTTCCCATGCCTGGACCATCCAGGGGTCCCCTGGTCCATGCACAGAGACCCCAGCCGGGACACAGGGCCACCCCAGGAATCCTTGCTGCCTGGAGGTGGGATGGCAGATTTGCTGGCGGGGGTTGCCGGGAACTGACCAGATGCAGGCTCCCCCAAGACTTCTCAGCAGCCCTGGCCACCCCAGATGGTGGAAACAGAGGCCCACACAGAGGCAACGGCCGTGCTCCTGTCCAGGACTAAGGACGTGCAGGGCTACAGGGCATGGGGAGGGGAGGGACATGCTCTGGTCCCAGCTGCCCACTGTCCAGTGTGTGCCGCCACCAAGTGGTGGTGGCACTCAGCACCCGGTTCTGAGCTGGACCTTACATCCCGCCTCCACGTCAGGATCTGGAACCACACCCAGAGCCCCATGGCCCAGCAGGCCCACTGCCTTGGCCATGGACCAAGTAAGACTGGCCCCCCTGCCTGCCAAGCAGGAAACCCCATCCCCACCCCTGCCCAGGAGAAACGTGCTGATGCACTCAGGCCCCGGATGAGGAATGACTAGGGTCACCCCCGCCAGGGCTCACAGCTTAACTGGGATGAGCCTTCGGACATCTGTGCACCTCATTCATTCACTCATCCATTCCTTAAGCAGATACTGAGCACCCACTGGGTGCCACCCTGTCCCAGTACTAATAACAAACAGCACTGGCCCCGGAGCTGGGGAAATGCCTGGGTCTGCCCTGAACTGCGGGGCTTCTCAGGTCAGGATTTTCATCCCTAAACCCCAGGCAAACAGGGCCATCGGTCACCCTACCTGGAGCTGACCTTTGCATGGGGAAGACAGACCACAAACAGCTGAATATGTAACTTATAATGGGGTGCCCAGTGCCAGTGCGAGAAGAAGGAGGCCAGGAAAGCAAATAGGAAGTGTGGAAGGGGCTGCCATTTAGAAGAGTGTGGTCCCGGCAACATGTGAGTCTGGTTCTAACAGGATGGACAGGTGAGGGGGTGTGGCAGGCAGGTGGGGCCACGGGGTGCCCTGGCTTGGATACAGGGGTATGAGTCAAATAGACCAACGTTCCTCAGTGTCTGGAGGGTGGGGCTCCATGGGCTGGGATGGAAATGTAGCAGCAGGAGCTGGCATTTGCACGTGGTAAGTTTGAGCTGCCTCTATTCGCCAGTGCTTCTGTAGTGCCTTCTGGGTATCACTCCCTCAGTGAACAAAACAGACATAGATCCCTGCCCAAGGCAGAGAAGAGAGGCATAAACATTAAAAAAAAAAAAAAGTAAATTATCTAGGACATAAAAGGTTTATTCAGAAAGAAAAATCAGAGCAGGTTAAAGGGAAGGGGATGGTCTTGGGGGCAGAATGGCAGGCTGGGTCTCACGCCAAGACAGGAAGGAGATGGAGCTGGTGGACAAACAATTAAAACCCAGTGAGTCGGACTTCCCTGGTGGCACAGTGGTTAAGAATCTGCCTGCCAATGCGAGGGACACGGGTTGGAGCCCTGGTCCAGGAAGATCCCACACGCCACGGAGCAACTAAGACCGTGCGCCACAGCTACTGAGCCTGCGCTCTAGAGCCTGCAAGCCACAACTACTGAGCCCACGAGTCACAACTACTGAAGCCCACGTGCCTAGAGCCCGTGCTCCGCAACAAGAGAAGCCACTGCAATGAGAAGCCGCGCACCGCAACAAAGACCCACCGCAGCCAAAAATAAATAAATAAAATAAATACATTTATACCCCCCCAAAAAAACCCAGTGAGTCCTTCCACAAGGGTAGAAAGGGATGAAACAGTTTTATTATTGGATGAGCATTAAGAGACTGTAAAGACAGAAATCTCACCCTTTGTATGATCCAGGCAGGTACAACCCATTCCATACGTGATCTAAGGAAAAATAACTGTCCTCAAGCCTATTTTGGGTGATAATAACATAGCCACCCCAGCTTTCTTTGATTCCTATTTGCATGGAAAGTCTTATTCCATCCTTTTACTTTCAACCTCTTGTGTCTTTGTATGTAAAGTGAGTTTCTTGTACACAGCATATGTACAAAGATGGATCACCTTTGCCAATCTCTGTCTTTTAATTGGAGAGTTTAACCCATTTAAAGTTTTTAAAATATATATTTTATTTACTTATTTATTTATTTTTGGCTGCATTGGGTCTTTGTTGCTGCGCGCAGGCTTTCTCAAGTTGCCGTGAGCGGGGGCTACTCTTTGTTGTGGTGCTTGGACTTCTCATTGCGGTGGCTTCTGTGGTTGTGGATCATGGGCTCTAAGTGCATGGGCTTCAGTAGTTGTGGCGCACGGGCTTCAGTAGCTGTGGGTCATGGGTTCTAGAGTGCAGGCTCAATAGGTGTGGCGCACGGGCTTAGTTGCTCCGTGGCATGTGGGATCTTCCTGGACCAGGGCTCGAACCCATGTGCCCTGCACTGGCAGGCAGATTCCTAGCCACTGTGCCACCAAGGAAGCCCTCCATTTACATTTAAAGTGAATACTGAGGGACTTCCCTGGTGGTCCAATGGGTAAGACTCTTCGCTCCTAACGTAGGGGGCCTGGGTTCAATCTCTGGTCGGGGAATTAGATCCCACATGTATGCCGCAACTGAGTTCGCATACCACAACAGAGATCCTGCATGTCTCAACTAAGACCCGGCACAGCCCAAACAAGTAAATAAATATTTTTTTAAAAAGAGTGAATACTGAAAAGAAAGGATTTACTTCTACCATAGCTATTTGTTTTCTTATATGTCTTATACGGTTTTTGTTCCTCAGTTCTTCTATTACTGCCTTTTTGGGTATTTAGTTGATTTTCTGTGGTGTACTATTTTGATGTCCTTCTTCTTTCCTTTTCTGTATTTTTTCCCCAGTATTTTCTTACTGGTTTTCTTGGGAGTTACAATTAAAATCGTAAACTTATAAAAACCTAGTTTGAATAATACCAATTTGGTTTCAGTAGTAAACATTCTGCTCCTACACATCCACTTCCCTCCCCTGTTGTTGTCACAGATTCATCTTCATTTATTGTGTGTCCATTAACATAGATTTATGACTATTGTTTCATGCATTTGCCTTTTAAATCATATGGAAAAAAACAGAGGAGTTACAAACCAAAACTGCAATAACACCAGCTTTTAGCTTCTCCCATGCAGTAACCTTTACTGTATTCTGTACTTTCTCGTGGTTTTGAGTTACTGTCTAGTGTGTTTTCATTCAGCCCCAAGGACTCTCTTTAGCATTTCCAGTAGGGCAGGAAATGAACTCCCTGAACTTTTACTTATCTGGAAACATCTTACTTCCTCCTTCATTTCTGAAAGATAGTTTTACTGGATATGGAATTCTTGGTTGACAGGTCTTTCTTTTTCTTCAGAACTTCAAATATGTCCTCCCACTGGCTTGTGTTCTCCAAGGCTTCTAATGAGAAGTCTTCTGGAAGTCTTGTTGAGGATTTCCATGGAAAGGCCAGAAGGACTGCAGTGGCAGAGGCCCCAGCGTGCGCACAGTGGGCATAAGGAGAGGCTGGGTGAGGACGCTGGGGGCAGGGGGGGGTGGTCAGAGCTGAGGAGGGGAGGAGAGTTTCCAGGAAAGGATCAACTGTCACCAGGCTGCGGGCCAAGCGAGGGGACCTCTGATCATGGCCATCTGGAGACAGGAACTCACCTTGACGAGATGAGCCCTGGGGGAGAAGCCCGACTGCCAAGGGTTCTCAGAAGGAGGGTGGGGGGACACCCCCTGAGTTTAGTTAGGAAGGAACAAAGAAATGGTCGATGCCTCAGAGTTGCTGGGCTCTGACGTGTTTGGCAGTTAGGGGGGTTTCTAGCTTGCAGGAACGACAACTCGTGTAGGGGGGCGGGCTGCAGCTGCGAGCTGGGCTCTGCGCTGAGGAGGGCTGAAGGGCTTGTCCTTGGGTGGTGGTCTCTGCCCCTGGAGGTTGAGCAGAGGCCAGGGTTTGGGTGTCCAGCTTGGGCCACCAGAGGAAGGGGAGGCAGTTTGGCAGGCAGGGCGGGGAGACGGGTCCTGGCAGTGGGACCTCCGGACAGCAGCGCTTGGGCCTCGGTGGCGTCTGCACCTCTCGGGGCAGCTGTGCGCGCCCACCAGCAACAGGTTCCCACATTCACCCTCTTCCAGCCAAAAAGCGAAGAGTGGTCAGTTCCCGCAGAACCTTCATGAGTACAGCTTCCAATAAGATTCTGATGATTTTAATGCTATTTTAAACGGCTGCTTATTACTTTGAGGCGACTGACTCTTTTTTTCTAAAACTCTTCGTGTGCACGTTTAAACATACCTTTTCTACGTTTTTCTGGGCGCCACTGAGCACAGCCTGAGGACAGGACACAGTGGGCCGTGGGGGCAGACGCGGACGTGAATCAGGCTGGGGAGTGGGCCCCAGGTTGGGCGAGGGGAGGGAAAGATGCAGCCTCTGGGCGTACGGTGTGCGGGGAGGGGGACGGGGCATTCCGGGGCACGTCTGACCCCAGAACGTGGACGCAGCAATGACCACTGGGGAGGGCGTGTGTCCAGCCGGCTGGGGAAGAGGCGCTGTGGGTGAAGCAGCCGAGAGCTCGCGGTGAGGGGCGCACCTGCCTCTCCAGCGGGACCAGTGTCACTTGGCGCCTCGGGCGAGGGTTCTCCGCAGCTCCGACCCGCCCCGGCGCCCGCAGCGCTCCCAGCCCTTGCGCCCCAGGAGCCTCCGGGGCTCTGCCGGGTGCGAGCTCCGCGAAGAGCCAGAGGGATGGGCGGGGGGCGGGGCCGGCCGCTAGGATACCCCGCCCACAGCCTCAAAGTCTGGTCTCCGCAAGGTCCCCGCGGCGGGCTGGGGAGCGTCGAGCTTCCTCCGGGGGTCGGCGGCTGGGGCGCAGGTGGGGTGCGGAGAGGGAGCAGCTGCGGGGCGGGCCCGTCGGAGGAGGGAGGCTGCCCCGGGGGACGAGGCTGGGGTTTGGCCTACACGCCCTGGAGGGCGAGGGGCGGGGGCGGCCCCGGGAGGCCTCCGGGAGCCTGGTAGGGGCGGGGGGTTAGGGAGGGGCTGGGGAGCCTGGCGGCCCCTCCGCGGCAGGTTAGGGACGGGGCTCCAGGGCCCCCGTCTCCTGCCCCCCGTCCCGCCCCGCTGTGGCTTTTATTGGGGGGAACATCTTTGAGGACACCTCCCTCCTCTTGGGTTGCAAGGCTCTGTCTCGCCTTTGACCCACCCAGGAGGGACCCCGCGACCATCCGCCCGGCTCCCGGGCGCATGCGCCGGACTGTGCGACTGGGTGCCCCGAGAAAGCGCGGCCGTCGCCCCTCGCCCCCCGGCGGGAGAACTCGCTGCGAGGAGAAAGCCCGGGAGCGCGTAAAAATGGCTTGAAACATACATTTAAAAAATATTTTGTTCATCTAATTTTTAACTGTCACATAGTAAAATTGACTTTTTAAAATTTAATTTGTATTTTATATTGGAGTATAGTTGATTTACAATACTGTGTTAGTTACAGGTGTACAGCAAAGTGATTCAGTTTATATATATATATAATATATATATACATATATACATATATATGTATATATACATATATATACACATATATATGTATATATATATATACATTCGTCTTCAGATTCTTTTCCCATATAGGTTATTACAGAATATTGAGTAGAGTTCCCTGTGCTCTACAGTAGGTCCTAGTTGATTATCTATTTTATATATAGTAGTGTGTATATGTTAATCCCAAACTCCTAATTTATCCCTCTCCATTAAAAATTGACTTTTTAATTTTGGTGGACAGTTCTCTGAATTTTTTTTTTTTTTTTTTTTTTTTTTGCGGTACACGGGCCTCTAACTGTTGTGGCCTCTCCCGTTGCGGAGCACAGGCTCCAGACGCGCAGGCTCAGTGGCCATGGCTCACAGGCCCAGCCGCTCCGCGGCATGTGGGATCTTCCCGGACTGGGGCACGAACCCGTGTCCCCTGCATCGGCAGGCGGACTCTCAAGCACTGCGCCACCAGGGAAGCCCCAGTTCTCTGAATTTTAACACATGCGGATAGCCGTCACTGTAACAGGTTACAAAACAGTTACCTCACCCTGAAACCTACCCCCTGCCATGCCTTTCGGGCACACTTCCTCCACCCATAACCCCTGGCAACCACTGATCTGTTTTCCATGATGGTAGGTTGGTCCTGTGGATGGAAACAGACAGAAGGCAACCTTTGGGGACTGGCCTCTCTCACTCTGTAATGTCTTGAGATTCATCTGGGAGGTTGTGTGAATCAACAGTTTGTTTCTTTCGTGACTCAGTAGTATTCCATGGTGTAGATCACCACGGTCCGTTCATCCATTCACCCACTGAAAGATGTTTGGGTTGTTTCCAGCTGTTACAAATAAAGCCACTACCAGTATTCATGTACAGGTTTTTGTGTGAACACACATTTTCATTTCTCTAGGATAAACGCCTGAGGTTGGGTTGCTGTTTCCCGTGGTAAGCATATAGTTACCTGCATAAGAAACTGAGAAAGCATCTCCCAGAGTGGCCACACCGCTTTGCCTTCCCAGCATCAGCATCCAAGAGTTCCCCTTGCTTCCCATCCTCGCCAGCACTTGGTATTGTCAGTGTTTCTTCTTTACTCGTTCTGATAAGCACACAGTGCTCTCTTATCAAGGTTCTAGTTTTCGTTTCAGTCGTGGCTAAGGACGCTGATCATCTTTTCATGTGCTTAGTTGCCATCTATACCTCCCCTTTGGTGAAGCGTCTGTTCAAGACTTTTTGCATTTGTAGTTACATCTCTCTCTTTTTTTTTTTTTTTTTTTGCTACACTGCGCAGCATGCAGGATCTTAGTTCCTTGACCGGGGATCAAACCCATGCCCAAAGTCCCAAGACCTTTCCTATTTGTAAATTGTGTTGTTTTCTTAGTGTTGAGTTTTGTGGGGTTTTTTAAACTTTTTTTTAACTGTCTTTTTTCTTTTTATTAATTAATTAATTTATTTTTGGCTGCGTTGGGTCTTCGTTGCTATGCGCAGGCTTTCTCTAGTTGTGGCGAGCGGGGGTACTCTTCGTTGTGGTGCGCGGGCTTCTCATTGCGGTGGCTTCTCTTGTTGTGGAGCACGGGCTCTAGGCGCGCGGGCTTCAGTAGTTGCGGCATGCAGGCACAGTAGTTGTGGCTCACAGGCTCTAGAGCACAGGCTCAGTAGTTGTGGCGCACGGGCTTAGTTGCTCTGTGGCATGTGGCATCTTCCTGGACCAGGGATCGAACCCATGTCCCCTGCATTGGCAGGCGGATTCTTAACACTGCAACACAAGGGAAGTCCTCAAATTGTTTTAGTAATTCCAGTTTCATTGCCCTTCCATATAAATTTTAGAATTGGCTTGTCTACATCTACAAAATAATCTTGCTGGAATTTTGGCTGGTAATGTGTTAAATCTGTAGATCACTTTGGGGAGAAATGACATTTTTACTACGCTGAGTCTTCAAATCCATGAACATGGTAAGTCTTTCCATTTGTTTAGATCTTTCTGATTTTTCCAACAGCATTTTGTAGTTTTCAGCACACAGATCCTGTACATGTTTTGCTAAATTGACACCTAGACATTTTAATATCTATTAAATGGGAGCTATTATAAATAGTAACTTTCTTAAAATTTTGGTTTCCAATTATTCACTGCTTATATATAGGAATATGATTGATTTCTTTGTGTTGATCTTGTATCCTGCAACCTTTCTAAACTCACTTTTTTGTTCTAACAGTTTGGTTCTTTTTTAAAAAATAGATTCCCTGTGATTTTCTACATAGATAATTGTGTTGCTAGAAAAAAAGGACAGTTTTATTTTTCCTTTCCAGTCGTATGCTGTTATTTCCTTTTCTTGGTCTATTGCACTGGCTACAAATTCTAGTACTGTGTTGAATAAGAATGACAAGATGGGCATCCTTGACTTGATGCTGATCTTTGGGGAAAAAGCCTTTCACAGTAAGTCTTTCACAGAGAGTATGATATTAGCTGTAGGATTTTGTTGATGCTGTTTATCAAGTTACAGAAGTTTGCTAGGTGTGGAAATCTGAATTGACGTTTCTTTTCTTTCAGTGCTCAAAAAAATGTTGTATTACCTATACTTCTTTCTGGTCTCTATGGTTTCTGAAGAGAAGCCCAGTCATTCAAATCATAGTTCTTCTATAGGTAATACATAATTTTTCTCTGGCTGCTTTTAAGGTTTTTCCTTTGTTTGTAGTTTCCAGCAATTTGATTTTGAAGCATCTTGGTGTGGATTTCTTTCAGTTTAACCTGGATGGGATTAGCCCTGCTTCTTCAATTGTAGGTTTATATCTTTCACCAAACTTGCAAAGTTTTCAGTTATTATTTCCTCAAAATATTTTTTCAGTCCCACAGTCTTTCTCCTTTCCTTCTGGTACTCCAGCAACACAAATATAGCCCTTTGTTGTGGTCCCACGGGCCCCTGAGACTCCGTTCAGTTTTTTAAATCTTTTTTCTATTTTTCAGATTAATTTCTTTTTTTTTTTTTCTGGCCACACCACACAGCTTGTGGGATCTTAGTTCCCTGACCAGTGATTGAACCTGTGCACTCGGCAGTGAAAGCGCTGAGTCCTAACCATTGGACCATCAGGGAATCCCCACAGATTCATTTCTATTGATATATCTTCGAGTTCATTGATTCTTTCCTCTGTCATCTCCATTCTGCTATTGATCCATCTAGTGATGGTTTTTTGTTTTGTTTTAGTTATTGAATTTTTCAGTTCCAAAATTTCTGTTTGCTTTTTTATATCTTTCTATTTCTTTGCTAAGTTTTTCTATGCTAATATTTTGTCAAGACTGTTTGCAATTTGTAGTTCAAGTATTTTTATAAAATCTGCTTTAACGTCCCTGTCAGATAATTCAAACATCTGTGTCATCCCATCATTGGTGTCTATTGTCTTTTCTTATGTGAGGTGAGATTTTCATGTTCTTCATATATGAAGTGATTTCAGTTTCTATCCCAGACATTTGAGTATTATGGGACTCCCCCGCCCATGGAGAATGTTAGTTTCCTATGGGCTCTGGTTCCAATGTCCAATCGATATTCAGTGTTTGCTGTTCTAATCAGGTTTGCCCCCATGGGCACCACCTAGTACTCACTCTGAGACCTGGGTGGAGGTCTACCTGTCAGATCAATTTTCCAAGTATTTGATATGCTAATTAGGATCGGATCCATGCACACTCGGATTAGGGGTGACAGCGGGAGTTTAAATTTTAAAGCTTCTGGCATCATTTCACTGAACTTCTTCCTCTCCATTATTTTCCTGGTACTTTCCACATACCTGAAGGTTCCCTTTTCCTCCACCAGAAACTATCCACTTCTGCATTTGTGACACATTTGGGGCCAAATGGCAGGAGACCATAGAGGGAAAAAGCTGCTAATATGTGAGTTCAGCAAGGTTCCAGGACCCAAGATCAACATACAAAAACCAACTGCATTTCTATATGTTACCAATGAACAATCCAGAAAGGAAATTGAGATAACAACTCCATTTACAACAGCAATGAAAAGAATACAATGAATAGGAATAAACTTAACAAAAGGAGAGCAAGACTTGTACACTTAAGACTACATAGCAATTCTAAGAGAGATTAAAGAAATCTAAATAAATGGGGAGAAATTCAGTGTTCATGGGTGGGAAAACTCAATATTGTTAAGATGCCAATACTCCCCAAATGGATGAATAGACTGAATGCAATTTCTATCAAAATGTGAGTGGATTTCTGGGGGGCAGAAATTAGCAATCTGATCATAAAATGTGTATGGAAATGCAAAGGACACAAAATAGCCAAAACAATTTTTTAAAGGAGCAAAGCTGGAGAATTTACAGTTTCCAATTTTAAAACTTACAATAAAGCTACAGCGATAAAGACAGCACGTTTTGCAGTAAGGATTGACATACAGGTCGATGGAACAGGATTGAGAGTCCAGAAATAAATGATCAGATGATTTTTGACAAAGGTGCCACAGCTTTCACTGGGGAAAAGGATACTCTTTTCAACAAATGGTGCTATGGCAATTGGATATCCACAGGGGGAAAGAGGAGTTTGGACCCTTACCTCACACCATACACAAAAATTAACTCAAAATGAACCATAAACCTTAATGTAAGGGCTAAAGCCATAAAACTTTTGAAAGGAAACATAAAAGAAAATCTTTGTGCCCTTGAGTGATGCATAGTGTTCTCAGGTGCAGCAAGCACTGAAGACAGGACCCATGGAAAAAATAGATAAATTGGACTTGGTGGGGCTTCCCTGGTGGCGCAGTGGTTGAGAGTCTGCCTGCCGATGCAGGGGACACGGGTTCGTGCCCCAGTCCGGGAAGATCCCACATGCCACGGAGTGGCTGGGCCCGTGAGCCATGGCCGCTGAGCCTGCGCGTCCGGAGCCTGTGCTCCACAACGGGAGAGGCCACAACAGTGAGAGGCCCGTGTACTGCAAAAAAAAAAAAAAAAAAAAAATTGGACTTGGTCAAAAGTAAACGTTTCAAACACCAGCAGTAAGATGGTGAAAATTGGGTTAAATGTTCACAAATCTTATATGTCTTAATAATAAAGGACTTGTATTTAGAATCTATAAAGAACACTCACAACTCAAAATAAGACATACACTGAAAATTGTTGTGTATATTTTACCACAATTTACAAACATATATAAGATTTTAAAGAACAACAATAAGACAAGGAATCCAAGTAAGAAATAGGTCGAAAGTCTGATTAGACATTTAACCAAAGAAGGAGGAGGGAAGCTGGGTATCTTCTTTGGTGCAATGTCTAATCAAATGTGAGAAGATGCTTAACATCATTAGCTATTAGGAAAATAAAATTGAAACTGAATGCAACACCGCTTCACACCCACAAGGATGGCTACAGTCAGAATGAAAGCTGATAATGAGCGTTGACAAGGACATGGAAACATTGGGAGCGTCGTACTTGCTGGTGGGAATGCGAACTGTAGAGCCAATTTCTTCAAAAGTTACATGGAAATTTCCCACATGACCCAGCAATTCCATTCCTCGGTATCTACCTAATTAAAAGAAATGACAATGTATGTGCACACGAAGACATGGATCTGAATGTACATAGCAGACTTATTCATAAGAGCCAAAATGTGGGGGAAAAAAGCAAACATCCATCAGCTGGTGAATGGATAAGCAGAACGTGTTCCCTACAATGGAATATTTTTATGGGAACCAACTATGGACGTGTTACGTCACGGATGAACTTCAAAATGCGTGTGCTCAGCGAAAGCAGCTAGATACCAAACACTACAAGTTGTAGATTCCGTTTATATGAAATGTCCAAAAAAGGCTAGTCTGTGAGGACAGAAAACAGGTGCATGGTTGCCAGGGGCTGGGGTGGGGGACGAGTGACTGCTCGTGGGGGACAAGGGATCATCGAGGGGATGGAAACATGCTAAAATCGGACTGTGGTGGTTGCACAACTCGGAAGTTTTACTAAAACCATTGAAGGGTGGGTGGCTCACTGAAGTCGTTGAAAGTGGGTGGACTTCATGGGATGTAAATTACACCTCGATAAAGCTGTTTTAAAAATACTTTTCACAGATTTTATTAGATTTCCATTTAACTCTCTGAGAAATGTTTAAAGTGGCTCAGAGTATTTTTAAGAGGAATTTTGCTTGTTATTAAAAAGGCAGCCAGCTGAAAGGAAGGGCCTGACCTGGACCCTGCCCCCGGGGCTCTACCCTGGTGGAGGCCTCCTCATCACCTCCGCCCCCCACAGGTCCTGGAGCTAGCAGGCCCCTCGGGAGGTGGGGGACCCATAGCATCTTTGGGGACCAGAGGGAGGCTGGGGTACTATCTAGGGGAGGTGAGGGTGGGCCCCGAGGCGGGGGCAGCTGGCGGCTCTTGGGCACGGGTGAGAGGGCAGGGTTGACCAGGACCCCCTGGTGGCTGTGCAGAGAAAGGCCTGGTGTCTGCACGGGGACGGGCGGGGGCGTACCTGGGCGGGCACACCTGGGGGTGGTGGTGAGCAGGGCCCCGGAGACAGACACGGCCTGGAGGACCCCAGGGGGGACCCCCCACGAGGATGGGCAGGGTGGGCTGCCTGGGCAGAGACAAACATGGTGCCAAGGGGCTGGGCCTGCCCCACAAGTGCCACCACCCTGCCCTGAGCTCTGCCCCTCCCTCAGACCCCACCCCCAGGCCAGGGCTCCTCCACCTGATGCTCCAGTGTCCCGAGGGAAGGGACCGTTGCGGCGTGGCCGGGGTGAAAGATGGCACCCACCCTGCCCACCCGACGGTGCACACCTCTGTGTTCCAGGCCCAGCTCGGCCCTTGCTTCTTGTCCCGTGACAGACCCCACTGGCCCCGGGCATCCCCAAACTTCAGCTCCTTTTTGCCCACTAGGGAGTCAGGTACACGGCAGACAGAACTGCTGGCCCCATGGTGACCACGTGTGATGAGGAAGGGGACAGAACGTCCCAGGGTGGGGAGGCCAGTGGACCACAGCTCCGAGTCCCCGGTCACCCCCAGGTCCTGAGATTCCCCTCCCGCACCTCAGGGTAAAGAGGTGTCCTCAGGCCCAGGGCAGGTCAGCACCAGGATCAGACAGGGCCTCCCCTTAAGCACTTGTTGGAGGGGGGGCCTCTAGAGGGAAGGGCCTCACTGCCTGTGGGCTTCCTGGGCACGTGGCCAGGGTCCTGGGGAGCCTCCACTCCCCCTCGGGTCTGACTGCCTTCTGCTTCCCGAGTCATCGGGGGCCCACCTGCCTCCTGGACTTGGAGGACCCTGAGCCCCCCACGTGTACCTCACGCCCGGGACCCCCCCTCACTCCAGCACACCCACCTCCCCTCGGCCCCCCGACCCCAATCCCCCTCAGATCTCGGCAGGGCCCTCTGGGAACCCCCACTTCCCATGACCCTGCTGCCGTCATGGCTCTTGAGCCCCCTCTGGGGCTGAAGACGGCTCCTACACATGGGCCAACACGCCTTTGTGCCCTGACACCGGTACATGCGTGTGACCGCACTGCCACCGCAGCAGGTGGCCGCTGGGGCGCGGGAGGGCTCGGGGGGCAGGACCTTACAGCTGCAGCCTCCTGCTCTCTTCTCTGCCCGGTTCTGGGCTCCTCCTCTGTCACCTCCCACCCCCCGCAGGTGCTGAGTCACAGGGGCTCCCCCACGGGCTGCTGCGGCCTCTGAAGGGAGGGTGCGTCATACAGCAGAGGCAGCCGCGGAACACGGGGGGAGGACACCCCGAGTCTTGGCTCCGGGCTCTGCCTAGATGAGGTCCTGCCCGGGTGCACACACATGCAGACACTGGAGCACACACTCAACAGGCACAGATACACATGCATGCACGCACACTAACCTGTGCTGGATCACACATACATGCACACACACACACGCATGCACATGCACACAAGCACCCAGACACATGCACAGACCACACAGATTTACACACCCACACATACTACATACACAGTCACAGGTACACACAGACACGCACAGACACGCACACAGTCAAGGGCAAACACGCACCCTTTCTGTGGTACCCCCTGGGCCTTTCTGGAGGGGAGACAGGTGGCTGCTGAGTGGTCTGCACTGGGCAGGGGCAGAGCTGGGACTCCGGGACCCCGCAGCAGCCCCTGACCTGCTCCAGGGCTGGCTCGGGTCACTGGGCGCCTCCTTTGGCCCCTGGGTAGGGGGCACCCCCCCCCACTGCTATGGCCTGTTGAGAAGGATGCTGAGTCAGCCGTGGCACCAGGGACCTCGGCAGCCAGCACGCTGGGGTTTGCGGGCCAGCTCCATCCTAACCCTCATCTCTCAGCAGGGAGTGCTGAGACAGGCAGGAGCTCAGGCAGGAAGGCCCAGAGCAGCCCCAGGGCTTCGCTCAGGACTCAGGGCCTCTGAAGCCTCCTTCCCCTCAGCTTACCCACCCCCTTAGCCCACCCAGGTGGAGCAGGTTGTCGGGAGAATCCAGGGCCACATGCAGGAGCACGTGTGCTGGTGGAGGCTGTGCGGCCCCTCCTGTGTCTGTCCTTTGCTTCCAGCCTTGAGTAAGCTGGGCCTGGGCTCCACCTGCCTCAGGGCCTTTGCATCTGCTACTCCCCCTGCCAGCGACCCCTCCCCAGATCTCTGCAGAGCTGCCAGCGCCATCTCTCGGGCCCACTCAGCAGAAAGGCCGACAGTGACCCCTAAGAACCCCACCACCATGTCTCTGTCACATCCTGAAACCATCATGCCCATTTGTCTGGGCCACTGCCCCTCTGGCAGGGGTGAGCCCCCCGGGGTCGGGAGTGTCTGCTTCCCTCCAGAGGGAAAGGGCCCTTTGAGCTGGCTTGGGGGAGGCGTGGTGAGCAGAAGCCAGCCGGCAGGGAGGGTCAGGAGGCTTGGGGCGACCCCCTTGGGGTGCTCCGCAGGGCGGGGCTGCAGACCCCTCCCCACACTCTCGCCAGGATGGGGGTGCCTCTGTGGGGACGCATCAAGCGGGCCATGCTGTGATATGAACCCCAGTCCAGATGTCTCCAGGCCCCGTTCCCCCCACCAAGGTGAGAAGTGGGAGACCAGCAAGCGGCCTGGTGCTTTCAGGCTCACACAGCCTCGGGCAGTGCCCCGGTGGTCCAGGAACCCTGGCTTCCTGGCCAGCCTCCCAGGCTTCCTAGTCACTGGGTCCCAGGACCCAGGGCATCTACAACCCAGAGAGGCCCTGCCACTTGACACCAGCAGGGCCTTCCCATCTTCACGGTCCAGCCCCTTCCCCATAGCCCAGGCTCTGGCGGGGACCTGGGGTCCGCAAGGAACGGGGCAGATGGCCCCTGGGCTGGGCCTGGCCTGATGCCTCGGGCATCAGCAGCTCACCTCTCCATCCTTCCAAGGAACTGGCTCAGGTTCCTGCAGGGCTGCCTGGGGTGGGGAAGCCTGAAGGCCCTGGACCAGATGCCAGCCTCCCCAGCAGGTGTGCAGGCCCAGTGATGTCAGGGTCCCCTGCCCACCGAAGGCCTGAGCCTCAGATCAGGGCAGGCAGCCTCCTGGCAGCAGGGCGGGCAGGAGGGGGCCAGAGGCCAGGTCAGAGCCAGCCCACCTTTCCGAGCTCTGTGTGTTAGGAAGATGGGGTCCCGCCCTAGGGCACCTCCCCTCCCTAGGTGGGGTGGGCCTTCTTGGCTGTTTATGACATTGGGTGGGTCCCTGACCTCCCTGAGCCTCAGTTTCCCTCACCTGGCTCATTCAGTGCTGAGTACAGGAGACCTACCCCCAGAAGAGGCCCTTCACTCATTCATCCAGGAGCAGGCCCGCATACCACCGCTCCCTGGCTGGCACCTGCAACCTGGCTCCCTGGGAAGGGCTTTCTTGCAGGGACCAGGCCAGGAGGAGGGCCGTAACCAGTGCTGGAGGGGCAGGTCCTGCTCCCCTCCCTGCCCGGACAGGCCTGACTGCCAGGAGCCCTTGGGGACCGGGCGGGGGGCGGGCAGAGCGGGGTGTCAACTGTGTAATCAAAGCTCAGGGTTTTGCCAAGGCTGCCTGGAAAGCCGGCCAACCTGGAAGTCATGTGCCCAGGACTCAGAAAGCTCCCCCCGCCCCGCTCCAATCAGAGACCTCTGTAGAGAGGGGACAGACCCACTGAGGAACCCCAGAGCCAGCAAATCAGCTTGGGCCCTGCATCCCTCAGCCACAGCTGCAGGTCAGGGATGAACTGGGCCCAGCGAGCTCCTCTCCCTCCCCTTGCACTGTGGGCCAGCCGGGCCTGGCTGACACCGTCCCTGCCGCCTGCCCAGGACCCCGGGCCCCGCCGCTTACAGGGCGCCCTCCCCAGAGGCCCCGGTGTGCCTCCAGCTCAGTGTGTGCGCCCTGTCCTGCTCCACCCCGGGCCTGTGAGGTGCCGGCGTCCACAGACCCGGGTGCCCTTCCCAGCCGCAGTGCTCACGGTCAGGGTCACGCAGGCAGGTGATGGCCCCCCAGCCCCTGCCTGTCCAGCCTCCACCGCCCCCTTGGGAGCCACCCAGCCTGTCCCCTTCGGATTTCCTTCTGCGCTGCTTTCACTAGCACGGGGATTCCCCCAGCCAGGGTCTGGATGCCCAGAGGGTTGGGTAGGGCTCCCAGGTGGGTTCACTTCCCTTTTCTCAGAAGCCCTGGCACCAAAGCCACGCCAAGGTTTCCTTTTGGGGGCTGCGCTGAAGGAAAGAAACAACGAGGCCCTGACAGCTGCGGCAAGTGGGTTTGGATCTGCCTCCCAGACGCTGCCCCGGAAGCTGGGCTGGCCTTAGGCAGGTGGGTGAGCAGCCCGGAGAGGACGCCTGCCTGCCACCTTGTCGGCTTGGCCAGCACCCACCAGCCCCCAGGAGGCCTGGCCGTGAGCAAAGCAATCACAGCACGGGGTGTACTGTATCGCTCCCGTGGGTGTGGGCGCCCCCGAGCAGAGGTGCTCGCACCCCCGAGGGCCATAGCGCGTTCAGGCTTCCGGTTCTTTCCGTGATGATTTCTGGGTTCTGTGCAACCCCAAGGAAAGCCCCTGAGGGCTGGAGGTGAGCACGTGATTCTAAAGGAGCCTCGATACTAACCTGGCCAAGATATCAAAAGCTGAGTGGAGATGGCGGCTGGCCTGGCAGAGCACAGTCAGAGCCCCAGACCAGGGGAGCCTCTGGGACTGGGGCTGCTGGAAGAAGCCTGGGCCTGGCGCAGGAGCTGGCCGCCTCGAGGAGGGCAGGACAGGGTTTGGGGGGTCGGGCCGTCCACAGTCTTCAAGCAGCCTGTCCCCTCTGCTCCAGCCCCAAGCCGTCCACACAGCCGACAGTGGCAGCAGCCTCAAGGCGGGGCTGGGGATCCTGCCCGTGGGAACAACTGCATCCTGGTCCCAAGAGGCCCTGGGCCAGAGGAGCCCCCTCTCCCAGCCCCAGGCCCAGCCCCACCGACAGGGCCAGTACTGACCGGCAGGACAGATCCCACCCCGGCAGAGGGGCTCGCAGACACCAGGGGCACCAGTGGCACAGACCATTCCCAGCAAGTGGGTCCCCAATTCCACGAGCCCTTTGCCTTCCCAGCAGGCTGCAGTGCCTGGCGACTCGGTGGGGGGCGTCTCGCCCTCCCCAAGCTGGACTGGGTCCCACACTAAGGCGAGCTTTGGGAGTGCTCACTGGATGGTCTGGAAGATGGACCGACTGAGAATGGGGGGTAAATGGGCAGGGTGCACCCTCAGCTGGCAAGATGAGGAGCCGGAATCATGGTGTCACGTGGATCACTGTCACGAGAGGGCGGGGCGGGGCGGGGGCTTGTCCTCAAGCCTGGGTGCGGGGCCGCTGCCTGAGTGCCCCACTCCGTGGAGAGGCAGGGTGAGCAACAGAAAAGAGCCCCACGGAGCCTGGGAGGACTCGGGCAGGCTTGCCAGCCCAGGGCCACGGGCTGTGCTCCATGGCACCCCACACACCAAGAGGGGCCACCCTGGAGATGCCTGGGCCTCAGCAGCAACTCCGGGGGGAGGCGCCAGGCCCCAGGCAGGCCACGAACGCCCGCTGACTTCCTGAGTGGCTGAGCCCGGAGCCCGAACCCCAGCGCCTGCCCGCCGGGGGAAAGGCCGACTTCACTTCCTCCAGCTTCGCTTTCCAAAACCTCCTGCCTCTGCTCTAACCTTCGGCCCCCGGACGCCCTTCTGTCCAACTCTGCTCGCAGGGCCCACCAGCGGGCATGTGACACGGGACCTGGGCCGTGGGACCCAGGGACAGGCCTCTGGAGGCTCCAAGACGTGTACCTGGCCCACTGGGTGGTCCAGCACCTGCCCCAGCACGAGAAGATGCCCAGCACAGAGCTGCCGTGGAGGCGGGGCAGGGCATGGCCAGACGCTCCACAGACTGCCCTTCACACTGCAGCCTGGCCCACGTGTCCACACCTGGACTTGGCTGTGGCTCCCATCCACCACCTCACCCTGCACCTGTCAGGCCGGAGCCCAACCGTGCCACCTCTGTTCTCTGCACCTGGAACACCTCCCACCCCCTCCCCTGGCAAACTTCTCATCCTTCAGAACCCCTTCCAGCCGCTTGGGGCCACTGCCAGACACGGCCCCAGGCTCGTGCTGCCAACACCCCTCAGGGGCCCCTGAGGGCACAGCGTGTTTCCCACTCCCCTGGGGGCAGCAGGGTCCCGAGAGTGGGGAAGCAAGAAGGCCACAAGCTGGGAGGGAAGCGCCTGAGCCCCTCACACTGCCACCTCCCCACAGGAAACCCAGAGGGAGCTATGCAGGGACCAGAGACCCCTTCTCCCCAAACCTCTTCTCTTACCCCAGACCACCCAGCCCAGTAAACACAGAATATCCATTTAATACAAAACAATTTAATTGAAATACCTGTATAAAAAAATATGATTTCCAGACATCTCACTTTTGAACTGAAAGAAAACCCTATCCGCAGTGCCTATGCACACCGGGATCACACAAACACAACTGCTGAAATAAATTAAAGGCTTGAGACTCTGTCCCCCCACCCCCCAGCCTCCAGAGCCAACAAGCAGACTGTACAAGGTCAATAATTTAAAACCCACCCCCCAAGGGCGCAGAGCCGCAAGGTGGCGGGGTCACCCACTCCCCTTAAATTAGCCACTGTACAAGTCCACCTTCTGACAGACACGGGTAGGACTGGGACCTGGAGTCCACACGCACAGCCGCCCCCTCCTCTGCCCACAGGCCTTGAGGAGGTAGGGCTGCTAGGAGGGAGAAACCTCGACAAATAAATTAAACAATAAATAGCCCTCCTCAGGGTCACACCATAAATAAGAGGTTGCACACGCATCGGGTGGGCGGGCGGGCAGCAAGGCCTGAACGTTGCATTGCTTGTGCACAGACGTGCCCAGACGAACACCGAGACACGAGGGTGGGAGAGGGGGCATGATGAGGGACGCTGTGCCCACGTGAGACGAGGCCACAAGACACGGGAGTGCTCCTGGTCCGACACGTCAGACGCGGAGGGGCGGGGAGGTCAGCGCCACCTCCGGAGCAGCACAGGAGAGGGACGGTCTCGGGTCAAGCGCCGGCGGTGGGCAGGCGGGACCTGGCTTGGACCGGAGTGTCTTTGGACAGACAGAGCTTGAGAAAACTAAGTCCCGTGAGAGCAGCGTTCGAAAAGGCACTCAAAGCAAAGGAACCGGGCCGGTGCCAAAGGCAAAAGTCACCAGGGGTCAGAGATCACTGCTTTCGCAAGGAGCAGGCAGCCCGGCAGAGCCGGCCCAGCGTGGGGCCCGGGCATAGGGCAGGGGTCCCCTCCGGTTCCCACGGCCACGCGCAGGCCCTGCTCACAGGCTCTCGCTGCTGGACGTGGTGCTGGCCCCATCGTCCGTGTCCAGGGCGCAGAGCCGCAGATCACAGCTCTCTGAGGTGCCCCCCTCAGCCCCCAGCATCCAGGGGTGGGCAGAGATCTGGTCCAGCGAGGGCCTCTCAGAGGGCCGCAGGGACAGACACCACTGAATGAGCTGCTGGCACTCTGTGGGAGAAGAGGGGGTCAGGACAAGGCCGCCCCGCGACACCTCGCCGCCAGTGGCAGGCCCAGCCCCTCAGCGCACCTGGGGAGACCCTCCTGCGGAAGAAAAGGCGGCCCCGGAGAATCTCCTCGTCCTGCTCGAAGGGAATGTCCCCGCAGACCATGTCGTAGAGCAGCACGCCCAGAGACCACACGGTGGCCGAGCGCCCGTGGTAGCGGTGGTAGCGGATCCACTCCGGAGGGCTGTACACGCGGGTACCTGGGGGACACACGGGGCTTAGCAGACCGGCTGCCGGCTCAGCGCCCCACGAGGCCGGCAGCACGCGAACACCGAGACCCCGCGCTCCCAGCTGATCCTCTCCGCGTTGGAGCCGGGGGAGGGGCCCGCCGCGAAATCCTGCCGGTCCTCATCCTGGAAAAACCCCGGCGGGCGTGGCCTCCGCCGGCGCCGGCCGCCCCGCCCCCCCAGCTGGCCCGGCGCGGGAGGCGGGTCACATGAGCGCGGGGTCCGGTTTCACAACAAACAGATGTGAGGTGAGGATACCGGGAAGGGGAGGGGCAGGGAGCCCCGGCTTCCCCGGCACCGCAATGCGGGGATTTCTGCGCGGCGCCCCCGCGTTCCGCACGCGCGCAGGGGAGGCCCGAGGCGGCGCCGGCCAAGAGGAGTCTGGAGTCCGCCCCGCGCCCCAACCTGCCGGACCCAACGGCCCGAGGCCCCGCTCTGGGCACGCCAGCGCGGCGCGCGGCCCCAACAGCCGCCAGCCCCTCGGCCCTCGCCGCGGGGAGGGCGCTCACCGTCGAAGTCGGTGTAGACCGTGTCGCGGAGCAGCGCGCCCGAGCCGAAGTCGATGAGCTTGAGCTCGCCCGAGCGCAGATCCACCAGCAGGTTCTCGTCCTTAATGTCGCGATGCACGACCCCGCAGCCGTGGCAGTGGCGCACGGCGGCCAGCACCTGCGCGAAGAAGCGGCGCGCCAGGGCCTCGTCGAGCGCGCCCCGCTCCGTGATGAAGTCGAAGAGGTCTTGCGCCGGCTCGGGCCGCTCCAGCACCAGTAGGAAGCCGTCGGACCGCTCGAACCAGTCCAACAAGCGAATGACCCCGCGCGCGCCTCCGGCCGCGCCCACCTTGCGTAGCAGCACCACCTCCAGGGGCACAGCCGCGCCGGCCTAAGGGACACGGCGGTCAGCGCGCTCCGCCCGGCGCCCGCGCCCCCCGCTCCGCCCGGCGCCCCGCGCTCCCCGCCCACACTTACGATGCTGCCCCACTCGGTCACCCGCTCCTTCACCACGTGCTTCACGGCCACCTGGGGGGAAGGGACCAGTGGTCAGGCCCACGCGGACACAACGACGCGCGCGGGCCGAGAATCCCGGGTGCCGGGCGGCCAGACTCACCGGGAGCCCGTCGGCGATGCGGCTGCCTGCGTAGACCGTGCCGAAGCCGCCGCTGCCCAGCACGGCGCCCACCTGATACACCTTCTCGAAGCTCTCCTTGTCTGCCTTGACTGTGAAGAGCGCACGGGCGGGGTTGGTACGACCGAGGAGCCCGGCCCCCCGACCCCGGTGGACGCCCAACCCCGGTGCGCGCCCACACCCCCGGCCCCCGCATACCTGGCTGCAGGATTTTCACTGGGAGATGATCCACGCCGCCTGGTCCGCACAGGTGCGCCAAGGAGCCGAACTTGGAGAGCAGCATCGCGGGCGGCGGCCGGGCGCGGGCCCCCGGCCTCCGCGCCGCCTCTCGCCCGGACCGGCTCCCCGCGCGGTGGAGGACGCGGGAGGACGGCCTCTTCGGGCCGCGCGAAGCCCCGACGCGGACAGCGGGCAGGTGCGCCGGGAGCGCCGGCCTCGGAGCGCGGGCCTGTTCGGGCGAGGCCGTCCGCGCGGCGCACTGCCCAGTCAAGCCCCGCGTGGACCACGACGACACGCGCAGCAGGCCGAGCCGCTCACACGCCCGCACCGCCTCGCCCCGGGGTTTTGGGCCGCGGCCGCGCGTATCCCTCCGCGGGGGCGGGCCGAGCCGGGGCCCCGCCCCCTTCCGCCGGGGCTGAGCGGCGGGGGTCGCCTCTGGAACCCGCGTAAGCTGCCGAGGCGACGGCGGGAAGAGGCCTGCGCGCCTTCCGGAGTGGGCGGGGGCGGGCGAGGGGCGCGGCGAACCGCCTGGGACTAGCTGGCGGGAGCGGAGTCGCGGAGGCGCACGGCGCGGCGTGGCGCGTCACCTCTCCGCGTTCACACACGCCCCCGCGCACGCGCAGCTCCCGCGCGGGCGGTGGCCCGGGAGTGCGGGGCGGGGCCGCGGGAGCCAATGGGAGCCGGTGTTTGCAAAGGGCACGGGGCCCAGCCAATGGCGTCGCGCGGTGGGGCGGGGCCATGGCCCCGCCCCAGGCCGCGCCGGGAAGGTCACCGGCTACACCGGCCCGGCGCGGGCGGCTGAGCCAGGAATGCGGCGGTGGGGTCCGGGAGGCGCCCCCGATACCCCAGGCTGTGCTCGTACCTCCCCGGCAGTCCGCGCACCCCGGCGCGCCCGTGGCCTGGAGCGGCTGGCACCTCCGCCCCCTGGGGGACCCCGCCGGGCGACAGCGCCCCGGGCCTCGCAGCCCCCGGGTGGGCTGAGGCTCCACTCTGCCTACCCCGGGCCTTCGTTCTTACCCGGGCTTGACCTCAAAGCCCGCAGCCCGAGGTCCCTCCCTGACTCCGCCTCCCTCCCAGGAACTTTGCCCTGCTGACCCCGTGTCTGGAGAGTCCTCCTCGGCTCTCCACCCACCTGGTTGCCCTCCAGGCCCAGCTGCTGTCCACCTCTACCAGGAAGGCCACCTTGACTGCCTCTGTCAGGGCCGGAGCCAGCCTAGGTCTTCAGGTCCCTCGACTGGACCTGAGCCTCTCCTCTGCCTTTTGTAGAGCACAGACTCATCCAACCCCACGGGTTGCCAACCTCAGCCCAAGTCACCGGCCTGAGCAGCTCAGGTGTGAGCAGCTGTCTGCCAGCCCCAGTGGCTGAGCTCAGGACGTCCACTGCTTCCCACAGCCATCCCAGAGAGGGTTGAGGGTTGGGGGAGCCAAGAGGTCAAGGTACTGGTCCTTCTGGCATCGCAGGTACTCCCCGTGGCCCCTGGGGACCAGGCTGGGACCTAATCATGGCATCCACATCCCTGGGCCCATCAGAGGTTACCTTCAGGTGTGACCTCCAAGCATGTGCACTCACCTGCCTCAGGGGCCCTGGCCAGCCTGCTGGCTCCCTCAGCACACCCAGCCTACCCCAAGTCACATCCCTTAGCTGCCACGGTCACTCTCCCAGGGCAGAGAGTGGACCCTCCACTGGTACAGCTCTTAGGTTTTTATCTTTCCGGAGCTCTGTCCACTGCCCGCCTGTGATGTGGACCCATAAAGGCAGGGCCAGGGCCAGCCGGTTAACCACAGTTCTCAGGCCAGTACAGGGTTCCTCATGGGATCAGATCCAAGGCAGGATGCCTGCCCCTGAAGTGGAATCCAGGGACTCCTGTCTTCTTGTGGGTTTTTCCAGAGGACCACTGGATGGTCCTCAGAGGCTTCCTCCTCAGATTAGGCTGCTATAGGTTCCTGGACCCATAGCCTGTCCTGGGCTAGGGAGGGTAGGAGTGCTGGAGAGCATCCTGGGTCTAGGTGTCAAGATGTGACTCTGAGGGCAGTTCCAACTTAGCCGACAGGGGCCGAGGTTCCCTGTGGCCTCCCCTGTGGGCCTCCAGACCCCCATGTGAACCTGCAGGCCAGTCCTCCTTGGGTGTCCAGGCCTGTGCGCCCAGCTGGTCCCTGGCCTTGAGAGTCAGCCTTGGGAGGCCAGCATCCTGGGGCTGAGGGCCACCCCCTGCACCCCACCAGCTGCAGAGTCTTGATCTGAAGACCCTGAGTCTCCCCAGACTCAGAGCAGGATTCACTCTCCTTCAGAAAGGGGCAGTGTGTGTCCCTCCTCCCCCAGCCCTGAAGCTGGGCTGAGCCACCTGTGGAAGCCCCTGGGGACTCTGGGAGTGGCGAGGGGTCCCCTGCTTAGTCTGGGAGTGGAGGACAGAGCAGGAGGCAGCCTCTTTCCTGAGATGGAGGTTTACTCAGAGCCTTCATCTCGTCCAGACTTGTGTGTTCTGGACATTCTAGTGTGTGTGTGTCTGTGTGTCCTGCACGGACTGTGAGTCCCTGAGGGTCAGAATGGACTTGGACACCCCTCCCTACCAAGGGCTGTCCTGCAGGGGGGCCTCTTTCAGGCCCAATCTGGCCCAAGGAATAGGCTGGGCAGGGGGCTAGCATCTCTGCCTGTGCAGCCACCCAGGGCCCATGTTTCCTCGGCACTGGGGGCCCCCGGTACCCAAAGTGACCCCGCCTAATGGGCATGACTCAGGCAAGGTGCTGCCCACCTCCCCCTGCCCTTACCCTGCAGGCAGACATGACCCACCCGTTTCTCAGCTTGGCACATCGAGGCTCTGAGGTGTTCCCCCAGGTGTTCCTCCTTGTACAGGGAGACAAGGCCAAATCTGAGCCCCAAGGGCCTCTTGCCCTTCTGCCCTGGGCATGGCCCTTGGTCAGTAACCCCAGGCCACCCCTTCCCTGCAGTTCTGATCCACACTTCACTTCCAGCCACACCCCCAGCAGTGCAGGATGTCAAACCCTGCCTGTTTTTTCCTGGTTCCTGGAAGGCCCATCCGGTGGGCCTTAAAAATAGCTCTGGGCCCCACAAGCAGGCCTGGCCCAGGTCAGCAACTTCATGGGCCGCAGAGCTGGGGCCACTCCTGCAGACAGCGGGAAGAGGCCCCGAGGAGGAGGGCTCAGCTGAGGTTGAGGCACCAGGCCACCGCACTGACCACAGAGGTCAGGCCCGGTCCCTTGGCCTCCCACCATCCCTCGGTGTGCCCGAGGCTCAGGCCAGCATGGTGTGAGCGCCTCCCTCCATGGGGCCATCCTGCTGAGAGGGGCAGCCTCACAGCGGGGCCAGGTGCCTCTTCAAGTTCCCAGTGGCCTCTCAAGGGAGGTGTTTCCTTAGTGGGGGGAGCAGCTTGGATCTTCCCAGGGGGCTGCACCCCGCCCCACCCTGGAAGCAGCCTACCCCAACCCTGCACAGCCAGCCCCACAAGGTAACCCTGTCCTGCTGGTGGGAGGGGCGGCTGTTGCCATGGTGACTGGAGCCAGGCTATCCTCCCCAGATTGGGGAGGAAGAGGAGGCTGGGCAGCAGATAGCCTTGGCCACCACCCTGTCTTCCATCCACACACATCCACACTCATGGACACAGCAGACCGTCACACGCTTACAGACACGCCCACAGAGCTGGGCGTCACAGCAGGGAGCACGGGGCGGGGCGGGCACTTACTCCGGGTCAGGGCCCTCACCCCCCTTGTCCCCCCATGTCAACAACCAAGGCCTCCTCAACTGGTCCCTTTCCAGCTTCCCCTGGACATCCCGCAGGTTTGCTCGGCCCAGCCCTGGGCCTCTCCGTGCCCCTCACCCCAGGCCGTGCCTGGAGGACACCCCCCTTGATCCTCAGCCCTGTCCGGGCTCCCGTAGCCCCCAGGTCTCCCCAGCGCCCGCCGTCGGCACACCATCATCCTGCCTCCAATCCTCCAGGGTCGATCCAGCCGACAGGGTCCGTCCCGGTGACTTGGCCCACAGTCACAGCTGTCCCCCTGAGCCCCGTCCAGCCTCCACTCCCACTGCAGGAACCCCTGGCCCGCTGGGCCTGACCCCTCCCCAGCCCATGGGGCCTGGCTCGACAGCACCCAGCTTCACACCAGCGCCACCCCTGCCCCGACCCCAAACTGGGCTCCGGGAGCCCTGGGACCTGGCCCTGCCTGCGTGCTGCATGGAACCCCCCACACAGAGGGCCACAGCCTGGCTGAGGCAGGAGGGGCCTTCCCTCTGGCCTGCTCTCGCCTCCGTCCTGGCCTCTCACCCACCGGGGAGGGGAGCCAGCAGAGCCAAGCCAGGGTTTTGCAATGTTCCCCAAAGGCAACTGGGGTATGGCCTGGGCTGGGGCTGGGGTGTCCCTCAGTGGGAGCTGGTGGGTGGTGGCCTGTGGGAACTCTGGTCGCCCCACCCAGGAGACCCCAGCCTGGCCTGGCTCAAGGCCAAGCCTGGCCCAAGTTCAAGAGCTGCCATTCCCTCTGGGCACACCCCCTGCTGCCACCGTACAGCATTCACGCCTGAGAGCTGCCCACGGCCTGGTAATGGTCACCTGGACTCTTGGTCAAGGGGACCCCGAGAAACCAATGAGGGAGCACCCAGGCCCAACCCAGAGAAAGGCTGGGGTCCCAGTGGACGAAACCCCAAATGCAGCTGGACTGAAGCATCCAACACTGGCCTTGGGGGTGGCAGCGATGGGAGCAATGACAACCCATCGGGGACCTGCCTGGGCTGCAGGGGTCCTCTCCTCACCCGGCTTCCGTCCCGGCACTGGGGCCAGGCCCCCCCAGGCCGTGAGCACAGCCTTGGCACTGGACCAGCTCCCTGGCCACTTTGCTGGGGCCTCACACCTCTCACCGCCCCCCTGCCTGGATGTCCTCACCTGTGGGGCTCTGGCCACCTCCGTGCAGGGCTGTGAGGAGGAGCCAGTGAGACGCCTGTGACGTGCTTCTGGGGTGCACAGTAGACGCGTGCTACACGCGGCTGTGCCGGCTCTAGCTGTTGTCCTGTGCAGAGGCCCCAGATTTCAAAGGGAGAGCCTAGGGGCTTCCTGGGATGGGGATGCCTGGGGCGGGGCCCAGCCAACTCTGGCAGCTCCACCATCTCTGTGCTGAGACCCCAAGGTCAAGGAGCCCAGCCTGGATGGGACTGGGGGAGGGTCATCCCATCTCACGCCCCCTGCTCACCCCAGAGGCCCAGTCCCCGGGGGGCTGGGCCAGGGGCCCTGTGCCCCGACCCCAGAAGCAGGCGCAGCCTCTGAGCCCCGGCGGCCTCTGTAGATGGTGCCCAGGCAGCTTGGGCTCCTCAGTCCCTGCTGCTGCGGCCCCAGCGCGGAGGTGAGGGTGAGGCACAGAAGGGGCCTCGGAAGGCTGTCTCCAAGGAGCTGGAAGCTGGGCCGACCGGCCTGTGTCTGCCTCTGATTTGCATGGGGTGTCCTGCGCTGGGCTCCAGGAGCCATGCAGCCAGTGGGTCCCACGCCGGGGCTTCCTGAAGGAGGCCCAGTTTAGCTGAGTCTCTAAGGCTGAACCAGAATGGGGAGGGTGTGGGGGGCATTCAGCCAGGTGGGAGCCACAGAGGGTCAAGGGTTGGGGGTCAGAGCGGTGCAGCTTGCCTTGGAGACCTTGGGGCCCAGGGCCTGCGGCAGGAATGACCTTGTCTTGGGAGAGTTTCATTCAGTCCCAGGGCTGGCCAGGGCCACGCTCAGACCGCGCTCAGGCCATGGAGAAACTGCCTCCTACAAATGGACCCAGGGTCTCCAGAGCACGGACCTGGGAGGGCCTGGTCACAGTAAACATGGGATCAGGACGAATAACAGCCTCGGAGACCTGCATTTAGTGAACATTTGCTGCATAGCTGCCCATGCTCAGCACACTCAGATAGCCCCAGTTCAGCTCTCGGTGGGCCTTGCTTTCACACCACGTCACAGAGAGAGAGAGCGGTGGCCTGTGGGGCTGTTGTGGTAGGGAGACAGGGGCCTCAGGGGAAGGATGAGCCTGAGGGCGGTAACTGGCCCCTCCAGGAAGATAGGAGAGTGTCACTGCCAGGGCACGAACCTCACCCGAGAATGGATCAGGCTTGGAAAGAAGCAGAGCAAGACGGATGATGGTTTCAGACCAGGCTTGATCTGGCCCTTCCCTGCCAGCCCCAGGCAGCACCCACACAGCTCAGAGCCCAAAAGCCTGGGCACCCCCTTTAATGGACCCCTCTGGGTCCCCTCCTTTAATGGTTCAGAAATAGAGAGCTAGGGGGACTTCCCTGGTGGTGCAGTGGTTAAGGATCCGCTGCCAATGCAGGGGACATGGGTTCGAGCCCTGGTCCGGGAAGATCCCACATGCTGCGGAGCAACTATGCCTGTGCACCACAACTACTGAGCCTGCGCTCTAGAGTCCGCGAGCCACAACTACTGAGCCTGCGGGCCACAACTACTGAAGCCCGCGCGCCTAGAGCCTGTGCTCCACAACAAGAGAAGCCATCACAATGAGAAGCCCGCGCACTGCAACGAAGAGTAGCCCCCGCTCACTGCGACTAGGGAAAGCCCACGCGCAGCAACAAAGACCCAACGCAGCCCAAAATAAATAAATTTATTTAAAAAAAAAAGAAATAGAGAGCTAGGGAAGAGCCCCCCACACCTGGGCATCGGCGGCCAGGGTCGGGGGGGTGGTCAGTGGTTCCAAGGAAGATACAGTGTGGTTCAACTGCTGAGGGGGAGGGGTAAGAACTGTGCTGGCGAGGCCGTCTTCGTGGTGCTCAGCACCCTGCCAGCGCACCTCGGTGCACGAGGCTCCCTGGACCCAAGCCTCAGGCCACCCTCTCCTTCCATGCCTGTTGGGAGCAGACCCAGGCCTGTGGGCAGCGGCCAGACCCCGGTGGCCATAGCCTGGATGTGGAGCCAGGCCAGGGCAGGGGGCAAGCCTGCCAGACAGGCCCAAGGAGACCTGTGTGGTCTTCCAGACTCTCCCCACTGCAGCACTAGCTGTAGGGACCCAGGTTGGCACCCCCAGCACCAGCCTGTGCAGGGAAGCAAGAGGCCCCGGGGCATTTGGATCCGGGACGCAGCAGGGGCAGACTGCTGCCCACTGGGGAATGTCAATGTCCAGGAGTTGCTGCCCAGGCCTGTGGGGGATGATGGGGAGAGTCTGGTGACCCTGAAACCTGAACCCAGGCTGGAGGCCCTTCCTGGCTCATCGTGAAGTCCTGGGGTGGGGGGGGATTAAGAGCAGCTAAAGGAGGGGGGTTCAGCGCTGCTGGAGCTCTGGAGCAGCCTCCTGAGTTTAGGCTCCAGCACGGGCTGGGGAAGTCCGAGGGCCCACTGAGGCCCTGGGGGTGGCCGATCCCTGCCCTGACTCTGCTCAGGGCTTCCTAGCATCCTGATCCAGGGCCCCGAGGTGGCCTGGGCACAGCATCCCGTTCAGAAGTGGCCAGGCTGTTTTCCAACCTCAGGCCACTTGCCGGTTCCCAGGAAGTGACGGCTGGCGGGGGAGCTCGAGAGCTGCATGGCCTCTGGACACCCCCAACTCTTGCCCGGCTCACCCCTAAATGCCCCATACTCGCTCCCACCAGCTTCCTGGAGGAGGTGGGGTGCCGTGGGTGCTCCAGAGCCCAGGAGCCAGGAGGAGCTCCCTGTGGCTGATCAGTGGGGTCAGGGCCCAGGTAGCAGCCCACCCGTGTGGACACGCAGTGGGCCCCTCAGTGCATGTGTCCCTCTGGTATCTCCTTCCGTCTTCCCGAGCCCCGTCCCAGCCCATTCGGGCAACAGGGCCAGGCGGCCTCTTGGCTTGCAGCACTGGCCCCCTCCTCCCCAGGGGCCACCTCTCCGGAGGAAGGAGACCAGCGGGCTGCGGCAGGGTGTGCCCAAGGGCTGGGGACTCCGGACCCACTGTCCGGACAGGAGCCCAAAGCCCAGGAGAGGCCCTGCCTCCCGCCCGCCCCGCCCTGACCCCCACAGTGGGGCTGAGGGCAGGGCCTCAAAGACCCTTGCAGACCTGCCCATTGCAGGGACGGATGCTCCACCCCAGGGCCCAGGGCCATCTCCCCTCAGGGCAGTGGGCGCCCAGCTCCCTAGAAGACCTGGCAGAGGAGGCGGGGCTGGGGCAGGAGACAGCAGTGGGAGCGTGCCTGCGGGTGACAGGTGGGGCGGGGACACCGCAGGGAGGGGTGCTGTGACACTCCCCCCCCCCACCCGCCCTGGGGTGGGCACGTTCCTGGGCCGCCAGTGGGCCTCGCCTGCCTCAGGAGCCAGTGGGCAGAGCTGCTGAGTCATCACAGAGAAACGGGAAGAATGGAAAGAATTCTGCACTTTTACTCTCTGGCTAGGCTCCCCACCCCCACGAAATTCCCCATCCCAGGCCACCAGCCCCTCCCGCTTCCCGCTGCTCTGGGCAGGCCTGGCTCCCCGCCTGACCCTGACCTCGGGGCGGCGTTGGCGTCCTGCCAGCTGGGGCCCTGCTGGGCTGGGGTATTCAGTGGACAGGACGCCCACCTGGCCCAGAGGGGACCCCATACCAGCACCCTCCACCTCCTTTTGGGGGCCTGGCCTCCCAGGGTCTGAGTGGGCTCAGGATGGGGGTCCTGGGTCAGGCGGCCCCTTGGGGGGGCTGGGACCCGGGGGTGGGGGTTCCAGGCAGAGCCCAGCTTAATATCTGCAAAATGAGGCCTTTGGTCACTCCCCAGCACTGCTGGTGGGGGATGTGATGGGGGGCTGCAGGTGTCTCCACCCTAGCTGGGCCGGGGAGCCTCTGCCCTTGCCCTTCCTGAACCTGTGCCAGACTGGCTCCCTCCTACCTCCCAGCTGGGGCCTATGGGGACCCAAGTGATGCCCCATTCTAGCCCTGTGCCCCTCACCACCATCTCTGTCTCCGCCACCCCCATCTTGGCGGTCCCACGTGGCTCTCTGGCGGCCTGGCAACCAGGGAGCCGCTGACTCGCGGTTTCGGGGACACACCTGTGCGGGGTTTCGACCCCGCCCTGGGGCCACACCCAGGTGGGCAAGTCAGCTGCTCGGTTGCCCGGGGCTGAGGCCACCCCAGGGCAGCAGGAGAGCGAGCGGACCCAGGGCCCCCGTCGCTGCCCTGACCCCGGTATCCATCCTGCCCCACCTGGCCCCCACCCCAGCCCCCAGGCCTGGCCACTTCTCCAGCCCCTCCGAAGCAGCATCTGGAGGCTGCTTCTGCGAACACACCACTCCCCACTCAAAACCCTTCCAGTGCTCCCTCTTGCCTGTGGAGAAGAGGCAGAGCCGCTGGGCCTCAGTTCTCTCAGCAGCAGGATGGGTATTCGGGGAGCAGCAGCTGCTCCTGGTAGGATTGCGGGGGGGAGGTGCGGGGAGGCACCTGTGCCATGGGCAGGTGGTGGCACCCCGAAGCCCTGTGCGACCTGCTCCTGCCTCTCCCACCTTTGGTGGCATGGAACCCCTCTGCCAGCCGCCCTTCACTTCCGGGCGTGGATGCGCACTGGTCCCCGTGCTGCCCTGGGCCCCCTGGCCGGGTCAGGCTGGGCAAGCCACCAAGTGCCTGCCGTACTGACTGCAGCTCAGGCCTGGGGGGCTTCGGTCCAGCTCCTGGATCCCAGGTACTGGCATCCTTCCTAAAGCAGAGGCCTGTCATGCGGGGGAGCAGGGGCAGGACAGGGAGGGGGTGGCGGGGGGAGCCTGTCCCCCCCAGGACCTGCCCACATGGGCTCTGAGGGCAGAGCCGGGGCATGTGGTCATCCTCTTGGTCCTCATTTACAGGTGGGGAAACCGAGGTTCGGGGACGCAAATGGCTGGCCAGGCCCCAAGTGCCAGCTGAGGTTGGGCAATGCTGCCCTGCTCACAGGCTAGAAAACCAAGGCTAGGGGTCACCAGGACAGGGGCTGGGGGGACAGGCAGGGGAGCTGGGTGGGTGACCCAGAGCCTAAGGCCAGGCCTGGGCTCACCCAGGGCCAGAGGCTGGGCAGGAGGGCCTGGGGCATCCTCTTAGGCTGGCCCCATGCCAGTCCTTGTGTAAGAACTTGGGGTCACGGAGGCGGGGAGGGGTGGCCAGGGCAGAGAGATGGCACCGGCCAGGGCAAGAGTGTCTGGAGTTGTCGAGTCTTGGAGTCGGCGAGGACTGCTGGGCACATTGCCCGCGGGAAGGAACCCACAGCGGGGGCAGGAGAGCAGGCTGGGCTGAGCAGTGGCCAGGGGGCCTCGGTGGAGGGTCTGCCCTCCTGAAATCCCACCTGCCAGGACACTGGGGTGCCCAGCAGAGGTGACCCGCCTGCCTGCCTGGGCCCAGAGCCCCTCGGTGAGGCAGGGTTGGGGCCAGCATCAGCTGGCCTGGCTGCTGGGGCCCTGCCATGTGGAGCAGGGCCGCCCATCTGAGCAGCACATGGAGCCCAGCCCTGCCCTCAGTGTGAGTTCGAGGGCTCTGGAGGGGGCTGGTCAGACTGCCCTTGGGCCGAGCCCTAGAGCCGGGTCTTGGCCCCGCCCTGTAGCCAGGCCCCAGGCCAAATCTGGCCTCCCTGTGTCTCTGAGTAGTGAACAGGAGAGGAGTGGACGCTGCCTGCCCATCCCCCCCGCCCCCCGCTGGGCTGGTGCCCTGAGGTGCTACCCATGACGCAGGCTGTGGCCTCTGTTCCACCTGCCTCCTGGCTGGGTTCCAGTCCACATACACACGTGTACGCACACACACACACACACACCTGGAAAGACCAGTTCCACAGGGCCAGCTCTTGGCCTGTGTAGGCCAGGCCTGCCCAGACACTGCCCCCCCCCCCACCGCCCCAGCCTCGGTTTCCCCACCTGCGAGCTGGGCAGTCCTGCCCACCTGAGGTCCTTGCTAGGCTGGGCGCACAGAGGGGCCTCACAGCTGGGGGTGGGTGTGGGGAGCTGGAAGAGGCCCCCCCACCTTCCCCCGCCCCCCGGGGCCCTTCCAGGCGGTACGAACCAGCTGTGCCCTGGAGCAGTGCCCTGGAGCTCTCCACCGCCTCAGCACTCAGCCAGTGGCCAGGATGGGGCTTCTGCAGGGCCTGGACTCCCGGGTGGCACCTGAAGGTGATTCCTCAGTTCCTCAGTGGGTGGAGGACTCATCAACGACACAGCTCAGACTGGCCCGCACCCCACTCTGTGCCCCATGCTCCCCTGCGGTTGATGGTGACACCCACCCCTCCCTGTCGCTGGAACCATCCGGGCCATCCCCGCCCGTGGGTGCCCCTCTCGACCTCTTAGGACTTCCTGCGCTGCGGCTTAGGGTTGTCCGAGGGGCGCCCAGGAGAGCGCTCTGCGTGAGCCCCTAAGCCAGCCTGTGGGGCTGGAGAGGTGCGATGGGGTGTGTGTGCGAGCGGGATGGGGGGAGAGGGGGCGCCAGAAGCGTGCGCAAGCGCTGCTGAGATATCTGTGAGCCCGTGTGCCTGCGAGCAGGATGGCGAGTGCGAAGATGCCTGTGGTCCCCTGTGTCCTGACCTGGGTGGGCCCACGTGGGTGCTGAGTCAGGATCTGGAAGGGCCCACGTGGACCAGTGTGGACCCTTGTGCCCTGACCAGTGGTCATGTCCTTCATGACCTACAGCCCTGAGGGCCCTCTCCTCTGGAAAGTCCAGCAGCCCGGCCACCCAGGAAGTCGGGACCGTCACCCACAGGCTTCATGTCCAGGTCACACCATGGCACAGGGCAGAAGTGTGGCCCATGGAACAGAGGGCCCTGACGCCAGCCCTGGCAGCCAGCGCCCAGGGCCTGCACCTGCACCGAAGACGCGGACCCAACCCAAAGCATCCTGCGACCCATCCTGCCCCCAGCCCATCCTCCCAGCCCCCCCCAGCAGGAAGCCAACCCCCTGCAGCCCGAGGGGCTCTGCTCTCCGGACCTTCTCCCAGGCCTGGGGTGGCTGGTGGGGAGGGTCTCCTGCCCCGGGGAAAGTCCGGTCCGGGTGGGGGGAGGGGAGGAGGGGGAGCAGGGCCAGAAATCATGATCTGTGAGGCCGGGGAGTCCCGGGCCGGAGGACTACGGGGAGACCTGCAGTCAGGGGGCACATATCGAGGGGTATAAAGGTCGGTGGGCAGTGCGGGCGTTGGGGTCAGCTGGGGCCCCGGGGCCAGCAGGGGACAGGGCTGGAGGCGGGGCGGGACGCACGGCGGGGAGCAAGGGGGGCTGGGGCGGGGTCGGGGGGGGCGGGGGTGGGGGAAAGGCCAGAGGGAGGCAAGGGGGCCCTGGGGGGCGGGGGGAGCTGCGTTGCGGGGTGGGGCCGGAGCAGCGGGAAGTGGGGGTCGCGGCGGGGGCGCCCGGGAACACAATGGGCGCTTGTGTGCCGAAGCGGCAGCCGGCGCCCTGAGCAGACACCGCCCTGTTCCGGCCGCACACCGTGTCCTGGGCCGGGCGGCCGCGGCGCCGGGCCAGCGGGGAGGGCGCAGCAGGGCTGGGCACGCGCGGCGGCTGGAGCGTCCCGCCCGCCGGCCTCCCCGCGGCTCCACTGCGGCGGCTCCACTTTGGCCGCCCCACCAGGCCCCCCGGCTCCTCTCTCAGGGGGTGGCCGTGGCCTGTGTCCCTCAGCCCGTGTCCCAGGGCCTGGCCATCCTGGCTCCGTGTGGCAACTGGGCTCAGAGGCCAACCGACCCGGCACAGGGCCCAGCCCAGGTCTGGCGGGCTCGCCCGGCCGCTGGGGTCTGCACCCCGGACTGGCGGGCGGGAGTGGGGGGCGGGGCTTACATGCCCTCTGGGGAGATGGCCCTGCAGGCTCGGCTGGGAAGGCAGGTGGGCTGCATGCTGGCCCTGCAGGGGGGCGGGGGTAGGCACAGAGCTGAGCGCCCTCACTCTTGCTTCACAGCCCCAGAGGCAGCTGAGAAAAGAGAAGAGGCCTGGCCCCCCAGGCCTCCAGCCATGTTCCAGGAAGCCAGGAGGGAGCATGGCTGCGCAAGGGTGGAGCCCGCATTGGGCAGAGGGGGTCAGGTCTCAGGCCAGTCTGGGTCTGCAGCTGAGGCCCCTCTGCCACGCCCCAACTCCCACCCACTGCAGGGGAGCGGCTGCAGGACCCAACAGGGCCCAGCAGGGGTCCTGTCTTGATCTCAGGCCCCACCCTAGACAGGCAACAGCTCTCTAGCTCCCTTGGGGAGGCCCCAGGAGAGGACATTTGCATGACAAATGGGTTCCCTGGAAGGCTGCTGGGCCCTGGAAGCTGGAGCTCCTGTGCGTGTGTGTCTACGTGTGTGTCTGCAGACGCAGGCCTGACCTCACTCCGCATGGGCTCACAGCATCCTCCTGCATTAGGCTGCGCAGCTCGGCTGTCCTCGCAGGCCTCCTGCTCACAGAGGCAGCCCCATCTGGGCCACAGAGCCGGGGCCTAGCCCCAGTGGGCTCAGAAGTTTCCTCATCAGTTAGGAAGACCTCACCCAGGCCCCGTGTCCCTATACCCTGGTGGTGGTCCGGCAGCTCGGCAGGACAGGCCACGTCTGCTGTCGGGCCTACCGGGCTGTGAGGCCGGTGAGGGGGATTCTGAGCAGATGCCCAGGGCTTCCTCCCAGATTCTTGGTCCCCAGCTTCTGGGATGGGCTCGAGGGGGCCAGACCTGGCCAGGTTGGGTAAGGGGAGGTTGGAAGGTGGGGGGACATGGGCAGGGGGGTGGCAGGGCTTGGGGAGACCAAGGTGGGGATGAACTGAGGAACCAGTGATGGTGCCAAGGAACAGGCGAAGGCCAGCCTGGGTCAGACTGGACTGGGGGGTGTCTGGCTGCGGGGAGCGTGGTGAAATGGGGCTCGCCAGGACCCTCGGGGAGGGGAGGCCTGGCTGCGTTCTGGGGAGGCTGGGCTTGCACTTAGGGTCCAGTCTCCTGCTCCCTAAACTCTGCTATTCTGCAGGCCCTCTTGGAGACGTTCAAAACAGGAAAAGAAGGAACCCTGAAACCTCCCAGAGTCAGGTACCCAGCATGCCGCAGGCATGAACATTTAAGATGCAGAGGGGCTTCCCTGGTGGTGCAGTGGTTAAGAATCCTCCTGCCAATGCAGGGGACACGGGTTCGAGCCCTGGTCCGGGAAGATCCCACATGCCGCGGAGCAACTAAGCCCGTGCGCCACAACCACTGAGCCTGTGCTCTAGAGCCCGCGAGCCACAACTACTGAGCCCGCGAGCCACAACTACTGAGCCCATGAGCCACAACTACTGAAGCCTGCACTCTAGAGCCCATGAGCCACAACCGCTGAGGCTGCAAGCCACAGCTACTGAAGCCTGCGCACCTAGAGCCCGTGTTCCGCAACAAGAGAAGCCACCGCAACGAGAAGCCCGCGCACCACAACAAAGAGTAGTCCCTGCTCGCCGCAACTAGAGAAAGCCCTCGCACAGCAAGAGACCCAACGCAGCCAAATAAATAAATAAATAAATAAATAAATAAATAAATAAGCTTGGGACTATTACTAAAAAAAAAAAATTCCTTTCTCTTCAAGGCTGAGTAATATTCCACTGTGTGTAGAGACCACATTTTTTTTTATCCCTCCATCCACTGATGGACACATGGGCTTCTCCTGTCTTTACTGTGAAGGATGCTGCCATGAGCACAGGTGTGCAAGGGTTTGTCAGAGACCCTGCTTTCAGAGCTCTTACTCACACACCCGAGAACGGAATCCTGGGTCGTGTGGGACTCAAGCCCATCCTGAGGAACGTCCGTGGTGTTTTCCACGTGGCTGCGCCATTTTACGTTCCTGTCAGCAGTGTGCACGAGGGTACCATTTTACTACATGCTGCCAACACTTGGTATTTTCCATTTCTTTGGTGACAGCCATCCTGGTGGGCGTGATGTGGCATCTCAGGAGGGTCTTGATCTGCAGTCGCCCCAGGTTGTCACTGCCCAACACCCTCTCCCTGTCCTCACTGTCCTCCTCGCCCAGCTCAGATCCCTGGCCCCCACTGATCCCGCCCCCTTTCCCCCTCGGCCCCTCTCATGCCACTCCCCCCTGACTCGGGGCAGCTGGATGTGACTGGAGAAACACCCTCCCCACTGCCCTCCCCTTCTGCTCCATCTCCCTTCCTCCCAAACCCTGACGCCTCTTGTCCGCTGCACCCATCCCGCCCGCCCTGCGAGCCCCTCACAGGCCCCTCCCTCCCCACCATCAGTCCCCACCCACAGTGTCCGACAGAGACCTGTGTGGCTTCCGCCTCATCCGACAGCCTCTCTGGACCTCCCTCCTGCTGCGCGGGGTGGGCACTGCCCCCTCGTCTGGACGCCCTGGTGTCTCCTCTCACACCCGCAGCTGGCTCCACCTTCAACATCATCTTCTGTTGTGTCTCGAGCTACCCCAAACCCAAATGGCCTACAACAACACAGGTTTATTGTCTTATGGCTCCTGTGGGTCTGGAATCCAGGCATGGCCATTCCCTCCTGCTGAGCAGGGCTGCGGTCTCATGGGGAGGTTCGACCATGAAGGCATCCGGGTGGCCAGACCAGGTCCTCACAGGCGGGGCCTCCCTCAGCTCCACATACGTGGGCCCCTCCACGGAGCGACTGCCAGAGCCTTAGGAGCCAGCTGCCGGGTCCATGCTGGATGGGAGGGGGCAGCACAGGGCCGGAGACCGGGAGGCCGGGATCCACAATCTGCCTGGCGCTCACCACCCACCCCTGGTCCTTGTCACCATCCCGTGTCACCTGGATGACCCCAGTGCCCCTCCTCACTGGCCTCCCCGCCTCCATCCCAGCAGGACAACCAGGGTGCCTGCGATGACTGAGTCACTGTCCTGCCACTGCTCTGCCCCCAGTCCTCCCAGGGGCCTCTCCACCCCAGCTCCACCTCCGGCTGAAGCCCCTGGAAGCTCCGAAGAAGTGGCCGGTGCTGGGGGGAGGACGGTGCAGCCCCGCGGGATTCCAGTGGGGTATCTTGTGGGGAGGACACAGGGCCTGCATTGACGTTGGCGCCTGGAAACCTGAAGAGCATCGCGAACCATTAGAGCAGGGGCACGTGGGGTCCTAGTTAGGGCAGGAGACCCACGGACCACAGTGGCCATTACCCCAGCCCCTGAACGTATAACCGGGGGAACATCTGTCCAGCTGGGGCGACCCCTGAACTAGATTCTCAGCCTGTGAGGGAAGAGCTCTCATGGCGGGGACAGCCAGGTGGAAACTTCACTCCAGCCAAGACGGTAAACAGTGCCGCATTCCGGGGAGGTGATGTGGCAGAGCCCAGTGCCACCCTGCAGCCCTGAGGTGCAGGTGGTCCCCACCCCAGTCCCATCCAGTCACCACGCTGGCCCTAACCCTAACTCCCAGCAGAGACTGAGCAGCTGCAGGCTGCCAAGGAGCTGCTGAGCAGGGTGGCGGGGAGGCCAGGGCAGTCGGTAGCCTCTGGTGCAGGTTCATCGCCCCTGATTGGGTGACCGTGTTCTTTCCTGTCCCCATGGAGAAAAAGGACCAGGCACAGCTGTCATGAAGGACAGGCCGTGTGTACGCTCCAGGCCTGTTCCAGGGCTGTGTCAAGCCTCCTGCGTTAGTATAATAAGGTCCTGGGACGGGGAACCCTCAGAAAGTCACACTGTACCCACAGTGGGAGAGTCACAGCACAGCCCTAGGTTCTGGAGCACAGCCTGCTGCCCACAATGGGACCTGGGCGGTGCTGTGCCAGGTCCACGAGCGGGAGCACCAGTGGCCACTCCTGGTGTCGTCCCCCCCCTGCTGTCTATGCTCCTGTCCCCGCAGCACTGGGCTCTGCAGGTCAGAGATCCTGGTGCCCAAGGAGGCCCGGTCTCTCCAGGGCGCTCAGCGAGGAACACAGCTAAGCTGCCCAACAGCAGCAGGTGAGCAGGGCGGCCACCTTGTTGCAGGTGGCAGGCCCTGACCGGCAGGAGGTGGGGCTGCTTTCACCCCCGCCCCAGTGTGACCACCAAGGCCAGACCCCTCAGGGACGGAGGCTTGGGTCAGGGAGGAGTCACTGGCCGGAAGGTCCCAAAGGAGGGATCCTCGTTAATGGAGAAAACCTTCTGTCCCTGACACGCCTGTTGGTGCTTCCCCGAAGACCTGGGGCAGGAAGGGGGCAGGGGCTGAGGGCTGCAGGTAGGGAGGCCCTGGAAGGTCAGGGTGGCCATGGGCTACGTGCCCTTCCAGCCACACTGCCCCTACCCACTCACCAGCCCCCAGGTGGCTGCCGCTTCAGGGGCTCTGCTCTGGGTGTGGGGCTTCAGGGCAGGTACCTGAGGGTGATTTTTAGGGAAAGTGATTTTCAGGAAAAGCATTCAAAACTGCCAAGGTTGTTCACAGGGCTCCCCTGCATCCACATCTCCCTGGGCCCCCAGGGCCTGAGCCTGGTGGGCGGCGGATGCCTGGGCCCCACGCGGGGGCAGTGCCCTCCCCACCTCCCCTCCCACTGCGGCAGCCGGCCCAGACTCCGGTGAGGCCAATTCCAGGTCTGGGGGCTCTGGTGGGTGATGATGGGCCCTCCCATCACCCATCCCTCGGCCCAGGGCAGAGGAGCCTCCAGAGGGCTGCCCCACACCCCTTGGAGCCCAGCCTGGGTCCAGCCGCCCCGGGCAGGACTCAAGCCTGATGGCCACCCAGCACAAGGCCCGCTGCGTCCTCAGAAGCTACAGGAGCAGCACTGGGGCCACGTCTCCTCTGCTGCTTGGGAGTGTGACCTGGGGCTGGGACAGGGGTCAGCAGCGAGCAGCTCCGGGGGCTGGACGGCCAACCCATCACTCTCACTCACCCAGTCATTCAATAAGTAGCTCTTTCCCGAGAGCCCAGTTCAGGACCACGGTCAGGTCGTGGATGGGTGGGGCAGTGGCTGGACAGACAGGTGGGTTTATTCATTTATTCACCATTGAATGAAACTTTCTGGAGCACCTATGGGTCTGCAAAACTGCAGATGACTGGATGGATGGAGAGATGGGCACATGGACATATGGACACGTGGATATAATGGACACACAGACATATAAATGGACAGACACACGGACACATAAATTCCCTGGCTTGGGGTTCCAGCCGAGGCATCCCCAAAGCAGTCACCTGAAGCCAGTCCCCTGGTGTCCGCTTTTCCCCACGTGGCATCAGCTGGCTAAGGTGTCACCTCTGGGGGGCCTCAGCACTCCCATGGAGGACATGGCCACGGCAGCATGCAGAGGTCTGGGCGCAGGGACCACGACGCTGGACCCAGGACACGGGCAACAGGTCCAAACTGAAGCCTCCACCTTGAACCTGGCCCTCTGACCCAAAGCGTGGAGCCCTCATTCCAGGCGGGGTTTTCGCAGCAGCGCCCCCGCCCAGCCCCGCACTATGCAGGACCCCCCGAACCTCGGTCAGATCACGGCCCCCCTGCGCTCCCACCACACAGGGGAGAAGCCAAGTCCTCCGAGACCCGCCCCCATAGGACCCCTCCTCCCGCCAGCTCTTCCTGACGCTCTGCTCTCGCCATCCTGGCCTCTAACTCACAGGCCACGTTGCCGGGGTCTATTTTGTCCCCTCCCCAACCCAGTGTCCCATATTCATGTGCCCCCCCACCTCTGCCAGGTCTCCTGGCACCCAGCACCCCCCGGAGACCAAGGTGGGCAGCAGAGGGATGGTGAGTGAGGGGCAGGAGTCTCCAGGAGAGACCCTCGGCCCCTGGACGCCCAGCTGTCTTCTGTGCCCAAACTGTCCCTCAGCCCTGATCATGCCAGGGCCAGAGCTGAGTCGAGAGCCACGTAGACAGTGGTGTCGGGGGAACTCTTACCTGTCTGCTTACCCCTGCGGGCTTTTGGGCAGCCCCTCCGAGCCCCTGCAGGGGCTGTTCCTGAGGGGACGAGGGATGTCGCTGGTGTTCAGCTGCCCGCAGGCCTGGGAGGGTCACTGTCCAGGCCTCAGTCCCCACCCCGCCGGTCCAGGGCCTGGCATGAACTGGCTCAGCACCCTTCTTTCAATGGTTGAACAAAAGGAAGAACAATGGAAAACGCCAGAACGGCTTGGGTGGGGGTCCAAACACCGTCCCACCAGCAGCCTGAGGACAAGGCAGCATCAGGACGAGGGAGGGGCAGGGGTTGACCGCCAGGCCCGGACAGATCCCGGCTTGGGGCTGCCTCCCCAGTCCAGGACCCTCCCCCTCTGGACACCATCGCCTCTTGCCCACCCTCAGGGACACAGGTGGGCATGTGGACAGCGGAAAGGACAGGTGGGCAGGGGATGGCACGAGGGCTATCAGGCACCTGCGTGAAGGCTAGGATCCCAGGGCCTGCCCAGCCTCCCACGGACTCGACGTCCCTTCTCCCTGACTCCCCTGGACACCCACTCCACAGGACTGCGGTCACAGACAGGGCACGAAGCAGGCAGGCGAGCCCTGGGCCAGGGAGGGCTGGTGCCATGCTGGGTCGGGGGTGGGGAACGCTCACCCTGCCGCAGTGCTGGCCTGGCTCCCGCCGCCCTGCGCCAGGCACCCTGTGGCACTTCACAGCTGCGCGGGGCTGGGAGACTCACACAGGCCAGCTCGGGCCAGTGCCCGCGGGGTGGGCTGCAGGGTGAGCCAGCTGCACCTCGCCTGCTCCTCCAGCAGATGTGCATCAGAGGTGGGGGGAGGGGTGGGTGCAGCTGCCGTGTCCTGCACATGGGGACATGGTGACTCTGCTGATGATCGGTGCCTGTGCGTCTACGCCTGTGCGTGTGTATGTGAGAACACGTGTGTGGATACATGTGACCGCATGTGTGTGGGTGTGCTCGTGTGAGTGCACACTTGCCCGTGCTATGGGGGGTCCAGCTCGTGAGCAGTGTGTGAACCGTGGGCTGGACGTTGGCCTGGGTAGCTGCGACATGGTGACCTTTGACCCCAAGACCTACAGGGCCCCTGGGCAGGGAGTGGCAGTGCGTGGAGGCAGGAGACCTTAGGCTGACTCAGCCTCCCCCTCAGCCCCCTCCTCCCCGACCCTCCTCCCCCACGTCCTGGCGGCACTGTCCTTCTCTGTGCCCCTTGGGTCTGAGGTCCAAGGATGCCCTCGGGGGCTCCCCTGGTGGCTGTGACCTAACAGAGGCCCCACTCCCACGTGTGTTTGCTGGCTCGTGGCAGCTTGCAGCGTGGGGCTGACCTCTCTGAGGGTTTCCCCATGGGTCTCTGGCTCCAGGGCGGCAGCACCCAGAGGGCCTGGCGGGGCCTGCTGTGCCCCCAGCTCTGCTGGAAGCCGGGCACCCAGGGGTGTTTCTCGGGTGCCCGTCCCTGTGCGGCCAGGGTGCACCGTGCAGGAGACAGGTGACCTCCCCGACTACGGGCTGAGATGACAGCAGGTTTGCCCCAAAGCTGGAAGCCTGGGCCTCCAGCTCAGAGGGACATATAGACAAGTAGCTGGACAGACAGGCAGCCGGTGACGGGCAGAAGCTGCTGAGAACTGGCGGAAGCCGGGCGGGTGGCCGGCGGGTGGCCCAACGGGTCCTGGAAATCCTCGCTTCCTGTTTTTCCAACAAAGGGCCTCTGTCCCGCGGGGAGGCTGCTGGCCAGCAGCAGCGGACGTGCCTTTTCCGTAAACAGGGTTGTTTCCTTTCTCCTCGTGGCACAGGAACGGCGGTCTCCAAGCCCCCCATCCCAGCCACGGGCACGACCAGCCACAGGATCCTGTAGGGGAGACGGTCCTGGGACAGGGGCCACCCTGCCACTGTGCGAATGAGGGTCGTGGCTTGACCGGCTTTGATGAGGCCCCCAGAACAAGCAGGGGACAGGAATTCAGTGGTGCCTGCCCCCGGGACAGGTGGGAGGCCAGAGCAGCCTGGGGTCCATGAGAGCCAGAGTCAGGGTGGGCAGGGGCTGTGCTGAGCCTAGGCCCCCTTGGGATTTGGCAGGGCCCTGTGACCCTCAGGGCCTGACCCAGCAGCCCTGGGAGCAGAAAGGCAGGGCTAAGTCCCCACGGGAGCTGGGTCTCCTGAGAGGGAGCAGCAGGGGCCTGGACTGGCCTGCAGGTGGCTCTCCCTCCAGGCTGGCTGGGAGAGCTGCCCCTGGGTGCTCAGCCAGGTGGACACCACCATGGTGCCTGCTCCCCAAATGCGAAAGCTCAAGGTCAGAGAGGGCCTCTGATATGCCCAAGCCCCTGAGTATGGCCCTCGGGAGCAGACCGGGTGTGCTTGCCTCCCCGAGAAGGAAGGCCAGGGCAGGCCCTGCAGGGGAAGGGCCAGAACGCCGGCTCCAGGCCCCTTGGCCAGGTGACCTCAGGGGGTCACCGACATGGGGACAGAAACAACACCCCCTGGCTGACCCTGGCTCGGGGAGGAATCCTGAGAGGTGCAGGGCAGCCTCAGCCAGGCGGCGTGAGCGGCCTCCGTGTCCTGGCCATGCAGCCGGCCAGGAGTCAGCACCCGGGCATGCGGCCGAGGGGGCCCGTGTGCAGGCGTGTGTGGGTGATTGTGTGCACCCAGGCGGCAGGCGCCTGGACTGGCTTGTGTGAGGGGCTGGTGGGGGCTATTTATAGTGGCTCTGCTGACGAGAGGCACTATTAATAGTGAGGGTGGAGGGTGAATGGACAATATGCCTCTGGGTGGGGTGGGGGGCGGGCGCCATTCTCTGCCCGAGACACCCGGGGCTGGTACCCCGGCGGCTGGACAAGGGCCACTGTTATCCAGTCAGCAGCTGAGCCGGGGCCTGCGGTTCACCTGGGACAGCAGGCTGGGGGGGGGGCCCAGGCTGGTGCTCCCCGCCCTGCTCTCCCTCCTTCACCCCAAGGAGAGACGTGCTGATGCTGGGGAGTGTGAGATGGGAGGGGCAGGGCTAGGAGAGACCCCAGATGGAGGAGGGGTGCTTAGATGGGCCCCCGCACCTGGCATCAGGTGGCAACACGGGAGAGGGTGGAGGAGGGGCCGCAGGGGGCTGGAGCCCTAAGCCCCAGCACTGTGCTCTGTCACCTCATTTCTAGTCCACGACCGGAAGTGGCTTTGACACAGGGTCCCCGCTGACCTCGCAGGTCAACCCCGCCTCCAGCAGGGAGCAGTACATGGGGTCAGGGCAGCAGACCACACCAAGGGATGGGGGGCCGCTGCTCATCCCCGGGTCTGCCCGACTGAGCTTCATTTTCTTTGACTGTTTTCTGAAACCACAAAGGGATACTCAGCTCCTGGTAAAAAGGTCAGACCTGACCCCAGAAAGGGTGCAGCATGGAGTGGGGCTGCCCGCGGGCCTTCGCTTGGATCCCCACTCTCCAGCTTCACGGGGCGGGGGCTGCTCCCCTCCTCTCCGGGAGCCCAGTCGGAGGCCCCGAGGCGCCCATCGGGAGGGTGGGCTGTGGTCCAGGGGCCCAGGGGCCGGCCGTAGCTCCCTGGGGAGAGAAAGCTGTGCGGGCGCAGGCCCTGCTGAGACTAGCCATGGCGCGGCCCCCTCCCTCCCCAAGGCAGGGCCTGACCTGAGGTCCTGGAGGACACGGGGGACGGAAGGGGAATAGACCCTCAGTGCCCGGGACGGGATCTCTACGCCCCGAGAGCCAGTACGGGTCCGCGGCGCTCATCAGGCCCGAGCCCCTGGGCCCCGCCGGTTCCTTCCGGGGCTGAGACCCCGCGCCGCCGCCCCCACCGGCGGACGCGGGGACGGATCTGCCGGGCCGCTCACCCTCGACCTCACATCGCATTCACCCGCCTGCTTCCGCCCAGCCTGTTTCTTTCGGGAACTCCCCCACCCGCGATGACGTCAAGAGGGGCACGAGCATCCCGCCCGCGGCCACCTGGCGCCAAGCGCTTTCCAAGAAGGTCGCGGCCCACCGCGCACGCGCCGTGCCTACGTCCCCGAAACCTCGGGCTTTACCGTCGGCGTCATCACCCCTACATCACTACAGCTCCGGGAAGGGGAAAGGGGGCTCCCAGGGGCCGGACGCGCGGGCGGGGCGCGGGTGGACCCCCGCCTTTCCGGCCGCCCCACCCCGGACGCGACGCGCGGGACGATCGCGCCCCTCCCCCGACCTCTCCGGCCCCACCACCCCCCCCCCGCGCCCCGCGGCCCCTCCCGCGGCCGAAGCCAGGCCGACGCTTTCGGCGCCGCCCCCTTCCCGGCAAGGCCGCGCCGCGCTTCCCGCCCGCGGGCCGAGCCCTTCCCCGCCCCTCCGCAGCTCCTGCTCTGTGAGGGCGGACAGAGGGTTAGGGGGTTAGGGGGACAAGGCATCGACGGGTCGGGCCTGGAGGGAGGCGGGGAGGGGGGCTGGGGGAGGGGTGCCCCTGTCCGCGCCCTCTTAGGCGCCGGGTCTCCCGAAGGGCTGAGCTGCCCAGAGGGTCCCCTGCCCCCTCGCGCCCAAGTCCGGAGCCGGGACACTGAAGCCCACGGGCCGTCCCTCTGTAAGAAGGTGGGCGCCCCGCACTGCACACGCCCCGTCAGGCCGGTGGTGTGGAGCCAGCCAGCCTGGCGTCTGGGATGATCCCAGCCACAATGAGGGCTTTGAGGACCCTGAACTGGGAGGGAACGTGTGGCCTGAACAGCAGCCTGTCCCCAAAGAGGCCCAAGGCTGGTCCCACCCAGCGCTGGAACGGAGCCGTCTGCCCCCATGGCTGCCCCCAGGACCGAGGCCTTCTGTGCTACCCGCCCTCTACCCCTGCCCATGATTCCAGTGCCCACTCCGCATAGTCCCCAATGTGCCCACATCCCAGGGCCTGTCGGGCTGGCTGTGGATCTACCGAGAGCGACAGCGCCACCAGGCCCTGACCCCGGTCATCCCACTTCACAGCCGCCCTATCTCAAGTGGTGGGCTGGAGCCCCTCCCCACCCCTAGGCCTGCCTGTCTGCAAGACCCTGACCCCGAGGATGAAGAGCAGAGGCAGGAGAGCCCAGCAGTACCTGCGGGGCTAGAGGGCAGAGCCAGCGGGGTCTGGGAAGGCAGCTGGGGTGAACATCTGTGAGCCAGAGCCGTGGCTGACAAGGCCCCAGGAACCAGCCCTGTTCCAGGCCCCCGGCAGGTGGGCAGTGAGCAGCCCAGGAAGGGTCACCCACAGAGGCTGGCCCTGGGCCGGGGCACCTCAGGGAGCCGGTGTAGTGGAGTTGGGGAGGGGCAGCCCCCCACTTCCACTGTGGGCCTCACACAGGGACACAGGCGTGAGAAGGGGAGCAGGCTCTAGGCAGGCGCCAGGGTTTGGGGCCTGGCGATGGGGCGCGGGGGGAAGGTAAGGCCTGTGCCCAGCTGCTGGGACCTCGCCCTCGGGCGCGGGACGGGTGTGAGGCCCGGCGGACGCAGCCATCCGGAGCAGGGAGAGGCAGCCTGCCCGGGCTCCCACGGGCCCTGCTGCCAGTGGGAGAGGCTGTCACAGGATGGAGGGTGACGGGGGTGGTGGCGCCTGGTCGTCAGGGGCAGGTGCGTGCAGCTCCCGTGAGCAGCAGGGCTGGAGCTGGGCCAAGGGCCCGAGGCGCCTGGGGTTGTGGTTGACAGAACACTGTGTTCCCGGGGACTGGACTGGCGGCCGAGGAGGAGAAGCCACGGGTGCGTGACCAGGAGGCCCTCGTGAAAGGTCGTGACCCCTTACCCCGTTTCCAGGCCCGAGGCAGGCTTCAGACCCAGAACCCCCACTGAAGGGCAGGCTGGGTCCCCAGTAGGTGGAGTCTGCCACACCGGCACACCTACCCCCGCCCTTCCCTGGACCCGGTAACTGAGCACGGGGAGGAGAGATGCCGAGCATTTGAGGACTGCTAGACACGGGTGACGCTGGTACCTGGAGGCCCAAAGCGTCCTCATGGCCCCCCAGGCTACGGGGACTCTCCAGCCCACAGTCACCTGGACCGGCTGCCCATCCTCCCCATCAACAGACCCGTGCTAAGCAGGCCAGGTGACCAGGAAGTGGCGAACACACGGGGGCCTTTGTAGGTCACGTGCGCTCTAGGGAGAGGTGGGCCCTGCGCAGCTGCGGAGGCCTGGGGCCCCCCAAAGCAAGGTGCGTGCCACCATGAAGGAGGACGCACAGGTCTGGAGGCTTCGGGTTCTGGAGCAGTGCGTCCGGGCTCGGGCTCTGCTCCGATACCCGGGGCCCCTAACGGCCCCCAGCTGGACGGGGCACAGAGCAGGAGGGCTGCAGCGCAGTGTCCCTGCCGCTGCATTTAACCCCATCCCGGGGGCAGAGGTGTGGGTGGGTGAAGGGGAGGCCCTCCATGCGACCCCGGGGGCTAGAGCGGCAGGTGGTCTGCGGGCCATGGCTCCCCCCGGGGAGAGGGGGCACCTGGCCACGGGCTGCGGCCGTTGTCTCCCCTGAGGCCGACACTTGGGACTGGGTGTCCTGGGCTTTGGAGGGTGTTGAGCAGCATCCCTGGTCTCTACCCACTTGAGCCAGAAACCCCGTTACCCCCTTGAGACGAGTGTCCCCAAACATTGCCTGTGTCCGCGGCGCCACCCATTGAGAACCGCTGGCTTCCAAAGCGTTTGATCCTGTGACACAGGATCCCATGTCAGATCAAGGGACCCACTTTACAGCAAAGCCGGGACAGGGCTAGGCTGGGACCATGGGCACTCAGGCACCACGCTTCCAGAAGCTCCTAAGCCACGGGGTGCACAACAGCCTGCTGAAGACCAGGTGGACAGCCATCCTCTGTGGGGAGGGAAGCCACCCCAGGACCTGCGTATGGTGCACACCTGGGCCCAGGTGCCAAGGGCGAGTGGGAGCAGCCCTGGGAATCTGGGCCTCCGGGGTCCACAGAGCCGAGGTCCTGGCTCCCCCAAGGCCTGTGGCAGAGTGCCCCTGCTGGGGTGCCAGGAACCTTGTGCAGGGCCCAGTGGGCGAGCAGAAATGCCACCGGGGCAGGGTCTTTGACCCTGACTGGCAGGACGGCAGGCTGTCCGGCTTGGAGGATGGCATTGCGCGCTGTGACCCTGAGGAGGTGTGCGGAGGGGTCCCTGCAGTGTGGGACCGTGGAGGGTGCTGTGACTCACTGCCCCAGCAGCCCCATCCCTTCCCGTCCCGGGGCAGCACCCAAAGTGGGATGAGGGAGCAGAGGCGCGGCCCTTGCTGGAACCGGGTCACTCCAGCGGCCAGGGGTCCGGGCTCCCGGGGCGGGGGGGCCTCTGAGGCCCCAGTGTGACTTTCCGGTTCTGTCCCAGCCCCGCCCCAGCCCCGCTTCCTTCTACTCCCAGGACCTCCTGGCCCAGGGCTAGCACCCCACCCCCGGGCCGTCCAGACCGAGGGACCCGGGGTGGTCCCACAGCGCCACCTGCTGGCTACCTGCCCCTCTGGCCCCAGAAAGCTGAGACTGGGGGTGTTCCACCATTGACTCCAGACCTCTGGCTCAGAGGGGGCCAGGATCCCTGCTGGGTGCAGACACGGCCCTGGGGAGCGGTGGGGGCTCACAGAGGGGTGCAACGTGGGCAAGGGGCTAGGGCCGACCTCTGAGGGTGACAGCTGAGCAGAGACCCCCCTGGAGGGAGGGAGCAGTAGGAGCAGGGGCCTCCCACATGTTCCCAGCAGGAGGGACAGCAGTGCAAAGGCCCTGGGGTGGGACCGTGCACGGTGCTTTCAAGGATCCAGGTCAGCCTGACTTGTGCTGCCCTAGTGAGGCAGGAGCAGGGTGGGGGGGCCTGAGTGGGGGTCCCAGAGCAGAACGACGTGAGGGCCAAGGGACCCCCCTGGGCTGTGGCCACAGCTGCTGTCGGCACAGAGGTGCCCAGTGGCCTCATCCCTCTCCAGGCCACCCAGGGCCAGTAGTGCCCATATAGTGCCAATAGCGCCCAATAGTGGAGGTGGTCTACCAGCAGGAAGGCAGCGTAGGGGCCGGGTAGGGGACCCCTCGGGCTCCATGGGCCAGTGTAGTGGTCGCGGGGGAGCCAGCTGCAGGGCTCAGGCCGGGGTCCAGCTTTCGAGTGTCCAAAGCAGCGGGGCCCACCCCCTCCCCACTGCCAAGTGACTGGCCCCCTCAGGACACCTACTGATGCCACTTGTAGGGAGGAGGGGGCAATGGCACCCACAGAGCTACGGTGGGGGGAGGGCAGCCACCCAGGTGACCCCACCGTGTGTGGGGAGACAGTGCCACCCAGGGACCGTGAGCTCGGTCTCAGGGCCTGCAGTGAGGATGGGGGCCACCCGGTTTCAGCTGGAGATGGGGTCAGTTCCCCAGTGCAGTCACAAGGCCCCACCCGCGGGATGGCTTTGGCACCTGAGCCTGGGCCCCGCGTGCAGGACCTGAGCTGGGCAGGGACCACCCGCCCTGGCCTGGAGCTGCCCCCGCCCCCCAGCCCCCCAGCTGACAGGGAAGGCTTCCCCTCTCTCCCTCTTCTGGGAGCCTTCTAGCCGCACCTCCCCGAGGTACCCCAGGCCAGAGGCCTCCCTCTCCTCGTCCACCCACCGGTCAGCACCTCCACCGGCACCCGGCCACACCCACCCGACATCCATCCGCAGGGCCCCAGCCCACACGGCTTCCTGGAAGCCCCCAAACTGCAGGCTCCCCAGGGACCCCCGTCCCCTCACCTCCGCCTGGCCCCTCGCTGCCCTCCACACGCAGCCATCACCCCCATCACCCCTGCTGGTGGCCGCGCCCTCCCATGTGCCCTGCCCCTCGGCCTGCACCGCCGTGTCCGTCTCCAAGAGGACTGTGTGTCAGCTTCATGACTGGCCATCCCCCAGTGTGGACTCCCCCAGGCCTGGGCCAGACAACAGCAGCCCCCAACCTGTGCTGCTCATTGGCCTTGCTGAGCCCACTGGACTCCACGCCCCCTCTAGGGATTCGGGCCCCCCCCAGGCCTGGGACTGGAAGCTCCACCTCCCCCATGGCAGACGAGAGACCAGGGAGAGCCTGAGGTGCGCTGGGGTGTGGCCAGCGCCTGCGGCCCTTGGGTGCTGTGGTCACCCCTTCCCAGCAGGGACCCCTGGGGCAGAGTCCCACCTGCAGGTGCCCTATCCCAGTGCCCAGGTGAGAGGGCCCAGCTTGGGCTCGGAGAGCACAGGTGCAGCAAGGGGACAGGTGGATGGTCACTGGTGCCAGGACAGTGGGAGACGTTTACAGGGATGGCGTGAGGCCTGGTGGGGGGGACAGGAGGCCAGAGGGGCTGGTGGAGCGTGAGCGAGGGGAGTGGGGGGGGGTGGACACGGGGCATTCACTGGGGGGCAGCCCTGGGGGGCTGGAGCAGAAGCCGTGGTCTGACTGCCACACGGACTGGTGGGAATGGGCTGGGCTGGGCTTCGGGGGGTCCATGCAGCCTTCTTCCCACGTGACAACCTGGCCCTGGGGTTCACAACTGACATTTTCTCCAGCTTAGCCCCCAGGGTCTCTGGCGACACTCACTCTGGTGGCCCACAGGTGGGGCCCTGAAACTCACCCAGTTAAGGTTCTGATGGTGCTTGCAAGCCTGGGGTGGGGGTGGGAGCCCCTTGGGGACAGCCCGGCTGTGCTGCCTCGAAAACCCCCACAGGCCTGGGGGCTCCAGCAGGACGGGGCAAACTCCGTTCTAAAGGTCCACACGCTTCCAACGAGACAAACGCACACCTGTTGTCTGCCCAACTACCTTCAGTGGCCAATTTTATTATAAAGAACTGTATCAAAATATACAAATCTGTTTAAGAACAACCAGTAAATGCAGCTTTAAGGGTCAAATAAGCATCAGCCATTTCAATGAAAGCAGCTTCCCCTGGAGCAACGGTGTGACATGAAGGGCCACATCCAGGACGACAGTCTGAATAATTTAAAGGGCGGGTGTGACTTCTGACGTGGATGCACATCATAAATCTTCATGGGACAGCGGCTGTGTTGGGCTTGCTTCTGTGACTTCTGTCAGAAAACAAACAGATCGGTCCGTAAAATCCTAGCACGAAAGGTCCTGAGGACGCGGCCACAAGGCTGGCGCTGGGGCTGTGGTAACGCGTGGACAGGCTGCCCATGGCCGTGGGGTGGCGCCAGGCTCCCTCTGGATGCAGCAGCCCCAAGCACCCCACGGCTGGGGTGTCCCGACAGCACCCCAGAGCCGCCACACCACTATGGGAGAGACGGGAGCCAGTGAGGTGCCCCCAGAACCAGCTGGGACGAGACAACAGCCTGCGTGACGTGTGGGGACATAGGGTGCGTGGCTGCGGCCCCTCTGCGGCCCTCGTTGACCGTCAGGCCCCTCGGTTCCTACAGGCCGTCTACATTAGGATTAGCTTCTCTTTATCCTGCCAGGACCCAGGGAGCTTCTGGAGCCTGAGCCAAGTCTTACTGCTTTGGGAAAACTCTCAGCCATTGTCTTTTTTAACGTGGCTTCTTTCACGTTCTCCGTGTTGTTCTAGAACTTGTATGAGATGACTGTGGGAAGAACTGTGTCCCCCCCCAAAAGACAGGCTGGCATCCTGATCCCCGGTGCCTGTGAACGTGACCCTACTTGGAAATAGGGTCCCTGCAGGTGAGCAGGTTAAGAGCAGCTCACTGGGGTGGGCCCTGACCCAATGGCTGGCGTCCCTACAAGTAGAGGGAACTTCGGACACAGGCTCCAGGGAGAAGGCCATGTGACAAACAGAGGCAGAGGCTGGAGGGACGCAGCTGCCAGCCCAGGAACGCCAAGAGTGACAGCCACCAGAGCCAGGAGAGGCAGGAAGGATGCTCCCTGACAGGCTTCAGGGGGAGGCAGCCCTGCCGACACCTTGATCTCAGACATCCAGCCCCCAGGACTGGGAGACAATGTGCCTCTGGGGTTGAAGCCGCCGGGTCTGTGGCGCTTTGTCACGGCTCCCAGGAGCCCCCGTGGAGCCGTCTGCCCCTCCTATTGCCTCCCTGCACGTCTGTCTCGGCCGGACCCGGGGGCTGCTTGGCTGGCGGCCCGTCTGCTGACTTTCCTTTGCGTCTCCCTCCCTCCATAGAAGAGGGAGCCTCCCGGGGCTTCATCCCCATACAGGACTTTATGCCTTTATGCACTTGTCTTCCAGGAACCCCAGCTCCCATCATCCCAGGGCCACTTTTTGTGTAAATTTCTTAACTTGGGGACAGGTGGCAGCGCACCCAGGCCCCGCAGCCGAAGGCAGAGGGCAGAGGGTGGCCGTGGGACGAGTGGTCACTCACCGGACCCCGCCGGCCCCGTCTGCACACAGACGTCCTCGGCCTCCTCAAAGCCCTCGGGGCACACGCAGACGAAGCTCCCGGGCGTGTTGTAGCAGTTTTCGTTCCTCCTCAGACAGGGCTTTTCCGCCAGCGAGCACTCGTCAATGTCTAAATTAAAACATTCCCCTGACTAGGTGACTTCGTTCCGCAAACATGCACGTCGGGGATCAAGGGATTCGCACGTCATGATTCACTCACACACAGAAAGCGCAGAGATGGAACCATCCCATTAGAGAAAGGAGACAGGGGAAGATTTAACAGGAGCCCCAGAGCCAGGCCGTCAGGGGCGGGAAGAAGAGACGGTCCAGGCAAACGTGAGGGCGGGAGCCTGGTGGTTCTCCAGCCGGGTTCCAGCCGGGCTTGACTATCGAGGTGGACGTCCAGCCGGAGCCCGCAGGCCCTCACTCGGCCCCCACCCCCATGGGCGCGTGAGAATCAGAGTCTGCAGCCCAGGGTCCCGTCCCCACCAGCACGCATGGCCTCTGGGAAGGTTCCCGCCCCCGAGTTGAACACAGATGTGCCCGCTGACCTGTGCACTGGCCGCTCTCTTTCGAGTAGCCAGGGAGGCACTCTTTACACTGTCCAGGACCCTTCCCCGTGCAGCCCACGCAGGTAGAATCACATTCTGGAAACAAGAGGGGAGGGAGATGACGACATGAGAGCCCTGTCCTGTGGGCAAAGCGTGACCGGAAACCACACACGAGATGGCGGAGGCTCTGCGGCCGGGAGAGCCCAGTGTCCCCATCCTGGGGGTGGCGGGGAGCAGACAGCATGTGCTTGAGGCGAAGTGTGGACTTGCTGTGATTGACCGACTGACCATTGGCACCGTGTCGCTAAGGGACCTCGGTGCAGGCTGGGCTGCGGAAGCAGCACTGACGGGGCCCCTCCATGACCTCTGTCACGTGAAGGGTGGGGGACAGCATCTTTTCTCAGACAAAACCCGCCTCCAGCTGTGACACTGCTGACTCACCAGCTAGGAGCTTGGTGCCAACGACAGCAGAGAACCTGTGATGCTTTGGGGGCGTCTCATTGAAGCTGTGTGTCCACAAACATGGGGACAGGACGGTATGGCCACGGACACGGTGATGGGGCACGGGCGGGGGGAAGGCGAGAAATCGGCACCACCTTTCAACCTTTCGGGGGGGAGGGTGGCCCTAAAATCCACATTCCCTTGAACTGACCAACTTGGAAACTCATCCAAAGAAAATAATGAAGAATGTGAAAAGCTTTACCTACAGGGGTCTTCAAAGTTTGTAACTGTGGGAAACCGTGTATGACAAATATTCAATGATACAGATTGTTGAAGAAAACTATGAAATAACAGCATGCTCCAAAAAAATTAACACGGTGTACAGAAATGTGACGTGCAAGGGCGGTCACGATACTGTTGAATGAAAAACAAACAGGTAACAAGGCGCCGCTCAGATCGACAGGCTTGCCAGGGGCCCCTCCCCAGGGAGTGGATGGTTGTCACCTTTTTTCAACTTATCTGAATTTTCTGATTCTTCTTCAGGAAACATCTATCACTTGTGTTGCTGTCTTAAATGTTTTAAGCAGGCAGAGTGTACAGGGGTCGTGCCGACAAACCACAAACACCTGGGGGGACGAGGCGGGTGGAGCCGCAGGCCGGAGGCGCTCACCCTGGCATGCGAAGGAGCCGCTGACGTTCTCGCAGTACTGCTGCTCCTCGCAGGGGGGCGGCTCTGCCGTGCATTCGTCCACATCTGGAGAGGACGGCACAGCTGTGGGCGGCAGCCGCGCCCTGACCACTGGCCAGAGGGGCCGCCGTGGGGAGACACACAGTCAGTCATCCTCGGGGGCCTCCATGTGCAGGTGGGACCAGCGGCTGACCCGGGAGTGCTTCCCCGGGGCCTCGGTGAAGCTCCAAGGTGGGGCTGGGGGGGCACCACCCTCCCCACTCAATTTGGGACGTGAGGCCCCCGACTTGCCTGCGGCTGAGCAGCTGGGAGGATGAGACCAAAACCGAGGCCCTGGCGGGAGGACGGCAGCCCGGCGGCCACCCACCCCCCGCCCCGCTGCCCTCGCCAGCACCGGGGCCTGCGCGGACTCGGGCAGGGCCGAGGTGCTGGCGGCCGGGCTGTAGGGCAGCATTCACGGGCTGCAGCTCGAGGAGAAGACACCCCGGGAACAGGCGGGGCCCCAGCTGGCCGGGCACGGTGGACAGGGAGAGCCACACGCCACGGCTAGGGCCTCCAGACTGAGGGGCCATGCAGAGTCCACCACAGTCAGAGGCTGCCCACGCCCTGCAGTGAGCACTTGCCGGCCAGAGCCCCCCACCCCACATGTGTCTCTGTTATGAAACCAGGGCCCGAGGACACACGATTGGGCCTAAGTCCCAGGCTTCCCTCCCGGGCCCTGAGCCAACAGGACCACCGGGGCCACCTGATGGCAAGGACGGGAGACAGGGGCCACCTTCCCAGCCCAGAGTCCAGGCCACAGAGGGTTCATGTGCAGCAACCAGCCCACAGGCAAGATCGCACGTGGGCAAGCCCAGCCTCCACGCTGTGACCCGTTAAAATACAGCCTGGAACGTCAGAGGCTCCTTCCCCACGAGTCAGAAGGGGGCAGAGAGCAGGAGTGGGGTGTCCTGAGGGTAGCTGGGGGCTGCGCAGACACCACGAGAGAGTGGGGGGAAGGGGTTGGGGAGGGCAGCCCGCCAGCCTCACCTACGCAGGTGTCGTCCTCCCGCGCCCAGCCCACTTCGCACTGGCCGCAGTCTCTGTTGGTAGGGCCCGTGCACGTCTTGCAGGACTCGTCACAGGCTGGAAGGCAGAGGTGGGACGGCCGTCAGTACGTGGGGATCCCGTCTCAGGAGTGAACTCGATGCAAAGGGCGTTTTGGAAATTAGGAGCTGACATTCATAGGGTGAAAACAAAAACCGCAAACCAGCAAAAAATCCCAGAGGAGCAAGATACGTTCAACAACAGAGAAACCTGCTCGTGTGATTCACAGCATCCCTGGACTTAACGAGAGAAGAGAACACACGGGGATTTCCACGCCCAGGGGTGATAAAATTCTTAGCAAACGAGGACTCCAGAGGAATTGCTCGTAACCTGGCAGAGGTAGCCTCCCAAATGCTGGAGCCCACACCCAGCTGGGTGTGTGCATGCCGCCCGCCAACACGCGTGGACGTTCTGGGCCCGGGAAAGGCCTGGGGGTAGGAATCGGAGGGGCTGGCCTCCCAGGCACCCAGCACATTCTCCACGGGGATGCCCTAGGGAGCGCAGCCTCACCGCCAGCCCTGACGGGAGAATTCAACACAACTGCTGACGCCCAAAAGGTCTTCCTGTACATCAGTGACAACCAACGAGAAAACACATCGAGACAAGGTGCCACTCGTGGCTTCCTCCCTGGATTTACACATCTACACCCCGTCAGAGGACGCCATCCTGGGCTGACGCAGGCTCATGAGCAGGGCATGGGCCTCCCCAACCAGAAGGGAGAAGCGTGCCCATCACAGCTGGGAAGGCTCCATCCGTGCAACCCCACGGGCCCATCTCAGAACTCACGGGGGTGCCCAGAACAACAGCCAGGGCACCTTTGAAGACCCAGGTGGGAGAGCCCACGTTACCCGACACCAGGGTGACCAAGACGGCGTGTCCTCTACACGGGGACCTGGGGCCAGGAGGTCACACTGCGTGGCCTCCGCTGTCCTGGTTCTCACCTGGGCCACCTCCCCACCCTGCTGGTGCCCTGACATGGCCAGACTCGGCCCTGCCTCTGCTCATTCCGAGACCCTAAGCCTGAATGACAGCGGGGACACCAGCCTCTGATCCCCGAGTTGCGCCCAAGGACACCCGAGCCTCCTGCTGGGACAGCCGCGGGGAGAGCAAGCTCGGGCCAGACACTCCAGGTGCAGGTCCGGGGCCCCGGGACCAGCGCGGATGTCACGGAGCTGGACGTGCCACACTGTCCACCCTCCGAGCCCTTCTCCAGAAGGACATCAGGGGTAAGCAACTCACACTTCCTTCTTGGGGCTTGTTTGGGGACAGGAAGCGAGACCATCCCCGGCTGCTGGTCCTGTCATGTCCCTTCTTACATCGTACAAGGGCCCACGCCTTCCCCCTCAGCTCCCAGAAGCCTGGGTCAGCGGTCACCGGGTCCCCCTCCCGTCTACACAGGCAGCTCCGGGTACCTGAGCAGATGCTGTGCGTCTCGTTCCTCAGTGAGTTGAAGTAGCCGTCCATGCAGTCGGCGCACAGCGGTCCCCGGTACCCCAGGTGGCACTGGCATGACCCGTCGCCCTGTCTGCTGCCGTCTCCGCTGCAGTGGCCGTTCCCACTGCAGGGCCGCTCGGACCCACCCTGGCACGCTGCGGGGACCCGAGCCCGCTCAGAGCGCACCCCGTGACACATTCCTAAAAACAGCTCTCTGCGTCTCGCTGAAACCCCAGCCCTGCTTCACCCCTTCTGTCTGGGAACATAGGAGCCCCACACTGGCGAGGTGTCTGGAGGAGGTGTCGGCTTGCCTCACCCAGGAAACGGGGCCAAGGATGGGACAGTGAGGACCCGCGCTGTGACGCCACACCAGCGGGACAGGCAGGGGCAGCCTCGGCCAGAGTGGGGCCTGAGCGCCAGGATCGTGCCCTTTGCCCAGTTGATCCACATGAACATTTTGGTGACACCTAGGCGGCAGCCATGGCTTCACTCAGTCTCTTCAACCCCGGAGGCTGGACGCCCCTGGCCCCGGCCTCTCACATGGGCTTCGCTGCTTATGGGCCACCTCCCCACACCCAGAGGGCAACACCCAGGTGGGCGACCAGGGGGTCTGTGGAGCCCTGAATTAGGAGCATACTTGGGACCAGATACCCAGGGGCGAAGATCCCTGCAGCTGGGAGGAGGCTGCACAGGGCCCACGTTCCCACCCGAGCTCCTGCCCAGCCGGGAATCACGACAGGGTTAACCGGAACCACACAGGACGCTCACGAGTCCCCGCAGAAAACTTACCCAGGCAGTCTGGCCCGTAAGTTCCCGGAGCACAACAAACTTTCAGTGTTTTCACACAAAACCATTCAAATAAGTCAGGATACTTCTTCTTCCTGAGGATTTTTTAAAAGTGTTCAATAAATCTCACGCGGCAGATTTCCTCAAGACAAAAACACAGTTGAACATGTAACGTGCTTCTGAGTATCGTGGGATCTGGGAGACGAGAGTCTGGGTGCCAAAAGACTCTTGCAGCTGACACCCTCGTCTGGATGGTCACACTTTGGTGATAAAGGATGGGAACACGGGTACGGAAGAAAACAGGTGTGTGGAAACCCCTACGATTTTTGTAGCTTGTTAAACCTGACATCACTTCAAAAGCCAGGAGTCGCTGGCACTGGTCCCCAGGGACGCAGGCACTCACAGCCGCAGCCACCAGGTTTCCAGGAGCCCCTCGTGCTCCTCCAGCAGCTGGTTGCACTCGAAGTCGCTGGTTCCACACAGGCCCTCCATGATCTCCAGCAGGCGGACCTCGCTGAAACACAAGGCCGTCAGCACGGCGAGGCCGGGGCAAGGGGCACCTCAGTGGTCAGCGTCCATTCCCCAGGGATGTCCCGAGGCCCCACCTGCTGCCAAGCCACGACTACAGTGGCACTTCAGTGAAAAAAGGCCCTCAGCAAACACCCAACTGGGGCCGGGGGTAGTCAGTGCCAGGCAGAGAACTAACCGTGGAGGGTGGGGCTGGTCAGGGAGGCCTGTCCGTCCTCACGGTGGGACTTTGGGTGTGGGGTGTGCCAGGGGAAGCCCTGCAATGGGGCCGGAGGAGGCCGGAGCTCGGTGGTGGGGAGGGCAGGAGGGATTTACTCCACCTATGTTTTTAAGAAACCACCGTGTCTGCCGAGTGGAGGGCGAATGGGACAAGTGTGCAAGCCAAAAGGCCAGCCAAGAGCCAGTGCACCAGCCCCAGGCAAGGACAGGTGACAAGCCCCAAGAGACGCTCTGTGTCTGTCAACGCCGCTCTGTGTCCGTCAACACTTCCAGGAACACGTCAGGCACCAAAGGCAGGCGCTGGGCCAGTAACAGCAGGGCGCCCACCTGAATTCATACTTGGACAGCGTCTTTTCCTCCCAAGCCGTGTTTCCACCCCCAAAGTTCTTCTTTGCTGTGTCCACCATTCCCTGCGGGGAGACGGCCGCACAGGGCTCAGCACTGCTGCCTCACCCCGTCCATGGTGAGGTGACCGGTCTATGGTGGAATGACCCCAGATCCATGGTGGGATGACCCCGTCCTTGGTGGGGCAACCCTGGGTCCCTGGTGTGGTGACCACAGTTCACGGAGGGGGTAACCCCAGTAGACGGCGGGACAACCCTAGTCCATGGTGGGGTGACCCTGGTCCATGGCGGGGCGACCCCGGCCAGACCCCTGGCCTCGTGTCCCCGCGGGGTGATCGGCCCACCTGGTTGAACTTGTCTACCAGCTCCCGGCATCGCTTGCAGGGCGTCGGCTTCTTGGTGGCCTCGCCGGGCGACAGCAGCATCAGAAGCAGCAGCCCCAGCACGGCCAGGGCCGGCGGGCGCATGGCGGGCCGACGTGGATAGCGCTGCGGAACGCGGCCGCACGGGTACTGGCCGAGGTCCAGGGGGAACCGGCCGAGCGCTCCGGCCTCCGGCCGCCCACCGGCTCCGAAGCGGCGACCGTTCCCGGGGCTACTTGACGGCGCCGGCCGGGGCCCCGCCCCGCGCCAGTCCTCGCATCGCTATTGGTCGGCTGGGCTCGCCCCGTCCCCATGTGGCCCAATCCAGGCTCGCCACGAGAGGCGACCAATAGGAAGGCCCCGGGTCAGCGTCCAGCCGGGAGGGTTGGACACAGTGGGCGTGGAGATCCGAGCCCGCCCCTCGCGCCGGCCTCTCGCCTGCACCGCCCGCGGAGGCCATCTTTACTCCGGGCAGAGAGGGCGCCCGCCGCGACGGCAGCCGGGGTTTAGTGGCCATGTTAGGTTCGGGCAAGGGCGTCGCCTCTATTCTCGGTTTCCGCCGCCCGACTTCCGGCTGAGGGCAACCCAGGCGGACCCGCTTCGAGGGACCGCGCCGTGGGCTGGCGAGGTCAGCGCGCGCGGCTGGGGCTCTCGGGACGGGCTGCGGGGACCCCGGGCCGGCGCTGTCGCGGTGCTCCTTGGGCCTCACCGTGCGTGTCCACGCGGGACGACCGCTGGGCTCCTCACCTGGGGGCAGTCTCCTCACCTAGGGTTGGGGCTCCGCGCCTGGGGCCTGATGAGTGTGTTTCTGGGGTTCCAGACATCTGCATATCCCCACGTGCCCGAGGCAATTGGCACTGGAACCCGTGGTTTAAGTTAGGAAGAACGAAGGTGGGCATTACGTGGTTTCTGGTAGGACAGAACTGCCAGAAGGAAGCAGTACAAATGATAAGAGTTTTCTCTGGCCGAATTTGTACTTGTTTCCTTTTGTTTCCAGCCAGGGATTAATAACGTGAACATCTGACTTGACCAGTTTCAGTAGAGACCTTAGAATCCGAATAGACGGGGACAAGAAGGCCTTTGCACCTAATCTGAGGGGTCACCATCCTATAAACGACATGTTTTAAAGTCGTGGCCTGTTTTAGCCTGTGGGTACCTCAGATTAACCACCCGAACAGCTGCAAGCAGGTGTGGACCAGTGCAGGTGCGTCTGCTCACCGTCTCGGGCCCGGTGGGCGGGTTGACCATGGTTTCTGTACTTGCTTATGTCCTATTTGTCTCCTCGTGGTCCCGGGTGGGCATGCAGGGTGCCGGTAGCGCCTTCCAAAATAAGCTGCTTTGCCAGTTGGTTTCTGCCCTTGGTTATCAGCACAGAGCACACTCTTATCTGGGTGAGAAGCTCCTGGGGCCCGGAGCGGAGTTTGGCAGGTACCTTTTCACCCCACAGCTCGTGAAATAAGAGAGTCTAGATCTTTCCACAGGGGAACCTCCTCTGGGCAGAGGTGTGGAGTGGGGTGTGCAGGGACTGGCCTGGGACAGCTGTGAGCCCGAGCGAGGTTCCTGCCACGGAGCGCCTGCGCAGCTGCTCCAACCGCCTGGCCTTAGAGATGCTTCCTAGTTCTTTAGACTCTTTTCCCCCTCGAACAGTAAGAGGAACAGAGAGTAGTATATGAACGTTCCGTGGTCTCTTCGGCTTCACTGGAAATTAAAGCGTTAACGTTTCTTTAATGAAAATGTAAACTGGTGTGATGAGATCCACGCTTAGTTTTTATGAATTTCTTCTTCAAGTAGTTTGTTGAGCACCTGCTATGCGCCAGGCTGTGCTGATACAGCAGTGAATCAGCCCTGCCCTCAGGCTGTGAGCCCAGCAGGGGAGACAGATGCCCCCTGTGATGACCAGAGTCCATCCTTGCTGAGGTTACAGTGGGCAGCGGGGGACAAAAAAAAGCCCGCCCTTACATTTGGTAAGGGAAAAGTTCGGTTACTTCCCCGGGAACTGCATGTTATTTTGGTAATTCTTAATTATTAGAGCCCTTTGACACCCTTACTTCCCTCACCTCACCACCACCACCATATCAAACAGGATTCCTGTTCCCCCTCAGTTGTTGATTCCCCACTTGCTATCCTAGGAGAGTACAGACTTCATACCTCTCCCTCGAACCAAAAAGTAGTTTTAACAAACAGTAAGCACCATGGTTCTCTCCTTTCACTTCTTGCCCTTCTGGTTTTGATCAAATAAAAGCAAACCTGTTTTCAGACAAGCCAGAAACAGGAAGAGTTTGCCGTCTTCCTTCCCTCGCCAGATTGAAAGATGGAGGTCTTCCATGAGTAGGAACTGCCCCAGACACTTCCGTGGTTTTCTCAGGAAGCTTCGTGCCATGGGGTACCCCCCAAAGTCCTGTTGGTGTTTGGGTGGTCCATTGCAGGCACATCTGTCTGCATTCCCACCCCCCAGGAACACACTCTTGCTTTCTGCCATCCACGTGTTTGTGCTCACGACCAGCGTGGTGCTCCCCAGGGCTCTAGGAGGCTCGGGGGGTGAAGTTTAGAACACAGCGGGGGGGTGTCCGCGGCTCTGTCTCACCATCCTTGGGGTGCAGGGCTTCGCTGGCGCCCCGAGCCCTGCACCTCACCTCCTGTCCTCTCGTGGCTGTCCCTCTGCAGTTCTCCAGGCGCACCCCTCCCGCCCTCCTACTTCACAGCTTCCCGGCCCATCTCCCTTGGCCAGTACCGTGCGGGCCGAGCCCAGTTTGTTCCTAACTCTCCGGCCAGATTTCAGCTTCTCGAGCACAGGGGTCGTCCTGCTGCCCTCCAGCGTTGGGCTGGCCCAGGGCCCGGCTGCACAGTGGACTAAACTCGGGTTCTGCAACTCACGTCTTTCTTCCTGGAAAAGTATTCACACAGCTTAAAGCGTAAGAAGACTGGTTAGAGTACGAAAGCTTCTCTAGCATGATTTTTCTTTCAACGTTCTATTTTGATGTGTTTTCAGATTACAGAAACTGCAGCAGTTCAAAGGATTCCCTTTGTGTTTGGTACCCTTCAAACACATTTCCCAGGTGTTAACTCGAGCGTGAGTTTTGAAGCTAGGGGACCTGCGTCTCCATTCTCTCAAAACGATTCGAGTGGCGGTGCCGACGGTGGATGAAGGTCCGTGAGGCTGACGTGCAGAATGGCCGGGAAGAGGCCGTCGGGCCTGGGCAAGCAGCGCCGGCTCCTGGGGCTGCTGGTGGCGGTAGCCACCGTCCACCTGGTTGCCTGCCCCTACACCAAAGTGGAGGAGAGCTTCAACCTGCAGGCCGTGCACGACCTGCTCTACCACCGGCTGGACGTGGAGAAGGTGAGTTCCCGCCCAAGCCGTGCATTGACCCCCACTTCCTGGGGCTCTGCTGACCTGCCCTTCTCCCTGCAGTTTGACCATCTCGAGTTCCCTGGCGTGGTCCCCAGGACGTTCCTCGGGCCGCTGGTGATCGCAGCACTCTCCAGCCCCGCCGTTTACGTCCTTTCACTCCTGGAAACGTCTAAGTTCTATTCTCAGCTAGTAGGTAAGGGGGTCTTCAAACGGGGATGGGGTGGAGAACTGCAGTGTTGTCAGAGGGTCTCAGTCACCCAGGTTGAGGGTCCCACGTGCAGGAGGGTCCACCTGTTGGAATCTCGGCCACTCGGCAGAGGGACTCAGAGCGGGGACAGCGTCAGCCTCGCTGGGCTGTGCCCTCGTGACTGCAGTGGGGGCCGAGCCCCGTCCCCCGGGCAGAGGCAGCACGTTTCCCAGCTGAGTCAAACACATCTCACGGCCGGTTGGTCCGGCCTGTATGGAGAGCTTTACCAATTGCACATTCCTGGGGAAGAAGCAGTTCTGCTTCTTGAAAGGGCAGATGAGGAAACGGAAATCCACCCTCGCTCTAGGCTGTTGTGGTCACATAGCGGGGGCCAGGAAGCCTTGGACGGGAGAGTTGGGGGCCACGTCTGAGCATCAGGTCCTTGGTAAACGTGGCCCTGGAGGCACCGGCCAGGTGGCGGGGCCACTGGGGTCAGTGCCAGGCTGTCGTCCTGATGCTCCTGCCCTGCCCAGCGGCTGAGTGCTGCAGGCCCCTGCCTCGGGGCCACCAGACACAGTGCAGCTTCAGGATCGGGGGGGCCAGGGTCTAGGCTGTCCGTCTTCCACGGCCAGCCCATTTTTTTGACAGTTTCAAAAATGTTTAATAAACGATGTGACAGGACACAAAATGTGGCCCCGCCACACTCAAAAGAATTCAGCTAATAGCGAGTGAAACTCAAAATGAACAAATTCACCTGATGCTAGTTTCAGTGAAAAATATACTGTCACTTTATTTATTTATTTATTTTGCGGTGCGCGGGCCTCTCACTGTTGTGGCCCCTCCCGTTGCGGAGCACAGGCTCCAGACGCGCAGGCTCAGCAGCCATGGCTCACGGGCCCAGCTGCTCCGTGCCATGTGGGATCCTCCCGGACCGGGGCACGAACCCGTGTCCCCTGCATTGGCAGGCGGACTCTCAGCCACTGCGCCACCAGGGAAGCCCTACTGTCACTTTAAATTAATGTATTTTAGTTTCATTCATTTTATGTGTCTATTTTTTTTTAATTGAAGTGTAGTTGGTTTACAATATGGCATTGTATCATGTACAGCAAAGTGATTCAGTTATATATATATTTTTCAGATTCTTTTCATTATAGGTTATTATAAGATACTGAATATAGTTCCGTATGTTATACAGTGTATCTCTCTTGATTATCTATTTTATATCCAGTAGTGTGTATCTGTTGATCCCAAACTCCTAATTTATCCCTCTCCTCCTTCCTCTTTGGTAGCCATAAGTTTATTCTCTGTCTCTGTGAGTCTGCTTCTGTTTTGTATGTAGATGCATTTGTGCCACATTTTAGATTCCACACATAAGTGATACCATATGATATTTGTCCTTCTCTGTCTGACTGACTTTGCTTAGTTCGATCGCCTCTAGGTTCCTCCACGTTGCCGCAGTGGCGCAGTTTCCTCCGCTGTGGCTGAGCACTCTTCTGCTGTGTACACCCAGCCCGTTTTTAGTACCGAAGGCAGCTCCCCTCCCTCAGGGCCCTTTCGAGACCCCGTGGTCACTAAGGGCCCTGCCCCGCCGCTGTCGCACACACGGCGCCCTCTCTGTTCAGTCAGGGCCGTCCTGGGACTCGGCGTGATCTTTGGACTCTGGACTCTACAAAAAGAAGTGAGGCGGCAGTTCGGGGCCACGGTGGCCGCCCTGTTCTGCTGCGTGACGGCCTCGCAGTTCCACCTGATGTTCTACTGCACGCGGACGCTCCCCAACGTGCTGGCCCTGCCCGTGGGTAAGTAGCCACCCGGCCGGCCTGCCCGGGGGTCCCTCTGAGGTGTCTGCCCGTCGAAAGCCGCTCCCCACCAGGCGTCTCAGAAACCCTGCGAGGGGAGCAGGGCCGTGTCCTCGGTGCTGGACTGAGGCCCGGCTTCCAGGGCTCAGCTTCTCTTGAGCAGGACCGGAGCTGGAGCTGGTCCGCAGAGCTGGGCGGAGAGCAAGCCACGTGCAGGGCCGGTGGGGACGCTCCTGGAGCCTCGGGAGGCCGAGTGCGGGGAGCAGGGACCTTGGCGGGACCGGGCGGGAGAGGCAGCCGGCAGGAGAGAGGAGGAGGCGGCCGAGGTTGGCGCTGGACGTGCGAGCGCGAGGCTGCGGAGGAGGCGGGAAGCCACGTGGACGCCGGCATCTGGGGCCGTCTGGCCTGCGGAAGTGGCTCGGGCTATGTCACAGCGCAGGACGCGGGCTGGGCAATGGGGGTTGTCACGGTGCAGCCTCAGGCCCGTGTTGGCGGGTCTGGTTCTGAGAGGTGCTGGCTGGCTTCTGGAGGGTTCCGTGTGGCTTTCCTGAGGAAGGAGTAAGTGGCCTGCCTCTTGGCCTGTGCCTTGCAGTCCTGCCAGCCCTCGCAGCCTGGCTGCAGCAGAGGTGGACGCGCTTCATCCAGCTCTCGGCCTTCGCCGTCCTGGTCTTCAGAGCTGAGCTGAGCCTGCTCCTGGGCCTGGCGCTGCTGCTGCCGCTCTGCCTGCGGAAGGTCTCGGTGGCCCGGGCCCTGCGCTGCGCCGTGCCGGCTGGGGTCCTCTGCTTAGGTGAGTCAGGTCACCGTGGCCATGCTGTCTGGAGCCTGTGCTTTCTTTGTCTTGTTCTATGGAGACGAAACTCGGGAGGTTTTCTTATTTTTGTTTTTCGTTAAATGAAATTACCTTCACCTTCAGTGGTGTTAAAACGTCTCGGTGCAGGTCCCTGGCTGTTCTGCCCAAGGGTCCCCCACCCTCTGCTGCCCGGGGCCTCCACCAGGGGCTCTTCTCCTCATGTGTCTCAGCCAGGCTGGGCGGCCATGAGGGACCTGCGTGAAGAGGCTCGTTTGGGGGTAGGTCCCGACGCCTCAGCTCCTTTACGTGAAGCTGCTGGTGGCTCCTGGTTTCTGTGCTGACGGGGCTGCGTCTCAGGAACATCTACCTGTGACCAGGACTCCGCGGCTGCCGTTCAGCCAGCCGCGTCGAGATCCAAGCTTCCCAGGCGGCCGTGTTCCTTCCTGAGGTCTTCTTTTCTTAGGACTGACGGTGGCCGTGGACTCCTATTTTTGGCGCTCCCTCGTGTGGCCAGAAGGAAAGGTGCTCTGGTACAACACCGTCCTGAACAAAAGTTCCAACTGGGGCGTATCCTTCCGGTGTCTGCACAGTGGCCCACGGGGCAGGGCTGCGCGATGTGCCACTCTCCTCTTGTGTCCGCACATGATGGAGCATGGCGGCTGCTGCAGCGCCAGCACTGGCGCCTTCTTCCCCGCAGTCTGGGCCTCCCCTGGTCCAGTGGCCGCCACCCGGTGTCTGTAGCCGAGGCGTCTCCTTTGTCCTCGTGATAGTCTGCTTTCTTTCCACATTTTATCCTGGGGTTAAACACACGCAGATAGAATACTGAGCCCCAAGTGTGCCCATCACCCTGGGACAATCTGTTTTTACAGTGAAAAATGGAGGGAAAAGTTAAAGAACTCTGCGCAGCCCCCTCGCCATCCGCGGCCTGGCTCTGGCACCAACACCCGAGTCCCAGCCTCTGTCCGCGTGTGAAGCGGTCACGCCGTGGCCCGAGGTGCGGGGGTCCCGGGTGTTGCCGGCAGGGGCGCCGTCAGGGCTGTGTCTCCCGCACGCTCCTGGCTCCCGCCTGAGCTTGGCCCGAGGACAGGCGGCTGTGGCTGGCGCGTGGCCTCCTTAACCCTCCTGCCGCAGACCTCACCGCTGCTCTGGTACTTCTACTCGGCCCTGCCTCGCGGCCTGGGCTGCAGCCTGCTCTTTGTGCCCCTGGGCGCCGTGGACAGAAGGGCCCTGGCGCTGCTCGTGCCGGCGCTGGGCTTCGTGGCTCTGTACTCGCTTCTCCCGCACAAGGAGCTGCGATTCATCATCTATGCCTTCCCCCTGCTCAATGTCGTGGCCGCCAGGGGCTGCGCCCGTGTGTGAGTGCCACCACCGAGACGCTGCTGCCTGGGCTCCCCTGGGGGCGGTTTACTGGTTCACAAAGGGGAAGATGCTTAGGGTAAACCAACGCGTTTAACTGGGCGGCTGGCCAGGCTTTGGTCAAGGGTCCAGCCCGAGTCTACAGGGCCTGCAACTGGCCTGTAAAGGACAGATGGTGAGTGCCTCGCTCCGTGGGCTTCGCGGTCCTGCCTGCGCATTGTGACAGCGGCCTTATCCCGTCCGCTTCACCTACACGCAGGCAGCATGGTGTTTGGCCCGGAGGCTGCGCTCTGACCCAAGTAATGACATGGGATGCTTGAAATTGTAATATAAGTTTTAAATTGGCATCTGGGTGGAATTTCAGAGAGACAGTGTCGTGTCTTCCTGCTTGGAGATGACTCTCGCTCAGCGACAGCGGGTGGCGGGTTTCGGCCCCTAACGATGCTTTCTGCTCTGCTGCTGCCGTTGCCTTTCCACGAGGTGCGCTGTTCTTTTACAGGCTCAACAATTACAAGAAGTCCTGGCTGTATAAAGTGGGGTCCTTCCTCGTGATAGGACACCTCGTGGTGAACGCCACATACTCGGCCACAGGCTTGTACGTGTCCCACTTCAACTACCCTGGCGGCGTGGCGATGCAGAGGCTGCATGAACTGGTGCCCTCCCGCACAGGTAGGCGCTTGGCCCTCCACTACCGGCTGCGGCTCTGGCCAGAGGTGCCGGATTCGCAGCGCTAACCGAGCAGACGCGGTTTCCACAGATGTCGTTGTGCACATCGATGTGGCCGCTGCCCAGACAGGTGTGTCCCGGTTTTTGGAAGTCAACAGTGCCTGGAGGTACGTCCTCGTCTCGTGCACGGGCTCCCGGGGCCGCCACAGACCCCACGGTGCACAGCCTTGCTCTCGTTTGCAGGTACGAGAAGAGAGAGGATGTGCAGCCTGGCTCCGAGCACATGCTGGCCTACACGCACCTCCTCGTGGAGGCTGCCCCCGGGCAGCTGGCCCCCTACCGGGACACGCACCGGGTGCTGGCCAGCGTCCCAGGCACAACCGGGCTGAGCCTGAACCTGAGCAGGCTGCCCCCCTTTGACATGAACCTGCAGACCAAGCTGGTGCTTCTGGAGAGACTTCTCGGGCCTTCCTGAGGAGGAGGAGCCAGAGGCCCTCCAGGACATTGGTATTCCGACAGACGGGCCGAGACGGGAAACGCGCAGAGGACCACGGGTGTGCCCTCACGGGGGCGCGTCCACAGCCACAGCCGGGGCATCCACGTCCATGCTGCCCACTGCTTGTGAGAACGAGGGGCCTGGCACCCCTGCCAGGGTGACGGTGGGTGGGATGCTGTTTACTGTCCAGACCGAGTGCTGCTCACGGCAGCAGCATGTGGATCTTGCTTGCGGAGCTGCTTTTGGGCAGCGGGCTGTGGCCTCTCGGCCCCTGAAAGGTTGTCCCCTTGGGGCAGCGTCACCACAGAAACTCAGCACGTGCTGGACTTGTCCCCACCAGCACCCAGCCCTCGGGGCGGGGCCTCCTTTGTGGTCACAGGCAGCCGTTTCCATTTCAGATGAGGCTTTAGGAGATAAACGCGTTCAAAAAGAGTGAGAATCAAATTGTAAATGTCTTCTTATTGTTGATCTCAGGTGATGCTTCCAGAGACTGCTTCCACCTGGGTTTTGTTTAAGTGATGTGGGCACTTTCCCCCTTTGCTGAACAGTGTTTACTGAGTTCCTGACACGTGTCTGACTTCACCAGGCACTGAAGACGATGCAGGGAACTGAGTGTGCTTTGCCCACGTGCACACACACTGTGCACATGCACGCACATGCTACACACGTGTGCGTAGAGACAGGCAGTCTTTCCTGAGCCATTCCAGAGGGAGTTGCCTGCACCTGGCCTCCGGCCCAAGTGCCTCGGTGCCTTGGAAGGAGGTGGCGCTTCCTGAACTTTAGTTACTGTTCTTTCCACCGAAGCTGACAAGCAGTCTGTGCGGGCCCCTCCCCAAACCTCCCCGACACAGCGCCCACTGGTGATTCCTGCTGCGGCCGCCCGCCGCTCAGCAGGCTCCCACCTTCCCCCGTTGCCTGTTTCTCATGAGCGTTTGTAGCGTATCTGTCATCGGCAGTTCTCAGTGTTCAGACGTGGCCCCCGGTCATCAGCCTGCACGTGTGGACTGCTGCCGGATCTCGATGGGCCGTGAGCCGCCCTGTTAGTTGCCTTGGTATTCAAACTGCAGATTCACCCGGGGGGCCTGTCAAGCTGTGCTGTCCCGGCTGCGTGCCTGTCGTTAAGGTTTCGAGCACTTCCCTGCTTCCTGGCACAGGGGTCCCACCCAGGCTCCTCAGGCCTCTCTTGTCTCCACCCTGGAGCCGGCTGTTGGGAGGCCGGGCTCCCTCTGGCAGCGGCTGGTTTCAGAGACCGATATCTGGGTGCACAGTTGCTCATTGCTATCAGGATGCCCGTGTTTCTAGGCCCTTTGGAGAGAGGGAGGACAGGCGTGCCTGCACGTGGGCACATGCTTATGCACGTGCACAGGTGTGAGAGGTCACAGCGCCATGCTGACACCTCCAGTTCCACCCTATCTCTGTGGGCGTCTGTTTGCCTCCCTCATTCCACGTCTGCATGTCCTGTCCCCGCAGTGAGAATCCTGACCCCGACAACATCAACGTACGTTTGACCCGTGTCAAGGGACACCGACCCCCATGCAGTCGGAAATCCGCATATAACCTTTGACCCCCCCCAGGCTTAATTACTAATAGCTCCTGTTGAGTGGAAGATTTACCCATAACATGAACGCTGGATGACACATATCTTTTTTTTTTTTTTTTTTGCGGTACGCAGGCCTCTCACTCCTGTGGCCTCTCCCGTTGCGGAGCACAGGCTCCGGACGCGCAGGCTCAGCATCCATGGCTCATGGACCCAGCCGCTCTGCGGCATGTGGGATCCTCCCGGACCGGGGCACAAACCCGTGTCCCCTGCATCGGCAGGTGGACTCTCAACCACTGCTCCACCAGGGAAGCCCATGACACATATCTTGTATGTTACATGTCAGATACTGTATTCTTTCAATTATGTAAGCTACAGAAAAGAAAATGTTAATTAAGAAAATCATAGGGGAACTTCCCTGGTGGTCCAGTGGTTAAGACTTTGCCTTCCAGTGCAGGGGGTGTGGGTTTGATCCCTGGTTGGGGAGCTGAGATCCCGCATGCCTCGCAGCCAAAAAACCAAAAACATAAAACAAGCAATATTGTAACAAATTCAGTAAAAAAACTTAAAAAAATCATAGGGAATTCCCTGGCGGTCCAGTGGTTAGGACTCTGTGCTTCCACTGCTGGGGGCCTGGGTTTGATCCCTGTCCAGGTAACTAAGATCCTGCAACCTGTGCGGTGGGCCAAAAAAAAAAAAAAAAGAAAAAATCATGAAAATATTTGTAGTACTGTACTGCATTTATCAACATTATGAGTTTTCGTCATGTTTCCAAGATGAATAGTACCTACATCATTATTGTCTTAGACGATACGAAAGGCTGTAGATGTTACACATATAACTAATACTAGACGTCAGTAATGAAAAGATGATGTGAAAAAGAAATTCACATTTGTTTACAGGTACAATGATATGTGCACTGATAATGAAGCAGCAGCAACATGATTGCTTTATGGTTGCCTAGTGTGATCTATACGATCACTTCCAGGTAGCCCAGCCTATACACTAATGGGTGGATCGTCATAAAATTTTTATGGCATATAGTATTGCAGTCATATTCATAATACAGTATTGGGAACATGGTTACATTAAAAAAAAAGAACCTATAATGATAGACTTACACAGTTTCTCCAATTACGAGTCAGGGAGGGAGGGAGACTGTACCTAATTCTTTGAAAGCAAAGTTATAAAACAAAACCACATGGTTAATTTTATACTTAGTATCACTCAGCTTATGCCTATGTGAGGATGGACTGTCCACTTCAATATAAGTCTTTTACACGCTGTACAGCTGTTAGATTTTCACATCAAGACAAACAACAGAGAGGTCTCTTAACCGCAGCATGATGATTGTTTACTGTTCGTTAGGTGGAGGTGGGTCGTCACAAAGGTCTTCATCCCCCTTGTCCTCACGCTGAGACTAAGGAGGAGGAAGCGGAGGGGTAGGTCTTGCTGTCTCAGGCGGCAGAGGTGTGGGGGTGGAAGCAGGGGAGGCCGGTGCACTCGGTGAACTGGGCAGAAATACATCTCTGCCCGACTTTTTTGCTTTCTCATTTCTCAAAAGTGTTTCTATATACTACCAATCCTTCCACCGTTTGCTTTAGCTTCAGCTTCAGTACCCGTATCATAAGGATCCATATTGCAGAACAAGTCAAAAGTTGTCTTGACTCATTGGAACCATTCTGCCGGGCTGTCTGATGTCAGTTTGTTTCCTGGCGCTGCTGCTTCTGCGCCTGTCTCATCGTCTGCCTCTGGCTCAGGAGCCCTCATCTACCTCCATCAGGTCGTCTTCTGTGGGCTCCTCCAGTGTGCTGACTAGTAGCCCTTGAATTTTTTTTTTTTTTTAGACTGCGCCACGTGGCTTGTGGAATCTTAGCTCCCCAACCAGGGATCGAACCCAGGCCCCTTGTAGTGGAAGCTCGGAGTCCTAACCACTGGACCACCAGGGAAGTCCCAGCCCTTGAATTTCTTGAAGACCCATATCTCAGAACCATTCACCCCCCCGCCCACTTTATTTGCCAAACCCACAATCTCTTTCATGATTTCCTTGATTTATTTTTATTTATTTATTTTTGGCTGTGTTGGGTCTTTGTTCCTGTGCGTGGGGTTTCTCTAGTTGCGGTGCATGGGCTTCTCATTGCAGCGGCTTCTTGTTGCGGAACATGGGCTCTAGGTGTGTGGGCTTCAGTAGTTGTGGCTTGCGGGCTCTACAGCGCAGGCTCAGTAGTTGTGGCGCACGGGCTTAGTTGCTCCGCGGCCTGTGGGATCTTCCCGGAACAGGGCTCGAACCCGTGTCCCCTTCACTGGCAGGTGGATTCTTAACCACTGCGCCACCAGGGAAGTCCCCCATGATTTCCTTGATTGAGTCTGTCGTAAATCCTGTGAAGTCATGCACAGCATCTGGACAGTTTTCTCCAGCAGGAATGTATTGTTTTGGACTTGATGGCTCTCACGGCTGTTTTTTTTTTTTTTTTTAACAACGATGGCATCCTCAGTGTTATGATCCTCCCCGACTCTCAGACTTTCATGACGTTCTCTGTATCAGGGTTCTCTTCCACAGCGTTGATGATCCTTTCTATATAGTGTCGTGTGTCATGAGCCTTAAAGGTCCTATGGCCCCCTGACCTAGAGACTGTATAGAGACATTGTGTCTGGGGGCAAGCAGACCACTTCAGCACTTCAGCGCCTTCGGTGTTGAACTCATGGGATTCTGGGCAGGCAGGCGCGTTGCCTAGTATCAAAAGAACTGTAAAAGGCAGTCCCTTCCTGACAAGGTGCTCCCTGAATTCAGGGACAAGGAATCGATGGAACCAATCCAGAAAAAGTGTTCTAGTTGCCCAGGCCCTTTTGATGTCCAATCAAAAGACTGGCAGCTGCTGTTCATCTTCTCCCTGCAAGGCTGGGGGTCAGCAGCTTTACAGATGAGCACAGTCCTGGCCATAAACCCGACCGCATTTGTGCAGGATGATAGAGACAGCCCATTCCTTCCTGCCTTAAATCCTGCTGCTTGCTTCTCCTTACTGATGAATGTCCTTTGTGGCATTTTTTCCCAGAATAGGGCAGTTTCATCTGTATTAAAAACTTGTTCAGGCAGATGTCCTTTCTCCCCAGTGATTTTCTTAACAGCGTCTGAGAACTTGTCTGCGCTGCCTCTCCCATTATCTTGACTTTTTTTTTTTTTTTTTTTTTTTTTTTTGCAGTACGCAGGCCTCTCACTGTTGTGGCCTCTCCCCTTGCGGAGCACAGGCTCCAGACGCGCAGTCTCAGTGGCCATGGCTCACGGGCCCAGCCGCTCCGCGGTATGTGGGATCTTCCCGGACTGGGGCACGAACCCGTGTCCCCTGCATTGGCAGGCGGACTGTCAACCACTGTGCCACCAGGGAAGCCTTATCTTGACATTTTAAAAGCCAAATCTCTTTCTAAAATCATCAAACTATCCTTTGCTGGCATTCAATTCTCCAGCTTTACAACCTTCGCCTCCCTTTCGCTTTAAGTTGTCATATGATGACTTTGCTTTTTCTCGAATCATTATTAGATTCTATATAGGTGCACCTTTCTTATGGCAATCCTGCGCCCGCCTAAAAGCTGCTTTTTCAAATAAAAATAAAAAGGTGTTTCACAAGAAGTGCAAGGTTTTCTGCCTGCTGGTGTAGCTGCAGTGCCAGCTTCATGGATTCCCTTTTCTTTTTTACATTCATCTTGAAGTGGCGGCAGCCGCAGCTGCAGACCTCACTCTGCAATGCACATCAAGCCATTCATCTTTTTCTCTTCACGTCTTGCCTTTTCTCTGCGTCTTGGGAGTGCTTGCAGCATTGCCAGGGCACTTCGTGGGTCCCGTGGTGGTGGTCAAGGTTCATGGTGTTGCACTAAATACAATGAAAAAATCCGCAAGAACCACAAGAGATTGCGGTTTACTGGAGAGACCACCTGCTCCAGAGGGGGTGAGCACACACGGCATTCTAGGCGGATGAGGGGAACACGTGCTCCGGAAGCAGCAGCAGGGGTGGCTGCAGCATTATTACTGTAGGTGCTACAGTTAATTCATGCAGTGAGGACTTCATATGGCATCTTTACGTTTGCTTCCTTTCTCTGCACTTCAAATGGAGCCACGTGTTGTGTGCCTCAGGTTTTTTTTTTTTTAAATAAATTTATTTATTTATTTTTGGCTGCATTGGGTCTTCATTGCTGTGTGCGGGCTTTCTCTAATTGTGGCGAGCAGGGGCTCCTCTTTGTTGCAGTGCGCGGGCTTCTCATTGCAGTGGCTTGTTGCAGAGCACGGGCTCTAGGCACGCGGGCTTCAGTAGTTGTGGCACATGGGCCAGTAGTTGTGGTGCACGGGCTTAGTTGCTCCACAGCATAAGGGATATTCCCGGACCAGGGATTGAACCCATGTCCCCTGCATTGGCAGGCGGATTCTTAACCACTGCGCCACCAGGGAAGTCCTGTGCCTCAGGTTTGATACATTTTAGCTTTATATCATAAATTCATGTATGTTTTATGGTAGTAAATGATAAAACAGACTAACATCTACATATGTTTCATGCATTCATGACACACCTTTTTAATTTTTTCAATATTTGTAGGCTACATGGTTCATCTGTGAGTTTTTTGAAGCTGTCGAAAGTCTCCAAAATCTTTTCCAATATATTGAAAAAAATCCACGTATGAGTGGACCGTGCAGTTTGAACCTGTGGTGTTCAAGGGTCAACTGTGATTGCTCAAGATGATAAATAGTTTCGGGATCCCTTTGCCATACAAACAAGACGTCTGGATTCATGCACTTTGCTCCCTTGCCCACGACTGTCAATACTGCATTTATAAATTCCTTGGATTACCCATCTCAGTTTGTTACTTTTTTCTTTTGATTCACTTTTCATTTACTTTCAGCCCTAGGATCCGATTCCCCCTCCTGTTTAATTGGTAGAACGTGACCATACACTCTTCTAGACGTCCGAACTCTTCCTGAAGGCATGCTCAGGGAAGTTGCTCCCTCCCTCCCATAACTCCTCCCCGTTTTTTTGTAGCAAATGTCATTGTTTTCTGGTTTATCCTTCATGTGTTTCTTTTTGTAAATACCAGCAAATACACATATTCTTTATTCCCCTTCGTTCTTCCCAAAAGGCAGTGGCATTCCATATGCTCTTTGTTTTTTTCACATCTCCTGGAGGTCTCCTAGAAATCACTCCCATCTATTCACAGGGATTTCTCTCATCTTTTGGAACCACAGTACTTCATTATATGGATGTGCACTAATGTATTCAGTCAATCTCCTGCATGTGGGCATTTAGGTGGTTGCCCATATTTTGCAACTGCAAATAATGCTACAAAGAATAACCTTATGTATTTGTATTTTCAAATTGTTTGAGGTATATCTTTAGGGCAAATTCCTGGAAGTGGGAATGCTAGGCCAAGGGTAAATGCGTGGTAGTTTTGCTAGGTATTGCCAAATTCCCCTCCACAAGGGTGGTACCATTTCCCATTTCCACAGGGCCCATAGAATATGTTAACCTTTTTCAATCTGCCAGTCTGATGGGTAAGCAGTAGCATCTCAGTATAGTTTTAATCTTCATTTCCCTATGAGTGGAGCTGAATGTCTTCATAGGTTTAAGGGCCATCTGTCTTTGTAACTTGTTTGTAGCTTTTGTCCATTTTCCATTGTATTTTTGGTCATCTCCCCTCACTTTATAAAAATTCTTCAATTAATAGGGGTACTTGCCCTTTATATCCAATATATATTGCAAATAATTTCTCCCCATCTATCATTTGTCTTTTGAATCTGCTTCTGAAGTCCTTTTCCCATGCAGAATTTTTGTCAATTGTATGTTTTCATATTTATCAGTCTTTTCTTTACCTGCTCCTAGTTGGGAAGCTTCCCCACACTCAGGAGCTCAGCTCTGCCTTCTTTCATTACTTGTATATTTTCATTTTTGCATGTAGACCTGCTGATCCAGTTGGAGTTTACTTTAAAAAAAAAGAATATTTATTTATTTGTTTATTTGGCTGCACCCAGTCTTAGTTGTGGCACACGGGATCTTTAGTTGCGGCATGTGGGATCTAGCTCCCTGACCAGGGATCGAAACTGGGCCCCCTGCAGTGGGAGCATAGAGTCTTAGCCACTGGACCACAGGGAAGTCCCTGGAGTTACTTTTGTGTGCAGTATGAGGGGTAGGCCTAATTGTATCTTTTTCCAAACGTACCTTATTAAAGGTACATCTTGGCCTCTGAGATTTGAAGCCACAAACTGAACTTCCACATTTTAAGTTTTGGCAATTATGAATAAAGCTGCTGTAAACGTGTGCAGGTTTTTGTGTGAATGTAAGTTTCCAACTCCTTTGGGTAAATACTGAGGAGCATGATTGCTGGATCGTATGGTAAGAGTATGCCTAGTTTTTTGTAAGAATCCACCAAAGTGTCATCCTAAGTGGCTGCACCGTGTTGCATTCTCAGCAGCAACGGTGAGAGTTCCTGTTGCTCCACATCCTTGTCAGCATTTGGTGTTGTCAGTATTCTGGATTTTGGCCATTCTCATAGGTGTGTAGTGGTGTCTTGCTTTAATTTGCATTTTGCTGATGATGTATGACGAGGAGCATCTTTTCATATTATTACTTGGCATCTATATGTCTTCTTTGATGAAGAGTCTTCTTTGGTGAAGCAGTCTCCCTGCTTTTTTAAGCCCTTTTTTTCAGTCAGGTTGTTTGCTTTCTTATTGTTGAGTTTTTTGGGTTTTTTTTTTTTTTTTTTTTTGCGGTATGCGGGCCTCTCACTGTTGTGGCCTCTCCCGTTGCGGAGCACAGGCTCTGGATGCGCAGGCTCAGCGGCCATGTCTCATGGGCCTAGCCGCTCCGTGGCATGTGGGATCTTCCCGGACTGGGGCACGAACCCGTGTCCCCTGCATCGGCAGGCAGCCTCTCAACCACTGTGCCACCAGGGAAGCCCCCTTATTGTTGAGTTTTAAGAGTTCTTCATATATTTTGAATGATAGTCCTTTATCAGATGTGTCTTTTGCAAATGTTTTCTCCCAGTCTGTGGCTTGTCTTCTCATTCTCTTGACACTGTCAACAGAAGTTTCTAATTTTAACAAAGTCTAGCTATTGATTCTTTCATGGATCATGCCTTTGATGTTGTATCTAAAAAGTCATCATCACACCCAAGGTCATCTAGATTTTCTCCTATGTAATCTTCAAGGAGTTTTATAGTTTCTTTAAGGGATATGGGCCTGTGGTTTTCTTTTCTTGTAATATTTTTGTCTGGTTTTGATATTAGGGTAATACTGGCCTCATAGAAAGAGTTAGGAAGTATTCCCTTTGCTTCTATCCTCTGGAAGAGGTTGTAGAGAATTTGTGTAATTTCTCCTTAAATGTTTGATACAATTCACCAGTGAACTCAACTGGCCCTGGTGCTTTCTGTTTTGGAAGGTTATTAATTCTTTTTTTTTTTTTTTGCGGTACGCGGGCCTCTCACTGTTGTGGCCTCTCCTGTTGCGGAGCACAGGCTCCGGACGCGCAGGCTCAGCGGCCATGGCTCACGGGCCCAGCTGCTCCACAGCATGTGGGATCTTCCCAGACCGGGGCACAAACCCGTGTCCCCTGCATCGGCAGGTGGACTCTCAACCACTGCGCCACCAGGGAAGCCCGGTTATTAATTCTTGATTCAATTGCTTTAATTGATATAGACCTATTCAGATAGTCTACTTCTTGTGTGACTTTTGGCTGATTGTGTCTTTCAAGAAATTGGCCCATTTTATCAAGGTTATCAAATTTGTGTTCACAGAGTTGTTCACAGTATTCTTTTATTATCTTTTTAATGTCCATGGGATGTCATGATGACTCCTTTCATTTCTGTTGTTAGTAATTAGCATAATTTCTCTTTTTTTCTTAGTCTGACTAGAAGCTTATCAATTTTATTAATCTTTTCAAAGAACCAGCTTTTGGTTTCATTGATATTCTCTATTCATTTCCTGTTTTCAAATTAATTGATTTCCACTCCGATTCTTATTATTTCTTTTCTTCTGCTTTTGCTGGACTTCTAGTTCCTTAAGGTGGAAACTTAGATTACTGATTTTACATCTTTCTTCTTTTGTAATATATGCATTGAATGCTGTAATGTAATATATGCATTAAATTTTCCTCTAAGCATGGCTTTCACTGCATCCCACAAGTTTTGGTAATTTGTGTTTTTCATTTAGTTATAATTATTTTAAAATTTCTCTTGAAATCTCTTCTTTGACCCATGTGTTATTTAGAAGTGTGATGTTTTTAATCTCCATGTATTCTCCAGTTATCTTTCTGTTACTGATTTCTAGTTTAATTCCATTGTGGTCTGAGAGCTGACATTGTATGAATTTTATTCTTTTAAATCTATTAAGGTATGTTTTATGGCAAGAATGTGATGTATCTTGGTGAATGTTCCATACAAGCTGGAGATTATGTGTATTCTATTGCTGTTGGACAAAGTAGTCTGTAGATGTCCAATTGACTGATGGTGTTGTTGAGTTCAACTATGTCTTTACTGATTTTCTGTCTGCAGGATCTGACCCTTTCTGAGAGAGGGTTGTTGAAGTCTCCAATTATGATAGTGATTCATCTATTTCTCTTTGTAACTCTATTAGTTTTTGCCTCATATAGTTTGACACACTGTTAAGGCACATATACATTAAGGATTATTATGTCTTCTTGGAGAATTGACCCCTTTATCATTATATAATACCCTTATTTATCTCTGATAACTTTCCTTGTTTGGAAGTCTGCTGTCTGAAATATGGCTACTCCTGCTTCTATTGACTAGTGTTATCATGGTATACTTTCCTCCATCTGTTTACTTTTAATCTATATTGGTCTTTATATTTGAAGTGGATTTCTTGTAGACAACATATAGTTGGGTCATGTTTTGTTAATCTACTCTGACAATCTTTTAACTGAGCATTTTATATGATTCCATTTTCTCTTCTTTTTAGCATATGGGTTATACTGCTTCTGTACTTTTTTTTCTTAGTGGTTGCCCTAGAGTTTGCAATGTATTATATATTTACAGCTAATCCAACTCAATTTTCAAATTATTGGGTTGGCCAAAAATATGCACGGAAAAACCCGAAGGAACTTTTTGGCCAAGCCAATACTATGCCACTTCCTTCTTCTCTAAATGTTTGATAGAATTCGCCTGTGAAGCCATCTTGTCCTGGGCTTTTGTTTGTTGGAAGATTTTTAATCACAGTTTCAATTTCAGTCCTTGTGATTGGTCTATTCATATTTTCTATTTCTTCCTGATTCAGTCTTGGCAGGTTGTGCATTTCTAAGAATTTGTCCATTTCTTCCAGGTTGTCCATTTTATTGGCATAGAGTTGCTTGTAGTAATCTCTCATGATCTTTTGTATTTCTGCAGCGTCGTTACTTCTCCTTTTTCATTTCTAATTCTATTGATTTGAGTCTTCTCCCTTTTTTTCTTGATGAGTCTGGCTAATGGTTTATCAATTTTGTTTATCTTCTCAAAGAACCAGCTTTTAGTTTTATTGATCTTTGCTATCATTTCCTTCATTTCTTTTTCATTTATTTCTGATCTGATCTTTATGATTTCTTTCCTTCTGCTAACTTTGGGGGTTTTTTGTTCTTCTTTCTCTAATTGCTTTAAGTGCAGGGTCAGGTGGTTTACTCGAGATGTTTCCTGTTTCTTAAGGTGGGATTGTATTGCTATAAATTTCCCCCTTACAACTGCTTTTGCTGCGTCCCATAGGTTTTGGGTCGTCGTGTCTCCATTGTCATTTGTTTCTAGGTATTTTTTTATTTCCTCTTTGATTTCTTCAGTGATCACTTGGTTATTAAGTAGTGTATTGTTTAGCCTCCATGTGTTTGTATTTTTTACAGATCTTTTCCTGTAATTGATATCTAGTCTCATAGCCTTGTGGTCGGAAAAGATACTTGATACAATTTCAATTTTCTTAAATTTACCAAGGCTTGATTTGTGACCCAAGATATGATCTATCCTGGAGAATGTTCCATGAGCACTTGTGAAAATGTGTATTCTGTTGTTTTTGGATGGAATGTCCTATAAGTATCAATTAAGTCCATCTTGTTTAATGTATCATTTAAAGCTTGTGTTTCCTTATTTATTTTCATTTTGGATGATCTGTCCATTGGTGAAAGTGGGGTGTTGAAGTCCCCTACTATGAGTGTGTTACTGTCGATTTCCCCTTTTATGGCTGTTAGTATTTGCCTTATGTATTGAGGTGCTCCTATGTTGGGTGCATAAATATTTACAATTGTTATATCTTCTTCTTGGATCAATCCCTTGATTATGTAGTGTCCTTTGTCTCTTCTAATAGTCTTTATCTTAAAGTCTATTTTGTCTGATATGAGAATTGCTACTCCAGCTTTCTTTTGATTTCCATTTGCATGGACTATCTTTTTCCATCCCCTTACTTTCAATCTGTACATGTCTCCAGGTCTGAAGTGGGTCTCTGGTAGACAGCATATATATGGGTCTTGTTTTTGTATCCATTCAGCCAATCTGTGTCTTTTGGTGGGAGCATTTAGTCCATTTACATTTAAGGTAATTATCAATACATATGTTCCTATTCCCATTTTCTTAATTGTTTTGGGTTCGTTATTGTAGGTATTTTCCTTCTGTTGTGTTACTTGCCTAGAGAAGTTCCTTTAGCATTTGTTGTAAAGCTGGTTTGGTGGTGCTGAACTCTCTCAGCTTTTGCTTGTCTGTGAAGGTTTTAATTTCTCCATCAAATCTGAATGAGATCCTTGCTGGGCAGAGTAATCTTGGTTGCAGGTTTTTCTCCTTCATCACTTTAAATATGTCCTGCCACTTCCTTCTGGCTTGTAGAGTTTCTGCTGACAGATCCCTCCTGGTTTCTTTGAGGTTTTTGTCTTTGATTTTCTTTAGTTTAAAAATGATATGTAAAGGTGCAGATTTTTTGTTTTATTTATTTATTGGCATTTATCCAGCTTGATGTTCTCTGAGCTTCCTGTTTTGGTGTCTGACATTTCAGTTGTGGAAACTGTCAGTCGTTATTTTAAATCTTGTTTCTTCCTCTTTCGTTCCTTCCAATATTCCTATTATACAAGTTACACCTTATGTAATTGTCCCATAGATCTTGGACATTGTTTTTGCAGTCTTTGTTCTCCCTGCTTTTTGCTTTTCGAGGATTCTATTGAGACATCCTCCAGTTCAGAGATTCTTTTCTCAGTGTTATCCAGTCTGCTAATAAGCCCATCAAAGGCAGTCTTCATATCTGCTACGGCGTTTTTTATGTCTAGCATTTCTTTTTGGTTCTTTCTTAGCATTTCCATCTCTCCGCTTGCATTGCCCATCTGTTCTTACATGTCATCTACTTTATCCATGAGAGCCCTCAGCATATTAAACATAATGTTTTTAAATTCCCAGTCTGATAATTCCAACATCTCTGCCCTATCTGGTTCTGAACCTTGTTCTGTCTCTTCAAATTGTGTTTTTTTGCCTTTTAACTGTGTAATTTGCCTTGTAATTTTTTCCTGATAGCCAGACATGATGTACTGGGTGAAAGGAACTATAAGTAGGCCTTAATAATGTGGAGGTGAGGTGTGGGAGAGGGGAAGCCTTCTATGGTCCTGTGATCAGGCCTCAGTTCTTTTACTCAGCCTGTGCCTCTGGACTGTGAACTTCACAAGTGTTTCTCAGTCATTTTTCTCCCCTTGGTTGGGACAGGCTGCCCAGAGGAGGCTGGAGCTGGCCATTTCCCTTCCCCTGGTCAGTTAGGCTCTGACAACACCCCAGCAGGTCAGGCTCTGGTTAACAAGTTTTCCTTGAGAGCAGCCTTGTTAAGGAGAGCAGAGTGCTCTGTCACATAGGAAATGGTTCCTTCCCTCCCCCTGCAGAAAGCTTGAGGGGACTTTGCTCTGATATTTACTTGGGAAACTGCTCATGCTCCAGGGGTAAATCTCACAGTATTGTGTGGGCTCCCTTATGACTGGGTCCCCCACAGTTGTTTTTTTTTTTTTTTTTTTTTTTTTTTGTGGTACGTGGGCCTCTCACTGTTGTGGCCTCTCCCGTTACAGAGTACAGGCTCCGGACGTGCAGGCTCAGTGGCCATGGCTCACGGGCCCAGCTGCTCCGTGACATGTGGGATCTTCCCGGACTGGGGCACGCACCTGTGTCCCCTGCGTCGGTAGGCGGACTCTCAACTACTGCACCACCAGGGAAGCCCCCCCATAGTTTTTAACTCTCAACAGTTGCTGACAATTTTGAGTCTCCTGAAATCCATCAACTGCAGTTTAACTTTTTCTGCCCCAGAACTGGTTTCCCAGGCCAGGTTGCACTCCTGACCCTCTACTCTGGTAAACCATGATTCACTGTACTTGCCTGTCTCCCCAGTCTTGGGTGCAAGTTTGACTTGTGTCCGCCAAGAAGAGTTTTTGATTTTTCAGACTGTTCTACTTTTTACTTGTTAGGATGGAGTTACAATTTCCAAGCTCCTCACATGCAGAAATCAAAACTGGAAGTATATATATACGTGTGAATATATATAGATATATTCTTTTTTTCTTTTTTAGTGTATTAGTCTCTTAAACATGGGGGAAAAAAACAAAAGTGGAGTTACAACACATCTTCACAATAATACTAGGTTTTATAGCTGCATATGTATTTACTTGTCTGAACACTTTATTTCTTCACATGGCTTTGAGTCACTGTCTGATGTCCCTTCATCTCACCTGCAGGGCTCCCTTGAGCATTTCTTGCAGGGCAGGTCTAGTGGTCACTAACGCCCTCAGCTTTTGCGTATCTGCGATTGTCTTAATTTCTCCCTCGTTTTTTTTTGGCTGTGTCACGTGGAATACAGGATCTTAGTTCCCAGACCAGGGACCAAACCCATGCCCCCTGCAGTGGAAGTGTGGGGTCTTAACCACTGGACTGCCAGGGAAATCCCTCTTCCTCATTTTTGAAGGATAGTTTAGCCAGATATAAAATTCCTGATCAACAAATTTTTTTTCACTTAGCACTTTGAATATATCAGCCCATTGTCTTCTGGGCTCCAAGGTTTCTGGTGAGAAATCTGCTAATATCTTATTGATGATCCTTGTGTGTGGTGAGTCACTTCTCTTGATGCTTTCAAGATTCTTTGCCTTTCGACAGTTTGATTATATAAAGTGTCTCAGTGTGGGTCTCTTTGAGTTCATCTTACTTGAAGTTCATGAGCTTCTTGGATGTTTATATTTGTGTCTTTCATCAAATTTGGGAAGTTATCGGCCATTATATCTTCACATATTCTTTCTGCCCCCACCCATAACTTCTTCCTCTGGGACTCCCACAGTACATATGTTGGCTTGCTTAGTGGTGCCCACATATCTCTTAGCTCTGTTCACTTTTCTTCAATCGTTTTTCTGTTTCTCAAACTTGATGATTTCCATTGTACTATATTCATAGTTGCTGATTCTTTATTCATTCTGCTTAAATCTGCCTTTGAATCTTTCCAGTGAAATTTCCATCTCAGTTGTGCTTTTCAGCTCCTAATTTCATTTTGGTTTTTTAGGTTTTCTATGTCTTTATTGATATTTCCACTTTTTTCATACATTATTTTCTTGACTTTCTCCATGTCCTATTTAGTTCTTTGAGCATCTTTAAGACTGCTGTTTTAAAGTCTCTGTCCAGTATATCCACCATCAGGTCTTTTTTCAGGGAGAGACTGTTGAATTATTTTTTTCCTTTGGGTAAAAAGTATTTTGACCATACTTTCCTGTTTCTTTGTATGCCTTGCGATTTTTTTGTTGTGCACTGGGCATTTTCATCTAACAATTTGGTGACTCTGGAAATCAGATTCTTCCTCTTCCCTAGGCTTTGGCTTTCCCTAGGTTTTGTTTTTGATTGTCTTTGTGCCAAGGGTCAGCTTGAGGCATAAAGTTAATGTCTTCTTAAGTGTTTTCTGAGCCGTTCCCTGGGCACAAGTAGTCACATTCTAATTCTCCCCATATATGCAGTTATTTTTATATGTCCTTAGTCTTTAATGTCTGGCTCCTGAAAGGGGAAAAGCAAAAAATACAGGGGATTAAAAAAGGGCTCTGGGGACTTCCCTGGTGGCACAGTGGTTGGGAATCCACCTGCCAATGCAGGGGACATGGGTTTGATCCCTGGTCCGGGAAGATCCCACATGCCGCAGAACAACTAAACCCGTGCACCGCAACTACTGAGCCTGTACTCTAGAGCCTGTGAGCCACAACTACTGAGCCCATGTACCACAACTACTGAATCCCGTGTGCCTAGAGCCCATGCTCCACAAAAAGAGAAGCCACTGCGATGAGAAGCCCACGCACCGCAACAAAGGGTAGCCCCCACTCGCCGCAACTAGAGAAAGCCCACGCGCAACAATGAAGACCCAATGCAGCCAAAAGTAAATAAATAAAAAATAATTTTAAAAAAGGGGGCTCTGGCCCTTTAAATCCCCTGGAAGACGCTCCAGAAGAGGCAGAGGGTCTTGCAACAATGCGGGCGTGCAGGGTGCAGGGGAGGGGGAGGTACAACGGTGCCTGCCTCTTTCTCTGCACCTGTGAGATCAGAAGCAGTGATGAGCCATCAGAGTACAGATCCCCAATATCTGGAGGACAGGGTCCTTTCCTTCCCCGCCCTGGCTCCTGCAAGTTGTGTGCAAGCTGCTCCAGGACCCATGCACAGCTGCCTGCCAGGTGGCTGGGGCTGGGGTGTGGGGCGCTGCCACCCTGCAAGTCTCCCCTGGGGGTTACAAGCCTTCTGTATTCTCCAGAGTTCCCGACAGTTACGGCAGACCGATTCCGGCAGGGGACAAGGACTTGCGGTGCTCCTACTCCGCCATCTTCCCAGACCCTTTCTCATTCTGACACTAATGGATTTTTCTTAATTGAACTATACCTGACATACGATGTAGGTATACCACACAGTGATTCGATATTTTTATACGTTATAAATATGATCACAGTAAGTCTAGTTACCATCTGTCACCACACAAAGCTTTTACAATATTACTGATTATATGCCCTATGCTGTACATTACAACCTGGTGACTCGTTTTGTCAATGGAAGTTTGTGCCTCTTCCTCTCCCTCACCTGTTTCACTCATCCCTCATCCTCTCCCTTCTGGAAACTACCAGTTTATTCTCTGTATCTATGAGTGTGTTCCTGTTTCATTTTGTTTTGTTTTTAGATTCCACATTTGCGTGAAATCATGTGGTATTTGTCTCTCTCTGTCCAACTTATTTCACTTAGCATAACACTCTCCAAATCTATCCATTTTGTTGCAAATGGCAAGTTTTTTAGGGCTAAGTAATATTCCATTGTATATATATACACCATATCTTCTCTATCCATTCATCTGTTGATGGACACTTTGGTTGCTTCCATATCTTGCTATCATAAATAATGTTGCTATGAACATGGGGGTACATATATCTTTTCAAATTAGTGTTTTTGCCTTCTTCAGAAAAATATCCAGGAGTGGGATGCTGGGTCATACGGTAGCATGTGATTTTTTGAGGAGCCTCCATACTCTTTTCCACAGTGGCTGCTCTTCCCCTCCAGCACCACAGGATGCACAGCACTCGCTCTGAACACAAAGACCCAGAAAGTTCTCATACATCACTGCCGCTATCAGAAGTGCTGTTGTAAGAATTACTCCTCCACTTCCCCTGGGTCCCACCTGGAGCTAAGGTGAAAATCCAAAGGCTGCATGAATGTGGTTTCTGTGTATGTTGGACCCCAAGACTAGGACTGTTTTATTATCCTAAGAATAAAAAGCCAGTGTCCTCCAGCAGTAGAAAATTGCAAATAAAAAGTTTAATTTCAGAAACTGAGTTCACCATTTATAAATACACTAAAACATAGTCAATGCAAATTCAGATTAATAATAGGTACAGTATTTTAACAAAACGACAACTTTTCTAGAAGGTCACAGGCAAATCAGTGACTTGTTTCACCCAGAATATTTACCTGGTTTGAAATAAGAAAATGAACCCTTTTCTAGACACTGAGGCAAAAACTTTGAAGACGTATTATTGTTAAAAAAAACCTGATGACTGATACTCCATTGTGATGTCCTTGGGATTCTAAAATATCCCACTGATGGCTGAATCTTCCCTATTATCAAAAAGAAAATCTAAACACCTAAGGCTATTCTTACAACTGTATTATAGCAATCTTCTTCCCTGTTAATAAGCCACCTCTTCTAAAAAGGACTGTATACATAATTTGATCAAATTGGGGGTCAGTGCACAAATTTCAAGATAGCTTCATGGTGTAGAGCCACTGAGTCAGAGGCTTGGAGATTCCATCAACAGGATGCTGTAAACGTCTCACGCTGTGCACCAGCTACACAGCAGGCACCACCGGCGCTCACTGTGAACGGCGGGGATGTGTCCGAGCTAACAGCCCACGTGGCACGGAGGGCAAACCCCTGAAAACGGCAGTGCTCTCTCCCCTGAACCCTACATGACTGACATTCCGTGATACGTGTGAGTGCAGGCTTGTCTTCGAACGCCATGTCTCTGTTGTGTAAACAGTCACCTCCCAGAATACTCGCTGTCCCCTGAACGTACTTTAGAGCCCGCAGCCAGGAATTGCTCAGTCAGGATGACTTGAACTCCACCTCCTATATACAGATTTTATCTGACAGCCACAAAAGCGGTTTTGTTGCAATTAAAGCAATTTTAAACTAAAATACAGTACCCGATTTGTGGTTTTTACATAATCGAATAAAAAGCCTACAGAATAAAACTGCTTGTATCTCCTCCACCATTCTAGTAAAACAAACTCCTAACCCCCAACTTTTAAAACATTTTACAGTTACGAATGAAAACCTAATCATTGTATTTCGTAATTAACAAGACAGACTGCTTCTACTGGACTTCTTAAAAAACACACCGTGGTACCTGGCCTGAAGGACTGGGTAAGGCACATGTGGACATAACGGTGAGGGCTGGGATGGGAACCTCCCGTGGATGTGGACCTGAGCGCCCTGCCTGCTGTCCCGCAGGGCCCCGACCGCAGCGAGCCACCAGCCCGGGACAGATGCTGTTTCTCATCTGGTGGCTCCACCGTGAGCTTCAATACTGGAAGCATATTAAGGGAAGATTCACTTTCAGAAAAATAAGTTTCTCGAAATGTTCCATCATGAGCCTGGACTGGCCAAAGCTGCCGTTCTCAGTGGGTGTGCTGAATAGCCTCTCGGAGGGAACAATGCTCGGGGGGCAGCCCAGAAACCGCACGGCCAAGGTGGAGAGGCCCGGCCAGGCCGCCCTCTTCAGGTTCCAGTAGGCGAGTGGGTCGCAGCCATGCTCCAGCACCTCCTCCTCCAGGTATGCGAGCACCATGTCCTCCGGGACCTTCGTCCTCCCTCTGGGCTCGGTCTTCTTCATCTTGGCCATGAGTGACCACAGGCTCTCCTCCCCGGCACAGTCTCTCGGTGGGGAGCCCGGGTCACATCCGTTGGAGACGGGCGTAGGCTCTGAGGTAGAATTCAGCGTTTCTAGTTCCCTGATTAAGTCCTGCTTGTACTGCTCGGCCTCCTCCTCGGAGAAGAGGGAGGCTTTGTAGCGTGGGTCCAGCAGGGTGGCCAGCACGTACCTGGGGTCGTGGAGGGTGGCAGACAGGCGGCTCACCATGGCCTCCCTGAGGGACTTAAGCATGGTGTCGATGCCCATGGTCTCCTCAAACAGCATCTCCACCCTCCTGTTGAGGATGTGGATCATGGGGATGACCTGGCTGAGTGTGGACACGTGGGCGCTCATCTCCCGCCTGGCGGCGTCGAAGGGCTTCAGTGCGTGGCACACGGACTGCATCACCTCCCACTGGTCGCAGCTGATGAGCTCCCGGAAGTTACACTCGACAGACAGCTCGTTCACCGCCCTCTTCTGCTCGATAAGCCGCTCCAGCATGTGAAACGACGTGTTCCACTTCGACGGGACGTCCTGGAGAAGGTGGTGGGGCGGCAGCTCGTACTCCTTCTGCAGCTCCGCCAGCTTAGCTTTCGCCCGGGGCGACCGGTGGACCCGTTCGCATATCTTCCGTGCGGTGCTGAGGAGGTTCTGGACCAGCCTCTGGCTCTTGATGGCCTCGCTGACGATGAGGCTGACCGTGTGACTGAAGCACTGCACACTCGAGCGTGCCCCCTCATTCAGCGCTTTCCCTATGCTGGGGTTGTCGGTGACCGTGATCCCCACCTGCAGGCCAGTTGACGTCACCCAGGCCTCCCACCAGCACTCCAGCTGCTTCTGGATGCTGCTGCCGCTGTAGTCGCAGTCCACCTGCGACACGTCCAGCAACGCCAAGCAGTGGTGGTCCTCACAGTGTGGCCGGGCTGACGACTCAAAGGTGACCCAGTGGGCGGTGAGGGTCAGGTACTCCCGGGTCTGGCTGCTCATCCATATTCCAGACGTGAAGTGGACCACACCACTCTCGGCTTCCTGGAGATGTGACGTGATGATGTGTTTCACATTGTCATACATACCTGGGATGGCCGTCCTGGAGAAGTAGGACGGAGGGGGCAGAGAGTACTGAGGTTTCAAGTATCCGAGCAGCCTATTGAAGCCAACGTTGTCCACAAACGAGTACGGCTGGAGGTCAAGTGCGATCATTTCAGCAATGAGACTTGTTATTTTTTTGGCAACTGGATGCGAATCATAAAACTTCTCGTTGATGTCATCGCAGGAGGAGGCGCCTGCCAACTCTGAGCCCAGGGGCCCGTGGGCACCAGGAGGGGAGGGTGGCGCCGTCCGGGGGGCGTCGGGCTTCAGCACGCCGCCGTGGAACCTCTGCAGGTGCCTCAGGAGACAGCTGGTGCCCAGGTTTGTCGGCTTCTTGCCCCTGCTGATCGTCCGGCCACAGTGCAAGCACACGACCTTCGTGGGGTCTGCGGAGCAGATAGAAAAATGATTCCACAACTTTGAGGTCTTTTTGCTGTTGACGGGAAACATAACTTGATGGTTTTTTGTGACCATGGTCGGCAGGTCAGTTAATCTGGAGGAGGAAGTTTCTGCAGAAGCCAAGGTGGCGTATGGCGAATTTGCCAAGCTGGCCCCCAGAAAGCCCTTCTGGTTCCCAACGACCTCCGGGTGGCGCCTGTAGAGATGCCGCATCAAACAGCTCGTGCCCACGTCACCCTTCTTCCCCCGGCTGATGACGCAGCCACAGTGCCTGCACACAGCCTTGAGGCTGTCCGTGGGGGCCAGCGAGAAGTGATGCCAGACTTCCGACTTCAGCCTCCTCATGACCTTCTTGTTCTGCTGGAACACGGCACCGGACTCGAGTGGACGAGGGCTGGGCGCGTCGCTCGGCTGCTTCTCGGGAGACGATGCCCATGAGGCCTCGCCCACATCAGAGGAGGACGACAACGCCCACGCGTCTTCCACCGGCGCATCTCCGAGGTTCCAGTGCGCCGGCGGGTCCTCCGCCAGCCGGTCGGGGGAGGAGGGCGCGGAGGCGGAGTCCTGGACCGGCTTCCCTGGAGACGAGGACGCGGGGCTGGGCTCTCCGTCGGGTGGCGGCGGGGTGGGCAGCAGGGTTGGGGGTGCGGAGTAGGGGGGTGGCACGCCAGCGCCCCCGCCGTTTTCCCGCAGCACAATGGAGCGGTGTGCCCGCCACATGTGCCTAATGAGGCAGCTGGTGCCCAGGTCCTTCCCGTTCTTCCCCCTGCTGAACTCGTTCATGCAGTGGATGCACACGGCCTTGGAGTTGTCCAGGGGTGACAGGTAGAAGTGCTTCCAGACAGCGGACCTCCTCCTGGACCCGGATGCACTCCTGGGCAGGGGAAGGTTTTTCTCAGCCCCGTTCTCTGCAGGCTCGTCGCAGTGGAGGCTGGGGGGCTGGGGAGGCGGCCCCGCCAGGGCTTCATCCTTGCTGTACCTCTCAGAGACTGACACATCGGAGGGGGCCTCTTCGGAAGAAACCACAGAGCCAGGTTCCTCTGTCACCTGATGGGGAGACGGGCTCTTAGAGGCTGTTCTGGGGACGAGTTTGCCAGGTGACAGGACGGTGCCCAGGTCTCCGGCATCAGTGGGTGGTGGCGGGAGCCGTGGCAGAGGGGCAGGGAGGGAGGCTGGGGCTGGCGTGCTGTTTTCCTCCACGAGAACGGTGGGGTGCGCCCGCCTCACGTGCCTCATCAGACAGCTGGTGCTCAGGTCCTTCTCGTTCTTGCCCCTGCTGAACTCCTTCATACAGTACGTACAGATGGCCTTCGTGCTATCCCGGGGTGAGATGAAAAAATGCTTCCAAGCCGGGGACTTCTTCCTGGAGCCGATGCCGCGGCCAGAGAGCAGGCTCTGCGTCACGGCCTCCATGGCCACGCTGTACAGGGTGCTGCTATACTGTGACAATAGGGCCCCGTAGTCGTCCTCGGGGTCAGGAGAGATGCGCCTCCCGGGGGGCTGGCAGCCACAGCTCGCCTCTCTGCCCTCTGCCCATTTGTCACCACTGTCAGCCCGTTTCCTGTCCTCCTGCTTATTTTTAAAGTCCATTCTTTCCAAACTGTGATTAGGGATTTGATCATCATCTTCCTCTTCTATTTTAAAATTTATTTTATCAGAAACAAAATCACCATCCCCTTTGGGACGAGTCTCCTGGTGATTCTCCATGACTGACCATAACTATTCTGGCTGCTTCATGATGCTGACCTCCTAGGTTGGCAGAAAACTGATCCAAATGCTCATTTGTGCCCCCAAATGTACATTATCTTCAGTTCTTTCAAAAGAATCCTATCTTTTGGGATGTTTATGAATATGGCTAATCATAAATCTTACTGAGGAGTAGACTAGGGAACTCCTGAGCATGTCACTAGGGTGTGGACCGCTGCTTTCCAGAAGTTCTACTCTTAAACACTTCACGGTGTAGACACGCATTCACGCAGCGGGGACCTGCTTGTCTCAGACACAGGATCGCTGTCATCTTGATGGCACAGTGATCCTTCTGCATTATCTACAGAAGATGAAATCAAGTCAGACACTGGACTCAGTTACATTTCATATCTACACTGTCATGGACATATGAGCCTCAATGTATGCATAGAAAGGAATTCCATAATGGGAAATTAAAACAGAAAAGTTTGTTCCTTGACTTTTTTACAAACCAGTTACACAATGAAAATACCCTCTAAATAGACATATCCCCCAAGAAGACAAACAGATGGCCAAAAGGCACATGAAAAGATGCTCAACATCACCAATTGTTAGAGAAATGCAAATAAAAACTACAATGAGGTATACCACCTCCCACCTGTCAGAATGGTCATCATCAAAAAGTCTACAAATAATAAATGCTGGAGAGGGTGTGGAGAAAAGGGAACCCTCCTACACTGTGGGTAGGAATGTAAATTGATACAGCCACTATGGAGAACAGTATGGAGGTTCCTTAAAAAGCTAAAAATAGAGTTACCATATGATCCAGCAATTCCACTCCTGAGCATATATCCAAAGAAAACCATAGGTGAAGATACATGCATCCCAATGTTCACAGCTGCACTATTTACAGTAGCCAAGACATGGAAACAACCTAAATGTCCATTGACAGACAAGTGGATAAAGAAGATGTGGTATATATACACAATGGAATATTACTCAGCCATAAAAAAGAATAAAATAATGCCATTGTAGCAACATGGATGGATCTAGAGATTATCATACTAAGTGAAGTAAGTCAGAAAAAGACAAATATATGATATCACTTATATGTGGAATCTAAAAAAATGATACAAATGAACTTATTTACAAAACAGAAATAGACTCTCAGACATAGAAAACAAACTTATGGTTACCAAAGGGGAAAGGTAGGGGGGAGGGATAAATCAGGAATTTGGGAGTAACATATACACATTACTATATATCCAAAAAAGTGAGAAAAAGATGGTAAAGAGAAAATACCAAGACTTGGTAAGGTCCATCAATCTAATTTTAGCCCTTCTAATTAATAGGTATGTAAAGGTATCTTATTATGGCCTTAATTGGCAATTTCCTAAATGACTGATAATATTGAACATTTTATGTGCGTATTTGCCAAGCATCTGTTCACGTGTTTTGCCCATGTTTTCACAGATTGTGTATTTTCTTGTCCCCTGTATTTCTGACCAACCGGCTTAAGTCTGGGTTCCCACAATAAAGTGCTAGGGTGGCTTACAGAACTCAGGGAACCCTTACTGACATTTATCGGTTTATTGTAGGAAAAGGATACGATAAGGGACACAGATGAACAGCCACACGAAGATGCACAGGGCGAGGTCTTTACATGCCTGGAAAGAAGCCCTTTATCAGGCATATGATTCCAGTCTGTAGCTTGCCTTTTCATTCTCTTAACAGTACTTTTGGAAAAGAAATGCCCTTAATTTTAGTGAAGTCCAATTTACCAATTTGTTCTTTCATGGATTGTACTTTTGGGGTTGTATCTAAGAAAGATTTTCTCCTGTGTTTTCGAGAAGTTTTATATTTTGTACTTAGATCTTTGAAAGATTCAAATTCATTGTTTTGCATATGAATATCTAATTGTTCAAATACCATTTGTTGAAAAGACCATCCTTCTCAACAAAAGGATGCCTTTGCAACTTTGCTGAAAATTAGTTGCATGTGAGTGCCTATGCCCATATGATTTGTCCACAAATTGGCAGCAAACTGTTTATGTACATAAATATGATATAAGTGTGTGTATATTGAGCAAATTGTACCCTTTAAATAAGTGCAGTTTATTGTATGTCAATTACACCCAATGTGAAAAAGTATGAAATATCTATGTACACTGGTCTGTGCCCCTGGTTGCTGGCATAGAGCTCCTAAAACCCTTGGCAGTTCCTGAGTGACAGGAACGTCTCTTGTTCTAACGAGGTGACTCCTGGATGGAGGCCCGTGACCAGAAAGAGCCGCAGCCAGAAACTTGGAACTCTAAGCCACACCCCCACCCCCCAGGATGGGCTGGAGATTGAGTTAATACTGATCACGCCCACGTGATGAAACCACTATAGAATCCCAATGGTCCAGGGGGCTCGGGGAACTGCTGGGCTAGTGAACACAAACACGTGTCGGGCAGGAGACACACCCCAACTCCAGGAGGACAGAAGTCCCTGTACTCAGGGCCCTCCCAGACCTCGCCCTGTGCATCTTCATGTGGCTGTTCATCTGTGTCCCTTATCGTATCCTTTTCCTACAATAAACCGATAAATGTCAGTAAGGGTTCCCTGAGTTCTGTAAGCCACCCTAGCACTTTATTGTGGGAACCCAGACTTAAGCCGGTTGGTCAGAAATACAGGGGACAACGAGGGTTGGTGTCTGAATGGGAACGGTCTTGTGGGACTGGGCCCTGACCCGGGGGATCTGAGGATGACTTCAGGTGGTGGTGTCAGAACTGAACTGAGGGACAGCCAGCTGGTGCTGGAGAACGGTCAGTGTGGGACACAAGACCACATATCGGTGGCCAGACGTGAAGCATTCTGGGAGCAGAGCATCAGAGGAAAGAAGACACAGGACAGAGCCTACACAACCAATAAAGTTGTATTTTAAGAAAGGCAGGGATTGTCAGGTTGGGTAAAAAAGTAAGACTAACTATATGCTGCCTACAAAAAACATGTTCAACATCAAGACACAAATAGGTTCAAAGCAAAAGGACAGAAAAGGTGCAGCAGACTGACACCAACCAGGAGCAAGCTGGCGCCTAAGTCAGCCTGAGATGAGGGTGTGAGAATGACACAGCAGGATGACAGGGACATCACATAAAGGACAAAGGGGGCAGTTCATCAGACATGCACGCATCTACCAACAGATTTTCCAAATGCATGAAGCAAACCTGACAGACCTAAAGGGAGACTTGACCAACCAAAATTACAGATGGGATTTCACACCCCCATTCAGCAGTTTACTGAACAAGTAGACAGAACAGCAGTAAAGACAACAGAAGACTTTAAATCACTATCATCAACTTGACCTAAATGACATTTATGGAACAGTCCAAACAACAACGGAATATCACTTAAAGGTGGACACAAAACATTCATCAAGATAGACTGTTCTCTGGACAGTAAAGCAAATCTCAATAAATTTAAAAGAACTGAAATCAAACAAAGAACGGTCTCTGACAATAAGGGAACTGAAAGAGAAATCAACATCAGAATGATATCTGGAAAAATCCTAAATATCTTCAAATAAATAGCACTTCCATATTAAGCCGAGGGTTAAAGAAAAAAAATCACAAGGAAAAGTAAAGCAAATTTAATCCCAAAGCAAACAAAGGGAAGGAAACAATAAAGAAAAGATTTGAAATCACTGAAATTGGGGGCGCGGGGGAAGAGGCAGGGGAGAAAAAAAAATCAACGAAACCTAACACCGGTTCTTTGGACAGATCAACAAAATTGGCAAACTTCTACAGACTGATTAAAGAAAAAAATGGTAAAGACATAAAATTACCAATAGCAGGAATTAAAGAGGGGATTTTCACCAAAGATCTTACAGATGCAAAAAGATAGTAAGGAAATAGATGAGTGACTTTATGATGGTAAATTCAGCAGCTTAGATGAAACAGGTAAATCCTGGAAAGACACACATTACAAAAACTCACGAAAGAGAAACCTGAACAGCCCTCTATCTATTTTAAGAGCTGAACCTGTAGTTAAAAACCTTCCCTTAAAGAAACTTCCAAGCCAAGATGGCTTCACTGGTGAATTTCACCAAACATTAAAGAAAAAAAAAAAAACTAATGAAACACAAACTCTTCCAGAAAATAGAAGAAACACTTCCCAACTCTTTTTTTTTATGAGGTAGTATTACCCTGACTCCAAAACAAGCAAAGACATTATAAGAAAAGAATCAGATTCATATCCCTATGATCATAGAGAAACCTTAAGAAAATGTAGCAAGTTCTTAAAAATTTAACAAATCAAATTCAGCACTACATTAACGATAATACACCGTGAATAAGAGGGGCTCATCACAAGCATGTCTGGTTTAACGTTAAATGTTCAAGCAACAGAATTCACCACACTAATGGAAAAAAAGGAGGAGAACCATAGAGTCATGTCATTAGATGCAGAAAAACATTTAACATCATTTCTATTCCTATTCACAACAGAAACTCTCAGCAAGGTAGGAAGAGAGGAGAACTTCCTCAACCTTACAAGGGCTTTTAGGAACACTCTACGGTTACCATCACACTGGGCAGGGAAAGCTCAGGAACAAGGCAAGGACCCCCCACCCCCACCTCACACTTGTAACCAGTGTCACACTGGGGGTCCAGGCAAGAGGCAGGTCAGGAAGGAAAGGTCCCACTGCTTTAGTCACAGAAGACACAGTCATCTATGTAATAAAGGTTATAAGGCCTCTATGAAGAAGTACTGGATCTCAGTAGTTTAGGAAGGTCACAGGCTCAAGGTCACCCTGCCTTGCTGCTCCTTCCCTTACGACCTCAGTGCCCGGATGTCTTCTCAGTCCTGGACAGCCTTGTCCTCATTCCTCTCTCCGGGTCTGGGAGAAACCAGCTCTTCTCCCTTCATGGCAAACATTACATTCCCGGTTGACTTTGACTCTCTCTGGAGATGCTCCTGGGGCAAGAGCGTGGGATGATGAGAATGGGAGAGCCAACAGTGACTGTTCACCATGGGTTCAACCTGTGTTGTCTCATTTAAACCACACGAAAATCTTTCGAAGGAGATTAAGTTTGGTATTTCTCCTTTTACACACGAGGACACTGAGGCTTAGAGAGGGTGAGAAACGTGTCCAGGGCACATGGGTGGAAACAGGCCACTGCTCACATCCAGAAGTGAGCACTGGAAGCCCTGGGGGGCCAGAGCGGTGGACAGAAGACAAGAGTGCAGGAAGAAGAAGAGATGTGGCTCTGAGTGCAGCGACATGGATGGACCTGGAGATGATCACACTAAGTGAGTGAGACAAAGACAGATACCATGTGGTATCACTTATATATGGAATCTAAAATATGACACAAGTGCACTTATCTACAAAACAGACTCAGACTTGTGGTTGCCAAGGAGGAGGGCGGGTGGGGGAGGGAAGGATTGGGAGTCTGGGATTAGCAGGTGCAAACTAGTATCTATAGGATGGATAAACAACAAGATCCTACTGTATAGCACAGGGAACTCTATTCAGTATGCTGTGATAGGGCTTCCCTGGTGGCGCAGTGGTTGAGAGTCCGCCTGCCGATGCAGGGGACATGGGTTCGTGCCCCAGTCTGGGAATATCCCACATGCTGCAGAGCGGCTAGGCCCGTGAGCCACGGTCGCTGAGCCTGCGCGTCCAGAGCCTGTGCTCCGCAACGGGAGAGGCCACAGCAGTGAGAGGCCCGCGTACCACCAAAAAAAAAAAAAAAAAAAAAAAAAATGCTGTGATAAACCACAACAGAGAAAAACCAGGAAAAAAAAAAAGGCAGTTCAGATCAAAGACTTCAGACCACAGATTCGAGAATCCCTATAAACCCCAAGCAAGATTTAAAGAAAAAAAAAAGTGTTAAAAACAAGAGATAAAGCAGACAGATAAAAATTACAAGGGATGGAGGAACATATTTAAATACTACCAGTGGGATGAAGTCAGCAAAATCCAGACTATGGGAAATTCTATAGGACAAACAACCCAGTTTCTTTAACAAACAAATTATACTTGAATCCTGATCTGAATTAGCAAACTGTATAAGAACATTTTTTGGACTATGTGGGAAACTCGGATACTGAATTAGCATTCGATATTAATTCTTTGTTTATTAGGTACAAAGATATTGTAGATAAAACGTTTCAAAGAATCCCATCTTTTCAAGATACTTACTGAAAAATATCCAGATGAAATATGATTTCTGGTATCTGCTTTAACATAACTGGGTGGGGTGAGGGGTACAGATAAAACAAGAGCATCCCTGAGGTGGTAATTGTTAAAGCCAGGTGATGAGTGCATAGGTCATTACACTAGTATATATTACACCACTTCCATAGGAATTATTTTAAGAAAAGATAACTAGACAGACTACTGACTTTTCAAGAGAAGCAATGTAAACCAGGAGACAAAGGAGTGGTATCTTCATAGTTGTGAAAAAAATAAAAGCCAAACCAGAATTCAATACTCAGCAAAAATATTCCTGCAGGAATTAATATGAAATAAAAACACTGTCAGACAAATCAAACACAGAATGTGTCACCAGGTGACCTGTACTGAAGGAAATGCAAGAGTGTTCTTCAGGCAGAAATAATCCCACATGGAAATTCAGTGATGCACAGAAAACAAGAGTTAACAAAAACAATAACAGGGTGGGTAAAGAGCGAGGTGCTTGGTGCGCCCACTGTCACTGGGGTGCCTTTGTTTCTAGGCCCTTTCAATGGAATTAAGTAAAAACCATTAATACACACGTACGCCTACACGCACATGCACAGGTGGATAAAAACCACATGTTCACGCTGATGCCTCCAATTTCAATCCAACATCCCAGGATCATCCAAGCCTCCCTGTTTCCATATCTGTAACTTCTTTCTCCAATTGCAAGAAATCTGGCTCCCACTAGCCTTAAAAGATTTGCTCATTTGCTCAATCTTTCAATATTCAGAAAGTAGTTTCAGAATGCTAACCCATACCACCAAGGAAAAACAGGCTTTTGAACAGAAATATTAGTTCATACATTTTTGTCTTTGGGCTTGAGGGTATATAAACAAGGACTGTGTCCAAGAGTTTCTTGGGTCAGTTTTTTCTCTTAAGTGTAGTTATTTTATTCACTTGAACTTCAGTTAAGTTCATTGTTTCAGTTGGTAATACAGCACAGAACTAAAAGAGCAAAACCACAATCTCATGGATGAGACCAACAAGAAGACAAACCTGACGAGGTATTTCCTTAACTCCAAAATATAAGCCGACAGGACAAACCAAGAATATATGCAAGGCCCATGTGGTATTAGATCTGTACAGGCAGAAAAAGAAAGCAGCCCTGGGCATGTGATTACTGATAATCCCAAAGTAGCCAACAGGTATTCACCAGAAGCCCCGAGGACCAAGCTGCTGAAACTGGGAGGAGCTTTCTGCACTCATCAGAGTGGATGTATGTCAGGGGTCCACCGTAAGGTCCAAAGAGGCTGGAGAAAAACCACCCAGCCCATGCTTCCTCCAGGGCAAAGAACCATTTCAAAGAGGAACTGCTGGGAATAGACTCTAAATTGAGCACTTCAGGGACAAAAGAAACAGCAAAGGAAGGGTAGAGAAGGGAGGAGAAATCTCATGACGCAAGCACTGCTCAGAGTGGTAAGTGAGGACCTCTATAACCCAGTGGCTGCAGGAAAGCAAAGGCAGTGCTAGAAACTTGTCAACATCAAACTGTTCACAACTCTGGGGGTTAAGCAAAGGCTTGCAACAACCTGAGGAGCATTTATTTAAGAAAAACTGTGGGAACTCGTTAGAACATTTCACTCCCATCCTTCCTTCCCCACAGGAACCACAGGACCACGGTAGCTGTGAAAAACAGCAGGCTTGCAGCCACCAGAGGGGCAGACCGGGCCTGCGGTCCCTCAGAAAGTCCCACTGTCTACAGCATTGTCACCACTTGACCTTTGTCACAGGTCCCTGGAAAAGCCCTGCTCACAGGGCATGGTAGTTATTTGACCTGATTCAGAGCCTTCAGTGGGAAAAGCCCTCTCCCTGGGCTTCTGCTGCAAACAGTTGCACTTCTGTAACATCACAGTTGCCTAACCCTGCAACTCCAGTGGGGCAAACAAGAGCCTGACCAAAGGCTGAGAAGGAAGATGGGGGGACGAGATGTCTGCAGCGAGCTGTGAAAGGCTCTGAAAGATTCCTGCAGCTGTAGAAGGACAAGCCCAGGAGAGCCCTGAGGGGCCACCACATCTCTCACCTCTGGCTGACCTTGAAACCCTGTGCAAGGAGAAGGTTAATGCTTGTCCCAACACACACACAGGCACAGGCACACGCACAGCTCTTGGCAAAGATGGCGGGTGCATCTGTTGGCAGCATTTAAGGAAATCATTCAGCTCAGTGGATTTCAGGAAATCACTGACACCAAGCTAACCAGGCAGAGACTGAAGTGTCCAAACACTACAAGGAGTACAGACTTTTCAGAATTAGTCCAGGAAGGTCACTAAAGGAACAAATGGGCAAAAACAAAACAAACCCCCAGCAATAACAACAAATGATGTCCAGTTTTCCACAAAAACAAAAAAAAATGACAAGATGTGCACACAAAAAAAGCAGGCAGGGGCCTCCCTGGTGGCGCAGTGGTTGAGAGTCCGCCTGCCGATGCAGGGGATACGGGTTCGTGCCCCGGTCTGGGAGGATCCCGTGTGCCGCGGAGCGGCTGGGCCCGTGAGCCATGGCCGCTGGGCCTGCGCGTCCGGAGCCTGTGCTCCGCAACGGGAGAGGCCACAGCAGTGAGAGGCCCGCATACCGCAAAAAAAAGAAAAAAAAAAAAAAAAAAAAAAAGAAAAAAAAAAAAAAAAGCAGGCAGTATGGCCCATACATGGGGGAAAAATAAACCAAGAAACTGTTCCTGAGGGTGTCCAGAGGTTGGACTTACTAGACAAAGACTTTAAATCAGCTACTCTAATAAGCTGAAAGAACTAAAGGAAACCACATATAAAGAAACTACAGGAAAGTAGGACAATGTCTCACCAAGTAAGTATCCGTATAGAGAGAAAACTTATGAAAAAGAACCAATTATGAAATCAGAAATTATGGAGCTGAAATGCATAACTGTAATGAAAAATTCACTAGAGGGGCTTGGTAGCCAGCAGAAGAAAGAATCAGCAAACTTGAAGGGAGGTCAACTAGAACAGCAAGACAGAAAGTCAGTGAGGATAAAGATGACGTGAACAGTGCTATTAACCAGCTTGAACTGGCAGATCTACACAGGGCTCCATCCAACAGCAGCACAATACTTACCCTTTTCAACTGCACACAACACACATTCCACAGTACAGACCAGAGGCTGGGCCATAAAACAAGTATTAATAAATTTAAAAGAACTGAAATGATACAAATATATCCTTCAACCAGAATGAAGTTAAATTACAAGACAGTAACAGAGGAAAATTTGAAAAATCAATAAATATTTGGAAATAATAACACATTTCTAAATAATCCACGGGTCAAAAAGAAACTACAAGGGAAATTAGAAAGCATTTTCATCTGAATGAAAATAAAAACACAACAAACCAAAATACATGAGATGCAGCTAAATTGGTGCTCAGAAAGAAATTTTTAGCTTTTAAATACCTATATTAGAAAAGAAAGATCTCAAATCAATAATGTAAACATTCACCTCCAGATAAAAAGAAAACAAAAGCAAACTAGAAAAAGAACAGACCAAACCAAGGTAGAACAAAGGAAATAATAAAGATTAGAGTGGATGCTAATGAAATAGAAAATAGAAAAGTGATACAGAACTTCAATGAAACTGAAAGTTGGTTCTTTGAAAACATTGACAAAATTGACAAATACCTAGCTAGATTAACCAAGGCAAAAAGAAGACATAGATTGCAAAAACCTGGGAGCATTACCACTGCCTCCTCAAAAACTAAATGAGGGACTTCCCTGGCGGTCCAGTGGTTAAGACTTTGCCTTCCAATGCAGGGGGTGTGGGTTTGATCCCTGGTTGGGGAGCTAAGATCCCACATGGCTTACGGCCAAAAAACCAAAACATAAAACAGAAGCAATAATGTAACAAATTCAACAAAGACTTTAAAAACGGTCCACATCAAAAAACCTTAAAATAAAAAAAAAGTAACTAAATGAAATATGAGAGGACCATGAACAACTGTTTACCAACAAATTCAACAACTTACATGAAACGGAAAAATTCCTAGAAAGTAACAAATTAACTAAAGTGACTCAAGAAGTAACAGAAAGTCAAAATAGACCTATAACAAGTAAAGACATTGAATTAGTTACTTAAAATTTTCCCATGAAGAAAAATGTAGGCCCAGATGGCCTCACTGGTGAATTTTATCATTTACACAAGAAATGATATCAATCTCCACAAACTCTTTGAAAGAGGATAGAATACTTCCCAGTTTATTCTAAGAGGTCAGTATCACCTGGGTACCAAAGCCAAAGACATAACAAGAAAACTACAGATATTCCTAGATACACAACGTAAAACATAAAAATGGAAGCAGCCACAATTTCAGTAGTAGATAAAGACTGCAGAATAGGAAGCACCATGAGTTAGGACAAGTTATCCTCAGCCACCTCTCCTTCTTGAATGTTAAAAACTAGTATCAGGACTTCCCTGATGGTGCAGGGGTTAAGTATCCACCTGCCAGTGCAGGAGACATGGGTTCAAGCCCTGGTCCCGGAAGATCCCACATACCGCAGAGCAACTAAGCCCCACGAGCCACAACTACTGAGCCCGCGAGCCACAACTACCAAGCTTGTGAGCCACAACTACTGAGCCTGCACTCTAGGGCCACCAAGCCACAACTACTGAGCCCGTGAGCCACAACTACTGAATCCCATGCACCTAGAGCCTGTGTTCCACAACAAGAGAAGCCACCATGATGAGAAGCACGTGCACCACAATGAAGAGTAGCCCCTGCTCGCCGCAACAAAGACCCAACGCAGCCAAAAATAAAATATAAATAAGTAAATAAATTTATTTAAAAAACAAAACAAAACTAGTATCAGATAAAAATGAGTGTGGCAGACAGAGTAATCGGTCCTCAAAGAAGTTCACGTCCTAATCCTCAGATCTGTGACAGCAAAGTAGGATTATGAATAAGGACGCAGATGGAATGAAGGTTACTGATCCAGGATAAGAAGAAGATTATCCTGGATTATCTGGGGGGACCCAATGTCATCACAAGGGTCTTTAAAAGTGGAAAGAAGAGGCAGAAGAGAGACTTCACAAGGTCAGAGAGATGCAGTGTTGCTGGCTTTGAAGACAGAGGGAGGGGGCCCACATCCAAGGACACAGGCAGCCTCTAGAAAGTGTAAAAGGCAAGGAAACATTCACTGCTAGAGCCTCCAGAAAGAAAGGCAGCCTGCCAACATCTTGATTTAAGCTCAGTGAGACCCATCTCAGATTTCTGACCTCCAAATTTATGCTGTTTTCAACCACTTTGTGATAATTTGTTAAAGCAGCACTAGAAAACTAAAACAATAAGGAACAGAAAAGAATTAAGGTCAAATCCTACAAAAGGGTAAGAGAGAAAAAAAATGAAGACCAGAAAAACATCTCTATAGATAATGAAAGCACACTAGAAAAATATAAGCACAAATTAAATGAAAACTATAACTTATTTCAAAAGAAGCTAAAGAAATTAAGAAAATAATACAAAAGAACAAAATAAATCAGAATAGAAAAACACTGAAATGAGGTTATGGATCCTAAGAAAATATTACAAATAAAAGTAAAATGTCATTTTGCAAATTGCAAAGCATGAAGCTAGGAGAGAAAAAGGGGAAAGTTGGAGGGGGAAGAAAGAGAAAGAGCTCTATCTGTTCAAACAAGAGAATGAAGCCAGCAAAAAGGGGTGGTGGGTGGTGGCCGTGGGCTGTGTATACGGCCTCCCTGTAACCTGAAATCTTCAGCAAAATAAACACACACGCTCAAAAAACTAAAAAAAAGTAAAATGCCATTTTAAGAATAAAGACTAAGTTAGAAGCAACATAAGAACAAATAAACCCCACAGATGATTTCTTAAGATAAACAGAAGAGTTTAGAAAATAAAGTTTTTTAATGAAGAAGAAATGAAGAGCTAAAAAAGACTCAGGAGAAACTGGCCAATTGAAAACACAGGCAAAGAAGATCCAACACATGTATAATCAGAGCATCCCCCACAGAAAAAGGAGGGCACAAAGCAAAAGAAGAGAATACTAAACACCTTGAAATAAAAATTGTAAAACTACGTATATTGAAAGAGCATACCGTAAAGCTGAGAAAATCCATCCTTAACAATTAATGCTGAGGTATATTCTAGGAAAATCACTGGACCTAAAAAGAAAAGAAATGCCATTGAGGGGAAAACCAAGGTCACGTACAAGGGAAAGAAAATAAAATTGTCATGAGTTTGACGGCAATGTTTTATGATACAAGACAACAGAATAACATATTTAAGATATCTGAGGAAAAAATATGTGAGCCAAGCATTTTATATCCAGTCAACCTGGCTTTCAAGTATAAGGGACACAGAAAAACTATTATCAACATGCAAGAATTCAGAAAATATTTTTCCTTGAGTCCTTCCGGAGAAATCTAACAGAGAACGAACCTCAACCAAAAAGTCTAGAGAAACACTGATGAAAGGACTGTGTGAGTGCTCAGTATATACTTCCTCGCAGGACTAAGACTGAGTGAGGGTCTCCGGGAGAGAGCACAGTAGGCAATGGCTACCGCACTTCCATGTAGAGCCCGAATCACTGCAAAGAGGGATGGGAAGACAATGGGAAGTCTTAGGCAAAAAGCACCAACCTGTTTTCAGTAACGACACAGCCACTGTTACTCGGAGACTGAGGCGTGTACAGTGAGGGTGAAGCAGAGGAGTGACCAGCGATAGCACAAGACTCTCACCTCCCATGTCCCTGAGAACCAGCATCCTCAGACAGAGACAGAGACCCAGGACAAGAAAGGTCACATGCACATCCTACAGTCGGTGAGCAGGACACCAACCCCAGCTCTGCTCACTGCCAAGACCTAAAAACAGTGACCAACCCAATGGGAATGAGCTTACCTGACATCCAGACTATGGTTGTGAAACATCATTTCCCATTAAAGAAGACCAGGGCTTTTGAAGGAATGGCTGATTGCAGGTCTTGGGCAGGAATACAAAATGAGCCTAGAACATTCTGGCATACCAGAGAGCAAGGAACCTCTGAGAGGGGACGAGAATTGTGTCAGAAGGATCTAGGCGCCAACTTGTAAGGGCTCCCACTGTCCAAAAAAATGAGATAATTTGAACGTAAATAAGGATCGTCATAATAATGCATTAAAACACATCAAATATGTTAAATCTATGAGTGCATAAAAATAAAATAAAATGCTCAATTGGTCACCTTTGGAGGATGATAGGAAACCGATAAAGAGAAAGAAGCAAGCATTTTTCTTCAGTTTCCTACATAAACTACAGCACCAGATAACGACGGAGGAGCTAAGGACAGGGTCCTCTTACTCCAAGCCCAGCTCATGAACAAAGACGCAGTAACTGAGCCGGAACGTCCCTGTCTCGTAACTTCTTACTGATTAAAGCCTGCAGGTCTGTGCACTGCTGGCTGCCAAGAGCAGAGAGCGAGAGCCTCACACACGAGGTCCTTCCTAAGGGAGCAACACAACAGCCAGGAAGGAGGCTGAACCTCATCAGGCCTTAGATCCACCGCCAATTTAAAGGAACCAAGAGCAGGCAAACACATTAAACCACACCTGAGGGCCGTGGCCGGCAAAATCCAGACTGAGAAACACGAGTCCAGCCACCTGGCTTCTTCCACACCAAACTCCCACGGGAGGTGGGGGTGCCCTGTAGGTAAGGGACTGAAGCGTCACGTGAAAAACAGGCAACACTTAATTACTGCTTAAAGACGTGCAATCCCATCATAAAACTACGAAGAAAGGGAAGCGTTGGGCATCAAAGGGAGGGATGTGGCTGGGACAGGGCGCGCGGAAGGGTTCCTGGGAGGGAAAATCTTCTCTCTTGACCCAAGGGATGGTCACAAAAGTGTCCACCTTATCATAACCCATTGAGCTATTAATTTATGCATTGTCTCTGTGCTATACGTTATTTATTTTTATTTTAGGCTGTGTTGGGTCTTAGTTGCGGCACGCATGATCTTCCTTGAGGTATGCAGGATCTTTTTCGTTGCGGCGCACGGGTTGCTCTCTAGTTGTGGTGTGCGGGTTTTCTCTTCTCTAGTTGTGTCGTGCAGGCTCCAGGGTGCGTGGGCTCTGTAGTTTGTGGAACACAGGCTCTCTAGGTGAGGCGCACGAGCTCAGTAGTTGCCCCACGGCATGTCAGATCTTAGTTCCCTGACCAGGGATCGAACCTGAGTCCCCTGCATTGTAAGGCGGATTCTTTACCACTGGACCATCAGGAAAGTCCTCCTGTGCTATAGTTTAAGATAAAAAGGTTTTTAAAAACCCCATGAGGAGCTTCTCTGGGGGTGCAGTGGTTAAGAATCCACCTGCCAATGCAGGAGACATGGGTTCGAGCCCTGGTCCGGGAAGATCCCACATGCTGTGGAGCAACTATGCCTGTGCACCACAACTACTGAGCCTGTGCTCTAGAGCCTGCGAGCCACAACTACTGAAGCCCGCGCGCCTAGAGCCCATGCTCCACCACAAGAGAAGCCACTGCAATGAGAAGCCCGTGCACCGCAACGAAGAATAGCAGCCAAAAATAAATAAATAAATTTATTAAAAAAAAAAAAGATAAAAAGGATTTTAAAAACCTCATGAGGGGCTTCCCTGGTGGTGCAGTGGTTAAGAATCCGCCTGCCAATGCAGGGGACACGGGTTCGAGCCCTAGTCTGGGAAGACCCCACATGCTGCGGAGCAACTACGCCTGTGCACCACAACTACTGAGCCTGAGCTCTAGAGCCCGCGAGCCACAACTACTGAAGCCCGTGCGCCTAGAGCCTGTGCTCCGCCACAAGAGAAGCCATCGCAATGAGAAGCCCGCGCATCACAACAAAGAGTAGCCCCCGCTCGCCACAACTAAAGAAAGCCCGCACACAGCAACGAAGACCCAACATAGCCAAAATAAATAAATATATAAAATAAAATATTTTCTCCAACTTTAAAAACACACACACACAAAAAAACACCTCATGAAACTATCATGACACGGTCAAGGACCACCCCAGCAGGAGGGAGGCCCCGCCCCACTGCCCTGGGCACAGACAGGAGGGTCAGACAGGCCCTGGGTGTCAACGCACCCACATATGTGAACGTGCATCTGCAACGTGGTCATCAGGAGAGACTTTCACCTTCTGTTTTATGTATTTCTCTACTACTGGGCTAGTTTTGTACATATTATTTCAAAATCATAGATAACAAAGATGTTTTTCTTTTTTCTTTTTTTTTGGCCACACCGCGCAGCATGGGGGAATCTTAGTTCCCCGACCAGGGATGGAACCAGGGCCCCCTACATTGGAAGCACGCAGTCTGAACCACTGGACTGCCAGGGAAGTCCCTGTTGTTTCTATTTTAGGAAAAATGCTGTCATTTGCTCTAGCAGCTTACTACTAAAGAAAATAATTTTTCTACTATTTTAGCACCAAATTTTTAAAAAGACAAAAAAGCACATTAGCTTTAGTTTTCAAACCACAAAAGGATTATGTTGCCGAGGCATTTTTGATAATTTTCTATGTGTGTGAATAACAATTTGGTTTTTGCCACCTATCTTAAAACTTTGGAGGCTACTCTGGCCTTGAAAGGCGAGGGCTACCTATTCACCATGCACCTGGATGGCATCTGGAACCAGCCGTTCCGTGGTTCTGCTTCTGTTCTCCAGCAAATCAGATTTAGTCTAAAATAAAATCAATCAGCATGACTATTAAATAGGGCAATCAATGACAATAAGGGAAATGGTCCTTCTAGAACAAATCCCATCAGTTTCCTTGTTGTGGATGCTGCCCGCAGCCCCTGGCCCCCCAGGGCAGAGGGTGCCCCGTCTCACTCAGCCCCACCTATCTCTTGACAGCTAGAGGACCGCTCTGAAGTACCGAGGAGATTAAGAAAATACAGGTACACTCGAACAGTGAGCACGGCGATCCTAAATTATGCGCAGAGACTGGAGGGAGAGGAGGATAAGGGGTAGAAAGGAGGCATCCCAAACCCCCATTTTCTGAAATTCATTTTACATTTTTTAGTTTCAAAGCCGAAAACACTGAAAAGTAAAGGTAGCTAATCAGAGGATCCTTTCCATGGGCTAGTTACAAATATATGTGTGTGTGCTTATTTTTGCAGGATAAAGTAGAAATAAAAATGGTTGCCTATAGGGGCTTTCCTGGTGGCACAGTGGTTAAGAATCCTCCTGCCAATGCAGGGGACACAGGTTTGAGCCCTGGCCTGGGAAGATCCCACATGCCGCAGAGCAACTAAGCCTGTGTGCCACAACTACTGAGCCTGCGCTCTAGAGCCCACGAGCCACAGCTACTGAGCCCGTGTATCGCAACTACTGAAGCCTGCACGCCTAGAGCCCGTGCTCCGCAGCAAGAGAAGCCACCACAATGAGAAGCCCGCGCACCGCAACGAAGAGTAGCCCCCGCTTGCCGCAACTGGAGAAAGCCCGCACGCAGCAACGAAGACCCAACGTAGCCAAAAAATATTTTAAAAATAATTTAAAAAAAAGAAGGTTGCCTATAAAGAGTGGAGGAGATAGGAATGCAAGTGAGATTTCTGATCGTATCTTCAAAAAGAACTTAAAAACAAAAAACACCTTAAATTATGCTAAGTGATTTCATTAGCAGTAGTAACAATAATATTGTCATTTTACCCATTTTTTGTGTAGTTTAGCATAAAACAAATAAGTAATTATGCCAATGGCATTAAGGAATCATAATTTTCTACTCAATGCCCTGTGGTGACCTAAATGGGAAGGAAATCCAAAAAAGAGGGGATATATGTATACCTATAGCTGATCCACTTTGCTGTACAGTAGAAACTAACACAATATTGTAAAGCAACTATACTCCAATAAAAATTAATTTAAAAAAATCAAAATTTTCAGGATAAGAAAAAGACAGAGGGACATTCCCTGGTGGTGCAGCGGTTAAGAATCCACCTGCCAACGCAGGGCACACGGGTTTGATCCCTGGTCTGGGAAGATCCCACATGCCGTGGAGCAACTAAGCCCGTGCGCCACATCTACTGAACCCTGCGCACCTAGAGCCCGTGCTACGCATCAAGAGAAGCCACGGCAGTGAAAAGCCCGCGCACTGCAACGAAGAGTAGCCCCCGTTTGCCACAACTAGAGAAAGCCCGCGTGTAACAGCAAAGACCCAATGCAGCCAAAAATAAATAAATTAATTAATTAAAAAAAAGAAAAGAAAAAGACATTTTTTAAAAATAAAAGAAATTAAGTAAAACTATATAATTTTAAATCTGCATTGAAAATATAACTCTTGATGTTTTAAAAATACATTTCCTAGCTCTGTGCACCAGACCAACACTTAAAGCTGCAATAATACACAAAGACAACAAAGAGATCTAATACCTAGATCTTGGTTTCTAAATACCTTCCGCACTGAAGGGAACCAAAGTGCTCTGCAGAAAGAGCTGACCGCAGCTCTGGCAAAGGAAAGAAAGGTGGCAGAAAGGAAGTGCTGCCAGGATGGTGCCAAAGCAGCACCCGGAGCCGGCTTCGCCGGGTCTCCTGACGGGTCAGTCACAACCATCTGAACACCAAAAAAACAGAACCAGAGGACTTTAATAGATTACAATGTAACGAATAAGTGAAAACTTGTTAGTCAGCACTGATACGCAAAGAAGAAAAAGGACAAATAAAAACATTTGTCACAATGCAGGTGAATATTACAGCCACTGCTCCCCAGAAAGAGGTAATACAAGGAGAGAATTCAGCATTTTTCCTGTCTTCCTTGAATGTAATGGACGAGGGAAACACAGACGAAATACAGAAAGAAAGAACAACAGCCCTAGAAAGTGGGCGTCAGTCCCAAAAGGACAGCCTCTGAGGGCGGCAAACAGGAAGCCCAGCACCACCCACGTGAAGATGTGCAGGTCCCAGGCTGGTGGCATCCGAGGATGGGAAGCAGCTGTGGACACCGAGGGCCAACTATAACTTATCCTCGGATTCCCGACTATGCGGAGGGCGGCGCCCCTAACTGCCTGCCGTGTTGTTCAAGGGTCAACTGTAAATGACATAGAAGGAAAATGGCCAACAAAGCCAGAACATGGGACATTCGCAAGACAACTGGCCTAGTCTCTTCAAAACGTCAGTGTCATGGAAAAAAATGGGGGCGGGTTATTGTTCCAGAATAAAAAAGGCTAAAGAGACAGACTCAGTGCAATGACCTGGACTAGATTCTGGTTTGGAACAAACAAGCTAATAAACACAAGTAGGGAAATCTGACTGTGGCTTGGCCACTGAATGTTATGAGGGATTATCGTTCATTTCCTTCACAGCTGTACTGCTGGGGAGAGAGAAGAACATCCCTTTGCCTTTTCTTTTTCTTTTTTTGGGGGGCCACGCTCTGTGGCATGCGGGATCTTAGGTCCCTGACCAGGGACTGAACCCAGGCCACGGCAATGGAAGTGCTGAAGCGCCAAGACCTAACCACTGGACCGCCAGGGAATTCCTCCCTTTGCCTTTCCTTAGAAGAAAAGGACACTTAGAGGTGAAGTGCTGTGATATCTGCAATCTCCTTAGAGAAAGTCTGGAAGCGCCAGACAGGCGAAGGTGGCAGCCATGGCCATGTCGTGACAAGTGCTCCATCCTGGGGCAGGTCGGAGAGCGCCACGGACTGTTCTTCCAACTCTCCACGACGCAGCCTTTAAAACACAGAAGCGTATCTGCTTTCAACTCAAAGTCCACGTGCACCCCAAGAGCTGCCAAGTACACCGAGGGCATCAGGGCCGGCACCCCTGCCTGGCTTACCCTTGGACGTGGTAGGCTTTCCACCAAGGCTATAAATTAAGATCTGGTCCACGTCTGAGAGTAACTGTAGCACCTTCTGAGGGTGGAGAACCATGACTCACATATTCCAGGGGTGGCAACAGCGTCAACTGCCTCCCATGCAGAAGTGCCAGCACCCACTCACATGGAGAAACCACCACCCAGGCCTGGCCGAGCTGAGGCGGAGGACCCAGACTAAGAGCCAGAGCCCACTGCAAAGAGGTGAACTCAGAAACCTAGAACCAGAGCCACTTCCACAAGATGTGGTCGGAAAACCTGATAAGGCCACCCTAGAAACAAAGCACATTCCAGAGTAGGCAAACAGACTCCGTTCGGGGCGGCTGGTCCCTGTCCTACCCCTGAAATGTTCTGGGTCACAGACCAGGGCTGTCTGGGTGGTTCCCTTCTTGAGGGTCCCTTTACCCAACACCAGCACCTCCTCCCCCGGGGTACAGGGCAGTCCCACAGTGACAGGTTTGAAATTGCTGCCGTGGCTGGAAGCTGCTGGAAGAGTGTTTAGAGTCCTTTTACTTCCAAGACGTGGCACATGGCCTGCGGCAGGGTAACCGGAGCTCTCAGCAAACAGCACACAGCTCCCTCCGCGGCTCTGAGAGCCACAAGGTAAGGCTCAGTTAGCCGTGGCCTTGGGTGAAAACGCAGCCCCTTGGTTTACATCTGTGGGGGGGGGGGTGAGGCAAGACAGAGCAGGTGCAGGCCACACAGATCAAAGAGCCATCACACAGAGCAGCCGGGTGGGTCAGCGGGGGACACCACAGCCCAGCCCAGCATCAGTGGTTTCTACGACACAGACTTTGCTGGGGGAAAGGGCAGGGCCCGGCTGTTGGAAGGCCTTCACCTGAATGCGAGCAGAAACCAAGCAGAGCGGGCACCTGATCAAGGATGGGAAGGGGGCTTTACGACAGGACATGGGCTCAAATGGAGGGGCCAGCCTCTCCCACACACTGCTGCTTCTTACTCAGGGCCTCCACTCCATCACTCCCAGACCCCGCACGGCGGGGCTCAAAGGTCCTCTCCCCCTAAAAGAGGTCTTCCTGGAGCATGCTTCTCACACTGCCACCACCCCCGCCCTTGCCTGCCTGTGCTCTTCCTGGAGCACCCTTCTCTGGTTTGAGTCCATCCCACTATGTTCTATGTTAAGCTCTCCTATGGCAGGGCCTTCTTTTAAAAACCATCGTTGCCCCCAGCAGGTAGAACAGCGCCAGGTGCAGAGTAGAGAGGTGAGAAAACCTCATGCAGCGTCAGGCACCTCTGTCTCTCCTGGTCCCCTCTACCTCAGAGATAGGGGGCATGAGAAGAAAAGACTTTATTTTATTCCTAACAATGCCTTCCAGGATTTGAACTACCAAAAGCACACATCAAACAATTAGCTAGGAAGTGATCTGAACTATTCCAGAATGATGCAAAGTCAGGCAATGACAAGTAGGGTAAGGGAGAAGGGCAGGAAAGACAGGGATGTGGAAAGGGCTGAACACCTGGAAGGTGGCTGACAAGAAATCTGCTGTCATCCAGACACTAAAGGGAGCCCTGACCGAGAGGCTGCAGGACGGTCAGGGCTAGAGGCAAACTGTGCCTTTTTATGCAGCTAAATTCAGTCAAACACAAAACATAAATATGAATGATGGTTCCTACAGCTTATGTCAAGTCCTGAGATTTAAACAGCACCTTAAATATCAAACAGTAACTAGAAGAATGACAGTCACTGTCTCTCAGTCGCAAGCCTTGTGCAGAGAAGCTCAGAAGGAAACACAATGCTGGTGAGGGCGAGTCGGGGGGCCCCCAACCAACCATCAGAGGCGCCTCACTGTGCCCCAGAGTCGCTCAGCTGCCCCCTCCCCTCGCCAGGCAGTCCTCACACTGAAGGAGGAGATCAGACCAGAGTTCAGATGAGGAAGGAGCTGAAGCCAGACAAAGAGAAACACACAGAGTGAAGGACAGCACTGACCGCCATCACCGCTCTTCACGCCGCAACAGCTCCACTGCCCAGTTCTGGTCACTGTCCAAACTCCAGGCCGGACAGGGATCTGAAATACAGGTACACACGTTTCCTTCACTATGTAAATTCTGCATCGCCTCCTTTGCGCAGACACAGAATTCAATCAGTGACACTAATAATTCACTTAAAACCTTTCCCAATGCGTTAGGAACATTCTTTGCACAGCTTGAGTTACTCACAAACCTCCTCCTCTGTGTGGTGACACTGAAAAACAGGGCAGAGTTTTCATGTCCAAAAACATCAGGAATTAACCAGAACAGTGGAGGAGGAAGGGGTGTCAAGTAAACACCTGTGAAGTGAACTCAAGTTTGAGTTTTCTTCCAAGATAGGAGATTACCTTCTTGAAGAGTCACAGACTCTCTCTTAAGATTTCTAGATCTTTTTCTGAGAAAATGTAAATCATGATGAGCAGATATAATCTGTTTAAGGATTACAGGAAGTGTGCATCCCTGCATGGACAGCCCATTGGAAAACCCTGAGTACGGTTTCCTCTCACAAGATAACTTTGTATGGAAATTCATAATTGAAATTTGGCTTATTCAGAGCAGTTTCTAAAAACTCCAACTAAATCCTTCATCATCTCCTAATTTTATCACCATGATATAGAGAAAACATCAAAAATTAATATAAAAAGTCACAAGGATGCACCATTATCATACTGGTGCGTTATCACACTGGTCTCATGAAAGTCTAAAGTGGATTTTTCAAAACTATGGACTTGATCTTAAAGCTGGAAGAAAAAAAAAAAACCTATGGACTGATCTGATCAGAGTTAACTTCAAAAGCAAATAACTTCCCTTTTTTATGAACATGAGAATGCCAACAGAAGTTTCTCCTGATGGCTCAGCTTGGCAGGGACTTGCTTCCAGAGAGGTGCATGTATTTGTCTACTGAAAGTCACCCAAAATACAAGGAGAGTCAAGGGGGCTGGCAATTCTCTTAAGCAACAGGGATGGTGTAGGTCACAGAAAAAACACAAAAGAAGATACACAAATGACTCCACCTTTACTTCGGTCTAGAAAAACAACCGCAATTGGAAAAAACACTTGAATTTATGCTTTGCAATTTGATTCATATTTTCACTACTTAAACTTGAATGGTCCTACCCAGAAACACGTACAATAGCTAAAAAGCATCAGAAGCATGTAGTAATAAGGAAGGTCTCTCGTCTGCTTCCTAAGACATACGTAAATAAGGCCCCTGGTTACCTCTTCCTGGAAGTGCACTGAAAATAAAATACTGTATCTAGAGGAAAATCCTAAACACGTAACTTGTAAGGCGATTCGCTGTAGTGGCGGAGGGCAAAGGACTTCAGGAAAGACGCCCAAAGAGCACCTGTCTGCTGCTGCGCGGAGCTGCCCGGCCGCCGGCCGTCGCCCCCCAACCCAGCACCGGGCTTCCCCCACGACTGCGGCGCCCAGACCCGCCCCGCGCGCAGAGGCGCCCGCGTGGTCAGCGCGTAAACTTCACACCGGCCGGGCACTTCTGCACCCGCGTTCTCCCGAGTCCCTGGGTCCGCGCCCCGTCTATCCCATCTCCGCGGCTGCGGCCCGGCCAGGTGTCCGCACCAACTTTCCACCACTTCAGGTGTTTCCTCCACCAAACCCTGCAGCCCGGAACACGCGCCCCGGGTGCGACCGTCCGCGGGCCCACCGCGCGCCAGCTGTCAGCCGGGCCGGGGGCCGGGGTCGCGGGCCCGGCGCTCGGGCACCGTGGTCGAGTCGAGCGGCCCGGGCGGGGTCCCGGCGACGGGAGGCCGCGCCCCCGCCCCCCAACCCCCGGCCCCGCGCAGGCGACATCGCGGCGACCCCGGCCGCGGCCCCGGCCCGGCTCCCCGACCCCCGCGACCTTCGGCCCCCAGCCGGACTCTCGGCCCCGACCCCCGCGACCCCGGCACCGGCCCGACGGCGCGCCAGGACGGCCGGGCCCGGGTCGCGAGCTCGCGGCTGAGGCAGAGTCGGCGCCGGCCGCGCACTCACCACGGGCGCCGGGCTTGGGGCGGCTCCCGCCCGGCTGCGGACGACGGCCGCGCAGGCGGACTCACTCTCATTCATTAGCCGCGGCTTTGTCTGCCCCCGCGCCCCTCCCGCCGCCGCCGCCGCCGCCGCCGCCGCCGCCACCGCCCGCCCGCGACGCCGCCGGACGCTGCACCCCTCCCAGGGCCCCGCGCGGCGCGGGGCGGGGAAGGGGGCGGGACCAGCGCGCGCAGGCGCAGTGCCCATATGCCCGTCCCTCCCTGGGGCCCGGAAGGTCCGGCCGCTCCAGGGGCCGAGGCGCTGCTGACGGGGCAAGCGCAGTCCCGCCGTTCGAGGGGGCCGAGGCGCTGCTGACTGCGCAGGCGCAGTCCCGCCCCCTGGCCGGTGCGGGTCAACTACGCAGGCGCAATCCCATCCCTGGGCCCGTGCGGGCCGACCGCGCAGGCGCAGTTCCAGCGCGCGGGCCCCCGCCCCCGGGTCGGGCCGGTCGGGCCAGCCGGGCAGCTGCGGGGTCGGTGTCGTCGGCGGGGTGGGTTGCCGCGGTATTGCTGGTGGCTCGGCCGTTGGCGGCGGACCGGGCGCATACGTGCCGGGGCGCCGAGGGCTGCGGCGTGACGGGCGCCCGGTTCTGCCTGCAGGTGCGCGCAGGTGCCGGCAGGTGCGCGGGGCGCAGCCCCCTGAGCGGCCGGCCGCGGAGCCTCGGGAGGTGAGAGGGCGGGGAGCCCACCTGTGCGGGATCCCTGAGCTCGGCTTACCCCAGAACAGCGCCGAGCGTCCTTCCCGCAGAGGGGCTCCGAAGGGCTCTGCGCGACGTGCTGGGTGCACTTAAGCCCTTAAGTCTAAGGCGATAAGGTGCTGCCATGCGCGGCCTCGTTCGCCGGAGAACAGGGATTAAAACTTAACCCCTGTGGGGGCCGGGGGAACAGAGCCCCTTCCTCTGAAGTGACCGGCGCCGGAGAGGCCTCGGGCCGGCGGGCTGGGGCTTCCGAGAGGAGAGGCCCAGCGCAGCAGGTGCTGAACACACGGAACTCGGGCTCGCTTTCGGTATTTGTAAGATCCGGACATTTCACGTATAGTTTCCTAATACAGATTTATGCGCAGACCAAATAAATTCTGCAGAGTGATTTTGGCCCAGAGGCCCCTCCTTTGTCACCCTGTTTTAGATTACAGCTTATTTTATATGAAAACGAGACAAATATGTTCATTTCCTTAGTCTTAACGTAATGATTAGGAAGTCTTTCTTTCAACAATTATTGGCCTAGTTCAGAGAGTTGAGTCGGGCGTGTAAGGGGCCCTTCTCCCCAGAGCTCTTCTCCCCTCGCCATCCTCCCGCGGCCTCCGTGACCCCCCGCTCCGTGGCTCCCCTCGCCACCCTCCCGCGGCCGCCATGACCCCTCCTACGTGGCTCCCCTCGCCACCCTCCCGCGGCCGCCATGACCCCCCCCTACGTGGCTCCCCTCCCCACCCTCCCGCGGCCTCCGCGACCACCATCCGCTCCCAACTCTGGCTGCCTCCTTGGCCACTGGTTGTACTCCAGCCTCAGGGACCTGACTTCTGTGCCTGAGCCAGGCAGGGGAGAACTTGGGACCTCTCACACCCTCTCTAATTTACTTATTTATTGCCAAATCTCAGTGGCAACAAGGTTTTGCTCTTTTGTTCTCACTGCTGGCGCTGCCTGCTGGATGCTGCCTGGCCCAGGGCAGTGGTGGATGTTTGTTGTAAAGCTCAGGGGGAAGCAAACTATGGCCACAGTCCAAATCCTGCCGCCACCTGTTTTGGCTCAGACTCCGAGCTAAGAATGTTTTCTGTTTTTAATGGCTGGGGAAAAAATAATAATATTTCGTGACATGAAAATTCTGTGAATGCAAATGTCGGTGCCCTCCCTGGAGGTTTCCTGGGACACAGGCGTGCCCGCCCATTCATGGACCACCTACAGCTGCTTTTGCCATGCAGGCAACGTTGAGGAGCTGCAGTAGAGACCCTATGACTGGCAAAGCTATAGCAATATTTGCTATCCAGCCCTTTACAGAAAAAGTTGCCAACTCCTGCTCTAGATGAACGAGCAGCCTCTTACCTGGTTCCCCCGCTGGTCATTCCTCCACTCACTCTCTCAAGGGGGTCCCTGTCTCAGAGTCAAAGGCAGAGTTCTTACAGCCATGGTGGCCAGGCCCACACTGCCTGACTCCTGCTGCCCTGGCCCTGCCCGGCCCTCGTTGACTCTGCTCCAGCCACACCGTCCTCTTCTGGGTCCCACCTCAGGGACTTTGCACTGACTGTTTCCCCGGCTGGAATGCTCCTCCCCAGATGTCTGCCCATCTCACCCCTTACCTCTTCAGATTTTTGCCCACATGTCACCGTCCTGGGGCAGGGGGCTCTCCCTGGTCTTTCCCTATAAAGCAGTGCCCCGCCCAGCCTCATTCTTCTCTGACATTGACTTGTTCATGGTCAGCCTCCCTGAGTAGAATGAAGAGCAGGGCCTTCTCTTCCTGTGCGATGTATGATGCTCAGTGCTGAGAAGAGGGAGCACTCCCTGAGTCTTGGCGGGATGGGTTGGTTGAGTCCCCACCATTGCCCGGCACTGATCTGATGTGGACATAAAAGATTCTCCTGGCAGAATGGCGACAGCTCTTCCCCGAGGGACTCACCAGGTCCACCGTCTGTCCTTGATCCACGTGTACCTTTCACATCCTGCAGTTCGGTCCGGTGTGGCATGCTCTGACCTCACTTAGGAAGGATTTTTGTTCTGAAGCCAGGGTGGCCATATAACTTAATGCCCAAATGGGGCACCGTGGGCATGAAATGGGGCGCTACACTCATGAGACTGGCACCAACGTAAACTGGACTGTTCCAGCGAGCCAGGACAACGTGTGGCCTTGTCAGCAGCTGCGGGGCATTCATGTATCAAATCCTTGATGAGCACTTTCTGTGTGCCCAAGATGCTGGATCTTATTTTTAATTTAAACTGAACAAAAGTGTGACCTCCTGGATTTTATCCAAGTTCTGAGCACAGACTTGGAGCCCCAGGAAAGACGTAGGCTTTTGTGCCCTGCCTGGTACTGGGCTCTATGTGTAGTCCACGCTCAGGCAACATGGGGAATAAAGAGTGACCACCTGCTCTGAGGTCACTGAGGCCACCGAGGCAGAGGACTGACCTGCATCACCCTCGGTGGCTCTGATGGCTCTCTGTCCATGCGGGCCACACTGTGCTCCTTGGAGGGTATTCACCCCATCCTCAGCTTCCCAGTCACATGACCTTGGGCAAGTTTCTCAAATGTGAATTGAGATTGCAAGCCCAGCTCGGGGGCTGTGAGGTTGATGGTGTCACGTGTGGAAGCAGCTGGGCCCTCTGGCCCTGGTGACTGCATCTAGGGTCCTGAGGGCCAGGCCTGAAGTGAGGGCGGCTGCACCATGGAGCGCCATGGTTTGGGGGTGGACACCTGCCTGTCTCCTGCTGCGGGTGCCGTGGGCAGCCCTGCAGCTGAGAACTCAAGAGTCCATGATCCTCCTCCTGGAGTGCGGGGCTTTGTGGTTCTGGGACAGTGAAAGGGGTCCACCTCTGTTGTCCTCAGCACACGTCCCTGCCTTTCCTTCAGGGCAGCAAGAATGTGTGTGTGTGTGTGTGTGTGTGTGTGAGTGTGTGTGTGCAAGAGGGAGACAGCTCTGCCAGCAGGCCACGTGGGGAAGACCCCAGGTGGGTCCAGGTGGAAGGGAAGCCGTCAGGCTGCAGGAGGGGGCTCCAGGGTGCCGAGCACCTACCAGGCCCTCACCACGTTGTCCCCGTTGTCCGTGGGACCCCCCCACCCCACACAGAAGGCAGTGTCACTGCTCACGTCAGGGAAGAGGACCCCGAGCTGGAGGAGGGTGAGAGCTTCCCTGAGGTCACAGAGCCGGCAGGGGCGGAGCTGGTTCACACGAGGTCTGGGCCGCCATGCTGGGGCCCCAGGGGGAGGTTCCGAGGCGTCTCCCTGAAGTTGGTGTGGAATTGGGGCAGTGGGAACAGAACAGCCCCAGCCACGGGCGAGCTTGCGAGTTTGTCCGCGGTCTCGGGTATGACTCTGGGTCCAGGTGGGCAGGGGCTTGGGAACCCCTGCAAGGACCACCTGCGCCACACAGGCATCAGCGGGGTCCCCTGGGGGGCCCTCCACAAGGCTCTTCTGAACTGAACCCCTGAGTCATTCTGCAACACTGACCCCAGCTCCTTACCTGGGGGCGGGCCCTTCAAGGCCAGGCTTGCCCTCCCCACCCTGTGCCCACCCTAGGCCTCCCGGGAAATGGGGCATTTGCAGGTTGGAAGGAAGGGTGCGGGGGTGTCGGAGCACAAGAGGGCCTTGGGCAGCCTGGGTTGGGGAGGAGAAGTTTTCCCTGGGTGCTCTGTGGCCACCCAATCCAGTTGGGATGATGCCCTCAGGGTTTGGAGGGCTGCAGGGTTGGAGTGGGGGGGTGGTGGAAGAGGGACGGGGGGAGAGTGAGCCCCCCCAGGCTTGGATCCGGGCTACGGGAGGGACTGAGGGCATGGGAGGGAGGACCCCAAGGCCACAGACTCACTCCTGCCCGCCCACCAGCCCACCTGCCTTCCCATGGCCTCGCTCCCACCCTGCTCCAGGCTCCACACCCCAGTAAGCCAGCCGGAGAGCCAGGGAGGGTGCAAGGCTCCGTACCATCCCCACGCAGGTACCCCTGCATCCAGGTATCACCTCGGCACCCCTCCAGCCTCCTGGGGTGGGCGGGGCCTAGAGTGGGGCTCCAGGCCCCCAGGCCCAGCAGAGAGTAAGCACCTCTGCGGCTTCCACTGTTGAGCCGGTTTCATCGTCACTTCGTGCTGTGCTGTGGGAGGCAGGAGAGCTCCAGCCCTTGCAGTAGACGTGTGACGTGTCCCGCTGGCTTTTCTCTGGGGAGGGAGGGGAGGCAGGGCCGGGCGTGGCCTTCCTCCCTTGGGGCTAAGGAGCTGCAGGGCCTGCACTTAACTCCTCCGGCCCTGGGACCTCATGGCGGCCCCAGATGGTCCTCGTCTCCACGCAGGAGGCGCTGTTGATGTCATGGTGCTGCCAGCTTGGGGAGAGAAGACCGGAAACAGGCGATCCAGGGCCCCCCGGCGCAGGGTTGGTATACAAGGAACAGTGACCCCGAGCCCTTACTGACAGCATGACGGGCCACCCACTGGGCCCCCGGTCGACCCTGCAGCTAGGATCTCTGGGGGCCCCGCTTCCCCACCTGAGAAGTGGGAATGATGGTAGTGCCACCACCTCTGGATGGGGCAGAGGAGGACAGTGAGAGGTGGTGGGGGAGAGCTGCATCTGCCAGATGTCCCGCTCTCCGGACCGGTGCCCCCTCTCAGAGGATGGGGAGAGCCCACCCAGGTCGGGGCCCAAGGGTGGAACCACCCAGCCGGCTGAGAAGGTGAG